>NC_090438.1:180162017-181362017 GCF_031143425.1 Pleurodeles waltl
AGAATTTGAATACTCCCATTAACACTAGTGTTGAGTTACATTTGTAGATGTCATCGAATTTCCCATTAAAGTCTTCTGGCCTAAACTTTATTCAGAATCAAGTTTTTTTTTGTTTTGTCCTTTTAATCCGGTTCTCCAGTTGAGACGTCTAATTCCTGGGCCTGCTGTATGGACAATATGAAAAATTAATCTTTCATTAAAGGACCAATTCTCGCTTCTCCCATTTTTATTTTTTCCTTTGAAGGTTATGCAAAATTATACACTAATCTTTACTCTTCTCTCGTGTGTGTGTGTGTGTGTGTGTGTGTGTATATATGTATGTTAATGCTTTCAAACCGTTGTTTCAGCTCCTGTTTTCTTGATATTTGTTTTTTCCGTTTCTCTTCAGCTTTATTAAATGTGTTCTCTAGCTTTGCATCCCATCATGTTGCTTGGCAGGTTGTGCCTCTTATATTTGTGTATTCTATTCTCTTTGGCTGCTGAATGTTGAGCTGTTTACCAGGTCTTGCAGTAAATATTTCTCCAGTCTCCAGTTCCTGTCTTTGCGATAAAGTATTAAATATGATCAATATGGGCGGATGATTTGAAATTGCTTTTGTCCAGATACATGCCTCTGTTCATGCCTTCACTGCACGCTGAATATAATAATCCTATCTGTTCTGGAGTATTGTGAGGTGTAAAATCTGTTTCTAGAATCAACTTCTGTTTTTTATTGGGCATTTTCATGAGCATGTACGTCTGTTTACGACCGGAGGCTGATAGGGAACCCAACAGAACACACAGGAAACGCTTACCTCCCTTCGCCCCCCACCCCCCCCCAACCGTGACATCATGGACAACAAGGTCCTTATCACGGCATGACAGAATAGCAAGTCCAGGGCCCCTGGACAGACCCAAGGTATTCAGGCCTGAGTGACGACTCTTGGCAGTCCTTTCTTGTTCACCCAGCAGTCTGCGTGGTTTCAGTCTCCCAACTCCAGTGCTTGATTTGTAAATAAAAACGTGCCGGTGCCCAAAGCCCTCCTCCTAAACACGGGGCTGCAGCATTAAGATGTGTGAGCACGAAATACTGGGGCAGCGTAATCCTGAGGCCATCTCGGGGCCGCTTAATCCATTTAAAGCCCCTTCAGCTGACTCTGGCAGCTTTCTGCTTTCTACCTTAGTGACTCGTTTTCCTTTTTTCTCTTCCTCCGCCTTTCCCGTAGGTGTCCTTTTTTTTGTTGTTTGCAGCAAATGCTTGAGGCCTCAAAAATAAGTGCCGGTACTCAGCACCGGAAACAACCGGCACAAATTCAGCACTGCACCAACTCTGTTTCTGAGACTTGCCAGTTCATTAAATTAAGTTTTAAACAAATGACGCGTAGGGAGCCCACAGATTTGCAAAGCACCCCGCTCTGCTCCATTGAGGCCAGGTTCTCCATTGCCATCAAGTCCAGTGTCTGTATAACCAGGGTCTGCACTCTGGTGTGTAAAATCTGTTTTTAGCACTCTTCAAACTTGGCCTAAATAAATTCCCAATAAAGTTTACATTCCCCAAAACTATTTGCTTCAGATTTACCCGCAGTAGACATGCACCTATAACCTTCTGTGCCCACGTCTAAATTAATGAAGGTCAGTAACCCGCCCCCACCATTTAAGAAAACACTTTACACTTGTCCAAGTTTAAACTATATGAAAGTGGTGCGCAGAAAGAATAAACTCGTATTCAGCTAGTAACTGAAAAGTTCTACAGGCTCCTTTCCTAACCCATTAGAATGAAATTGATTTGCACAGACTTTGGAACCGAGTACACGTCAGCTTCTTTCTGGAAACATGGAACTAAATCTAATTGAATTCGCACTTAATCTAATGAGAGCATTTCTTCAAACAAGCGCAGATTGTTGGTTTAAATATAGATTTGTTTCAATATTTTTTTTTAATGTACATTGTCTCGTCACAAAGTAGACATTTAGACCACCTGATGTACAATTGCAGATTATCCTCACAACGTTTTACAAGTAAATTGGCATGTTTCAAATGTCCATAACGGAGTCCGTACTTATTCAGGGTAACAACATTAAATGTATATACTCCCCCTTTAAAAAAAAAAAAAAAAAAAAAAAAAAAAAGTCTGACTGAACTTTCTACTGTTTTTTACATTACTGTTCATTTAGTCGGAGTCTAGGGTGCAAAAGTTACAGAATAAGACAATTTTAAAATACGTATTAAGGGCACTGAGATGCATTGTATAAAGTTGTTTATACTAGAATCAAAATAACTTTATTCGTGTGCAAAATGCATCCATGAAAACGCACAATCCTAGACAAAGGCACAAAATATATAAAAATGTTAATTTAAGTGCAATATAAACCGCATAACAAAGTTGCCTACAAAGATACAACACAGTGTAGTGATATCACTACATATAAAAATGTCAGAATGAAGAGTTAATTCGTTACTCAAAGTGCATCGTGCTTTGTGATCGCCCAGTGCCTCTCAAAGGAGCCAACATAAAAAAACTCACCTATTTTTGCAAAACAAATAAAAGGCATGGCTGCACTGCCCTAGATTCTGAGACCTCATAAAAGGGATTAAAACATGCTTTGTGTTTGTTTTTATAAAATTAACAAAAGCGCTAAAATACAACATTGCTTACCCAGATTGATCATCGCATGGGCAGATTCCAAGAATCTTTTGATAGCCCAATGGAAAACAAAGTAAATACTTAACTGTGTCCACCCTAAAGCAAAGTAATAAACGTGTGCTTTAACAATTCCTTATTCGGATCTATGGGATCGAGCTTGATTACATTTTCACATGCTTCCTGCTTAAACACTACCACTGGAGCCAGGCCAAAAAAAAAAGCCTGTGCAACTTAATCTCCTGAAACATTTTCTTCACATACGCCATCTGTGGTAGAGTAAATTATTTGTCACATGCAAGACAATCATTTATAACTTTCTTGTAGGCCTGCTTCCTCGGTTTCCAACTAGCTCCCCTCAGGAGGAGGCTCTAATACAGTCGCCCACATAAATTAAGCCCAACTTCTCATGACCAAGTAAATGGAAGGTCGGTTCATGGGTGGAAAGAACTTTTCTGCAAAAGCGATTTCCTCCACCTGAATGGCTGAGTCGCATAGATCTGTAATGGCGGTGAGACTAATTCATCTCTCCCCCCCGTCCCGTCCCCCCCCCCCCCCCCCCCCCCCCCAAGGAGGCTGAGACTGGCAAAAACGGAGCCAACTGCCCTGGATAGCTTCAGTCTGTGGTGTTTGTTGGGTGCCCAAGAATCAGCTGTATTGAAAATAACCCCTAGATAGGGGAAAAAATGCTTGTGCCTTGAAACAATATGAACTAACAGCGAGGATGGAAAGCTGTATACACTTGGGGCCTCCAGAGCAGCCATAAATTGAATAAATGAGTGCACTGGTAGATGCAGTGCATTTGGGGTATGGGCCATGAGCACTCATCTGCATATAGCAGTGTAGGATGTGGGGCACCCGTCACCTTTGAGACATCAGGGTGATGGTAGGTAAATAAGGCTTATCTCATTTAACCACTTGCTGTGTGCCGGGGGGGGGGGGGGGGGGAAATGGCAGAAATTCTACTAGATGCCAGGGATTAAAAAAGTGGGGTGGTGGCTACCAACCAGTATGGACCTGGTTTTGCCCCCCTCCCCAACTGAAGGGGGTGGTAATCTTTTAGCTCTCCCCCACACACTAAAACATCTTATCCCACGGCAAGCAAGAGGACACTTGATTATTTTGGGTTTTGGTTTTACGTTTAGGCCATGAGCTTGCCTAACTCTCAAAATTGTCCCACTTGGAATGGTGAAGGCTGCACTTTTGTACCTTAGGACGCTGCGATGTTGAAAAATCCACAAAACCTAGAAACATCTGAAACCTAAACATCTGGGTGATTCCAGGGTTGTGCTTGAAATGCACCCTGCACCATTTCTTACCCACAGTGCCCCGCAAACCTCCAATTTTGCTGAAAAATCACACATTTTTGTGATGGAACCTTCCGGAATCCGCAAAATTCCTACCACCCAGCATTGTCTCATCTATACTGATTAAAACAAATTCTGCTTCAGTTGTCAGCCTACTTGTTGTTTTTTTATAAACACACCAGGAGTCTGAGGGGAACGACGTTGGGTCGAGAGAGAGAAAAAAATATTTCCTTTTGGGGTTTGCAAAAGGATTCTCGGTAACAGAACTTAGGGAGACCCCCCACAAGTTACCCCATCTTGGATTCCCCTAAGTGTCTAGTTACCAAAAATGCACTGGTTTGGTAGGTTTTCCTAGGTGGCCGGCTGAGGTAGAGGCCAAAATCCACAGCCAGTCACTTTCCAAAAAAACACGTCTTTTCTTTCGGAAAATTTGATTGTGTCCATGTTGCGGGCATTAGGCCTACCCTCGCAAGTGAGGTATGATTTTTATCAGGAGACTTGGAACAACCCAGAATAGCAGAACAAGTGTTATTGCCCTTGTGTTTCTCTACATGTTTTCCTTCCAAATTTAAGACCATGTGTGTTAAAAAAAAAAAAAAAAAAAAAAAAAAAAAAAAGTATATTTGAGAAATGCCCTGTAATTCACTTGCTAGTATGGGGGACCCTAGAATTCAGAGATGTACACATAACCACTGCTTCTCAACACCTTCTTGTGCCCATTTTGGAAATACAAAGGTTTTCTTGATACCTATTTTTCCCTCTTTATATTTCACCAAATGAATAGCTGTATACCTGGGATACAATGAAACGCCATTTCAAATTGCAGCTCATTTATTGGCTCTGGGTACCTAGGGTTATTGAACCTACAAGCCCTGTATATCTCCATAACCAGAAGAGTCCACCAGATGTAATGGTATATTGCTTTCAAAAATCTGACATCGCAGTAAAAAGTTAGAGTAAAACGTGAAGAAAAATGTGTGTGTGGTTCCCCCCACTCCCTCAATTTCAATATTCTTTTTATTTCAGCTGTTTATTTTCTGTAGGAAAACTTTGTAGGATCTACACAAATGACCTCTTGCTGAATTCAGATTGTCTAATTTTCAGAAATGTTTAGCTGTCCTGGATTGGTTTCACACCCTTTTGCCACTAACTGGAAGGAGGCTAAAAGCAGAAAAAACTAGTAAAAATGTGGTGTTCTGATTCAAGTCTGCCTGTTCCTGAAAGCTGGGAAGCTGGTGATATTAGCACTGCAAACCTTCGATGCCATTTTCAGGGGGGGAAAAACCACAAGCCTTCTTCTGCAGCCCTTTTTCCCCATTTGTTTGAAAACAAAATTGTTGCTGTATTTTGCTTCATTTCTTGGTCTCCTTCAGGGAAACCCACAAACTCTGGGTACATCCAAAATCCCTAGAACAGTGGTTCCCAACCTGTGGGCCGGGGACCCCTGGGGGTCCGCAAAGCCTCCTCAGGGGTCCCCGACTGCTTAAAAAATTTAATATAGGTCCCAGCTATCAGTAATGACTCAGTGGGGGTCCCCGGGTTCCAATAATGATAAAAGGGGTCCCACAGAAGTCAAAAGTTTGGGAACCACTGCCCTAGAATGTTGGAAAAACAGGATGCAAATTTGGCGTGGGTAGCTTATGTGGACAAAAAGTAATGAGGGCCTAAGCGCAACTGCTCCAAATAGCCAAAAAAAAGGCCTGCCATCTGAGGCGGGGGGGGGGGATGGTGAAGGCCTGGCAGCGAAGGGATTAATATAGAATGTATTGTAAACAGTAAGGCTGCCAGCACTCCGCCTTGCCGCACATCTCAAAAGACTTTTTATTTCATTAGAAACATCACCACTTAGGCCTAACCTTATTCTGGCTTTCATGTCCTTGTGTAAATAGGCTAGAATGTGTACAAGTGCTTCATCCATCTACGAAGTTGCTACAGCTTTGAACAGTTTACACAATCCAATATGGAGGTCAAATCCATAAATGCAAGATACAATGGTGTTTGCTTAGTTATTGTGTGCTTGCCTATAGTTAGATTTACATTCAGGAACTGCTCAATGGTGCCTACATGATATCTAAGTCCGTACTTACAGGACTGTAAGATTGCCTTTTCTGCCGCCCACTTCTTAATCCCATTTTATATAGAACTCTTCCTAGTCTCTAGTCAGATGTGTCAATGAGTGAAATAGGATGGTAGCAACTAGGCTGTGACTGATTACCTTCTATAAAATAGGAACTATGGTTGGGGTAGTCTAAGAACTCTATACCGGGAAATGTGTGAGGTTATTTAAAAACATTAGTCAGTAATGGAGCCCAGAATTTAGGATTACGCTTTATCAAATCAATAGTAATTTAGTCCGGTCCAGAGGCCTTCCCACTATCACTTTGCCAGATAGAATCTACAACTTTGCGGAGAGTTACCTGAAAGCCATTATGGCTGCTAATGCTCATATTGGGTTGAGTAATCGTTACTGTGGCAGAATATATATCTTAGAGAAGTGAGCCTCCCATACCTTTCTAGTAATGGGAGTCATGGTGTGATTTACAGTTCTCATGGCAGTTACGGCAGTCTAGGAGGACTTACTGTCCGTCTTAGAAACTGCTTGAGCTAGTGTCCCATTGCTGTGTAATGACTTCATTCTATCTCTTTGCAGTAACTGCTTTGTACTGCTTGAGTAGAGGAGGTACTGTGGTAGAATCCCAGGGATTAGCAGTGAGTGACCTACGTAATCAAATTGTTAGACTTTAAACTGAAGGCCCATCAGTCCTTCAAGCATAGGGTTAAAGTAAAGGTTAGTGCCCCTTCTCCAATCAATTTGCCAATCTATGGCTGTATCAACTGGTGGGTTTAGCGGTACAACTTGGGTGTAGTCTCGCCAGTAGAATTTATCCTCTATCCTAGAACATCAATCATCAGTTTGTGCATACTTCCTTTGTACTTTTTTTTTAGATTTACCATGAGTCTAGGGATAATTAAAAGCAGCTTAAGGAAGGAACTGGACAGGACATCATGCTTAGGACATCATGCTTAGGACTTCTAACTTGTCTCAGTAAAATTATCTACTCTGACCTATACCAATGCTCTGTTTCCTCTCCTTAGTTGTACATGGCTCAGGAGTATTTAAAGTCCAAGCGGCCTTTAGCACTTCAGAGTGCTGATTAAACTAGGACAAACAAGTAATTGAAGAGTTTTTTTTAGTTTTGTATTTTTGCATGAGGTTATGAATTTAAGATGATTCCCAGATTTCTGACTTAATGGGAATAGGTGGACAAGGGGTCTAGACTAGAGTCCATTTGTAAGGATTGGACCTTGAGTCTGGCCTTTTTTAAATTATGTTCTGCTTTATATAAAAAGGGTCAAAGATAGCTTTTCGTCACACAAGATAGTCCTTTAGACATTTCTTTTTATGCCTTTGCAGATAGTCCATCCCTACTGTACCAGAGAACCCTACAAAACCAGAAGAGCCATGGCAGCTGCTTCCTCCTTCCCAACTGTATAGCCACTCATGGTCTAGACCATCCAGTGGTTCATTCACACATTTTCGCTCCTTCTGTAGGTGCCTACTGGGCACAGTCATACAAGTATCCTTACAGTTCTGACCTGTACTCCTGCATGCTACTTGCCTGCCTTTGGGTGACAGTTGCTCCTTGCTGAGCGCAACGCAGATGTCCAGTTGGCTGATTACTCAAAATGAGGCCTACACATTTTATGGCTTATCTTTCAGTTTATCTTTTTACTTGTTAGATCCAAAAAAGTGGTAGCACAGTTTTGGGGGTTGCTAAGCAGTCCAACTGTAAGGCAGGTTGGTGCAAGGCTGCATCCCTATGCTTTTCCTTTTTTATTTAAGTTATTTAAAATGTTTATAAAGAATGATTACCTTTTTGTTCTTCCAAATGAAAGGATAGAGTTCAAACATTAGCAGGTTTATTTAGCATCCGCTTGACCAAAGTTCTAACTTACAGCTATCTTTATATCCAGTCTTGAGTTTCAGGTTGTCATTATGTTCTTCCTCCATTTAATTGATCTATTTTAGATTCACATGCATAAATAATTCCCCATTGTCTAAGTGGAAGTCCCACAGTAAAAATGGTAAGCGGTTCAGTATAGTGCATAGCCTGTAAGAGCTAAAACAAAAAACACTTTAGTATTCCGTTTATGGCACTTATAAAGAACCAAACTTCAACCAGTTAGATTGCAACACCATTGCAACCAGTTGGCTAAGAGGCTTCCTTAACTCAGATTTTGTATTTTTACAGCATGTCTTGTGATGGGAGTCTCCCTGAGCACTGCTTAGTATACTCCAGGAAAACTAAAAATAAAAACTTTAGCAATATCACTTTTCAGCAGTTTTGAATGCTTGAAGACCGTTTCCGCTACCTCTGATTGAAGGCCTTACTAAGCTTCATGCCAAATATCTTAAACAAAAAAGCTATTTCAGGCCTTATTGTACTTGTGGGAAGATGAGACCACAAAATCTGAACCATTGCTTCAAAAATTATTGAAGGATAGAGAATGTATACTTTTAATCTGGCTCCAGAAGATTAAAGCCAAGGAAACCCGTTTCTGGGGATGGCTGATGGCACTTACGATTCTGTTAGGAAACCTCAGTCCGTTCAGAAGGCCTTTTGTCTCTTATGCTGAAGAAGACCCTCCAAAAAGGTATCAAATGTGACCAGCCCTTTGGGAGAACAAAGTCCATGTCAGCTTTCGCGCCAACACAAAAAGGAAGAGGTGTCTCCTAGGAAAAAAAGCCAAGATCATAACCTCCAACTCCAGTGGTGGTATACTTAAATGACTAAATATCAGCACTGTCAATGGAAAACGAAAGACAGAAAAATAGTTGACTAGAAGAGTTTCCATCAGTGTCTACGATGACCGCATCGCCATAAGTGACCATCACAACCACAGCAACATGGCCAGTCCATCAGCAGTTACATCTGTTACCATTGACAAAGACTCTAATCATTACACTATTGACAGGACTCTCAATCACACAAAATGGGATTCCTGCACCAACAATGGCAGAACATACTTCGCCTTGAACTTGAAAGTTTCCGATAATGGGGGGAGGTCTTTTGGTGTGACCTGCAGTCCAACAGACATTTATGTGAAATGTTGGAAGTCCTTTCTTTATGATCTTTATTTCAGCTAAAAGCCATAAAAAAATGTCATGCAGGGTAAAACTCATAAAATTGTATCAAACAATTAGCATTAAAAGCAGTCCATTTCATGTCGTAAAATTGTTTGTAATTCAATCCAAACACAGTAAGTTGCCATCAATTCATTAGAACAGTAGAGAAGATAAATGTATTGACTTTCTTTTCCAATGCATTAAAGTGCAGGTACTACTATAAGATACAAACGATTGGTTGCCATTAAAGGCTTTTTTTTTTTATTTTTTTTTTATTTTTTTATCTGTATAACCAGTCCTTTCTTGACTCACATTAAAACATCAAAAAACATACATATGTTAACATTCCAGTCCAGGGCGGTGAAGTGTGCAAGTGCTACCTAAGGGGCAGGATCAGTTGGGACACCCAGCCTCTTGAGGAAGAGAGGCAGTATTTAACAGACCCTTCTTTAGTCTAATTCTCATCATTAATGGCAAAATATTGTCTGTCGTTTCACAATATTTGCATTGTCATATTTCAGTAGTCTGCTTCAGTGTATTTCCTAACTCCCAAATTCTGGCACAGTGGGACTAACAAACTTCTCCCTTTCGAGTGGGCTGGGCGGAAGAATAGGGCATGTTCCTCTGTTTGCTTGATATCCCACAAGAGGGGCAAGCCCACCAGCCTGGATCGCCTGTCTGAAGCAACCCCCCCCCCCCCCCCCCCCCCAAGAAAAAGGGGTAATATGCCATAGCGAGATTGAATGTAGAATATCTGGGCAGCTGCCGGTTTAACCTCGTCCAGAAACTCCTCTGCTGGGAAGGCATCCTTCAGCAGGAGGAAGGCATCGGTGAGGGGCCCAAAGGAAGGTTATGTCTGCAAGAAGCTTTGTCTGCACTGGACAAAGTTCCCTTTGATGTTATCTTGCTTATAGACCATGAGGATGATGGGTCATCTCGCAGTATCCAGTTGCCTGACTTTGAGGGTTTTTTCCTTACATACTTCCACAGTACATTGCTGGAATCTGGCCCAGGATCTCTTCCAACCTCTGGTGATAGGAAAGAAGCTCAGGAATGGCCCAAATTCTCCTCCAATAAAGAAGTGGCCTGATGCCTAGCCCTTCAGAAATTGGCCTCTTCCACACCCCCCCCCCCCCCCCCCCCCAAAAAAAAACTGCAAAAGATGTCAAAACTATCCAAGATCCTCTGCAACCCCATTGGGGACTTAGAAAGTAGCAGTGTGTCATCTGCAAACATCAGGGTTGGAAACCTGGTGCCTGCCAGGATAGGTATATTACCTTCACATTGGTTCAGATGAGCTACTAGCCCTTTGACATAAAGGGTGATAAGAGTTTGGGGCAAGAGCACAACCCTGCCTAACCCCTCTAGTGATGGGGACATTTCTCTGTCATCTCACCCAGTTGGCCACATTGCACCTGTGCATAGTTAATGTTCATGCAGCTGTATTATAATGGGCAAAAGAGAAGCATGGCCACTCATGCCTGACAGCACTTGATGGAGATAAGGTATGGGGACGAGGTCAAAAGCAAACCGACAAATACTACATATACCCAGCCACCCCTAAGGGTCCCTGTTTTCCAGAAGTTTGTGTTTTGTTTATACAGTTCAACATTCTAGGGGTGATATGGAGAGGTAGTAATAAACAGTAATGTCCAAATCTGCAACAAAGAAACCAACCTTAGAGACTACAGCCTCACTCTGGAAGCGTGAGTCTTCACACTCTGCACCCGATGCCCCCGACTCGTGTTAAGAGGAACTAACACCGCAGAGAGGACCCTCAGGCGACTCCAATGATGTGGACACCCTGAGTTTACCTCCCTGCACCCACACAGCGATGACTGCAGAGAGGATCCCCCTGACCACGACTGCCTGGTAACAAAGAAACCCGACACCTGGACAAAGCACTGCACCCGCAGCCCCCCCAGGACAGAGGAACCGACCACCGGTGCAGGAGTGTCCAGCAGGAGGCCCTCGTCCTAGCCCAGTCAGTGGCTGGCCCGAGAAGCCCCCGTGCCCTGCCTGTATCCCTCCATTGCTTTAAACGCAAAACCAGACACCTACTTTTCACACTGCACAAGGCCGCCCCTGCGCTGCGGAGGGTGTATTTTGTGTGCCTGTTTGTGACACGACTTGCCCCCCTCCTTTCCCTGCCAATGCTCTACAAAAAAAACCCTGGTCTGGTCCCTGGGGACGCAGGTACTTAATGCTAGCCGATTGGAACCGGAGCACCCCTGTTCTCCATAGGCGCGTATGTTATTTGGGCCCTACTGTGACCTCTGCACCTAATCGGGCCTATGATGCTGGGTGTTTTGGGGTTGACTTGAACCCCCAACGGTGGGCTGCCTAAGCCTAGGAGACTGAACTTGTAAGTGCTTTACTTACCTGAGAAATTAACCAATACTTACCTCCCCCAGGAACTGTGGATTTTTTGCACTGTCCACTTTTGAAATGGCTTGTCATTTTTTTGCCACAACTGTGTACATTACTGTTTTAATTAAAAGTTCCAAACTTACCTGTGTGAAGTACATTACAATTTATGTATTTACTTGAACTCTGAATCTTGTGGTTCTATAATAAATGAAAAAAAGAATATTTTTCTATACCTATTGGCCTGTAGTTAAGTCTTTGAGTGAGTGTTCCCATTTGTTGCCTGTGTGTACAACAAATGCTTACCACTACCCTCTGATAAGCCTGCTGCTCGACCACACTACCACAAAATAGAGCATTAGGATTATCTAATTTTGCCACTATCAACCTCTAAGGGGACCCCCTCTCACTTTGAGATAGTATATACAGAGCCAGCTTCTGTTTTCATGCTACTGCTGTCTCCTCCGAGGCTCGCATCGACTGACGTCAAAATGGTGGATGACGTTATTTATACTATTTACTCTGCTTTTGAATGAAAATTGTTATCTATAATAAATTACAGCATTGGAATGGTGAGAGCTCCATTAAAAACAATGCAGTAACTCTGGGGTTATAATGGCTGGTAAAGGACATTTGCTCCAACATTCCAAAGTTTGTCTTCCTGTTTCTCCCTTTCTAATTTACAATGTTCTACCCCCAGTGGGTGGGATATTCTAATAGCCTTATATCCCTTCTGCCTTAGGCTGTACCGGTTGTTAATGGCCCTCCGTTTTTAAGTCTTGTTCAGGGCCTTTACCAACCGATATAGCCCTCTACAGTGGGCTTGAAGTATATAATGTTTCAGAACATCTTTGATAACAAGTTGTTTATGACTGAAACCTAAATTATATTGATAAACTGTGAAAAGTGACTTTATACTCTTTAACTTGGTGTTCTTGATAGATTAGCACCAGGACGCCTTTAAGGTAGCAGTGTGCTGTTTTCATTATAATAAGTATAATAATGAAATCAATTTAGACTTTTTTGATTTAAAAAAAAAAAAAAAATCTGCACCATATTTATCGCCGATATATGTAGTAATTTCAAAATGTGAATCTCCTTTTTAAGTGTTTAATCCTTTTTGTTTTTATGTTAATCGTTGGTAAATTTTTTTTTTTTTTTTTTTTTTTTTTTTTTTTTACATCCTGATAAATGAAAAGCACATAATAGCATGTAAAGGTAAAACAAATAGAATTATATGACTGTGTGGTAAACATACGCTTTTGTAAGACTGCGTTGCAAAATACCATGATGTAAACAGATGTGGTATAAACCGACAGTCACTTATTTTCCTCCTCTGGTTGACACCGGAGAAACCAGCTTCAAAGTTCACCTTCAAAGGACTGTGAACCCTTTGAACAAGTATTACAGTATCCTGAGGAGATTATACATATTCCCGGGGCTTTGTTTAAAGATCTGAGCTCTTATGTTTGCTGACTAAAAGATTTCCATAGCTTTCCAAAACTAGATCACCAAAGCAACCTTTTTTGCATCCATAATTGCAAATGGCATGATCACCTGCTTCTCATAATGTCTTCTTTTTCAAAGTTCAAAATCGCAGCCGTCTCACACTACTCAATGAAAGATTGCATTACCTATAGCAGTGGTTCCCAACCTGTGGTCCGGGGACCCCTGGGGGTCCGCGAAGCCTTCTCAGGGGGTCCGCGAGAGCCTAGAAAATTTAAAAATATTGACAAATTAGGTCCCCAGCTTCCAGTAATGACTCAGGCGGGGGTCCCCGGATTCCCATGATGATTCAGTGGGGGTCCCTGGGTTCCATTAATGTTAAAGTGGGGGTCCACAGAAATCAAAAGGTTGGGAACCACTGACCTATAGTGTTAGGTGATTCGGTTTTGTTTGGTTATTTGGATGACAACAGGGGAAAGGAAGTACCTGAGGATCTTAACGTTGAAGCATAGTAGGATTACTATTTGGCCCCAGTTTCCCTAACTGCTGCTCATCCAGCAGACCTGCCACCAAGCAATATCAGCAGCTTTTATGCACTTTTAGATGGGGTGTCTAAGAGGTTTGGCACACCAATCCCAGTCAAACAATCATAAGGAGTTTAAAGAAAAACAAATATTCAGAGTTAAATTAAATGAAAAGAGAATCTTAATGTGTATACTTGTACTGTTTTGACTTATCTGACAGTTGTCTATGGTTGGGTGAGCCTAGTCCTAAACATGACGGTTTTAGGTAGAAAATATGCACTTTGGAATTAACAACTGATGAATCCTCTTGTGGAATAGAAACAAAAGGAGACATTTGTAAAAGTGTTTGCAAAATTACAAATGAATAATTGCCACTTGAATTGGAATGTTATGTATTAATAATTTTTAAATATTTGTTGAAGCAAAGGGACAGACAAGTGATTGTCTTATATTTTCTTTTTTTTTTTTGTATTTATTTTTGCCTTCTGGATCTAATGACATTTGGGTGACAATTTCTTAATTTACTTCCAATAAACAAAGGGATAACTAAGATTCATACCCTAATGTGTGATATTTTCTTCTATCTTTCTGAAATATTAGAACAGGGATATGTTTAAATCGTTCTTTTGTTATGACGTGATATTTGGACCATTAATCACTTCTGTTTAATGTGGTTTTAATCATAATTTTGTATAAGCAACTTTCTATGGCTAAAAAGATCTAGCACATAGAGTGGGGTTTTTATGAGGTGTATAACGATGTTAGATTGCAGCCCTGAAGAATCTCACTCCTGTGAATGAAATGCATTGGCTGAGGCTGTAACAATTTGAACATGAAAGATGAAAATTAAATATGAATAATGACAATATAAACGCTTTCTGGAGAACACCCTCAAGCAGAAACTGCAAAGCTGACCACTTGATTGGCTTATGTTTTTGTGTGCACCGCTATACTTATGAAATTGTATTCTCTATCAGTGGTATCCAGCAGCTGCCGATACTATTAGGGTGTACACTCCATATAATTTCAGGGGCAAAGGGGAGGGGAAGTTACTTTGTCTAACACTCAGGTTATCTCTTGAATAAACGTAACTACAAATCCATTTGCCCTTATCCTTCATCTGGGAAGAAAAGTATAAAGCACCTGCCTATCTAATAGTTCATCCTAGGGCTGAACATGTGCCAAATGCCTATGTGCCCACAGGGACTAGGGTAATTCAGTATAATATTAAAACAGTTGTCCAACGGGACTCATTCCAGGGATACCCCTAGTGTAACTTCAAGGCATTCTGTTGAATTGTACAATAATTATGTCTATATAATATTAGTCAAGACTTTGCTCATTGTTCTATTGCACTTCATATAAGATATATACATAAACGGTGCAAACTATACAGTGGAAAAGTACAGATGGCGCATGCTGTCTTACAACAGGCCTCTTTAGAAAGCAAGGGCCTCAAATTAAGGACTGGCAGTAAACAGTGAAGTTTAAAAAAAAAAAAAAAAAAAAAAAAAAGTCACATTAACATCATCCTTGATTGGTGAAGTGGTCAGGTTTTCAAATATTTCTGAAATTGGGAGAGACAACAGTCCTGATTTCTTGACCTTATATCATATGGACACATCTTGGGGAATTTAAGTAAAAACATCCTACAATGCCTCAGATCCCATCTCCACCTCCATGTTTTTACAATTTGTAAATCTTATCCTTGCTAAAAAGGGAATTATTATTATTATTTTTTTTTTTTTTTTACCTAGAGAAATATGGGTTTCTACTACACCTCCGCAGTACAAAAAATAAATCTGGAGCATGGAGACTCTTCTTAGATCCCCAAAATCTAAGCAGTTACCTTGGGGAAACAGTTGCACTCTAAGATCCTTCAACATCTGAATCATGCAAACTACAGGACATTGTTTAATCTCCAGTACGCGTGTATACCCTCATAATTCCAAAACACTGCAAGCATTTAAGATTCTCAGTGACCAACTACCATTATCAAGACCAAGTTTTCGCATTTGTCTAAAAATAAACTCATTTTTACAAAATATCTAAAAACAGTTGTTACCAGGTATGTTCATACCTAGACAGTTGGATGGTAAAAGCTCCTCCTTGTCAGTCAGCCAAGATGACAACCAAGTCTTGTTTACCGCTCTTCAATTTTTGTTAGTTCTCACTCTCAAAAATGGTAAATCTTCCCTTCAACCACAATGTTTCTGGGAGATATTATGGGCATTGAAAAATCTAAGTGAATCCAACATTGGAAAGGCATATTAAACTAATAAACCTAGCAAACATATTGTTAAAAGACAATCTGTTTATTATGTCTGTTCAAATCACTTTTAGGAGTTATATCCTAATGTATTCCACTAGTTCCATTTTGGTACCTCCGAATACTGCACCTCCTTCAGGAAGCAGTGGACAAGCAGTGTGCCCAAACCCAGGCTTCACTCAACAATATTGTGGATATCCTGCACAGAAGCAAAGCTGCTGAAAGATGGTGGACTCAGGAAAAAAAAAAAAAAAATCTTATGTTCGAACGTTTGTAGTTCAAGTTCCACAGTGTTTGATAACAGATGCTTCCATAGAGTAATGGGGAGCTTATTTGCAAGATGTGGAAATCAGTGAAAAAATGTGCTCTGCGAGAGTTGAGTCTCTATATAAATGTTCTAGAACTAAGAGTTGTGGCAGTAAATCTTCCTTACTCTTCAAGAAAAGCTTGGATTCTTCAATGCTAGTGAGCTCAGACAAAATTACATGGGTGCATTATATAAACGGAGGCACAAGATCTCTACTATTGTTGCTGGAAGCTCATCGAATTTGAAAAGGGCCAATGCAGTGTAACATCTCAATGACAGCGGAACATATGCCCAGCACCAGCTATCACTAGGTGGACACTCTGAAAAGGATGACCCAGCACGGTCTTGAATGGGAACTAAACCAGCAAATGCTGAACAAAATCTTAAGTTCACAACCCCCTCTCCCCAAAACCAACACTCAAATAGCAATTTTACCCTAGTTTGCATCAACAACTAGGGTCGTGGGGAATGCATTTTTGATTGCATGGTCTGGAAACCTTCACCTGTGCTCTTCCCCCTATACCCATGATTCCAAAAGTGCAGAACAGGAGGGCGGGAGGTGCCATCTCGAATCATGCTAGTGGTACTAACATGGTCCAGACAGTAGTAGTTTGGTTAACCAAGTTGTGCCACATATTCAACCTGTACAAATTCACAATTTGTTGTCCCTGCATTAGGGCCACATACATAATCCATATCCAAAATTATCATTATTTGTCGGCTTGGCTCCTAAGCAAATTAATTCGCTCACTTAAACATTCTGGAGGATCGTGGAGACGTTTTGGCTAACGCAAGAGGGGGGGGAGGGGGTGGTGACCATGAACAGAACTGGAGTGTAAATAGATTCCATTTGTGGTGTCTGGGTAATTATCCTATTTCTTCTCCAGGCATTATAAAAGCATGTTTTTCCTTTTATAGTACTTATAATATGTAAAAAGAGTAACATATCAGGACCAAGCTGGCCTTTGTCACGTACCTACTAAAGTTTATTTTGCCTCACATTTTACGAGATAAATAGAATTATAAAGGAATTATTGGGCACACCTTAAACCCTTCCTACCCCCTTTCAACTCCTTGCCCAATAAATGCATTCCTTTCATAATTAATGTAGAGTTCATTTGAACCCACTCACCAATCTGAACTCTCTTCTGGAAATGACATTGCTATTAGCAGTGGCTGCAGTACGGCTAGTACGTGAAACAATTTAGAAGTGCGCAACTGTTCGTGGCATATGGCATTCCTCGCAAGGTGTTTTGGCTTTCAAAGCATAGCTGGCAGGATTTCTACGGCCATTGTGTTTTGTTATCATAAGACAGGTAGAATTATGGAAGGGAATGTGTAAGCACATTATTTAAGAAGTCTTTCCACCTTGACTGCTATATTTTTTGGCTTGTTAATTCAAGGTATCTTTTTCAATAAGGTGAGCCTTGTTTTGCTCTTTTACCCACCATCCACAATATTATGCTTTTATTTTCTGATGGATACAACTACCTGTGGATTCCTCACTCATTGAATTTTTCCCCATGCAGCAGCATCCAACGGAAATTTTCTCCTAGCTTCAGCACGTCGACGAAGACGTCACAATTGCCCGACTCCCGCACGACGTCATACAGGCAATAAGAGGTCCTCGCCAGCGTGCTGACGTCTGTTCCCTTTTTTCCGTGCCTTCGAGCGACTGTTATTCTTCGAGGGAGCAACTGTTTCTGCTGCGTAGTTAGTTACTATCGATGTCACAGCGAAAGTCGGGCTTTAAGCCTTGTAGAGAGTGCGGGGGCAAGATGTCGGTGACAGACCAACATGTGGATTGCTTGTGGTGTCTGAGCTCCGACCATGAAGTGGAGAGATGTGAATCCTGTCCACGCATGAATCCTAAAGCGTTGAAGGAACGAGAGGCTAAGCTATTTTTGGCGAAGTACAAAAAGAAGGAAAAGCGGCACTGGTGCAGATCTTCATCACCGAAATCTCATCGACGTCACTGTGACTCCCGGCGCCGTTGTGATTCTCGACGCCATTCTAGTAGAGAGCGTTCACGCTCGAGGTCGCCGTAAGACATGGGAGGTTAGTCCCACCATCACTCCGCCGACTTCTCCGCCGTCTGTCTTCGAGGTCGTACCTCAACAGGATCCTGAGTTTTCACCTGCTCAATCTAGGATGCCTGGGCTGGCGCTGTTATCACCTCGGGGGCGCAGGCTCCGCAATATCCATCGTTTCCGGTGCCAGGTGCTGATAGTTCCTCATTTCTTAATGCGATGTTTGCAATATTTCAACAGATGGCTCCGGGTGGTGGTCCAGCTGGTCCTTCGGGGCCATTGGCTTATATTATGGGTGCTCCGGCACCTTTCATGCCCTTCCTTCCAATGGGAGGTGCTGTCTCGGCGCCGGTTCCTTTGGCGTCGCCTACAAGACCTGCGGCTCCGATGAGGACTGCTGTCCTGGTGCCGGAGGGTTCTTCACCATCTCGTCCTCTGCCTCACTCGGTGCCGAAAAAGCCCACGTGCCGATGGATCCAGTGTTTGCTGGATCAGAGAATCGGCGTCAGGCGAGGTCATCGATCAAGGCCAGGCTTCATTCTAGGAGGCTAGCTCTTCGCCTCCTTGAGGAACAGGAGTATAACAGGTAGGCCTTGGAGGAGGGTGAGATTGAGGAGCCTCTGACAGATCTTCATGGTTTGGACACTTCCCCGGAGTGGGACTTGACATCTCCTGGGGAATATACAGAGGAGGCTGCTTCTTTCCACTCTGTTGTAAGAAAAGCAGCTGACTTTTTAGGCCTTCCCCTCCCAGTGGCTGAGGCGAAACCCAACATTTTGACGGAAGTGCTACATCCGTCCTTGGCTATTGCAGAACCTCTTTTGCCTTTTAATGAGGCTCTCCTTGATCCAATTATGGAGATTTGTTAAAAGCCAGTCACATCTACGGCTGTTAACAGGACAGTAGCGCGTAGATATTGTGTGGCTCCTGCAGATTGAGGCTTTTTGTCGAAGCACCTGACTCCAGAAAGCTTGGTTGTGCAAGCATCGTGTTCCTCACGTACTGCTCCAGGTTCCTTTCCGGCTGTTCCTTCGGACAGATTCTAAAAAGATGGACCAGTCTTTGTAGGAAGTTGGCTCTGTATGTGCTATTTCAAAGTAAGGAATAGCATGCACAGAGTCCAAGGGTTCCCCTTAGAGGTAAAATTGTGGTAAAAAAGAGAATACTAATGCTCTATTTTGTGGTAGTGTGGTCGAGCAGTAGGCTTATCCAAGGAGTAGTGTTAAGCATTTGTTGTACATACACATAGACAATAAATGAGGTACACACACTCAGAGACAAATCCAGCCAATAGGTTTTGTTATAGAAAAATATCTTTTCTTAGTTTATTTTAAGAACCACAGGTTCAAATTTAACATGTAATATCTTGTTTGAAAGGTATTGCATGTAAGTACATTAGGAACTTTGAATCATTTCAATTGCATGTATACTTTTCAAGTTATTGACAAATAGCTACTTTAAAAGTGGACACTTAGTGCAATTTTCACAGTTCCTGGGGGAGGTAAGTTTTTTTGTTAGTTTTACCAGGTAAGTAAGACACTTACAGGGTTCAGTTCTTGGTCCAAGGTAGCCCACCGTTGGGGGTTCAGAGCAACCCCAAAGTCACCACACCAGCAGCTCAGGGCCGGTCAGGTGCAGAGTTCAAAGTGGTGCCCAAAACGCATAGGCTAGAATGGAGAGAAGGGGGTGCCCCGGTTCCGGTCTGCTTGCAGGTAAGTACCCGCGTCTTCGGAGGGCAGACCAGGGGGGTTTTGTAGGGCACCGGGGGGGGGACACAAGCCCACACAGAAATTTCACCCTCAGCAGCGCGGGGGCGGCCGGGTGCAGTGTAGAAACAAGCGTCGGGTTTGCAATGTTAGTCTATGAGAGATCAACGGATCTCTTCAGCGCTGCAGGCAGGCAAGGGGGGGTTTCCTCGGGGAAACCTCCACTTGGGCAAGGGAGAGGGACTCCTGGGGGGGTCACTTCTCCAGTGAAAGTCCGGTCCTGGGGGCTGCGGGTGCAGGGTCTTTTCCAGGCGTCGGGACTTAGGTTTCAGAGAGTCGCGGTCAGGGGAAGCCTCGGGATTCCCTCTGCAGGCGGCGCTGTGGGGGCTCAGGGGGGACAGGTTTTGGTACTCACAGTTGTAGAGTAGTCCGGGGGTCCTCCCTGAGGTGTTGGTTCTCCACCAGCCGAGTCGGGGTCGCCGGGTGCAGTGCTGCAAGTCTCACGCTTCTTGCGGGGAGATTGCAGGGTCTTTAAAGCTGCTCCTTGAAACAAAGTTGCAGTCTTTTTGGAGCAGGTCCGCTGTCCTCTGGAGTTTCTTGTCTTTTTCGAAGCAGGGCAGTCCTCAGAGGATTCAGAGGTTGCTGGTCCCTTGGAAGGCGTCGCTGGAGCAGAGTTCTTTGGAAGGCAGGAGACAGGCCGGTGAGTTTCTGGAGCCAAGGCAGTTGTCGTCTTCTGGTCTTCCTCTGCAGGGGTTTTCAGCTAGGCAGTCCTTCTTGTAGTTTGCAGGAATCTAATTTCTAGGTTCAGGGAGAGCCCTTAAATACTGAATTTAAGGGAGTGTTTAGGTCTGGGGGGTTAGTAGCCAATGGCTACTAGCCCTGAGGGTGGGTACACCCTCTTTGTGCCTCCTCCCAAGGGGAGGGGGTCACAATCCTAACCCTATTGGGGGAATCCTCCATCTGCAAGATGGAGGATTTCTAAAAGTTAGTCACCTCAGCTCAGGACACCTTAGGGGCTGTCCTGACTGGCCAGTGACTCCTCCTTGTTGCTTTCTTTGTTCCCTCCAGCCTTGCCGCCAAAAGTGGGGGCCGTGGCCGGAGGGGGCGGGCAACTCCACTAAGCTGGAGTGCCCTGCTGGGCTGTGACAAAGGGGTGAGCCTTTGAGGCTCACCGCAGGTGTTACAGCTCCTGCCTGGGGGAGGTGTTAGCATCTCCACCCAGTGCAGGCTTTGTTACTGGCCTCAGAGTGACAAAGGCACTCTCCCCATGGGGCCAGCAACATGTCTCTAGTGTGGCAGGCTGCTGGAACTAGTCAGCCTACACAGACAGTCGGTTAAGTTTCAGGGGGCACCTTTAAGGTGCCCTCTGGGGTGTATTTTGCAATAAAATGTACACTGGCATCAGTGTGCATTTATTGTGCTGAGAAGTTTGATACCAAACTTCCCAGTTTACAGTGTAGCCATTATGGTGCTGTGGAGTTCGTGTTTGACAAACTCCCAGACCATATACTCTTATGGCTACCCTGCACTTACAATGTCTAAGGTTTTGTTTAGACACTGTAGGGGTACCATGCTCATGCACTGGTACCCTCACCTATGGTATAGTGCACCCTGCCTTAGGGCTGTAAGGCCTGCTAGAGGGGTGACTGACCTATACTTGCATAGGCAGTGAGAGGCTGGCATGGCACCCTGAGGGGAGTGCCATGTCGACTTACTCGTTTTGTTCTCACTAGCACACACAAGCTGGCAAGCAGTGTGTCTGTGCTGAGTGAGAGGTCTCCAGGGTGGCATAAGACATGCTGCAGCCCTTGGAGACCTTCCTTGGCATCAGGGCCCTTGGTACTAGAAGTACCAGTTACAAGGGACTTATCTGGATGCCAGGGTCTGCCAATTGTGGATACAATGGTACATTTTAGGTGAAAGAACACTGGTGCTGGGGCCTGGTTAGCAGGGTCCCAGCACACTTCTCAGTCAAGTCAGCATCAGTATCAGGCAAAAAGTGGGGGGTAACTGCAACAGGGAGCCATTTCTTTACAGTCTTCAAAAGACTTTCTCTTCTTGTAGTATGGCCCTTAAGTCCACGAATGCCACATGTATCTTGGGCAGATACATCTACGCCCTTATGGAGGTGGTCAAGACATCTCATTCTGGATTACCTCAGGAGGTGTTGGGCCTTTGGTCGGATGCTCAGGCTGCGGCGACCCAAGTAATCCAGTCAGGGTTGGACACAACTGATTCTGTGGCCAGGGCTATGGGCACCACTGTCGCTACGAGAAGACAGGCCTGGCTTCGTTCTTCAGGTTTCTCTCCAGATGTTCAGTCAGCCCTGCTTGATCTACCCTTTGATGGGGATAAACTTTTTGGGTCAAAGGCGGACTCTGCCCTTGAAAGGTTTAAAGGAAGTAGAGCCACAGCAAAATCTTTGGGCTTGCAGGCCTCCTCTTCTGTTTCTTCACACTTCCATATGGGTCAGTCTATTACACTCCTCTTTTTATCCTCCACCTCTTCCTTCAAAAGAGGAAGAAAGACTGCATCGTCTGGACCCAAGAAGAGCACAGAGCTTCTTCGCCGACAGGACGAGGGAGTTCAGATTGGAAGATCAGCTCTTCATCGGGTACGTGGGAAAGAGGAAAGGAAAGGCAGTCCACAAGAGAACACTCTCCAGGTGGGTCATTCTTTGCATTAAGCTGTGTTACTCTCTGGCAAAGAAGGAACCCCCTGTTGGAATAAGAGTTCATTCCACCAGAGCTAAGTCTGCCACTTTGGCCCTGGCTAGAGGTGTTACTGTGGTTGACACTCGCAAGGCCGCAACTTGGGCATCCCTCCACACTTTTGCGAAGCATTATTGCTTGGATTCGGAGGTGAGGAGGGATGGCCATTTTGCACGGTCAGGGCTGCAGGATTTCTTGGTCTGACCATTCAGGCACCCTCCACCGAGTGCGGTACTGCTTTGGGACTCTATTCAATGAGTGAGGAATCCACAGGTAGTTGTATCAATCAGAAGAACAAGTTACTTACCTCCGGTAACGCCTTTTCTGGTGGATACACTAGCTACCTGTGGATTCCTCACGGTCCCACCCGCCTCCCCGTTGCCTGTCTGGTCTTACCAAGGTTTCCTTGGGTGAACACCTGTAGGTCATTGATCTGTTTATACTGATGCAGATGTTATACATGCTTGTGTTTTATTTTATTTATTTATTATATATATATATATATATATATATATATATATATATATATATATATAATATTTGTATGTTTTGTGTATTTTTATATATATGCATATTTTATACAAATGTTTTTCTATTTAATTTAATATTATGGTTTAAGATTTTATTTGATGTGTTCGTATCAGATATGTTTTGTTGATATTTACCTGTTCGCCTCAAAGGCACGTCAAAAATGTTGTCAGTGTGCCGGCGAGGACCTCTTATTGCCTGTATGCGTTGCGTGGGAGTCGGGCAATTGTGACGTCCTCGTCGACGTGCTGAAGCTAGGAGAAAATTTCCGTCGGATGCTGGCGCATGGGGAAAATTCAATGAGTGAGGAATTCACAGGTAGCTAGTGTATCCACCAGAAAAGGCGTTACCGAAGGTAAGTAACTTGTTCGTTTAACTGCTTGCCATTCTGATTCAAGAATGAGTATAAATACTGGAGAAGTAAAGAATGTACTTGCCTGTAACTTATTGTATTTCATAGATCCACATGCAACCCACCACCTCTTCCCCTCAGAGGCTTACCTATTCCACAAGACCAATTATTCTTTACACTTGTACTAGAAAATCTGGGGTATGGTATCCTTAGAGGAGATTGATTGTCAAGGTGCTGCAATCTGATTTGCTAAAGTTATCATTTTTTTTATTTTTTTTATCTGCTTTTGCCATCTATGTATTTACACAGTATTGCTTTCTAATTTTGTGAGCCTCTCACTCGATGATAGGAAATGATTCAGTCTTAACTGGAGGTGGTGCCTTTTAGGTCCTAGTTTACCAGCACAGATGTATGGCTTGCTAAAGACATTATTAGACATTCAGAAAGTTGATCTAGGAATTCCTTCTGCCCATTACCATTGGCTTTTTGGTTTGTCACTCACATTTTCTGGCTTTCTATTTGCTGACTTTTATTGCTTTAGGCTGTCCAGGTTCAGTTTGTCTCTTCCATTGCCCAATTCGTGTTAACTATATTTTTCCAGGAACTCTTTCTGTAAACTGCCACTAAATCTTGTTCTAATCACGTTTACTGGGCTTTCAGATACAGATTTCAACTATCAAGCTGTGTTTTCTGATGGAGCTTGGTGTTTACTTTGCTTTTACTGTCTTCAAAGTGAAAGCATTTATAGTAAATGCACATTACAAGGAGCACAAGCAGGCTGCTTGGGGAGAGTATAGTCCATCTATGAGAGTAAGATAACCCTTAAATTGCACATCATGTGACAAGCGGATGATACTTATTTTAGCTAGATAGGTAAGTAAATTACTGCTTTTCACAGAGATCCTTTAGTAACTTGCAGTTATTAAAGTTTTAATCCTTCTAATACAGCACAATGAGCTATGAAGGATGTAACTTCCACACTTT
This sequence comes from Pleurodeles waltl, assembly GCF_031143425.1. Classification (NCBI taxonomy): domain Eukaryota; kingdom Metazoa; phylum Chordata; class Amphibia; order Caudata; family Salamandridae; genus Pleurodeles; species Pleurodeles waltl. Next base: position 180,186,297 of record NC_090438.1, read on the forward strand.
AACACTCACTGGTTTATGCAACAAACATCTTTTACATTGATTTACACATCTGTACTAGGATGAGTAGCACTGTAAAAGAGAAAATGGTGGTATTTACATTATTTTGCATAAATAATTGTACAGGCCAACACGTGGCATTCTTACAGTGAATGAATTTCTCCCATAAACCGGGACTGAACAAAATCAAAAGCCTGCCTCTCAAGCACCTGTGAGTGATAACAAGCTGAAAGTCTTTCCTCCACGTCATTTCCATTTAAGTGTGAGGCTCCAGACCACAACCAGCCAGGATCAGATTGGAACAAAAGGAGGCTTGATGGCCCCTTAACTTTGGCTTTTATCTTTGGCCCAGCTGGTGGTGTAAGAATGAAAGCAGACTAACATGCAGGTGCTGCTAAACGTGTCCCGGTGTCTGAAAATTACACTAGGCAAAGTTCAACATGGACAAAGTCGTTCTTCACAAGCAGTGCAACATCACTGCTCTTACAAGCACTTGAAGCTACCGCTCTTCCTTATCCTTTGAACAGGCGCAACAAGGAGCTTACTTTATTTTCAAGCAGTAAGTGTAGTGACACAGGACAATAAAAAGGCATTGGAAACATTAAACCTATGCTAACGCTTCATGTTACTTTTTAAACGGACGTAAAGAATACAATTCCTTTACTTGCACTAGGGGGATACACACTGCCTACACCAGAATATACATTAAAATCCCTATCTAGTGTTAAAATACAAAGTATGCTCTTTCATGGCTGTTTGCTTAACACCACAACTTATCACTCTGCTTCAGGACTCTCTCCCTCGGTCTCTCTGAACTGCACTTATGAGAACGGACATTTAGTTTGTGTAGTTGGTAGTGACACCATTTCCCTAAACAATGAACATAAACCACAACTTCATTTCACCCATACACATAGTCCTCTTCTGTTCCTAGACTCACTGACCCTTTGCCACTCACCTATGGTTTTGTGAAGTCCTAACTTCCATTCAGTCAGCAAGTCTCCTGGCTCCAGCACAATAATTTCACTCGTTTTGTACTTTATGCATAAATGTGCAAGTTGTAGCATTTACCTTCCTGCAACTTGTAAACAAACTGACACCACAAATGTATAGCCACTCTGAGAATCTCTCCTCCACCCACCCACAGGTTTAATTCCCCCCACCCCTTAAAAATCTCCTCTGCCTTTCTAACTTCAAAGCTTCGCAGTCTGCCCTTAGGTTCTTTTAACACTGCCTGGCACTGTGCCCACTTGCACCTCACTACACTGCATCCTTCATGCACTTCCACCATAGACAATTTCAAATATATGCTCATTCAGGCCCGGTCTATCACATACCAAAGCACATAAGTAACACAAGCCATCCTCTCTTACTTTTCCGGCCCTACGCTATGCAACATTAGAGTGCACCTTAATTGCAATACATGTACGATGTGCAGTGTCACCTTATGCCAAACAAAATCCATATACAATACCCCACTCTACTCCAGTATGATTCAATCTACCTCTCCCCACTCCGATCCAACCTACCCCACTTCACCCCAGTGTAACCCACTACACCCCAATTTACCCACTTCAGTTTACTCCACTCAGTCTGTTTCTATCAGCCCAACTCCCATTCTACCCAAACCTGTTCTACTCCAGTCTACCCCCAAACTACTCCACTCAATCTACCCCCAACACTCCAATTTAGTCGTCTTCCCACTCCATTCCAATCTACCGTACTGTAACTAAGGCCCTCATTCTGACCTTGGCGGTCTTTTCGCAAGACCGCCGAGTTACCGCCGCGGTATGCCGCTGTGCGTATTCCGACCGCTGGAGCGTTCCGCCGGGAAACCGCCAGCAGCCACACTGGCGGTCGGCGGGAAAGTGGAGACTGGTCAACCTCCACCGCCACGCCAGCAGAACACCGCCCACAGAATTACGACCCACATATCTGTGTGGTGGTGTTCTGTTGGCGGTCACCTCCCCATGGCTTCCGTCGCCTCCCGGAGGACCAACGCACAAGGTAAGTTGATCGTCCGTTAGGGGAGGGGGTGGGGGGGTGTTGATGTGTGCGTTCATGGGGGTGTGCGTGTGAGTGTGTAGAGGGGGTGTGTGAGTGCGTGTATGCGGGCGGGGGGTGCTGCTGTGTCTATGGGTAATGTGTGCAGTTCGGCGGGTGCGCATGTCTGCATGTATGTGTGCGGGTATGTGTCCCCGTTGTGTATGTGTGTGTGTAGGGGGTGTGTGCATGTCGGGGTGCATGTATGTGCATGTCGGGGGTGGGGGTGGGGAGGGGGTTCGTACCACCTCTGGGTGGTGGCAGGGGGGGTGGAGGGTGTGGGGGGGAGGACTCGTGGGGGGTGGAGGAGACCCCTATCGGTGCCAGGGAAGGAATTCCCTGGCCCCGATAGTGCCTACCGCCATGGTTCGCATGGCGGTTCCCGACCGCCAGAAACCGCGGCGGTAAGCAGGGTCATGATACCGTTGGCGGTCTTGGGCCGACCGCCGGGCCGGAGTGCGCAAACTCCAGCCCGGCGGTCATGACCGCTGTGGCGGTCGGAGTGGGGAAGTGGCAGTCGATCGTGGCGGTGACCGCCGCGGTCAGAATGCCATTTTTTTTTACCGCTGGTCTGTTCGCGGTCCGACCACCGCCTCTCCGCCGACCGCCAAGGTCAGAATGAGGGCCTAAGTCTGCTGCGCTATACTCCAATCTACTCCAGTCCACCTCATTCCATTCCAGACTACCTCCATGTAGGAAGTTGGCTCTGTATATACTATTTCAAAGTAAGAGATAGTGTGCGGAGAGTCCAAGGGTCCCCCTTAGAGGTAAGATAGTGGCAAAATTAGATAAGTCTAATGCTCTCTTTTGTGGTAGTGTGGTCGAGCAGTAGCCTTATCAGAGGTGGGGGGGGGGGTTGCTTCTCGGGGACAGCCAGAGGCAGAGTCGCCTAAGGGTCACTCCTGCACGGAGGTTGTTCCTTCAGGTCCTGGGGGCTGCGGGTGCACTGCTGTTTCCAGGCCTCTGGTCCCTTGTTACAGGCAGTCTTGGTCAGGGGGATCCTCTGGCTTCTCTGCAGGTGTCTGGAGGCTCAGGGTGGTCGTCTTCGGCTACTCACAGGGTCGCAGTCGCCAGGGAGTCTTCCCTGTGGTGTTTGTTCTCTGGATCTTGAGCCGGGGGCATCGTGTGCAGTGTGAAGTCTCGCGCTTCCGGAGGGAAATGTGAAGTCTTTAAAGTTGTAGAAAAGTTGCAAGTTTGTTGCAGGTTGTTGAGCAGAGCGGCTGCTTACGGGAGTTTCTTGGTCCTGGGGATTCAGGGCAGTCCTCTGAGGCTTCAGAGGTCGCTGGTTCCTGTTGGATGCATCGCTGGCTGCAGGTTCTCTAGTCTGGAGACAGGCCGGGAGGGCTGGGGCCAAAGCAGCTGTCGCCTTCTGTAGTCTCTGCAGGGCTTGTAGTTCGCAGTCCTTGTTTCAGGTTGCAGGAATCTGATTTCCTGTGTTCTGGGGTGCCCCTAAATACTAAATTTAGGGGTGTGTTTAGGTCTGGAGGGCAGTAGCCAATGGCTACTGTCCTGGAGGGTGGCTACACTCTTTGTGCCTCCTCCCTGTGGGGAGTGGGGTCACATCCCTTTACCATTTCGGGGGAATCCTCCAAAACTTAAGATGGAGGATTTCTAAAGGCAGGGGTCCCCTCAGCTCAGGACACCTTGGGGGCTCCTCCTTGTTTTTCTCATTATCTCCTCCAGCCTTGCTGCCAAAAGTGGGGGCGGTGGTCAGAGGGGCGGGCATTTCCACTAGCTGGGATGCACTGGGGCGCTGTAACAAAAGGGGTGAGCCTTTGAGGCTCACCGCCAGGTGTTAGTTCCTGCAGTGGGAGGTGAGAAGCACCTCCACCCAGTACAGGCTTTGTTCCTGGCCACAGAGTGACAAAGGCACTCTCCCCATGTGGCTAGCAACGGGTCTGGTTTGTGGCAGGGACTGGTCAGCCTACACTAGAAGTCGGATTGGTATTCAAGGGGCATCTCTAAGATGCCATCTGGGTGCATGTTACAATAAATTGCACACTGGCATCGGTGTGTATTTATTGTGCTGTGAAGTTTGTTACCAAACTTCCCATATTTCAGTGTAGCCATTATGGAACTGTGGAGTTCGTATTTGACAAACTCCCAGACCATATACTCCTATGGCTACCCTGCACTTACAATGTCAAAGGTTTTGCTTAGACACTGTAGGGGCATAGTGCTCATGTACATATTCCCTCACCTGTGGTATAGTGCACCCTGCCTTAGAGCTGTAAGGCCTGCTAGAGGGGTGACTTAACTATGCCACAGGCAGTGTGAGGTTGGCTTTTCACTCTAAGGGGAGTGCCATGTCGACTTTGTCATTTTCTCCCCACCAGTACACACAAGCTGTGAGGCAGTGTGCATGTGCTGAGTGAGGGGTCCCCAGGGTGGCATAAGACATGCTGCAGCCCTTAGAGACCTTCCCTGACATCAGAATCCTTGGTACCAGTATTGCAGTGCATTCATACCAGATTTTGCCAGTCGCACCCATACTCTTAGATCACCTTGAAGAAAGATGTGAAATTTTCATGGTCACCCCAGTGTTACCTAGCAATTCAAAACTTAGTGCTTTGGGTAATGCTCCCGCTTTAGAGTTTTGACACCTCAAATGTATCCATTCTTGTTACGGATTCCAGTTTGAAGGGCTTGGGTGCTGTAATTGGGCAAATGAAGGACGGTAAGGAAGCCTAATATGTCTATCTAGAGCATTGGTGGGTCCTGGAAACCACTACTCCGTTATCAAGAAAGCCCTTTTGTGCATACATTGGGCCATTGGAGAATTAAAGGAGTTTCTCTGGGGCAATACTTCTGTGGTGATATGATCACAAATCCCTAAAAGAAATGTAGATGGCATTTCTTTTTTTTCCAGGGTCTGAAAGTGGGTTGTTGCTTTGCAGGATTATGATTTTAGAGTTGAATACATACCTGGTATGAAAAATAGAGTAACTAATTGTATTTTATTGTTAGTTTCGAAGCAATTGGAAGTTGAACCTGGGACAAAGGATGATCTGAAGACTTTGATGGATTTAAAAAGTGTGAGATTACTGAAGGTGTGGTAAGTGAAGAAGAGTGGAAAACCATGTTGTTGAATGATTAAGTGCTACAAGAAGTAAGCAAACTAGTCACTCTGGGTTGGGGCACACAAAGGTGGGTGATGAAATTCAAAAATACTGGAATATGAGAGAGGAGCTGTCTGAAGATTTATTTTGGAGGGACACAAAACTGGTTCCTCCCGTTCTGATAGAGGGGAAACTTGTTCGGTTAGGTCATCAAGACCACAAAAGCATTTCAAAAACAAAAGATAGGAACAGGCTATATTTTTGGTGGCCAGATATTGACCTGCAGGTGAAAAGGGTGGTGAGTGTTTGAAATGCAGTACCAATGATACAATTTACAGAACTGGGGTGCAGCCAATTATTGTGAGACACTCCAATAAGAGCTTGTCAAGAGGTGGCCATAGAATCTTAGGCCTGTTAATAGCAAATCTGTTAATTAATCGATTTGGGTCTTAATGGATGTTTTCAAGATGGCCAGAGATGGATTACTCAGAATATAGACAGTCATTGGATTTCTTGACATTTTTAGTAGAAAAGGGCTTCCTGAGTACGTTCTAACAGATAATCGGGTGCAACTAGTTTCCAGAGAGGAGGAGGACATAAGAGATGCTCTCTATCATCCACAGACCAATGGCTTGGTGGAGAGATTCAACAGGGTATTGAAAGAACCTATCCAAATTGTGGAGTCTCAGAACAAAGATTGGAAGACTGAGATATGTGAGTGAAATTGTACAGATTAACACCACTTTCTGTCACAAGCAAAGTGTCTTGATTTATTCAAACGCAGCGTACTTAGTACATTGATGTATCCTGCTTGGATGTTTAACAAAAAATGTGGGTGTGTTCAGGTAAAGAGAAGGGGGATGAAAAACCAGATGAGATGAGATGAAAAGAAAAGGAAGCATAACTTTGATGTGAGACATGCCGTTTCTAAAACTAATGTAAAAGTTGGTGATGTGAGGGGAAAATTCCTCAAAAGGGCAGTACATCGAAGTTTTCTACTCTATATAAAGTCATCAAATTATTTAATAACTCGGTGAAATTGAATGATAACCACATTTTGGAATCTGTTCAGATTTGATGGATCAGTTGAATGCTAGAAAAAAAAATAGGTGTTCTGGAATTGAGGAAAAGTGAACATACTGCAACTCGTCAAAGTACTTAGATAATTGTGAAGAGAAAAAAAGCATATAAAGGGGTTTAATTTTTTTTTTGTCCTCATTTATTTAGCTTTAACTTAGGATCTGCTTATGTTTTAGAGTTATTATGGAACACTTATTTATCTTTTGTGTATTCTTTGTCTTTTTTTTTTGTTAAATATTTTTAAGTAGTAGTGATATTGGGGGGGATGATGTGTGTTGTCTCAGTTATGACTAGAATGTATTGTTACATTTTCGAAAGCTCATAATACCACGAACGTATCGAAGCATGTGTGAGATAATAGAATGTGAAGGGACTTTGGAATATGTTATGAAGTGAGTTACTACTGGCTTATCCTTAGGATGGGGTGTTTCCTCTGTACCGTAGAACTTTATTAAATCCAAATATCAAACTTCTTTTGATTCGTCTGGCTTCTTCACATCTCAACTCTGGGCGTGTTCCCTACCTTTGTACTGGATAGCGAATCAGAGGCTGAACACCTTTTGGTAAGATTTTCTCTTTTGCCAGCCTTGCACTGTGGTCGGTGAAAACCGCATGCCTCTTGGGCCACTATAGCCTCACTGTGTGGGACTCACTACCAAAGTACTGCCTGTGGTCTTGGAGGCCCCAGCTATCCTGAACCAAGGTATCGCTTAAGGCAAGGACATCGCAAATCCCACTATTGAATGTGGGCTGGATACAATAGACTTGCTGGGTAGGGCCATTGCTTCATTGGTAGCGCTCCACAGACACGCCTGATTGAGAACGACTGGCTTAAGGGTGGGGACGTCCAAGTATCCCTCATGGCTATGCCCTTCGCCAGCATCCGCCTATTGTGAGACAAGGTAAATTCAGTGCTTTAACCATTTGGTCTTACAGAACTTTTTATCTGAGCCACTTCTCAGGCCCACTTCCATGGGTGATAGTTTTGGTATCCTAAGATAAGTAATCTGCAGCTAGAAGTCTCAATCAAATTAACAAGTTAATTACCTTTGGTAACACCTTATCTGATAGACTGTTTATCTAGCTGCAGATTTCTTACTGACACTCCCTGTTCTGCGAACTGGTCTTTTTTCCCCACCTTAAAAAGGTCTTTGGCCCTTTGAATCTGCTCACTGGTCAAAACCTTTACGTGTCTCTGCAGTTTGTGCTTTTAACACACATAGTCAGTCGGTGCCCTCGGGGTGGCGCACATATGGGCACCTCACATATAAGCACCACATGTCGCTTCCAGCATGTGCGGCACCTACGCGGGCTGTTTGACGTCACCTACTGGTGCACAGAATTACTGCTCAAGATTTTCCATATCCAGTCTGATACCTGGAGATTATTCTAAGCATTAGACTCTAAAGTAAGGAATCTGTGGCTAGATTGTGTACTTTATAAGGCATTAACTAAGGTGAGTTGTTCATTAAGACTTAACTGTACCTAGTAAGGAATAGGGCCATTATTACTTGAAGATGACTAGCATCCACTTCAACTAAGATTCCACTTTCTCACACATGCCTGAGAGTGATCCACTCCACTCTCGCCCATTGTTCCGCAGCGGACATGGTGCAGTTCACTAGTAAAACAGTTTTGCTGCAGAAGTGCTTTGCCACCAGAAACAAAGAGTTTATGCAGTCTGTGTTGCATGGGGGTAGAAAGGATTGAAACAGAACATTTGTGGTGAATTTTGAGTTTGTGGTCGAGCACGGATTGTGCTTTATAGGGGTTATACAATGAGGAAAAGTTTTCCAAGCAGCCCTGCATAGCCTCTGGTGCCATAGTAGGCCTTCCAAATCGTTTTTTTATTTTTTTAACCAAACCTTCTTTGTTTTGAAGTTTCATTGTGAAATCTTTCACCCGATGGACCCTTTAACATCATGAGTGGGCTGGAGCAGCACAGACCATTCCAAAGTAACTACTCACAAGTCAAATGTTTTCTTTACAATTACAGTAAAATGGGAAGGCATGAGCTCATGTCAGGGAGAGTGCAGGAACGGAGTGCTGTGTATCTTGAGATGTCGGTAAGACACTGCTTTATGCCCATGCCCTCGAACCAGCGGGAGGGAGGCCTGCGTGACAAGTGTATGCCTTTTGCCTTGTGCTTCACTACTCCCCACCCCAAGAACACTTTTCAAACTCTGTTCAACAGAGAATAATTCCTGTGGCTAGCACCTCTTCATATTGCTTTGCAGACCATCAAGCAGAGGCCATCAAAGGTGCATTCTAGAATGCTTATTTATTGTTAATAATGTGGGACTCTGTAAGAACTGTGTTTTGGACCCCCCCCCCTTCACCTTTTTCTTAACTTAATTGCACCTTCTGTGATGACGCGACACACTGAGTGAAGTACAAAGCTTCTTTATTGCTGTCTTTCTCCTCACGCCATGCCCCCCAACCGTCCGCACGTGGCGCGCCCTCCCCAGCATTCCAAAAGCAGCGCGCGGCACACACTGCATGCACAGACACACTGGGTGACAGTCAAGGCAGGGACAGACAACACGGAGGGCTGACTAGCAACGCCATGCAGTCCACTGTCATGGCAGGACATTACATATTTTCCCTTTTTACAACAATTAATTCAATATTTGAACCTGAAGGGTGGTAAAATGGTTCTTCTGGTTGTTACAGTACCCTTTGGATCAGGTACAGTCACAGTTGGACATGTCAGAAGGGTTACTGTTTGAATCACTGGCGTAGCTTGTTTTGCATTGTTCACTGCGCTTTGTTTTTTTTTTCCCGTTGGATTCAGGCACATCACTATGAACAACTTCATGGTCTGTGACTGGTTCTGACAATCTTACTCCAACCGCGTTTGATCCATTGACCATTGTCTAATAAAACAGCAGTGCCATTGGTCTTAACTACACGTCTTGGTTCACTGTACTTGCTCATATAGGCTCCCTTCTTTCGATACTTCACTCTTACCAAATCACCAGCACACGCATTCATTTTCTTGACTGCCTTCCTAGCATTGTAGTTGGCAGGCATGTGTGTTTGACGTATGTCTGCAACTGCAGTATGACTGCAACTGTGTGATAGCTAATTTACCCCTGAGCAACTTGAAGGGTGTTCTACCCATGGTGTTGTGCGGAGTGGTGCAATGTGACCATAGTCTGGTCCTAAGGGCCGCCTCGATAGGAACATGAGATCTTAATCCCATTAGAATGGTTTACTTGACGAGGTGATTGGCTCGCTCTACCTGCCCATTGCTTTAGGGGTGATATAAGGAAGATCATAAATGTTCTATGTTACCTTCAGGAATGCAACCATTTCTTGGGAAAAACTGCACTCCATTGTCAGACTAACTGATGTGGGAAACCCTCTCTACAAAATAATTCCTTCAGAAATATTATCACTTCAGATGTGGTGGGTTGTGGTACAAACTTAACTTTAAACCATTTACTGAAATAGTCTAGAATAACAATGGCGCAACGCATGTGTAGGGATAACATGTTCATTGGTCAAAGTAGATTCCAACTTTTATCAAGGGACCCTCAGGTAGCTCTATGGATGGCATGGGGCACCAGTGAGTAGTCATAGTTTTGTCTACTTTTGCACAAATGGAACATTGACTGACCAATATGTTTACATTGCGTTTCATGGCTGGCCACCAATATCTTTCCCTAAGCTTTTGTTTAGTTCCTGTCATTCCCACGTGACCTTCATGGGCATGAGCAATCAATTTACTTTTTAATGACACTGGTGCAATCAGGGTTTCTCCGTGGTGGAGAACCTCCTCAACAATGGTGATGTCTCATTTTCCATTAAGGTTGCAATGTTATTCAATGACTTTTAACGCGTTCAACCTTCAATCACATACTTTTGTATTTCTACAAACACATTGTAATTTCTAGCGGCCTTCCGCCACTCTTGTTTGATAGCACCACTTGCTTCTTCACTATCAAACATGCAACAAGCAAATCGTCACACATCTTCACAATCAAAATCATTATCACATGGAGTATGCAACAAGTAGTCAGCTGAAACATTCATTCTGCCAGAAACATGCTCCATTTTGAATTGGTACTCTTACAATTTACATGTTAATTTTGCTATTCTTGTGGTATGTTTGCTAGAACCTTTCCCTTTGAAGATGCTAACTAAATGAGCTCCTTGCCCCAAAAACCCTTTTAAACTTTGTAACTGCCCAGACACATGCTTACAGTTCACTCTTAATTACTGAGTACTTTGCCTCTGCACCTCTCAGCTTTCGTGATTGAAAGACCATGCTTTTTTCTCTTTCAAGTGTTCTTTGGCTGAGCACTGCCCCCAAACCCACCTGGCTAGCATCGGTGGTCACAATGCTTTGTAATTTTTCATTGAAGGACTGCAGACATCATACTAGTTCAAGGTATTTATTTTTTTTGTCCTTCATGCTATGTTCATATGTTTCATCCCATATAAATTCCACGTTCTTTTATTTTCACAGTGGTTCAAATTTTGTTGCATAATTCTGTATGAATTTTTAGAGTGAAATTCACACATGCCCGAAAACGATGCGAGTTCTTCCTTGTTACTTTGGGTTGACGACTTTGAAATTGCAGATATCAAGGATGGCTTAGGTCTAACTTCATGCTTATCAATGAGGTGTCCGAGGTACTCTACCGTTCCATTGAAAATTTTACATTTGTCTTTTTGGAACAATAGACCACTGTCTTGGATCTTTTGTAAAACTTTCTATAAAATAGGCACGTGCTCTTCTGTTTCGCTGTAACCTTACATCTCTATGTCAAAAAAGTTGGTTCATTATGTGCTGGAAGACCACTGATGCGAGCATATCCCAAATGGTAGTCTGCAAAACTTGGAAGCTCCTTCAGGAGCAACAAATGCTGTATAAACTTTTGAGCCCTCCTCCAATTGTACTTGGTGATAAGCCTCACTGAAGTAGAGTTGTGAATATCTTCGCTTTCTCCAAGGTCATCACCATTTCATTTATTAGAGACAGTGGTTGACAATCGGCTACCACCTGGTGGTTGAGTTGCGAAGATCAATGCATAAACTGATTGATCTTCTTCTTCCTTTTTTTTTTTTTTTTTTTTTTTTTTTTTTGTGGTTAGCTAGGACCACAGGTGATAACCATTCCGATGCGTTGACGGGTTATATTACTCCATTGTCACACCAACTCTTTAAAATATCTTTGACCTTGGAGTGGGCTGACGAGTATATTTCTTACACGTTGTGTTGGTGTGGTGTGTGTGTGTGTGTGGGGTTTTTTTTTTTTTTTTTTTTTTTTTAGAATTGTATTATGGTTTTAAAGTTCTTTTAAGCATCCAAGTTTTCCAGGGAACACCATCTTGTACTCTTCGAGGATAGCTTCTAAACTGATTTTTTTGGATGCTGAACATATAAGGAGGTTGACATGGATTAATCATAATCTTTAGTTTCTGTTGCTCCAACCAATGATGTTGACGTTGTAGTCTACTCCGAATACTTTTGAGGCACTTTTTGTTTTGAACATCAACTCTGCATTGAACACTCCTGGAACGATCCTGCTAGCATGTAATGGTGCTTTGCATTTTAGGTGTTTTGTAAGTGTCCTTTGATAACATTGTTGTTCTGGATCCTGTGTCAACTAGCATCTCCACACATTCCCCATTCACATTCGCATGCACACTACACTTGGGTTGGTTCCCTAAGTCTTCCTTGTTCATGATGGCCACTAGTAACACTACATTTTCCATCATTTCACTGTCATCTGAGTCTTCCTCTGATTTAGAATCTTCTACTTTGAAGACTTTCTTTATGCGAGATGTTCTGCAAACTTTTAGGAAATGTTCCAACTTTCCACATCCTTTGCAAACTTTTCCAGTAGCAGGACACTTCTTGCTTGACGCCAAGTGGGAACTTGATCCACAGCGATACCATGATTTTCTTTTGCTTGCCTTTGAACCACTCTGTGTGTGGGTTTTTTGTTTTTTTGAGTGATTCACAGATGCTGCTTCGTTGTGAATTAGGTTGACCTCCACAAGATGGTAATCAGATTTGTGCAGCAATTTCACTCCCTGTGCAGACCTTTCTATAATCTTCACAGATGATATTATCTTCTCCAAACTAGGATTATGATGACGTAGTAATAGTTTTGCTTGTGCTTGAACACAAGTGGTGCGCATTACTACTTGGTCACAGAACATTTCGTCTGTCTTTGGATGAGCATGTTGTGGCCAGCATCCTTAGTGTTGCAACATAAGATTCAGTTGGTTCTCCAGGCCCTTGGTAGCAGTAGTAAAAGTTGTATCTTTCCATAATGACACTCAATGTTGTATCAAAATAGTTTTTTCTTTCTAGTTTTTGCTTCAATGAACACATCCCATTCTTGGTCTTCCTCTTCCTCCTTCTCAACTGGGTTTATGTGGTCAAATTTTCCTTCAACTCCTAGACAATTATACATCATGGCTTGCTTTCTTGCTGGCTCCTACTTGGTTCCATCTATAGCCTCCAAGTGTTTTTCAAAAAGTTTGATCCACTGTGTCCAACTTTCTGTAGGTGGTCCTGGCACTTCTAAAAAGGTTCTAGGCATTGCCACAGCATTCATTATGCCAGCCATTTTAGTTCTAATTTACTGGGATGACTCTTACAATATATTTTCAGTAGTCCTTTAAATGCACTTCTTATTCTTGTAGTTTTTCTGTAGTTGGAACTTTTAGTTGTATCTTTAAGGATCTGTTCCCCTCCAGTGGTTAGTTAGTATATAACATATTAATACGTTCAGTGAATGTAATGGGTTAATTCCTCTAGCTCTGTGGATGAACATCTCCCAGGGACTGCTTGAGGTGGTGCCAAGGGATCTTTCGTGGCAGTAGAAAGTCTTTGAGGATTAAGTGGGTGTGTTCATAGAGGTTTTTAGAATAAGATGCTCCTCTTACCTCGTCAAACCGATAACTGAATTACGATGCATTTCGGAAGCTGTGGATACAGCACTGCTTCCAGCTATTGAAGTTTGAAGTGAAGCAGCGATTACTTCAATGGTTTCTCTGCACTCGTCGCCAATTTAAGGTGTGATGACTAGGCACACGGACCTAAGTAAAAAGCTTCTTTATTGCGGTCTCTCTCCTCACAGTATTTTAATCCTCCCCCCCCCCCCCCCCCCCACCCGTCCACACGCTGTGCACCCTCCCCAACATTCCAAAAGCGGCGGACGCCAACTCACAGGGCGACAGACATAACATGGAGGGCTGACTAACACAATCAAGTCCACTGTCATGGCAGGACATTACAACGTTTTTAGTTGAATTTCAAGATATCTTCCATTTTGAAGCTTAGGAATTTTATGTGCTTGTAAGAAAAGAATGCAGCTAATCGGTGTAGAACTTGATGAGTAGACTGTGGTTGCATCCTCAGTGCTGTTTATATTGCTCTTGTGAAATGTGACACTTTAGATATTTATATTTAAAAACGGCTGTCAGCAGTGAATCCTTGGTACGTTCTTGTCGCAGTACTGACCTGAACCCAGCAGTGACAGCACTGATTGGAAGTACTAGCAGTGCAGGGCATATGTGATTTTATGCACAAACTCTGCATTGCTCCAGACAAACTGAGTACAATTTTAGTTCTGGAAACTTTATTTTGAGCCAGACTTCTGCTGAAGCAGTTCTTAAGAATAGAATTTTCCTGTGCAGGAGTTTCGAGAAACCTCACTTGGGGCCTGATTTCAAAATGTGCGTTCATGGAAACTCTCCTGTAGAAATTGTTTGATCCAGATTACCATCCGCCTCAATTTCCTCCACCTTACCTTGTTGTCGTGGGAAGTACTGCCGGTGGCCTACCCTCTGGGTTCAGCACGTCCCCCCCAGCAATGAAGATTTTCTTTTACCACCAAACTTTAAATCGGACCCTTAATCTCTGCAGTGTTTTTGCTCCCATGCTCTTGGTAGCCTCTGATATAGTATGGCAAACGTGGGGTGTAATAATGTCTGACTGGAAACTTGGGCCATAAACCTCATTGTGATTACATACGCACTTTGACGCTTTGTCTTTGATTAATTTGCAGCTCTGTTTTTAATCTGTGTCTATTTCTGTTTGCAGGAGTTCTGCAGTCAAAAGCGTGGGAGGTTGCAGTGAAAGACGAGTCAAATCAGACCTGTTTGTACGCCAATATTATGCTGAACATCACAATACAGTATGAAACCAATAACGGTAGCTTTGTAAGTTCATAACATCTTTAGTGTTTGAAGCATGCTTTCTTCATGATGGCCTCTTTTTTTTATTTATTTTTTATTTTTTTACTTTAAACAACTTATTACATGTGTGGTTTTTATTTTTTATTTTTTTAACCAGTTATCCTACAGCCATTTTGAGGCTCCAGCAATAATGAGCATCGCCTAGACTTACAAGCTTTAATGTGAATACACTGAGCATCGTGTATTGTCTGTACCTTATCATTTACCATGTCTAATCCTCAAATCATGTTGGAATTTGGTGGTTAAACCAAAGTAACATAACGTTTTGTAACAGCCTGTGGAGCCCAGTTGTATAATCTTTTTCGGGTGCTCTGTTTACAAATTGTCATATGCAAAACATCAAAGTCCTTAGACTCCTAGGTTTGAAAGCCAAACTTCCTCTCTGTCTATGGTTGGGGGTGGGGGGGAAGGACCTCCGCCACATTTATTCCAATTGATACGAGACCCATAAAGGACGTAGTCCTCGATCTTGGTTAAGGTTGTGACTCTGCCCATTCAGTTATCTGCCATTGGCTTATAAGGTTTCCCTCTATCCCAATCAGATCACATAGGTGATTTCCCCCATCTTTAACCACTTCTCCCCTTCCGTGTCCTATTTGCTGTGAGGCAGGCCCTCTGGGGACCACCAGTTCATTGCAGTCTCTCTCCGGGCAGAATCCAGTGCAAAGTCCAAGAATCTGTTGCTCACCTTCAGTTTCTGATGAGTATGTAAGCTCACCAGGCATATTTCTTTATTGTCCAAATTGCCCTATTTAGTGTCAAGTCTAATTCGGCCCTAACCTTTTACCAAAAGTGGGAAATCGAGGGGCAGCTCCAGAACATGTGTATAAAGCCGGCATCAACAGGTGCATAACTGGGGCATTTCTTGTCTTTCCTCATAATATTGCTTAGTTTGTGAGGTATGTAGCGTGCAGATAGTTCCTCTGCATGTACTTGAAACAGGTGTTCCTAGATACTCTGTAGCTACTCAAGTAATTGTTCTAATTTCGTTCTCTCAGCTGCCTACCAAGTCTCTCCTCCCAGTTACCTTGCAGGATCAATGAGGTACTTTGAGTCATCGGGAGAAGCATTTTGTATCACCAGAATATCAATCCATGTCTTCCACCAAAAGTGAGAACAATCTGTAGTAGCTCATAAGGTAGTGGCTGCCTCTCAAACAGTTAACAAGCGTACTATTGCTCCATAAACTAAAAACTGAATGTCTGGAAAGCCAGTGTCTTAGGGGGTACAGCTCCTAAGCGCACCAACAGTTTACCTGTCTCTGATATCTATCCCTACAGCAGTCCATTAAATGATGGACTGGTTTAATCGCTTCTTTACAACATTTTGTTAGAGATAGTTGTAGCAAAGAGATGTAGGTTTTTTTTTTTTTTTTTGGCTGAATTTGCTTATTTCTATGTACTTGTTTTCAAGCAATATCCTTTTCTAAAGATCGTTTTCCTCTTGTACAACTTTCTTTGTCTTTGTGTAGCTAAGCAATGTTCCCATTATTGCAGATTTGTTTTGCATTAAATTAATTGTTAACCTGCTTTTGTCTCCTCCCCCACTTCAATTTATTGCTTATTTTGTCATTTTTCCTGCTGCATTGTATTTCCCCTCATCATTTTTCCAGCTGCTGTGGTCACCCCCCTTCTGTACATTGATCTATTCAGTGGCCATACCGATCGTGCTTCTACCCACGTCAGCCATTGGCTGTCTTCACTGGGAGTGTGAAGTAACTTGTGCCTGAAACTTAGTCCACTTCAGTGCTATGGCTGCTGGGTCAAGATCTATTTGCCACTTTGTGGTTATAGTTAGGTTAGCATTTCCATAGGCAGATTTCTTTTTTTTTTTTCTTTTCTTTTATTTACTTTGGTATTGCATGCCGAATAGTCATAAAACTTTCCCCAAAAAGTTAGTGCACATCAGCTCCTTCGTGGAATGTTTCAGTGTGATGTCAAGGTGGTGCTAAGAAAAAGGGGTTTGGGGGATGGTCCCAAAACATTTTTCATATGCAGTTTCATTTGGGAATTTTAAAAAGTGCTACAGCCAAAATGGCTGAACACCATTACACCACATTTGCAGAAAGCTGTGTTTATCTTGAAAGCGGCCTCAATGCGAGGATACATTACAGATGATACTGTGTTCTACAGATCTACATAACATAAAATCAACAGAAATGTTGCTTCAGTGATTACTCTACTATGGGAACTTGGTACCCTGTCCTGATAATATATATTTTTTTAAATGACATGAGGGGGCAGGGTAAGGGATATCCTTGCATACTTCCCTTAGTATCAAAATGAGAATCCTTTTTACGTTTTTCCATTTTGCAGTTGTGCTGGACTACTGGGGGTGTAATAATAATAATAATAATAATACAAAGTGGGAGGTGCTCTTTTGAGCTCAGTTACATCCAAAAGGTGCTCTAGATTTTTCTGTGTGGGGGAGGGGATGGGGGTGGTCTTTCCAGGCTGTTCCTTCCCTCCCCATGTGGACCTGGGTAGCGGGAGTCCTAATACAGGGGAGAGGGATTACCCACATGTTCATCTGATTTAACAACCTCACAATAAAAAATAAAAAAAATAAGGCAACAATGTCTTGGATGGAACTGAGGCACCCCCACTAAAAGGGGATTTTAAAAAACCTGCAAGAGGTAAAGCAAAGCAGCCAGTTGTAAATTCACTGCTCCCATCCTGGAGTGCCCTTTGTGTATATTTTGTGGGGGCAGGAGCACTAACAACATGTTCTCAGAGTTGTGTGGTGACTGCAGCAGAATCCAACTAAATGTGAGAAGTAAGCCTTTGTTTCCTGGGGTCTAGAAGACATGACCCCAAGAACGGTTTATTATGTTTTAAGCAAGTCTAGAGCTGGAGCTTTTGTTCTTCACCTGAGGATTGCATGGGCTCCTTGTGGTTTATCTTGTGGCTGCATTACATGGTCTGAGGAATACTGAAAAAAAGTGACTGTTTTGAATAAAATTCCTTTATTTGAAGATTTATTGACACATGTTACAGTGCTTGGTATTAATGGATGTCTTTGAGAATGGGTTTCGATGCTATTGGTTTTTAGGCTGAATCCTCCAATGTGATTACTGTTTTATTAAGATAGTGACCTCTTGACAAAACCAATAGGTTTGCCTTCTATATTGATGTGGGCACCCCTTGACAAAGCCAATTGGCCTGTCTTATTTAACATGGCGCTCCGTTGTATTGTGATGTTGCATCTGGGATACATGGAGGGATTATTATAGGGGTCATGACCCACTGGGCTCGAATGTGGTTTGAGGGTGTCACTATAGCTATTTACATGTACTGAATGTACATATTTGTAATATAATGCGTAGTATTAGAATTTTTGTAATGTACTTCTTCTTTTTTAAAAAGAAGCTCTAACTGGAAAATAATTTGAGTGTTGGTGTTGCATGTTGGAGAATGCTGATTTTTACTCTGCACCACCTCTCGGAAGTAGGCCTGGCACTGCTCTGCCTCACTACCCGGAGGCAGTGAAGTTCTACAGTGGGTTACTTGGTTCCCAGTAAGGAGAGAATTCCAGATAGATTATATCTTTTTTTTTTTTTTCCCCCCGTAAAATTCCAGGTTATTATAAATTGAAACGACTGAAATTTGACAGTTAGTTTACTGAAGTACCCATAACCTGCTCTCACCATGCACTGCTTATGTTCTCACATAGTACATTGATAACGTCACTGACATCTAAAATGACTGACATTGTGATTGGCGAGGGCACATCCTTTAATCTTTCAACCACCACAACTAATCCTTTAATCATCTGTCTTAAAGTATTCATCTTCCTAAACTCCTCATTTTTTTTACTGCTCCTATTCAGACGTTGATCTTCATACTGAAATGTAAGCATCGGTCCGCAATTCATTTGTCTATCATTTTTCATCTAGTTGTGCCACCACATTCTGTTCTTCTGTGTGGGCTATCCTATGCTCCCACTGTATGTAGTTGGGCCCTGTCATTGTTAGAATCATGGTAGCTTCCTTCGGGATTCTAGGCCCAGGGTAAATTATCCACTCCTGCTGGTTGGCAAGAGTTAGAGCGGGGACTGATGGTTACTCATTTCCTACTTCTCCACCCCACCACCCCTTAGCTTTCCTAGGTCTCCTGACTTGAGGGATGCAAGATGTGTTAGGGCGCTAAGTGCTGAAGGACATGACTGACCATCAATTAGCCAAAGGTAGCTCGGACTAAGCTACTACAGTACTTCTAACCTTAGGTTGTGTTCATGGCTGCTCTTATCACTCTTGTGCTCTTTGCCCAAAACGTGCCCTATACTTGTTTTCCCATCTTGTGTATTTTCTCAATTGAATGATATTATGTGAATGACTCCTTTTATCATCTTAATAGTGTTATGGTATATTTTCTACAATCCTAAATTATTCCTCCCCTCAGCCATTGCTATTAAGCCCTAGCTGGATTTATGCTGCATAGTTTCCAGTACATAAACAATGTCTCAATTGTTGGCCTTTGTTTTTGAACAGCTTCATGTTTCTCTTTAGTAACCGCTATTCCACTATGTTTGTTCTTAATGTTTTTTTTTTATGACGTTAAAATTGCTTTTAAATGCAAGGCTTGCTGAACAATGTTTTTAACCCACACCTTTAGTAAGGTAGTAGTTCTGTGATTAGTTTTTTCACTCTTATTTCCAAAATGTGACCTGTAGATCACATGTTAGAATGTTAGTGGCTCCGACTCTACCCTTTATGCTGCAGGGGTTGATAAAATCAGTAGCCAAAATGGTCTCATTAGCACGGTTGTTGTGTGGAAATGCCGCATCTCAGGAACACTTTTTTTTTGTAGCCTGTTTTGACCCAGTTTTTGAATCAAAAATGCATATTTTCCAATAAAAAAAAATCGTATTTGATTATAAAATCTAGATTCTGACAGATTGTAGGCACGCCTTTCCAAGTTGATATTGTACATTATGAATTCTCAGTCTACAAATAACCTTCTGAAATGTTAGAAGTTATGAAATACTTCTCAGTGAGCCAGTAAAAGGAATGAGCTTTTCTGTAGAGCATGTTGGGAAACTGACTGCTTGTGGAATCCTTAAAGGAGCAGTGTCACTTAGGCTCGGTCTACAGTCTCATTTTAGTGGACACACTTCCTATTACATTTTTAATAATGGTTCGCACTGTAGTGTTTAAAGTCCCATACTACAGGGTGGATATGACTAATGTGATATTGGGTATATTTTTCAATTAAAAACTAACTTATAGTATATTGCTGAATATCCTAATTCATTACATTTCACTATTTGAAAACATTGCACTTTTTTTTTTTTTTTTTGGTCATCCTGGCATTATTGCCTTCATTCCAACACTGCCACAACTATATTAAATCCCCCGCAATTAGTAGACTAGTCCTGAGATCTAATTGAATGTTAGCATCCAAAGCGTCATTTGGGTTAGTCACTGTTCACCATTTCCTTATTTCGATAACAAATTTGGAGAACACCCATTTTCAGGCTGGACTTCGTATTACATCTCGCAGCTTGTTTTCGTCACAAAATATTCCCACATGTTGACATACTCTACTCCCGTATACTCTTTAGTGTATTCATTATTTTCTAAAATATTGTTTCACATCCTAGTCCACTACATATGATATGAATTTGAAAGACAAAATCAAGCTATTCACAAACTTCTTACTTCTTTTTAAAGTAAGACAGGGAATTATATTGCAGTGTAGATGTGTAGGCTGCATCAGTGAAGACCATGATAATGGGACTCTGCACCTTTTAAGGATACCTTGACCTCCAGTGTCTCATCATGCCCTGTACGTGGCTGTTTACTCAGTTCTTTCTGACAAACAAATTAGCAGTACTGAGTTATACTTATCTTTTCTCTCGGGGTGGGCTAATTATGATTTCAATGGCGATTCCCTCAAGCGAGAACTAGGATTTCAGGGAAGAATCCATTCCTTCTCCCTCAGGAAAGCTCTATTGATGGTCACTCAACAGTTTAGCCAGCTGGTGCCTAATACTTCCTTGAGGGAGGAGATAAAAGGGAATAGTGTAATTAAGTAAACAAATTTCTCAGACTTGCTCAACTTGATCATCTGCCCTCTCATCCGGATCAAAACAGTTTTGCACATCTCAGTAATTGGACTGTTTCTAACTAATGCAGCACCTGTATTACCACTAGTGGAATGGATGCTAGGTCTTCCAGGCAGGGTTTTGTTGGCCTTTTGATAATAAAGGATTATGTAGGAGGCGATCCATCTAGGCAAGGGTTGTTTCAAAGTTGTCAAACCTATCCGTAAAGCACCATAGTTAGCAAAAAGTGTCTGACTGCTTGATGTTTTCACCTTTTATCTAGGGTGACCTTCAACATCTTCCTAATTCGAGAGTATGGATGGATCTTTCAGCAGGGGAAATTGGAGTCTGGGGGGGGGGAAAAATGTAGACAATGAAATAGTATGATAAGAAAACCTGAGACTACTTTCAGAAGGAATTTCAGATGGGTCCTCATCACTATGTTTTAGCACATTGTGTAAGGCTTATTGGAACATAGGGCCTGTATCTAACTCTGCAAGCAGAAGTTATGGTGACCAATAAGGAAGCATTCCAGGAAAGAAGCTGGAGAAAGGCCTTATGAATGGGTTCATAGGGAGGACCTATTAGGTGAGAAAGTACAGTATTTAACTCCCATGGAGGGGGATGTTCTCCTGAGTGGAGGGTATAGCTTCCTAATAGCCTCTACAAATTACTTGACCACAGGTTGTAGGAAGTTGGCTCTGTATATACTATTTCAAAGTAAGAAATAGTGTGCACAGAGTCCCAGGGTTACCCTTTGAGGTAAGATAGTGGCAACATTTAGATAATTCTAATGCTCTATTTTGTGGTAGTGTGGTCGCGCAGTAGGCTTATCAGATGGTAGTGTTAAGCATTTGTTGTACACGCAGGCAATAAATGAGGAACACACACACTCCGACTTACTCCAAGCCAATAGTTTTTATATAGAAAAATATATTTTCTTAGTTTATTTTAAGAAACACAGGTTCAAGATTTACAGTTAATACTTTAAATGTAAGGTACTTTACTTAGATACTTTAGGAACTTTGAAAATAGCTTATTGCCATTTTTACAAAGAACGTATGTGATATTGCTTTCATTCAAAGTGGACACAGTGCAAAAATCAACAGTTCCTGGGGGCGGTACGTAAAGGTTAGATTAGGAGGTAAGTAAAACACTTACTAGTCTCAGTTCTGACAAAAGTAGGCACACAAACACACCCTCAGCGGCACAGGGGCGGCCGGGTGCAGTGTGCAAAGCAGGCGTCCGGTGTCAGGTAGGAAACAATGGAGGAACCCCGCTGTCACTCTAGTTGCTTCTTTTGTTGCAAAGAAGTAGCTGGTTTTGAACAGGGCCACTGTTCACTGGAGTTTCTTGGTCCTTTAGTCCAGGACAGTCCTCTGAGGCTTTAGAGGTTGCTGGTCCCTGTCGCATGTGTCGCTGGAGCAGGTTTTCAAAGTTGGAGACAGGCTGGTAGGGCTGGGGCCAAAGCAGTTGTCGTCTTCCT
This sequence comes from Pleurodeles waltl, assembly GCF_031143425.1. Taxonomy (NCBI): domain Eukaryota; kingdom Metazoa; phylum Chordata; class Amphibia; order Caudata; family Salamandridae; genus Pleurodeles; species Pleurodeles waltl. The sequence goes on from NC_090438.1 coordinate 180,208,229, forward strand.
CCTTTGCAGGCTTGCAGGTCAGCAGTCCTTGTTTCTTCAGGTTGCAGGAATCTGATTTCCTGGGATCTGGGAGCCCCTAAATACTGAATTTAGGGGTGTGTTTAGGTCTGGGAGGGCAGTAGCCAATGGCTACTGTCCTTGAGGGTGGCTAGACCCTCTGTTTCCCCTCCCTCCCTGTGGGGGGGGGGGGTGGGAGGGAAAGAGAGAAAGGCATCCCTAATCCTATTAGGGGAATCCTCCAAACCCAAGATGGAGAATTTCTCAAGGCAGGGTTCACCTCAGCTCAGTACACCTTGGGGGCTGTCCTGACTGGTGGGTTAATCCTAGTTTTTCTCATTAACTCCTCCAGCCTTGCCGCCAAAAGTGGGGGCAGTGGCCGGAGGTGCTGGCATCTCCACTAGCTGGGATGCCCTGGGGCACTGTAACAAAAGGGGTGAGCCTTTTGAGGCTCACCACCAGGTGTTACAGTTCCTGCAGGGGGAGGTGAGAAGCACCTTCACCCAGTACAGGCTCTGTTCCTGGCCACAGAGTGACAAAGGCACTCCCCCATGTGGCCAGCAACATGTCTGGTGTGTGGCAGCCTGGCAAAAACTGGTCATAGAAGTCGGGTATGTATTCGGGGGGCATCTCGAAGATGCCCTCTGGGTGTATTTCACAATAAAATGCACACTGGCATCAGTGTGCATTTATTGTGCTGAGAAGTTTGATACTAAACTTCCCAGATTTCAGTGTAGCCATTATGGAACTGTGGAGTTCGTGTATGACCGACTCCCAGACCATATACTCTATATGGCTACCCTGCACTTACAATGTCTAAGGTTTTGCTTAGACACTGTAGGGGCATAGTGCTCATGCACATATTCCCTCACCTGTGGTATAGTGCACCCTGCCTTAGGGCTGTAAGGCCTGCTAGAGGGGTGCCTTACCTATGCCACAGGCAGTGCGAGGTTGGCATGGCACTCTGAGGGGAGTGCCATGTCGTCTTAGTCATTTACTCCCCACCAGCACACACAAACTGAGAGGCAGTGTGCATGTGCTGAGAGGGGGTTCCCCAGGGTGGCATAAGGCATGCTGCAGCCCTTAGAGACCTTACCTGGCATCAGGGCCCTTGGTACCAGTTACAAGGGACTTACCTGATTGCCAGGGTTGTGCCAATTGTGGAGACAAAGGTACAGTTTAGGGAAAGAACACTGGTGCTGGGACCTGGTTAGCAGGGTCCCAGCACACTTTCAAATCATTACTTTGCCTCCAGCAAAGGCAAAAAGTTGGGAGTTAACCATGCCAAGGAGGCATTTCCTTACACAGGTACTATGAAAAAGGAAATTTTCAGTAATCTGTGATTGAGAGTGTATCTCGCAACAGAAGAATTGAAGGTTTATATTAGTCAAATGTAGAGGATATGGAAGAACTGCCTCTTCTTGACAAGTGAGGGAAGTGGTGTTCTGAGAGCACCAGATGCACAGCCTCTTCCATTTGAAAAATTTCTAGTAGGGTGTAGTTTGGTGTCTGAACACATTCAGGCGTTCGTGAGGAAGGTTATGGTGGCAATATTGTATGAGTTCAGGAGCCAAGCAGCCAAATTCAACGAGTGAAGTTTGGGGTGTTGAATCTGGGCTCCGTACGCAAGAAGACCCAGTCTGCACTGCTGCTTCATGTTTGGAGACACTGCGGAAGCCTCTGAAAACTATTCTCAGCTGTTCACAGATCTCCTTCACCTCTCAAAGTGGACAGCTTCTGCTTTGGCTCATTAGCAAGATGGCAGTCTTGCCGCAAATCATTAAGCGTAGAGGAATAGAAGGCAACAGGTTATTTATCTTCATAACATTGCACAGACTCCCAAGTGAAACACATCTTTGTCATGACCGTACATGATGAATGACTGGTTATAAACCAGTATCCCTAACACAGGAGCAGAGAATAAACTCTGGTTTTAAGTCACATAAGTTTGGTCTGCTTCATTGGTCAAAAGCAAATGTTCTAAGGTGTTTTTCTTTACAAAGTCCATTGTTTGCTGTACCCTGCCATTTCCATTCTGTGCACGCCTTTGGGATGGCGATTGGTCTGGGCAACAGATGGAGAACTTAAATGTGTCTTGCTGAATACTGCCTCTCCCCTGCAGAGATGTAATGTTCCAGGTAGCAAAGCCTGAGAGAACTGAATTGAATTATTAGAGGCTGTGTGCCCTATCTTTACTAATTCATTGAGAACATACAGGTACTCCTCTTAATCATCTTACATTGGTCCAAGAATCCGATGCAGCCAACAGTCAACATATGGGAACAGTACAGATCTTTCTGGGAAAACTAAAGTGCCCAAACCCTCTTGAGCACTTGAGAGAAGATGGATTTGACTAGGTAAACCCTTGTGGCAAATTAATCCATGTCGGTCTCCCCACCCAGAGACTGAGACCGTGAAGAGAGAGTGGCTGTCAGAGCCTACAGCAATTAAGAACAAAGATTTACTATTGTAAAAAGTTTACCACTGTCTGGAAAGATAAGTAGATAAAATATGTGCAGAGCTGGGATCAGGAAAATGGGGGGTGGGGGGGGAGAAACGTGTCTGTACCAGGATTTTGATTGACAGAATAGGAATGTTGCATTTTTCATACACTCACTGTGGACCCTAAAACACTTGATCTTAATAAAAGAGCTAAAAACCGGTTCTAGTCCCACTTCTGCCTGGGGTGCAACAGGTGTCTGGGAATAAGAGTACATTTCTTCATTGAATTTACCTTTTATCTTCACAGGCTCAGCTGCTAGAAGGTAACCAGATTTACCATATTAATATTTTAAGATTGATGGAACTTTATTAAATATATTAGAAATCAGGTTTGACCCGTGAGTTTTACGTGTCGCTTTTTCATCATTATCAATGGTCACACAACCTAGTTGATAGTCTTCACTGTTTGGCACATTTATGTAAACCCCCTTACTTCTGTAATTAACAGCTTAGTTTATCCAAACAGTGCCCTAAATTTTGCTGGAGCGGTGGGACTCAGTGTTGCTCCATAATGGAGCTCCAGGTTATGAAGACTTGAATGGTGATGTGGTGCGAAACGCAAGGTTTAGAAATGGCTGTTGTGTCCTTGGGCATCCCAGAGGCGAGGAAGGTAATTCAGAGGCTTTTAAAGGGTATCGTTTAGCATCATCTGTGTCTGTAAGGCAGGAGACTGCCTTTTCTCAGACAGTGTATCACACGTAAGGCCCAATTTGATCTACTGGAATAAATGTTTTCAGCACAGACTTCTTCTCTCTGGCTCTTTTTTAAAAGGTCGAGTATAAATACTGAAGAATCTTAGTAAATTGAGGGTGTTTGAGTTAATGGTGGTGGCTGGAAGGCAAGGTGGGGGGTGAAACCCCTCGATTCCTCCTCATTCTCTCTTCCTCGTCCCTCCATACCATCTCCCTCTATTACAATGACTGGATTTCAAAAGGCACCACCTTAGATTCATGTGACTCCGTTTCCTTTTTTTTCACTACCATACAATAGTTCGCAACGGAAACAAGTTCAACAAAGCTCTTTCAACTTTCTGTATTGACAGTGGTGCTCAATTTACAAGTATCTCAGCTGGGAGACCCTGACATCATTTGCCAGCATGGGGAAGCTATATCCTTCAGCTATATCCTTCTTTCCTTCTGCTAACTTGAAGTCCTAACCCTGTCCCTCAGAAGGGTAATTTTGTCTTTGTCTCATAGGTTTCTTTGAAACTTGTGCCAATGCGTGGTGGATTCCTCACCCCAATCCACAAAAAACACTTCTTGATTTGTATCCTTCTTGCTTTTAAGTTCTTTTTTTTTTCTTCTTCTGTTACACACTCAAAAGTACCCTTCTCTGGAAAATACTTCTCATCCTCCATTGAGATTCTAACCCACTGTTTTTTCCCCGCCCTGCTTTGTTCCATACAGCTGACATTGCTTGGATGGGAGTCCCTTTTGCCAGGGGTTTTTGTTTAACATTTTCTGCCCCATCCCAACAACTAAATTTCTATTCTTCACCGGGAAGACAGTTAGGTGTCTGCATGCCTTGTGCTGCAGATCCTCTCGTGGTGGGGTTGAAGTGAAGGTAAGGTTTGGAGTAATAACACTCAGTCATGTTCTCAGTGCGGGAGGTAGGAGTGTTCTTGGACTCTTGGCCACTCATGTACCCCTTGCTTCCAAGTATCCATTGACAGATTACGAAGACTTGCAGAGCGCCCTGTGCAACTGGTTCCTCCTAACCTTTCACTCACACATTCATCCTCTAGTATCGGTTCTGGGATTCTACACAATGCTTGGTATTTTTCCCCATTCCTGCTCTTCTCTAGAATCTCCTCGTCTATATTGTGAAGACACATGCATGTTTTTATACACATGTGGACGGTACGGATTTAGGAGTGTAAACTTTCAGCACTGAGCAAGCTATTCATATGTCTTGTCTGCGATGACAGGCATATGTGTGAGGCTTTACACTTCAGAGAAGGGTACAAAATGGTAGCAGGGAGCCAAAAGATGACTGAACCTGGTACAGCTGCGTCGAGGCTATATTTTCATTTCACTCATTCCCTGTGCACTACTTTACAACACTTAGAGCCGACCAGTTGTCACTATGTGTCTCTGTGACCTACGTCATCATTGGCTTGGCTCAAGCTTGTCACATTGCTTAGACCATGTAAGCAGGGTAACAAAAAGCAGACCAGTCTTTGGGTAACCAGATATGCACCCACTGGCTGCGGGTAAACGCAGCGAGGCCTGCAGCTGATGGTTATATTAAAACAATATTTTAATTTTAAACTTGCTTTAAAAAAAATGTTATGTAATAACCAACGTCCTGTGAAGTAACGGATACTACAATAATAAAAACAAGCATTTTCAATGCAACGGGTCTCGCATTTGCTCGAGTTACAGCTATTAGCATTGTAAAGAAGGAAAAAAACAAAAACGCTCTGCAATCACTCTATGTAAAATGCAGCACGATGGCTCTGTGGAAAATAAACAGGTAAAGTAGTCCGGACCCCAGGCTGAAAACATCGAGCCTTGCATGTTTTTAGTAGTTTACCTCTGCTGTGTAGGTGGACTAAACACCTGAAAAGGCCTGACGTATGCATGCCTTTCACAAATGAAAGCAAGCAGATTTTAAAATGGCAAGCCCACAAACCAATGTAAGTGACTGACGGGAATTGGGCGTGGTTTGAAGCCCAAAGAGATTAGAGTGGACGGAGCGTTGCGCTCACTCACAATAAATGTTTACTGAAGTGAGGTTTCTTTTGGAGCATTGGTGTTTGTAACGAACATGCTTTTAAGAAAGTATACAGTGCAAGTGTGGTGTGTGTGTGTGTGTGTGTGTGTGTTTTTTTTTGTTTTTGTTTTTGTTTTTTTAATAGATATATATAGATATATAGATATAGATATAGATATAGAGAAATGGCTCCCTGTTGCAGTTACACCCCACTTTTTTGCCTGATACTGATGCTGACTTGACTGAGAAGTGTGCTGGGACCCTGCTAACCAGGCCCCAGCACCAGTGTTCTTTCACCTAAAATGTACCATTGATCCCACAATTGGCACACCCTGGCATCCAGATAAGTCCCTTGTAACTGGTACCTCTGGTACCAAGGGCCCTGATGCCAGGGAAGGTCTCTAAGGGCTGCAGCATGTATTATGCCACCCTAGAGACCCCTCACTCAGCACAGACCCACTGCTTACCAGCTTGTGTGTGCTAGTGAGAACAAAATGAGTAAGTCGACATGGCACTCCCCTCAGGGTGCCATGCCAGCCTCTCACTGCCTATGCAGTATAGGTAAGACACCCCTCTAGCAGGCCTTAAAGCCCTAAGGCAGGGTGCACTATACCATAGGTGAGGGTACCAGTGCATGAGCACTGTGCCCCTACAGTGTCTAAGCAAAACCTTAGACATTGTAAGTGCAGGGTAGCCATAAGAATATATGGTCTGGGAGTCTGTGTTACACGAACTCCACAGCACCATAATGGCTATACTGAAAACTGGGAAGTTTGGTATCAAACTTCTCAGCACAATAAATGCACACTGATGCCAGTGTACATTTTATTGCAAAATACACCCCAGAGGGCACCTTAGAGGTGCCCCCTGAAACTTAACCGACTATCTGTGTAGGCTGACTGGTTCCAGCAGCCTGCCACACTAGAGACATGTGGCTGGCCTCATGGGGAGAGTGCCTTTGTCACTCTGAGGCCAGTAACAAAGCCTGCACTGGGTGGAGATGCTTACACCTCCCCCAGGCAGGAGCTGTAACACCTGGCGGTGAGCCTCAAAGGCTCACCCCTTTGTCACAGCACCGCAGGACACTCCAGCTAGTGGAGTTGCCCACCCCCGGCCTCCACTTTTGGCGGCAAGGCCGGAGAAAATAATGAGAATAACAAGGAGGAGTCACTGGCCAGTCAGGACAGCCCCTAAGGTGTCCTGAGCTGAGGTGACTCTAACTTTTAGAAATCCTCCATCTTGCAGATGGAGGATTCCCCCAATAGGATTAGGGATGTGACCCCCCTCCCCTTGGGAGGAGGCACAAAGAGGGTGTACCCACCCTCAGGGCTAGTAGCCATTGGCTACTAACCCCCCAGACCTAAACACGCCCTTAAATTTAGTATTTAAGGGCTCTCCCTGAAACTAGATTCCTGCAACAACAAGGACTGCCTAGCTGAAAACCCCTGCAGAGGAAGACCAGAAGACGACAACTGCCTTGGCTCCAGAAACTCACCGGCCTGTCTCCTGCCTTCCAAAGAACTCTGCTCCAGCGACGCCTTCCAAAGGGACCAGCGACCTCTGAATCCTCTGAGGACTGCCCTGCTTCGACGACAAACTCCCGAGGACAGCGGACCTGCTCCAAAAAGACTGCAACTTTATCCAAAGGAGCAGCTTTAAAGAACCCTGCAATCTCCCCGCAAGAAGCGTGAGACTTGCAACACTGCACCCGGCGACCCCGACTCGGCTGGTGGAGAACCAACACCTCAGGGAGGACCCCCGGACTACTCTACGACTGTGAGTACCAAAACCTGTCCCCCCTGAGCCCCCACAGCGCCGCCTGCAGAGGGAATCCCGAGGCTTCCCCTGACCGCGACTCTCTGAAACCTAAGTCCCGACGCCTGGAAAAGACCCTGCACCCGCAGCCCCCAGGACCTGAAGGACCGGACTTTCACTGCAGAAGTGACCCCCAGGAGTCCCTCTCCCTTGCCCAAGTGGAGGTTTCCCCGAGGAAGCCCCCCCTTGCCTGCCTGCAGCGCTGAAGAGATCCCTTGATCTCTCATTGACTTCCATTGCGAACCCGACGCTTGTTCTAATGCTGCACCCGGCCGCCCCCGCGCTGCTGAGGGTGAAATTTCTGTGTGGGCTTGTGTCCCCCCCGGTGCCCTACAAAACCCCCCTGGTCTGCCCTCCGAAGACGCGGGTACTTACCTGCTGGCAGACTGGAACCGGGGCACCCCCTTCTCTCCATTGAAGCCTATGCGTTTTGGGCACCACTTTGAACTCTGCACCTGACCGGCCCTGAGCTGCTGGTGTGGTAACTTTGGGGTTGCTCTGAACCCCCAACGGTGGGCTACCTTGGACCAAGAACTGAACCCTGTAAGTGTCGTACTTACCTGGTAAAACTAACAAAAACTTACCTCCCCCAGGAACTGTGAAAATTGCACTGTGTCCACTTTTAAAATAGCTATTTGTGAATAACTTGAAAAGTATACATGCAATTGAAATGATTCAAAGTTCCGAATGTACTTACCTGCAATACCTTTCAAACAAGATATTACATGTTAAATTTGAACCTGTGATTCTTAAAATAAACTAAGAAAATATATTTTTCTATACAAAACCTATTGGCTGGATTTGTCTCTGAGTGTGTGTACCTCATTTATTGTCTATGTGTATGTACAACAAATGCTTAACACTACTCCTTGGATAAGCCTACTACTCGACCACACTACCACAAAATAGAGCATTAGTATTATCTCTTTTTACCACTATTTTACCTCTAAGGGGAACCCTTGGACTCTGTGCATGCTATTCCTTACTTTGAAATAGCACATACAGAGCCAACTTCCTACAATATATATATATATATATATATATATATATATATATATCTATCTATCTCGTGACTCGAAAAGACTTCTTTGAAGAAAAACAACTTGTAACACTCCGAGCCCAACACCAGATGGCGGGATGTGCACAGCATGTGTATCTGCAGCTACACATGCCATCGAATATATATATATATATATATATATATATATATATATATATTCTCGATGGCATGTGTAGCTGCAGATACATGGCATGTGTAGCTGCAGATACACATGCTGTGCACATCCCGCCATCTGGTGTTGGGCTCGGAGTGTTACAAGTTGTTTTTCTTCAAAGAAGTCTTTTCGAGTCACGAGATCGAGGGACTCCTCCCATTTCGACTCCATTGTGCATGGGCGTAGACTCCATCTTAGATTGTTTTTTTTATGCTGAAAAAAACTGGTAAAAGTGACGATGTTGGGTGATGAAATAAGATAAACACTGTTTATTTTTTAACACTATGAAATTCATCAGTAATAGTTTACTGTGCTATCTGTAACTTGCATTCCCGTTAAGGCATGGCGTTAGTTTTTACTTTATTCCTACACATCATTGATAACATCACTGATGGCCCAACAGGCATTTACATCATAGTCACTGAGTATACTTTTGTGGATCCAAAGCATGCAAATAGTAGAGGCAATTTGTTAGGCTTGTCAAATTATGAGAAACATGGTGCAGGGTTTACAAGTCTATAAAGATGGGGTTGAAGTAGTTTAGAACAAGGTTAAGGCTGAGCTCACCTCAGGTGTATTGTAGAGTTTAGGTCGAATGTATATTCTGGCTTAAAGCCAACATGTTTTCCAAAAACTCTGAGAAATTTTAAAGCTGCTGTTGACAGTAGATAGTTCATCGGTGACTATTTGGCCACGTGCCTATTTTAAATAGTTGCAGTACAGTGGTATACATACAGCCTCTGTAGCAAGGACTTTTGAAAGGTATTGATATTCGCGTTTTTTTTTTTTTATTGCATTGTAAAATGATGATCTTGGAATTTCCCACTTAGTCATTGTTTAGCTCACACTAGTGTTGTAAGCATGTCTTAAGTTGAATGCCACTCTGCCCATCGCACTAACATTTGCAGAATATTTTACTGAACTACAGACTGTTGTCTGTGGAGCCTCACAAAAGATGTCTCTTCAGTGAAAAATACATATCTTTCATGCTATTGACTTAGACTTCACGTGTCCTGTAAGTGGGTTATTCCATTAAGATGAATAAAACATTGTCACTTTGATTGTATGTCATCAGTGATGTCATTTATGTCATATGTGAGGATATAAGTAGTGCCAGGCAGGGGCATAAGTTGCAGTTAATTCAGTGAACTATAACTGCTGAGTGGGAAGGGTATGCCCAGACATGGGTCCCTTGCTCGCTGCACAACTGGATTCAAGCTAGCCTGGCTAATGAGGGGTGATAACCGGAGAATGGCCCTGGGATGCTAGTTTCTGGTCCAGGGAGGACCTGGCTTTACAGGTCGGGCTGGATTGTTCCTATCGTTAGCAGGGTCGAGACTGATTTGCACATGGCTGGGTCCAAACTGGGGTGATGTGGCAAGCAAAATAATGATTGATCAAACCGAGATCTGTGACTTGGGGTGAGTGTTTGAAAAGTTTCAACAGTCAGTCCATTTTATTTTGTGGTGTCTTTTTACACAGTGTACCTCTTTTTGGTCCACTATATAGAGTCCATGCAAACTATAGTGAAAGAATTGCAGAGTCACAAACGACACACTAAATGCTCTTTTGTGATAATGTGGGTGAGCACTTAGACATATCAGTGGGTAGTGCTAAGCATGTATTGCATACACAAAGGCAGTAATTGACACACTCCAAGAAATCTGAGACAAGTTTTATAAGAATAACACATACTTTAATATGAATTTACATGCCAAGATTATTGGAATCAGGTGAGTGCTTTTCGATTTTTATGAATTTGTACATTTTTCAGAAGTTGAAACATCGCAATTTTTGGGTGCAGTAGTGTTTCCCGGTTGGGGAAGGGACGTACTGCATTTGGGCACTTAACAGCGACCTGCGGGTCTGTTCTCTGGAACTTAAGGTGAGAATGGGTCAAGGTCCAAGGCCACACCAACAGGTCACCTTGCGGTCCCCGGGGCATCTGGGGGCAGTGATGTATTACGGCGTTGGGTGTCCCATTCACTTCAGTGGGGAATGGTGTGGTCAGGAAGAGGCTGGGACTGGAGGAAATCAGTCTGGCTGCACCAACAAGGGGCTCTAGTCTCGTGATGCTCGGAGATGTGGGGGACACCTATGGTCCTTTTCTCCTTGGGCAGGCTGGGTGCAGAGGTGTCCTGAGGTGTTGGGATTGTCACCGGGAGCACTTGTGGTAGAAAGGGCGTGCACAAAAAGGCTGTAGGTTGACACTGTGGGAACCAGTCGGGCTGAACCAACTAGTGGGCCCAGGTCTCATGATGTTTGGGGACATGGACACCTTTGGTGGCCGGGTGCAGGGGTATCCTGCAGCCTCAGATTTCTGTCACCGGAGGTTCTTGCGGTAGAGGGATCCTGCACAAAGAGGCTTCAAGCTGCGACTGGGAGTCCAGCCTTGGCAAACCCAAGGGTGGGCTTTACCTCCGAGGGTCTTGTGAACCCGTTGGCACAGTCACCTGCCTCAGACTCTGGCTGTGGGGCTCCAGTGAAGAGGCACTTTGAGGTGGTAGGGGGTTAGAGACTCTCTTTGTCTTGGTTTCTGCTGAAGAAGGGCAAAAAGAGCAGATGGGCCACAGAGGATGTTGTTCTCACTGTCCCTGAAGTCCCTCGACTAGCAGATTGGTTTTTTTTTGTCAGGGTTGGTGCTGGGTCTGGACACAACAAGCCTTGGCTGCTGTAAGGGGTCTGGTACCCCAGTTATTGGTGTTGCTTCTTTTGGTACCTAGCGCTGCAGGGGGGGGGGGGGGGGGGGAGAGGGTAGCTCCTTGTTAAAAATGGGGTCTCTAGCTCAGCAGTCAGTTTGCACGTTGTTCAAGTAGGGACCCTCACTCTAGTCAGGGTAAGGGAGTCGCACACCTCCTAAGAACTCCTGCTTACCCCCTTGGTAGCTTGGCACAATCAGTCAAGCTCCTCTCAGAGGTAATGTGTAAAGTATTTGTACACACACACACACACATGTGTACACACACACACACACACACACGCGCACACACGTGTACAAACCCACACCAAGTAATGCAGTGAAAACACTACAAAAGGACTACATCAGTTTAGAAAAATGGCCATTATTTATCGAAATAAAACACAACAAAAATCCATCATACATAAGTAAAGATACAAATCATTAAAGATAAAATCTCAATATAGTGCTTAGAAACACAATAGCTCCAACTGGGGTTATCACGTAATTGTTGATCGACGCCAGTCGCGACGGAGTAGGGTGCCGTTCACGGAGTCACATGGACCCTGGGTACAGTACCTTTGTAAAACGAGAAAGCAAAGGCATCACATGGAGTCGGGACGGTGTGGCGTTGCTGGAGCAGGTGTGGCATTAGTTCCTTACTGCTACCGGGAAGGTGACATGTCAGTTCCTTATGGTTACAGGGGAAGTGATATCAAACACCAGAGGTTTCGGTGAATCTATTTTGTAGCTGGGAACTTGTTTTGACCAGTGCCCAGGACACACCTTAAGATGGCGTCCATGTTCACGTGTACTGTCAGTTGAACTGGCCAGCACACTGGCAGTTCTGCTCAAGCAGATATGTCATGTGTATCATAATGCTCCCTGCCTTAGGGCTGCAAGGCGTGCTGTAGGGATGATTTACAAATATTACATACAATGTTGGGGGAACAAGGCACACAAGTGCGTCAGGTCATGTTTTCACTGTTGCTTCCCACAACAAAATCATCCATCAGTATCATTCATTAGGATCCAGGGCTCTTGGGAAGGCATGAACTCTTAATATAAATGAGAATTAAATCCACAGTCTAAACAATAAGTCCTTCTTTTCTTGCGCAGTACTGCGGACTGATCAAAAAGCATAATGCTTCCAGTGGTGCAAAGGCGGAGGAATAGTTGACATTTTGGACTAAGGGGGCTGCAAGTCCATCATCAGGGCTCTGTGTTGAGATGAGCAGTGACCCAACAGTAATACATAATTTAAAAGGCTAGCCAGCAGATCAAATCATTTATGAAACAGCCCCAAGCCGCTCCAGTCAGGTAGCGATGTTGCCACCAATAATGGATATATGTTCAAAATATGACACTCGACTTCAATCCGAAATAGAAGCTAACTGTCTGTAATCCGGTAGAAACGGTGCCCTTAAAGTGGCACAAGCCCTGCTGCAGCTCTTAGGGACCCTCTTCAGTACCTGTGCCTAGCTACCAGAAATATCACTTAATAGGGACTTATAGAGGTGCTAAAGGCCTGGTCACCTGGGGATGAAGTGACCAGTTGTCTTGTTTTTGGTGAAGCAACACTGGCACTGGGGACCTGAGTAGCAGGAACCCAGTGAACTTCATTCAAAGTTGCAGCAAATATCAGGCAGAAAGTGGGGGACTACTGCAACAAAACCCAGTTTCCTACATATGGGTTTGCGAAACTTGTGGAGGACTGACTGCCCTGAGATGCTTTTTATTTTATTTTGTAATTTTTTATATATTATTCTTTCAAGCCCACTCCGAGCACCTCTGTTTATTCCAAATCATGAACAGCACGGTTTCTGAGTAAAGCTTTAACTTTATACCACGTTTGGTGTGCTTCAGTTTTTTTTTTTTTTTCTTCTTTAAATCACTTAACAAAATTTCCCTTGGGAGTTTACATGGAAAGACGACATTTTGGGACACCCACCCCTTTTCTCAGCCCCTGCTTGCTGGATCACCCTAAACCATTCCAGGTTAGAAACCGAGTTGGATGAAGTTATGTTGTGTGTTTTAAATCTTCTTTTTTTAAAAATTTTTTATTGATTGTCTGACTTCATTAAGTTCCGTTAGCTAACACTCCATTGTATCTTTGTTAAATTTTTAGCTCCGTTATGCTCTGTAGAGTGCTCTGATAACCCCTCGGGTCTGGTTCAAGCTGTATGAGACCGCAAATAAATAAATGTTTATCGCTGTTTATTGTGGGTGATTAATTTCAGATTAGATGGCAAACGTTTGGGGAGAAGGCTATATTTTATGAAGGTGTATGCCATTTAGATCTCTTCAGTATATGAATGTGGTATATGGGATTAAGATGTAATTTCAGCCATGAAGTCGCCTCCATATGAATGGGACAGAACTCTTTAGTTGATTAATGGTGAGTGTTTAATGGGAAGGTTTTTAATGCATCAGAAGTGGGAATGAAGTTGTCTGTCTTTAGACCAATTTTGGAATTGTTTGGAGTGTGTGTTAAACAATATGGTGGTAGAATGACATACAAAAGAAATGAACCCAAAAATAATCTAGATTAGTTAATATTGAGGAAATTAAGTGCGACCCCGGAGAAAAATAAATTGTAACCTATTGTACAATTATTAAGACCAGAGCAGAAGTGTATTTTATGGATGCCAGCCAAAATATGGTGTTTAGTTACATTAACAGGTAACTGTATTACTATGACATTTGTGACCTGACGTCAGTAAAATCTGTCATTGCAGAACAATGCAACTCTTGTGAGTCCTAGTGAAGTGAAACATGAAGGAAGCAGATGTGGGAATGCTACGGTTTCCCCGCTACTTTTTGTAGATTTGGGCCGTGGTCACACATGGAGCTTAAATTTTACAAAAAGTAATTCCAGTTACGAGGGAAGCGTGATTACCTTCACATACAACACTACTGATGCTGAGCTGTTTCCTGATGGCAAACCAAACGGTAATACATCCAGTTATTTTGAATGTTTGAAAGTTTCTCTTGTATTTTAATTGTTTGTAGGTGACTGTTTTATGCATTCAACCTGCATATTTATGTGCATGTACTCTACTCAGACTTCATTGACTTTAGAAATTTATTTATATTGAGTCTGTCTGGCTGTGTGTCTGTTCCACCCTTATGTCAAGGTGAATATTATAACTAATCTCTCTGAGTTGTAGCTTTTTGAAGATTGACAGATAATTGGATACATTTAACTACTGTACGTAAACATGGATTTCTGTAAATAAAAATAATACAATTTGGCTGCATAATGTCTTAGTAATTATCAGTGATCTCGCAGCACACCATGGTTCCACATACTGCTCGGCCACAGGCTGGTGAGATTGTACAACTGTTCCAGATGTACTTCGGACTTTAGTTTCCTGTCCTCTCTGTGTTCAAATGGAGTATCTGGAATTTATGATCCTTGGGTTGCTCCATCTGTTCAAAAAAATATTTACTATGTATGCATTAGCAACCACTGCCCATTCATTCTGTCATACCACTTAAATCGGGTAAAGTGGGGAAGCTGGGATTAATCCCTAGTTATCTGGTATCACATTGTGGAGTTTATTCACTAGATGTATGTTTTGCTTCCCCCAAACCCATCTCATCTCCAACACACCCCTGAATGCCACCCCCATTTCAGACTGCCATCCTGTTGGCATCAGTGTGGCCTTGGTCACATCACAGACCAAAATTGTGGTCCCTGTTTTTTTTGTTGTTTTTTTTTGTTTTTTGTTTTGGTATCCAGGCTTTCATGTGTTGCCTTGAATGCGATGGGTATGTCCAGATGTAGGTTGCGTGCACACTATTGCTGGAAGCAAGCTTTACATTGCTGATGAGCTCTAACCTGGGCTAAACAAGTCGATGTTGATTGTATTCCGATATAGGATCTTGTATGGCAGTTTGGACTGGACTGTTCACATTGGAATGGGGGTCAAGCCTGGCCCCTTCCCTCAAGCCCCACCACTCGGATGATATCTCCACTTTGCTGCCTAGACGGACTTCTCTTTGGGAAGCTGTGCCCACCAGATGAAAGTGCCTGCAGTGGTGAGGCGAGGGAGTGTGACAGGGTAGCTCCAACTACCCAGACTCAAGTCGGGGCATTCTTTGGCTTTACTGGGCACTACAGGAGGTTTGTGAAGGGATCTGGAACCATTCTGGCACCCCTCAAAGAACTGACCTAAGAAAATGCCATAGAAATAAACTGAAATGTGATCAGTCAAAAGGCTTTTGACACTCTGGAGGAAGCAATGTGCTTGGCACCCATCTGGAAAGCTCCCGATTATTCTAAGCACTCTTAGCCAAAGCATTCTGGGTAAGTAAAGATAGTGTAATCTCCCCAGGTAACACCACTGTGGTTGTGCCTGCATTTCTAGGTTTCAGTAATTCAAAGGGATGGTAGAAATACTTGGCTGCCAACTGTCCCGTAGGGTGGCTATTCACCATGGCAAGTGAGAGGAAATGGAGGTTAGCCACTCAGTCAGCTCATATGTCCATACTATGCCACTCAGGATCTAGATTCTTTTTCTTGCCTCATCTCTGGGGGACGAGGGGCAGAGACTGTTGGGCATTGTGGGAATAGTGCAGCCTGATGTCAGGAAGGACTGGCACCTATCAATTATTTTATTCAGATCCTCCAGGATATCGCGATTGACGAAATTCCTTCAATATTTATTAAGTCCCTGCTTTGGCAGCGTAATTTAACTTGCAACAGCAAGCATTTGCTCCTGTTCTGTTGATTTTGTTATTCCCATCTTGCAAGTTAGTAGCGCCAGCTGCTGTTGTAGTGAAGGCAATCATCAACACCACATCAGGGGTGACCCTCTGCTAGCAGAATGGGTCAAGACGTCAGCAAGTGGAGACATCCCAGCAAGCACAAAACAATTTCTCAAAGTGTCAGGGCACGGAGAAGTAGCAAAAACTTGGCTACCGCACAAAAGGACAGTAGTGGTGTTGCAGGGTAGGAGGAGACTACATAAACTTTGGCAAGGCAGGGTGAAGCCTGTTTTCCCAGAGGTACTAGGCATTACCCTGACCCTGCCAGTGGCAAAGCTGTTGTAAGGCATGTGCCGGAGTGACAACTATGTCCTCAGAGCAAGGCTTTGTGTGACCGTGACAAACCAGACCAAGACTGCAGCGTGCCCCACCTGTGCCAAGGCAGGGTACGTGACCCTGGGGCGAGTGACCTACACCTGAGACCTCACACATACCAGAAGAGGAACAGGGCACTCTGATTTCAGTGTGGCCCTCAGTCGCAAGTCTTGGAGCGCTAACTACTGCAGTGCATTGGCAGTAGCAGAGCAGAAATGCATCTTTGCACCAATTGATGCAGGAACTACAGAAATTGGTCTAGATAGTCTTGCCGGCTCAAGAGCAGGCACAGTAATGTTTGCAGTGGCAGGATTGCAAGAGAGAGGTTGCCTAACTTCCTAGTGGCAAAAATAGCTGGACTTCGTACTGTGATCCAGTTGGTGCGAGGACGCGGAGGGTGACAGACTTGGTGATCTAGTAGGGCAGGTAAAGGCTTTCTGGCCCTATGAGCCTCTACTCTCCGGACTGTCTGCCCCCCTGGGTCCTGCTTAGTGTCGCCCACCATGATCACAAAGGAGGACCCTTCAGCATCACAGACCGACAATGGACTTCGCTCCAAGCTCGCTGACTGGCAGCCCTTCTTCCCAGGACAGCCAAGTGGAGTTTGTTGCCTTCACCACTGTCTGCAGGGACCCAAGCAGTCCTAAGCAATTGGCGACTCTTATCAGCTCTCCCAGGATCATGGGCCGGGAACGCTGCCGCAGACAAGCGGATCTGGCAGTTATAGAACTGTGTGTAAAATGTGCTGGAGAGACCCTGGGGCTGGACTTTCATCTAACATGCCTTTATGTGAGTATGGGCAGGCGCCCCAAGGCTTGGCCGTAGTTTTGGCCTGAAATTTGCAAGGTGGAAGTTCATTGTCCCCTGTGTATCATCTGGTGCCATAAAGACTTATCGCACGTATGCGGTAAGGTTGGGTACAAGGGGGTTAGTACATACATAGGTCCAGAAGGCCTTACTCTGACCCATGCCTCGATGGATGGATGGATGGTTGGGTCTGCATGTGTAAGTACCTGTGCACCTCAGGGCCTTGCCATGACAGGCACACTATGAACACTAGCCAAAAGGTGCAGATAATAAAAATTATGAACTAATGTTTGTGTGTTTACCTGAGACTCATTGTACCCCACATGCCGAAGTAGAATCCATTAAGATATACAAAAATGGTTTAATCTCAGCCACTGGTAATGACTGCATCCCGCTTCATGATTATTTTGCCACCATGCCAGTTCAGTTTGGACACAGCCATATACAAAACAGTCTTGACCCAGCTCCAGTGGGAACAGTCGAGCCTTAACTGCCCGATCAGGTCATCTCTGACCCCGTAACACAAGCAATTCGGGACCGGTTTCACCCTAGTTAGAACTTTTCAGCAAGGTGTAGCTTGGTTCCAGGGACAGTGTGGCTGGGACCTATATCTGGGCAGACCTGTATCACTTATGGTAACACACTAAAGTACTCAAAGTGGTGGATGGGATGCCTGAATTAATCTCAGCTACTGGTAATCACTTGAGCTGCATCCAAATCTATTATTTTTACATACCATGCCACCTTCAGTTTGGATCCAGCCGTATGTAAGTCAGTCTTGACTGCACTGATGGTAACAGCCTAGCCCAAACTGCCAGGCCAGGGCCTACCTGAACACAAACAACCCACGGCCAGTTTGACCGTCCCACCCCCCTATCCTCTCCTCTGTCTAAAGGCCTCCCCATCCCCTTACACTCTCCTCATTATCCACTGGGAGAGGGCAGTGTGTCCCCACAGGAGAGGAAGGTGCAGAAAGACTCCTTCAGGGCAAGAGGAAAGTTGGGGCCACTTCCTTTGCCAAGACAGCAAGACGGACCGCTCCTACCCAATTGTGCCACATTTATGTATCTTGGTGTCTATTTTGCCTTCTTCCCCCATGTGGGCAGTTGGGGCATTTACCACACTCTTTGGGGCTGTTTGCGATCTCCAGGAGCATAAAACAATGTGACTTGGGAGTTAATTTGCTGAGACACCCTTTCCTGGGTATAGTGGCAACAGTCTTGAACTTTTAGTTTGTAACATCTTTTTCAATTTGGCATTATGGGCTTCATATTGGTTGACAATGGTTTTGTAACCATTCCCAGAATGATGAGCAGCAATTCTTTCTCTCATACACAGGCATGTTACCCCAAACCTGACACACTGGCAGTTTCTAATTTTATATACAGGTGATAACTTCCTGACAAGTTGATTATGATGTGCATTACTTAACAGAACTTTATTCTTTTTACCTCCTTAACCAGTATGGAAGTTGTATGTGTGGATTTACTTGTGCACTCACGGTGTATGAGTCTTGGCTGATGTTTGTGTAATACATGATGGTTAACTGATTTTTTTCACGTTACATTTTATATATTGTTGGGATTTTGTGAGGATGGACTGGTTTCGCATATTGATATATCTGGTTAGCAAACAATCTTAAGAGGGTGGACATCATGTATGTCCTGTATTTATTGTATGACCATAAGGCAATCTAAAATGTTTTGGAGCTGCCTTCAATTTTAAAATCATTGTCAAAATGTAGGCTTAAGGATAAAAATAAACCACCACGTCAGTTTTCATTTTCTTTAACACTGATTGTCTGAGCCATAACTTTATTGGGCGTCGTTTAAGTAATAGTGCGTGAACAAAAAATCTAAATAGTTCCATCCTGAGATGATGGTCCAAGTTAAAATTCATTATGCAGTAAGAAAAAAACTCTCCATAATTCTAGCAGCTTTTTCCAACCATCTACTCGATGTCTTGATGCAAGAATTATACATTCTGCCTCTGATCTCTACTGCCAATCATAAGCACTAAATAGTCTCAATCATGTTTAGGACCCTAAAGCACTTTTTCAAAGCAAATGTATTTAACATTACTTTTCTTTAAAGAAAAAATAAATGTTGGGAATAGATCTATATCACCAGAGATTTAGAGGATACCGACAACACCTTCAGACTTCTGTTTGAGGCATGTGTGGCTGAAGCCACACATGCTCTGTATACTACTGCCATCTACTGTAGTGTTCAGAGTTGTGCAAGTTGTTTACACTTAATACACATGGGCATCAACTCACTTCTTAGATTGTTTCCTCTCTGCCCTCGAGTGTGGGCATGTGTGCTTATGCTCCATTAGCAACTGTCACAGTTCAATATTCGGATCCACATCCCATCCCTTCTGTCGATATTGTTTCCGTTCTCGTTTTTTCCCTCCCTGTTAAAACTCGCCTTTTCGATTTCCTTCAGGGCCCACCTTCCACCTCATTCTCCGTTCTCAACAATGCCTCAATGGTGATGGGAGTATACCCTTTTAGGAACTGCCTAGGTTTCCCCATAAAGTACCCCCGCACTGACCAACACTGTTTGCAACTTGTGCCTATCCTTCGAGCACAACAAAGAGTACTGGGATGTGTGCAGGTCATTCTCCTCCAAAAAGACCCTTTAAGATCGTAGAGCATGTTGCGTGATGTCCCAATGACTACACCAGCATATTCGATGAGAGGCATACCCAGGAGCAGCCATCAGTCGCAGAAGAGAAGGCTGCCTGTGTCGCAAGTTCTAGCTCCGAGCTCAAGGTTGACTTTGAAATGGAGGGCATTGCCCCAGCTCAACCTGAGAATACAGCACCCCCGGCCCACCCGACCAATCTGGCCAAAAAGCATTCAGCATTTCTGGTCTCAGAATCCAATCTGAGGTCCCTCGTCCACCTCTGCTGTCTAACCAGGACCAGCACCGAAAAACTGTTACAAACTCCCTGCCTTCAGGCTCGGTGCCGAAAGCACATTCAAAGGTTAAACCCTCTGGTTAGACTTCATCGGCCCAAGACCAGCAATCTTCACTGTTTTAACCTTCAGTGCTGAGCTGGCAATCAACATCAGCCACTTGGACGCTGAGCACACCTTCTAACTCAAAGCCAACAGCTTCAGAGCAGAAGACGTGTAAGCCGAGCTCCGAGCACGGTCCTGAACCACAGGTGGAACCAACCCTGAAAAGGAAAAATTGGACACATGCCAAAGGAAAATTCATGTCCATGAGGATACTGGACGAAGGCTTCCTCTCCACCACCACCTAAAAGGGAGCTTACTTTTGAAGAATCACCTAAAAGGGAATTTACTACTGAAGAATCTTTGAACATGTCAGTCCCTCCTAAAAGGAAGACTATGGACGAGTTTACCAGGCATCCACCCCTTCCACATCCCTTACCAACTCCACATACATCACCTTCATCTCCACCTTCCCCACAGTCAGATACTTGTGGGTATGGGTTGGGATACCAGGAGATGACCTCTGGGACAGCTATGACACTGATCCCCCATGCTGACACAGATCCTGGTCTTTATCCTGCATGTCCTTACCCATTCCCCCCCCCCCCCGCCCCTATGCTGCCTAGGTGATAAAGAGACTTTAAAAAATTTATTTATTTAATGCGTTTTTATATAGCACGGACTTTACCCGAAGGTGTCAGAGCGCTTCACAATAGGCAAAGTAAAGATACAAGAGGAGAGGAATTACAAGTGAGCCTGTTACAAACACAAACGTTACATTACATGAGGCAATACGAAAGGAAAAAGTGACGTGTGCAGGTTACAAGAGCAAATAAAGTACGAGTAGAGGTAAACAAAAAAAAATTGCAATAAATGGTAGACACTCAAAACACTAAAACAGTAGTTACGTTACATGAGGCAGTGGTGGCCGTTGTGCATGTATCAAAAGCAAACAAGATATAAGAGGTAGCAAATGATACGTTGTAAAAGGAAAGGTGCCGTGTGCATGATACAAAAGAGTACAAAGTAGAGGTATAAAACTGCACTTCCTCTTAGGCAAGCTTTCCACCACACATGGGACTACCTATAACTGTCCATGTTAAAAGGCATACTTAGGCATACTGATGACATATTCAAAGACTCCAGTAGGGTTAAGGTCGTAACACCTAGAGTAGACCATATTTACGTTAAAGGACAGCTACCGCCAGTCCTTAGTTACCACCCCAGCAAACAAGCATGCCAACTCAGGCCACTGGAGACACCTTGCGTCCTGACAAGGAAAGTAAAAGAATAGATGCTGGGGAAAAACTGTTGCAGCTCAAGGTGCCAACCATTTGCACACTGCCAACTCCCAAACTCTTCTAGCACGCTACAACTGCACCCACTGTGATGAAATGGAAGAACTATTCCAGTATCTCCCAGAAGAACATAAAAAAAATGCACCCAACTGTTAGTTTCTGAGGGAAAACTTACACTCCCACTTCAAAAGGAGCACACTAGATGCTGCGGACACTGCAGCAAGAGAAATAAACACAGGCATTTTACTTGTCACACCTGGCTTAAGATCTCTGGGATTAGAGCAGAGGTTCAGCAAGCTGTGTTAAACATGCTCTTTGCTAAGGAACACCTATTTGGCCCTCAGATGGACTCCATATTAGAAAATATATTTTTTTAAAAAGGCACTGATGGCAAAAGCTTTGGGACCTCTCCAAACACCTGCTCCCTGTGGCACTTTGTCATACAGGTAGCTGTGGAGCCTCAATCAACCTCTTCTGAGACCTCCACCTACCAATAAAAGCAGCAAGGTCAGGGCTCCGACTCCAAGTGCTACTATTGTGGCTCCTATAGAGGTAACAACCCCTGAGGTAGATGTAGGGCTGCCTCATTCATGGAGCAATACCCTCCACCTGGCAGTGACTACCTTCTACTTCCCTCCCATCACAACACTGTTGGGGGGGGGGGGCAGACTACAACATTTCCTACCACATGGCAATCCATCACATCAGCCAAGTGGGTATTGGCCACTATCCAACATGGCTATTGCCTGGAGCTCATTACCACACCGCCCACCATTCCACCTCAAGGTCACAGGCTATCACACGAACGCCAGCATAAGTAAACCGAGCAGTTCAATCTCTTCTCCTCAAAGGAGCTATATAGCCCGTCCCTCCTCAACATCAGGGCTCTGGGGTATACTCACTGTACTTTCCTATCCCCAAAAGGGTGGGTCATTGCTGCCAATCTTTAACCTTAGGCTGTTAGAACATATTCTTTTATCAGAACATGTAGGTAGTTGGCTCTGTATATACTATCTCAAAGTAAGATAGTGTGCACAGAGTCCAAGGTTTCCCCTTAGAGGCAAGATAGTGGCAAAATGAGAATTCTAATGCTCTATTTTGTGGTAGTGTGGTCGAGCAGTAGGCTTATCAGAGGGTAGTGTTAAGCATTTGTTGTACACACAGGCAATAAATGAGGAACACACACACTCAAAGACTTAACTCCAGGCCGATAGGTTTTCATATAGAAAAATATATGTTCGATGGCATATGTTGCTGCAGATACACATGTTTGGCACAGTCCGCTGCCTGGTGTTGGGCTCGGAGTATTACAAGTTGTTTTTCTTCGAAGAAGTCTTTTTGGTCACGGGACCGAAGGACTCCTCCCTCTTTGGCTCCATTGCGCATGGGCGTCGACTCCATCTTAGATTGTTTTTTTCCGCTGTCGGGTTCGGACGTATTCCTTTTCGCTCCGTGTTTCGGTTCGGAAAGTTAGTCAGAATCTCGGAAGAAAGCGTCGGTATTGTTCCGTTCGGTATCGGGATAGTTAGGTACATCGACACCGATCATCGGAAGACTTTGGGGCAGTTTCGATCCCCCATCGGGGCCTGGTCGGCCCGACCGCGTGCGACATCGAAGCCGATGGAACGGACCCCGTTTCGTTTCTGCCCAAAATGTCACAGTAAGTATCCTTATACAGATCAGCACTTGGTCTGTAACTTGTGCTTGTCCCCCGAGCACAAGGAGGATACCTGTGAAGCCTGTCGAGCCTTCCGGTCCAGAAAAACACTCCGGGACCGAAGAGCCAGGCGTCACCAAATGGCGTCCACGTCGACAAAACAACGTTTCGACGACGAAGAGGAAACATTCTCTGTTCCGGAATCAGAATCCGGAGACTCCGACGTCGAACAACAGCAACAAACTGTGAGTAAGACGTCGAAAAGTAAATCCATCGACAAACCAAAAGCCCAGGGGACGCCACTGCCAACAGGCCATGGCTCGACCCATAAATCAGGCGACCCGTCGAAGGGGCCGAAAAAGGGCACGCCCATAGCGAAGACACCCGACTCCGGTCGAGGGACCGCCATGGAGCAACCTCGGAGCCGAGAAAGCGGCTCCGAGAGACAAAAACAAGATACCGGCACCGAAAGACATCGGCA
Organism: Pleurodeles waltl; assembly: GCF_031143425.1. Classification (NCBI taxonomy): domain Eukaryota; kingdom Metazoa; phylum Chordata; class Amphibia; order Caudata; family Salamandridae; genus Pleurodeles; species Pleurodeles waltl. Next base: position 180,231,445 of record NC_090438.1, read on the forward strand.
CCGAGAATCCATGCCGAAAGGAACAAAAATTCTGTCGGTGCCGAAACCGAAAAAACATTCTCTCTCGGCGCCGAAAAATACCACACCTTCATCCTACTCAGAGGAACAAGGACTAAGTGGCCAAATGCACAAATTTGGACAAGAGCTCCAAAGTGTAGAATCGGACTACACACAAAAGAGACTGTGCATCCAGCAAGATACAGGGAAGATATCAACCCTTCCCCCAATCATGAGGAAAAGAAAGATCGGACTTCCAAAGGATGACACACAACCACAAGCCAAAGTGGTTAAAAAAGTCACGCCTCCGCCCTCTCCTCCACAGGCATCGCCGGCACAAACACCGCCACAAATGCACTCACCAGCGCAAACTACCATAAGTCATGACGATCAGGATCAAGACGCTTGGGACCTGTATGACACCCCAGTGCCGGACAATGATCCCGAGTCATACCCCACAAAGCCGTCACCGCCAGAGGACAGTACCTCATACTCGCAACTGGTGGCTAGGGCTGCAGACTTCCACAATGTCCAACTGCATTCCGATCCTATAGAGGATGATTTCTTATTTAACACCCTCTCGGCTACACATAGCCAATATCAATGTCTCCCAATGCTACCAGGGATGTTACGGCACGCAAAACAAATTTTTGAGGAGCCCGTAAAATCAAGAGCCATCACCCCAAGGGTGGATAAGAAATACAAACCACCACCCACAGACCCAGTGTTTATTACTTCACAGTTACCACCCGACTCTGTGGTAGTAGGGGCAGCTCGCAAAAGAGCAAATTCACATACATCTGGCGACGCCCCACCTCCGGACAAAGAAAGCAGAAAATTTGACGCGGCAGGGAAAAGAGTGGCGTCACAGGCAGCCAACCAGTGGCGCATCGCAAATTCACAAGCGCTGCTGGCCAGATATGACCGCGCACACTGGGACGAGATGCAACTTCTCGTAGACCATCTTCCCCAGGAATACCAAAAAAGGGCGCAGCAAATAGTGGAAGAGGGACAAACGATCTCAAACAATCAAATCCGCTCTTCACTAGACGCAGCCGATACTGCAGCAAGAACAGTCAACACTGCTGTCACCATAAGGAGACACGCTTGGCTACGCACTTCAGGCTTCAAACCTGAAATCCAGCAGGCTGTCCTTAATATGCCCTTCAACGAGAAACAACTGTTTGGCTCGGAAGTGGATACAGCCATTGAAAAACTTAAAAAGGACACAGACACGGCCAAAGCCATGGGCGCACTCTACTCCCCGCAGAGCAGAGGCTCTTTCAGAAAAACTCCATTTACAGGGGGGTTTCGTGGCCAACCCACAGACACCACCAGCCAACAATCAAGAACCACACCATATCAGGGTTCCTTCCAAAGGGGTGGTTTCAGGGGATATCGGGGGGGTCAATTCCCAAGGAGTAGGGGAAGATTCCAGACTCCAAAAACACCTCCACCTAAACAGTGACTTTCAAGTCACGCAACCCCTTCACTCAACACCAGTGGGGGGAAGACTAAGCCAATTCTACCAAGCTTGGCAACAGATTACAACAGACAATTGGGTATTAGCAATAATCCAACATGGCTATTGCATAGAATTCCACAACTTCCCACCAAACATCCCCCCCAAAACACGCAAAATGTCACAACATCATTTAGAACTTTTAGGACTAGAAGTTCAAGCACTACTGCAAAAGGATGCAATAGAATTAGTACCAGTACAACAAAAAAACACAGGAGTTTACTCCCTGTACTTTCTAATTCCAAAAAGAGACGAAACATTAAGACCAATATTAGATCTCAGGACACTAAATACCTACATCATATCGGACCATTTTCACATGGTCACACTACAAGACATCATTCCACTGCTCAAACAGCAAGATTACATGACCACATTAGACCTAAAGGATGCGTACTTTCATATACCAATACACCCTTCTCACAGAAAGTACCTACGGTTCGTATTCAAAGGAATACATTACCAATTCAAGGTGTTGCCATTCGGAATAACAACTGCACCAAGAGTGTTCACAAAATGTCTAGCAGTAGTAGCAGCACACATCAGGAGACAACACATACATGTGTTCCCTTACCTAGACGACTGGCTAATCAAAACCAACACAGTAAAAAAATGCGCAAACGACACCACCTTTGTCATACAAACCCTTCACAAACTGGGGTTTTCCATCAACTACACAAAATCACACCTAGAACCGTGTCAAACACAACAATATCTAGGAGCAACCATCAACACATCAAAAGGAATTGCCACTCCAAGTCCACAAAGAGTGCAAGCATTCCACAAGCTAATAAGTGCTATGTTTCCAAACCAAAAGATACAAGCAAAATTTGTGCTAAAACTTCTAGGCATGATGTCATCATGCATAGCCATTGTCCCAAACGCAAGACTACACATGCGACCCTTACAACAGTGTCTAGCATCACAATGGTCACAGGCACAGGGTCAACTTCAAAATCTGGTGTTGGTAGACCGCCAAACATACCTCTCGCTTCTATGGTGGAACAGCAAAAATTTAAACAAAGGGCGGACATTTCAGGACCCAGTGCCTCAATACGTTATAACAACAGATGCTTCCATGACAGGGTGGGGAGCACACCTCAATCACCACAGCATTCAAGGACAATGGGATATACACGAAACAAAACTTCATATCAATTACCTAGAACTGTTGGCAGTATTTCTAGCGTTAAAAGCCTTCCAACCCATAATAACACACAAATACATTCTTGTCAAAACAGACAACATGACAACAATGTATTATCTAAACAAACAAGGAGGAACACACAACACAATTGTGCCTCCTAACACAAAAAATTTGGCAGTGGGCGATTCACAACAACATTCGCCTAATAGCACAATTTATTCCAGGAATACAAAACCAACTAGCAGACAACCTTTCGCGAGACCACCAACAAGTCCACGAATGGGAAATTCACCCCCAAGTTCTGAACAAGTACTTTCAAATTTGGGGAACACCCCAGATAGATTTGTTCGCAACAAGAGAAAACTCAAAATGCCAAAACTTCGCATCCAGGTACCCACACCGCGAATCACAAGGCAATGCTCTATGGATGAATTGGTCAGGGATATTTGCGTACGTTTTTCCCCCTCTCCCTCTCCTTCCATATCTAGTAAACAAGTTGAGTCAAAACCAACTCAAACTCATACTGATAGCACCCACATGGGCAAGACAACCTTGGTATACAACTCTACTAGACCTTTCACTAGTACCGCATGTCAAACTACCCAACAGGCCAGATCTGTTAACACAACACAAACAACAGATCAGACATCCAAACCCAGCATCATTGAATCTGGCAATTTGGCTCCTGAAATCCTAGAATTTGGACACTTGGACCTCACACAAGAATGCATGGAGGTCATAAAACAAGCTAGAAAACCTTCCACTAGACACTGCTATGCATCTAAGTGGAAAAGATTTGTTTACTACTGCCATGCCAATCAAATACAACCAGTACATGCCTCTACTAAAGACATAGTAGGATACTTACTACATTTGCAAAAAGCGAATCTCGCTTTTTCATCTATAAAAATACACCTCGCAGCTATATCTGCTTACCTACAAACTACTCATTCATCGTCTCTATTTAGAATACCAGTTATTAAAGCATTCATGGAAGGGCTAAAAAGAATTATACCACCAAGAACACCACCAGTTCCTTCATGGAACCTTAACATCGTCTTAACAAGACTCATGGGTCCCCCTTTCGAACCCATGCATTCCTGTGAAATGCAATATCTAACCTGGAAGGTCGCATTTCTCATTGCAATCACATCCCTCAGAAGAGTAAGTGAAATACAGGCATTTACCATACAAGAACCATTTATTCAAATACACAACAATAAAATAGTTCTAAGAACAAATCCTAAATTTCTGCCAAAAGTAATCTCACCATTCCATTTAAATCAAACAGTAGAATTGCCAGTGTTCTTCCCACAACCAAATTCTGTGGCTGAAAGGGCACTACATACATTGGACATCAAAAGAGCACTAATGTATTACATTGACAGAACAAAGCTAATCAGGAAAACAAAACAACTGTTCATAGCTTTTCAAAAACCACACATAGGAAATCCAATCTCTAAACAAGGCATTGCTAGATGGATAGTCAGGTGCATTCAAACATGCTATCTTAAAGCCAAAAGAGAATTGCCTATTACACCAAAGGCACACTCAACCAGAAAGAAAGGTGCTACAATGGCCTTTCTAGGAAACATTCCTATGAGCGAAATATGTAAGGCTGCAACCTGGTCTACGCCTCATACGTTTACTAAACACTACTGTGTAGACGTACTAAATGCACAACAAGCTACAGTGGGCCAAGCTGTACTAAGAACATTATTCCAAACTACTTCAACTCCTACAGGCTAAACCACCGCTTTTAGGGGAGGTAACTGCTTTATAGTCTATGCCAAACATGTGTATCTGCAGCAACATATGCCATCGAACTGAAAATGTCACTTACCCAGTGTACATCTGTTCGTGGCATTAGTCGCTGCAGATTCACATGTACCCTCCCACCTCCCCGGGAAGCCTGTAGCCGTTTAGAAGTAGATCATAAACCTTAAACATCTGAACATTTGTAAATAATTTTTAGAAACTCTTATCATACATACATATTCACTCCATTGCATGGGCACTATTTATACCAAACAACTCCATCCTCACCCTCTGCGGGGAAAACAATCTAAGATGGAGTCGACGCCCATGCGCAATGGAGCCAAAGAGGGAGGAGTCCTTCGGTCCCGTGACCAAAAAGACTTCTTCGAAGAAAAACAACTTGTAATACTCCGAGCCCAACACCAGGCAGCGGACTGTGCCAAACATGTGAATCTGCAGCGACTAATGCCACGAACAGATGTACACTGGGTAAGTGACATTTTCATTTCTTTTCCTTTTTTTTTTTTGTAAGAACTAAAAGTTCAAGATTTAAAATAAATACATAAAATGCAAGGTACTCCACACAGGTAAGTTAGGAACTTTGAATTAGAACAATAATCTATACAGTTTGTTAAAATGGCAATAAGCTATTTCAAAAGTAGACAGTGCAAAAATCAACAGTTCCTGGGGGAGGTAAGTATTGGTTAGATTGTGAGGTAAGTAAGACCCTAACAAGTCTCAGTTCCTGGGCATAGGCAGCCCACCATTGGGGGTTCAGGGCTACCCCAAAGTTACCACACCAGCTGGTCAGTGGCAGAGGTCAAAGAGGTGCTCAAAACACATGAAGAACAGAGGTGCTCTGGTTCCAGTCTGCCATCAGGTACCTGCGTCTTCAGGAGGGCTGACCAGGGTGGTTTCTAGTGTGGAAGCTCAGGCAAACCTTTTGCCATGATCCTAGTAGCTTCCACGTGGGCTCTTCCAACCTGGTTGACAACACTACTAGGCCTCTGTAGTTCCACACAAGAAGCGCCCCAACAGGCCAGACATTCTCATTCAGAACCATGAACAAATTGGGAACCCAGATCCAAAAACTCTCAACCTGGCAGTTTGGCTCTTGCCTTGCCATCAGAATGTATGGACATTATTAAGGAAGTACGTAGACCCACCAGTAGAGCTTGCTATGCAACAAAGTGGAAACGTTTTGTCTGCTCCTGATACTCATTACAAATTGACCCCTTCAAAGCCATGGTACAAGACGTTATCTGCTACCTACTTCACCTAGAAAAGGCTGGGTTAGCGTTCACATCTATACGATTACATCTCTCTGCAGTGTCTGCCCGTCTCCAAAATAGACAGCACCTTTCTTTGTTCCATGGTATCAGTGATTAAAGCCTTCATGGAGGGGCTCAAACGAATTATTCCACCAGAGTCCACCCGCACCTTCCTGAAATCCCTATCATCCTCACAAGACTCATGCACCCTTCAATATATTTCTTGGAAGGTGGCATTTTTAGTCAAGTTTGGGGGGGTGGAGGAAGGGGGGGGGTGTTGTAAGGAAATGCCTCCTTGGCATGGTTACCCCCTGACTTTTTGCCTTTGCTGATGCTATGTTTTGAATTGAAAGTGTGCTGAGGCCTTCTAACCAGGCCCCAGCACCAGTGTTCTTTCCCTAACCTGTACTTTTGATTCCACAATTGGCACACCCTGGCATCCAGATAAGTCCCTTGTAACTGGTACCTCTGGTACCAAGGGCCCTGATGCCAGGGAAGGTCTCTAAGGGCTGCAGCATGTCTTATGCCACCCTGGAGACCCCTCACTCAGCACAGACACACTGCTTGCCAGCTTGTGTGTGCTGGTGAGAACAAAACGAGTAAGTCGACATGGCACTCCCCTCAGGGTGCCATGCCAGCCTCTCACTGCCTATGCAGTATAGGTAAGACACCCCTCTAGCAGGCCTTACAGCCCTAAAGCAGGGTGCACTATACCATAGGTGAGGGCGCCAGTGCATGAGCACTGTGCCCCTACAGTGTCTAAGCAAAACCTTAGACATTGTAAGTGCAGGGTAGCCATAAGAGTATATGGTCTGGGAGTCTGTCAAACACGAACTCCACAGCACCATAATGGCTACACTGAAAACTGGGAAGTTTGGTATCAAACTTCTCAGCACAATAAATGCACACTGATGCCAGTGTACATTTTATTGTAAAATACACCACAGAGGGCACCTTAGAGGTGCCCCCTGAAACCTAACCGACTATCTGTGTAGGCTGACTGGTTCCAGCAGCCTGCCACACTAGAGACATGTTGCTGGCCCCATGGGGAGAGTGCCTTTGTCACTCTGAGGCCAGTAACAAAGCCTGCACTGGGTGGAGATGCTAACACCTCCCCCAGGCAGGAGCTGTAACACCTGGCGGTGAGCCTCAAAGGCTCACCCCTTTGTCACAGCACCGCAGGACACTCCAGCTTAGTGGAGTTGCCCGCCCCCTCCGGCCACGGCCCCCACTTTTGGCGGCAAGGCTGGAGGAAACAAAGAAAACAACAAGGAGGAGTCACTGGCCAGTCAGGACAGCCCCTAAGGTGTCCTGAGCTGAAGTGACTCTAACTTTTAGAAATCCTCCATCTTGCAGATGGAGGATTCCCCCAATAGGATTAGGGATGTGACCCCCTCCCCTTGGGAGGAGGCACAAAGAGGGTGTACTCACCCTCCGGGCTAGTAGCCATTGGCTACTAACCCCCCAGACCTAAACACGCCCTTAAATGTAGTATTTAAGGGCTCCCCTGAACCTAGAAAAATAGATTCCTGCAACTAACAAGAAGGACTGCTGAGCTGACAAACCCCTGCAGAGGAAGAACAGAAGACACCAACTGCCTTGGCCCCAGACTTACCGGCCTGTCTCCTGCCTTCCAAAGAACCCTGCTCCAGCGACGCTTTCCAAGGGACCAGCAACCTCTGAATCCTCTGAGGACTGCCCTGCTTCGAAAAAGACAAGAAACTCCCGAGGACAGCGGCACTGCTCCAAAAGAACTGCAACTTTGTTACAAGGAGCAGATTTAAAGACCTCTGCAACTCCCCGCAAGAAGCGTGAGACTTGCAACACTGCACCCGGCGACCCCGACTCGACTGGTGGAGAACAGCCAACTCAGGGAGGACCCTCCGGCGACTCTACGACTGTGAGTAACCAAAGTTGTCCCCCCTGGGCCCCCACAGCGACGCCTGCAGAGGGAATCCCCAGGCTCCCCCTGACCGCGACTGTCTGAACTCCATTTCCCGACGGCTGGAAAAGACCCTGCACCCGCAGCCCCCAGCCCCTAAAGAAACTGAACTTCTGTGCAGGAGTGACCCCCAGGAGGCCCTCTCCCTTGCCCAGGTGGTGGCTACCCCGAGGAGCCCCCCCCTTGCCTGCCTCGCTGAAGAGACCCCTTGGTCTCCCATTGAAAACTAAAGGAAACCTGACGCTTGTTTGCACACTGCACCCGGCCGCCCCCGCGCTGCTGAGGGTGTACTTTCTGTGTGGACTTGTGGTCCCCCCCCCCCCCCCCCCCCGGTGCCCTACAAAACCCCCCCTGGTCTGCCCTCCGAAGACGTGGTTACTTACCTGCTGGCAGACTGGAACCGGGGCACCCCCTTCTCTCCATTATAGCCTATGCGTTTTGGGCACCTCTTTGACCCCTGCACCTGACCGGCCCTGAGCTGCTGGTGTGGTAAACTTTGGGGTTGCTCTGAACCCCCAACGGTGGGCTACCTTGGACCCAAACCTGAGACTTGTAAGTGATTTACTTACCTGACAAAACTAACAAAAACTTACCTCCCACAGGAACTGTGAAAATTGCACTGTGTCCACTTTTAAAACAGCTTATTGTGTTTTTATGTAAAAAGTATACATGCTAATGTAATGATTCAAAGTTCCTAAAGTACTTACCTGCAATACCTTTCAAATGAGATATTACATTTTTCTGTAACAAAACCTATTGGCTGGATTTGTCTCTGAGTGTGTGTTCCTCATTTATTGCCTGTGTGTATGTACAACAAATGCTTAACACTACTCCTTGGATAAGCCTACTGCTCGACCACACTACCACAAAATAGAGCATTAGTATTATCTTTTTTTTGCCACTATCTTACCTCTAAGGGGAACCCTTGGACTCTGTGCATACTATTCCTTACTTTGAAATAGTGCATACAGAGCCAACTTCCTACAGGTGTGGAGGAAGGGGGTATGGAGGAAGGGGGGGGGGGATGAGCATCCAATGTCTGTCAGGCAATGCTATGTGCACTTATCCAAACAACTGCAACACGCACATGTCAGCTACTGGTTCTGAGGGGGCTGCTCCACAGTATGCAGAGCATGTGTATCTACAGCCACCATGCCTCAAATGGAATGTTACTTACCCTGTAAGCATCTGTAATGTAGACTCACATGCTTCTCTTCTCCCCCCCCCCCCCCCCCAAAAAAAAACGGTGGCAGTTTATTTTTACTTTCCATTTCACTATATATTCCATTAATTACACATACTCCTTTTCTCACTCACCTGCAGGAAAGCAATCTAACAATAAAAGCAATGCCCATGCTGATCACCAAGGGGAGGAGTCACTCGACCTAGTCACTCAAAGACTTAAAAACAACTTGCACAACTCCGGACCCAACACTAGATAGCAGGAGTATGCAGGGCATGTGAATTACAGCACTACATGCCGCAAACAGATGCTTACATGGTCCTGGAGGACTTTCCTCAGCCTTTTTAGACTTTCTGAAATCTTTCAAAGCCATCGTCCAACATCTTAATTTTAAAGTCTTAAGAGTTCTGACAGGAAATATTTCTCTCGCCTCACAAAAGGGACATCTGTTTTTTTTTTTTTTATATATATATATATATATATATATATATATATATATATATATATATATATATATATATTTTTTTTTTTTGGTCCTGCTTGGGACAGGAAAAAAGCTAATTTGGATCAGTTGATCTATTTATCCTTTGTCTACTGGATTCTCCATATTTCTAAAAATTGGAAACGTGGCAGGAATATTTCCAGGCACCCTCTGAAAGACAATGAAAATGTATCCTAATGGGCAAGAATAATATCATAGGTAGCAATGGTCCCTTTTGGGGTGGACTAGTAGAGCAGAGGGGCGAGGAGAGTGACACCAGTGCTCTAATTTCCTGCTCCGAATCCTCCAGAGGGATTACTCACGAGGAGGCATTGCATAAAAAACTGGTGCCCATTAAGGCCTAGAATTTACAAGTCCAGGCAAAGAACCATGCTTACTGGTTCTGTCTGAAGCATTCAACCTTAGAGGTCCAAACCTAGGTATTAGTAGCTTACAATGTTGAAGCACCCTTTTAATATTGAAGTATTTAGGGTCTTCTGCATCTGAACAGAAGTTGGCTTTCTCAGGAAGATGGTGTGAAGGTTGCCTGCAGCCTTGGATTCTGGTGTGGAGTGCTGGATAACAAACGCTCTACACTACTGACTGATGGAAATACAGGGCAATGTGTCAGATCCCTCAGCTTACCCCTTTTCCCTCATGACCGCCTTCTCTTTCTTACCTTGCAATGCCTGCAGCCCCCTCTTCCCAGTTCTTCACAAGCAACGGCTTCCATGGTTCAGCCGCCTCTACGGTCCCTGTTGGCTCCTGTACAACTCTGCCTCTGAGGAGATCATAACTCCACCATCTTGTTCTAGATCTTGCTACGTGTCAAGCTCATGCTATCACTTGTTCCAGGGAAACTTCCTCTTCTAGGTGTTCTTCTAGATGAAGACTGACTTCACCTAGATAGCATTCATCTTCCTCAATGTCTTGTTCCACAATTTGGAACAGAAGGTTTTTCCAACCTTGACTGATTCTTCTGTAAGAATCTCTCCCTTTCCCCATCTCCCCCCCCCCCCCCCCGCCCCCCCCCCCAAAAGGGAACTAGTCAACAAAGGGGTTATGGTGGTGAACTAGCTCGCCTGCTGACTGCAAGCACTTTGAAACTGGATAGCAGCCCTACAGATTTAATGAAAGAGTAGAGATTTATAACAAATGGGGTCAGAATAATATTTACAGTTGCTGTCATCTCATATTTAGACATTTTCTTTGGGTGATACCACTAAAGAAGTCTGTCCCATGATATCTGGAAAAGCCTCAGTGAGTGGTTGATATCCTCTTGCCGAAGAGTTCCCTCTTCTCAAAAATGGATTGGAAACATATTCCTGCTACTTTATGTTGAAAGAGAGGCACCCATAATATATTGCCAGATTCCATGTAAGGTTTCCTTAGAGGATCTTTCATAGAAAGTTTTTGCTGTTAAGCGTCAATCTGCTTGCAGTCTTGGTGAGTCTGGCATTGTGCTCCGGTGAAACATAGTTTCATAATGACAAGCGGTCATGCAGACACAATTTAACTTTCTCCCTAAGGTGATTTTTGACTTTGTGCAAATCGAACTATACCATACCAGTGTTCAGAGTCTTGCATCTCTGGAAGCTAGTTCTCTCAATACCTTAGATGTCAGGAGAATACTTACCTTTTTATGTAGGTAAAAAAAAAAGATATGTGAGGAAGGCTAAAAAAAGACTTGTAAACTATGGTCCTTTGCACACAGGTCTGGGCACTCAGGTATGTCTTCAATTTCTTGAGGATTTCAAGAAGGTGAGGAGGCTCTAATGTGTTGTGGGAGGCTGTTTAGTACTTTAGGGATGATGTATGAGATGGCATAACCTTCTGATTTGCTTTTGCAAATGCATAGGATGTATGCTACAGAGGGAGTCTGAGCTCAAGTTGTTTGTTGATTTGTAATTTTATTTACTTAGTGCTTACTACCCCTGATGAGGCGTTCAAGATCTTTTTGGCAAGTAGCACGCTACTGTGGAACACAAAAGGATTAGTGGTGGATTAGTATATTGCAATTACTCTAGGGACTAATCAACAAAGGACATGCGAGTCTGTTAGTTGAATTAAATTAGTATAATGGAGGGATAGAGGAGGGAAGAATCCAGAAGTGTTAATTGGGAGATCATAATAGTAACATGAGGTTTGGGGTGAGTAAAGGAGAGGTTGGTAATGGAAGTCTGTAGAAAGGGATTAGGGAGATCATAGTAGTAAAATGGGGTTTGGGATGAGCGTGGAGGGGTGGAAGAGTCTAGGAGGGTTATTTTGCAGGTCGTAGTAGTAAAATGAGTTTGGGATGAGTCAGTGGATGGGGATGGAGGCTAGATTGATAGAAGTATAGGGTGATGGTGAGCCAGAGTGAAGGTTTCAAGAGTAAATTTTGTTTTTCTCCTCTAGTACAGTAGGACTAAAGTAGTAAATATATAGATGCATGATTACATAGTAAGGGAATATGTGTAAGGAATATAATATATTGAGATTTAAAGTTGTCTCATATCAACACTTTCAAGAGTTGCAATATTTGAGGTTGATTTATTTGTGTACTTTAACATTTTATCTTTCCTAAATATTGCAATAGTGAAATGCTTGTAGATACGATATTTACCTATTGTGATAGATAAAATAGACCCATAAGCATCTAATCGAACAACTTGTATAGTAACTATGCAATGACGCATGAACATGTCAAGTGTAGAATATACAAACACCTACACATACATGTAAATTTGTTAAACAGTCCTAAAGAGTATGTATATATTTTAATATAAAAGTTATCATATTTGTAAAATGAAATACACATCTAGATATATAATTAGGATCAGATTATAAAATGTTTACATACACAGTTCATTGCTGTTTGAGTGTGGTGGTTGTGTAGGAAAGAGTCATCTCAAGTAGCTTTCTGAAGGAAAGATAGTTATCTGTGGATCTTATATTTGGGGTAACCAATTCCATAGTATTGGTGCTTCAACAGTACTACATGTAGTCTTTCTTGCATGGTGGTGTTTTGAGGCGGGGTGTCAATGTTGAGTGGAGGTTTCTTTGTAGAATATATTTGATATATATATTCCTGATGAAAAGGAGTTCCTGTTCGATGTATTGCTTTGTGGGTGATACAAAGCAGCTTGAAGGTGGATCTCCTGGCAACCGGTAACCAATGTAGGGCCCTCAAGGCAGGGGAAATATGGGCTTGTAGCTGTACATGTAGTAGTAGTCTGGCAACTGAGGTCTGAATGTGTTGAAGTTTTTTAGTAGTAGATGGATGTACCATTGGCTTAATGCAGTTTCCTTGTGTGCAAATACGAGGTGGGTGAAGATGCACCACAGAGTTCATGGTGATAAAGCTTGATCCTGTTCATTTGTCCACTTGAATATTCATTGTTAACTTGGAGTCCGTGGTAATTCCAAGGTTTGTAACTTCCTTCGATACTTTAGGAGGTGGTCACAGATCGTCAGGGCAGGCGCAGAGTGGGTCATAATTTTTCCTGTTGCCATGTAGGAGTGTCTGTTTGGAAGCATTCAGTTTGAGATGGCTCCATGTCATCCACTGACCAATGGCTGTGAGGCAACAGAAGATCTGTGAGTTTTCAATGTCTTTGGGGCATTCCAGTTTAAGGAGTATTTGTGTCTCATCTGCAGAGTTGAAGCATGTAAGTTGAATTAATTGATCACTGCGGGTAATTACATCATGTAGATGTTGAAAAGCATGGGTGAGATGATTGAGCCTTGAGGGACCCCCTGCTTTTGTGAAGTAGGGTTTGAATGAGAAATGGGGAGTATGGATGACATTAGTTCTGTTTTAAAGGTAGGATGTGATCCAGTTGAGAGCAGTCCCTTCTATCCCGGCTCCATAGTCTTTGGATTAGGGTGTTGAGGTCAACTGTGTCAAAGGCAGCTGACAGGTCCAGGAGAAGTAGTGCAGCAACTCCATTGTGGTCTATTGTGTCTTTAAGATCACCCCAGCTGGCAATGAGGGCAGATTCAGTGCCTTTTCCTAGGCAGAATTCAGTTTGGTAGTCTGAAAGTATATGGAGTTATCTTCAATGAATTTACATCTGGGCAAAAGAGTGTTTTTTTTTTTTTTTTTTTTTTTTTTTTTTTCAAATCGGTTTGCCCAGGAAATTTCATTTGTAATGGGTCTGTAGTTTGGGTCAGGCAGGTCCACATTTGGTTTCTTGAATAATGGGCATATATATGCCTCCTGTACTTAATTATTGGTTCTCATTGCGGTGTGGCAGCCGAAGTAGATAAAAATGTTCTCGAAGATGTGTGGTGGACAAGGGTGTTGGAATGCACCCTTTTTGACATGATTAGTCCCCACTTGTTGATGTGGCTTTGACTGTTAATGCACTGTGTCCCTGCTAGATAGGTTCCCAGGGCCACATCTTTCCCCCAAACTGCAGTTGTTTTGCACAATTGACAAACTCTTTAGCTACTGCTATAAGTCCCTAGTAAATGGTACCCCTGATACCTAGGGCCTGGGTTACTAATGAAGGTCTCTGAGGGCGACAAAGCAAAAACAAGTGATGGACGGAATGCTGAACATTGTCAAACACTCACCCCCAGTCATAGATCTGGATTTAATCCATTGTTCTTTTGCTCACCATGCCACCCCAGTTTGGACCCAGCCATATGCAAATCAGTCTTGACCCTGTTCCTCATGGAAACAGTCCAGACCGAACTGCCAAGCCAGGTCCTCACTGGAGCGGAAACGAGCATCCTGGGACCGGTTTCGGGGTTTCACCCCTCATCAGCCAGGCTAGCTTGAATCCAGTGGCATGGGAAGCACGGGACCCACGTCTCTGAGGGCTGCAGCCCCAATTGTGCCACCTTCAGGGACCCCTCACTTAATCCACACAGAGCTGCCATTGCAGACTGCGTGTGTAGGTGCAGGCTAACTTGAAAACACAACCTCACTCACACACCTGTGCCTGGTCCCCTATCACTGCATTTGTCGGGTGTAAGTCCTCCCTAAAGCTGGGTGTTTCCACGCACACGAGGGCCTATATGCATGGACAGATATGCCTCTGTTGTATCTTTGATTCTGAGACACAGTAAGTGCACAGGGACGCCTTTTGAAATTCATGTGCTGGACACTGGTCTCGGAGTTCCCTGGTTACACGATGGCTTCTCTGAATCCTGGGATGTTTAGTATCAAACATCTCCAAATAATAAGCCCCCATGGACCCCAATGATGGATTTATTAATACATACACACAGAAGGCACCTTGCTGGTGCCCCCTGAAAACTTACCTAGCTGCTGGTGTGTTCAGTGACTGGTATAAGCCAGGGCAGCCACCCTACACCAAGTCTGGCCCCCTGAGGTGAGGGCCAATACTCTGTTGCCCAGAACAAAGGCCTGCTCTGGGTGGAGGTGATAAACATCATCCAGGAGCAGGATGGACATTCCAGGGCCAGGCACACACTCACACCCCCCCCGTCCTGACTGCACTTTCATGCAACAGTGCCATGTCATCTCCTAAACATGATTCAGTTATGAAGAGTAAATCTAGTTGTCTGTCAGTGAGTAGGTCATAGATGTGGTTGTTTTTAGAGAGTGATTGAGCATTTGAGTAGGCAGTTTAGAGATTGTGTATTGGTGGTGGTGTAATTTTGTTTTGCAGAGGTGATCAGTCTTAACTTGTAGCAGGTCATTAGTGTTTTTCAATATTGTGGTCCTAATCCAGCAGGCTTAGAAAGCATTTTGTTGGGTCTGTGGTGGAGATGGTGGTTACGAGTGACATGATTTTTTTTTTTTGTAGAGTAGCCTTGTTGTGTAATATACCACTTCACAAATTTGCATCCCCATGTCTATTTGTGTCTATTAGCATGGGTTAGGGGTGGTGTAGGATGTGGGTCATACGCCAAGGCTCTAAATAGTGCAATGGAAGAGAGGCAGTTGAATGAATGTTGGTGTGTTTGTGGTAGATGGTGGTGAAGATTGAGAATTTTGGAGTACAGTTGGTTTAGGATTTGTGTAGTCATGAAGGTAGGAGTAGGTGTGATGGAAAGTATTATGGAAGTGTGTGTGATACTGATTTGGTGGTGTTCGTTTTAGTGGAGTAGTGAGGAGATATAGATGCAGCAGTTTTTCTGTGAAAGATGTGTATGCGAGTTACTGCTGGTGAGTGGTATTCGAATAGTACAGGGGGTGGTGATGTGTTTTGGAGACGACTGGTGTGTAAAGAGGTGAACAAGTTACGATTGTGTTAGATATGATCACTGGAAGAGGTAATATGTAGTGGAGTGAAAGGATTGTATGATTGTGTGTAATTGGTAAAAAGAGGAGTGTTGGTAGATCGTGTGATGGAAGGCTGAATGTAGGTTTGGTCATGATAAAAGGGGTCTATTAGGAACAAGTAAAAGATAAAGCTGGTGTTTTGTATGAACAGGGAGTGTCTGGATGCATTAAAGTTATGTATAATGTGGTGTTGTGTTATGTTAGTGGTATAGGACAGAGTTGTTTTTGTGAGAAGGAAGGTGCCCTAGTGTTTTAGTTGTGGTAGACTTGTGTATAGGTGTGGTTTGTGGGGGTTCTCAAGTGGTGGTTGAGGCATCAAAATCTGAACGAGGTTTGTTTGTGGTGCATTTGTGGAATGCCTTTGCGGATTTGTGTGTTTGGATGATTGTGGATGGGTTGAGGTGATAATTGGGCAAGGAGAAAGTGGGCAGCATCTCTGACCTTACCCAAACGGGCAACTGCCCTTTTCCTCTCTGCCAATCCCAACTTGAGCCCTTAATCCAATAGAAATACTAGCCCTAGCAACCATTTGCAGCAACAGCTGCAACAACCAATAGAAACTTGTATAATGGACAAGTGACATTAACCCCAGGCTGCTTCGGCAGGGAGGTACTCCTCTATTCCGAATCTCCTTGGATTCGGACAGACACAGCCCACACTTACTAGCTAGCAGATTCTACTTTTCAGGTAAGGGACAATTTTGAAACTACTCCAACTGCTCATCGCACAATTCAATTAATCACTTTTTCAAGCCAAAACCAAGTGTTCCATACATGTTCCAAGCACAGTTTAAACCACAGAGCAGATTAAGCAGTCTCCTTTATACACTGAATAGCCACTGAGGTGTACTTAGCTTGTTTTGTAAACCTTGTAAGGTGGGGGGAGAAACCTTGAGGCTTATTGCAGTCTGTGGAAAAACTAGGAGGGAAATTCATACAGTCATGGGTAAAACAAAAAACTGTTTCAAGGTACCAAGTTTGCAGAAAACCAGTGAGCCAAATGTAAACAGACAAGGGTAGAGAAAACACTTAATAAACAAACAAAAATACCAAATAAAGTCTGTGAGCTTACCATCTTCTTGAACTCTTGCTCACAAAATGGAGGTGGCTGTCTTGGGCTTACCTCCACAAACTTTAAAGGGCCAGTGCAGGTGTGAAAGGAGGGCTCAGGTTGCCTAGAAGCTAGTCCATCACACAGTCCAGCCTGCTGTGGGTGAAAAGTCTAATTTGCGTTCACTTATTTATTGGCAGTCTGTGCAATTTCCTCAGTTCTGGTGTTATGTGCCAGTGAGGGAGGGTTGAGGATCAATCTGGCTGCTGTGTTCTGGACGATAAAGTTTTGTTGTGAATTGGTTATTCCAGATTAAAGGCTGTTCCTATAGTTTTATCTGCTGGTGATGAGTGGTTGGGTGACTTTTTTTCATGGTTTTGGTTGGTAGCCACTTGAATAGCTTTTCAGCATCTTCGTGTGGAAACAGGCTGTGGTCATGGTATTGATGTTGTTGATCAGTATGAACATGTCCAGCTTGATGCCGATAATGATCCTGATGTTTCTTGCTTTTGTGCTGGGTGGGTGGGGGAGTGGTTTCGAGAGCTAGAGGCCACCAGGTGAAGTCCCACAGTGATGCAGCTTTTCTGAAGGTTACCACTTTGGTCTTGTCTGTTTTGTCCACAGCAGTTGGACTCCAAGGGAGCCACTTTAGTCAGTAGTTGTTCCTGGATGTACTGTCTGTGAGACACAATCAGCTATGTGTTGTAGGCATATGTGAGTATGTTATGTAAATGGATGATGACTACCAGCAGTGTTGTGTAACTGTTGAGCAGAGTTGGGCTGAGCAAGGAACATGGTGGAACTCCCCAAATTTCTGAGCTTCAGAGTAGTGTGGTGTCATGTGGACTGTTTGTGTTCTTCCAGTGAGGAAGGTGCAGATCTATTTGAGGGTGGGTCCTTGGATGCCAATCTTGTGAAGTCGTCTGATCAGGCTAGGATGGTAGACTGAGGCTGCTGAGAGGTCAAATAGGTTGAGGACTGTGGTTTCTCTTCTGTTGGGGATCATCTGTATGTCACCTGTTACTTTGATAGCTCTCTGTACTGTGTTTTAGGTCTGGAGCCTGATTGTGTGGTGTAGAGGAGCTGGTGGTTGGAGAGGTGATCTGGGAGGCATCAACTAATGGCTTTTTCTAGTACCTTCCTATTCTCCAGTGAGAAAGCAAATATAATGCTTTCTGGTAAGTCAAAGGCTTGCTCCACCAGATGTAAAACGACTACCTCTGATTCATTAACAAATCTTCCCATTATGAAGACTTGCGAAGCAGCAATTTTATCCATATCTTTCAGACACGTTTTTCTTAATTCAGACTCTGGAACAGATGTCCAGGTAGGGCAGGCCTTCTTGAAAACCTTTTTTGGAATTTTTTTTTTCTTCCACTGCTTTTTTTATGATGGCTTGGTATCTTTCTATTTAGTGCTTCTGAAGGAAGGTCGTCGTCGTTCCCTTCCTCACCCCCCCCTCCTTTCTCAAAAGAATGAAGGATTTCTTACTTGTAATCCTAGTTCTCCTTCAGGGTCTCTCCAAGCAACTCGCCCTCCTCCCTAGTGAAAGATAACGACTGTTAATGTTCCTCTGTGTTCGTTTTCTTCTGACTGTTGTGAAAAAGGGCTACAGCAACTGCCACAGAGAGCATGATTGGATATTTGGGACCTAGGCTCTATTAAAGCCAGTTTTAGTTTTCAGCCTTGCATGGCTGTATTTTCATTGTTTTCGTCCCTTAATTTACTTTAAAAAAAAAGTTTGACTTTTTTTTTTTTTTTGTCACTTAAACCGGACATCTATATTTCTTTTTTTTTTTTTTTTCTTTAAAGTCAATAAATTATCCAGTATGCTGCTGAATTCTTTTTTTTCAAATAAGAATATATGGACTTTTCTAAGGGGCACTAATCCACTGTCAGTAAAATAAGGGCATGCTTGATGTGCCCTTTCATGTCGCAGGGTCGATCAAGGATCTAACTCCAGTAAAGGCACTGGCCCAGGTCTCCAAGTGTGAGGCTAGGGCCGAAATCAAAATTCTAGACACAAGATACTCAGAGCTCCCATGGTACCTGGATGAAGTCGTTCCTCACACCTCTGCAGAAGGCCTGGTCAAGATGTCTGGAGGAGATAGTCTTGGTTCTGAAAATGTTTGTACCAGCTTCCAAGCTCGTACAGTTTGAGATCTCAAGCTGTATTTCAGGCCAAGCATAAACTGATCACTTGTCTGCCGGGACTGTTGTCACCAGGTACTGCAATGGATGTCTGGGAATTGAGTATAGGAGAGTTCAGGGTACAGGCCCCATTTAGGACAGGAACCTTTTGGACTCTAGCGGGAGCTGGTCCAATATTTCCACCAGTCCCGTTAAAAGCATTGGAACAAGTTTGGGCCATAATTTGTTTCTGAATTCTTTTTGATTGGAGAGTACCCCCAACCACACATTTGTTCTACTTTGAGCACCTAAAGTGTTTTTTTTTTTTTTTGTTTTTTTTGTTTTTTTGGGGGGTGGGAGCGGGTTAAAGACTTTTTTCTTGGTTGAGATCCTGGTTGTTGGGCTGATGTTTTTAGATATACATTTTTGGGGTTCCACTTTTTTTACACACCTTTGGACACAAACACTTAAGATCGGAGAAGATCCGAGCCATTCAAGGTAACATAGACCTTACAACATACTATAAAAATAAATAACTCTGAAAACGAAGCTGTTAATGGTTGGTCTATAGCAAGGCACCAGAAGGTGATAACACCCTGTAGTTTGTGTAGATAATAGTTTGAGTAGTTTGTTTTCTTGCATGTTAATATGCTCCTTCCTCTTTATCAAGTAAAATTGCTTCTCTTTTTAACACCTGTTTATTGAGCTTTGGCACCAACAGACCAATAAAACTGTAAAATAGGTGCCACATACTCCTGCACCATTCCCCAGTCACTGGTGATGAGCGCTACTTATTGTCCTATTGAATCTCGGTTTAGAACCTTCTGCACTTAAAGTAAGCCTCTATTGGTCCTCATCTATAACCTGAGAGCCAAGTGCCCACAGGTAGCAACTTGACTCTGTAATTGGGGTGAAACAGTTTTGTGACCATGTAACACCTTTGGTAGATGATGGTACACCGAGGATACTACCTGTTTCCACTGACTGGCCGAACACCTCAAGGACAGGTCTCACAACATCCCAGCTCCCATTATTTTTTTTTTTTTTTTTTTTTCTTTGTTTGCAAATGGGATTATTGTAGGATCCTCAGGGACTTGTTAAACTGAAGTAGCAACACCCTACACTCAGGGTTGTCTATAGATGCAGCGATGTCATTTCACCAAAATGCCAAGGGTAGCAAAAGTGATATCATTCACCCTTTGGCCTTAATGACCTCACAGACAATATTTTAGCAAGCAATTGTGTGAAATCGTGCTTTTTAGCCCGTTAGCTATTGAGGCTTTTTCACCTGATGTCTGAGCCCTTTTTGGCTATTTGGGGTAGTGTGCACATAACTTTTTTCGTTTTTGTTTTTCCCACATAAGTTATCTATGTTAAATGTTGCGTTTTTTTTTTTTTTTTTTTTTTTTTTTTTTGGATTGCCATGGAGGGGACGAAGAAAATGGCCAAGTATATCTAGTTTGAGTTTTTCTTGTGGAAAAGTGCCCCATTTAAACAAAAAAAAAACTGGTTCTCCTCCCTAACCAGCCTGCCCTCCTACAATTTGCATTAACAATCGGTTTGCTGCGCTAAAGTCAAAATATTCCCAGTTTTCAGGAACATGCAGACCTAAATCAAAAATATTTTTTTTTTAACCACTGTTTCAGCATATTTCAAAAAGGTATCCCATTTTTGTGCTTTAACCGTACTTAATTTGTAGTGAAAACCCGTATGAAACCCTGGAAAGCTATAGATTTCTGGAAAGTACACCGCATCTGAATTCAGCAAGGGTACTTCCTGTAGATGTTAAGGTTTCCCCAAAAGGCTAAGGGCCTAATTTAGATTGTAACGGAAGGAAAACTCTTATCACAAACATGACGAATATCCTGTCCGCCTTATGATATCCATATGATCTAATGGGATTGTAATATGGCTGATGGGATAGCAGTCACTTTTGTAAGAGAGTATTCCCCTCTGCTTAGCTCTAAATCGTGCCTTACCTGTGTAAATAGAGAAATATTGAAAATGAGTAGCAAAAAACAGCCATTTGTGCTAATGTTTTCATCTAACTTTTTGTGACGATGGGCAGTTTATAAAAGAAGTATACTATTTCATCTGTAGACTCTTCTGGTTGTAGGTTGTCCAAGAACCTGATGAACACAGAGCCAGCAACTGAGCTGCACCTTACAATTCTTTTTCATTGTGTGGAATATAGAACATTTCATATGGTGGCATATGTAGAGTAAAAAAATTGATATCATGGAAACCTATGTATTTCTGAAATGAGCAACATATCACTTTAGGAGCTGTGGTTTATTTGTACATCTGACTATGTGGGTAACCGTACTAGCATGTGATAGAGAGGATATGTGTATGTATGTATATGTATGTGTGTATATATATATATATATATCTCCTCTATCACATGCTTGTGTGTGTATATATATATATATATATATATACACACACACAACAGGTTTGTCCTCATCGGTGTGGGTATGTGGCTAATGCCAGGGTTAGACACCTGAGATTTTGCACTTGGGGCAAAATAAAGGAGTGTGGGTGTTAAATAGGCTTTCTACCCCCTGGGGGAAGGCAGATTTGGGGCAACCTCTCCAGTTGGGACAAACATCTTCTATACCCGGGGGGTGTAGAACAACACTATTGCCCCCTTCTGGAGCAGGGCATAGCTCGATGCCAGGGTGAGACACCCCCTTCTAGTCGTTTTGGGGCCATTTTTAAATCCATGGTGTGTAGTGGATTGTCTGCCCCACCTGGGGCAGATAGGGGGCAATCACCTTGTCAACTCCTTGTAAGTCCATGGGGGAGCAGTGAGGAGGAGGCAGAAAGACTGGTTTATCCATGTTGGGGTGTGTGTGGCTGGTGCCAGAGTGCAACTCTGGTGGCTTGTGGGCTTTCATCCATTTTGGGTTGGGGTATTAGTGCCAGTATCTTGCGTGGGTGCCACTATAAGCCAAGAATTACCTTCAGTAGAGACTCTGGAGCATCACATTCTTAGTATTCAAAACATTCTTATCCCGCTCAATCACATTCACTCACTCATTCACATGGACTAATTTGTTCTCAATTCATTCATTTGTATTCACTTGTACTCCTTTTCACTCATATATTTGCACGTGCTCATTTGCACTCACTCTTACACTCCTCCTTTCACACTTACTTGCACTCATGCATTCATATTGTTCCTCACACTTTTCCACTCTAACTTCTACTCCCGCTTACTCTAACATTGTCACTCGCTCTGACTCACTTCCTCACTTATACTCACTGCCAGTTTCATTCTTGCACTTTTACACTCCCTCATATTCATCCTTGCCCATTCATCCTCACTCCCACTCGGTCACTGACTTCTTCTCCTCTATATGCACCCAGTCTGTCATTCTCACTCACTATCTATCTTGGTCCCTTACTTCTACCAGCACATGCTCACACGGATATAAGCACGCTGTCTTTCATCTGCAAGGGTGAATGCAGCATACATTGAAAATCTTTTGTTGGCAGCCAACGTAATTATTATTATTATTATTATTATTTTTTAAGTCTAGCTCCGTACCCTGGTGCTCGATTTGTTACACTAATATTGAGCACTGTGTGTATGATGTTTCCCTTGCAAGCTGACCGTTTTTCCAGTAGTTGGTATGGAACACCGCCTGCCACATAAAATATCCAGGCTAAAGCTAATATTTACTTAGTAGTATAAACAAACTAAATCTTTATTGCTCTGAACTTTTCAATTCACAGGAACAATTACCACGGAGACTCCTGCTGTACCACAGCTGTTTACTTCAGTACCTCTTAAGAGCAAGTACAAGTGCAACCATCCAGATTCGATCAAAGTGGATAATGTTGTTCAGATATATTGGAATGTTATCCTCCAGGCCTACATTGAAAATGGCACAATAGGAGAGAATGGTAAGGATGCACCCCAAACATCATCCAGTTTAATAATGTAAATTCTGTAAGTTTTCTCCATACTGTCTTATTGTAATCCTCTGTCTCTAGTGTAATCTCTTGCTGGAATCTTGTGCACATTTTTGTTCTGTCACACCCTGTTGTCTTGCTATGACACATTTCCCACCCCCTTATTTCAGTGTTCGGAGCTGGAAAAGGGCAAACTGCTTCCCTGATCTAGCACAGCCTAATGGCATTATTTATAGATATTCGCAAATTAAGTAAGGCTGAGGCAAGAGATTAGAAAGGGCCAGAAAGCCTCAGGGTACATCCACAAAGCATCATGCAGCCAACCACTGCATTGTTGTTGGGTTAGGCCTGCTTCCAGGACTGCACAGCCCACTCCAGTAAACTTTCTGCGGTCACATCTGCTGCTCTTCTCTGAAGCGGTAGACTGTCAGTGAGAAGGAATGGATGAAACCATTAGGAAAGACCGTTTTCTGCACATTGGCCACGAAAGCTCCCACTTTCTATCAGTGCTTGTCTTAGTTTCCCAGATGAACAATTGGAAGGTGGATTTTAGCCGAGAAGGAGAGGGCATGTGATTTCTGGTTACGAGGTAGTGCTTGGGGTTCTCCTGTGTGTGATGTGGCCTCTCCTAGAGGAGGCTGTAGTGTGTATATATAGTAGTGGCTGTTTGCCTGCTTTAAGGCTGTTTGCAGACCTGCAGAGTTCTGACTTGCCATTCATCCTGGCTTTCTATGCCTTTGTGTGTCCATGTTTAGTCTGGCCAAGGGGACGCGTGGGCTTGCAGCACTCTGGTTTCATTGGCTTCTAAAGGGTTTTCAAATGTTTTGTTTTCCCGGTGACACTTAGCCTACTTTGTCCCAAAACCACTTTCTTCCTTCTGTATGGAGTTGCAAGAAATACATCCAGGCCCTATTTCCATGTTATGTATCCTTTTGGTTGTCTTGGCCTGACTGCCTTTACTTGGATACTTGCCTGGCTCCTTATCAGTCGTGTCTACATCTCTTCCCTCTTCAGTAGCATTTCCTTCTGCCTCTTCTCCAACCTGTTTGGAATGAAATATAATCTTCATTTCCATTCTTTATGAAATTCCAGGGTACCTTGCTATTATCCTCCGTATGGTAAATAACTTTTTCCTGTTGAATACACCTTAAACCAGAGAGCATGTTGTGGGCTGTTAATGATTTTCAACCGATATCATGGGGGCCAGTTGGTTCCAGCAACACTAATAACATTTATCAATTAAAGTAGGTTTAAAACCTCTGAAATTGAGACCTGGTCACGGTAATAAAGTCCTGATGAGGGACTCGGCAAGCAAATGCCTCCTTTTTTTTTTTTTTTTTTTTTTTTTTTTTTTTGTATGGGCACACCTAAAGTTTGAGTATTGCTGATAGTTTTCCCATTATTGAAGTGCACTAAGGCCTGCTAGCTACACGTCTGTGCCAGTGCCCTGACCCTTAAACATGAATGTTTGATTGGCCTACATCCAATTGGCATAAGCTAACTTATTTATATTTCCCCAGTATATGGTTCTAGGGCTACACAGGGCCTGTAAGTTAGTGTCTTCCCTTGTAAACTGCAGCACTTATTGTGCCATCATGCCAGGACAAGGTAAAACCAGTCTCCCGGACTGCCACTGCATACTGGTAGAGCAGTTTAAAACTTAACTCGACTTTGCACTTAAAGCAATAGTAAAGCCCAGTCCCTGCTCTTTAATATGTAAAGGTCACCTCATTGCAGGCCAATGAAGGCCTAAGATAGGATGCAGCATTTTAAAAAGTAAAACGTGTTTTTTTACGTGTTCTGACAGTAAAAACTTGCAATTGTTGTTACTGTGAGGCTGGTAGCCTCATTGGTGAGAACAGTTACACGCTGACAACTCAGTTGTGCTAACATCTGAATGTGATTACCAAAGCTGGCACTTATTGTAACAAGTTGTTTGATACCTTTAAGACTGATTAGATGCCCAAGTGTAGGAAGTTGGCTCTGTATGTGCTATTTCAAAGTAAGGAATAGCATGCACAGAGTCCAAGGGTTCCCCTTAGAGGTAAAATAGTGGTAAAAAGAGATAATACTAATGCTCTATTTTGTGGTAGTGTGGTCGAGCAGTAGGCTTATCCAAGGAGTAGTGTTAAGCATTTGTTGTACATACACATAGACAATAAATGAGGTACACACACTCAGAGACAAATCCAGCCAATAGGTTTTTGTATAGAAAAATATCTTTTCTTAGTTTATTTCAAGAACCACAGGTTCAAATTCTACATGTAATATCTCATTCGAAAGGTATTGCAGGTAAGTACTTTAGGAACTTCAAATCATCAAAATTGCATGTATACTTTTCAAGTTATTCACAAATAGCTGTTTTATAAGTGGACACTTAGTGCAATTTTCACAGTTCCTAGGGGAGGTAAGTTTTGGTTAGTTTTACCAGGTAAGTACGACACTTACAGGGTTCAGTTCTTGGTCCAAGGTAGCCCACCGTTGGGGGTTCAGAGCAGCCCCAAAGTCACCACACCAGCAGCTCAGGGCCGGTCAGGTGCAGAGTTCAAAGTGGTGCCCAAAACACATAGGCTAGAATGGAGAGAAGGGGGTGCCCCGGTTCCGGTCTGCTTGCAGGTAAGTACCCGCGTCTTCGGAGGGCAGACCAGGGGGGTTTTGTAGGGCACCGGGGGGGACACAAGCCCACACAGAAATTTCACCCTCAGCGGCGCGGGGGCGGCCGGGTGCAGTGTAGAAACAAGCGTTGGGTTTCCAATGTTAGTCTATGAGAGATCTCGGGATCTCTTCAGCGCTGCAGGCAGGCAAGGGGGGGATTCCTCGGGGAAACCTCCATTTGGACAAGGGAGAGGGACTCCTGGGGGTCACTTCTCCAGTGAAAGTCCGGTCCTTCAGGTCCTGGGGGCTGCGGGTGCAGGGTCTCTCCCAGGTGTCGGGACTTTGGATTCAAAGAGTCGCGGTCAGGGGAAGCCTCGGGATTCCCTCTGCAGGCGGCGCTGTGGGGGCTCAGGGGGGACAGGTTTTGGTACTCACAGTATCAGAGTAGTCCTGGGGTCCCTCCTGAGGTGTCGGATCTCCACCAGCCGAGTCGGGGTCGCCGGGTGCAGTGTGGCAAGTCTCACGCTTCTTGCGGGGAGCTTGCAGGGTTCTTTAAAGCTGCTGGAAACAAAGTTGCAGCTTTTCTTGGAGCAGGTCCGCTGTCACTGGAGTTTCTTGTCTTTTCGAAGCAGGGGCAGTCCTCAGAGGATGTCGAGGTCGCTGGTCCCTTTGGAAGGCGTCGCTGGAGCAGGATCTTTGGAAGGCAGGAGACAGGCCGGTGAGTTTCTGGAGCCAAGGCAGTTGTCGTCTTCTGGTCTTCCGCTGCAGGGGTTTTCAGCTAGGCAGTCCTTCTTCTTGTAGTTGCAGGAATCTAATTTTCTAGGGTTCAGGGTAGCCCTTAAATACTAAATGTAAGGGCGTGTTTAGGTCTGGGGGGTTAGTAGCCAATGGCTACTAGCCCTGAGGGTGGGTACACCCTCTTTGTGCCTCCTCCCAAGGGGAGGGGGTCACAATCCTAACCCTATTGGGGGAATCCTCCATCTGCAAGATGGAGGATTTCTAAAAGTCAGAGTCACCTCAGCTCAGGACACCTTAGGGGCTGTCCTGACTGGCCAGTGACTCCTCCTTGTTTTTCTCATTATTTTCTCTGGCCTTGCCGCCAAAAGTGGGGCCTGGCCGGAGGGGGCGGGCAACTCCACTAGCTGGAGTGTCCTGCTGGGTTGGCACAAAGGAGGTGAGCCTTTGAGGCTCACCGCCAGGTGTGACAATTCCTGCCTGGGAGAGGTGTTAGCATCTCCACCCAGTGCAGGCTTTGTTACTGGCCTCAGAGTGACAAAGGCACTCTCCCCATGGGGCCAGCAACATGTCTCGGTTTGTGGCAGGCTGCTGGAACCAGTCAGCCTACACAGATAGTCGGTTAAGTTTCAGGGGGCACCTCTAAGGTGCCCTCTGTGGTGTATTTTACAATCAAATGTACACTGGCATCAGTGTGCATTTATTGTGCTGAGAAGTTTGATACCAAACTTCCCAGTTTTCAGTGTAGCCATTATGGTGCTGTGGAGTTCGTGTTTGACAAACTCCCAGACCATATACTCTTATGGCTACCCTGCACTTACAGTGTCTAAGGTTTTGTTTAGACACTGTAGGGGTACCATGCTCATGCACTGGTACCCTCACCTATGGTATAGTGCACCCTGCCTTAGGGCTGTAAGGCCTGCTAGAGGGGTGTCTTACCTATACTGCATAGGCAGTGAGAGGCTGGCATGGCACCCTGAGGGGAGTGCCATGTCGACTTACTCGTTTTGTTCTCACTAGCACACACAAGCTGGCAAGCAGTGTGTCTGTGCTGAGTGAGAGGTCTCCAGGGTGGCATAAGACATGCTGCAGCCCTTAGAGACCTTCCTTGGCATCAGGGCCCTTGGTACTAGAAGTACCAGTTACAAGGGACTTATCTGGATGTCAGGGTCTGCCAATTGTGGATACAAAAGTACAGGTTAGGGAAAGAACACTGGTGCTGGGGCCTGGTTAGCAGGCCTCAGCACACTTTCAATTGTAAACATAGCATCAGCAAAGGCAAAAAGTCAGGGGGCAACCATGCCAAGGAGGCATTTCCTTACACCAAGTCAAAGTTAATGACACTTGTTGCAATGTGTGACTTTTAGAAAGTTGGGACACAGTTGCCCACATTTTCTAGTGGTCATTGATAATGGTGCTGAGACGTCCTGCTGGCCACCTAGGGAGACGAGTCAACGGCTCCAAGGACAGATGACACTAGAGGCCTGCCACTGGAGGAGGTGTTACCTCCTCCTGGAAGGAAGCCACATGGGGTGTTGGCCCAAAAGGCAAGCTTCAAAGGGGACACCCCCTTTGAATGGCAAATGGTTACCGCTCTTGAGAGGGGCCACTATTTTCTTGGCAGACAGGTTGACGCCTGGGACACAGGGAAAATGGTTGTCAAACTGTTTTTTCCATTGGTATGTAGCCCCCAGGTAGCCCCACCTCGGGAAGGCACAGGAGCTCCACACACCAGTAGAAGGGTTCGGCCATCTTGGGAGTGGACAGAATGGAGTACTCTGGAATAGCTAGATGCCACACTCAACAGAAAGTTGTCCTCTGGCAGGTGGGAACCAAGTAGCCCATTAGCTAGTAACCGCGTCCTCCCCAAAGGGCACTTTCTGGGCATAAGTCACATCCACAACTCTGATCTCATTTGGCATGGAGAAGAGAACCAAAAAGACTTTTGTGCTCTCCATGGCACCGACAAAGCTGCACTGAAGCTTGACTGCTCCTGCTGCTCCTTGGGCTAGCGGCAATCGGATTATCTCTGCGGTGTCATGCTCATAGAGGAGTATTCCCTGAGCCCAGCCAGAAGCTGAGACTCCAAGAGCCAGTTGCCTGACTTCCTGTTCTGAGCAGAGGGCCATAAAAGCTTGGGAAGTCTAAGTTAGTAGCTCAGATCACTGAATCGTGGCTCCTCATTGCAAGACAGCCTAGGAAATTGAGTCCTGTTTATCAAAAGTTGTACCGGAGACCAGAGCTGTCGGAGTGCAATTTCTTCACCCAGACGAAAATCTATATATAGGCAAACAGAGTTATTGCTGTTTTCGTTCTGCCTACAGTCCACTGGTGACTGGACTCTTGCTGGAATTAACAGTTTGGATGTAAACTCCTGTGGCAAAAGTTGCCCCATCTGGACTGAGGAGTAGCCCCAGGAAGTCCCCCTCAGCCCCCCTCCAAAATCAACCGCACAGCGTCTTCAGCAGCCTGTATCATTAGAAGTCTGTAGAAGTCAGTGGGAAGATACCACTGGAACTGGAGACTGCTTTGCTGCCAAGGTAATTGTCTTGTTGGATCTTGTTGGTCCCCCTCATTGGATCCCTGCTGGAGTTAGTTGCCCAAAGTACCTCGAAGTAACTGCATTCATCCTTGATGTCATTTTCTTTAATGTTTTGAAGTGTCCAATTCTTTTAATTTGCAATTGCTTGTTGGAAGTTCAGTGTAAAGTCTTGATACTTCGCTTCTTTAAAGTTGCATCTCTGGAACCCTCTGTGGATCTTTTTCGTTTTTGTTCTTCATAAATTAATATTTTTTAATTTTTATAAATTGGTGTCCTGTTTCTTTCTGTGATTGTGGTGGTGGTTTAAATCCTTTGCACTTGTTCGTTTTTGAATCCCTCCGAGTTACACAAGGTTGACCTAAGGTTTGACAGAGTGACTGGTCCTAGAGGGCTAGTAGTGTAATGAACTGTGAAGTCTCATAATCAGACTTCAGTAGCAAAAAGGAAGATAAGGTTTGGCTTTTATCAGGCATGAGACTGAATTGATAGTGAGCAATGGGGTGTCGATTTGACACCCTAGAATCTCAAGAATTCAGTCTGTGCACCCAGGACATGAAACATCATTCTCGTACTCATTAGGATGACCCCCGACAATTATCCAATTTAGACAGCATATATCACTATATACAGTAACAGAATCCACATCTTCTCTAAGAAACCAGCTACCACTCCATTCACTGACTGTAAGCTTTACCTTTGTGTACAGTGTTCTGCTGCCTTATCTTGGTTTTGCGTTACATAATCCTATATGCAGAAAAGAAGGCAATAAAGATAATTGGGGATTAGCAATGCACTAGTGTATGGCACATACCCTGATGGTGGACTGGCTGAAAGGCCTAATTGTTAAAAACATGCAGTTTTGTATGCCGTACTTCACCTTCCAACCTCTAAACCCAGGTATATATGTGCACCACGTACAGCTTACAGTGGCTCAAACAGTGAGCCTGGGGTCTTCGATAGTGGCTGCGGACTTACCTTTTGCCCAAAGTTAGCTATCTCTTTAGCCTGAGATGGACACGACGGGAGAGCTGTATACCATATTGTTTCAAATTAAAGCCGTAGGTGGTAAAGGCTACCTAATGTATATACCCATATGCACATCTTGTCTGCATTGTTATACGTTCTAAATAAAGTAACCAATCTAAAAAAAAAAATGCTTTTAAAAATGGAATGCAAGTGGCAAAGAGGTCAAAAGCTCAAACCATTGTTTCTAGAACTGTATAGTGAATCTCTTGGTCAAAAGGGCATTCCTTACTGCAAACCAGGCATGCATTTCAGCTAGTGATCAGATTAGACAGTGACACTCTAGAATCCTCATTGATACAAGCCAGGGCAACACCCTGAAGCCATCTTAACCTGATTTGTGACAGCACTCGCCATTAAGTGACTGAATAAAAATTAGCAAATATTTTCAGGCCTGCACCCTCTTGAAATGCAACAACTTCTGTCATGTGAATGTTAACCTTGTTGTGTGAAGTAGGAGCCTCTGCTAAACCTTGCTAACGTTCCGTCCTCCCATCTAACTTTCCTGTGCCTCCTAACCCTTCTGCTTACCACTAAAGTTTTTTTCCTTTCCTGATTTTTCCAGGAAGGAAACGGGTAACTGTTCCTCTCGCCCTGTGTCTTTGGGTCATTGGTACACTCAAGGTTTCATGCACAGCCAACCTAGCTTCCAGTCAGTTTAATTGCTGTACGATATATAAAAATGCTAGTTTCACAGACAGTGCTCATTTTTGGGACGCAGTCAAAATTACTGGTAAAGAATTCCATAAATGAACTATACAGATGTTTTAATGAACTCTTCAGACAACTCTTCTGTGCTCCTTCAGTGGTAACCCAAGTAAATAATCAGAAAAAATAATACTGAAGTCAGTAACTATGCTTGAGAGTCTTCTAGATGCTAACCAGAAATTAATGCAGGAAAAGTAGACTGTGTATGTATTTTGAGTCACACACCTGATGCCTTGATTGACCAGATGTGAAGGCTTCCAGGCCCACTCTAGCTTTTCTTGGATTCCAATCCATGACCTAGCATCATTGTATTCAGGTTCATACAGGCAGGTGTGAAGCCTTCTCAAAGGGCTTTTAATGTTGTAGTGGACCCCTTGAAACGTGTATGTTCTGACTTCACAGATCCGACATAGGTTTTGGTGGCAATTTCTTAGTATTGCTTTGAGCTGCAGCCATAATTCAAATATATCAAGTAGGCTAATGTGATTTTCACTGGGAGACCAATCACCTAACCTCTGCTCTGCCCAGTGCGGTTCCAAGTCTGAATACTTGTGGCAAACTACACTTGGAGTGAAGAATCATTACCGTTCATGTCCTCAATCTCCTCCTGCCGTGTCGCCTAAATTATTCCTTCCCTCAAAATATCAGTACTTTCTTTGTAACATTTACTTAGAAGTTAATGGCACTGATTGAGAAACTACAATTGCTGAAGAGAAACATATCTGCCTCTATCACTATCCATAGTGGCATGAATCATACTAACAGCCCGTTACGAAAACCAAATTACTGAAGCCGTCTTCTTACTGTGCACCTCACTAATCCTTTTTCCATTCGATAAAATACACTACCACCTAGATATAGTTTTTCATGTATTCTCAACTCACTCCTCACCTGCCCCTATTTCTTAAGTTGCCAGACTATTGGCCTATGTGTCCTGAAATAATGCCGGTGTTTCATAAACTAATCAGTAAGGATGGGTCCCCTTTTTTTCCTAGCCAGAGCACCTCGTATTACACCAACCTACCCTTTATCCTAATTCTGGTTGTCTGTTTTCAAGCACTCTTGTTATAGTTCAGTTGAATGTACTTTTCTCTACTCTTGACCCTGGAACATGCGTGCATGTCCCCTGCAGTGACCCATTTCCCTGCCTATCTTCAGAAGTTTTCAGACACCTGTTTGAATGCAGAAAACCATACACGCCTCCTTAGTGTCATGTCCCTCACAGATGCTGATGTGTAGATTTGGCTTGTTCTGTTCTGCTATTGTGTTCTTCGGCTGTTAGCATCCAGGACGTTTCTTAATGCATTTTTTTGTGCTTATTAGGCCTGGTTTCAATTATAATTATCCTGGTGTAGTTTCAGGAATTTTGTGCAATACTTAAGTAAAGTTCCTGAAATTATGCCATTACCCCACTTCGCATATTTACACGCAATTCATGGTAAATGTTTACTGTGAACGAACTGTAATAGAATACGAGTGGCTGTTAGCATTGTTTTTTGTTTGCACTTTTTTTCTTTTTAACATGAAGTTCTTTCTTGCGTCACAAATTGACACAAGTTCACATTTTGCCCTGACATTTTGCGTTCAAATTTCACCCTTTTTGAAAAAGAAAAAAAAATACGCCAGTTCTGAACACTTAAGATTATCTGCATATTGACAGTATTTTAAAAAAATGCTGTACTTGTAACGAGTCAAAGCACTATAAACTATTCATTTTAGAATTTTGGGTTTGTGACCTGTTTCAAAAGAAATACAAGTAGGTACTGCTAGCTTGACTTTATTATGTAACATTATTGGGATATTGATATGTTCGACTCATGCATATCTTAACACGGAATATGCTATTGATTTGCATAGCTTATTTTAGAATGTTTGTAATGCTACATTTTTAATTTTAGTTACGGAATGTGATGCTGATATAACTACAACAGCAGCACCTGAAACTACTACTCCTGCATCTACCCCAGCTCCTACAAAACCAACTCCAAGTAAACCATCCACTGGAACATACTCTGTAAAGAAAGGAAATGAAACTTGCCTTCTGGCAACCATGGGGCTTCAACTGAATGTTTCTCAGGTATGTTTATGGCTGGTTAGAATTACTAAGTGCACTTTACCAGATTTGGTCATTTATGTATTTTAATTAATTTGTGTTGTCTGTGGCATAAAATGGGTAGCAGTGGTTATTGTAGTGTGGGGACTCTTGTCCTGATACGGAACAATTAGTGATGTATCAAGTGCGGGGGGGTGGAAGGAGAATTGGATTTGGATTTTCTTTGTAGTGTTTCAAAGGAACTAGGAAGGGTTGTTTAAGGATTAATGAGGTGCTTCTAGTAGAGGATGACTTAGTTTGTTCATAATTTGTAGGTGTTATGGTAGAAGCTAGGGAATACCCTTTGTTCAACCAGATGCCTCAAATTAAATGGAAAAGGATCAGACGTGGACTAGTCGTCTTCGTGGAGATGGGACATGGCTTTCTTTAGTAGTAAATGCTAGGTGTGTGTGCTTTTTTTTTTTTTGTGTGTTATTTGTGAAGGAATTGCGTGTTAAAGTTTAGGTATGGTATGTAATTCTGTATGGCAGGTCTTTAGTTGTTCAATGTTGGAAGTTGAGAATTTAATATAGTCTTGGGTATCATCCACATACTGATGTTGGTATTGTTTTAAGGGTTATTTAGGGTTTCATGTATGGTAAGAAGAAAGTGCAAGAGTATCTATACTGCCTCTCTGTGGGTAACCAGTTACTCCATGACCTTTGAGGTGCGCATCTCAGTCAGTTATATTTGGTTAAATGGACTGTGGAAGGGAAGAAACGGTTTGAGACCTTAATTGGGTTGAGGGGTTCTATTACTTCCTCCTATTGCTTTTGATAACCAGTTACATCCTGCTACTTGCTTTGCTTTATCAGTCCTCAGCAAGACTGTGGGCATCATGAAGGGCATCAGAATTCTACTCTGTAGAGTGCGCTATGGAAGTGACCTCCCCAGGAGTCCCTATTTTTTTTATCATTATGTTTTTGTTTGAGCATACATATTGCATATTTGCCAATCTAATACAAAGCACTTATCGTGTATAAAAATAAATGAAAGTAGAAAAATCAGCTTTCAATTATTTTCCGTTGAAATTGAAACCGGTCTAACAAAGTGAACTATTGGTAATAATGAAAGTAGAACTACTGAGAGGAGAAAAAAATGAATCAAAATACAGGACAAATCTTTTCAATACATATTTTAGGAGAGTAGTCGGAGGGGGTAGCCTTCAAGGTTACAATAAGCATCCACAAACTAAGTGGAGAAAAATCACATTATGTTCTAAGATCGCATATAATTGTATTTGATTTGCAGTGCAACTTGATTACAGGAACGGTTATTTTCCCAGATTCTTTGATGGCTACCTGATTGAAACTGTTGTCTGCCTGTGAGTCTGCAGTTACTAGGCTTCATAGACCTGCACCCTGCAATGCAGGTTTTTCGTAGGCTTGAGAGACATTTAAATTATGCTGATTTGTAATTTTTCATAACATTTCGCAGGCGAAATCCTCAAATTAATATATTAAACCATATTGCATAGTTACCACTTGCAGTAAATGTATACAACGAATGCATGGAACAACAAAAAGCGATCAGTTGTTCGCTGAGCTTTTAACTGCGGCGTCAGGCTAAAATTTGATGCAAAGACTCATTTTGTGCTAAAAGCGCAAAATGACAGATTAGCATTTTACTTAATTTAGCAGATTTGTTACTTAATTTCATGTAACCACGCCAACACATTTTACACACCCCTAGTTTTTCTCTCTAGGTATGCAGACCTGGAAAGTCACGTTTCTTTCAGTAAGGCAATTAATTTTTGACCGATTCCCCTGGTTCGGAAATCCAAAAGTATTTATTTTTAGTTCAAATCTTTGTAATAACTTTTGGTCGATCGAAATAATGGACTGTCCCAACCCCTTATGTGGGGGCGTGTTGCAATAGTTGATGTGCTACAGGCGAGTACATAGAAGCTGACAGAGCAATCATGAAGAAAAGACCTGTGCGAATTTCTCTAGTACATACTTCTAACCTATCTATCCTAGAATGAAGCGTGCCCTCTGCTAACCCAAACTGTAGAGGGCAGTCCTGCCCTAATATAGTCTACCCTGAAAAATTAAGCGTACTCTTCCCTTCCCAGAGTAGGACCATTGCCTGTGTGTTGCAGCTCAGTTTGTACATGGGTCGGGGTCATTGATAAGTCAAGAAGCTCACATGAAGGACGATTTAGCCCATCAAAACTGGAGTTGTGTGGCCAGCATGGCTTTGTCTCCCACACTGAGCTTAAGGTTGAACTCCCGATTTGTTGAAATTAACCTTGTAGCCCGAGGCTGCCTCAAACTGTTGTAAGGTCCCCAACTGAGGTAAGGACGTATTTGGAGAACCTAGAGTGAGAAGGACATAGTTGCGTAAAGTGAGATCTTATGTTCTTGTGGCCCAATTTGTATGCCTGTCACTGCTTGAGACTACCAAATCAGACCGGTTTAAGGCTCTATGGAAAGTGCAAATCAGAGGGGAGAGCAGACATTCTTGTCTGGTACCCTTGGAGAGGGAGAATGGTGACGAAAGGTGGCTGTCAAAGGTACTTTTGGCTAAGGGATGGGACGGAATAACTCTAAGGCCACCTTCAGAAATAGGGGCCTATGGCCCGTCTTGCAGAGGGAGATGCACAAAAAGTCCAATCCACCCTTTCAAAGACCATCTCTGATTCGAAGGAGAGGAATACTATGGGGATAGCTTGAGAGATGGTTTCTCTGTCAAATGGATGGCCACATGGGGATTATCATGCACCTGGAGGCCGTGAATAAGCCACTCTGGTTGGGGTGGACCAGAGTGGGCAGTACTATATTCAGGCAAGTGGCTGAGTATTTTCGTAAATAATTTGGCATCCAGATTAAGCAGGGCTATTGGTTGATAAAACGCTCCTCTTTTGGGGAGGAGGGGAAGATAGGGTGCTTGTTGGGTTTGGCTATAACCACGACTGTCCCCTCCCCCTTCGTTCTTGTTGCCTTGTTGAAGGTCGTGCAGTAATGAAACCGGTCTACCAGTTTCAGGGTGAGTTGAGCTGCAAATGTTTTTATTTAAAAAAATAAAATAAAAAAATGAAAAAGCTGAGGTCATTGGGGCCTGCAGTTTTAAGCTTCAGAGATTGGATGGCGAGGTGAATTTTCTCCAGCATAATGTGGCCTTTCAAAGATTCTTGTTGAGTGTTTGAGCGTGTGGGAAGATGGATTCGGTCCAGGATTTCAATCCTGTGCATGGATGGGGAAGGCTCGCCTTAGTATAGCGCTTCCTGTTTATGCAAGTGAAGGAGAGTGTTCAATCTAAATTGTATAGTACATTTTAAGCTGGTCTCACGCAGACGCCAAGGCATATGTATTGCAGCTTGAAAGGGTGTAGTGTGGTCTGCTTCCTGTCTCTGTATCTCACTTGCCAATTGCTGGCTCTCCAGCTTATGGACCCTGGCTTGCTCTAGAGCCACTTTATTATGGTTGCAGTGGTCAACCGCCTTAAAGGCATCCTAGACTTTGGGAATCTGTACTGCTCCACCTTGTTTAGCCCCAAGTATTCATCATTCCTTTTTACGATGTCCTGGCAGATAACTGGTTCTGTCAACAGGGAGGGATGCAGCTGCCAAAAACCCAACACATGTGCAGGCCTAATTCTAACTTGGCCAGAACCAACAGTATGGTTCGAAATCAGAAACACAGATGGGATTAATCTCTGCTTTCAGGAAAACGACCAGTGGTTGCTCACTAAAATATAGCCAATGTGGGATTGTTTAGCATGCACATGGGAGTAGAACGTGTACCTCTTAACCATCATCAAGTTTGCGTCTGGCATCCTTTAATCCCATAATCTCCCAAGTTTCTTTACTTGTTTAGAAAAGGCCCCTGTGTGTTCTCCCACTTCCCTTCCTATCCCTGGTCGGATCATCCACTTGGTTAATGTCCCCAGAGAGGATGTCTCCCTTAACTTCCTTCAATGTATTTAGGAAGCTTAGGAGAAAGCAGTCTTGGGATGTGTTAAGCACATATACTGTGACAGTGGTGATGGGCTGTCCATATAGAGTCCCTTTCAGTATAGATATACCTGCATCTGTCAACCTTGTGGAGCATAGCAATAGGGGCAGGTTGCAGTGGGGAAGGATGGCAACTCTTTGCTGTTTGGTAGTAGCTGAGTAGTATGCTTTGGGAAAGCCTGGATGTTTGGTTCCCCTGGTCCTTACTTAGGAGGTGAGTCTCCTGAAGACAATGTCCAGATTGCCATCAGACACTTCTCCAATTTGCACCTCGTGCATTAGGAGAGTTGAGGCCTTTAGCGTGAAGTGTGTTGATGCCAGTGGGACCTACCTGAGGAGGGTCTGCCCTCAGGGCTGTATCAAGGTAACCTCCTCTTGGTCCTCACAGGCCACACCAATGCCCGGACAGGCTACTTCATGACCAGGAACCCCCCCCCCCCCCTTAAACTCATGACAGGTATGTCTCTTCGTTGCCTATATTATGCATGGAATCAGAGGGGATAGGAGATGGGTGTATAGTCTTCAAAACCACCTCCAGAGGACAGGCGGGTTCGAGAGCTATTCTTGGTCCCCCGGGCCAGTCGGTACTCCAGTCGGGCTGCATGAGTGACTTCGGTCGTCCCAAATCGTGAACCTCTGGTGAGGGCCTGCTTTAAAGATTTACCCGAACACTATCCAGCAGACCACCTCAATGACGACATGCATTGGAAGGCTCGTTTCTCTGGACGTCTACGGTTCTCCCCTCAGCAAGTAATCTCCAACTGAATATCCAGTACAGCTACAGCTCCATGGAACTCAGACGGTATAGCGCTTGACGTAAATTTCAAAAGAAAGGCCAGAGGGGTAGTGATAGGGGAAACTCTGCTCTGTGTTGCAGCGCAGGCTGGGAGATGTCTTGGTAAATGGTACATGGATAGTCTTTAAACGTCTCCTCTCCCTTTTTTTTCCTGTCTTGTAGAAAGACCACATCTTTCTCAGAGTAGTAGTGGAAATTGACAAAGATGGCTAGTGGTACCTTCTGGGACTGCCATTAGGGGCCAGCAAGGTAAACCCTGCTGAGGTGGACTTCCTGCTGGCCATTCCCTCAAGGTCGAAAGCATGCCCACCACACAGGCTGAAAGGTTTGCATTTTAGATCTCCTCGCTGAGGCATAAGTTCTCTTGTCTCGAACGATTCGCCAAGTCCTCCAGTTTCAGTGACTTCCCCGAGCCTTCTTTCAAACACTGAGCACCTCTGTTCTACCTACGCATGGGAGGTCGCAAAGGCCTCCACCGCTTCTCAGCATTAAGCGCACATTGGACACAGTCTGCTGCTGTAATGACATCTGCGATTTTCATTGACTATCATTCTTGATGTCTGTCAGACCCTGAGCCAGGATCTGTCCTAGCTCCTTCCTCTTTTCAGCGTTAGGGGTGCAGATGATGTCCAACAAGTGCTTAGGAGTGGGGCCTATCCAAGTAGGTGAAAAGATTGCAATGGGGTGAGTTATTTTTCTTGGTGCTCATAAGGGTGTATGCCCCCCCCCCCCCCCCCCCCCCCCCCTTGCCCTGACCAATCCGGGCTTTCCATCACCAAGCTGTGATATCCGGTGTCATTCACTGCACCCTGAGAGGCAGGCGGCTGGTGAACAGACAAAGCACCTCACCAGTCAACACTAAAATGGTGTTTGGAGGACCACCTCTGCCTCCCACCCTGAGGGCTTAGGATGTCAGCGCGGCCTATGGGAGTGATGGTGAACAGCATGTTACCGCTCCACCTTTTTGGCCATGCCCCCAGATTGAGGATTTTGACAAGCAGGTATGTGTTTCTGCCAGCCTGGCACTGAGGTCCATAAATGAAGTCTGTCTGGGCAATACACGCATGCCCTACAGGACCTTGCCAGTGAGATCTTGCTTGTGGTCCCAGGAGGACCTTGAGGCTTCTTGGACTCCGAAGATCCGTGATGGTTGGTACAAGTGTTGTGCTTGGCTGACCTGCCTAAATGATGTCAACTGGATTTTATAGTGATGTGGAGCATAGGCATCACTGATGGATCGGGCCCTTTGATGGAGCTTGCCTCTTTGGAGCGAAGGCAGACTCCATATGAATGATGTAAGGAAAGGAGGCCCATAGAACATTTCTTGGGGCTTTTGAACTCTGCAAAGCAGTTTCCCATAAGTTTTGGCAAATTTGGAGGAAACTCCAGATGGCTGCTCTATATGCAGTAAGAGCCTTCCCAGACAGTGAAGCAGCAGGCAGCCCAGTCCTTTCGGGGGTGCAGGCGCGGCAACAGCACACATCATAGGCAAGCAGGGGCATCAGTCAATCTTCTCGATGCCTCCTGCTATACTGGCCAACAAGAGTCTGGTCCAAAATGGCAACTGGTATAATACACAACTTTCTTGCCAAGTGACCACTGCAACACTTTTTTTTTTTTTTTTTTTTTTGTACGAGCCTTAAAATTGGAAATTTCCATATTGTTTCTACAATCGACTAAAATGACTGCTACAAATTAAACCGAGAATTCACAATGGTACAATCAGTCTATTTCGTTGCCTGACTTAAAATCTTTGTGAATACAAATGGAATTTGAGTATGACCAGTTGAAGCGAAAAGCTAATGTAAAAGCTGTGGAACACGTTGGTGGGTTACTAATTGCTAAATTAGCTTATTGTCAAATTCTGTACCACAGTCACTTGAATAGAATAATACTTATTGTTTTGAGCTCTGTGCTTTCACTATTGACTTTGGGAACCTTCCTATCTTGATTAAATCGTGCAGCAGTTGGAAGGAACCTGGCATCTTCTGAAGTAGTGCAGCTGGTCTTTCAAGGGTTCCCTTCCAATGTTTGTGATAAATCAACAAGCTGCTTAAATGTCTCGCATCCAACTGTGAGTGGAGGGATGGGTTTGGAGAGGGCACAGTTAAACCCTTCCTTCCTGGTTTGGGATCCATTATGTTTGACAGATTTCATATCTTTTCCCCTTCTCACCCAATATGTCTGCTGCACCAGGATAAATTTCGAAGGAGCACCTGTCCATCCTGCTGCAGAAGATGGATGTGTTCTGAAAGGCTACCATTCAACAGGTACCGAATTAAAAGAAAGGCAGGGTTGTAGTTTAGACAACTTCCTTGTCCTGAAAAGGATATTCTCAGACTTTGACCGCTGAACACCTACTTGCAACTGGACAAATTCGAAATGCTAATGTTGGCTCAAATCCTATCTTATCTGGGCCCAGCAGACTATGGTGTCCTTGAACCGGGACAGTTTGTATTTTCATGTACCTGTTCTGCAGGCACCAGGTGTTACATGTGATTCAAGGTTGACCAAGAACCATTTTCAATAAGCTGTGCTTCCCTCAACTTTGCTTCGCCCCTCGGGTGGTCACAAAAATGATGTCCATGGATGATGCCCATCTTGTGAGGCTGGGTGTTCATGTACCTAGGTGACTGGCTGCTGAAGGTGGGCTTGCAGTCCATTGTGGACCACCTCCATACAACACTATCTCTCCACATTGTTGGGGTTCACCGTAAATGAGCCCAAGTCTCACCTGATTTGCTCACAGATACTTACTTTCACTGGGGCAAAACTGTCTTCAGGTAGGGTTTATGCTTTTTTTTTTTTCCAATCCAGTTTAGGTTATTCAGTCCATGAACCTGATATTTCACGCTCTGTCCTGTGTCCTTGTGAGGTTAGCTGTGAGGCTTTTTAGCCTTATGCATGCTCCTTGTCTACTACACCAGGTGGCATGTGCATCGAGGCCACCTTTCCAGCACCATCCAGGTCTCTAGGGTGTCCCATGATCTAAAGTGGCAGGTGATTGAGCAATTTGTCTTGTTAGACCATTGTATCTCCCTAACTAGAACGGCCAGAGGTGATGTCTGCATTGCTGCTTGGTTGTAATGGGGGTGGAGGGGGGTGGTTGTCAGGGGTCATTTTGGGGAAGTGGAGATCAAAGCCCTGTTTTTTTTTTTTTTTTTTTTTTCTTCTCTCCAACAGAGGGACCATTCACCCCAGAAGGCCTTCTAGCTGTCCATCCACAGAAGACAGGTGCAGGGTCTCTTGCACAACACTACAGCCATTTGGTACTGCAACAAGCAGAACAATGTGGGGTCCTGGTCCCTGTGCTACGGGGCTCTGTACCTGTGATGGTTTCACTATAACTGAACATGTAGTGTCAGCAGTCTTGCCTGTTGGAGTTTCTGTGGGAGCACTTTTTAGGAGCTGCATTCTGTCTGAATTAAGAGGCACACTTTTTAAAATTATTTTTTAAATTATTTTATTGT
This sequence comes from Pleurodeles waltl, assembly GCF_031143425.1. Taxonomy (NCBI): domain Eukaryota; kingdom Metazoa; phylum Chordata; class Amphibia; order Caudata; family Salamandridae; genus Pleurodeles; species Pleurodeles waltl. Next base: position 180,272,004 of record NC_090438.1, read on the forward strand.
TAAACACTTTATTCATTTTTCCGTAACTTAAGTACTCTATGGAGACCCTTAGTTGTAACTAAAGGAGAGCTGTTCTAGGTACACATGAACATATAGTACCAGCAGACGATCAGTATTGTCAGAGTATCCAACAGTCTGAAGTATTATAATACATATCTATGATGGTCCAATCTAATATAGATCTATACATAATAACCATAAGCAGACTACCTTCGTTGCAAGACTGTTGCTGTGATTTCTGCCTTCTTGTCTACATCTTGCAGTCCTTTCTGTTCTGTCAATTGTCCTTACTCCTGGGTAGCTTGCGAAGCAAGCAGAACTCAAACTTGCCCTTCCCACTCATTGATCCAATCAAGAATCTGGGGTCTAGTGTTGGATGACTGTGCAGTGCCATACCACACAAGTCGTCCCTGAAGAACTGCAATGAGATCCAGTATGAAACCCATGAATCAGTTTTGGCTAGGCAAGCTGGTGCAAGTTATGTCTGGTGGACATAATTGACCTGTGTATTTGAGTTGCTGATTTCGGTCTACCTTCTTTACAGGGTCCATCACAGAGGACCACTCCCCCATCTGTAAATTGCTGTAGAGTGGCTTCCCACTGCAACAGTCCAGTGTATTTCCTGTAAGAACGCAAAAGACAAAGCAGATCACCCGTATACCTGTCCCATGTGTAAACAACATTGCCTATCCTTGGGGGATGACTGCATCCTTTCCAGGCCCCATATTGCTCTAATGTTCACCAGTGCCCCAAATGTGAGAAACTGGCTGGTATGTAAACCAAAATCAATGCACAACTCCTTAAAGGAACTGAGAATACCCTCTTTATATAGATCATCAATCAACTCTTTTCCATTGTTAGTCCAGACCCTCTTGTTAAATTACTGTTTCCCATCCTCAGTCCTGTGGCTTGAGAGTACAGTTTATAGTACCAAATAATTGTGTGCATGGGCTTGAGGGGTCGGTACAGGTACCCTTACCCATAAGAGGGGAGGGTGTAATGCTTTACAAGCATCAGCACTCTACTCAAGTTGCCTGCAACAATCTTGAGCCATCTCTGCACACCTAGTTATTTAAATGTTTAGTTCCTCTTTGAGGGGTGGTCCCAAATTGTTCCCTTCTTTAAGGGAGGATTCTGTCTTAGACGAAACAGACGTGACTTCACCTAATTGATTTTTAAGCTGCAGATCTGTGCAAAATTCCAGTTCCTCCATAACTACAGGTGCGTGCAACAGTGGGTCTCTAAAGAACAAGAGTACATTGCCCGTGTACAGTGAAATGCTGTAGGTGCTCCTAGGACGACCCATTCCCCAGTCTTTAGCCCTCTTTGAAGGATTGCTGCCAAGGGCTGTATAGCTAATGAAACCAAACCAGGTATAGAGGACACCCCAGTCTGGTCCCCCTGCCGATTGGTCAACTCCCCTGGACTGCACTTAAAGTAAGGGCATCAAGTAGAGCAGGCAGATCTATCTACGTAAACTATCACAAAACCCCATACCTTCCTTAAGTGCACAAAGGTAGGGTCACAGGGCTACTTCGAATGCTTTCTGTATGTTAAGCAGCTGCCCCCAGACAGAGCTGCCCAAGGGTCCAAATTCATTGCACAGAATATTCGCACACAATAATCTCTGGATGTTCGAATGTGTTATGCCCAGGAATTAACCAGTTTTCATCAGGGTGCCTAGTTCAGCCGGGGTGTCCAACCTTTTCTGTTTAAAAAAAAAAAAAAAAAAAACCAACAAAAAAAACTGCTGCTATTCAATGCATAGCATCCTGAGCTACTGTTATGTTTTAATACAGAGCATACTAGTCAACATTACATTAGTGGACACTCCACGTGAGATTACCAGCAGTGATCACCTTAGTGCCCCCAGACAGGATTTGCAGCAGTAGTATAAACATCTTTAGCTATGTGGAATGCTTCTGCATGTGTAATACATAACAGCCTTAGATGTACTGGCCCTGGTGCCAAGGTAAAAAATATAAGTAGTCTCCACAACACCTCATTATTTATTACTGATTTATTGCTAAAATGCATACTTTACAAAACCAGCCATTTCTCTTCAAACATTAGCTTATGAGTTCCGAAAATACAAACATTTTCAACTCAAAAACCATCTTTTCAATTTTGATAGGCATATTAATTCAAACCAAGAAACACTTCAAATTTAGTGTGCTGGAATACATGCAGGAGAGATACTTGCAGGTTGCTGTAGAGCTACCTGTATCTGTGTACTACTTTTTTTTTTTTTTTTTTTTTTTTTTTTTTTTTTTAAATCTCAATATTCAGTAATGAAAGAGCCTTGGAGAATATCCAAACTCTTTCCTCACTACCTACAACAACATCCCCAGTCAAGGGAGGAATAAATCCCATGTCATAGGCCTCGTAGATTAGCAAAGGTTTGCAAACCAGCTTAGCTAGATACGTGTAATAGAACTCAAGTAGAAGGTGCCAATCAAGGTCCAGGCTCTTTGCATTCACTAATTTGCTTACAACTTCCTTATTTCATCCACCAAGATTCCAGAGGACTTCCTAATTTTCCCACAGTGTCTGCAAGGGAGCTGCATTCAAATCTGAATACCCATATTTGTCAACAGTTTGACGCACCATGTATAAATGTGGTATTATTGCTCAAACATTTTTTTTCCTGATTCTTGAGAAGGCAATATTTCTATGGTATACAATGGCTTCTGATCTAGAATTTGTTTCAGTGATCTGGCCACTAATGTTTCCTGACCTCTGTCTTGGTGGCACCTGGCTAAGTGTTCTTTAGTCTAGTCTTTATAGAATAGTACAAAGGACTGTGGTCCAAGAGGGAAAGACAAGTATTCAGACTCTTGGACCAACCCCTGTTGCCTGTGCCATGAAGCCTATCTACCCTCATATGCAGCCCATGAGGAGGGAGTAATATGAAAATTCCTGGGCCTCCGGATCAAACTCCTGCCAAAGATCTGCTAATTGCTGTTCTTCATCCAAGAGAAGACTTTCTGTGATAATGTTGTGCTATATGCTCCCCTCAGAAATAGGGCTCTATTAAGACTTAAAAAGCACTGTATTGTATTCAACACCCCATATTCTCTGCCATACTAAGAGCTTAGTGAGTGACTGCAAGAAATCACATGAGGCACAAACACTTACTACTGTAAAGGGGATTCCCCTCTAAGGTTCTGTGAACCAATATGTATCTGCCATCTGGGTCTGCATGCATGTGTTTGATTAAATGGCCCGCCAGCCGCGACTCAGACCAGCGTGCCTCTAGTCGGTGGTAAATAATTTGTAACCACTAATTGACCATCCCAGCTACATTTCGTTACACCCCAGTCCGTGTGGAGTAAATGCGTTTCCAGAAGACATATTTGCACTTTCACTTTCCATGATTCCCATTTTGCCTTATTAGCTTGTTCAAGTATGTGTGTCTTTCTAGTTTAATCTGATCATTCACCCATACATAGAAGCAAAATACAGGGGCCACTGTACAGCACCATAGCCCATACTTCAACGTTGCCATTTTGAGGCATTGAGCATCTTTTTCCCCTCTTCACCTCAAAACCAGTTGTACTTTCCCTACTATTTAAAAGCAAACTAACTACAACAGACTCAAACATTTTGTCCCAATTGTACTTCATGTGTGATTGAGGAGAAAAATATACTGTTATACCGTTACAACGCACAAGCAGAAACTCATGTACCTCCGGGACTAAATCCAACCATTTATTATGGTCCTCCTCACATGCAAGCCCAACCTCCCGTCTTCCCCCAAACCTTTCCCCTGAGCTGCCAATCCTAATCCTGGGTCAAAATACAGAACTTAGTTTATTAAACACAGCACCTTTCAGCAGTCATGTTTAACCTGCCGACCTTGACTCCTTGTTCTACAAATCTGGAACTAGGCATCATGGGCACATCTACTCATGCAGATGTTCTATCACATGTAATATACTGCGCACTGACTTAGGGCTCTAAAGGCATGCTTTAGGCGTGACTTGCATATGGTACATGCAGTGTATTTGGACATTGCACACAGGGTGTGGGCAGTGTCTTGTTTTGGAAATGTTTTGCACCATTCACAAATTCTACAATGGCAGTCTGCTTGTAGTTTGAGTGTGGGTCCCTTTGGGTGGCATAATACATGCTTCTGCCCTTAAGGGCCCTCTTTTTGTATCCATGGACTTGGTTCCGAGGGTGCCTTTTACCAGGGTCTTTAAGGTGTGATCTAGTCCTTGCCAGTAGTGTTACAACTAGCACGTGTCATTTTTAGAGGATGAGAACTGGCACTGAGGTCTGGTTAGCAGGGTCCCAATGCACTTCCAGTTAAGAGCATCAATACCAGTGGACAAAAACGTGGAAGTGACAATGTCTAAAAGAGGCTTTTTCCTGCAATGGGCCATGTTGACCAGCCATCTGTAGCATGCGGTCCTTAATGTTAAGCATTGTGACCACCGTTGGTTAGGGAGGAGTGTCCAAAACGGGAGGGTGACACAGGATCGAATGGGCTCAACTGCACACAATGGTGGAGAGCCATCAAACATGAGTCCACAACTGTTTTCATAAAAGTTAGAATTCTGGCTGCCTATTTTTTTATTTTTTTTTTCCAGGCAGCCCAAAGAATCGAATATTATTCCTGCTTTACTGGCTGGCCCAGCTTCAGCTCTGTCTTGTAAATGTTTAAATGTATCAGAAAATGATTTCGCTTGCATCTGCTTGTCTCTGACTGAGATGCAGGAAAATTAGCGGTTTGGAGGAGCTCCAAGGAAATGCAGCTGATCACATCTTAGTGCAAGCCACCCCCCACAGATGCCTTCCCGTTGCTATCTCTCTTGTGTGACGTTCTGAAAAATATCAATGATGACTGGGCCAAAGCTATTCCAGTTGCCCCAGATTTGACTAGCAGAATGTGGTGTGCTGAATTCGTGAGCATGAACATCACCCTTATGATCTGATTACCACTTCAGAAGGACATCCGTTTCACATAGAAGGATCCTCCATCCAAATCTCCAACTTGTTCCTCAATGCGTGGACATTGAGTGGTAACAGTTGTCTGATTTGTTACGTCAGGTGGTGGAATCCAACCTCTCAACCAAATGCTCTTCTTCGAAATCCATATGTATGCTTGCTGTTGGAACAAGTTTGTAACATGTTGTGATGGCCTGAACAATGACCCACTGCATGCAAAGCTGTTTGACTTTTTGTCCTGCTTTTAGGCCAGCAATCCCTTGCAGTGGGCACTGTAAAAGGTACTTTGTCCTTTCTGCGTTTACTGGTGATGAACTACATTCCAAACAGTTTGTCATGTCCCAGTGGACCCTTAACTTGGTCTTCACATTCCTTATGTGTACACCTTTTGAGTATATGCATAGTTGCTTGCTGCATCTTTTGACTATGCAACTCACTCATGCACCAAGCTGATGTACTAACAGTGAGGAAGACCAATTTCAGACACTAAGTGCAAGTGCCCTTCACTACCTGTCTTTTTGTCAAAATGTATGACTCCCTACCATGTTGAGCAGTCATTTTACCAGTGCTCTTTACTCACACCCACCCCCCGCCACTTGAAAGAAGAGGAGAGTTACCATTGGTTGGAGCTCGAGGCCTTTGATATTTTCACTTTAACTTTAACGGGGCCTGTTGAGTGGACTATTGGCTTTATGTAGATTTTTGGGGGGTAAAGACAGGGCAATCTGTGCAGCCACCTTCTTTAGGAGGATGGTCCTTTGCTTCAAATTCTGTTGCACAAATACTGAAATTACCACACGAATAAGAAGTTGGGAAGAAGGAATTGAAAGAATATGGAATGTTACCACTGCCTACTTGCTCAAGGTGTCTCACTACCTCGGACTACAGATAATTCCTTGTAGTTTGACAGACTGTTCTTTTAACTTGAAACAAAAGCTTTATGGAGGATGTTTCATCTGCAACACTCCTATATACATGCATGCCAAATATAGTAAACTGTCTGCTGAATTCTTCACACAATTTAAGACGCGTTTCAGTTGCAGAGTGTTTGCTACACGTATGGTTGCTCATCAACTATCTTGTTTTAGTATAAAAATGCTGCACTTTAGGCTGCACATTAGCGCTGTATATAGTGCTTGAGCATAACGGCACTTTAATCTTGCGGTCACTTTAATTGCATGGCTTTTACCACCTGTTGCTTAGGCCCAATTTTAAGGAAATAAAATAGGACTGCGCTCAGGTACAACTGCTCTTTACTTTGGGGGGGGGTGGGAGGGGTCCCACTTGTATAACTTTGGCTGCTACTGGCCACCCTTTACCAGAGTAGTGGTTCTCTCTCACTGGCAGGTATCTGAACTTGAGACCTCTCACTAGGCCATTTCTTAGGGAAGCACCAGGGTGTGTGTTATCTGCAATTTTTTGAGTGATCATACTTTGGTAGATTATTTCTTATCAGGATAGACTGGCTATGCAGCGTTTTGAAGATTGTATTGGATCTTTTTAGTTTTATTCCCGGAAAGCAGACATGCATTGTAATATGTAACCCGGCAAACTGCAGGCTGTGTGAAGTTAATGTTCTGCAGTTGTGTTTTAAAAAAAAAAAAAAAATTTTGGGGTGCAGCCAGGTACGTTTTAATTAATCTAGCAATACACTTGACAAACTATATTGTACAAGGAGGTGTAATCCAGCCCTCTGGAAAGCCCCGTTGTTTTTTACTTGTAACATTAAGTCCAAGCCATGGTGGGTAAGTTAGGCATCCCCAATGCTTTTATTTGACCGCCAGGTCTGGCGGGAAGGGCACTTTTCCTCTTTGGTCCTAAAACACGATCTGTGTTTAGACATCCATCAGAACAAGTTACCGACAGTAATGCTCTATATAGTGTATACTCTGCCTAACCGTAGATTCCTCCATCATCCTTTTCTGTCGTGCCCTTTTTTCTTTTTTTTTTGTTACATCTGAAAAGTTGCCAAACTCGTCATCGGCACACTGCCACCTACAATTGCTTTACGCTTCATACAAGATGGTGCACAAAGGCAAAAATCTGACGTTGGTGCTCACAGGTGGCAGTTTTTATGTTGCTCTGCTCGTTTGGGGTTGGTTTTGAGTCTGCGCATGCCACCACCTCTCAGTGTGCAGGAGCATTGCTGGAAATGTTCTACATACAGTCTGGGGCCTTCGGGGTATATTCTGTAGTGTGATTGTGTGATTGTCCACCAGAAGGAGCGTTTCTGAAAGTAACTTGCTCTATATTCAAAACATCTTTAACAAATCTAATAGCTTTCTTTTTTCCAAATTGGCCATGGTATATCCTCGGTTTTTTTTTTTTTTTTTTTGCTTTGTTTTAAAGTTTGGTCTTCCAAATGGGAAAATCTCCTTTATTTTATGATCCATTGACTGAAGTACGAGTATAGTAACACTGCCTGCCGAGGAGCGCCCAGGGACCTGAAGTGACAAAAATTAGCTTGTACCAAGTCTCTTTATATCGTCTGCCTGTATTGACACTTGTCTGGCTTTATTTGTACACCTTCACTCGCAGTAAGCTGTTTGACAGCTTTTAACGCCTTTGAAACGTACTCCTTTCATATATTTACGTAGTCCTCATTTGCGCAGACCAAATAAACAATGATGCTATATATAAATAAGTTCAGAGTAGTCCTTTGAGTTAACCTGCTAATTAAATAATTTTATATAAATTAGTTACACTTGTACAGATTTCACACATCCCCACTCCACTAGATGCATAGACAGCACTTCAGATGGTGACTCTAATTTTCTGTTTAAGAAATTCTATGTTGAATTTCATTGTTTTCTACAGGCTTAGTTATTTAATAGGGCCTTTCTTCCAGTTTGGTCAAAAATTTCAGTATTTTATGTGAGAAATCACTTTTATTGACACAACCCAGTGCTTTTAAAACTTTTATGGTGTACCCTGAAATTTTATAATGTCTCTATACTGTCCATTTTAGCTGGAATCGATATGTTGTCTTGAGACATAAACAAAATGTAAAAATGTCTAAGCAGTGAATTTCTTCTACCCATTTCGAAAGTGATGCTCTTGAAATCTGCGCACTCGGGTTGCATAGTAGCAGATATAAGGATAAGCTAAATCAAATCATCATGCGTCCTATCCCTTTCTGATTATTTGGCCTAGCTTTGTTGCCACTCTCTAAGGGAAAAAAAGTTTTGTAAAACATTCTCTCAGGTTAGTTTTAGACAGTGAAAAATTTTAATTTAACTTCTTCAAATGTTGCCTTAGTGTCTAGCGTTATGACCGATGGAGATTCTTGCTTATTTGCTGCTATAAAACATTGCCTGTATGGCTGGTATTACCACTTACCAATTTATTTTTAGGAAGCTTGTTTTAGATGGGTATATCAGTTTACCTGTAAGCCCCAGTCTTTAGTTATCTATGCCTTAGCATAAAACCTTACCATTAATAAGACTTGCCCATAGCTACACAGCTCATGAGGATTTGTTCACCTTTACAATCAGTACTAAACTGACATCCATTGCTTTTTCAATTCACCTAGCCTGTATTAGTAAAGGAGTTTAAAAAAAAAAAAAAAGGAAAAAGCAGGAACACAAATCTTTACCCTAATTTGAGGCAATGCAGTTTTTATTTTTTATTTTTATTTTAAAGAATAGTACAAAAGGGGCTCCAGCATTTGTCCATGGCATACAAAGAAACCATGCAGGTGGGCATAAATGCATCACTATTAATCACATATGTCGACTGTGAACTAAAGTATTACATTAGGCGTGAACGGATGGGCATCAGATTCTTCTTCCAACACTTCCAGGTCATCGTATTCAATACCCCCACCCCAAACTTTTTGCAACTTGAGGGCATCCCCTGCTTCTGTAGGTACGTTTTTCTGTGATTATGTATAAATCCATCCCCACCCTACATTGATAAGCTAGGTTGTTTGGGGCAGCTTCCGAACAACAATCTGTGACAAACTAGGGTGGGCACTGGACTCGGAACTCCTGTAACTGGGGTTATGCCTATCATGTGCACACAGGTGACTGTACACCTGTATTACATTGAAGAACCTACAGAAAACCTGCCTTAAAGTGTATGATTTTGTCTGAGTGCTTTATTTTTTAAGGTGCCAGTCCCTTCTGGTTGCCTTAGTTGATTTTTAGTTGTAATGGTACTATTTACGTAACTATTAAAGTCATTTTCCTTCTAAGTACTAATTGGATATTCTATTACTGGATCTGTTACTCTGAATTGAGTGGCTAAGTTCCTCTACCTCTTGGAGTAAGCCTTAACTGTTTGACCTAGATGCAGCGAAAGAGAGAAACTGTTGCATTGGAAAGGGAGTTGGAGGCTTCCTTGGAGAGGTTGGGATTATGGGGCACTTTTGTCGGATGTAACACATTGTTGGTGTGTTTGGCAATTAATTTTAAGCTTTCACTTGTCCTTCTGGATGCTTTTGCATATTGCTGAACCTTCTGTTAATGTTCAAAATTATTCTGCCTTTGCCATATGACAAAATTATGTATAACTCAATTTGCTACGCCACAATTTACTTTATTCTGTTAAAAGTTCTCTAAATTATCTGTGAAACTGACAGATTCACCTGCCTGCTTCGATCGCTCTAATGATCCTAAGTGCATGATTTGCTTCTGATTTTGCACGAGGTGAACTCAGTTTCTTCCTGTAGTCTTATTTGTTGGATGACCTGTTGTACATGCCTTTTTTTTCTGTTTCAGATACGCTTGCCAGTTAACATGAACCCCAACACAACAAGCAGCAGTGGGCGTTGTGATAATCACACTGCTACCATGGTTCTTAATGACAGCACCACTGGAGCTATTGAATTTGGCTTTGTTCTTGTAAGTATGTTTATTCATATTGATGCAAAATGTTTCATTTACTAGGTGAATTAGTGGCAGCGTTTTGGCAGTCTTCTCAGTGGGACACTAACTCGACTTCTTGTTTACTGTGAAGACTATTTGAATATAAGTGTAAATGGGAGGAGAAGTCTTTATCCTTTAAGAGTTTCACCTGGTTATCAAGTTTCTTGCTTTAGCAGAATACATCTGCTTGTCTTTGTGCTGGAACGGGATAGCACAGTCAAACATTATTTCACCACAAAGGTACATGTCGCTGTACAGATCTTTAAAACAATAGAAATGTGAAGTTTCTTCACTCAGTTGTCATCCGAGTTCAGAGCTATGTCAGAATTGACTTCAACACGTGTATTTTTAGAATGTAATATATTTGACTTGATGTGTTTTTTTTTTTTTTTTTTTTTGTTTTTTTTACCTCTGCTCAAAATGAATGGTCCACTTTATCAGTTTCTTTATGGTGGATGTTCATAATACATGTCTACTAAGGCAGAGAACACACTCTATTCCGAAAAGGGGTTGATTGCCAAAGAACATTATGTTCGATGGCATCTGTCGCTGTAGATACACATGTTGTGCATAGCCCGCCATCTGGTGTTGGGTCGGAGTGTTACAAGTTGTTTTTCTTTGAAGAAGTCTTTCGAGTCACGGGACCGAGGGACTCCTCCTTGTCTCCATTGCGCATGGGTGTCGACTCCATCTTCGATTGTTTTCTTTCAGCCATCTGGTTCGGACGTGTTCCTTTCGCTCCGGGTTTCGGAACGGAAAGTTAGCTAAATATCGGAAAAATTACGTCGGTATTGTTGCGTTCGGGATCAGCTTAAATAGAATCGACACCGAATCGAAGAGTGAAGAGCTCCGGTACCCTTCGGGGTAGTTTTCGATCCCCCGTCGGGGCCTGGTCGGCCCGACTGCGTGTAAAACAACGCTGATGGAACGGACCTCGTTCCGTTTCTGTCCTAAATGCCACAACAAATACCCGTATACAGACCAACATTTGGTCTGTAACCTGTGCCGGTCGCCTGAGCACAGTGAAGAGACTTGCGAGGCCTGTCGTGCGTTCTGGTCCCGAAAAACACTCCGTGACCGTCGAGCCAGAAGACTGCAGATGGCGTCCACTCCGACAGCTCACCGAGAGTTCGAGGAACAAGAGGAAGAAGAAACCTTCTCGATCCATGAATCGGACTCCGAGGAATTCGACGACCAAAAAACTGTGAGTAAGACGTCGAAGCCAACACACAAGAAGTGACAAAGCCCAGGGGACGCCACTGCCACCAGGCCATGGCTCGACCCATAAATTCGGTGACCGACCGTCGGCGCCGAAATAGTGCCGAGATCGTCCGACTCCGGTCGAGACACCGGCACGCAGCCTTCTCGGGACCGAGAAAGTGCTGCTGAAAAAGATAGACGCCGAGATAGCGGAGCCGAAACTGCTCGACGCAGAGACAGTGGCACCGAGGAAGATCGACGCCAACTACCAGTTCCTATTCAGAGGAGCAATCACTGTCCTCTCAGATGCGAAAGCATAGATTTGAGGAAGAGTTGCAATCCACCGAAGTGGACCACACTCAGAAACGTATTTTTATACAGGAAGGAACAGGGAAAATAAGCACCCTTCCCCCTATTAGGAGAAAAAGGAGACTGGAGTTTCAGTCAGACCAAGCACCACAAACAAAAATGGTGAAAAAGGTAACTCCGCCACCCTCTCCTCCACCTGTAACTAACGTTTCACCAGCACAAACTCCATCACATTCCCCGGCTCACACCACCATGAGCCAAGGTGACCAGGACCAAGACGCTTGGGACTTATACGACGCCCCAGTGTCGGAGAACAGTCCAGAGGCGTATCCTACAAAGCCCTCACCACCGGAAGATAGCACAGTATATTCACAAGTGGTGGCTAGAGCAGCAGAGTTCCACAACGTGTCCCTACACTCGGAACCAGTCGAGGATGACTTCTTATTCAACACCCTCTCCTCCACCCATAGCTCCTACCAAAGCCTGCCTATGCTCCCAGGAATGCTTCGGCACGCAAAGGAAATCTTCAAGGAGCCGGTCAAGAGTAGAGCAATAACACCAAGAGTGGAAAAGAAATATAAAGCACCTCCCACAGACCCTGTTTTCATCACCTCACAGCTGCCACCAGATTCCGTCGTAGTAGGAGCAGCTCGCAAGAGAGCCAACTCCCACACATCTGGGGATGCACCACCCCCAGATAAAGAGAGCCGCAAGTTCGATGCAGCCGGAAAGAGTCGCAGTACAAGCTGCAAACCAGTGGCGCATCGCTAACTCTCAAGCACTACTTGCGCGCTATGACAGAGCCCATTGGGACGAGATGCAACACCTCATTGAGCATCTACCCAAAGAGCTACAAAAAAGGGCGAAACAGGTGGTTGAGGAAGGACAGAACATATCTAATAATCAGATATGCTCCTCTATGGATGCAGCGGACACAGCTGCAAGAACAATGAACACATCTGTGACTATAAGAAGGCACGCATGGCTACGAACGTCTGGTTTTAAACCAGAGATACAGCAGGCAGTGCTCAATATGACATTCAATGAGAACTGTTCGGACCAGAAGTGGACACGGCAATTGAGAAACTCAAAAAGGACACTGACACTGCTAAAGCCATGGGCGCACTCTACTCCCCGCAGAGCAGAGGCACTTACAGCACCTTCCGCAAAACAACCTTTAGAGGGGGGTTTCGGGGTCAGGCCACACAAGCCAGCACCTCACAGACAACACCGTCCAGCTACCAGGGACAGTACCAAAGGGGAGGCTTTCGGAGCCAATACAGAGGACAATTCCCTAGGAATAGGGGAACATTTCAAAGCCCCAAAACCCCTACAGCCAAGCAGTGACTCACATGTCACTCATCCCCTCCACACAACACCAGTGGGGGGAAGAATAGGTCAGTATTACCAAGCATGGGAGGAAATAACTACAGACACTTGGGTCTTAGCAATTATCCAACATGGTTATTGCATAGAATTTCTACAAATCCCTCCAAACATACCACCAAAAGCACAGAATTTATCAAAACAACATTCAGACCTTCTGGAAACAGAAGTTCAAGCATTATTGCAAAAGAACGCAATAGAACTAGTACCAAAGACACAAACACAGGAGTTTATTCACTGTACTTCCTAATACCAAAAAAGGACAAAACACTGAGACCAATCCTAGACCTCAGAACACTAAACACCTACATCAAATCAGAACACTTTCACATGGTCGCGCTACAAGAAGTGTTACCATTGCTAAAGCAACAGGACTACATGAGAACCTTAGATCTCAGACGCGTATTTCCACATACCAATACATCAGTCGCACAGGAAATACCTCAGGTTTGTATTCAAAGGAATACATTACCAATTCAAAGTATTGCCGTTTGGTTTAACAACCGCACCAAGCGTCTTTACAAAATGTCTAGCAGTAGTGGCTGCACACATCATAAGGCAGCAAATACACGTATTCCCGTATCTAGACGACTGGCTAATCAAGACCAACTCACTGACAAGGTGCTCACACCACACATCAGGTCATACAAAACCTCTACAAACTCGGTTTCACCATCAACTATGCAAAATCACACATTCTGCCGTGCAAAGTACAACAATACCTAGGAGCCATAATAGACACAACAAAAGGGCTAGCCACTCCAAGTCCACAAAGAATTCAAAATTTCAACAAAATCATACAACGCATGTATCCAACACAAAGAATACAGGCAAAAATGATATTACAACTCCTAGGCATGATGTCCTCATGCATAGCCATTGTCCCGAACGCAAGACTGCACACGAGGCCCTTACAACAGTGCCTAGCATCACAATGGTCACAAGCACAGGGTCACCTTCTAGATCTGGTGTTGATAGACCGCCAAACATACCTCTCGCTTCTATGGTGGAACAGTATAAATTTAAACAAAGGGCGGCCTTTCCAAGACCCAGTGCCACAATACGTAATAACAGATGCTTCCATGACGGGGTGGGGAGCACACCTCGATCAACACAGCATACAAGGACAATGGGACGTACATCAAACAAAACTGCACATAAATCACCTAGATCTGCTAGCAGTTTTTCAAGCACTAAAAGTATTCCAACCAATCATAACTCACAAATACATTCTTGTCAAAACAGACAACATGACGACAATGTATTATCTAAACAAACAGGGGGGGACACACTCCACGCAGCTGAGCCTTCTAGCACAAAAGATATGGCGATGGGCAATTCACAACCACATTCGCCTAATAGCACAGTTTATTCCAGGGATCCAGAATCAACTTGCAGACAATCTCTCTCGAGATCACCAACAGGTCCACGAATGGGAAATTCACCCCCAAATTCTAAACACTTACTTCAAACTCTGGGGAACACCTCAAATAGACTTATTTGCAACAAAAGAGAACGCAAAATGCCAAAACTTCGCATCCAGGTACCCACACAGGCAGTCCCAAGGCAATGCCCTATGGATAAACTGGTCAGGGATATTTGCATACGCTTTTCCCCCTCTCCTTCCATATCTAGTAAACAAATTGAGTCAAAACAAACTCAAACTCCTACTGATAGCACCAACATGGGCAAGGCAACCCTGGTACACAACACTGCTAGACCTATCAGTAGTACCCCACATCAAATTGCCCAACTGGCCAGATCTGTTAACACAACACAAACAACAGATCAGGCATCCCGATCCAGCATCGCTGAATCTAGCAATCTGGCTCCTGAAATCCTAGAATTCGGACACTTAGACCTTACACAAGAATGTATGGAAGTCATAAAGCAAGCTAGAAGACCATCCACTAGGCACTGCTATGCAAGCAAATGGAAAAGGTTTGTTTGCTACTGCCATCATAATCAAATCCAACCATTACACGCATCTCCAAAGGATGTAGTGGGTTACTTGCTACACTTACAAAAATCTAACCTAGCTTTCTCTTCCATTAAAATACACCTTGTGGCAATATCTGCATACCTGCAGATTACCTATTCAACTTCACTATTTAGGATACCGGTCATTAAAGCATTTATGGAAGGCCTTAAAAGAATTATACCACCAAGGACACCACCCGTTCCTTCGTGGAACCTCAATGTTGTCTTAACAAGACTCATGGGTCCACCTTTTGAACCCATGCACTCTTGCGCAATACAGTTCCTAACCTGGAAAGTTGCATTTCTCATCGCCATCACATCTCTACGGAGAGTAAGCGAAATTCAAGCGTTTACAATACAAGAACCTTTTATCCAAATACACAAAAATAAGGTAGTCCTAAGGACCAATCCTAAATTTTTACCAAAGGTTATTTCACCGTTCCACCTAAATCAAACTGTAGAACTACCAGTGTTCTTCCCACAGCCAGATTCCGTAGCTGAGAGGGCACTACATACATTAGATGTCAAAAGAGCACTAATGTACTACATTGACAGAACAAAAAACATCAGAAAGACTAAACAATTTATTGCATTCCAAAAACCTCATGCAGGAAACCCAATATCAAAACAAGGTATAGCCAGATGGATAGTTAAGTGCATCCAAATCTGCTACCTTAAAGCAAAAAGACAGCTGCCCATTACACCAAGGGCACACAACCAGAAAGAAAGGCGCTACCATGGCCTTTCTAGGAAATATTCCAATGCACGAAATATGTAAGGCAGCCACATGGTCTACGCCTCACACGTTCACCAAGCACTACTGTGTAGACGTGCTATCCGCACAACAAGCCACAGTAGGTCAAGCCGTGTTAAGAACCTTATTTCAAAATACTTCCACTCCTACAGGCTGAGCCACCGCTTTTGGGGAGATAACTGCTTACTAGTCTATGCAAAACATGCGTATCTACAGCGACAGATGCCATCGAACTGAAAATGTCACTTACCCAGTGTACATCTGTTCGTGGCATCAGTCGCTGAAGATTCACATGTGCCCACCCGCCTCCCCGGGAGCCTGTAGCCGTTCGGAAGTTAGCTTAAGCTTTGTACATTTGTAAATATATTATTTAAACCTTAAATAGGTACATACTTATTCACTCCATTGCATGGGCACTATTACTACAACACAACTCCTACCTCACCCTCTGCGGGGAAAACAATCGAAGATGGAGTCGACGCCCATGTGCAATGGAGACGAGGAGGAGTCCCTCGGTCCCGTGACTCGAAAGACTTCTTCGAAGAAAAACAACTTGTAACGCTCCGACCCAACACCAGATGGCGGGCTATGCACAACATGTGAATCTTCAGCGACTGATGCCACGAACAGATGTACACTGGGTAAGTGACATTTTCATTCTCATGAGTATGGATCAAAAGACCCTCTTGTAATTTATCATAGCTTATGATAAATTACAAGATGTTTCTCTATACCCTGTTCCTTGCACTGTTATCCAAGTGTGCTATTCCATTCCTCCCCCGTTTTCCAGTTGGTTGCTACCAGCATTCTACCACCATTGCTTTGACAGTTAACAGCTGTGATGAGAGACGTTTGCAATCCGTAGTGGCTGGAGGATATTGTTGAATAATCTTGTCAATAAATGAAGCCACATCAACCTTGTTGGGAATTAAATCGTATTTAGAATACTGGCGATGAAGATGGGATATGAACCCACCCGTGACAAGCCTCCCTATCAGTCTATTCTCCCCTGTTACCTCTGCTTTGTCGTCCACAAGAGCCACACCCATGACCCCGCACTTCATAACTCCCCTGATTACATCGCACTGATCATGTTAAGTCTACATTTTTCCTAGCATTTTAACTACAAGTCTTTGCGCTGATGAGCACAGCCCACTGCGCAGTCACAGAAGTGAAGTACTTGGCTTGATTGTTGTTTTATGAAGCCTGCCACGCTGATGGGCACAGTTTACAATTTAAGCTTTTCTGTGCAAATTTAATATCACATACTCGCTGATGGGCACAGCTCTTCTATGCATGTTTGCTCCATCGTGGCTGAAACACTGGATTGATATTAGATATCTGCTCTGGCTTGATTTTCGGCTTGATATTCAATACCTGCACACTGATGGGCACAGCTCATTAATTGGAGTTTTCTATCCACTTCATTAAAAGCCTGTCACACTGATCGGCAATACTTACAAATCAATAGTAATTAAATACATTCGCTGATAGGCATATTTCCTCCTATTCAAAATGAAAGCCTTTCCGATGATGGCACTGCTAAATAATGAACCCCTTCATTGTAACATATTATAGATGCTTTCGTAAGCCTTGCTATTGTTTTTGTTGCTATAATTGCAAAGACAATACTGGTGTTAAACAGTGAACTTTAAATTTTACTCATTTGTTCCACTAGTACTCAGTTCATTGCTGTGATACCCAATTGTAGTCCTCCAAAAGTCTGGAGGGAGTGGTCTTCGCCTTTTTGCCGACTTAAGAGATCTTAATGAAAATATTTGGGCGGATAGATTTCCCCTACCAGAATAAATGATCAATGTAACTGGAGAGGCCAGTCACTTCAGCATAATTGATCTGTCCTCAGCATACCACCAAATAGAATTACACCAAGATTCCAAATCCGTAACCTCATTTATAGCTCCTTATGGAGTGTACAGGTACCTCTGTATGCCTTTTGGTCTTGCTTCAGCGACTGCAGTATTCCAGAGTTATGCAACAAATTTTGGAAGAGAAAAAATGTTTTGTGCTTCCAAGATGAGTTATTTGTGGCAATTCAGTAACCAATTATGACGACTTATTAAGGGAAGTTTTGTCAGCACTCAAAGCAGGTCTAACAATAAAAAAAGACAAATGTAATTTAGAAGTCCAATCAGTAGATTACCTAGGGCATAAGATTTCAAAACATGGAATTAGACCAAAACTTGATTTGGTCAATTGTAAAAGGTGCTCCTCCTCCAATAAACGAGGAATTAAAATCCTATTTAGGGTTAGTTGAATACATGACTAAATGTTTCAAGAATTTTGCAGATATTACTGCACCATTAAGAGCCCTCTTTGGAAAAAGAAAAAAAGTACTAATTTCAAATGGGATACAGAATGACAAGGAGCCTTTGAATCATTCCAAAAAGCTGTTTTTATTGCCCCTTCCTTGGGAAATTTTGACACCAGACGTAAAACCATCCTAACTACGGACACCATTGGGATGGGAATTGGAGCATTTTTAACTCCAATCATGGAAGGCGAGGAGAAAATTATAGCTAAATGTAACTACTCCCACAGTAGAGCGTGAGGCACTTGTGTGTACATGGGCTATTTCACATTTTAAGTATTTCCTTTGGGGATTAGTTTACTGTAGGCACTGACCATAAGCCTCTGATTCATATATTTTCAAGGACTGGGAGGGAGACCACTACTCCTCGAATAGCTACATGTCTCATAGGCATGGAAGGGTACAATTTCAAAATTGAATATGTTCCCAGTATAAAAAACTCCGTAGCAGATTCTTTCTAGGCTACCTTGCATAGAGGAAAAGGAAAACGCAAATAAAACTTAAACCTATATTAATTTGCTATTCCTAGCATTACAAGGGAGGAGTGAAATACTTTTGTGGAAGACGACTCAACTCTATAAAAATTTAAAGGTAAAGATTGTCCAAGAATGCTTCCCAGAAGTCTAATAACCTAAACGAGGACCTCAAGAATTTTTGGGCTGTAAGACAAGAATTAAGTATTGTTGATGACGAGGTCATGAGAGGGGAAAGGATAGTGCCAACCAAGGCCTTGTGGATAGGATAACATAATTGGCTCATGAAGGTCACTTGGGCATAAGCATAACCAAGGATAAAGTCAGGGCCACATACTCTTTCCCTGACATAGATAGAATTGTGGAAAATCGAGTCAAGGATTGTTTGACCTATGCCATGAGTGACCAAAGCAAGATTACTAGATGCTCATCACTATCCCCTGTGAGTGTGCCATCCAAGCCTTGGAATAAACTTGGTCTTGACATCATTGGTCCTTTAAAAATATCTGTGGGCTGGTAAATTTATGTTGGTACTGGTAGACTATCACTCTCATTGGGTCACCACCAGAGTAGGTAGCAGCATCACAACTCTGTGTCTGGTGAATTTCTTAACCCACACATTCACAACAGGTGTGCTTATCACTATAGTAACACAAGTGTCCAATTCTAAAGAAATGTGTGAATTCTTAACAGAATTGTCCATCATACATCACAATACAGTGTTATATTGCTCCAGAGCAAATGAGTCAGTGGAACTAGTCAACCATATGATCAAAGGAGTGTATCCAACTTGCACACATCAAGGTTGGGCTTGCCAAAAATCCTTCGGAATCAATTTCAATCCTAAGAGCCAGGAACCTGTTATCAATTGAGGAAGAGAGAGAACTCAGGACAGTGTAAAACTTTGAAGAGTTCCCTGAGGTATTTATTGATGAAATAGGCTATCTCGATTTCTAATACAAGCAAGCTACAAACAGTGCAGTAATACACAAGGTAAAACAAATTCATCATTTAATGTGTGATCCTTTCCAAGAGGAATTGGATAAAGTGGTTAAGCAGATAATCCTAGAACCTAATGAATGTTCCTTATGGCTAGCTCTAATTCTAGTCATCCAAAAGTCTGGAGGGAGTGATCTTCACCTTTGTGTCGACTTAAGAGATTTTTAATGGAAATATTTGGGTGGATAGATTCCCCTACCCAGAATAAATGAAATGATCAGTGTAATTGGAGAGGCCAACCCCTTTAGTGTAATTGATCTCTCCTCAGCATACAACCAAATGGAATTATATCAAACTTCCAAATGTTTAACCTCATTTATAGCTCCTTTTGGAGTGTACAGGTGTTGCAGGATGCCATTTTGGTCTTGCCTGATAGGACCAAAACATTTTTTGAAGTATCTTATCCCACAACCCCAAATTCAGTTACCAATGTATCACCCTTCTTAGCACAAAAACGGAGGCTACCAGGCACCCAATTGACCCTAACTGGCAGGGTGGGGGAAGAGCCTAAAGGGGTTCATAAAGATAAAATGAAGGATCAAGTCAAGACATCAGGAAAAGATTTGACCAAAAGTATGGTTCCAAGTCGGGGAAATGGAAGATTGGCGATTGGATAATGGTTAAACTGCCAGACTTCCAAGGGTGTGGAAGTAAATTTTCTAAACCTGTGAAAATAAGATGTCAAGGAAAATGTAGTAACATTAGAGTGCGGACCCACACAGCGTGCATGCAGAGAGTCCAGGGGCTCCCCCCCCCCCCCACCCCACGACTGCCTGTAACAAGGAAGCCAACGCCTAGATCAAGCACTGCACCCGCAGCCCCCAGGATCAGAAGGAACTGAACCTCGGTGCAGGCGACCCTCTGCCTAGCCCAGTCGGTGGCTGGCCTGAGAAGCTCTCCTGGGCCCTGCCTGCACCGCTACCGTGACCCCCAGGTCCCTCCATTGATTCCTAGTCAAAACCAGACGCCTGCTTTGCACACTGCACCCGGACGCCCCTGTGCTGCTGAGGGTGTTTTGTGTGCCTACTTGTGTCCCTTCCTCCAGTGCTCTACAAACCCCCCTGGTCTGCCCTCCGAGGACGCGGGTGCTTACCTGCTGGCAGACGTGAACCAGAGCACCCCTGTTAGGCGCCTATGTGTTTTTGGCTCTTCTTGGACCTCTGCACCTGACCGGCTCTGTGCTGCTGGTGTGGTAACTTTATAGTTGCCTTGAACTTGTAAGTTACCTTCCCCAGGAACTGTTGATTTTTGCACTGTCCACTTTAAAAAAAAAAACAAACAAAAAAAAAAAAACTTATTGCCATTTTAACTAAAACTGTATTGTTCTAATTCAACGTTCCTAACTTACCTGTGTGGAGTTCCTTGCATTTTATGGATTTACTTCAAATCTTGAACCTGTGGTTCTAAAAATAAATTAAGAACATATCTTTTTCTCTCTAAAAACTATTGGCCGGGCGTTAAGTCGTTGAGTGTGTTCCTCATTTATTGCTTGTGTGTGTACAATAAATGCTTAACACTACCCTCTTATAAGCCTAATGCTCGACCACACTACCACAAAATAGAGCATTAGAATTATCTAATTTTTCCACTATCTTACCCCTAAGGGTAACCCTTGGACTCTGTGCACACTAACTCTTACTTTGAGGTAGCATATACAGAGCAAACTGTCTACATTGGTCTATAGCCTGTTTTCCCCTACCTCGAAGACTGCCTGTTGAAGGTGGGCCCTATCCAGGCTATCTTCATCCACCGCCTGAATATGGCTTTCCTCTTAACAGTTTAGGGTTCACTATTAGTGTGCTTAAGTCACACCTGACTCCTTCGTAGATGCTCCCTTTCTTTGGAGCCATTCTGGACATGGTGCAGTTTTGCACCTATCCGCCAGAGTGGAGAGTTCACCACATTCAGATTTTGATCCTGATGTTTCTACCTCTGTCCTGGATCTCAGTTAGGGCGACTCAAACTGTTGGCCTCCTTCATCCTTCTTGTCAGGCATGCCAGATGGCATATGCAGGATCTGAAGTGGCATCTGAAGTACTAGTGGCAGAGGACCTGTGGACTCTTTCAAATCAAGTTTAGATTTCGATTGTATCAGCAGTAGACCTTTCTCCTTGCCCACTCAATGCTCACAGTGGTAACTGATGTGTTGGTTCATGGTTCAGGAGGCCATCGGAGAGAGGTAGAAATCAGTCATCTGGACTCCTGCAGAGGCCTGGCTCATATCAACCTTCAGGAGGTGAGAGCCATTCTCTTGGCTTTGAGATCCTTTGTGTCCTCCATCAATGAAGGTGGGGCAGGTGCTCATGGACCACACCATTGCCCACCTGGTGGACTCCTGAACACCAGAGCAAATGAGCTATGCTGTCAGCTCCTTGCAGATCACGAATGGCAGTTATACCATGAGGGGGCACAGGCTCTTTGTTGAGATTAGATAGAACCATGGCTCACACTTTTTGCCATTGCCGAGAATGCACAATAAGCACTTCAGTGCATTGGAGTTTCCAAGATTTCTCTCGTTCAGACGCATTTCACTTAGTAGAACTCTGGATTCCTGTATGCCTCCCATCCGATACCTCAACTGCCCCAAGTTCTGACAATGGTCGAACATCTGTGTGCTGAGCATCGTAGTGAGTATGGCCTGTGGAACTCTGGGGAATGAGCATCTATTCAATAATCAGACTTGCTTTCCGGAAGGATCTCTTGTCACAGCAGCAAGACTGGGTGCTGCACCTGTGCAATCTACACTTCCATGGCTAATGTTTGAGTGGCGAAGGTTGGGTACCTTTTTGTTCTTCCTTACGTTTTGGATGTCCTCTTGCCATCCAAATGCTCTTCAATCGAGCCTGTATATGCCTGCCTTTGGTTCCAGGTTGTGGCCTGGTGCTTTGCAAAACAGCTCGACCCACTCCACGCAAAACTATTCAAAGTTGTTATCCCTTACCAAGCAAGACCTTGCTAGGGACCAGCAATCATTTAAATTACCTATTGTGATGAGTTTCCTGAACAATTTGCATCATGTTGCCTCCGTCTCATTTTGTTAAGTACCCTCCCATAGGTGGAGGGACCACACCAAGTCTGTAAATAGTAGCTAGAAAAGCCATTGGCGTGCCTTTAAACTAGAGTGACCCTGGTCCGTTTGAGAGGATGGAAGATACCCCTGCCTAGTCGATTCTCTTGTGTGGAATGGACAGGCCCAAAGTGCCGACTAGTGTGTAAACTATGCAAAAGCAAACCAGAGTACTGGAATGGGTGTTTCCAATTGCTAATTAAACTGCAACTGGCCTGCTCTGCTAACGAGGCTGATGGCTTTTTATTGTTTTTCGATATGTTTTGTGTATATGTATATATGTGTATGTGTATAATAGGATTTTCTTCTTTCTTTGTATTAAAACTTCTATTTGCATAGACATATTTTTTTCTCGGATTAGTTTTACTTTTGTATAGGTCATATTCTTTGAATTCGTTTGTGTACACTTCTCAGGAAAGGGAGAAATCATATCAATTATTATAGTTAGATTTCAATAGGTTTTTCCATTTCATCTCGTTAAGATATCCAATTATCTTTAAATGTAGACACTGTCTTTGATGTGCCCCACTGAGTTTTTTTTCTTTATTATTAGAACGGGTCCACTTATAGTAGACCTAGTTTCACGCATCAAGGCAACGATGTGTGTCAGTGTATGAGCACTCAGCAGTTCTTTCTTATATATTCAGAATGTGCATTTATTTCAAGTAATGAGTTGCCATTTGTTGTTGATTATTTGGTTTTGGCCCTGATCTTATTTGGTTTTGGCCCTGGATGAGCTGCAGATGGTAGTGGCCAAAGGTTAATAGGCAGCCCTAACATTAGTCAATCCATTAGCGGCTTTTGACACGGTTAACCTCTAGAACTTATTGTCCAGGTTCATAAAGATTGTGGTTGAACAATGGCTTGAGAGGATTGAATCCTATCTGATATATTGAACGCAAGTGACTTCACTCTACTCAGACCCATTCCTTTTTCCACTTGAGTTTAGAGCAGTAGAAGTTGGAGTGCTCCTGGGCTCAGAAGTAAGCTCAATTCTTTTTAACATCTATCTGCGTCTTCTAGCGGCCACTATTCATTTTTACCACATCAGTTTTATTAACTAAGCCGATCACAAAGTTGATCGTCTCCTTAGTGCTAGACCAGAGGTACTGGCCTTGTTTCATAATTGCCAATTTTTGGCTGTGGATAAACGGGGGGGGGGGAATTGGGGAGCCTGGAAGTATCACTGAAGCTCTGCAATCTAGGAGATTTATTTGATAAGCTATCCCTGGAGACTCGTGTTAATAAGACTGCAGCAACTTGCTTTGCACCTTAATTTAAGGAAAGTTATCTTTTTACCTCAGTCTGCGAGTACCCTGGTAGTACAGAGTAATGTTCCAAGCAGACTTGATTACTGTAATGCCCTTTTAACAGAAGCACCAGACTATTTAATTAAGACATCCACAGAGTAGAAGCACCTGTGAAACTGGCGCGGAGTAAGCCAAGATTTTCATCATCCTCTAGCTCGCCAAGAGCTCCACTGCCTTCTAGTGAAGGATCATATTGCATTTAAATCCGTATGTTTAGCTTTTAGAGCAATCCATGAAAGCCTTATTTTCCTACAAAGGAAATTGAAGCGTTATATACCTCCAAGAGATTTTCACTCTTCAACTGCAAGTCTTCTATGCATTTCTAAATTGAATAGAAGGGGGTAAAGCATCCCTGTTGGGGCTGCTCAATTCTGGAACAAACTACCAGGCTCTGAGCCAGTCGGGACTTGATTCAATTTAGGAATGCATTTGAAACCTGGTTATGCCCCCATATAAACCTGATTTAAAGTGTCCCAAGACCTGAGAAGTATCTTCTAAAAGGCAAACACTAAGATACCTTTGAGGTGGAAGTTGTGCTTTGTAAGTGTATAATAACACAGCCAGCCCCTAGAGTGCTGGACCCCCAGCTGTAGGGCAAAAGCTTTAGCCCTGGGAGTACTTTAAAGCAACCCTAAGTTTGCAAGGTCTAAATATGTAGAACCTCAAAATATTTAAAGGTTTTGACATTGGTGGTGCCAGTGCCCATTTTAAGGTCACCACAAAGCAAGAAATCTAGGCAGATGAGAAAGCCATGTAGGGCATTATGGAGTGCTCCAGCCAGAAACAGTAAATACTTGAGCATCAGGTCTCCTGCTGTATTTGGGAGCCCTAGGCCTTTTTTATTTTTTTTAGTCCAGGAGCTTTCCTGTTGTACATCTTACCTCCTTATTTTTTTTAATTAAGGGGTACCTGGTCCCACCAGGGGTATGCCAAGGTGGGAGGTGGTGTGGGGGGCTGCAAGGGGAGCCCTATGGACGCCTGCCCTCTCCCTTGCACTCTGCTTCCTTCCTCAGCTGGCATGGGTGGCCAATACCTACTCTATCCTGCCCACGCTTCATGCGCGCAGGAGACAGTATGCTGGATACCCTCACAGACAGTCACAGATGGGGCTCTCTGCCCTTTCTTGTGCTGTGGGTCCTTGGCCCCAGTTCAGCTTTGCGTCTGCCCATGGGTTGGGGGTGACCCCGGGGGCAAAATTTAGAATGGGCAGGGGGGGCCCACGCATGCTCCCTCTTGGCAAATATATTCGTTCTTACACTGATTTCCCCCCCCCTGTCCCTGGCCCACACTGGAGTAGAATCCAGGCAGATGGCCAAGCCCCATGCTCTGTGCCAACATTAAAACAACCTTAACTCTGGCTTAATTGGGCTCATGTGAACGATTCTGGACCCATTTTACTCCTGGTGGTGAGCATTAGCTACTAGGAGCAGCATCAGCAAGCCCCCTGGCTTCAAAAGCAGTGCAATCTGCAAGTACCTGGTTACACCGGCTCCCTGCTCCCGCTTTTCCACCGCAGTTTCAATCTTCATGGGACTTTGTTGGCCTTAGGGAAGAGAAACTGCACTCTAAGGCAGGTTTTCCCCCATGTGTATAATAGCATCACCCCAGGCAAAAGAGTAAATCACACCGACTTTACATATAATTGCCCACTAATATTATAAAGGCTTTCACAGGTCAATATCTAACCCTAGAGTCCCCTTTATGCCAGGCTACCTGTGTGCAGTTACAGGGCTGTGCACAACAGTCTCACCTGCGCAGCCTGCATGTGTGTGCACATGTTAACATGTAACCATCCAAGTGCCCCATATCCTAGCTGTGTTGCTGCAGCCTTTTCTGAAAAGGAAGGCGCTGGTGGTAAACACATGCAGCCAATTTGCCTTTTGATTAGTGGGTGAGACGCATGTATTGAGACTAACCCACAAAAGTCCATAAACCGGGTGATCCAAAAAGCAAATAATCCAGGAGTTTTTAATGGGAGGAACTAATTTTGCAACAGGCCTATTTTCACGTCCCACTGCCCTGAGGATCCAGGATTGATAGAGGGTATTTGGTGTTCAGTTTGCAGTGTCATAGCAGGTCAGTCCTTCGGTACAGCAGTGGTGAAGGGTCTCAACCAACCAGGATTAAGGTCCAGTAAAACCTTCTTGCCCTGTGGCCTCCAGCAGGATCTGACATGGTATAATACACCCATCCAAGGGGGTGGGGAAATACCTAGTTGGCTCTACCATCTTTTTCAGACACCTGCCAGTCCCTTAAATCCTTGCATGAACATTTCACAATTTTGGATGCTTATAAGAAAAAAACATTCTTACACTGTTAATGGAGGATTTTCTACTTGAAAAAAACACATAACTTGTTAATCTGCTCTGGGCTATGCAGCCTGTGTCCCCATACACATCAAGGTAACCGTCTACAATCAAAACTCTGGTTTAATAACTGAGTTTCAAACCCCCTTGCATCATCCTCCAATCTGCCCACACAGAGTATAGTAGTCCTTACAGCCAGCAATTTTATTTTCATAGAGCATACATTTCTCCAACATGGGACTGTTCTGTAAACCATGTTAATATAGCAGGGTATTTTCAGAAATGATTTATTATATTGTATGGCTCAACGTTTAATAAAACTGTCCAAATAGCTGTGTCTGTTGAAATGGTTAATACTGTAACTTTATAAGTTAATAATTTATTTTAGTCTTTTAAGTGACCATAATAGTTCACCTACCAACACAGGTATGCAAAGATATTGTACTAATGTGAAATAAGGGGCTCATAAGTTGGAAAGAAAGACACAATAGAAAATTAAGATACTAAAATATAGTAGTTTTACTCACTAACATAGAAAATTGCTCTTTTGCATCCTATTTACATCATTCTGCACGCACTTTAGTCACATAGTCACTCAATTGCTCCCCTGTCAGTCTTTCAGTCATCTTCTACCATGTGTTCAAATAAGAAATCCTCAGATCTTTCAGGAAGAAAATCAAATTGCAGGTTCCTAAATACTTCCGATACAACATAGCAGACATTTATGGTAGCAAGTTGCTTTTCAAGGTGCGCAAATCTGGTGGAAAAAGAAAAATGTGGCTGACCCGCGTGTCGGATACCTCTACTGTCTTCACCCAGGTCAAGTTCTTGTTGATTGTCATGTGCAAGCTATTTTCACAAAACACTCTCAAAGACTAGGAAAGAAAACTGATTTGCAATTTTTGAGGAAAAATCTGAAGCCTCTGCCTCATGGACGGAAGGTAAGCAATATCGACTCCAGTGAAGCAAAAGGCTAACACTTGTAAGCAGGTGAGTAGAACCTGTAGCTCTGCTTCTAACTGTCCGGAATCTAGTCGGCCTCTATTTGATATGCCCAAGAATGATTCAATAAGAGTGGCAACAAAAGGTTGCCCTGAAAAATAAATGTTCCTTTAGAAGTGTAAGCCTCCAATTTAAGGGGGGGGGGGGTGGGGAGAAAAATCAAAATATCTTATATACAGCACAAACTGAAATTTCTGCCCTCACCTCTTGCCGAGAACACAGGTTAAATCTCTTCAGGCTGCTGCATTGTCAACTATCTCATTTTCCTTGAGGAAACCACAACCAAAGCCGAAACAGTTGACCACTTCAAGTTCATTGTAGACAAGTGCCTCTGCAATCCCATTTCCAACATCTTCAGACAAAGAAATTGGTCGTCTAAGTACAACTACAAGAGCAGAAGTGTGTGACTCACTAAGTACAGCCTCCTCTCTCAAGCTGCCGGTGGGGCTTGGGGAAGGAAGTCTCATTACCTAAAACTGGCAGAGCACCTCGGACAAATGGGTATTGGACATAGTCAAATTCAGTGCTACTCTGTAGTTGGTAGAAAAAACTCCAGTTTTGTTCTCAAAGGATGAGCATCACAGGCATTTAAATTAATTGCTTGGGAAGTTACCCAGATTATTAACCAAGGGGTTTGTGGAACCGATGCCAACCTCACAGAAGAATCTAGGATTCTAATCAAGATTGTATTCATTTAATAAATCAGCCGAAAGGCAGCCAATTTTAGATCTTAGCATGCAGAAACGGTTATATTTGTTTAGTTTGCTAACTGTTGAAGATATTACACCTTTTTCTAAAGAAAAGGTTTTATGTAACATCTCTGGAACTCGAGGAAGTGTGCTTCACTTGCCATTGCATGTGAAGCATCTGGTCCATGCTACCAATTCAAAGCACTGTCTTTCAGGCTAAACTCTGCCCAGAAGAAATTAATAAGTGGCAGCTATCATTGCAAAACCAATCGAGCTTTGTTTTGAGATGTCCCTGTGATCTGCTCTATGTAGACAGTACCATGCTCCCTGTACAACTGGGATTTTACAATATTGATTAGCATCAAGACAAGACAGATCCTGTAGCCAGGCATTTTGAGGAGCTCTATTGCAGTAATGTTCTTGCATATTTTGTAATTGATTCAATTCCTCAGAGTATGAGAGAAGGTGATGGGGAGAAAACTAAGAAAATTGGAATCGCAGTACATCATTGAATTGAACACGAAAAGCCCCAGTAGTCTTAATGTCAAAGAAGATAAGTATACAGACTTGTAAAGAAAGGGTGTCCCTTTCTGGACTTATGAAGTGGTTGTTATGGGTTTTAAAGTGTTTTTTTTTATTTTTCTTTTTTATAGATCAATTAGCATGTTTTGGTAATGTTGGAATTGGGAATAGTTGAGCAAGGGTAATACCATGCAGCCGATACGTGTTTAGAATAGAAGTAGCCCCCCTTAGTGGGCTCGTATTTGTTGAGTATGAGTGCTTTGTCTTGGAGATGGTGACATACATAAAACTGAAAAGTTTGTATGAATAGGCATGGCGGGTTAACTTAGTAATAAATTCTATAGCATTAGACACGATTAGTAATTTGGTGCAGCTGGTTGCATAATTGAGTACTCTATTATACTCATGGTTGGGCAGAATGTCTTTAGAATCGTATTATTGATTTTTGCCGTGTGTTTTTTGTTTATGGGATTTTAAGAGTATACATCTATAGGTGCTAGAAATTGTGCACTTGTCACTTCATTGTTGCAAATCAGGAACAAAATGGAAGGTCTCATTTTGTGGCTGTAGTAATATTTTTAAACAGTTTATTTCAGTATGTTTATCATAAGGTCAGCATCATTAGCCCACCTGGGCAATATTGAATGTATTTGTGGATATCAGCAGTTTGTGCTGATATTCATGGCCATTGACCGATATATGTAAAATCATAAAATTATAGCACAAAGCCCTTTTTGTAGGCATGGGCAACTGCATTGTCATTACAAACTTTTTTGGCCTAATATGTGAACTGTGTTCCCAACTAAATGACGGAAGAGCTCTTTAAAGCATGAGCGATTTCTTGACAAAAAACAATTTAAGGTTGAAATTTTATGACAAACTGGAAGCGTGTTTGTCATTTGAGTCTTTAATTTTGATGGTGATGTCATGCACTACTATTGGTGTCAATAGGAACAAAAAAACTGGGGCTTTGCTATCGGTAAGCATGGATACGGAAGTAGCTGAAACACATTTGATGGATTAGGCAGCACAAGATTTATTAAAAATGTGTTTGGCAACTGAACACAGCAAGCATCTGTTCCTTTATTAAATAAAGGATTTTTGGAGTTATATATCTCCTACTGGCTGTCGCCAGTAGGTGCTTGTAGTTAGGACCTACTTTCCACTTAAAAGGTTGTGTTTTTTTTTTTTTTTTCTTCGATATAACTTTCTGCTTTTGTCACCCTAAGTGGGAAGGGTATGCCCAGACTCCCTGACACTGGATTCAAGCTAGCCTGGCTGAGGGATGATACCCCAAAATCGGTCCCAGGATGCTTGTTTCCTGTTCAGGGAGGGCCTGGCAGTTGGGACTCAACTGTTCCCATGGGAACAGGATCAAGCCTGATTTACATGTGGCTAGGTTTAAACTGGGGTGGCGTGGTGGGATTAAACCCAGATCTGTGACTTCATTATTCTGTCCATCTGTTTTTTCTTTTGGCTATATCGTTGGCACAGTTTGACAAATCTTCATCAAATTTTCCCAAAAAATGTGGATGGAAAGCTTCATGGTGATCTGTCAAGTGTGGGCCCAGACAAACAGGCGGGGCAAAAACAAAGCATTTCCCATGTTAATTCACATAGGAGCTTTGAACACGACTACAACCAGAGCAGCTGGACGGAATTACACCAAATTTGCCAGAAAGGAAGCTCTTGGTACTAAGACTGCTTTTTATTTGGTGTGAATCCATGCAGTAGTTTAAGAGAAATTAAAGGTATTCCAAAATTGTACATAGAGCCGCAAAGGTTTGTGAAACCTCCCGATCTTGTGTGTGTGTATATCTAATATATCTATCGCTCGTCTCTCGGCCCCCTGCCTGGCTCGTCTCTCGGCCCCCTGCCTGGCTCGTCTCTCGGCCCCCTGCCTGGCTCGTCTCTCGGCCCCCTGCCTGGCTCGTCTCTCGGCCCCCTGCATGGCTCGTCCTCGCTCTC
The DNA here is from genome assembly GCF_031143425.1 of Pleurodeles waltl. Lineage (NCBI taxonomy): Eukaryota > Metazoa > Chordata > Amphibia > Caudata > Salamandridae > Pleurodeles > Pleurodeles waltl. Next base: position 180,302,119 of record NC_090438.1, read on the forward strand.
TTGCTCTTATTTTTTTATTTTATTTTTTGCAGGGGCATTAAAGTTACTCGCACAAAAACATAATAACATTGATATTAATGTTATGAAAAATTTCATGTTTTATTATCTAGGGTTATTAGCGTTACATGGCGAGGGCGCAAGTTATCGGCCCCTGCTTGGCAGATCACCCTGAAACTTTCCAGACAGCAGCTCACATGACTGAATTTTTGGGAATTTTTTTGTAAAGATTCGTTAAGTGGTGCCAAAAACATAGGCAAGTAAAAGTGTTTTTTTTTTTTTTTTTTTTTTTTTTTCCATATAGTAACTAGGTGCTAACTATAAATACCTAGTGGCTACGGCCACTATGATTGACATATATCCAAGAAAAATGGACGCCGCACTTTAAGAACTGTAATAAACAGTCTATTGAATTGACAGGGTTACTACCAGCTCCTTTTAACTTGTGTGAGCCTTGCTCACAGTTAGAGTACTACCTCACTTTCTCCTTTTATATCCAGGTCCATCCTGCCCATAATGAGGTATTCTGGACCTTGTAGTTAAATCCTATAACCACACATTACAGTATGCATCAACCGAAAGGGGGTTAACGTGTGTAGACCCCCCCCCCCTCCCCCCCCCACACACACACACAACTGCAAATTATTAGGATCTCAAAGTGGTGAAGGGGTTGCAGCAAGGATCAACTGGAACTTGCCCACTGGGAGTCAGGGTACTTTACCCTGTAGGTTAACTCCCACTTACCTGTTAAACGATAGATTATTTATTTATATATAATATATATTTTTTTTATTTATTTTATCACAATATCCTCCTACATCAAAGAAAATGCTCAGATACCTTTCAGCCGTATCCTTTCCGAGCATTTCCTTTGTACGAGGATATCGTGTTGTATTTGTTTGGATTTCTGGGTCCACGCTCGGACCGCTATAGGAAGTCTCTGGATTCTGGCCCACTTGCTCATTTTATCTCATGGTTATTTAAAAAAAAAAGCGGATATCTATATATCCTACTGGCAGTCACCAGTAGGTAGTTATAGTTAGGACCTATGAAGAGAATTTTTTTGTTTTGCCAATAACTTTGACGCCGCTTGATGAATCTTCACAAAATGTTCAATACTAATACGACAGTTGGTTCTGCTGCTGGCTTAAGTTTCTGGGTGATCTGTCAAGCAGGGGCTGAGAAAAGGGGGGGGATGGGGAGGGTGGATACCAAAATGCATTTTCCCCATGCATTTTCCCATATGGATTTTGAACATGCCTACAGCCCGAACTGCTGAACGGAATTACACCAAATTTGGACGTAAACTAGATCTTGGTGCGCAGGTTGTGGTTTCGTGACTTGGTGTAAATCCATTCAGTAGTTTGAGACTTTAGGTTAAAAAATATAGATATCTCGGGACGTAGAGGATCTGTGGATCCAGCAGTCCCTGTGCTGATATCTGATTGGCTGGCAACACTTCAACAAGGAAGTGTTAGCAGCCATTTTGGGACTCTGCTTCAGTAGAGTCCCACAATTTTTTTTTCTTTCTTTTTTTTTTTTTTTTTTTTTTTAAAAGCCCCTAGCCTTGGTGCATGGGTTCCGGAGGCACCCTGCCAGGGCTAAAAAGCATTTTTCTTTTTTTAAACAAATCTCGGAAATATCAGCAAATTTTTAAGTGTTTGGGGAGAGAAAAAAAATGCGCACTCCTGCGCTGTAAATTAATTTGGCCTCCGGGAGGGTTAGGTCCACGGGGCATAATGGTGTTCAAGGAGGAGGTTGCACTGGGCTGCCCTAGGGATTTCAGAGAATCCCCAGGGACCCCTACCTCCCTGGGGCAAATGTGACATGAACGTTATGGTTTGGAAATAGAATTTATAAAAAATAAAATTACAAAAACTAGAAATTCACTTTAAAAAAAACTGAGCCTTTCTATAACATCCCTCTAATCTTTTTTTTTTTTTTTTTTTTTTTTAACGTACAAAACCGGAGAAAATGAGTAGTTATAGTTGGTTATCTCAATTAACTATATCTTACGCCCTCGCCTTGCACTGCTAATTACCCACATATTGCAACACTAATGACCTCTTTGATAACATTGATTAATATCAATGTAATATGTAATATTTGCAGTAAAACTATTGAGAAAACTGTGCATGCTGGGGGTACAAGTTAGTTACCTTAGGGCACAAGTTATAGTTAGTTGAAATAACTCTAAATGCTGAATTTCTTTTTTGATAAGCAACTTTATTGGTTTTCCTTGTATACATAAAGACAACACAAAACCATAAAGAGGTCACATCTGCTCCACACAGCGCAAGTCCCACATAGTCAACAGGAACATATGATCAATATTAAAAATTTGGTCAAAGACGGGTCCCACAATGGTTGCAGCGGAATTGGGCGTCCCACATCCATCTCCCCCACACTGTTGTATGTCACATGGTATCCCTGTGCCTCGTATACTAACTTTTTTCGCGAGGCGCACCAGTCCACCCCTCGCCACCATCGCGCAAGTGCCGGAGCTGACCCTGCCTTCCCGGTAGCTGCAATATCTCTCTTTGCCACCAGACATGCCACACCCAGGAAAGCCCGGTACGCTCTACTGGACCCCACCCCCTCCAGGACACCCAACAACAGTGGCAGCAGGGCAGCCTTCTCCTGCAGAATTCTAGAGACTTTGGCCACAATTGCTCGTCAATAGGTCACTATGTGGGCATCCCCATACCATGTGATAAAAGTCAGCGTGAGGTCTAAGACCCACTGTGTACAACCTGTCCGGCATGAGGTAGGCAGCATGTAGATAGTAGGTCTGCACAACACGAAGGCAAGAAGTTATGGTCAAAGTTCTGGGGGCTGTCAGTCTGTCTCGCCAGTCCTCGTCCGCTATGGGGCCCAACCAGCCCTCCCACCGGTCTGAAAGTCTGCTAGGTACCTGCATTGTGTTTGTAACCAGGGCTACCCATCAAGGATTTGGCCTCCATGGGGCTAAATTCGGGTAGGGTCGTGCCGGGAGGAACATGTACACCTAATGCATGTCTGAGTTGCAAGAATCTATGAAATTGGGTGCTGGTGAGCAAGTACCTCTGGAGCTCATGGAACGATCTCATGTGGAAAGCCGCCCAGACGTCACCCAAGAGTGAAATACCTATAAGGTCACACTTCTGAAACCCCTCTAGGGCCGCAACCTGTCCCAGCCACGTACCGTGCCACAGTGGAGTCTGCTGGCTAAGTTGCTGCCACCATCCCGTTGCCTGCTGTGCTGCCCTCCACCCTGCCAGAACCACTCTTGTCACCTCTGGGAGTCTACTTGGCAGGGGGGGGGCTCCCATACAACATCCCGAGCAGGCCTGAGAAGCCCATAGTCATGAGTTCAAGTTGATATGCAGGGTCTGACCAGCCGCCCCCAGTCAATCAATAACCACCAGTAGGTGCATTGCTAAGTAGTAGAGGTGGAGATTGGACATCTCCCCCCAACCCCCCCCCCACCCCCCCCCCCCCCCACCCCCCCCCCCCCCCCCTGCATACACATCTCCCGGGCAGGTGCGGAACGCGAGTCAGGGATGAGTCATACCAAAGAAATTGCCGCGCTACAGCATCCATTTCGCTAAACTATTTCTTGGGTATAGAATAGGGATAATTTTGGAGTAGACAAAGAAACCGGGGCAGCACCATCATCTTTATAATCTTATATAGCGCAATCCTACCCTGAACATTAAGGGGGGGGGGGCGGTCTGCCATCTCTCGGTCGTCTCCGAATAACCCCAACAAGTGAGCGGTAAAATATTGAGCGTCCAGGCAGAAGGGCTATGGTCATCCCCAGGTATCGAAAGCTGTTGCGCCAGATTAGAATATTGGTCTGCCAGTCATGGTCTCTCGCAGGGTGTAACGGGACCAGCAGAGACTTGCTGGGATTAAGCGTCAGGCCGGAGGCCTCAGAACAGCCTCATTAAGTGCAGGGTGCCGGGTTGGCCAGGAAAAAGAGGCCATAATCTGCATACAATACTATGTGGTCCTCCCGCCCTGAAGACCAGGACCAACCCTCCATCAGGGTGTCCTCCCTCATTATTTTTGCAAGCAGTTCCATCACGAGTGCGATGAGCTACGATAGACCTGACTGGTCCCCCAACGAATGGGAAATGGGTCTGACACTACCCCGTTCACCTGAACCCGTGCCACTGGGTTAGAATAAATGAGTTTTATAGGCCACAGAATCTGGGACCAAGCCCGACGCTTAAGAGTACTCGGTGGAGTTACGACCAGTCCACTGTATCCAATGCTTTTTCAAAATCTAGGAGGAGGAGTGCCAGAGGAGAGGGCCAGTCCCATGCCATTTCCGGCAAGTTAAAGAACAATGATTTTCTGTCCATAAGGACTTTGAGGCGTGTAGGGAAGAGATCGGGGGTGTACCCGTGTCTCTAAGGATAACATCGCAATCCCTGAAGTTGAGGAATCTTGCGATCATTGGCCTCCTGGGTCTTGGCGGATGCCATAACTCCACATCCACAGGGCTTCGCCCCTCCTGGTGTCTCCAGGGCTCTCTTCCTCGCCCGCCATCCCAGAGCCAAATTTCACCGAATGCGGCCGGGCTGTGCCCGCCGACAGAGCACGGGCCGCTGCTCTCACTTCTGCAGCGCCCCGGGCCCAAGCCTACCACACCCCCTGCTGGGCTCTCCGCCCGTCTGCCCAGGGGCTACACAGGCCCAGGTCGGCCTCCTCCCCGGCTGACTCTGATTCTGGAAGGCCCACAGTCTGCTTCCGGGGGCCTCCGATCTGCTGCTCACAGAGCCTCATAACCCAACAGCCGGGCGGGCGGAGACCTCTGTTCGTGCCTCCATCAGTGTCCCGCCTCTCCACCGGTCGGAGGCCCAAGTCCTTGGGCGCCTCGACCGCAGGTCTCCTGTTGTCACTGTGGCCACGGAGCATGCTAGGGCCGGCACAGCCTCTTCACAACATGGACTGCATGTTCTTGCAGCCATAACCGCACTAGATTACATTTCATTGGCGACTATGTTATGAATGCTAGGTTTTTACGATACCAAAAAAAAGACAATTCGAGTTTGTCACCATATAAATCATTTGTTGGTGGTGATACTCATTTTAGAAATTCTGATGAGTTCTGTTAATTTCATCATGTGAAAAATGCTTACCTTATACTGGGATTTGGTAGTTTTTGTGAAAAACAAAAAAACAAAAAATCTGATTTTCTGATAGACCATAATGAAGGTGCTCCAGAAGCTAAAATGAAAGCATATTTTATTGAAGTTCACACTATCTACTTCCGCCATGTGAGAATAAAGTCTGAAAGCAGGTAATTTGATTCCCTAGTGTTCTAATGCAGCTTCCCGCAGTATTCTACTGAACTAAAGCACTTGGATTCTGTATTTGTGAAACAACTGATACACCTGAAGCCATTTTGATTGAAACAAAGCTGCAACTCTTAAGCATTTTTAATTTTGTCATAGCAATTATGGTTAATGTTCTAGAAAGCTAACATGAGGGCAACATTTCTATGAGTTCTCAAGTACCTTTTTGATCCATGTCACTAAAACATTCTGATATGCAGGCTGGAACATGTAGTTTCAACACCAGCAGCGGGCTTTTGGTTAACTCCATAGTGATCGCTGCAGCTGCACCACAAATTTCTAATCTGCAAATAGTGCTAACGTTCTGAATTCAACAGCAGTGTCACACACCTGAACGCCACCTTGATGTAATCAAAGCTGTAATAGAAATTGATTATTGCTCTAGAAAGCTAAAATGAAGGTCGGTGCCGGAGGTCTCAAATATATTCCTCATCCATTTCTGTTAAACATGCTGACATGTATAATAAAACACGTAGTTCAAACACCAGCAGACTGTCTGTAAATTCCCCAGTAATGAACAGATGCATAACCAGAGTTTTAATGAATAACTAGATAACGAACATGTTGTAGTTATGTAATTTTGTTGAAATTGGAGCAGTTTAGTATAAAGGCTTTCCCGTAGAGCAGGCTGACCTAAATGAGCATTGAAATTATTGCATATATGAAACCAGAGGCTTAAATGTCAGTGTTGGTTTTAATAGTTAGAGGCATTGTTTTTTTATTTTTTATTTTATTTTTTTGTTTTTTTTGAGGGGCTAAAGTTAGAGATGTCTCCAGAAGTACAGCATCCCCATTTCATCTGTTCACCCTTACTGCACATTTTCTTAGTGGCGTAACGGCTCCCTAAATTTTAAAATGTGTATATATAATGCATAAAGGGTAAAGTATCACTCTAGTCGTATAGGAGGGGAAAAACTCCTTAACTTGCATGTTCCACACCAGAAACTCAATGCAAAGAAAACGAATACAAAGTGATATTGGATGACAATCACACACAACATAACTTTTAAAAACCGAACAAACACTGACATTCACCACTTATAAATCATTGAGCTATCTATGCCATTCACTGCTTAAAACCTCAAATATTACATCACACGTGACATGTTAAATGACATCATTGATAACATCACTGATCTAATCCAGTGACTGTAGCAGTTTCTTTTGTGCTATTCATGCTGGAGGGTATTCGCAGAGTATTCGCAGAACAACATACTCAATTTTCTATTGCCTTTCTAGTGCTAATGGGTACAACCTTTCACAACATGAAGCACGTCTGTGAAAACACCCACATTTCATAGAGCTTATGCATTTTTTGTTTTTACTGTTAATCGGGTGTTTGAACCATACCGCCTGTTTAGAAATCAGTGTCATAATGTTATAAAAATAAACTTGTAATTGTGAGGAATTTATATGTATAAGTTACTTTTGTGAGTCGCCTCAGTAATGTCTCTGTGGACATTAATGTGATCATCATATTAAACCTTAAATTCCTTCAAAGGAGGATTTTGTCTTTTTCCTGAACGATATACCTGTTAAATTCCCTTTTGATTTTAAGTCTACAGATTTACATCCATGCATTGCTCAAAGATGAGGCATGCACAACCCTCTAAAGTTTGTTTAAAAAAAAAAAAAAAATCTTTCACATATTCCTAAATGGAACAGACTGTTGTAAACTGTTCGTTGGAACCCACCGGTGGGTTTGCAGATAGATGTTTGGAAAAAGTCCAGGAAATAAAGACAAATTGCTGCAGGATTGGTGTTTACTTTCTCTGACTGTAAAATGGTAAGTTTTTTTTTTTGTTTTTTTTTTAATTGAATTGACAATGTAGCTAAAGTACAGAGAATGAAAGGAAAAGCTGCAGTTTTTTGCAGCACTCAACAAAATGCAAATATGTAGATAAGCTGTACACATTCAGCAGTCAAGAAAGCAAAAATTAAACCCATTTTTGTAATTGTGCAGTTTGAAGGAAATTAAAGATTTTAAAGTGATAAAAAAAAAAAAAGTCCTGACACCTTAACTTGGTGATACACAAATGGTCAATATTCACAGAAACCAGATTTCAACACGTTATTGTGTGTGCTATATGGTTTTATCAGTAAAACTGACTGCAACATTAGTGGCCATTTCAATGGAAAATGTGTTGTCTGTAAATGTTACTATGCAGTGCTTTAGTCATTAAAAAAATCACCTCTGAAGTTCATTGAACGTAGATGGGTCACAAATGTTTGTTCTAAAGTGGCTTATGGTTCTAAAACTTTGGGGAACCACTTGTGTAAACCCTTAAAACAGCGCTTGTAATCATACTGCACTTGAACAATTGTAGTCCCCCATGCATTATACTTTCTGAAACGAAGTATGTTATATCAGAATTTTCATTTATCTCTCTAGACCATGTAAATCTCCAGTTCATATAGAAACTGTTGATAGCACAACACGGCAACTCTTTAACGTCCGCATGTGCACAGAAATACACAGATCAAGAATGTATCATAAGGATGAGCTTTAGTTTTTCTCACTTTTTGGTTTACACTTTACTAGTGAGTGAATTTTCCACCAAATAACATTTACCAGAGTGAATCAGACTTGTCTCCAGTAATACACTATTTGTGTGTGTATGTGTGTGTGTATGTATGTATGTATGTATATATATATATATATATATATATATATATATATAATGCATAAGGTACTCAAGTCCCAAAAAGGACAGTACACTGTGGCATAGCCTATACCTCAGGCCCCTAAACCACTATTTGGTTAGAGCACTTCAAAATTACAACCTTGCTGGACATCATCCTGCTGCTCCTCCCAGGAGACAACATGGTGAACCTTTCCTCATCCCCCATACGTCTGGTAGATTAATTGTACCTGTGCTTTATGGAAAATGGACATCACTACCAAGTCAAACATCCTTCCCTTTAAAATCGCAACAGCCCTGACATGTTTACAAAATGTTTACTTGTGGTGTCAGCAGAGCTGCACAGCAATGACATTTACATGTTTCTGTACTCGGACAATTGACTAATAATGAGCAGAAGTCCATTACTCAAGCAGCATTGTCTCTATTACATAGGTTAGGGTTTGCAGACAATGTCAGTTACACTTCAGCCCACAACAAACATAACCTTTTCTCTGAGTGTGATACAAATTGTCGCAGGCAAAGCCCAATCAAAAATAAGATTAATGCTATTTAAAGAGGCTGCTACCTCTTTTTCAGTCACTATGTCCCTTAACTGCAATCTGTTTGGGTTGATGACTTCAAGTATATGGATTCTACTGTCCACAGGCTTGCGCAGGCACCCACTACAAGACTGTCTAGTTAGGCAATGGTCATAAGTTGAGTCAATGTGAAGAACTAAGAGCCCAGGGTTTAGCAAAGTTTGAAGTGGTGGAAGAAAAAAATTGTTATTGGGCAGGCCATTTCTGGGCCCTCAACCACAGATGACCTTTGGCACAGACACCTCACTTTAGTGGGGTGCACATCTCAACCATATTACTCTTCACTGTGCCTGGATTCTGGAGCAGAGAACATTGTCACACCAGTTACTTAGGGCTTCAGTAACTGCTGTTTCTCAGAGTTCTTTACATGGGCATTTGAGGGAAAACTGTCTTAATCAAAAATGACAACATGACTGCCATACAGTTGGGGAGTCCTAACTCAGCTTTCCACCTTAATTCAGAGGTCCTGACTTTAGGCCATTTGCAGTAACATACAACTTGAAGTAGAGCATCTCCTTGAGGTTGACAGTGAGCACGATGCTTCAAGTAGGAGTGGGAGATGAATCTGCAAATACACCTGAGGTATTTTCAGAAATAGGACACACCCACAGTCTGTTTGCCAGAGTTGAAAACTCCGTGTACAAGCTTTAATTCCAGGATTGCTGTACCTGCAATCCAGGTGCAATGCAGTAAGTATGACTTGGTCAGGGATGTTTGCTTACACTTGTCCTCCACTGCCTCTGATTACATAATGTGGAAAACAAGGCAGACACTTATGACTTATCCTAGTCGCTCCAACATGAGCGACATCTCTGTGGTATTTGACGCTTCAGGAAATGTTTGTTCATCTGCACGAAATGCTGTTAGTCATAACAGACCTTTGTATTGCAGCCTCTGGGGGACCCTATTGGCACAATGTTAATCCCATAATAGTCTACCCATCCCCTCCAGATCTTGGTGTACTTTTGGGGGGCCGCCTGTAGCAGCAATAATGTGGCTTTTCCTTGCTCATACAGAGCCCAAGCACTCTTCTCCATTTCTCCACTGCAGGGGGCGTGGCATTCTTCTAGCATGATGGAGTTTATAGGGTGCATTTTTCTGTTAAACTGCCACTGCTCTGATTGCATTGCTTGTGACGTATGATTAATTAGTTCAAAGCTCGTAAGTGGTTGAATATGTCATCTTTTTCCGATATCCCTGTACTACGGAGTCTGTTCTTCAAAATCAGATGTTAGACAAAGCTTCTGGATGGTGCTTTAAGCATTTATCTTCCAACCAGGGATGTGGGGGCAGGCAAAGGCCTTTCCTTTCATGCCTCTGTGAGAATTTCAAGGCAGAAAACAGTTGGGCACAAGGTATATTTTGTGTGTGTGGGCAGCCACTTGAGCAAAAAGCCTACTAGATGCCAGGTAATTAAAAACAAATGAAAAATAGTGGGCTGGTGGCTACCAGCCAGTATGGGAATGGTTATGCCCCCAACTGAAAGGGGTAACAGTCTTTCAGCTCAAACCCTGCACACTAAAACATCTTATTCCACGGCAAGCAAGAGAACATTTTGATTATTTGGGGTTTTGGTTTTACGTTTGGGCTATGAGAGCTTGTCTAACTCAACATCGTCCCACTTGGAATGGTGGGACACTGCCATGTAGAAAAATCTGAGACCTAGACATCTGAAAAGTAAACATCTGGGTGAGTCCATAGTGGTGTACTTCACATGCATACTGCACGATTTTCGTACCCACAATGCCCTGCAAACCTTCAGCTTTGCTTGAAATCACACATTTTTCTCATTTTTGTGCTGGAACCTTCCGGAATCTGCAGGAATCCAAAAAATTCCTACCATCCAGAATTGTTGCATCTTTACCAATAAAAATTCTGCCCCACTTGTCCGCCTAAACTTGTGTTTTTTTTTTTCTTGTTTTTTTTTTTTTTCAAACTGCTCTTGCACCCGTTTTGGTTGGTTTCCCTAGGAGCCGGCTGAGCTAGAGGCAAAAATCCACAGATAGGCATTTTCCAAAAATCATGTCCGATCTCAATGTAAAAATTTGATGTGTCCATATTGCGTTTTCCTGTCGTGCGCATTATGCCTACCCACACAAGTGAGGTACCATTTTTATCAGGCGACTTGGGGCAACGCAGAATAGCAGAACAAGTGTTATTGCCCCTTGACTTTGTCTCTCTACATTTTTTCCTTCCAAATTTAAGACAGTGTATAAAAGTCTTCTATTTAAGAAATGCCCTGTTATTCACATGCTAGTATGGAGACCCAGAAATTCCACTTTGGGCTGGAACTGGGCTCACACTTAGACCGCTTTGTCTTGGGATAGGCCCCAAAATGTCAGCACTGGGCCTTGCACATGTAACCAGTCAGCGTGTAGGGCCTGGGGTGGCCACCAGGACTTGTCCCTGCAGAAACCATTTCCATCAGTTGGAGCCAGTGCAATAAAATTAAGTAGATGGAAATCTGTAGAAACGCGCTCCAGTTCTTCCCTCCTACTCATAAGAGATCCCGGAGTGTGACCAGAGGATTGCCTCGCCGAATGGCAACTTTTCAAGTTTACTCTGAAAGTTGCGGTAAAGAGCATGTTTACTGTGCAAACACCATTTACTGTGGCAATCGTGAGTCTTTCGGCCACCTCAAGCTATCTTATTATTTTGGAAGTTACTAATTCTAAAATAAATACTAGGGTGTTAGGACTGGAAGCAAGCTGCGGTGATCCTTGCCCTCGGGTTGTGTAACATGTATGGGTATGTGCACTCGTCTTCACCTGTTTAAACTTGGATGTAAATTATATTGAGTGATCGAGTAACACTCCCTACCCTCGCTCTAAATGAATTACCTGATTTGAAGATAATTTGATGAACGATTTGCCCATTGAAAAGCCGATTTACACAGTAAACTGCTGAAGCCATACAGTAGTTTTATTTTTTTTGTTTTTCAAAAGGGGCAACTGTGTCTAGGTGGGTCAGATGAACTTTAACCCAGTGTTACATCCAATTTTATCCCAACAGCACAAAGTGATTTCCTTTATTCCAAATTCTTGTCCTATGCTATTTTAATCGTTTTTGGCTTAAGTAGCAATTCTTACTTTTTATTTGTTTTTTTTAATATTGCCATTAACGATCAAAGTAATGTACTCCTTTTTACATAGTTAAACTCAATTATTCTATTGATGCTGTTAACTAGGACTGGATTCTAGAAGCCTCCTTTACTGTAGAAGGCTTAAGCCTGAAGAGATTTACAAATTAAGATTCTACCATCAAAGACCTTCAGTACATCAACACAGAAAGGGTTTCTTTCTGTGACACGCTTTTAGCTCAATGGGTTGAGCTAACTGCAAAAAAGTGTACAGCACTTGTTCTCTTCCTGAGAGTACCGCACTTGTTGTTTACAGCGTTATGGGACACAGTACACTTGTTGCCATTGCAGGAAGCTCGCCTGGTGTATGGCGAGCAGCTATAGTGTTATCACACTATACCAGGTATCCCTGATTAGTGAAGTGTAGTCAGTGTCTAGGAAACCAGGCTCTATAAAGGTAGCTGTGGATGAGCATCCAAGGCTTATCTAGGAGACATGCAATACCACTTAGTCACACAGCACCTTACACACATGAAAGAACCAAAGTGTTGCAAAAAATAAAAGTACCTAATTTTAGTGATACAAATAATAAGACACTGTATGGGCAATACTCCTATTAGCAGGTGAGTAAACAGACTATTATATACACCTTAGTAATCAGGAACGGGCAAAGAAAGTAATAAACAGTGCAATAACAGTAGACAATAGTGACCCTAGGGGGAGCCCAAACCATATACTGAAATAATAGAATGCAAATGATGCACCCCTACATAGGTCGGTGGAATCTGTAGAGGGGAGCTGGAGGAACTAGGCACCCCCTAAAGGTTAGTACCAGAGTGCGCCCCCGCAACCAAACCCACAAAAACTTTGTAAAAGGACTGTAGGACTGTGCAAGACTGCAAGAAACAGAAGATGATCCAGACAGAAGATCTGCAAATGAAGGGGACCAAGTCCAGTTCCAGTTGGAGTGTCCGGTTGGGGGCAGAAGCCACTACACACCCTTCTGGAGGTGCAGGACCAGGTCGACTGTGGAGACCAGGGGTCGTCTATGCAGCACAGAGGAAGAGTTCTAGAAGTGATGCAGTCAATAACCTACGTCAGAAGAAGAGTTGCAGTCCGTCAGTGATGTGGAAAAAACACTAAAGTCTTGGCAAAGGCAAGATTTGCAGAAGTTGCAGAGCTGCTGGAGACCAGGAAGGCCCGAGAGGACTAACCCTAGGAGGGGAGTCCAGGCGACCCCCAGCAGTTAAGGGAGAGAGGTCATGGATGCAGTCCCCACAGGCAACTCGCAGGCACAGGTGTCGCAGTGAGGCCCATTCAGCACACCTGGAAAAGAGTCCCATGTCGCTGGAGCAGCAGGCATGAGACCACGTGTTGCAGGTAAGTGTGGGAGGCTTGATACTACATGGAGTCTGAAGATCCCTTGGAAGAAGAGTCCACAAGCCTTGGTAGTTGCAAGAGTTGCATTGCACAGGGGTACCATCCTGCAAGTAGAGGCAAAGCCTCACCACCTCCAAAGTTGGACAGATGGTAGAGGGGAACAAGGGGACCACTCAAGACCACCACCTGTGTTGCAGGATCTGCACAGTTACAATAGGTTCCATGCAGTTGGTTGTCGTTGCAGTTGGTCCCTGCGAATGCAGAGGAGTGACTCCTTCACTTTAAGGGAGATTGCTTCTTGGTACAGACTGAAGACTTGCTGCCCCGAGAGAATGCACAGCTGAGGAAATGTTGCAGTTGCTGGAAGGAGCCAGAGAAACAATGTTGCAGAGGAGGGAAATGTATGTTCCAATGAAGTCCAGCTGTGGTTCCAGTGGCCAGAAGTCGTAAGTAAACATTGCAGAGGAGTCCTGCTGGAATCTTGCACGTCAAATCTGAGGATCCACCCAAGAGGTAGACCCTATATAGCCCTAAAAGGAGGATTGGTCACCTAGCAGGGAGACTACCTATCCGGAGGGGCTGTGACATCACCTGCCTGACCTGGCCTCTCAGATGCTCCCAGAGACTTTTGCCCACCTTGGATTCAAGATGGCAGAATCAAGTGGCCACTTGGAGCTCTGGACACCACTCCTGGGATGGTGATGGATAGGGGAGTGGTAACTCCCCTTTCCATTGTCCAGTTTTGGGACAGAGCAGAGACTGGAGGTCCCTGAACCAGTGCAGACTGGTTTATGCAAGGAGAGCACTAAATGTGTCCTTCAAAGCATACCAGTGGCTTTGCGAGACTACCCCTCCCAAGCCATGTAACACCTATTTCCAAAGGGAGAGGGTGTTTCCTCCCTCTCCCAGAGGAAATCCTTTGTTCTGCCTTCTTGGGCTTGATCTGTTTAAGCAGCAAGGGAGCAGAAACCAGTCTGTAGCATGGCAGCAGCGCAGGCTGCCTGGGGAAAAACCCTGCAAACTGGTAGGAGCAAAGCTGGGGGTCCTCTAAGGAGCCCCCAGAGTGTATGTAATCATACAACCAATTATGGCAGCAGTATTGGGGTATGATTCAGACATGTTTGATACCAAACATGCCTAGGTTTGGAGTTAGCTTAATGTAGCTGGACATAGGTAGAGGACTATATCCAGTACAATGCTAAAAATGGCTTCACCGCACTCACGAAGTCCAGGAAAATGGAGCTGGAGTTTGTGGGTGCACCACCGCTCATGCAGGGGTGCCCTCACACAGGTACTTGCACCCTGCTCTCTTGGCTAGGTGGGCCTGCCATAGGGGTGACCTCCAGTGACCCGGAGCACAGACTTGTAGTAGTGAAAAGGTGCATGCATCTTTGCATGCAGGCTGCAATGGCAGGCCGGCATACACCTTTTTCATGGGCTCCCATGGGTGGCATAAAGCATGCTGCAGCCCATGGGGAACCCTGGGTACCCCTGTGCCCAGGGTATCTAGGTACCATATACTAGAGACTTATATGGGAGCTCCAGTATGCCAATTGTGGGGTGTAAAGTTAGGGAGAGAGCAGTCACTGGGGTCTTGGTTGGCAGGATCCCAGTGAACACAGTCAAAACATACTGACAGCAGGCAAAAAGCGGGGGTAACCATGCCAAAAAGAGGGTACTGTCCTACAGACCACATTGTATAACCACATCCAAAAGTGTGGCCGCTCAAGCCACACGTCCTACAAATGCCGTAAGCCACACAAGTCACATATTGGCCTTGCCAGTGCTTCTTGTGTATTTTGTTTTTTGTTTTGTATGTTGTTGGCTGATGTCATTCATCATGTTGTCGAGTGCAGTGTATATTTATAGTAAAGTACGATTTATTTTGTAGAGAACTGGTTCTGCAAACTCAGTTGGTAGCCAGCGTACTCAAACTAAGAAATCCCACCCTGAAAATGAATTGGCAGGTTGGTCCTTCCTGGTCTGAAACCTAGTTATTCGATTTTGAGTGCACATACTTAAATTTTCTAAACTAGTAATTTGGTTGGTGGAAACAAGTGTCCTTTTACAACAAACCATAATCCAGGATTCTTGTAAACCAGGTACTACCTTTGTGAATGTTGGTTTTGCAGGGCTGCTTGGTAGCCTACACAGAATACTATTCTCTTGAGGCAGTGCCACACCACAACTGAACAATCAGGATTTAAGGCTGCAAAGATGTAGAGTCCTTCTGAGGCTGCCTCTAAAATAGAGGAAGATATGTGCACTGGAGAGACTTCTGCTGAGGGGAAAAAGGCTTTGGGAATTTTTCATATTTGAGTGTTATGTTTAGGAGTGTAGTGTTTGTGGGATGCAGGTGGCTGGATGGGTGTTGGGTCTAGTGTGCAGCCTTTTACAGTTTCTTTATAACAGGAAATAATGTTGCACTCCCGCTTATCCTCTAGCATGCGCTTATATGTTGTGTCGGCAGTGTCACTGGTTTAACTCCTTTTCAGGTGGGTTTGTGGTTCTTAACACTGGGTGAGAAGCATCATAGTGTTTTGAATGTTCTTCTGATAGGTGAATGGGCTAATTATTTGCTCAATTAATTGGCATGCCACTTGTCCGGTATGGGTGTAGTAAGCTGGCCATCATAAGTACTGTTGGATGCTTTAATAGCCTGTTAGGTTGTAGATTCAGACTGTCGGATTTATTTTAAAAACCTTTTTCTTAATGTGTTCTGTTGAAGTCTATTATGTGATGTTTTATGAGCACAGTAATAATTATATAGCTTATCTGTGCAGTCTTGGATATTATGCATGTGAAACATTTTATTTTTGATTGTAGGTAGGGATGTGCTGGTTTGTGGAGATCTTGTGGTGGTGGGAGGGGAGAGGACTACAAGCCCCAGGCTGCCCCCTTTTTTTGTTTTCAGGTTAAACCTTGGAGAAAGTTTAGTGACTGGAGCTTAACTGTTTGACAGGGTCTCCTTTTTACATGGCATTAGTAAACATGGGTAGGCGTAAGATATCATCAGTTGTGCCCACTTCCAATTTCACACTGGATGGTTACCTGCAAAGAGCAGTGTGTGCTCTCAGTAAGTAGATCGATTTGGCTGAGAGAAGACTGTCCTTGTTATCTATCAAATAGTCCGAGCTCAGGCTCCTGTTTTAGCCCCTAGTTCATTGCAGGATTTGGGCAATGAGGAGGAGGGCGCACAGCAACCCACGCAGGCATCATCCTGATATGCTACATATGCTCCAAATGTTAATTATAAACTTCCACTAACGGTCTGACCCTCAGATAATAGCAGGGGGGGGGGATTAACACCTATAGTGAACCCCAAACTTACTATTACGAAAAGGAAGAGTGGAGACTGACAAGATCTAAAAAGCAGAAAAACGCTGCCCATAAGATTGACCTAAATCCTAGTAGGGAGGAGGCCTCCGGGGCTTGTCAGTCCACAGATGTGGCCAGTGAGGGTTTGCTGTCTGTGCAGGAGGCCCTCCTATTGAACTTTAGGAAGATGATGATTGACGCTATGCAGCAAATACTGGTGTGCCTAGAACAGATTGAGACCAAAATAGATCGATTGTTTCAAAAAGAAACCCTTGGTCTGATCTTTGTGTTAGCGGGTCAGGCCCTCCCAAGTACTATTGTTGACAATCCGAGGGGCCGGGCTAATGCAGTCCCCTTGTTTGTTGATTCCACTGTTACTGCAGTTCCTGTTAGCGTTACATTTTCAACTAATAGCCCTGGTAAGGGGACTTGGTCTTGCTCTATGCAGCGCAAAGAAGTAAACCATTTATCTAAATGTAAATCTTCAAAGTATAACCCCCACAGCCTTTCCCCCAGGTTAAGGGGGCTTCTGTTTATTTGCAGTTAATCCCCTGAGTGCACTCCGTATACAGTGGTGTTAACCGGGGTCCTGCTCTGGCTGTTGATTTACACGAATACGCTCAAAGCCTGATGAATAAAGCAGCGGACTGGTGTAAGAAAAATGCTAAATGTAACCATATAATAAGCAACTATATCTTTATGGCCAGTAGAGTAAGCTGGGTGGGCCCTACTTTAAAGTCTATTGAATGGGACTGTATTGTGTTAAATTTTAAGAATCCCAATTGGGTTCATTCCTTGTTCTCTGTTAATTCATATAGACAGAACACAAAGTAGGATAATGGTTGGACCACTGAGTTTCTTTTACCTACCCCCTTCAGATCTATTCCGGAAGGCTGAGTATAATGGGTCACGCAAGTACAATAGGTTGCTTAGCCGGTTAGATTTTGTAGATCCAGGTGTTAACTATAACTGTTATGAAACCCTCTCAGACCTACTGGATATTGATTGATGTTTGACTTTCAGTGCCCAGTGATCTAGGTGTTGTGACCAAATCAATAGATTGCCACCAAGGCTAGTGACCCCCCATCCTTGCCCTGGCAAGTTGCCTGTAGGGACTCATTCTGACAAAAATAGTTTCGGAAATATGTTGGGTCTGCAGTTTTTATCCTGGAATGTGGCTGGGGTAAGAGAAACTCAATGAGGACTGGCTGAAATAGGTAGCTAACTATGATGTTATATCCTGTCAGGAAACATGGGCTCTTAATCCTATTTTGTTGAATGGGTATAGGTCTTATTGCTCACCCACCACCCCCCTCGTCGTCAGGGTGGAAAGGGGGTTTAGCAATTTTTCTTCCTTGTGACTTAGATAACCCCATAGTTACTGTGGTGGGGTCTACTCACAATTTTCAAATTGTGTATTTGCAAATAGCCAAAACCTTATCTGATTTTAGTAAATTATTATACCCAATTCTCATCTTAAACTGCAGAGATTGTTGAGGATTTAGAGAAGCTCACTGCCTTCTGCGGTATACAAAGTTTTTTTTTGTTGTTTTTTTGTTATGACCATTTCTGTAATTTGGACAAGCAATTTTAAAATTGTGAAATGTCAAATCAATGGAAAAGCGTCTGTGGGTTTTCTAACCTACATGAGAATCTTAGTCGTCACTTTTTACATTCTACATATGGCGAAACTATAAATAGATTAATCCTGTCTTATAGCCTGGTTGACACTTCAGATGTAATCGCTAATAACCGTCTGCCCACTTTTACAGGGAGCGGTGAGGGCAGTACGATCGACTGTTTTGATATCTGCTAATTTGGCATACAACTTGAGTTACTTCAAAGTTCATCAGCTGCCATTTAGTGATCATAGCCCTATCCATATTGTCCTGACTGGTAATTATTCTGTAATACCAGCAAGATATACTTGTACCCCCATTACTCATACAAACAGTAAAGGGGCTTGTCTAAAATGGAATAACGTCAACCCAGATAATTTTTTTTTATAATTTAATTACAAAATGGAACCTTACTTTCTCTGCTGCCTGTCATTGGGTAGACCCTCAGAAGATATCCTTATGAGTTTTTGTAATATCAGTGGCGAGGTAGCAAACCAATTAACTTCCAAAAAGCAGATAAAAGAGCAACCAATGAAACCTTGCTTTAATAAGGAGTGTACTAAGGTCCTCGGAGTTTTAAAAAAAAAAACTACTGCGCACGTACCATGCAATCCGGAAGTCATAACTGGCTCTAGAACGGCCTATAAACAAGATGGTTTTTAAAGTGGAAGTGGGAGCTGAGGACCAAGGCCTGGGTAGATTTGGATAGAGCAGCCAAACAAAGATAGCAAACCTTTCTGGGAGACTGTTAATCACCCGTTTTTTCCTCTGGAATAGTTACGTTAACAGCCGGGACTAGACTGACCATGTCTCCAATATTTTTAAATCTGGGGAAGTTTTTTTTCTACCCAAAGAAGTTGCAGCCTTTCTGCCCACTTTAGATGGGGAGGAATGGTTAGCTGATATTATTAACCAAGCCTCTGTAATAAACACAATGCTGAGTGCTGCCAGTAGCAACGCTCCTGAACCTGATGGGGTCCCAATTGATTTGTACAAACATAACATTGAGCTATGGGCTCCGTTATTGACTCATGTCCTGAGGGCAACCAGTAAAGGCAACCTAAGGGATTCATGGAAAGAGGCCATTGTCTCGATTTGAAAAAAACGGAGTTCGCCTGCCTGTTATCGTGTAATCTCTCTATTAGATTCCACAGTAAAGATTCTTGGCCGGGCAATCCTTAGAAACCTAGGCAGAAGCCACTACTTTTTTTTTTTTTCTCCACTACAATATGGTTTCAGAGCCAGTTTAGGGACAGAGCAGACACTAAATGTAAATCTTATGTGGGGTAAGTATGTGAAAGCCAGGAGAGGTGCCCGTCACATGGCATTCATGGACCTCTCCTGTGCTTTTTGACTTACTGAACTGCACAATTTTATTGGATCTAATGGATCAGGCCAGTATTGACCCCGCATTGGTGGACCTGGTGCACAGAATGCATACAGATTCAACTACCAAGGTGTGTTACATGCTTTCTGGGGAAATGCACAAGCCCAATTAGGGTGTCTAGAGGGGTAAGAGAAGGTTGTATCCTTGCCCCATTTTTATTTTTGCTGCATATCTAGGCACGTCCTTAGATTCATATAGTTTGTACATCCTACATCTTTGCTCACAATCTGTCCCGGTCCTCCTTTACACAGACGATGCTGTCCTTTTAGCACTAACTGAACATGGTTTCCAAAATCTGTTGAATGGATTTTATAATTTTATGACCAAATTAAAGCACAGGGTTAACTTCCAGAAATCATTTTTACTAACCATTGGTCCTTAAACCACAAAAACAAGGGCTTTCCAGATCGGTGGAACCCAGCTGATAAAGGTACCCTTTTTTTTTTTTTTTCTCTATTTGGGTATCCTGTTTGATGCCTCCTGGTTTTGGGAGAGGATGATCGGCCAAAGAGCACTTAAAATAGATTTGCTAATAGGCTTGGTCGCGATCCTTTAGGGAATTAATCCAGTTGTATAAAAGCAAATGTATCTCTCTTGGGACCTATGGTGCAGGTGTGTGGGGTTGCTCTTTCATGGCGACTTCAAGTCGTAGAAAATAATTTTTTATTGAGGTATTTGCAATCTGCTGCCTTGCTGGAAACCTATGTTGTGAGCTTTTAGATCAGCCATAAAATTACGGTCTATGGTAATGATATGTGAATTGTAAGTTTTTTTTATTTTTTGTTTTTTTTTAACATGTATGTGCTATCGTCCAATTAAATGTGTACTACACTTATGTAGATGGAACCGGAATGTCTGATTGAGAATGGATTTTCCCAAATGTGTGCTTTTAATGTTTTTTATTACTTTGATTTTAAAAAAAAAAAAATTTTTTTACTTACATGTGCCATCGTCCAACTCCATCCACATTGCACCTTATGTTGATGGAATTGGAATGTTTTTATTGTGATTTGATTTCGCAAAAAAATTTTTGTTTTTGTTTTTTAATGATCAGTCTTGAGGTAACATATTGGGAAGGCTTTTTGCTATTTTGCACAATCGTATCGAGGAAATGGCTGTAATAGTTTAGCTACTATTTTGCACACTTTTGTTTGTAATGTTTTTTTTTTTATTCTACTTTTATGGTCTAAATTTAGATCTAATATCGATATTTTGATGATTGCAGGTGCATGCTGCTGTTTGATGCTTTCAAAGCACTTGTAATTTTATTTTATTTTTTCCCCCCAAAGGCAAATGGACGTTTTCACCTGGAAAGCGTTAACATCACACTAATTGACCAGCCTTTTGGTGAGTATTGGAGTGCATGGGGGTTTGTATTTTATTTTTAGCTAACTTAGAATGATTTCTAGGTTCGACCTTAAACAGCTCTTACCTTGCGACCTACAGTGGGGCTGTGCAACTTAAATACTGGAAATAAATGCATTCCCACTCCTTGCAAATAACTTCCTTTGACTGACTAGGCTACAACCACTTCTTTCTTCAGAAAGTACCCATTAGTTACTTGATGCTTGTAACAAGCTGCTACTTTTTTGTCCTTTCTCCGTTGCCACACCCACACTCTTCTACCATGCACTGTACAGGAATTGTTTGTAGTCCACCAAATCGAACAATCCCAGTCAAGACTTTATTTGTGGGAATTATTCTGACCCCAGGGTCTGAATTGCAGGTTTTGTCCGACTAGCACCAAATGTTAGTTATGCTTTTTTCTGTTTATTTTACTTTTTGTCAATCGCAGATCTAGGGACTTCACAGCCAGATTCATGTGTTCCAAGTGATTTCCTACTCTTCATTTTCATCCTGTCGAGCTCCAATGAGGCCGTTAACTATTTTCTTTTTTTCTTCTAATTTCTAACAGTCTTGTTTGCCAACAATAATCTGAGTTATTGGGATGCTGCATTGGGGAGTTCCTACATGTGTCTGAAGCAGCAAACGCTTGACGTTGGTACAAATGTTTCCGTAAATGTGTTTGATGTAAGGGTCCAGCCATTTCAAGTGCTGAATGGAAAATTCTCAACGGGTAAGTGGGTTTAAAAACAATTCACAGATAAATGCTTGTTCATTTTTTATATATTTTTGAATGAGTACCTTTTATCAAATGTCATGTTGGCATGCTTTCAAGACATGTGTACAGGGGTGGCTGAAAATAACATCTTCAAATTCTGCCTCTTGTGCAATAGTCTCTGTTGCTGGAAAGGCAGGTATGGCATCTGCTTTGTTTGTCCATGGACCTCAAGAATCCCAGTGAGCATGCCAGGTGCCTGAGTATTATAAGGGTATTATCTTGAAGAAGAAAGTATGAGATTGGGCTCAATGTACGTCAAAAAGGGAGTTTGCTCAGAACCCTGCCCCTCTCTGGGAGATTTTAAGGAAGAATATGTTGAAGCTGGTAGGAATAAACAAAACTAAGAATGCCGACCTGAGAAGTTTCCGATCTGACAGAGAATTCTAGCTGCAGATTCCTTACCTTAGAATTCCCTGGTGTCCGCTTCGAATCCAACATTTTTCTGCTGAGCAGTAGCCTGCGCATGCTGTTGGGTGGCGTTATTCGTATCTGTGTGTCTGGCTCCGCGTGGCATCGTTTGAGCTGTCTGACGTCACGGTTCTCTATATAGACTCCACCTCGGTGCGCCCACATCAGTTCTTTCCTTCTGCACTGGTTAAGTGCAAATCCGGAAAGCTACCCTTTTCTATGACGGATGTCTAGGTTTTTAGTCTTGATTGTTTGAAGCATGTCTTCTAGAAAGACTGGTTTCAAACCGTGTGGTGCATGTCATCGCACCATGTCGGTCACAGAGCCACACAGTCTCTGGTATTTGAATAAGGATCACTTCTTGACTTTGTGTTCAGACTGTCGGGCAATGGCTCTGAAGGCCTTGAGGGAGCCATGCAGGACTGACCTCCTCAGAGTCGTGCTCACTGAAGGATCCCTCAAACTTCTTGCGGCCCAACAGCCGTCCTCAAACTTCTTGCGGCTCGACAGCTGTCTTCGATTGGCGTGACTCCGAGGAGGTCACAGTCCTGCAGTAGGAGGTGGTCGCGGAAAGTCCTTCCTTGCATTTGAGGTCATCCAATCACCTCAGGTAAGAGGCACAAGAAGTCCAAGCGGACTTCGACTTTGCCAAGCCAGTCGGCTGATGAGGTGTGTCGGGGACATCTACGTTCCGAGTGCCGTTCCACGAGCTGTCGCCAGGGCAGACACCACATGTCTTCCCCATTTTCAGGGGACCAGAGCGACCCCCGCTCAAACAAATTTTGAGTCCATGAGCCTTTTTTTTTTTATAGCTATCTGCACCCTCTGGTGGGTCTTCAGCAGGGGCCCCATCGGGTTCGACATCTGCAGCTTCGGCCTTTGTGCCGTTGGGGGACCCCCGGGATCCGATAGTGGATCCGGACCAGTGCTGGTCCCACAGTCTACCTCCTCCGTGTCACAGCAATGCTTCCTCCACCACCGGCGCCCACGAGTGGTAGCCCCAACCTCCTTCTGGATGAGCCGGAGCGACGTCGTACGACGCCGCCTCACAGTGCCATTTAAGCCCAGATAATTGCCTTAGCCTTATTCTGAACAGCCAGGCACAGGAGAGGAGTGGGAGGGGTCTGAGGACCCTTAAGAGTACAACCTGGAGCGAAAACAGGACTGGTATGAGGATCTAAGGGAGGCCAGTGGACTAGACAGGTCTCCAGATACTGGTATGCTGTCCTCCTAATGTAGCTACAGAGGTGGGAGC
Organism: Pleurodeles waltl; assembly: GCF_031143425.1. Lineage (NCBI taxonomy): Eukaryota > Metazoa > Chordata > Amphibia > Caudata > Salamandridae > Pleurodeles > Pleurodeles waltl. The sequence continues at coordinate 180,325,252 of NC_090438.1, forward strand.
TTCTTATGCAATGGTGGTGCGTATGGCAGCTGAGGTCTTGGACCTAGACGTGCCCATGGTGCCAGTCAGGACAAATCTCCTGACAGGTGCTTCAGCCGGGGGGGTGACTACATCAGAGCCGATGTGGCCCTTCAATGAGACCCTAACAGACATCTTTCTGGGAACATGGTCCAAACCCAGCACAGGGGCTCCTGTGAATAGAATAGTCGGCCGCTGCCATAGAACTGCTCCAAGCAACCCTAGTCTCCTTACCGAACACCCCACCCCGGAGAGCTTGGTGGTCCAGGCTGTTGGGACTCATGGCTTCCTGCATCCTATTGGTCAAGCATGCCAGATGGCATATGAGGGCTCAGCAGTGGGACCTGAAGTTCCAATGAGCACAGCATCAGGCAAATCTTACCTAAGTGGTTCAGATATCGAAGGGGACTGCAAAGGATCTGCACTGGTGGTTAGTGAACTGTGATTGGGTCAAAGGCAGACTCCTCTCCCTTCTCCAACCAGATCTCGCAGTAGTGACAGATGCATCACTTCTGGGATGAGGCGGCCATCTGGGAGAGGTGGAGATCAGGGGTCTCCGGTCTCCGACAGAAACCGGCCTCCATATCAACTTGTTGGAGCTATGGGCGATCCGACTAGCATTAAAGGCATTTCTTCCTGTTGTGAAAGGGAAGGTAGTGCAGGTGTTCATGAACAACACCACCACAATGTGGTACTGCAACAAGCAGGGTGGTGTGGTGTTGTGGACCCTTTGTCAAGAGGCTCTGCGTCTCTGCACATGGTTGGAACAGCAGGGCATAACCCTGGTGGTTCAACACCTAGCAGGTTCTCTGAATGCCAGGGCTGACAAACTTAGCTGACGATGCTCACAAATGGTATCTCCATCCTGAGGTGGCGCAAGGACTCTGGGCAGTGGGGAGAGCCTTGGTTAGATCTGTTCGCCTCTGTAGAGAATGCGCAATGTCAGCAGTTTTGCACGTTGGAGTTTCCAAGGAGGCTATTGCTAAGCGACGCTTTTCGTCACAAGTGGAGTTCAGGCCTCCTGTAAGCCATTCCGTCCATACCACTTCTGCCCAGAGTTCCTAAAATCAAGAACGACTGGGCCCCAGTAATGCTAGTGGCGCCGGATTGGGCACGGAGAGTCTGGTATCCAGAGCTTCTCAAAATGAGCATCAGTTCTACAATCAGGTTTCCTCTTCGGGAGGATCTTCTGTCACAGGGGAAGGTTCTTCACCCAAACCTGTCAACCTTGCGGTTTCACGCGTAGAGGTTGAGCGGCGACAGTTGATGGTTTATGACCTCCCTTCCGAAGTTTGTGATGTCATTCTGGCAGCCAGGCATCCCTCTACTAAGTTGATTTATGCCTGCCGGTGGAAACGTTTTGTTTCATATTGCACAGAGAAGTCTATTGATCCTCTTTATTCTCTATCTAATATCCTTTTTTTTTTATTTTTTTATTCGATCTCTCGCCTGACCCCTCCAAGGGATATATTGCTGCCTTATTGGCTTTTCTACACTTGCCCTACCAACAATCTTTGTTCTGGTCTCCCATCTTACAACATTTTTTAAAAGGGCTTGTGCATATGTTTGCACTTGTGCCATTTGTCATGCCCCAGTGGGATATTAATCCTGTTCTATTACTTTGCTAATGTGTGCTCCTTTTGAGCCTTTACATAACTGTCCTCTCCAGCTGTTCACTATCAAAACAGCCTTTGTGGTGGCAATTACATCTGCCAGGAGAGTGAGTGAGCTGCAGGCTTTATCATGGAAACTGCTGTATTTCATGATCTATCCTGATAAAATAGTCCTCAGAACTCATGCCTCTTTCCTTCCCAAGGTGGTGACCCCTGTCCATCTGGGTCAAAATATCCCCCTGCCCACCTTCTTTACACCACTGCATCCCTCTAAGGAAGACGAGCGTCTCCATTGGCCGGACCCAAAAAGTGTTCTTGTTCTACCTTGACCGCACAAAAGAGTTCTGGGTGGACGTCCAACTCTGTGGGATACGCTGGTGCACAGAAGGGTCGGGAAATACAGAAACAGTCCATTTCGCGCTGGGTCGTTATCAGTTTCAAGATTTGCTCTGCTTTGGCCAAGAAGCAGCCTCCAGAGGGCTTGAAGGCTTCCTCTACCAGAGGAAAAGCTGCTACCACTGCATTAGCTCGTGGCATGCTTGTACTTGACATCTGCCAAGCAGCAACGTGGGCTTCCTTGCACACGTTTGCGAGACCCTACTGCCTTGATAGCCAGGTGAGGAGAGGGGCATTTTGTCCACTCGGTCCTGCAGGACTTCCTGGTGTGAAATATACCCTCCAGACCCACCGCAAGGAGTTATAGCTTGGGTATCTATTCTAAGGTAGGGAATCTGCAGCTAGAAGTCTATCAGATGACCAGGTTACTTACCTCCTGTAAATTATCTGGTAGAGAGACTATCTAGCTGCAGATTCCTAAAAAAAAAAAAAAAAAAAGTGTGTATATATGTGTGTATATATATATATAATATATATGTGTGTGTATGTATATATATATATATATATATATATATATATATATATATATATATATATATATATATATAAAAAAAAAATAAAGGCATGGCTTTTTTCTTCAAACCATCAAGAGTAAAATAAAAATTTAAAAAAAAAAAAAAAAATTGTTGGTTCTCTATGACTCTGCGCTTCTGGTCTGGAAAAAACTGACATATGCGCGCCGAGGTGGCGCAGAAAAATTCCGGATTAGAAGCTGACGGCAGGGAAATCTAAGGTAAGGAATCTGCAGCTAGATAGTCTCGACCAGATAATTCAATGTTCTTTAGGATTGTTCATTCGTGGACTACATCAAGGACACCATTGTCACTCCTACATTATTGGGCTTGCAATGGTAATTCACTTGACCCTTGACAGGTATTGCATTGTTTTCAGAGAAAAAAACTGTCAGGTTCCTCACTCCTCCTATATACAGTGAGCGCTTGCTCCATACTCAGAAAGCTGTATGCACTCATAATAGTTGATATAGGCTATTAGTGTAAACACCATGTGCGTTCTAAAAATACTCGGAAGTCATTAACCAAATTTGGGCAAATGTTAAATAAGCCCCACACTTATTTCATCGCAAATCCCGAGCATATCAGTCTGTGTTAACCCGGTCTCCATCACCATAGATCCACAAGTTCTTTATAATGCACTAGTCTCCTTGCTCACCTTATTCTCCCTTCAGCCCTGAAGTCGGAACTCCATATTTAGGCATCCTGTTCAGCGGTGTGTCCATGTGTCTTATCCCACCTTCGCATTGTATCTTATAGGCCTTCTTTAAGCATAGTTTTCTATGTACCAAGGAGGGGTTCTTTCCTTCTGATTCGTTACACCGAATGTGTGAATTATGCCTCTTATTAAAAAATATAAATGGAACCCGACTGCTGCATTTAGTTCTTCTTTTCTACAAGACTGAACACAAGGTGTTCTTCTGTTACGCATATCTCTGCCACACTTATGGACCGTGCATACAGCAGAGAATGAAGATGTTTGTTCTGTCTTGTTAGCATAAATCACGAAAATCATGGTAATCCCAGCACGCATTCAGTCCCTGTACAGATCACGCGTTAGGCTGCTTTTTAGGCCCCCTGCTTTCACCATAACCTTAAATAAATGTAAATGCACAATCATCTGGTATAAACAGGCTTGTATTCTATGCAAAATGAAAAACCCAAATCGCCTCGCCTCACGCTTCAAAATACCTTAGCAAAAAAGGAAAACTGCCTGAGAATCTAAATTTCTTGCTGAATGGTGCTCACAACACTGTTTCAGCCCAGAGCCATATTGACACAGTGCCGTGGTGCAAATATACATTTTTTTCAGTCTGTTGGGAATAACCAGCATAATCTTGGCTCATTGTTAGTGTTTGAATGGACAGAGACCAGACATGAAAATATGCTTAAAATCGAAGACTTATGCCAGTTAACACTTCAGTTTCGAAAGAAACACCTCTTTGCTGAAAGCTAGTCACTACATCTTCAAAGTGGATCCCAAAAATCATGGCACATCGCTCAGGCCCAGATTTCTGTAAGATAATATATGCCTTTTAAAAAGGCAGTGCCTGGATCTTTAAGGGGAAGCTAGCAGCTGTCATCCTCCCTGCACAGTCATCACCCTGTGGTAAGGCAGCTGTACAGCGAGCAGGCACATCTACACTTGGATGTCAAAAGGTGAGCGCGCTAGTGTTCTCACTCTGCTGTACTTGATGCAAATCGAGATGACCAGTATGATGATTCTCAATCCAAAGATTAAGAGGAGGGCGTTAGTGATGGTGTCTGGAATAATTAAAAGCTGGATTCTTATAAGATAAAAGGTTAGGTTCCTGCTCTATTAGGCCGTCAACCCTAAATTAGATGTCTGCATTTGATGCAGGGTCACAGCATGCAGCCTGCTATTAAAAAGTAGTGATGTAATTTGAGGAAAATAGAGGACTTCCTCATTTACCTATTGGGACAAGGAGTGAGCCAATTAGCAGGTCTCCATGCTGAAGAATGTAAAAGCCTGGAAATGACAATTTGTAGAAACTGCTAAAGGCAAGTGTTGGAAATGGCCCTTTTTGCAGGGTTATCCCCAGTCTTTTTGCCTCCTCCATCCTATTTGTTCTTAAGTGCATATGCTCTCTGTGTAAAGTGTACTGTTGATTGGTGTATCCATGATTGGCATATTTGATTTACTGGTAAGTCCCTAGTAAAGTGCATTAGAGGTGCCCAGGGCTTTTAACTCAAATGCTACTAGTGGGTCTGCAGCACTGATTGTGCCACCCACATTAGTAGCCCTGTAAACGTGACTCAGACCTGCCATTGTGTGCTGCTTTAAACTGCCAATTCTACTTGGCAAGTGTACCCACTTGCCAGGCCTCAACCTTCCCTTTTACTACATGTAAGGCACCCCTAAGTTAGGCCCTAGGTAGCCCCTGGGGCAGGGTACAGTTTATGTTTAAGGTAGGACATACACTAATGTGTTTTATGTCCTAACAGTGAAATACTGCTGAATTCTGTTTTCACTGTGCAAGACTTATCTCATAGGTTAACATGGGGGCTGCCTTTAAATATCCTTAAAGCACAGATTCCCTTTGGGAGGAGATAGCCGTGGAGTCCTGGGGTCTCTGAGCTCACAATTTAAAAATACATCTTTTAGTGGAGTTGGTTTTTAGATTTAGTTTGGAAATGCCACTTTTAGAAAGTAGGTATTTTTTTTGCTTAATCCATTCTGTGACTGTTTGTGGATTCCCCGTCTGGGTCAGTTTGGCAGTTTGGCTGTTCACACCTCTCCTCTAGACAGTGACACAAAGGGGGCTGGGGTGTAGCCTGCAAATCTTGATTAGCCATTTGTGCTGGAGGGGAGTAGAGGAGTGGCCACTCACACCTGAAAGGACTGTGCATGCCCTCACACAATGCTGTCTCCGACCCCCTGATGAGTGTCTGGGGCCTGCCCTGGAAAAGGAAGGATCTTGCAAACACTTGAGACTTTGCTTTGAAGTTTGCCAACTTCAAAGGCAGAACTGGGTATAAGAAAGACCCAAAATCCCAAACTTTTAGCATCTTTCTGGAATCAAGAGGAACCTCTGGCCAGGAGAAGAGCTGGAGGAGGAGTACTGTCACTTTGCTGTGTTGCTTTGTTGGACTGGCCTGCAGTTACTGCTTCTGCCTGGAAAGAGTGCAAAGGGTGAACTTTGCTGTGTGTCCTGCTTGAGAAAGTTCTCCAAGGGCTTAGAGTAGAGCTTGCCTCCTGTTTGAAGTCTCAGGGACACCAAAGACTTCAGTTTCCTCAACCTGCAGCACTGGGAACTGGATGTTTTGTGTTGTTCAAGAGGAGAAACCACTGCAACGCCGCATGGAATCTCATTGCCCTGCTTCGCACCGCGACCCTGGTCTCACCGACAGTCATTGGATGACTTCACCAAGCCGCTGCTCGCACTGTGACCTGTGGGCCCCACCCTCTGACATCGTCTGCTCACACTGCCACCTGGGCATCCCCGACGGCGCTCATGCTGACATTGGCGCGCTGCCTGCACCGTGGCCTGTGGACACTGCTCATGAGGTACACGAAGCACCATCCCATCCCATCCTGCACCGCAGCCCCGGTCCACCGACGCCAGCACCATCAAATCCTGTCGTCACCAGGCATCCTGCCTGCACCGTGGCCTGTGGACACTGCTCGTGAGGGTCACGAAGAAACGTCCTGTCCCGCACCGCTGGTTTGGACCTACTGACTACAGCGCTTCAGCAACGATGACGAAGCTGCTGCCTGCACCATGACCTGTGGACACTGCACGTTGCACCGCCCCACTTCACACCGCAAGCCCTGGTCTCCTGGACGCGGTCACTGAACTGCTGCCTGCACCTTGACCAGTGGGCACCGCACATCGCATCATCCCGATTTGCACTGCAGCCCGACGCCATCCATGCCGGTGCAGATCGAACTCAAGGCTGATGAAGTCAGGAGCAACGCGTGACCTCAAGGACCCGACGACTCCTGCACTGACGACACATTCCAGACCTCACCGCGAGGATCACGATGCCCTGCAAATCCAAGGTAATGTTTGCGGGTCCTCCCGACACCGTAGATTGCCTGCAACGCTGCGGCTTGCCTGAACTGTTGGTTTTGCTGATCACGACGCTGTGATAGCCCCAGGTGGAGCAATCGACTTCAAGGAACTGCATTTTTGAGTATATCTTGCAGAATTCATATTTTTACTGTATGTTGGATTTTTATCGTATTTGGTCTTGTTTTATATAGATACATAAATATTGGCTATTTTTCTAAAACTGGTGTGGTGTCAATTTGTAGTGTTTTCACTTATTACTGTTATGTGCAAATGCTTTACACATTGCTTCTGAGATAAGCCTGTCTGCTCGTGCCAAGCTACCAAGGGGGTGAGCAGGGGTTATCTGAGTAGGTATCTCCCTTATCCTGACTAGAGTGGTGGTCCCTACTTGGACAGGGTGCAAACCGACTGCCAACTAGAGACCCCATTTCTAACAGCAAGTACATATTTACATATTGAGGTTAAATATAAAGCTGCTACATGTGACGTTTTGTGTTGGTATCCATGTGTTTGCACACAGCTTACAAGCGTTAATTATATTTTGTAACTATGGGAAGAGATCCACCACATGAGTAACTATCTGGATTTGGCAGCTGGTAACCACGAAGGCCAAGATCTAGCAGATGCTAAGGTTACCTAACTGATGTGACCGCTTATAATGGGGAAAGACCTGTAGTGAGTTGAATGTATTACTGAGGCACATTTTAACATGGCAAAATACATTTTGCACACGAGAAACACTTTCTAAGCAAGCCTTAGAACAATCCTAGGTGTAAAAACATTGTTAACAACCAGATGTCCTCTAGTCCCCTCCAGCACCACCACGCACATGTGTTTTAAGGGTTTAACCATTGGTGAATGATTCAGGCACTGCTCAAGGAGATTATTCTTTACCAGACCTTTCTCTGGTGGTGAAGGTCATGCACCTTATGGGACTGGTTGCATTGTGCTTTGCCCCAACACTTCGAGTTCTGCAACAGATGTCTGCCTCTGGCTCTCTTGCTGCATTCTTTGTCCTGATAGATCGTTGTGGTAATGCTCAAGTGTAGGAAGTTGGCTCTATGTACTATCTCCAAGTAAGAGTAGTGTTCAGAGTCCAAGGGCTCCCCTTATAGGTAAGATAGTGGCAAAAGTAGATAATTCTAATGCTCTAATTTGTGGTAGTGTGGTCGAGCAGTAGGCTTATCAGAGGGTAGTGTTAAGCATTTGTTGTACACACAGGCAATAAATGAGGAACACACTCAGACTAACTCAAGGCCAATAGTTTTTATTATGTATTATTTTATTATAGTTTAATTTATTTTTAGAATCACAAGTTCAAGATTTGAAGTGAATACATAAATGCAAGGTACTCCACACAGGTAAGTTAAGAACTTTGAGTTACAGCAATATCATATACAGTTTTTGTTAAAATGGCTATAAGCTATTTTAAAAGTAGACCGTGCAAAAATAGACATGGTTAGATTGTGAGGTAAGTAAGACACTTACAAGTTTCAGTTCCTGGGCATAGGCAGCCCACCGCTTGGGGTTTAAGGCAACCCCAAACTTACCACACCAGCAGCTCAAGGCCAGTCAGAGGTGCCCAAAACACATAGGTGCCTATGGAGAACAGGGGTACTCCGGTTCCAATCTGCCAGCAGGTAAGTACCTGCGTCCTCAGGGGGGCAGACCAGGGGGGTTTTGTAGAGCACTGGGGGGGGGGGGGGGGAGACACAAGTAGGCACAAAACACACCCTCAGTGGCACAGGGGCGGACGGGTGCATTGTGCAAAGCAGGCCTGTTTTTTTTGGTTTCAATGGAGGGACCCGGGGGTCACTCTGGCAGTTCAGGGGGGTTTCTCTGGCCAGCCACCAACTGGGCTAGGCAGAGGGTCACCTGGGAGTCACTCCTGCACTGAGGTTCGGTTCCTTCTGGTCCTGGGGGCTGTGGGTGCAGTGCTTGGTCCAGGCATCGGGTTCCTTCTTACAGGCTGTCGCGGTCAGGAGGAGCCTCTGGATTCTTTCTGCATGCGTTGCTGTGGGGGTTCAGGGGAGGTTGTCTCGGGTTACTCACGGGGTCGCAGTCACCTGGGAGTCCTCCCTGTGGTGTTGGTTCTCTGGATCTTGAGCTGGGGGTGTCGGGTGCAGAGGGTGAAGTCTCGCGCTTACGGCGGGAAGAGTGAGGTCATTGAAAGTTGGAGAAAAGTTGCAATATTGTTGCTGTTGAGCAGAGCCGCTGCTCACTGGAGTTTCTTGGTCCTTAGATTCAGGTTAGTTTTCTGAGGCTTCAGAGGTCGCTGGTCCCTGTTGCAGTTTCGAGTCAGGAGACAGGCCGGTAGGGCTGGGGCCAAAGCAGTTGTTGTTTTGTCTTCTCTGCAGGGCTTGTAGGTCAGCAGTCCTTCTTGGTTCAGGTTGCAGGAATCGGATTTCCTGGGTTCAGGGTTGCCCCTAAATACTCAATTTAGGGGTGTGTTTAGGTCTGGGGAGTAGTAGCCAATGACTACTGTCCTTGCTTGATGCTACACCCTCCTTGTACCTCCTCCCTGAGGTGAGGGAGGCACATCCCTATTCCTATTGGGGGGGAATCCTCCAAAATCAAGATGGAGGAATTCTAAAGGCAGGGGGGTCACCTCTGCTCAGGACACCTTAGGGCAGTGGTTCCCAAACATTTTTGACCCGCGGCTCCCCTGACCTATTGGCCACTGGCCATGGCTACCCATTATGTTACTTTTTTTTTATGTAAGCCCGGCCTCTGGAGTAGTTCAATTTTTCTCTCTAAAACATAATTGGGATGGAGCTGTTGAAGGTACCATAATCCTAAATATAACAAAATAAAAATGTAACAATTGTTTAATTTAAAAAAAAAAAAACCTTTTAATTTGTAAAGTCAGAAACAATACTCTTCAGCACTTGGGTGCACATTTTGGATTTTTTAAAACAATAGACCCTAACTAGTCCTAAGAATAGTGGCTAACATGACAGAGGAATTTTCTGAGTTCAGAAAAGCGGATTGTTACCCACGCGCAGGAATGGGTTTGCTCAGTGAAAAACAGAGGTGTTTACACAGAACCAGTGGGAAAATCTATGTAAGCAGTTTCCCCCTCAACCGGCAGGTTACCCACATGCTGAGCATTGGAATAACCAAATTCATTAGTTAATAAATAACCATGCTAGGTCATACAGAAATAAATGTAGTTTAACATGAAAATATCCAATCCTTTTCCAGTAGGTGGTGTCCGAGCCTGTGAAATGATGTCTAACTAGCGTAGTCTTCGATGAAATTCTAAATTAGGGCTTTGGTGTCTGTATATTTGAATTATGTGACTGTTGTGCAATTTAACGAACTCCAGTAACAAAGGAATGAACAAAAAAATATTTTATCAATTTACAGTTTTAAAACTTGACTTCCTGTTATTTCATAAGAAATTGGCACCATCAGCACATAATTGTTTCATAAAGTGCATCTTTTCACGGCCCCCCTGGCTAGCTTTAATGGCGGACCGGGGAGCCGCAGCATACAGTTTGGGAGCCTCTGCCTTCGGGGCTGTCCTGACTGGTGGATGTCTCCTTGTTTTTCTCATCTTCCCCTAGACTTGCCGCCAAAAGTGGGGGCTGTGTCCGGGGGCAGGCATCTCCTCTAGCTGGAGTGCCCTGGGGAATTGTAACAGGAAGCCTGAGCCCTTAAGGCGCACTTCTAGGTGTTTTCAGTTCCTGCAGGGGGGAGGTGTGAAGCACCTCCACCCAGAGCAGGCTTTGTTTCTGGCCTCCATAGGGCACAAAGGCCCTCACCCTAGGGGGTCAGAAACTCTTTTCTCAGCAGCAGGCTGGCACAGACCAGTCCTGCACTGAAGGGTTGGGTACAATACAGGGGGCATCTCTAGGATTGAAGGGTTGGGTACAATACAGGGGGCATCTCTAGGATGCCCTCTTTGTGAAGTTCTTAATAAATACAGCACTGGCATCAGTGTGGGTTTATTATTCTGAGAGGTTTGATACCAAACTTCCCACTATTCAGTGTAGCCATTATGGAGCTGTGGAGTTCGTTTTTGACAAACTCCCAGACCATATATTTAATATGGCCACACTGTACTTACAATGTCTAAGAATAGACTTTGACATTGTAGGGGCATATTGCGGTATAGTGCACCCTGCCTTAGGGCTGTAAGGTCTGCTAGGGGGGTAACTTACCTATGCCACAGGCAGTATTTTGTGGGCATGGCATCCTAAGGGGGATGCCATGTCGGCTTTGTGTTTGTTGGTGGGGAGAAAAGGGCAATCTACAATGGCAGTGTGCATCTGTTAGGTGAGGGGTCCCTTAGGGTGGCACAACCTATGCTGCAGCCCTTAGGGACCTTCCCTGGTCAGAGCCCTTGGTACCACTGGTACCTTTTACAAGGGACTTATCTGTGTGTCAGGGGTGTGCCAATTGTGGAAACAATGGTACATTTTAAGTGAAAACACTGGTGCTGGGGCCTGGTTACCAGGGTCCCAGCACACTTCTCAGTCAAGTGTGCATCAATATTGGGCAAAAAGTGGGGGGTAACTGCAACAGGGAGCCATTTTCCTACATCAAGTTACAGAATAAATTACAGCGATCTAATTTGCACAATCTCGTGGAGTCTGTAAGCTCCTAGGCACACTAGCCCACGTTTTCATTTGTCATGGGGTAGGCATCTAGCCTCAAGCCAGGCAGCTATTGCAGCAAAGGTTGCAATACCTGCATTGTGCTGTAAGGCAGGAGTGCATTTTTTTAGCATGCCTCCAGATAACAGAATAATTGTCTAGTGAAGACATTTACTGTGTATAGTTTGCTCAGTAAACGTTCCTTCCTTTCACCGCACAACATGATGGCCACCTTCTGTACTCAAAAAGGTGTCCCTGAGTAAGTACCAAACCAGAAAGGAGTCATGACTTCCACATACGTGGGATAAGAAAGAACGTAAAGTGTAAGTTGTGGTCTAACTATATTAGACATCTGTACAGTAAAATACAATCCCTGCACCTCAAGATGGCCACTCTTCTAGACATCTCGTTGCTACAATATGGAGATCAAAGGATACATCTAATACATCTTTGCTAAGTTGAAAATGCTATATGTTCGCAATTCTCTCCTTTGGCATCAGTTCAGCTCCAAGCCTCTACATCAAATGTTTGTGTCAGCAGCACTCTGGAATTACTGGGCCTTCCATATGTATGCATGTCTGGATGACTCAAAGGAGAGGACACTGCGTCACTCGAAGTATCAAAAAGGCTGACTATTCACTTACTGCTATATCTGGGTCTCATGATAAATGTTCTGATTTGCAGCGTTGCCCAACATTTTTTTTAAAGCACCTTTTTATTCTGATTGCAAGGGTTTACTCCAAATGATTCTGCCATTGCTCAAGGAGGTTCCTCTTTACTAGCCCTCTGTCTCTGATGGTGAGGAAGGTCATGCACATTTTGGACCTGGTTCTGTTGTGCTTTGCCCCAACATGTAGAGGGTACTACAGGTATGTCTGCCTCGGGGCCTTGTGCTGCCTAAGTTCTGATCTATAGTTTTGGTAATGCTGAAGTTACTGAACAAATTGGAGCTGTAACTTGCATAATCTCATGGTAGGTGGAGCACTCGTGAACCCACTTGTGACAATCCGTTCATGCATAGCATGGATATGCTAGAGATCTCTTATGAACTGCCTGTGCAGTTTTCGAAAAATTGCAGATTTTGTGAAGTAGATACTGTCTGCGGCCAGAAGGTAGTTTTTTGCATGTTAAGTTCATGAGCATGTGCACAATAAAAGGTTTAAATGCATGCTGTCCTCTATCCCACATAGATATAACATTTCTGGGATGTTCAAAAGGTCTCCACCCAGAAATATTCTGTTCGTAGCATATGTGGCAATATATACACATGCTCTACGTACTCCTGCCATCTAGTGTTGGGCTCAGCTGTTCAACTTGTTTTTCAAGCCCTTTGTTGGTAATGCACTTGGACATCTGCTCTATTGTTAGGCTCCATCCGGTTCAGACATGTTCCAATTTAGCTTTTGGACTCAGCGCCTCTAATAGCAAATGTTGAGCATGCAATCTCCCCAAGCCTGTCACTTTCTTCCCCCTCAACATGCTTTGGTTAATGTGAGAAAAGATTGAGCCCCCGATCCATGGCCTTCCTGGGCGTTCTCTTCCGTATTGCTGCCAGAGAATTATGAGGCGTCAAAGGTGATAGAATAGATACCCTTGAAGAATTCCCCTCAGGCATGCAAAATACCCTTGGGCCAGTCTTAACAGGCTTTGTAATCTGTCTCCTTTGAGCTCCTTGACACACTCTGCATTTCATCCCTCACCTTAAGGTGCAAAAAAAAAAGGGAGGGGGGGGGGGGGGGGCTAGTGTGGTCGAGCAGCCTTAGGCTTATCAGAGAGGGGTGTTAGACATTTACCATAGGCACACAGTCAGTAAATGACACATGACTTAAGAAGTTCCACATCAATTTCCAAAAATAGCAAGTATCTATGTGTTCGATGGCATCTGTCGCTGTAGATACACATGTTCTGCATAGCTCGCCATCTGGTGTTGGGTCGGAGTGTTACAAGTTGTTTTTCTTCGAAGAAGTCTTTCGAGTCACGGGACCGAGTGACTCCTCCTTCTGTCTCCATTGCGCATGGGCGTCGACTCCATCTTCGATTGTTTTCTTTCCGCCATCGGGTTCGGACGTGTTCCTGTCGCTCCGAGTTTCGGAACGGAAAGTTAATAAATATCGGAAGATTTTCATCGGTATTGTTGCGTTCGGGATCGGCGTAGTTAGATTCAACACCGCATCGAAGATCGACGCGCTCCGGTGCCCTTCGGGGTAGTTTTCGATTCCCCCGTCGGGGCCTGGTCGGCCCGAGCGCGTGTCGAACAACGCCGATGGAACGGACCCCGTTCCGTTTTTGTCCCAAATGCCACAACAAATACCCTTATACAGACCAACATTTGGTCTGTAACCTGTGCCTGTCACCTGAGCACAGTGAGGAGACTTGCGAAGCCTGTCGCGTGTTCTGGTCCCGAAAGACACTCCGTGACCGTCGAGCCAGGAGACTTCAGATGGCGTCCACGCCGACAGCGCACCGAGAGTTCGAGGAACAAGAGGAAGAAGAAACCTTTTCGATCCACGAATCGGACTCCGAGGAATTCGACGATCAAAGAACCGTGAGTAAGACGTCGAAAACAACACATAAGAAAAGTGACAAGGCCCAGGGGATGCCACTGCCACCAGGCCATGGCTCCACCCATAAATTCGGTGACGGACCATCGGCACCAAAAAAGGCCCAAACAGTGCCGAGATCGTCCGACTCCGGTCGAGACACCGGCACGCAGCCTTCCCGGGATCGAGAAAGTGCTGGAGAAAAGCAACGACACCGAGACGGTGTAGAAACGGCTCGACGCTGAGACAGCGGCACCGACTAAGATCGACGCTGAGAGGTTTCGACTCCAAAAAAGAAAAAAGCCACCTCGGAGCCGAAAAAAGATACAGGCAGGGTTTCGGTGCCGAAACAACCCGTAACCGACCCAGGTCCAGGCTCTTATACAGAGGAGCAATCACTGTCCTCTCAGATGCGAAAGCATAGGTTTGAGGAAGAGCTGCAATCCACCGAAGTGGACCATACGCAAAAACGTATTTTCATACAGCAGGGAACAGGAAAAATAAGCACCCTTCCCCCTATTAGGAGAAAAAGGAGACTGGAGTTTCAAACAGACCAGGCGCACACAACAAACAAAAATGGTGAAAAAGGTGACTCCGCCACCCTCTCCTCCGCCTGTAATTAACGTCTCTCCAGCACAAACTCCGTCACATTCCCCGGCTCACACCACCATGAGCCAAGGTGACCAGGTTCAAGATGCTTGGGACTTATATGACGCCCCAGTGTCGGACAACAGTCCGGAGGCATATCCAACAAAGCCCTCACCACCAGAAGACAGCACAGCATACTCTCAAGTGGTGGCTAGAGCAGCACAATTCCACAACGTAAACCTCCACTCAGAACAAGTCGAGGATGACTTTTTATTCAACACCCTCTCCTCCACCCACAGCTCCTACCAAAGCCTGCCTATGCTGCCAGGTATGCTTCGGCACGCAAAGGAAATCTTCAAGGAGCCGGTCAAAAGTAGGGCAATAACGCCAGGGGTGGAAAAGAAGTATAAGGCACCTCCTACAGACCCTGTTTTCATCACCACACAGCTGCCACCAGATTCCGTTGTAGTAGGAGCAGCTCGGAAAAGAGCCAACTCCCACACATCTGGGGATGCACCACCCCCAGATAAAGCGAGCCGCAAGTTCGATGCAGCTGGGAAAAGTCGCAGTACAAGCTGCAAACCAGTGGCGCATCGCTAACTCTCAAGCACTACTTGCGCGCTATGACAGAGCCCATTGGGATGAGATGCAACACCTCATCGAGCATCTTCCCAAGGAACTACAAAAGAGGGCAAAGCAGGTGGTTGAGGAAGGACAGAACATATCAAATAACCAGATACGATCTTCTATGGACGCAGCAGACACAGCTGCAAGAACAATTAATACATCTGTGACCATTAGAAGGCACGCATGGCTAAGAACGTCTGGGTTCAAACCAGAGATACAGCAGGGAGTGCTCAATATGCCATTCAACGAAAAACAACTGTTCGGACCAGAAGTGGACACGGCTATCGAAAAACTTAAAAAAGACACTGACACTGCTAAAGCCATGGGCGCACTCTACTCCCCGCAGAGCAGAGGAACCTACAGCACCTTCCGCAAGACACCCTTTAGAGGGGGGTTTCGGGGTCAGGCCACACAAGTCAGCACCTCGCAGGCAACACCATCCAGCTACCAGGGACAGTACAGGGGAGGCTTTCGGGGCCAATACAGAGGAGGGCAATTCCCTAGGAATAGAGGAAAATTTCAAAGCCCCAAAACCCCTACAGCCAAGCAGTGACTCAGATGTCACTCACCCCCTCCACACAACACCAGTGGGGGGAAGAATAGGTCATTATTACAAAGCATGGGAGGAAATAACTACAGACACTTGGGTCTTAGCAATTATCCAACATGGTTATTGCATAGAATTCCTACAATTCCCTCCAAACATACCACCAAAAGCACAGAATTTATCAAAACAACATTCCGAACTTCTGGAAATAGAAGTTCAGGCACTATTGCAAAAGAATGCAATCGAATTAGTACCAAAGACACAAACAAACACAGGAGTCTATTCACTGTACTTCTTAATACCAAAAAAGGACAAAACACTGAGACCAATCCTAGACCTCAGAATACTAAACACCTACATCAAATCAAACCACTTTCACATGGTCACGCTACAAGAAGTGTTACCATTGCTAAAACTACAGGACTACATGACAACCTTAGACCTCAAAGACGCGTATTTCCATATACCAATACATCTGTCGCACAGGAAATACCTACGGTTCGTATTCAAAGGAATACATTACCAATTCAAAGTATTGCCTTTTGGTTTAACAACCGCACCAAGAGTCTTTACAAAATGTCTAGCAGTAGTGGCTGCACACATCAGAAGGCAGCAAATACATGTTTTCCCGTATCTAGACGACTGGCTAATCAAAACCAATTCACTAACAAAGTGCTTACAACACACAAATCAAATCATACAAACCCTCTACAAACTAGGTTTCACCGTCAACTTTGCAAAATCCAACATTTTGCCGTGCAAAGTACAATAATACCTGGGAGCCATAATAGACACAACAAAGGGAGTAGCCACTCCAAGTCCACAAAGAATTCAAAATTTCAACAAGATCATACAACGCATGTATCCAACACAAACAATACAAGCAAAGATATTACAACTCCTAGGCATGATGTCTTCATGCATAGCCATTGTCCCGAACGCAAGACTACACATGAGGCCCTTACAACAGTGCCTAGCATCACAATGGTCACAAGCACAGGGTCACCGTCTAGATCTGGTGTTGCTAGACCGCCAAACTTACCTCTCGCTTCTATGGTGGAACAGTATAAATTTAAACAAAGGGCGGCCATTCCAAGACCCAGTGCCACAATACGTAATAACAGATGCTTCCATGACAGGGTGGGGAGCACACCTCGATCAACACAGCATACAAGGACAATGGAACGTACATCGAACAAAACTGCATATAAATCACCTAGAAATGCTAGCAGTTTTCCAAGCATTAAGGGCTTTCCAACCACTTATAACTCACAAATACATTCTTGTCAAAACAGACAACATGACAACAATGTATTATCTAAACAAACAGGGGGGGGACACACTCAACACAGTTGAGCCTTCTAGCACAGAAGATATGGCGATGGGCAATTCACAACCACATTCGCCTAATAGCACAGTTTATTCCAGGGATCCAGAATCAACTTGCAGACAATCTCTCTCGAGATCACCAACAGGTCCACAAATGGGAAATTCACCCCCAAATTCTAAACCCTTACTTCAGACTCTGGGGAACACCTCAAATAGACTTGTTTGCAACAAGAGAGAACGCAAAATGCCAAAACTTCGCATCCAGATACCCACACAGGCAGTCCCAAGGCAATGCCCTATGGATGAACTGGTCAGGGATATTTGCCTACGCTTTTCCTCCTCTCCCTCTCCTTCCTTATCTGGTAAACAAATTGAGTCAAAACAAACTCAAACTCATTTTAATAGCACCAACTTGGGCAAGGCAACCCTGGTACACAACACTGCTAGACCTATCAGTAGTACCCCACATCAAATTGCCCAACAGGCCGGATCTGTTAACACAACACAACCAACAGATCAGACATCCAGATCCAGCATCGCTGAATCTAGCAATCTGGCTCCTGAAATCCTAGAATTCGGACACTTACAACTTACCCAAGAATGTATGGAAGTCATAAAGCAAGCCAGAAGGCCGTCCACTAGGCACTGCTATGCAAGTAAATGGAAGAGGTTTGTCTGCTACTGCCATCATAATCAGATCCAACCTTTACACGCAACTCCAAAAGATGTAGTGGGTTACTTGCTTCACTTACAAAAATCTAACCTAGCCTTCTCTTTCATTAAAATACACCTTGCGGCAAATACCTGCAGACTACCTATTCAACTTCCCTATATAGGATACCAGTCATTAAAGCATTCATGGAAGGCCTTAAAAGAATTATACCACCAAGAACACCACCTGTTCCTTCATGGAACTTAAATGTTGTCTTAACAACACTCATGGGTCCACCTTTTGAACCCATGCACTCTTGCGAAATACAGTTCCTAACCTGGAAGGTTGCATTTCTCATCGCCATTACATCTCTAAGAAGAGTAAGCGAAATTCAGGCGTTCACAATACAAGAACCTTTTATACAACTACACAAAAATAGTCGTCCTAAGGACTAATCCTAAATTTTTACCAAAGGTTATTTCACCGTTCCACCTAAATCAAACAGTGGAACTACCAGTGTTCTTCCCACAGCCAGATTCCGTAGCTGAGAGGGCACTACATACATTAGATGTCAAAAGAGCATTAATGTACTACATTGACAGAACGAAAAACATCAGAAAGACCAAACAACTATTTATTGCATTCCAAAAACCTCATGCAGGAAACCCAATATCAAAACAAGGTATAGCCAGATGGATAGTTAAATGCATCCAATTCTGCTACCTTAAAGCAAAACGACAACTGCCCATTACACCAAGGGCACACTCAACCAGAAAAAAAGGTTCTACCATGGCCTTTCTAGGAAACATCCCAATGCAAGAAATATGTAAGGCAGCCACATGGTCTACGCCACACACGTTCACCAAGCACTACTGTATAGATGTGTTATCCGCACAGCAAGCCACAGTAGGTCAAGCCGTGTTAAGAACATTATTTCAAACCACTTCCATTCCTACAGGCTGAGCCACCGCTTTTGGGGAGATAACTGCTTACTAGTCTATGCAGAACATGTGTATCTACAGCGACAGATGCCATCGAACTGAAAATGTCACTTACCCAGTGTACATCTGTTCGTAGCATCAGTCGCTGGAGATTCACATGTGCCCACCCACCTCCCCGGGAGCCTGTAGCAGTTCGGAAGTTAGCTTCAACTTTGTACATTTGTATATATATTATTTGTACCTTAAATAGGTACATACTTAGTCACTCCATTGCATGGGCACTATTACTACAGCACAACTCCTACCTCACCCTCTGCGGGGAAAACAATCGAAGATGGAGTCGACGCCCATGCGCAATGGAGACAGAAGGAGGAGTCACTCGGTCCCGTGACTCGAAAGACTTCTTCGAAGAAAAACAACTTGTAACACTCCGACCCAACACCAGATGGCGAGCTATGCAGAACATGTGAATCTCCAGCGACTGATGCCACGAACAGATGTACACTGGGTAAGTGACATTTTCATTATGCACCAGAAACCATAAGATCAGGTAAGTACCTTTTGCAATAGAAATTATCACAGGTTTGAAAAGTTGGCACTGCAATTTTCTTGTGCTGCAGTGAGAAAAAATAAAAGGCAAACAAGTACTACTTGGCAATTTACAAGAGGAGTCTTCTGGAGTTATTGAGTATGGGGTAGGGTCTAATTACCCCCCCCCGCTCCAATGGGTCACCTTGTGTGGCACTGGGGTGGTCGGTGTCGTTTTAAATCAGTGAGGATCGGTCTGGGCAAAAAGATGCTGCAGTTGAGGACTGGGGGTCTTGGCAGTGGGTGAACCAGCAAGTGGGCTCAGGTCTTGTGATGCATGGGGGCGTAGGGCCACCAGTGGTTCTTCTCCTTTGTCCCAGGTGTCTAGTTGCCAATGGTTCATGGACAGTCAGGGCACACTGATCCAGTTGGCCCACTGGAGCTCAGGCTTGGAGGATCAGATGCAGCGGTGCTGTCCACGCTCCTGTTTGGGCGCTCATCGGTCCTCTCCGGGTTCTCTGGATTACCTGCACCCTGGATACATTCAAGAAGTCTAAAGTCCAGAGTTGTAACACCCAGGATAGAGAAGTGCAGACTTTCTCCCTCTGACACCCTATACATCAGAGGGTATGTGTCCACCCCATTGCCCAGGATCCCTAGTGGTTGCTTAAGCTTACATGCAGGCAGCAGCACAGGTCACTGATAATGGCACCCTCCAGATAAGGAATGCAGGGGGAGTGATGGCGTGGCAGCCCACTGGCATGTTACCATAAAGGGGCAGGAGGTTCATGTAATTGGCAGAGTACAATGGGATGAGATGGAGGACCTGCTGAATCACTTTCCTCCTGAGCATAGGAGGAGGGTGGAAGAGATGGTGACAGAGTAAGTTAATTTTTAATGCCTCTGTTGTACCCTGGATTCTACTGACGCCTCGGTCAAAGGAGTTAATACCTCCATCTTGCGTCATTACTCCTGGCTGCACATCTCTGGCCAGTTTAACAACTCTAGGGGTGGAGCTGTACCTTCAACCAGTGACATGCCTCTGTTTGCCCCACACATTTGTATGAGGGAGACTTCATGGATATCTTTCCTACTGGTAACGGATCACTTATGATAGGTGGGTTCTTTCCATCACTAAGCACAGCAACTGCTTTGATTACACCTTACCCCACCAAACATCCCATCCTTGAAACAGAGACCAGAACACCAACGCTTTCTTTGAGAGAAGTTTTGTGCCCATTCTCAAGGGTGCTGTAGAGCCAGTATCACTGCAACATCCTGACAAGAGGGTGTACTCGTGATTTCTAATCCTTAAAGATTGGCTCCCTAAGGCCTATACAGGAGCTCAGATCCTCAACTTGTACATCCTTTTAGAACACTTACACATGACAACTCTGCAGTAGGTCACCCTGTGGGTTCATAATAGCACTTGAGCTGAAGTACACCTAATTCCACTTCCCCATCCATCCCTCTCACTGCCTCTACCTCCACTTTGTGCTAAGTGGCTAGTATTATGAGTTTGGTGTTGTCATTCAGCATCACCACAACCCCAAGATGTTCAGAAAATACCTGGCTGTGGTAGCTATTCATCTCTGTAGAAGGAGCATTCATGTGTTCTCTTATCTCAAAGATTGGCTGGTCAAGAGCACAGGCAACCATTTCCCTCCCCCACAGGTTGGGATTCACCATAAATGCTGCCAAACCCAATCTCTAGCCTTCTTAGATTCAGCCTTACTTATAAACCATTCTTAACTCAGTCACTGGCAAAGCCCAGGCAACCCAAAATACAGGAGTACCTGTAGCTACTGGCTTTTTCAGCCACACTCCGCTCAATCAGAAGAGTGATGTTTCTCCTAGGCATTATGGCCTCCTGTATAGCCATTTCTCCTCCATGCCAGACTACACATGCATGCTCTCCACCAGTGCCTAGCATTGCATTAGTCACAGGGACACTGAAAATCTATGATTGATACGTGCCAGCACTTATGCTCTCTGCAGTGGTGGAACATCAGCAAACTGTTGCAGGACAAGCCATTAATGGACCCCATTCTTCTCTGGGGAGCACATCTCAAAGACCTCGCAGTTCAGAGCTTGTCACCTCAACAGCAGAGTATCGGTCACCTCTAGCTTCTGGCTTCTAGCTAGCTTGCAAGACATTCCTTTAGGACATCCACCACAAAGTGGTCCTTGTGAAGGCAAATAATGACTCCCATGTACCATCTGCAGACGCAAGGCAACTCACTCTCCGTATTTGTCAACATTTATTCTGAGTGTCTGGCATTGGGTGATTCATTTTTTATATATCTCTTGGTAGACTATCTTCTGGGAGTGCACATCAACTTTGTAGTTGAACAGATTCTGGGAGCCAGGGGTCCTGTGGCTGCACCACCTGAATTACTCACTAAATGTCAACCTGTAGTTGCCCACCTCGGTCACTAATTAGAAATATTTAAACAAAAACAAGAGGTAACATAAGAGGTAACATAACACAGTGTATACAAAAAGGTTTGGTTCACTGCAGAAAAGGCAAACTGCTCCTTTTTGTTTTTGTTCTTTTCTTTTTTAATCTTTGTTTTTTAAAAACATAAACAAGGGCAGCCAACGCATTTTGCCTTGTCACAGGCTTCCCTGTGACAAACACAAGTACATTCTGGCCAGACAGAACGACTGAATGCGGGACGTGACTCCTTCTCGGACACGACTTGGATGGCTTATTCACTGACGCTGTACTTTTGACCTTAATCACACTGTTGGTCAAATAATCTTCAAGCCCTAACATACGCAAATCTATTTTTAATTAGTACTTTCCAGAAGATTGGTTGTCCTCTATGATGCTGTTTCTTTAGACAAGTTGATACCTTATTTCATGGTTTGCTTGAGGGAGCCTCTGACAAGGCAAAATGCATTGGCTGTGCTTGTTGTGTGATTTTTCTTGTGTTTTTTGGTTTTCACTATTTTACTGTTTGAAGTTCTAATTAAATACTTTACACATTACCTCTAAGCTAGCCCTGACTCCTCTGTGCCGGCCTACCAGAGGGTTGAGCACAGGTTAATTTGGGGTTTGCTTGTGCCTTGCCCTGACAAGAATTGTGGTTGTGGTTAGAGTAGTGTCTCCCTACCCCCAACCACTAATCCAATTGCTTACAGTGGGCATTAGTGCATAAGTTTATGAAACACTACTGCCTAGATAGTCCAATCCACTGGGATGGCAGTTTTGCACATTCACTCCTGCAGAACATTTTTGTCTGAACCATTCTGCAGACCCATCACCTAGGGATGTACTGCTTTGATATCTGTTCACAAACTGAGGAATTTGTGGTCTAAAGTATCCACCAGAAGACCAAGTTACTTAAACTTGGTATTGTGCTTTCTGATCAATACTCTAAGCACAAGTTTCTCACCACCCTCCCTCCTTCTGATTCTGTGTAAGTCTCTTTTCTTCCCCCCCCAAAAAGGTCCCATTCTCAATGTACACAATGGTCAAGTCAATTTGTCAGAAGGCTCAGCATCTGAGGAGGACACGGACGGACAAGCCTTTGAAAGCAACTGATTTCAGCATGCCTGGGTGGTGCTTATGTGTGACCCTCCGTTGTCACTTCAGGAGTGGAATGACATCTGTGGAGCCACACAGTGCCACCTACCTGAGCACAGGTGTACTGCTTATGAGTTTTGGATCTACTCTGACACCTAGTGGAAGTACTCACACGCTGCAGAATCTGCAGTTAGATTATCCGCCAGAAAGAGCATTACTCAATGTAAGTAACTTGTTTGTTAAATCCACAGAAAACAAAACTTGTAGTCATAAAAGCAAGTCAAGAATGCATTTTCTTAATTAAGTTTCTTTGATTGCAGCACGGCTAACTTTACAGTAAATCTTTGCATGCACTACTTGCATTGGCAGACATTTGTTTGTTAATGTCCTTTGTCCCATACTTTTCATTCTTGCCCAAGAGCTATTCCAGAACTGTAGGAAGCTGGCTGTATGTAGTGTACCAGTGTAAAGGGGGGGGGGGGGGGGGGGCACTGTGCAGATAGTCCAGACATTCCTTCTTGGTTTACAGGGGTTAAAAGTAATAATCCCAAATGCTTTTTTGTGGAAATGTAGGCGAGCAGTGTAGGTTTCAGAGGGTAGTGCTAAGCATTTGTTGAACACAGTCAATAAATGACACCCTGAAGAAACTATGCCAATGTTTAGGAAAACAGTTATTTTTATGTAATGTGTCAATACCAGAAAAAACTTCAAAGAAGGTAAGTATTGTTGCAATGTATCAATTTTTAACAAGTTCACTCAAATGTGCTTTTATGTGGTCAAGACTATCTTCGGAATAAGGTACAGTTACTGCATAGGGGTCTTTACAGGAGACCCCAGAGAACTGCCTGCAGATTGTAGGATGCTAGGGAAGCAAGGTCACTAAAACACCAGCAGTATAGTTTTAACTGCCCTGGGGTATCCGGTTACAGAGTTGCTGGAGGAGTTGGGTGCCTTGCACATTGCATGGTTGGGGGTTGTGGGTGGGGGAGGATGGATAGTCCACCTGGAAAAGAAAAGACTGCAGATGGGGGCTTGAGGACAAGTCTGGGAGTTACCAACAGGGGGCTCTGTTGATGGGGGGGGTTCTGGGAGCAAGGGAACACAGCTGGTTGTTGTGGAGCTCAGGTGGATTTGGTCGAATGCTCCTGCGTGAAGGTGCCCATGATTTTTGGGTTGACCTGCAGGAAGGGGACAAAACAGGGCAGCTAGACCACTCAGTGATGTCCTATGCCTTGCTGATGTCCCTCAATGGCTGGTCCTCTGTTTCAGCGTTGAAGTCGAGATTGGACTACAAACAAGCATTGTTTGCTGCAAGGGGTCTGGTACCCTCGGTATTGGTACAGAATGACTCCAGTGGGTCCTGTTGTCTTCTCACTTGGAGAGAAGGATCTGACCTCCTGAAGCACGGTGGCCGCCTCCTGGGCAGCTGCTTCGTCGGTGGACCCAGAGTTGAGCAGAATGGTGATCCGAATGTTGGTGTCTACAGGTTGCAGGCAAGTGGCAGCTCCACTTCAAGGGCCATGCTGATGGGTTGGTAAAGTGCTGGAGGCCATCTGAGGCTTTTTGGAGGATGCATAGTTGCAGGATTATTTGGAATTGCATGATTGTCAGGACAAGAGCAGGCAGGCAGGGTTTTGTGCCAAAAATCCACCAGCACTCTGCAGTTCTTCCTGCTTTGGCTTTTCTTGCTACTTTTTGTGTCAGATGAATCAGCTATTCTGGTGTCAAGGGGTCACCTAAATACCCAATTTAGGGGAGTGTAAGGTAGTTACTAGTGGGCTACTTACCCTTGGTTTCACTACACCCCCTATATGACCACTTCCTGTGGGGAGAGGGCATAACCTAGTCCCAGAGTTCCTAGTTCCACCAAAAACAAGATGGTGGAATCCTTCTTTCGTGGCGCACATCAGGCTGCTCTGCTTAGGGGTGTGGCTAGCCTAGTAGTGCACCACACCTACCTGCATAACTAATTTACTGCCTGCCATGGTGCCCAAAGGTCTTCAGTTCAGGAGGTGTCAACTCCCAGGTCTGGGGGGTAGCCGGGGTCCCATATCAGAGGCGGCACGGACTTTGAAGTCCCTGGTCTTAATATGCAAATTTTCAAAGCAGGTGGTTGTTCTGGCCTGTGAGCACAGGCTCTCATTTCCAGGGGGGCAGAAACATGTCTGTGGTGGCAGGCTGATTGATACCAGTCAGCCAGGACACCAGAGAACCCGTAGGTTTCAATGGGCACCTCTAAGGTACCCTCTGGGTGCATGTCAAAATATATCTAAGACTGGCATCAGTTTGGATTTATTAGAACAACATGTTTGATAGCAAACACCATAGGCTTCGTTTAAGCCACTATGTAGCTGGGTAACTTGTAATAACGAGTCTCCAGGATATACCTTAAGATGGCTTCCCTG
This sequence comes from Pleurodeles waltl, assembly GCF_031143425.1. Lineage (NCBI taxonomy): Eukaryota > Metazoa > Chordata > Amphibia > Caudata > Salamandridae > Pleurodeles > Pleurodeles waltl. The sequence goes on from NC_090438.1 coordinate 180,350,118, forward strand.
TTCCCTTGCAGCATCTAGTAATCCAGCTAAATGTTAGAGGCATATCTGCTTGTGCAGACATTTCCACACCAAGTATAATGCATCCTTCCTCAGTGCTCCAGGGCCTGCTTGTAGGGGTGACTTGCATATACTTAAATGCAGTGAGTGTGCCTCGTTGTGTTTTATCTCATGGCTTGCACCATGATACGGAGTCTACAATGGCAGGCTGTGCCCAGTTTTTAACGGGGGTCACCTCAGAGTGGCACAATACATGCACCAGCCTTTAAGGGACCTTTTCTAGTACCAAGGGCCTAGGTACTAGGGGTACTATTTACTGGGTGCTTACAGCAGTACTGGAGAATGAGCCAATTGTACACAATTAGAACATTTACCTCATTTAGGGGGAAAGCACTGGGGACCTATATAGCAGGAACCCAGTACACCTCAATTGAAAAACCTCAGTTGTTGTAGAAAAGTGCCCCATTTTGACATGGTCACCCCCACTTTTTCCTCACTGGTACTAAGTGTAACTTGTGAAGAAATGAAAGGCCTACAACCCGGTGGCGCTGATTTTAATCTATCACATGCTGACAATATCTTCCCTCAATTTATTACATACCTGTTTGATTTTAAATTGGTTCCTTGGGGGATGGGGTGTGGTTACCAGCCAAAGATGGTGAACATGTGAAACTGAGCTCCATGCTGACCTGATTAATCTGCCACCATCTTGCAACTTCCCTGGCCTCCCCTTCCATCAGGGAGTGCAGTGCAGTCCCATTGACCAGACCCTCACAGGAAAGAAAAACTGACCTGCTTCAGCCCTTCCCCTCGTGCACTGCCATGGCTGGGACTGGCAGGCCTTGGGACACTGACACAAAGGCAGACCCCCATCTGGTGTGCTGGGGGCCTGCCTGGTGGAAACTGGGGGACAGATGGAAACACACAGAAACAGACCCCTCTTAAAGAAACCCTCCGCCAACCCCAAGGGACTCAAATATTATTGATCGATCGCTCTGCTTCCTTTACCCTGCCAAACTACTTGAGAAGGCCATCAGTCAGCGAGCTGTTGATTATCTCGAACAAAACAACCTGCTTGACATCTCCTAATCAGGCTTCCGAGGCAGTCACAGCACAGACCTCACTGATCGCAGCCACAGACGACATCAGGGAGACTGTTGCCCTGATACTCCTCTACCTCTCCGCAGCATTCAACACCATTTCCTACTATTCAATCAGGAATTTGTAAAGCGCACTACTTAGCCATGAGGGTCTCAAGGAGCCTAGGAAGAGGGTGGAAGAAGGAAGGGGGGGGGGGTGCTGCTAGTACTCAAACAGCCAGGTCTTGAAGTTTCCTGAAGGCAAGGTCTTTGGCCTGGCGCAGGTGGGTGGGAAGAGTTTTACACGTTTTGGCAGCGAGGTGCGAGAATTATATACTGCTGGTTGTAGTTCTGTGGATGTGGGGGACAGTTGCGAGGTCCGCGGAGATGCCGGGTCGGGGTGTAGGAGAGCCATCTGAGGTTTTCTGGTCCGGTGTTGTGCAGTGCTTTGTGAGCGTGGGTGAGGAGCTTAAAGGTGATTCTCTTGTTGACTGGGAGCCAGTGCAGGTTTCTCGGGTTCTGATGTTGGTGGCGGTGACGAGGGTGGTTTTGGACTGTGGTTGCTGCACACCCTCATCAACAGACACTAATACATCGGCATACAATATAACGCCCTCAAATGGATCGCCGCCTTCCTGCCAAGGCACACACGGAGCATCCGGCTGCCTCCCTTCACTTCTCAACCCAAGAACAGCATATGTGGCATACCAAGTGGTTCATCCTTCAGCCCCACGCTATTCAACACCTACATGACATCCCCCCCCCCACCCCCCTCCCTGCAGACATCAAATCCCATGGTCTCAACATCATATCCTACTCAGATGACACACAGCTCATCTTCTTGCTCATCGCATACCCCCTCACCCCTACCACCACCAGAACAAACTTCACAACGCCATGATCAATGTACCCAACTGGATGAGAGCCAGTTGCCCCAAACTCAACTCCAACAAAACAGAAGTACTGATCTTCAGAGGAAACCTGTCCATCTGGGACCACAGCTGGAGGTCAACTGAACTCAGACCCACCCTTACCTTAACAGGCCATGTACATGAAGAGATAAATCAATGAAGTCTCCTCCATCTGCTTCACATCTTCTGCAGACTCTTCAGATGGATCCCTGTAAACACCAGAAAAACCTTCACAGAGGCCCTCGTCACCAGCAGCCTTAATTACAGCAACACACTACTCCGGCATCCCCACCCAACTCCTTAAAACTACAGAATTCGGCAGCTAAACTCATCCTGGACCTCCCCCAAATGAGGCTACATCTGGGGCCCCACCATGGCCACCGATTCTGTATACTTTCAACTATGCTGATGAAGACTTGAGTTTGAGTGCCTATTCCAAGCATGGTCCATTCGGCTGTGGCTCTGCCCCGATCATGATATTCCTGGACTACACACTTGAGGTGTAACAGTGCCTCTCCTTTATGGAGGCTTCAAAGAAATTCAGGGCCTTGGCACTACAATATATGCCACTTTTCCCAGTGTACTTCAAGGTTGTATACAAGGAGAAGGCCTTATTTTTGGCACACCTGTGGATGCTTGGAACTGGGCGGAAGAGCAGCTGGCCCATACTAATCCCAGGGTGGCTTTCTCATGCCGACTTAGATCAATAGGGGGTGAAGGTGCAAGCAAACAACTGCTATGCTGTAGTAGATGCAATAGACCACACCAACGATCCGATAGCACTGTGTCCAACAATCCCACAGCCTCAAACAAGTGCCACTCCGCAGGCCATTTTCCTGCGCACTGACATTGCCTAGACTTGAATTGGCCGATACGCCTGCTGATATTGCACAATGGGCCCACCTGGCTGCATCAGAGCAACCCCCCCTAAATCTCTCTTTCTCGTCATCTTTCTTTTTTCTCTCCAACTTGTTTGGTTGATTACTGCCATACCTGTAAGTGTTGGGGTATTAGTGTTCCTTTGGGCGTTCGTTCAGGTGACATACTCCATGGGTAGAAGTACAGGTTTTAAGGTATGGGTTCACACTATTGGGTTTCAGAGAAGGGTTGCAACCCCCTGGTTACTGTTATGTCCCACTACTCCTCTTCTTGGAGTGACCACTTCTTCATGCTGGCCCTCAGCTTGCCCATTGTGAATCAGGTCACCATCCTTCCACGTGATCATTCTGACTACTCCATGGTAGACTTGTGGATAGCAACCGAGAGGCTAGTTGCCACTGGCGGCTTAACACCTGATGGCTCAAAGATGCCTGTTTTTGTTTAGTGCCTCAATGAGGTGTTTTTCCCACACTCCAGCATGAATATATGTCCTGTTGACTCTGCCACTACAATATGGCGTGTACTTAAGGCAGTGACATGCTGCCACATTAAATCTCTTATCATTGGTAAGACCAGAAACGAGACACGGCAGAAACGAGACATGTCAGAGATCTAAGTTTGCAATGCTCACTTAGAGCGCACACTCATTCTGCGGAGCCCTGGAGGACATGCAGCAGCATCTAGCCGCCTCAACCAAAGTATTACAACAACTTTGACTTTCCTGGCTTTTGTCATAACACTGTATCTACAAATGGGATGATGAAACAAGCTGCTTCTTCGACTGGCTGTAAATACGCGATCTGTAATCGGGAGCGATCCCCTGCATGTGCAGCAAAGACAGCGCACTAGTCCGCAAAGCTAACCTTACTGCTGAGGCTTTCCCTGCCTATTACTCAACAGTGTATGCCACACTCTCCATGCCCTCCTGTGGAATGGGCAGCCCCCACCAGCAACCCATAGCTAACTACCTCCCAATGTGCATTACCAATAAGATGCAAAAAGAAGACTTAGAGGCTCCCATTACAGTTGAGAACTGCAGAGTGCCATCTACTCATTAAATTCTGGCAAAATCCTGGACATGAATGGGTTCCCCGTTTAATTCTTCAAACTATTCCACAGTACTTAGACCCCAACCCCCCCCCCCCCACAAATATCGCCTAGATCTGAAGCACCAACATAGTTATTATACACAGACCAGGGAGGTTATCCACTGATAGTCAAGAAGATCTGCTGATAGGAGGCACTAACATAGAGGCAAAATCCCTGCCTAAAATCCTATCATCTCAATTACTGCAAGTTATCTAAGCCTTGGTCAAACCTGCGGAGCCTGAAATTGTATTGGACACCTACACCTCATTTTAGCCAGACCTAATGAGATATAAAAGCTGATGGCCTTGGCTCTAATCGACTCTGAGAAAGCTTTTAGGTCGATTCATCTGCCCTTGATGCACCATATCCTTAACAGAATGAACTTTGGATCCTGTTTATGGGTTGTCCACACTCTATAAACAGCCTTGTGCTAGAGTCTGAGCCAGCAGTGCTCTGTGGCCCTTTTCCAATTGAGTCACCAGACAGGTATGCCCCCTTCTCCTGCCTCCTCTTTGCTCTAGTGGTAGACCCATTAGTGGAATGGATCTGCCGGTATGCCTAGCTATGAAGCAATTTTTGGGATACTGCCCAGGAGGACAAAGTATCCCTCTATGCCAATGACCTAGTTTTTATGCAGAGACCAGAACAATCCATCCATAGACTTAGATACGCTATGCTTTCATGGTGAAGCATCTCACCTGCATGTGAACCACACTAAATCCTACTATTTTCTGGTGGCAGGCCCCTACCCCACTGGATCCACAGCATGTTCTCTGGGCTCTTCACATGTCTAGGAATCCACTTTGACAGATCAGCAACAGTCACAGGGTCTCAAGATTACTCCTTTAATCCGAACTACCTGGAGGGAGTTGATGCCCTATCAAATACTGGCCTATGAGCCTTATTTAAAATGGTAGGTTCGATGGCATCTGTCGCTGTAGATACGCATGTTCTGCAATAGCTCGCCATCTGGTGTTGGGCCGGAGTGTTACAAGTTGTTTTTCTTCGAAGAAGTCTTTCGAGTCACGGGACCGAGTGACTCCTCCTTTTGTCTCCATTGCGCATGGGCGTCGACTCCATCCTCGATTGTTTTTTTTCCGCCATCGGGTTCGGACGTGTTCCTGTCGCTCCGAGTTTCGGAACAGAAAAAATAGTTAATTTCGGAAGATTTTCGTCGGTATTGTTGCGTTCGGGATCGGCATACTTACATTCAACACCGCATCGAAGATCGAAGAGCTCCGGTGCCCTTCGGGGTAATTTTTCGATCCTCCGTCGGGGCCTGGTCGGCCCGACCGCGTGCTGAAGAACGCCGATGGAACGGACCCCGTTCCGTTTCTGCCCCAAATGCCACAATAAATACCCCTACACAGACCAACACTTGGTCTGCAACCTGTGCCTGTCACCTGAGCACAGCGAAGACACCTGCGAGGCCTGTCGTGCGTTCCGGTCCCGAAAAACACTCCGAGACCGTCGAGCCAGAAGACTTCAAATGGCGTCCGCACCGACAGCCCGACGGGAGTTCGAGGAACAGGAAGAGGAAGGTACCTTCTCGATCCAAGACTCAGACTCCGAAGGATTCGACGATACACAAACCGTGAGTAAGACGTCGAAAACCACACAAAGAAACATTTACAAGGCCCAGGGGACGCCACTGCCACCAGGCCATGGCTCAACCCATAAAATCGGTGACCGACCGTCGGCACCGAAAAAGGCCCAAACAGTGCCGAGATCGTCCGACTCCGGTCGAGACACCGGCACGCAGCCTTCTCGGGACCGAGAAAGTGCTGGAGACAAGCCTCGACACCGAGATGCCGGTGTGGACACGGCTCGACGCCGAGACAGCGGCACCGAAACAGATCGACGCCGAGAGGTTTCGGCCCCGAAAAGGAAAAAAGTCACCTCGGAGCCGAAAAAACACGCAGACAAAGTTTCGACGCCGAAACAAACTGCAAGCGACCCAGCTTCAGGCTCTTATACAGAAGAGCACTCGCTAACCTCCCAAATGCAGAAGCATAGGTTTGAGGAAGAGCTACAAGCAACTGATGCGGACCATACGCAAAAGCGTATCTTCATTCAGCAGGGGACAGGAAAAATAAGCACCCTTCCCCCCATTAGGAGAAAGAGAAGGTTGGAGTTCCAGACGGAACAAGCACCACAACCAAAAGTGGTGAAAAGAGTTACACCACCACCCTCTCCTCCGCCCGTGATTAACGTTTCACCAGCACAAACGCCATCACACTCCCCAGCTCACACCACCATGAGCCAGGGTGACCAAGACCAGGACGCATGGGACCTATACGACGCCCCAGTGTCAGATAACAGCCCAGAGGCATACCCTACAAAACCATCTCCACCAGAAGACAGCACCGCGTACTCTCAGGTGGTGGCTAGAGCAGCACAATTTCACAACGTAAGCCTCCACTCAGAACAGGTCGAGGATGATTTCTTGTTCAACACACTCTCCTCCACCCACAGCTCCTACCAAAGCCTGCCTATGCTCCCTGGTATGCTCCGGCACGCAAAAGACATATTTAAGGACCCGGTCAAAAGTAGGGCAATCACACCAAGGGTGGAAAAAAAGTATAAGCCGCCTCCTACAGACCCGGCTTTCATCACAACACAGCTGCCACCAGACTCTGTTGTTGTAGGAGCAGCTAGGAAAAGGGCCAACTCTCACACATCTGGAGATGCACCACCCCCAGATAAAGAAAGCCGCAAGTTTGATGCAGCTGGTAAAAGAGTCGCAGCACAAGCTGCAAACCAGTGGCGCATCGCGAACTCCCAGGCACTACTTGCGCGCTATGACAGAGCCCACTGGGACGAGATGCAACATCTCATTGAACATCTGCCCAAAGACTTCCAAAATAGGGCAAAACAAGTGGTTGAGGAGGGACAGGCCATCTCCAACAACCAGATCCGCTCCTCCATGGACGCTGCAGATACAGCTGCACGGACAATTAATACATCTGTAACTATCAGAAGGCATGCATGGCTCCGAACGTCTGGATTTAAACCAGAGATTCAACAAGCAGTTCTCAATATGCCTTTTAATGAAAAAGAACTGTTCGGTCCAGAAGTGGACACAGCGATTGAGAAACTCAAAAAAGATACGGACACTGCTAAAGCCATGGGCGCACTCTACTCCCCGCAGAGCAGAGGGAATTACAGCTCATTCCGTAAAACGCCCTTTCGAGGGGGGTTTCGGGGTCAAAGCACACAAGCCAGCACCTCACAAGCCACACCGTCCAGTTACCAAGGACAGTATAGAGGAAGTTTTCGGGGACAATATAGAGGAGGGCAATTCCCTAGAAATAGAGGAAGATTCCAAAGCCCCAAAACCCCTACTACTAAACAGTGACTCACATGTCACTCACCCCCTCCACACAACACCAGTGGGGGGACGAATAGGTCATTATTACAGAGCATGGGAGAAAATCACTACAGACACTTGGGTTCTAGCAATTATCCAACATGGTTACTGCATAGAATTTCTACAGTTCCCTCCAAACATACCACCAAAAGCACAAAATTTAACAACACACCATTCCAATCTCCTAGAGATAGAAGTGCAGGCACTATTGCAAAAGAATGCAATCGAATTAGTGCCAAACACACAAATAAACACAGGAGTTTACTCACTGTACTTTCTGATACCAAAGAAGGACAAAACACTGAGACCAATCCTAGACCTCAGAGTAGTCAACACTTTCATCAAATCAGACCACTTCCACATGGTCACACTACAAGAAGTATTGCCATTGCTAAAGCTGCACGACTACATGGCAACTTTAGACCTCAAGGATGCTTATTTCCATATACCAATTCACCCATCGCACAGGAAATACCTAAGGTTTGTATTCAAAGGAATACATTACCAATTCAAGGTACTGCCTTTCGGATTAACAACCGCACCAAGAGTCTTTACCAAATGTCTAGCGGTAGTCGCTGCACACATCAGAAGGCAGCAAATACATGTGTTCCCATATCTAGACGACTGGCTAATCAAGGCCCATTCGTTAATAGAGTGCTCAAATCACACAAATCATATCATACAAACCCTCTTCAAACTAGGGTTCACCGTCAATTTCACAAAATCCAAAATTCGGCCACGCAAGGTACAACAATACCTGGGAGCCATAATAGACACATCAAAAGGAGTAGCCACTCCAAGTCCACAAAGAATTCAAAATTTCAACACCATCATACAACGCATGTATCCAACACAAAACATACAAGCAAAGATGGTATTACAACTCCTAGGCATGATGTCATCATGCATAGCCATTGTCCCAAACGCAAGACTGCACATGAGGCCCTTACAACAATGCCTAGCATCACAGTGGTCTCAAGCACAGGGTCACCTTCTAGATCTGGTGTTAATAGACCGCCAAACTTACCTCTCGCTTCTGTGGTGGAACAACATAAATTTAAACAAGGGGCGGCCTTTCCAAGACCCAGTGCCACAATACGTAATAACAACAGATGCTTCCATGACAGGGTGGGGAGCACACCTCGATCAACACAGCATACAAGGACAATGGAACGTACATCAAACAAAACTGCATATCAATCACCTAGAACTTCTTGCAGTTTTTCAAGCACTAAAAGCTTTCCAACCAATAATAGTTCACAAATACATTCTCGTCAAAACAGACAACATGACAACAATGTATTATCTAAACAAGCAGGGAGGGACGCACTCCACGCAGTTAAGCATGTTAGCACAAAAAATTTGGCATTGGGCAATTCACAACCAAATTCGCCTAATTGCACAGTTTATACCAGGGATACAAAATCAACTCGCAGACAATCTCTCTCGAGATCACCAACAGGTCCACGAATGGGAAATTCACCCCCAAATACTGAACACTTATTTCAAACTCTGGGGAACACCTCAGATAGACTTGTTTGCGACAAGGGAGAACGCAAAATGCCAAAACTTCGCATCCAGATACCCACACAAACAATCCCAAGGCAATGCCCTATGGATGAACTGGTCAGGGATATTTGCTTACGCTTTTCCTCCTCTCCCTCTCCTTCCTTACCTGGTAAACAAACTCAGTCAAAGCAAACTCAAACTCATATTGATAGCACCAACTTGGGCAAGGCAACCCTGGTACACAACACTGCTAGACCTATCAGTGGTACCCTGCATCAAATTGCCCAACAGGCCAGATCTGTTGACACAGCACAACCAAAAGATCAGACACCCAGATCCAGCATCGCTGAATCTAGCAATCTGGCTCCTGAAATCCTAGAATTCGGGCACTTACAACTTACCCAAGAATGTATGGAAGTCATAAAACAAGCAAGAAGGCCATCCACCAGGCACTGCTATGCAAGTAAATGGAAGAGGTTTGTTTGCTACTGCCATATTAATCAAATACAACCATTACACACAACTCCAGAACATGTAGTGGGTTACTTGCTTCACTTACAAAAATCTAACCTAGCTTTCTCTTCCATTAAGATTCACCTTGCAGCAATATCTGCATACCTGCAGACTACCTATTCAACTTCCCTATATAAAATACCAGTCATTAAAGCATTCATGGAGGGCCTTAGGAGAATTATACCACCAAGAACACTACCTGTTCCTTCATGGAACCTAAATGTTGTCCTAACTAGACTTATGGGTCCACCTTTTGAACCCATGCACTCCTGCGACATACAGTTCCTAACCTGGAAGGTGGCATTTCTCATCGCCATTACTTCCCTGAGAAGAGTAAGCGAAATTCAGGCGTTTACTATACAGGAACCTTTTATACAACTACACAAAAATAAAGTCGTCCTAAGGACCAATCCTAAATTTTTGCCAAAGGTTATTTCACCGTTCCATCTAAATCAAACAGTGGAACTTCCGGTGTTCTTTCCACAGCCAGATACCGTAGCTGAAAGGGCACTACATACATTAGATGTCAAAAGAGCATTAATGTATTACATTGACAGAACAAAGAACATCAGAAAGACTAAACAACTCTTTATTGCATTTCAAAAACCTCATGCAGGAAACCCAATTTCAAAACAAGGTATAGCCAGATGGATAGTTAAATGCATCCAAATCTGCTACCTTAAAGCTAAACGACAGCTGCCCATTACACCAAGGGCACACTCAACCAGAAAGAAAGGTGCTACCATGGCCTTTCTAGGAAACATCCCAATGCAAGAAATATGTAAGGCAGCCACATGGTCTACGCCTCACACATTCACCAAGCACTACTGTGTAGACGTGCTATCCGCACAACAAGCCACAGTAGGTCAAGCTGTATTAAGGACATTATTTCAGACTACTTCCACTCCTACAGGCTGATCCACCGCTTTTGGGGAAATAACTGCTTACTAGTCTATTGCAGAACATGCGTATCTACAGCGACAGATGCCATCGAACTGAAAATGTCACTTACCCAGTGTACATCTGTTCGTGGCATCAGTCGCAGTAGATTCGCATGTGCCCACCCGCCTCCCCGGGAGCCTGTAGCAGTTTGGAAGTTACCTTCAATTATTTATATATGTATCATCTCAACCTTAAATAAGTGCATACTTAGTCACTCCATTGCATGGGCACTATTACTACAATTCAACTCCTACCTCACCCTCTGCGGGGAAAAACAATCGAGGATGGAGTCGACGCCCATGCGCAATGGAGACAAAAGGAGGAGTCACTCGGTCCCGTGACTCGAAAGACTTCTTCGAAGAAAAACAACTTGTAACACTCCGGCCCAACACCAGATGGCGAGCTATTGCAGAACATGCGAATCTACTGCGACTGATGCCACGAACAGATGTACACTGGGTAAGTGACATTTTCATTTTGCTACCATGTACTTCCTCCAAAATGTCACTCACTACAACCCCACCTCCCCAACCACCTCTTTTCTGTGAAATAGCAACCCAACACTAATTAACATATACCTCTCCCCTGGGGTGCAGCTCCTAGCCAAATGTACACAGCCCCATACAACAGGGAGCTGGGGGTCCCAGACCTTTGCTTATATTGGGTGTTGCAGCTGGTGGTCATTAATGATTGGATGTGTGAGAATCAAAACGATCCAACTTAGAACAAAAAAGTCAACAGACTTGGGACTTAGAGGGGGTGCTTTGCAGCCGAGCGGTCCCCAGGGCAATACCATAACCTATCTGAGGTTCTTTGACTTGCTGACCCAGCGTCCTTAGTTTCACTAAATGGCACCAATCCATCAGTGAGACCTTCCCCTGTGGAAGGGCACCATGCTTCCCTAAGTGTCAAGACTAACAGGTTTCCACTCTTGAAACCTGATCAGTATCTCGAAAATAGGGATGTATATTTGGATGCAAATGTCCTTTGAAAGGTTGACAGTGGAATTCCAGCCACATTAAACCCAGTTCTCCCTCTGTCTGCAACCCTGACACAACGTCATCCTGTGACAGGTGCCAAACTTTAACCCCCTCGAACTCTAGGAACACCTGGTGCATATGGAAGCTCCCTAATATATTGAAGTTTAGTGACACTCACTAAATCCCTTTGTGCACCTACGAGACACCTGGCACAAAGATGTCAGGCCAATAACTGATGAGGAATGGCAGGAGGTCAAGATGGCTGCCAGATACCAGACTATGGCTGCTTGATGACCATTAAATTGGTAAGAGTGGCCAAACGGGACATTGCCTTCTTCTGGATCTCATCAGAGCACACTGATGCTATGTCGTCCCTGGGAATACACGTATGTGTCGTGCTGAAAAAAATCCGTATACAGTGCCCCAGCTGTCCACGTGTGTATCAATCTTGGACATGTGGGACTAAATCAGTTAGAGCGGAGTGTATATTATACAGAACGGTGCTGTGAAAATGTCTATACCTGATGGGCTGTGTTTGCCATCTGGCGACCTGGGGCATGTTATTTTTACTAATCCTGTATCAAAATGCTAATAATTGTTTTAAAAATTCTACAGTGTAGATCAGCCCCTAGCCTGGCAGACCGACTTTATATTTGAAGAGAGTATATTAGTTTTATTAGATGAGATCTTCGTAAGTGTGCTGGTTATCATGGCACACGTGTTACTGCTGGTGTGTGCCGATGCAGTACCTAATTTCAGCAAGTCTGAGCAGTTATTCCTCAAGACTACTTTTGTTATGAACAGTTATCCCAGACTGTGACCTGGTATAGGACCCAATCTTTTTCCAGAATAGTATTACTAGATATACTTTTTCTAGTCCACGCCTAAGCCGTACAAAACAAAGATTTGATGTTTGTCTGATGATGAAAAAGAACAGATGCCTTCAAAATTATATTGGTTTAGTAATAAGTTTATAGTTTTGTTCATTAAGTCTTCATATGTAAAAACATTCAGTATCTCAGTCTCAGCTACAGATCGTGAACTTTGGGAACATTCCATTATTGACTCTCCTGATTACCAACAGTGTTACAATGCCTTATTGATAAATGGAACGATTGAATGGTACCACTTCAGAAGATAAAAATAAACTACCTTGCATCACAGTGAAGATACTGTTCATCTTTTTACCGTCTTGGTAGCGCTGCCTCTGTGGATGATATAGGAAAATGGCTCCCTGTTGCAGTTACCCCCCACTTTTTGCCTGATATTGATGCGGACTTGACTGAAGTGTGCTGGGGCCCTGCTAACCAGGTCCCATCACCAGTGTTCTTTCACTTAAAATGTACCATTGTTTCCACAATTGGCACATCCCTGGCTCACAAGTCCCTTGTAAAAGGTACCAGTGATACCAAGGGCCTTGTGACCAGGGAAGGTCTCTAAGGGCTGCAGTATGTGTTGTGCCACCCTTAGGGACCCCTCACCTAACACATGCACACTGCCATTGCAGATTGTGTGTTGGTGGGGAGAAAAAGGCAAAGTCGACATGGCATCCCCCTCAGGATGCCATGCACACAAAATACTGCCTGTGGCAAAGGTAAGTCACTTCTCTAGCAGGCCTTAGAGCCCTACGGCAGGGTGCACTATACCACAGGTGAGGGCATAGCTGCATGAGCAATATGCCTCTACAGTGTCTAAGTCTATTCTTAGACATTGTAAGTACAGTGTGGCCATATTAAGTGTATGGTCTGGGAGTTTGTCAAAAACTAACTCCACAGCTCCATAATGGCTACATTGAATACTGGGAAGTTTGGTATCAAACTTCTCAGAATAATAAACCCACACTGATGCCAGTGTTGGATGTATTAAAAAGTGCTCATAGAGGGCATCTTAGAGATGCTCCCTGTATTTTACCCAATCCTTCAGTGCAGGACTGACTGGTCTGTGCCAGCCTGCTGCTGAGACGAGTTTCTGACCCCCTGGGGTGAGAGCCTTTGTGCTCTAAGGCCAGAAACAAAGCCTGCACTGGGTGGAGATGCTTAACACCTCCCCCCTGCAGGAACTGTAACCACTAGCAGGGAGCCTCAAAGGCTCAAGCTTCGTGTTACAATGCCCCAGGGCACTCCAGCTAGTGGAGATGCCCGCCCCCTGGACACAGCCCCCACTTTTGGCGGCAAGTCCAGGGGAGATGATGAGAAACAAGGGGGAGTCACCCACCCGTCAGGACAGCCCCTAAGGTGTCCTGAGCTGAGGTGATCCCTGCCTTTAGAAATCCTTCATCTTGATTTTTGGAGGATTCCCCCTATAGGAACAGGGATGTGCCCCCCTCCCCTCAGGGAGGAGGCACAAGGAGGGTGTAGCCACCCTCAAGGACAGTAGCCATTGGCTACTGCCCCAGACCTAAACACACCCCTAGGTTTTGTATTTAGGGGCACCCCAGAACCCAGGAAATGAGATTCCTGCAACCTGAAGAAAGGACTGCTGACCTACAAGCCTGCAGAGGAGGAAAACTGCTTTGGCCCCAGCCCTACCGGCCTGTCTCCAACTTTGAAAACCTGCTGCAGCGATGCATCCGACAGGGACCAGCTACCTCTGAAGCCTCAGAGGACTGCCCTGGACTACAGGACCAAGAAACTCCTGTGAACAGCAGCCCTGTTCAAAACCAGCTACTTTGCAGCAAAGAAGCAACTTCCAAACACTTCACGTTTCCCACCGGAAGCATGAGACTTCCCACTTTGCACCCGACGCCCCCGGCTCGAGATCCAGAGAACAAACACCTCAGCGAGGACTCCCCGGTGACTGCGAGCCCGTGAGTAACCAGAGACGACACCCCCTGGCCCCCCATAGCGACGCCTGCAGAAAGAATCCAGAGGCTCCTCCTGACCTAGACTGCCTGTAACAAGGGACCCGATGCCTGGAACCAACACTGCACCTGAAGGAACCGAACCTTAGCGCAGGAGTGACCCCCAGGCGACCCTCTGCCTTGCCCAGGTGGTGGCTGTCCCGAGAAGCCCCCCCGTGCCTGCCTGCACCACTAGAGTGAACCCCGGGTCCCTCCATTGTTTCCTACCTGAAACCAGACACCTGCTTTGCACACTACACCCGGCCGCCCCTATGCTGCTGAGGGTGTATTTTGTGTGCCTACTTGTGTGTCCCTCACCCCCCAGTGCTCTACAAAAACCCCCCTGGTCTGCCCCCTGAGGACGCAGGTACTTACCTGCTGGCAGACTGGAACCGGAGCACCCCTGTTCCCCATAGGTGTCTGTGTTTTGGGCACCTCTTTGACCTCTGCACATGACCGGCCCTGAGCTGCTGGTGTGGTAACTTTGGGGTTGCCTTGAACCCCCAACGGTGGGCGGCCTATGCCCCAGGACTGAGACTTGTAAGTGTTTTTACTTACCTCCTAATCTAACCTTTACTTACCTCCCCCAGGAACTGTTGATTTTTGCACTGTGTCCACTTTGAAAATAGCTTATTGCCATTTTTACAAAGACTACCTGATATTGTTTTCATTCAAAGTTCCTAAAGTATCTAAGTGAAGTACCTTACATTTAAAGTATTCACTGTAAATCTTGAACCTGTGGTTCTTAAAATAAACTAAGAAAATATAATTTTCAATATAAAAGCCTATTGGCCTGGAGTAAGTCTTTGAGTGGGTTCCTCACTTATTGCCTGTGTGTGTACAACAAATGCTTAACACTACCCTCTGATAAGCCGACTGCTCGACCACGCTACCACAAAATAGAGCATTAGGATTATCTACTTTTGCCACTATCTTACCTCTAAGGGGAAACCTTGGACTCTGTGCACACGATTTCTTATTTTGAAATAGTATATACTGAGGCAACTTCCTACAGATGACTTGAATGATACCTTTACCGGACATGGTAAAATAAAGGACTGCCTTGTGGGAGACTCTGGGAAGTTATTTGGCTAACTAATATTTATCCGGAGGAGATTTTCACTTTTATTATCAAACACTCACCACCTTTTGGTAATTCATTTAGCATAAATTGATCAAAACTGAAATCTTACTCAGTGGAAATACATCTCAATATTGAGCTGTCCCCAACTGCAAAGTCACAATATTTTACATTAGTCAGACACAGAGACCAAAACAACATAGATGGCATCTGCCACCACTTTCTCTGAACTATGCTTAGGCTTTCCAGAAATATCTTAACCCTGTTGATGGAGGTACTCGAGCAACTTCAGCACTCTGGAGTATTTCCTTAAATTGAATGGATTCTGGGTAAATATTTGTAAGTTGCATCTGATATCCTTGGAGGCACCAACGTGGGACTGTCCATGGCCGGTTCCCAAGGGCCAGATCATGCTGCATTTTCAAGTTAACTGCTGATTATTTTATTCATCAGCAATTATAATTATGGTATATTTGCCCTATGTAAATAGCCCCAAAAAATGGTATGATGTATGCCTAGTGACTAATGTTGGATAGACCGGATTAGCACATCACAGACTACAACACTGCTCCTCTCCTTCCAAACTACTGGCGCAGTCTTAACAAAATAAAATTATCTTTTTACACATTAGATACATAATCATTCTAATACCACAAAATGGGAAACGCCACGACCTACTTGTGTTGTAGTTCAAGCTACCATTCTCTCAGAATGGTGCAAGCGGTCACAGTGTAGGAACTTAACACGTGGCCCCTCCTATACCAGTAACTTGGTTATTAAATTTGAGATATTGTGATGAATTCGATACATTAAGAGACCTCTCTAAATTAATTTAAAAAAAAAAAAAAAGCCTCCATTGTTTGAAAACGTCAAGCAGGAAGACTAACTTTTGTTTAGTTAGTTAATTAGTATATATCTCAAGCAGTTTTGCTGTAACCAATATAAGCAAACCAAATTAGCCGACGCTGTTGTCAGCAGAAGCTAGAGCATGTTAGTATGTTGTTCCCTTACCCAAAGCTGTCTGTTACTGTACTCAAATGGGTTGGCGGTCAGTGCTTGCATTGCATGGCAGGCTTCCCTAACTTTCTAAAACTTGTTACTTGCCACGCATTGATTTTTGTATAAATTAGTGTGCGTTTTAGTGTTTTTTTTTCCTTATACTCTTGTAAATTATTTTTGCTAGAACTATTTTGATCTACTTCTATCGGTTATTCATTTTTGCATCCTTTTTCTCATCAACAGCCCAGGAGTGCTCACTGGATGATGACGGCATTCTAATCCCAATTATTGTTGGTGCTTCTCTGGCTGGCCTGATTGTCGTCATTGTGATTGCATACATAATTGGCAGAAGAAAAAGCTATGCTGGATATCATACTCTGTGAAAGTAGTCTTCACTTCCCTTTTTCAAAGAAGCAAGTTCTGAAATTGAGACTAAACTTCAACATCATGGGCTGCAGGCAGGATCCAGATTTGTTTGTCTGAGGGGACATTTTCATTGGCCTCAGTCGTCTGTAGGCTCTAAAAGCTAAAGCACGGGATAAAGGTGGTTTTAACTACAATGTAGTGATTCTTTTCTATCAAGTAGCAATATTAACTAATTGCGAAGATCCAAGAAACTCCCATTTTCCCACTCTTGAGGGTGAATGTGGTTTGTTTCTTTATCTTACGTAACTTAAACTTGCTTCTTTGTTTTCTTTATATCCTTTCCAAAGTGCATGATGATAATTTGGCTTTAACGGTAGACCTAAGCAATACTTGCCGGTGATGGAGCTTCTGAAGCAATTGTTCATGCCTAATTTTAGATATAATCTGCTTCCATCTGAATGATTGACTAATCTATTGTAAGGTTCTCAGTGGCACAAGTGTCCCCTCCAACACTGCATACTCTGCACACAACTAATGATACATAGGGTTGTATGTTTTGCTAGGTATTTTGGCGTGGCCATGCTGGTTGATTAGGTAACATTGGCCACTAATACAAAGCTGGCATTGTCTTTGGATACTGTAGAGCCTGCATTTCCAGGGATTTCTCAATGATGTTGATGTGTTACAAAAGGGAATACTTGCAAATATGAGTCTTAAATTAAGCAAAGTGCACTTAACTTTACCTTGCACATAATCTGGACTTCTGCTCCTGTTCTCCCCTTTCTAATAATGACTGTTGTAATTTTGGATGCTATGCTTCGTAGAAGTTATCTGATTGAATCTGTTTAGTGTGAATTGGTACTTGAATTGCATGTTCTTTCGCAACCTTGTACTCCATGTAGTGTAGGTGACGAGAGCAACCAAGACTTACCTGATTTGCTATAGAATCCCCAAAAATATTCATGTTGCCCATGATGGCGGCGAACACAGCACTTAATGGCATTTCGTACCCCCAAATCTGCCACACCAGTTGCTGCTTGTGGAAGTTGTGCTTGAGCCATTGGCCCACATATGATTCCCGATACACTACTCAGTATTTTACCGTTGACCTTTCCTTTTGTGGCTTGGAAGCACTGGTCTTCTCTTCTGTGATTTCAACCCAGCTTTTGGTGACGAACTAGTCTGTATAACCTTTTAATTTTACTGTGTGTGTGATTGAACATTACGCTGAAGCCCTAGCGTGCCATTTAAAGCACTTACACCCCCTAAGTTGGATCTCTTATCCTTGTCTAAACTGAACGTTTAGCGTATTTCAGATCTCATGGATGTCAAACTTATACTAGAAGCGGTGAGTGAATAGCTGAGTCGCCCTGCATTGGTTTTTTTTCCTAGTTTTAATGTATGTTAGTGTCACTATGATGTTGCACCATGAATGAAGTGTTCACATTTGTTAAGTTAACGTTTTCTGTGATGTACAAATTACAATTATAGCAAAAATTCAATTTACAATAACTGCATAAAATTTGTAAATGTGCAAGGTAGGTTATTTACCTGAATCAACTCTCAATCCCAAAGCCATTTGAAAGCAGTTTTATTGGTTGATATTGACAAGTAACTGCTTTAAAGTGCGTGCTTCTTAGAATTAATAGATCTTTCTAAAGAGTTTGCAAGTGTAATGACCTGATAGTCTGTACAAAATTCAATTCGAAGGAGAGATGTGGCAGAGCCTGGTTTAAGCTCCCGGTACATTTCAAGATTCCAACCTGTATGTTTTGTCACCCACTAGAAATCTTGTTTCCGAAGACTTTGTTTATAAAGTTATTGTCATTTTTGCTCATATTTTTGAGTGCAACACAAAATAAAGATTCTGTTTCCTAACAATAAACTGTTATATATATTTATTGAAATTGATGCTCCGATTGGTCCTGCCCAACTGCTTTTAAACTTAAGCTGTACTTTGTAGCTCCCCTGTTCCACGCTGTTAGACTTCTCATGTAGTGGCATTTCTTCAGACATGAGGTATGCCAACCAGATCAAATTTATTTACGGTGTTTTGTATAACTGAGTGTTGGATGTGAGCTTCTTTAGTTAAGGTGAATTAATACGACTTCTCACTATTGACTTTTGAGTGTACGTGTCCTACAACTAATTGCACATACCTTGTGTGTGAAGCTAAGCACCACTCCATTCCTGCTTTTCACCCAGTAATGCAAGTTCGAAAATGTTGCTGACACCAGTTTGTCTCGTTGTTAGCAGTCGTTCTTATGTTTGCAGTTCGAGTTTGACACTCGGGAGATTGGTACTTTCTTTGCCATCGGCTGTTTGTCAGCTGACTCATGGACGCTTTCGGAGATTCATTTCAACCGGGAGGTACCTGGTTCTTGCCCTCTCGGTTAACTATGGCTTTCCTCAATGTCTTGCTGTAATTCTGATCCTACTCCACAGCATGTTCAGGAAGTGTAAACGAGTGACAAAAATACCCGACGGTAAGCCCAGTTTCAAGATGTGCACAGTGGCAAGCATTTTTTTTTTCTTCGGATATAAAAATCCGAGGCCTGATCCATCTGAACCCCATTCACTCCCTCCTCACCCTCCAACAATGAAGATGTGGTGGAGAATATCAAAAACCTTCAAGCATCTAGAAGAGCCTCATTTGCACCCTTTTCCCTTCGGCTTGAGCAACCAAAATAATTGCGAAGGCTTGCCTTTTGGTGGCAGTTTTTTGACCCTTGATCATTTTGTGCAATGGTTGCATCCTGTTTTTAGATGTGTGAGCGATTGTTCATCTCCGAGCTAATAGTATATATGCACCTGAAACAGCTGGCAATAATACTGGCAGCACAGTATAAAAAGAAAATACGGTAACGAATAAACAATTGAGCAGTCACTGCTGTGCCATGTATAATCTGCTGTACCTCAGGGTGCATTCCTACTAGCAGACTAAGCATTCCCGGGTCCCTGTTGTAGTGGGGCAAGCAGTGTCCTTAGACTCGAACATATGTAATGCGGCGTGAGTCCCTCCAGCAACAAGTGTCATGAGCTCTACTGTGGTTGCTGGTGATGATGCAGCTCACTGGTCTCCTGCACAGCGAAAAGTGAGGCTTTGAACTCTGTAGCAAGAGTTGAAGTTATGAGCCGGAGGGCAAACATGCACTGAGTGGGCAGAACTGCACTGGGTAGGAAACCAAGAACTAAAAGGATGCGGTTCTGCCCATCGGAAAGTTGGCTGAGGAAAATGCAAACATTTGGCCAGCTGTGCAGTTTCCACTTAAACGGGATGGCCTCGTCCCCAGCAGTCAAGCTCCTCATGTACGTGGTTGTCCAGTGTCAACCACTCTGCAGTTAAGGCATGCTTCTCCTACGGATCTTTAATAGTGCCCACCGTAAGACGCTCCATCCTAATGAAGTGTTCTCGATGGTTCTAGGGTCTTCAAGGGGCTACTTGATATCAAAGCAGACTGTTCTGCAATCTGTCCATGGTTTCTTCGGAGTTCTGCTCTGTATCTGGTCTCTTCCTACACAAGGACCTCTTATTAACCCTCTTACCTGCTGAGGTAGCACAATAGTGAGGAAGGTTAATTAACCTGGCATCCTTGATAGACAACTTGAGCTGCATTGGAGGAAAAGTAGCTGTTCCTGATGTATTGGCGGAGTTTCTTCAGGCCAGGAGTCTCCAATTTTTTTTTCTGTAACAAGAGCTACTTGGGTTCAATGAAAATCATCCGGGCTACTGATATTATTAATGTTCTAGTGTGCACATGAGATCAGTGGGTACCCCATGCAGTATTACCAGTAGTGCTCACCTTGGTGCACTGCTTAGGGGTGCCAGCAGTAATGTAAACAATGATTTCAGTTGAGAATGCCTTTATATGGCTAATGTATGACTGCCATCGCTATAATGCCCAGGCAGAAAGGCAATATTAGTAATACGTCTTTCCAGTGCTACATGATTTAGTACGCAATCAACTTCAAGTATATGTTGAAAATTCATCCGTTTTTCTACAAACATCAGATTATGAATTCTGAAAGTATATCCACCTCCCCTATGATAGCAGGGACATTTGCAGAGTGGACTTCTCTATAGTAAAAATGGGATTTGAAACTGCACTTGGCATTTTCATCCCGAGCAAGCTCTCAGCACATCTACCGTGGGATCCTTAGTTGCCTGTTTTCAGTTGTGCAGAAAAACTCCAACAGCTGGTCTTCTCCAAAGCGGAGATGCCAGTCAGGCTTTCCATTTCATATGTGGGCCCACCAGGGTAAACTGAACTTTCTTGCTAATACATAACTGTAATGTGTGATTTCATGAAGCAGTTACACTGTTTATACATAAAACTGATACAAGGTACAAAATATAACAAGCACTGGTGAAGCCAGTAGGGCCCATCTACCCATTGGGCTTACCTGACCTTCCAGCTTTGCCAATGTATTATTATTTTTTTTGGTCAGCTTTGCGTCTCCACAAAAAAATGCTTGTTTGACAATGTGGAACAGCATCAGCAGAAAAGTAGGAAAGCTGTCTCCGCAGGATGTAAAAGCGTGCATGCATTACCACACATGCATTCTTATACAGTGGGCCTTTTCTTCTGGTTATAACTTACTGTTCCAAGAGAGCAGTAAATTAAAACTAAAATGCTTTTAAGCATGTAAAAGTGAAAATTGAGACCTGGTCCTCCAAATTATTATTTTATTTAAATAGAAACCGAAAAGAATGTGGGCGCAGCGGAGAAGCAGGTGGGTGGGGCTGGGGTTTGTAGGTAAATGTAAGGGAGCTGTGGAAGCAATTGGCAGCAGGAGAGTAGCTATGGAAGGCGTTTATAAAATAACATCAAATTAAATACAAAAAAGCCAGCTAGGAATGGGTGGGGGAAGCAATAGGCTGGAATGGGATTGGTGGTGGGTGGGGGTGGAGAAACTAGCTGATGACGGAGAGCACAAAACACATGCACCCCATCGAGTACTGATAGAATTGAAGGTCGCGCCATCAGCTTTGTCAGTGTTCCTAACCATGTTGCACTGGTGCTGTGCAGCATGGCTAAAAACCTATGACATGGGGCCAGCGCTGGCTGCATCATAGCTTTTTTTTTTTTTTTGCTTTTTTTTTATGTGTATGTTTTGGGGACTTTTAAAGCACATACCTATGTAAGAGCTTTTGGCCTTGTCAAGTTTTTTTTTTAAAAAAAATTTTTTTAAGACTTACAGTAGCACAGCTTCTGTGCAGCATGGCTACAAGTCAAAAATAAAATGCTATGTGTTCAGCGCTGGCCACCTCAGTGCTTTTTTCATTGCAGGTATTGCCAGTTTAATACAGAGAGCAAAGCAACAGAAGGACATTGTGAGGAGGACAGTAGGGGGCTAGGAACCGGGGATAAGCAAGACAGTGCAGGAGTGGGTTGGAATGGATAGTAGGGGCATAGGAGGGACAGGAAAAGTAGCACAGGAGAGCGGTGGGAGATGCAGGGTAACAACATGAGGTAAGGATAGGATAACAATGGCAACCAATGACTGGGCAAGCAAACTACAAAAATAAAGTGGCTTCAAACGTGTGAACAGTGGAGGGGGGGATACACAGTGGAATAAGGAAGCAGCACTTGGGCCAAGCTCCAGGGGAGAGAATGACCAAAGAAGCAAGCAAATGAGAGTAACGAAGCCAGTCGCTTATCAGCGCAGGGTGAGCTTTAAGACCCTATAAGCTAATAAAATGTCTTTGAAGCATCCGCGCTTGCACACTCAGGCAAGATCGAAAAAGCGATTTGGCATGGCCTGCACTGGTCGTTTCATAGTTTTTTGTTTTGTTTTTACCTTTCATCTTGCCGCACAGCAGTCGCACTACTGTGCAACATGGATAAAAACAGTGACCAAACCAATGGGTCACGTAGGCAAGACCTTTTTGGCTTTGTTAAACCTTGTTGCTACCTTCCTCTGTGTGATATATTTAGACCTGACCGGGTGTTTTTTCATCTCATTTAACCTTTGGACAGTGGGATGCTCATGAAAATATATTACTTGAATTCAATGTTGACCCACCACTCTCATAAATGTTCAACAAATTATAGGACTGCGTGTACAGTGCCAGTTGCCGGATCTTTCCCAGATTTGATAGAGATCTTAAGATGGGCTGACTTCTGATTCCTAGGAAGATTTCCGCGTGTTACGATAGACTTTATGATAAAGGTGAGGAAAGTAATTTATAAAGGCGTGGTTGGAAACCTGTAACTTGTCCAACGCATGAAATGCAACATGCTGCTTTACAGCGATTAAAAATGAAAAGTCACTGACGTGTGGAAGCTTCTTCCACCCATGTTGTGACACGTACTAAGCTGTTGTCTAAGAGCAGCCAGAACTCACTGCTGAATAATTGATGCTGAGCTGGGATGAGAGCAGAAGAGCTCACTCTCGGTGAAGAACCACAACAAATGAGGAAAAAACAAGGTGGGAGGTAGCAGCCAACAACACGAGCAGCAGGAGGGGGCAAACACAACAGACATTGCAAACGCATGCACTCTGTTGGAGTGCGTTTTCAAGCAAAAAGTACCCCTAAAAGACATAGCAATGGAAGAACGCTAGGCAAGAGGCAGTACTTGGGACGTGTTTTATGGGAAGAGAAAACATGAGAAGAGGGACTGAAGTTGGCCTATGCTGACCAAAGGCAATCAAGCAAATGAGTAATGTGAAGCCAACACATGGTAAGCAATGAGTGGGCTCCAAGTCCCCTGTAAGTAAAAATGTCTCCAGCGACAGCACATGTAATTTCCAGAAGGTAAGCACTGGAAAGATGCAGGTAATCCAATCCAAAGGATGTTAAGAAAAAAAAAAGAAAAAAACTTTGCTTTAGGTGTGGGATCACACAGAGGAAGGAAAGCCAATGACTAAGAAGCATGCAGCTTACCCTAAATATCTGAGGTGAATATCTGAAGACGGGCTGGCATGTAGATGGCTATCCACTAAACAAAACATTGTGGCAATATAACAAAGTCCCTCAAAAATAAAGGGAAATATGGCCCTGAATTAAAGTTTGCTTTGGAGGGTGGGGGGAATGGAGGGATATCTCCGTCACAAACATGACTAATGTCCCATCCGCAATATTACAGTTCCATTACAGCCTATGGAAATTGTAGTTCGGCGAATGAGAGCTCACTCACATGTGTGACAGAGCCTACGCCAGACTCTAAATTGGTACCTATATCTTCATTGTCATACAAGTCTATAGTGAATTAAAATTGCATTGTAAATAAACATATGTATAAATATTTGACAACAATTGGGGAATGGTCGATGTCCGTGAAGATTAGCTGAAGACTTGGTATGGGGATATTTATTTAAGGGACCTACAAATGTAACCATGTCAAGGCCAGTTGTTAATAGGTTTGGTAACAATAATAAAAAAAACAAATAAGCCAACCAATGGTAATCATGGGCTGACCCGTAGCGCATAGACTCCTCAAGGCAACTGTATGTTCAAAAGTGAATACTTACACTTGCAGCACTGAGTAAAGTGCAAACACGAAAGCTCACAAGTAGCACAACCGATGAACTAGAAATAACAATGCACACGTGTTACGTCTCTCACAGCTGCTATGAAGGAAACAGTGAGTCACTCCCCTCCCCCAAGCACTTGTAACGACAGTCATTGGACATTTAGGGAATGTCATTGTTCTTGCGTCGCTGGCAGCACAAACCACCTTTGGCCAACTGTCTATGCTACTTTGTTTTTTCAAAACTGACTATACAAAAAGCACATCTCTAAAGCAAGTAGATTAACCATCATTTATCCTATTGTTATTATCCCCTGAAAATTCCCTGACACAGATCTGGGCAGCAGGCGCCATTCCCCCATAAAACATTATCAAATGCAGCCTATTTCTGGGCAATTAAGTAAGCCAGAATATATTTATAGTCCAATGTGTCCTTGCTGCCAATATCTTTACTGTAATAAAAAAAAAAAATACATGATAATGAATAAAAGTTCACTGTCAGACTGTGCCCGCCATGACGTGGGGCCTTGTGGTTCCACTGCCTTTCTGCTGCCCCTCTTAGAACCCCTATTTATGGGATCCTGGAGTTATTTTTTCAATTTCTATAAATGGTATTACAAAACACTTCGTGCCACTGTACCTCATGGTTAAATACT
The DNA here is from genome assembly GCF_031143425.1 of Pleurodeles waltl. Taxonomy (NCBI): domain Eukaryota; kingdom Metazoa; phylum Chordata; class Amphibia; order Caudata; family Salamandridae; genus Pleurodeles; species Pleurodeles waltl. The sequence goes on from NC_090438.1 coordinate 180,374,803, forward strand.
AAAGCGGGCAGTTTTCTTTTTCTTTTTACGGAATAGGGTGCAAGGAAGTAACCCCCCACCCCTCTCAATTGCTCTCTAAATAGCTGCAGGCACTTGTAGATGTGCCTCTCTAAGGAGCAGGTTCACCTTTCTCTCCAGTACAAAGAATCCCATTTGGTTCAGTGTGTTTAACAGTGTATAGCAAAGACACATAAAAGCAGACAAAGATCACACACTGGTGGGATGTTGTTACTCTGGTCACTGAGGTGTTACAAATGCCCTCTAGGTGTCTGCAGATGACCAAAGCGCATGCCCTCTGTTCCATTGATAGGCTGTGGGCAGGGCTTCCTCTTTCAAGCACCCCAGGCCTCTAGCTAGGATGAACCGTCCTCTGTTGGACTGGGGAAGGAAACAGTGGTATCCGTAAGGAACATATAGTTGGCTACCACTGTAATTTAAATACATTAACTCGTGCTACTCCATTGCACATCCAGGAAAACAGCAATTTATCCTGTAGAATGAAAGAATAAAAGGGAGACTACAGACTGAGATCTGCTCGATGACTGACTGGTAGCAGCTTTTAAGCCCATTGTGGTGGCTGATGGATGTCCAGTGGAAGCACCAGGTCCACTGGGGTCCTATCCAAGCTATTGTGGTACAGCTATTGAATTGCCTAGCCGGTCTTGAGCAGTTAACTGGCTATGGGGAATGGTGGAGTGAGGTCACCACTGAAAGAAATAAGCTCCTTAAGCTGTCCCATCCTACGATCCCAAGCTCCACAGACTCCTAACATTCCGTGTAAAGAGCAGGGGTTGGGGTACGAGGCAGTTTGTTTGCTGTTGTAAAATGGATGTGTTGGTGCTTGCTCCAGTGATGGTGATTAGGGTGGACCTGCTCATCCAAATTCTAATGGGCCTCCAAGTGAGTTAGAGCAGCAAGTATCTGTCTTACCCCTGGCACACTGGCTACTCCCCAAAAGACTGACCATCAAGACTTCTTCAGAATGTTGGGAATATAGGGCATTTTTTATTTATTTTTTTTAAGGCCCACTTGCAGATGGCCAGTCATAAATCAATCATGTTGTGAATCGAGTCTTAAATCAATCATGTCAAAATTGGTCCTGTATCAATCACTTTAAAAGACCAGAATTACCAGGGTGCACCAATGGAAAGGATGCTGTCAAATTAGTCCCAAAAACCCTCTGGCCTTCATTGGATAAATGCACTGTTGACCTCAACCTAGAACTCTGGTATCCTTAAATTAACCAGACTGTGTCTCATATATTCCACTCGTTGGCCCAGCTAAATTTACTGACCGCACTAACTTTTTTGATTGATCTACTGCACGGTTTGTCGTTCCCCCCCCACCCCCCCTCCATTGTTGTCTCTATCACGTCTGTCCATTACTGCATTGCCTAGGCACCTCCCCATTCAGTTAGATCCATCTTGATATTGTTCAGCAGGTCCTTCCTCCCTAACGTGGCCCGGCTGCTGCCCCCTAAGTGGATGAACGCTATGTTAGAGGCCAACTTACCTCTCCGCTGCCTCCTCATGATGTTCTTCTGCCGCTCCCACTTTATACCTGGCCTGCTCCATGCTCTGACCGTGTTGACAATGTTTGAGCCATGGACACATGAGTACCTGATCACCCACACCTTCTTAAGCCTGTCTCCTATTAAAATATTCATGATATTCTTCCCTCAGGTTTGTGTGTTTAGAGGGGAAGGGTTGTCCCCTGGTGCATGCTTTGTGAGGTGGTGGTCTTCTATATGACTTGTACATTGTGTGCTACCTATAGCCATAACTGTCTGCTTTCATCCCCTGCTTAGCGGCTGTGGGTGCTGCCCCTACCTTTAAAAAAAACAAAAAAAAAAAAACCTTTGTCAAATTGGGATGCTGGAATTTCTGCCTTTGCTAGCGCTCTGCGCATCACTGCTGAGAACTGGAATATCCTCAATGCTTCAACATCATTACATGCAGAAGTCTATTTTCACTGTTTAATTTGAGCTTTGTCTTCCATTAAATTTGTAAACCAACTTTCTGATGAATATTTCTAGCTGCAGTTTGCTCACCTTTTAAATATTCCTCCAGGTGTCAGACAGTCTGAGACTTTAAAAGCAGTACACTTGTGCGCATGTTGCTGTTGTGGTTCTACACAGACGCTCTGCTTTGGAAGTGATGAGCAGGCTCACATATATGTGCAAACCAGTTGAGCTGGTATCAGTACCTTCCATTTCTTCAGATGTGGATCTAGAGTGCTACTCCTCGTCTATGGCGAGTAGTTTTCTCCAAATTTGTCTTTTGCCTCTCTAATTTAAAAATGTCACCTCCAAAAATGACAGGATTCAAACCCTTCAGGGTCTGTCTCAAGCAAATTTCTAACAGATCCCATGAGGTAGCCTGTGGTGCCTGGGGTTGAAGCACGACTTCAGGGCTGTGACAACTATTCCCAGATGAACATGAAGGCCATTCGGACTGTAAGAAAAAACACTTGCCAAGCATCAGAAGACTCCTAGCTGTGGCCATTTGAAGTCTAAAGGAAGGTCCCGCTCGGGCAGTCGTTCCTGCAGCATGTCTTCATTGCAATATACGTCTTTGGATAAGTTTAAGAAGCACAAAATGTTTGAGCTGGTATTGTCTTCTTCCAACCACTCTTGAACTCCAAAGAAAGTTCAATGGCATAAGTGTGCCTCGGTCTCACTCCTTAACCCCCTGAAGAGCTGAATTTTCAGTTCATGCGACGCCGCAAATGGAGGCCTTTAGGGAGACCATGCTTAACATATTTGGCACGCTTACAGCTCTCTAGGATGTCTTCAGGGCCCTATGGTGCCCAGGATCAGGTTCCTGCCAACAGGTTTGCTCTCTGCCCATCTTTAGTAACCACTTTCAGTGCTGGTCCCTTTCTCTTCAATGCCAGAAAAGGATCAATTACCTAAAGTGGGTGAGCCAGTTTCACCTCGTCTGAGACCATGCTCCGATCTCACTGGAATACAACTTGCAGTCAGTCCTTCACATAGCAGAGGTCATACTCTACCCCAACACTTTAGATCAAATTCAGATAGTAACAACTACCACAAAGGGTGCAAATTCACCCCACAATAAGATGACAATTGGAATGTCGAATTACTCCATGCCAGTGGTCTAGACACTGGGCATGTTTCTCATCCGGGTTCTCCTACTGAGGAAAATGCCTCTGCTATGGCCATGAGGCAGGCTGCAGAGATCTTGACCTGCAGCTCCCAGCAATGGTGGTCAGAGCTAACAAAGGTTCGTCACCCTGGCCAGGATTCTACTGAACCTCTTGCCATTCAATGACGCTTTAATTGATACCCTCTTTGGGCCCTTGCTCAAAGTCATGCTCTGGGGCCCCATTCACCAGAGGTAGCTTGTCATCCCAGACTAGCACTGGGTGATTCTGACTTTAAAAGACCGTCCTATGCCGGAGAGTCTGGTGTTCCTCCCAAATGTCCACCAAAAGAGTCAACCCTAATTCCATCCCCACAACTACTTCTGACTGTCAGTCTAAACATCTCAACTTGGCATACACTTTTGCAGTGATCAGTCCTGCTTTGGCAATGCCAGCTGCTTCATAGGCTGCTAAAGTTGTGCTTTGTAGGACAAAAATGGTCAAATCCTACCGGCAATTCCAGAGGATGTATGGGCATCATCGGCACAAACCATTCAAGACAGCAGGGATGTGGCAAAATAATGTGTAGGTCTGACAATGGGTCTTCCAGCGTGTCAAGCGTTATGTTATGTTTGCCCTTTTGTTAGTACTCCACTGTGACTGACTGATGGTCACATGTCCGATTTTGCAGCAGGAAGTGCCGGCCATTTTGGCCAAAGGTTACATGGAGAGGGTTTTTGCCTCAGAAGTAGGAACCAGGTGTTACTCCTGCTACTCCCTTGTGCTGAAGGGTGAAAGCCTTTCTCCTTTTATAGTCCTTCTTTCTCAACTATGGAATGACAAATTCAGAATGCCCACGCTAGCCTAGGTCCTGTACACACTGCCCTGGAGATTTGATGGTAGCATTGTACCTGCTGGATATAGTATAGTTTTGTGCCTTCCATCCCTGGAGCCCAGGAGCTGAGGATATTTGGGCCATGATTCCGATATTTCATCCCCTGTCCTGAATCTTAGTGAGAACGTTATGGCTGCTGGGACTTTAGGTCTTCCGTTAGTTGTCCACACCAGATAAAACGTGCAGATTCTGCAGAGGCATTTGAAGTCCTAGTAGGTAAAACATCCAGGTTTTAGGGAGGGGATGTAAAAAGCCTACAGTGGTGGCTTCTAGACTGCGATCGGGCTAGACCCCTCGCCTTACAGCACCCGGAGCTGACTGTCGCTGATGCATCATTACTGGCCAGGGAGTGCTATCTAAGAGGTGGAGATCGGAGGACTCTGGTCTCTAGTGGAAGTCCATATCCACATCAGTTAAATGGAGCTGCATCCGATTCACTTGGCGTTGGAGTTCTTCTTACTATCCATCAAGGGGAGGCTAGTGCAGGTTTTCATAGACCACGCTACTGCCATGAGGTAATAAAACAAACAGGACAGACTGGGGTCGTATGTCGAGGCACTGCATCTTTTGACATGGCTGACTCTAGGGCATTTTTCTGGTTGTAAACCACCTGCTGGAATCCAACACTCGTATAGACAAGCTCTTATCACCGATCTTTGGATCAGGAATGGCAGTTAAATCCGTAGGTGGTGCAGGGTGTTTGCAGCAATTGAGAATGTCCTGCCCTCCTTGTTGAGATTTTCCAATGTCAGTATTTTTGCACACTAGAGTTCCCATGAATGTACTCTCAGAAATGCATTCTGCCTAAAGTGGAGCTCAGTCCTGTATACCTGTCCTCCTCCTCCCCCTCTTGGTTTGAGTTTGAAGATCAAGACTGACCTGCCCAAGCCATCCTGGTGACTCCGCATTGGGCAAGTAGGGTGTGACTCCTGGGCATAAGCATCTGTACTCTAATCAAGCCACTCCTTATGGAGGATACACTGTCTCAGCAATATGGCAGGGTCCTGCACCCAGGCCTCCCCACTCTCCACCTTTGTTGCGTAGGTTCTCACTATCCAAATGAGGCTACTGTATTTGGGTGGCAGAATCCCCTGAAATATGGGTACTGAGTACAATTCCACACCATGTGATGCCTGTTGGTCTAATCTGGCTTTTCTGGCTAACTAGCAGCGCTTCACCTCTGCAGGGCTGATTGTGGCAACTGGGCGCATGACAAGTAGGACTCCTCAAGGGGATCGTGGTCGATCAGATTTCACCCCTTTCTCTGTTACATTAGTCTCACACAGGCAAAGACAAACAGAAACCAGATATAGTTCAATAAGGGTTTATTGAAGTAACTGCATCTTAGACAAAATGTCAGTTATTGCAATAACTAGGATGATAAAACATAATAAAAGCAAAATTGTGCTAAGGCGAGTGAAACACAAACATTCCCACCATACTGTCACTAGGAGTGATATATCTTTCCTCCCTAAGCTATGTTAGAGCACAGCATGATAAGCCTAATCAGGTTTCCCTCCTGTAAAGACATCATCCCCCATACCTGAGCAGGGAACACTGTTAGCTAAGAAGGCACCATCCCCATATGGGTGAGAGGTTCAGCAGTCTAAGCAAGCAGCTGTAGCAAAGAAGTTCAGCATGCAGTTGTGGTCCTCTGGCTCGAATCTCCATCTAACATGTATGGGGCAGAGAAGTGTTTTTATAATAAAACAATGGATGTTTAGGGAAAAATGTCCCCAGGTATGGATGTGTATTTCTGTAAATGTTGAAGACCCAGCGTACCACTTTTACAGGCAACCCTATCTTGACTGCAGCCTTGAGAAAAGCACAAAGTGAAATGAATGCAATACTAACGTGTTCCTTTCCTAGGCAAAGGAACAAACAGATCGAGAAAACAAAGCAACACCGCAAACGTGACTGTTGCTAGAAAATGAAAGCAGTGCTTAATAAAATGTAACTAGCCTAAAGTGCTCAGTTGCAAGTTTAGTTCGCTAAAATAACGTGTCGAAAATATGGCTAAAATAGCTATGCAACACCTTTGTGCATGGAGAGTAAGCAGCACCAGGTAGTTCTTGATGTGATTTGGCATCTATGCATCCAGCTCGAAAATCTGTGTATGCCTGGTGCAGGGACCAGTTTGTGGTTTATTGCAACACCCATTGGATTGGCCAGCTACAACATTGTCTGCTTTTTTTGAGGTACCCAATTACCACAATTTCTTTTGACTCGTCTGTACTGCTTTGAATCTATTCGCAAGGTGGGGAGTCTGCAATTAAAAGTAGATTGGTAGCTCTCTTTTATGGATAATCTATCTAACTTCATATTGCTTACCGGATCCTCCACCTCCCTGTTCTGTGGAATTTACACTTTTTCTATCTAAATGTCCCAACCTAGAAAAGTGCACACTGGTCAAATCTATTTGGCGATAGGCACTGTGTCTAAAAGTGTGGACAAGCCTTAGAAAGCAACTGATGGCTGTACTTCTGGGTGGTGCTTATACATAGGCTGTCACTTTGGAGCAGAAGATTGTTGGTGCAGAGCTGCAGAACGCCACCTACTGGCATGCAGGATTACTGCTTTTTAGTTTCAGCACAGTGAGGAATTTGTGTTTGGAGTATCCATCAGGAAGAGCATTGCTGAAGGTAAGTATCTTGTTTACTATACTAACAGCATCCTGACATTTTCTGTTTACATTTTGGTAACTGCAAGTTTTGAAGAAAGTGGTTGCTCAGAGGTTTACAGTCAAAGATCCATTTTGTCCTACGTCAGAGGTCTTTTATGTTGGTTAATGAAACTCTGATGTGGTCTAAAGGTTTCATACAGGCCTGTTATATTTTTCTTCCTTTTTGTTCTTTTCTTCTATTTGAATCAAGTGCATTTTATAAAGCAAGGCAAGGGGTTGAAAATAACAGCTGAAGTGCTGAAAAGATGAGTTAGATCACTTTCACATCTCAGGATGGAAAAATCATTAATGTGAAGAAATGGCTAGTGCAAGGCAAAAGAGGAATCCATCACTGCTGTCATGTTTGGAGAGATGAGAGTAAAAGCCATAGGCTGGAATACAGGAACAATCAGCAACTTGAAGCATGAATTTCCCTTCTGCATTCTCTTCTCTGAACTGATATTTAGTCAGGTCTCCAATCATGTACGTGTTTTCAGTTTGTGCCTTTTGGAGGCCAGTCACCCAGACTACTTTGTGCTACTGACCTATTTTGCTGTGACCCTTTCCTGGTCTCATGTTATTACTGAGATTTTTTTTCAGGGTACAGATTCTTATTTTAGTGTAATTAATTTGGGTATGTGGTAGCCCACCACAAGTAATAAAGCCACTAACCTGTTAAGTCCAGGAAAAGGTTTCAGTAATGTAAACCTGAGCTACTTTCCTGGTATCAGTGGCACAGAGCAGGCAGGGTTAACAGAGAAAATGTGTAAAGCTTTTATAAGTACCACAACAGTTAAGTCAAAGAAAACACACTTAAAATCCTGCTCCAATTTTTTAAAATAGAGTACAATGTGAACAAAATGACACAAACAGCAGACAGATGATTGGAACTGGAAATCTGAAATTTGAAAAAAATAAGAGAAAAAGCACCTTCAAAGAGTAAAGCATCAATCACTGTACAAAGGTGACCAGGACCAGGCATGGTTTCAGACCAGCCGTAATGGAGCACAGGTCTGATATGCGAGGCAGGTTCATCCTGATCAAAGATTTTATCTTGTGACTTAGTGTCTGAAACGGAAGTCAAAATCATTCAGCGGGCTAGGTTGTTGATGGTATATGAGGAAGTCCTCTCAAAGCTGAATACCTGTCCACTGAGACCTGTCTAAAGCAGTTGGGTTTGGCTGGAAAAAGGTCAAATTTTCAGGCTGAGAGGTAGCCCTCTCATTGGCCGGATACTTTCTATGCCTTCATCCGGTCAGGATTTCTACTTTCGTTGTAGTCTTTTTCAGACATCAGAATCATCCAGTGGGACAAGACTGCAGGCACTATCAGACAATGAGTTCCATGAGTCAGGATAGCTTCTCGCCAAGGGCCTGCTGAAAAGGATTTACTGCTGCAGAGAACCTTTGGTCTGGGAAAAACAGTTTCTCCCGCTTAGTGAAGTCACGACTTGGCCGGATCGGATCCAATTGGATGATTGGTCCCAGTGCTCCAGCAGCCAGAGGTTAGAATTTTTTGAAGTTCCTCAGCTTTTTTTAAAAAATGTTAAAAAATCCTTTTTTTTTTTTTTTTTAAAGAGGTGGTAGAAGTTAATTTGGGTGCAACCAAGGGTCCGAGGACCTTGGGTACAGCTCTTGGGAGGGGTCAAGACTCCATCGAGCAGAAGCCACCAGCAAGGTCCAGTTGCAAATGGCCAGGTGGGAACTTCAGGAAAAAGGTCTCTTAGAGCTTGTTGGGTCCCTGTAGCTACATAGGTCAGCCAACTGACCGTTGGAGTCTATGCCTTTGTCCTGGGTACATGTTGGGAGCAAGTCCTTCCCTTCAGGTTACCCCACAGGTGCAGTACTTATGTTCTTCCGCAGGACCAGAACTTATTCTGAGGAAGGTGCCATAGGGTGCCACATTTATTGTTGGCTAATGCTAGTGAGTTGGGGTGACTTTTGGCTCATCCTTATCTAATGGGGCATGCCTTAAGACAGGTATGCCCAGACGTGGGTCCAATGCTCACTGTGCCACTGGAACCAAGTAATATCGGGCTGGGCCCTAATCGCGGCAAAAGTGGTCCTGGGTTGCCTTTGTTCTGGTTCAAGGAGGACATAGTCTGGCAGCTCAGGCTGGACTGGTCACATGTATTGCATTTGGCTGGGTCAAAACTGAGGTGGCATGGTGGGTGAAAAACAATGGACTCTGATGTGGCCTGAGCAATTGTCAGTGGCTAAGATTAATCCTAGACTACCATCCATCACCTTGTTGTGGTTGCTGGGAAATGAGTATCCCTTGCCACTGTATTCACTCAAAACTGGTTATGATGAGTAGCTTCCTCCTACAGGGTTTGGAACAAAGGTTGCCCTTCCCTGGGTCTCACCTTTCCCTTGCTTGTAAAAGGCTAGGCCTGTTACAAGTTAATGAAGATCCTGAGTCCACACTAACTGGCCTTGCAAGGCGAAGAAAAATCTCCACATGCCCAGGGCATTTTTCTTCTTAGGAAACAGTTTACACAACCTCAATAAGGGCAAGCACTAGTAGGCAGTTGCTGTCAGGCTAATGCAGATTAGCTTCCAGGAACATCAGGCATGAAAAAGGTAACTTTCTAAAAATTACTTTAATAAATGTTTTTAAAAAATGTAAAAAATAAAATAAAATCCAACTTCACATTTAAATTGGGCTTTTAATATATATTAACAATTGCGGGAGATATCCATCATCATCATTTAACTTTATTTTGGTGAGTAAAAACAAACCATTAAAGTACAATACACAACAAAAAGAGAGGACTTCTAAAAGCAGGGAGGTACTAAAAAGATATAAGGTAAAAGCACAGTTAAAAGGGACAAGACCAGTTTTAAAAAACAAACAAGAAATAAGCAGTCAGATAAACATCACTTAATATAATGAAAGGCAATACTCAATAATGAGAATAATTCCATGAATCAGCACTGGTTAAAAATATAATACACCAATATCTGTGTACTGTGGAGCAATCACACATCCAATTTAATAAATATAAATAGATAAGTCTAAAAATTAATTCCCCACTCTTGCGCCTTAAAATTGCTGATCTCAGATGTCATAATATTACAAAAATTTTCCCCTTTTTGCCCCCATTAAAAAAACTGTCTGGGTGGATGATTTTCGCTTTAAAATTCTCACGACATGAAGTAAGGGATCAGATCCATATTAACACTTAGGGCTCATAATGAGTTTGGAGGTAGGACGAGCCAACCTCCAAACTTGCAGGGATGAGGCAACCGTCAACCCGGCTGCCTCACCCTCTGCATTATTACGATGTTCCCACTGGGCTGACCAGCTGGAACATCGTATTATGACGTTCCCGCTGGTCAGCACGGCCGGAACACTGCTATGGTATTGGTCTTGGTCTTGGCTCGCTTAAGGGAGCCGAGGCCAATACCGTAGCACACCAGCACCCTCGGAGTGCGCACTTTCTGCAAAGCAAACAGTGCGCATTCCAAGCATAATGGTATACTGTGTCCCCCTGCACATCCTTTCTGCCAGCCTTTCCATGGTGGTTGAACCGCTGACGGAAAGGGGACTCTAGCTCAGCACGGCAATGCTGAGCATGTCAGCCCATCGACAACCATTTTCCTGGCAGGTACCACTGGGAGTCTGGCGGTTCACTTGTAAACAACCAGAGCCTGCCACAGTAAAAATAGCTTTTTGGTGGGTTGTCACTAGAGGGGCATGAAACATTTATAAATGCCCTTCCCAAAAAATGCCATTTTCCCACATATACACTTATATAATCAGCCATTTTTAGAGTAGACAATGTCACATTGACGTGTTACTTTGCCTTCTGGTGATTAGAATTGGACCGAAAGAATGTGTTATTTAAAGGCCACAAATCCAGATGAGCTATCAGAAGCTTCCTGATATTTCTCCAATTAAGATTATGAAAATTTCTTCTGAATTTGCAATCTGGAGAAAATACCATGGTTAGTGCTTGCTCAGAGGATATTCCATATGCAGCTGTATTAGTTTTCAACATAACCAAAAGTTGGGAATGGTCAGTCAGATTCCCTTGTGAGATGATTCCTCATTTACGAGGTAGTTTTACAAACTGGCAAATTAAACTTAAATTGTGGGTATTTGTAATGCCCGTGGAGTGCTCTAGAAGGGTGTTAAAGCAAAATGTATCTCTCCAGTAACTTGTCTTGATCCCTGTGTATATAACTGCAGTCTAGACACTGCCACAGGTGTGGGACCTTCGGCCTCAAGTGCTACAGGAAGTCCAAATGATGAAGCATCTTTGTCATTAACTTGAGACATCCTAGATATTGTAGGTGATATTGGCTCATGGGTGCTTTTATAACTTGATTGACACCATGGTTTAGAATCTGAGCTGTGCTACTTAATTGCTTTAAGAGATTTAAAAGGCGAGTTGTCCCTAAATATTAGCAGTGCTTTCTTTTTGTGCTTCATAGGGCATAATTAGGTGCTGAGGCCAGGCACCCGCCTTCAAATGATTGTTTTTTATTTTTGCAATTTGTTTTGCTTAATTGATTGTCGAAGCATACAAACAAAGATTAACCGAGATCTAATTGAAGTGCAAGGCTTTAACTGTTGCATCAAAGGTGAGAACTTCCGGGGGCTCTTCTCGTTTCTCCTTTTGATCCACAGTTAGTGAAAGTATATGCTTACCTGACCCCAACATCATGTCTGCATCCAGTTATACCAAGTCAGATTCAGTAGAATCAGTCATGATCATGTACACCGAATCGGATGTAGATAAAGCTTTTATGGGTAGGGAAAAAGCAATGTCTTCCAGGATAGCACTTGCCTTGTTATCGAAGTCTGTAACCCTTCAAGATCTTAACTTTTGGTCGATTTAGTAACGTATTCCAAATCATTCTTAGCCCCTCCGTTTTCTTAATCACTATAGGGATGGATGGTTGAACAGTAACAGCTATTTGCCTTTTAAAAGGAAGGGTATCAAACTTGATTGAGTAGGATTTATATTGTCTGTTACGAAATGTCCAGTGGTGATCATGCGACAAGTTCTTAACAGGACTGGGCTTCCTCTGGTCTGGTCATTGTATTGGATCCAGGACCACAGAGGGCATTATGAGCGCAGCATATGAAGAGGTACCTCATTTGGTGAGTGCAATGTGATGTGCTGCAAAAGAGTAAAATGTCCAATGGTGCAGAGCCCTAGGCCAATGAGTTTGTCTTTTGGACCTGATGGCAGTGCTATTTGACCAAGATGCCGTTGCATCGCTCCGGTTTTGAAGCTGACTTAAGGCCATTTGAGCCTATCGGAGCAGTCACTTCCAGTGTGGATGGTCCTCTCACCTTGGTCTTCATTGTGCATAGAGACAGTCTTAATAGGGAAGACCTACTGACTGAATGAAAAAAGATAGTGGCTGCCAAAAGTGCACAGTAACAAAGTGTTCACATTATAATGACATAGTCCAGCTCCTGCGATGAAGATGTCTTACGAAGTCTTTTTGAACCAATCAGGGCAGCCTTTTTCGGTATGGATCCTTTCCTGATGTTGCTCTCTCTGCCCAATGCACACTTAAATTAGCAACGTCTTGCTACTGTAATGAGGTAGGTGGCTGCCAAGAGTAAAGTGCACACCAAGTGTTTAGAATAAATTGACGTTGTGAAACGGACATTTTATTTTGGTGTTTTCATTTATTTATGTACTAATTGGTTTAATGTGAATCTCCTACCGGCTATGTATATTGTTTGACTGCATTTGGTGTGTGTGGTTTTTTTTTTTTTGTGTCTTATGATTCACACATGGCATGTATGTTTTATGAAGATTTTCCACCCGCTGAGTTCCTAACATTTGTGTGGGACTCTCAAAAATGCTAACAAAGAGTCTCTTGTTTATGTAGAACTATAAGTTAGTCGTTTGTACTGCAGGTGCCCATTCACTTTGACAGGACTCCAGCCAGCATTTTAAGTGAGTTGCACTTGAACAGTGTGAATTTGCTACCCTGTTCTGAGGCTCTGGACCTTGCGTTCAGGAGGTATATCATCTAGACACACTTTCTGTCTCTCTAGTCCCACTAGGTCTAGTGTCCCAAGTAACTCAATGCAGTGTTGTGGTACCTCTAGCAGCTGCGTTGAAATGACCAAAGTATGCAGACCTGTTGAGGCGTCCATTAAGGAAGCTGTTTTGTTGCTTCTGTATTGCTCGCTTTGTCAGCCCTTCTTTGGATGTACCTCTTCAGGTGCACTACACAAAGCACTTGAATGGTGAGGAGGACACATCTATGTTTGAGTTCTGGCTTTTCTATTAGTACCATGTTCTACTGTATGGAAATGTGAGTCTGAAGAACAAACCATTGTTTCTGACCTTCTCAATACCATAGGTTTTGGGTGTAGTTTTAGCCCTCTCAGCAATGCTCCTCCTAAGGGGAGTGCTTTGTATTCAGTCTGCTCTCTGCGTATTTTCTCCTCTTTTTCCTTAAATCACATAAGTATCCTGAGTCATATCACCTTTAATTTGTAGAAGCAATCCTTGATATTCTGGCAGAACAGCTGAAAGCTAGAATAAAACCTTCTTAACCGCTACCATGGTCACTTAAGCAGTCCCAACAATAGAGCCAACCAGTAGCCGATATCGTACCTACAGGAGTGAAAGAAGGCATAGATACCATGGATGTGAGGAAGACCCTCATCCTAGCAACCAGTTCAATTATGTTACTTAGAAGCATGTTCTGAATTTTGTCTTACTGTAAGTGAACTGCATCAGGATTCTTCTTGTGATTGACTTCATCAGATGATTCTAAATCAACTTTGGCAGTGGAACACTTGATGGTAACTTGGTCATGACAAAATAATAACCACTCTCCAAAACAAATGACACCTATGTAGTGAAGGGTATTCTTCAAGCTCCGTCAGCTATGGTCACCGTGGCTTCATACAAATTTCCAGCTCTCATTCTTCCTCAGTTTTGGACAAGGAAGCCAATAAGTGTGGCTTAGAATGTTTAAACTTATTCAAGCCCCGTTTATGTGTTCCTACGTTGGCTTATTACAACTAGCTGTATTTGCTTTGCCGTTGTTTGTGTGTTGCGACAGGAAGAATGTGAGTCCCACTGAAAGAAAAGCCTAACTAATTGTAAAAAAAAAAAAGCATTGCTCTCTGGATTTGGTGCATGTATGACATAAAGAATGTAATATGATGGTACAGCTTACTTTTGAGATGCAAAGTAGCCCCTCATACACTGCATGGAATCACTCCATTGGAGGCGGAGTGGTACACCTTATAACCAATAGCAAGAGGTAAGAGCAAAGCTCCTCAGAGTGGAGCCAAAGCCCACTTGATGTATCTTGTAGAAGAAATTGTGACAATAGGCTATGTAATAGATGTGCTTTTGTGTCGGACCTAAAATGGACAACTTTCTTTTTTGTTTTTGTTTTACCATCCCATTGCATTTTTCTTTCATTTCTGAACTGTATGTCTGCACTGCATAGTGCTAGTATCTATCATTAAATGAGCAACAATGCACTTGTGATAGCTTTAATTATTTGAATAAATAATATAGTTGTTGAGCATGGTTTAGCAGGAGAAATGCTTCTGTAAAAAGGTAAATGTCAGTAGAAAGACAAGTTAAAGGCTAAGGAATACAAATACAGATTTTTAAAATGATATTGCTAGCTTACCCTCATCCAGCTTTTCCACTCAAGCAAATCTCTGGTGTGCTCTCCTTTTAAGCAGGTTCCTCTTTTAAAATGAACGCAGTGGGTTATTTATTCCATTATTTTAGATATCATGAGTAACTAGCATTGGCAAAGCCAAATGGTCCGGCATTGGCCAGCTGCTGAAATAGTATTTTTTCATTTTTTTTATTGGAAACGTATGCCAGAAAAAAAAGAAAACAATATGCTGCCACCTTAACATGGGTGCCATATGATTGCATTAACATTTGGGCTTTTTCAAAACATTTTTATTGGTGTCGGAGACAAGACTAAAAGACCTAACCAAGTACTCAAATTGCAGGCAGATATGTCGTCACTTACACACTTGAGTACAGCAACTTTAAAAAGGAGATGGCTAATAAATCCTCATCTACATGGGCACCTCACATACAGGGTAAATGCTGGTTATTTAAAAAATAAATGGCATTTTGAAAGTTTTGTCACTGATGAAAAAAAGGAATATTTTAGGTGGATTTGAACAATATGCACAGGCTTTTTGCAGCTATGCAAAGTGAAGGGAACCAATGGGTAAAGTGGGCTGACCCACGATCCCCATGATGTGATGGGTGGAAGCAAAATTTGAATTACAATATAACAGACTATCAGATGAAGACTGCTGTCCAAAAACCCCCTCTACATATGTATATTTTGTTTGGTAAACAATAGTCTGGTGGGAAAACTAAAGGTGTCTTAAAGGCCAGAGTTAAATAGGGAATCTGGAGTTAACATAACCTAATGTGTACTTGTAAAGTGCATTCATCCTCAAGTTTGTCTTGATGCTGAAATAACAGATGTGTGACACCCAACTCAATAGTACTAATTTTGTCAACCTTGAAAGGATGGACGGCTGAGTGAACCACCGTGGGAATCGAACCTGGACCACAAAGTCAAATACAGATCCCCGGAGTCAATGGATTAGTACACTTACCCTGGAGACTACAACTGCATTAGGAGTTAAGAATATTGAATGGAAATTTTAACACACCCATAGAAGACAGTGATGTTCAAACTTTGCCATTCTATGGCACACAGTAAACTGGGCCCTAGGAGCCCTCTGCTGTCAATGATCAATGGAGAAAGGTTGGGTAGATTTTGCAAGGTCACATAGTCCATGGAGGACAAAAGATTCTAAATCTCTACATTATCAGAGATTGAATCTCTCCTTCCTGGATGCTCCAAGTAGCTAAAAAATTCAGAAACTCTTCATGGGTAAAAGTACATGGATTTCAGTAGGGATAGACTCCGCATCCACTATCCGCAGGACCTCAACCAAATGTCCAGTTCCAACAGTTTCTGCTTGTTTTCTCCAAGCTAGCACAGCACACTGTTTCTTGCACCCTTGTCCCTCCCCCGTCCTTGGAAGTCTTTGGGCATAGTAATGTATCTCCTGGGTCATTCTTGAATTCCTATATACAAGCAGCTAGCTTTAGTAGCCATTGGCAGTGTTTTTTTTTTAGAGTCCAATACACAGGTGAAAAGAGGCACATTCCTCAGTCCTCTTAGGCAGAGGAAATTGTTTTCCAAAGGCAGTCTCCTTGGATCCAAGAAAGCAGCAGTCTGTTGTTAGGTAGTGGGTACCACAAGATTAGGGATAATACTCATGGTATTGTGAGATTCTGAATCTAAGCAGAGTTCTCCAGTATTAAATCTTTAGTAGGTTCACATGCTTGAATCTTCCCCAACATTGAGGTGGGAATCCCCTGATAATTCCAATAAGTAGTGTAAAACAAAACATTGAATAGCAAAACCTAAACAAGTGACATTGATAACCAGTTCACATCCTTTTAATAACTGTCATACCTCATGTTTCTTACCGCTTTGGGTGTAAAGGGAGTATCCCTGAGCTCTGCTCAGTTTCTTCAGTGTGACAACTGATTTTCTACATATTTGTCCTTTGACTGAATGCCCAACTGCCAACTACTAAAAGGTAATATCAAGGATGGTAGATCCTGACCGAACAAGTCCGTATGATCTAAAAGGTCCCTTTTTCACTAACTGCAACCTGATGAGTAATGAGTGGCGGATTTGTGATGTCATATAGTTAAAGCTCTATTCTCATGATATTGGGGAACTTCAGGCACTTACTGTGTTTCACATCGGTCTGGATAGAGCTTTAACTAATACAGTTCTTGTTCTAGTCACTATAGAAAATGGGTGCCTGACAAAACTGATTTAGGGGCTTCCAGTTCAAAGGCAGAAATGAACGTTGTTTCTGAAAGTCATAATTTTGACAGTATTAAAAATAAAAGCTCACAACAAATTTTCTTAAATGATTAAAATGCTACTCACATGGAATTTATTGGGTGCTTCAAAGGCTTCCTACATGATTGTTGTTTAAACATAATGTGCTTTTGCAATGGCTTCCATAGTCCAGTAAGTGGCCAGTTTTGGCACTCCCACTGTAGAAGCGTGCAAGTTAACATACTTTCATATTTCACGCCGCAACTCTATACACCTGGGCGTAGCTGGGTTCAAGGCACAGTATTCTGTTTATCTGTCTAATGTTAGTTATGCTTAAACATTTATAATCTCATATGCAGTGCTTAGTTTGTGCTGGTGTTTTCTGGTGCTTGGCACTTACTTGTAAACACTGGTACCTAGTAATTAGTCCACCACCTGGTGGCACTGTATGTGTAATTTTTATGAAAAGTTGATTAGTGGAGCGTTTAACTGTTTAATTTATCCTAAGAAATAACAAAACTTTCCCTTAAACCTGGAATTTAAAGTGACATGGGTTGCACCAACTGCAGTGTACCTATAAGAAATTCCTTGGGCCCTGGCACTTAATTTGTTTGCAAATTAGGCATTGCTCATATGGTAATGCTATGATGTGGCCCAGTATTTGGTACTGTGCTTGTAGGTAAGGTCTCATGGCTTGGTTTGGAGATAGTTTGTGTGGGGTGAAAGTAATACTGCAGCATTTGAGATAATTGTCTTTCTTGCCACTTTTACTGAGGACTTATTGAAAGCTTGCCAATTGGTTATCATATTTAGGGGTAGGGTACAGGCACTAGATGGTGTTTAGCCACCTCCCCATGCATAGAGGTCTAAAGTGCATGCTAGCCAGGTCTACAGCAATTCAAATAAGATTAAGGGAGACCACAAAAAAGGCTGAATCCTGTACAGTGGCTGGCCAAAGGTGGTGAATATGGTGAAAGGATTGATATCCAGTCTACGGTAGTTGCTAGCCTGCCAGCCGACTATAGCTCCCGCTGTTGTTCATGGTGTCCACGGTCTCCCCAAAAAACTGCTCAGCTGTCGGAGTGGGAGGGGATGCGGGGACTGAAAGCTATAAACGGACATGACGACATTATATGTCAATAAGACCTGGGTAATCGAACACTATTCCTAAGTGATACTTTAGGTGTAAGTGAATGGAAACATTGCATTTCAGTATGCGAATAGTACAGAATTGTTTTACATGTAGTGATATATATTTTGAGAAATTGCAGTTGCAAGGCTCTTGACCATTTCAAGCATATTCACATGGATTTGTATTTTGTATTTTTAAGAACTCTCTGCAACTTGTGCAATATTGAATAACTGAGAAATAAAAAGACAATGCCTAAGAATGCATACTACATTGTATCTACTTGGAGATGTATATTTTATTTTTTACCGGGATTAATAGCAAGAGGCTTAAAGATTATACAGAAAGGTAGGTCATGAAAAAAGTGTATTGCATAATGGTCAATTGTTTCAGCTGATTAAAAAAAAAAAGAAATTTGAGCACACAGTGAGTAATTATACCCTGAGAAAGGCTAATAAATCCAGAACTATTATCCATGCAGGACAGTGGACGCTGAAAACATTCCTAAAAGTGTTCCAGGAGAATATTATTCGGAATATCATTGACGTTGTAGAGGGTAACACATTTTAATTAATAATGAACCACATGTGAATCAGCAAAAAATCTTTCTTTAGAAGGACATTGCTAACTCGTATCACTAAACTGTAAATTTAGTATAGATTGTACAGTCACTTTAGGTTCAAAATAACTGGTAACAGGAATAGAATTAAATGTTATAAAAGTATTTTGGCAGTTGCTATCAAGTAAGTGAGAGGTTGATGGCATAGTGCTGAAGTGATTTGCAACTTGTGTAGGGTAACACATGGGTTGTAAACACATCTTCATAAAAAGAAATTAATGGGTGCATGTTCCTTTAATTTTCTGAAAGTGCGGAGGCGTCATAAATGCAAATACATAACTAAGTGAAGTTTTTTATTTGTATTTTTAAAGCTGTCCAGTAGCTGCAGTTGTTGACATTTTAACCCCTAGAGTTATATTTTCACTATGGTCATCCTCCGGACAGGTTGTCAGTGGACACCTGGGAACGATATCCTGCAAGTAGATTGCGTGAAAGTTTGTGGAATATACAGTCCAGATGACTGAATAGTTTGACTGGTCAAAGAAACCGATGGAACTCTTACCTTCTTGATGTCTCGGTGAGAACTAGTCTGCATCAATGTTGAAAAATGTGTTTGGAGTGAATCTATGAGAAGCATGTGAGGCACATTGTGCATGTCGAAAATTGGTGAGCCATACAACAGAGAAAATATCACTTACTTACCTAAAACTAGGTTCCTGTTAGGCATGATTCCTGGCAAGAAAAAAAAAAAAAAAAAAAAAAACACTACCAGACAACTTCAAGCAAACACAAGGCAATACAACGAACAGGGGAGCTAAGGGCTTTACCAATAAAATAAATATCAGAAGATGGCTGACAAATTCTGGCTGGGCTAGCACCCTATATCAATGCAAATATATTGGAATAATTTATTTAAGAATCTGGCCAGCGTCCCCAAGTTGATTTAAAAAAAAAAAAAACAAAAAAAAAAAAAAAAAAAACTATTGTGAATCTTACTTGTGTTCTGAAAAGAAAAGCGGTAGGGCTGCGTCCACAACTGAAAGTGGAGGAAGGGAGTATGATAATGCTCAACAAAGCATAGTCCAAAATTGGTTAATTCTCTGATAGCCTTCCAAATAATCTGTAGCCTGTTGTCTCTGTGTACATTCCTTCTGTAGGCCGATGCTCCAGACTTTTTGAAGGGATCAAAGTGGGGTGATCAGCCTTATCGGAAGCTCGATGCACTGATTGGAAACTCATTTACAACTTTAAGCTATGCCACCTTAACATGCCTCATCTGACCAAAGCATGGAGAATCTTTTCAGGGTGGCTTTTTCACAAGATTTTTTATGTTGGAGAGAGGGGTAGCAACAAAAGAAATGTGTGATTTGTGGGCTAGGGAGACCGCTGCCAGACATGATGCCTTCCATTAGCCTGCCTACAGTTGGGATATGCTTGCTCTGAATATGTCACTAGTGTTTTTCTGATCTTAGCTGAATGTATTTTGTAGCCTTATTTCTAGTCTTTCACCGTTCAGCTTTTTCCCGTGGCAAGGAAAGCTGGCAGACCTTAATCCAAATTTAAGGCACCATCCTCATCTTGCACACATTTTGTATTGCATTTAAAGAGGACACCAGTCGCATTACAGATTGGCAACATAGGACCTTCACACATAAGACAACTTCACAAAATGAGGGTGGTAAAAGTAGTTTAGTGAGGAATCCATTGATAAGGTTGAGAGACCACAATATGACAACATAATAGTCCCCTTAGTGGTAAGCATGTGTTGCAAGTTCTGTGTCTCGTGTTTCAGGTAGTTTTTTTGGGGTCCTGGGGCACTCACAACAGGAGCAGTATGTGTGGAGTTCACTTTTGTTTATCCCAGTGCCTGTACTAATGCAATCCAGTTGGATATTTATATTACTCTATGCATTTGACTCTTGAAGTGCACCTGGCTTAAAGCAGCTACAACTTGCAACTCATAACTTTGGACACAGATTACATACAAACACAACGCCCAGTGGGCTCTAATCCTTTTATAGTCTTTAATCACACTCGAGAATGTAAGGTAGTTAAAATGAAGAAAAGAAAGCGGAAGGACCTAGCACCTACTGTGACAGGGATAAGTCCACACATCTTTATCATCATCAGTGGGTCTTTGTGCAATGTTCTTACAGCCCATATATCCTCCGATGTCAAGAATACATTTTGGATCTCAATCCTTGAAATACATTGCCTAAAGGAAAGAACTAAGTGCCACACAGTATGTTACACAAATATGAAGTGTCCTCCCAAATGTATGCCCTTGGTCCTATTTTCTCAGTGCCCATGTGTAGGTACGAGGGTTACTGTTTGAAAGGGGGGGAGGGAGGGGGGGTATCAAGCAGCAGCCACAATCTCTCAAGTTGAAGTCACAAGCACCAAATTGACCTGCACTTGTCATTCTGGCAGCTTGCCACAAGGAGTCGGGCTCAACTTATAAACAATGTGTAAAGTATTTATGCAGCACTTTTGTAGTGAATCCATATTAGCTTTTATTGGGACTCCGGAAAGTAGCTTAGCCTTTTGGCTTGCAGGCCTGTGCCCCCGTCACCTACTGACTAAACCTACTTAGCTTGCTCTGTCTTAGCCTATTTATTTTATAATTTCTTTTAAGATGGCTGCTATTGCTTATAGTTAGAGAAATGTTTTGGTTTACATTATCTGTGTCACTCTGTGAAGGTGTCACTATCAGTGTCCTAATCAAATGATGTACTTAGGTATTCACATCATATCCCTTTCTCACTTACGAGAAAGCGACCTGATGTCACGTGTTACAGGAACATAATGTACACTTGTTGCAGATTGTTTACGTAATTGTTGCCACAAGTCTGCCTCCTTATCAATTGTTTGGGAACATACCTGCGTCAGGGGTCCTACATGATCTGTATACATACATCTTACACAGCCAAGGTTAATTAGAGGGATTCCTTCCAGATGTCATCTATGCTGCATGTCACCTTGCTGCAGAACTCAGCCTTCATGTCCCCACGGAGTCTGAACTAGAGACCTCATTCCAAGGTAACCAGGGTTGGGGGGTGCTCCTCATGGACATGGTATTGGCAGATTAGATTTATCACACCTAGCTCTCATTAGGTTAGGTATTCTGTTCTCTATGCTAGGGTTTTCAAATCTCATTACAAGATGGTGGGGGGGTCTTTGTATTCACAAATCTCATCCTCTCAATTATGGTTCTTTTATTGTTTGTTATCCTAATCATTGCAGCTCATGCATTTTACGGTAGATTGCAGTCTTTTCAATAAACCTATTAAAATCTCATGCATCGCCTTCATTGCCTGTGAGTGACTGAGACTTATTACCAAGGTGAGAAAAGGGTAACTTATTTTCCACCACAACTCCCCTAAGATGTTGCATTCTAGAGTCCATGCGTAAGGCTGCAAGAAATCACCTTTTACTGTTTGGGTTTTTGGTGAGTTACTTCTTGTGAGCCGGGAAGGTTGGGCCAACAGTTGACTTGTTGTAGGAATGGCTTAGTCACCTACAAACAAAAGTGCTGTCATCCCTAAACCAGCAGTCTGCCTAGTAGTGAGAGTCCAACTATGACACTGCAAACAGTAATAAAGTGAAAAACCAACACAATAAAAATACCACATCAAATAAGACAAATATAGTATAATTTAATAAATAATTTAAGACTAAAAATACGAATATCCAATCAGTAGAACCGGAGATATGTAGTTTTAAATATATAAATCAAAATAGCACCAAAAAGCACAAAGTGTCAGCTGTGGTACCTGGTCGCCCTTGAACGAGGACAAAGTCACAAGTTCAGGCAGATGGCGATGGAGCACTGGCAGGATAGGAGGACCATGTCAGGCCAGCTAAACATACCTTAAATCATGGATGCGTAGCGATGCAAAGTTCAGTGTCAAGGATGCGATATGCAACAGAGACTATGCAAGATCCTTGCATGGAAATATGTCTCAGAACAACTGTTCTAAGGTAGCTGCTGTGTCAATGTGAGGCCCTTCATAGAGATGTGTTGCACAGCAACGCTTCTGAGGTGTTGTGATGGTGATGTGAAGTCTTGCGTCTGGGATGTGTCATGCAGCGGTTCCGATGCAGTCTTGTGAGGCGATGTGTTGTGCTGCATTATTTCTGATGGGCTGGCAGAGCACCTTCAGGCCCCCTTCCAAGGGTCCAGGACTGGGAGGCACCACTTGGGAGGACAGGACAGGACTCACAGTTGGCAGTGTCCAAGGTCTGGGTTCAACTTTGTTGAGCCTGTACTCTCCCTGAGGCTCTGATCAGGAGGTCAACAATTAAGGCTCTGGTAACATCTGGATGTGCCAAAATTGAGACAAAGGGGGCCATGTTTTAAGCCTCCAAAGACCAAACAAAGGGGTTGTTTTGCTGATGAATGTAGCCATCTGAGCCACAATATCAGGAAACTATTAAAAGAAAATGTGGCAATTAAAAATGTATGAAACTATAGGTGCTGGAAGTAGGGGTGCTATGCATTCCCCTAAAGTAACCATGCTGGAGTTCAGAAGGTGAAGAAGCAATAAAGATGCCTTTAAATGTATTTTTTGTATCTTGTCCTATTTGCTTGGACAGACTGAGCTCAGATGTCAAGCTATGTCTGCTGTTAAATTGCTGTTTTTTCTTTTAACATTGATGTTTACTATTCTTTCTCTGACTGCAAAGTGAAGGATTTTGTATAGTCGACTGTGACAATCTTGCTCAGTATAGATGTATAGGAAGTGCCGTAGGATGTCATTTTTGTTTCTAACACAAAAACATTTAAATCACTTAAAAACTTGTAAATGAACTGTACCAATATTTCAGAATGTCTGCTGTTACCAAAGCACATTTCAAATGTTTTTTTTTTTTTAAATAATTCCGTAGAGTTTTGCAAAGAAATGTTTTAATAGGATAAAAAAAAATCCATACACTTGGTCATGTGCAAATCAAATGTTTGCTGATAACCGAGTTCCAAGCGTTTGTGTGCTGAATAGTTTTATCGCTACTATTATGTGCAAATTTAGTGCCTTTTTCAGTGGAAAGTGTGCTGTTCGTAAATGACAGTACGCTACCACATCGTGCTTTAGTGATATATGTGCTTCAGAGTTCTCCAAAATGGAGCACTAACTACATACTACACACTTAACACTCTCCTGCTGCATACATTTGCTACACTTCATGTCACAATCCTTATGACTTGATTGATGTAATGCTGATGGCAACACCCCCCACTCTGAAAATTGTTCTGGCACAACTGGATGAAACCCTAGAAAGGTTGATTACCACCTTTGTTTTGAGATGCTTCCTAGACTACCACTGCCTGCAACTTTATCTACCAGTCATAAACCCTCAAGCGTTGCCTGAAGCCCGGGAATTCTACTTCCTTTATGCAAAACTCACATGTTTCTCAGTTTATGCATTATGTAGTCTCTCTGTTTGAGTAGATCGATATCCTCTACACTACTGCAAACTTGTTGAGGTACGCCTGCACCACATTACCAGGCATTGGAAGGCTTCTGTGCACTGAGCAGACCAAATGGCGTGGTAGGATATCCAAATAAGCCATCTTTCATTCTTTTCCTTTTTGAATACAGCTAAGACAGTTTGCCCCATTCAAATCCTGGTTAGTGCATGTTGATACCATGGACACTTATTCCAGGAGAAACCGAATGAACCCAATGGTTATCTGTTTTCCTGTGATTCATTTTACCACCCTGAAGACTGAAGGCTCTTCTGGACACTGACTTCCTGCACACAAACAAAATCTGTTCAGGCTCCTCATGCACACCTTTAAAGCCCTAGACAGCCGTGTCCAGTTCAACAACTGCCTCACATTCCACAAACCCACCAGACACTTCTGCTCAGCCAGACTACTACTTGCACACATTCCACACATATGCAGAAATGGATCGGCGGTAGGGCATTTTCCTACATCGCTCCTAAAGCTTGGGATGACGTGCCACTGCACTTCAGAGCCACCTTTTCAAATCTCGAATTCCACAAGAAGCTGAAGACATTTTTCTGTGAAAAGACATCTACAAGCATGGCCGTATGCCAGGCCAGGGCGGTCCTTGCTTCTGCACCAGGATTCTCTCTCAGGTGATGGAGCACTCTACAAATAACATAATGAGGGTCCAATGTCTGGAGAGAGTATAATGAACTTGCTTAATCAATGCATATAAAACATCATCATTCGAATTGACTGTAGCATTCTACATAGTCCTTGCCACAAATAAAAAATAAAAAAAAAACTCATTCCATGTGACCAGTGTGTTATCAGAATAGCAGTTGAGAGGTGCCCACAATTTTGGCAGATGTGTTAGAACAAATAAAATCAATGATTTTAAAAAGAGACTGATATTATTACGTCTAGAAGAACTCATAGCTGGGCCTAAACTGGGAAATGGATTTATGCAGTGGTCTACTGCAGTGAATAACTTTAAAACTATATCTGGCTTTAGATATAATAGCCTGGACATATGATTCTTTGTATTAATGTCGTTATTTTGTGAGTATGACTTAAAGTTGATCTCACAAAAAACAAAAAAAAAGCTCATTGTTAGATTTAGCATGGTCTCCCCTAACCGTTTGCCTCTATTTTCCAGGTTGTTGATGTGTGCTGGATTCTGTTTTTGCTCCTTTTGTTACTCTGGGCACTTTACCACTGCTATCCAGTGCTAAAGTGCAAGTGCTCCAGTGCGTGCAGTTTTAACTGTCAATTCAATTTGGCAACTGTATCCACTTGCTAGGCCTAAACCTTCCCTTTTGTTAAATGTAAAACACCCCTAAGGTAGGCCCTATGTAGTCCTATGGGCAGGGTGCAGTGTATGTTTAAGATAGGACATACACTAACATGTTTTATATGTCCTGACAGTGAAATACTGCCAAATTCGGTCTTCACTGTTGCAAGGCCTATCCCTCTCATAGGTTAACATGGGGGCTGCCTTTAAATACAGTTAAAACGTAGATTCCCTGTGGGAGCAGCTAGACCTGTGGAGTTTGGGGGTCTCTGAAATCACAATTTAAAAATACATCTTTTAGTGAAGCTGGTTTTGAGATTGTGTGTTTGAAAATACCACTTTTAGAAAGTAAGCATTTTCTTGCTTAAACAATTCTGTGACTCTGCCTGTTTGTGGATTCGCTGTCTGGGTCAGTTTGACAGTTCGGCTGGTTGCACCTCTCTCTAGACAGTGACACAAAGGGAGCTGGGGTGTAGCCTGCATATCCTGATGAGCCATCTGTGCTAGGAGAGAGGGGAGGAGTGGTCACTTACACCTGAAAGGGCTGTGCCTGCCCTGACACAATGCAGTCTCCAATCCCCTGGTGTGTGTCTGGGGCCTGGCCTGGGAAAGGTGTGATCTCACAAACAAGAGAGACTTTCCTTAGAAGTAGGCCTACTTCAAAGGCAGAAAGGGGAATAAGAGCACCCAAACCCCCTGAAAATTAAATCACTTCTGTAATCAAGAGGAACCTCTGCCAAGGAGAAGAGCTGAGGAGAAGAGCTGCCCCGCCTGTGACTGCTTTGTGGAGCTATCCTGCAGTTGCTGCTTCTGCCTGTGAAAGAGGACAAAGACTGGACTTTGTTGTGCATACCTGCGTGTGAAGAATCTCCAAGGGCTTGAACTGAGCTTGCCTCCTGTTGCTGAAGTCTCAGGGCCATCAAGACTTACCCTGCCGGCACCTGGGCTCTGCTGAGACTCCTGCCCTGCCACGTGGTGCCCTATCCAGTTCCTGGGCCCTTGAAAGGTGAAGCTGAGAAAGACTGAAAATCCACACACAGACCATTGTGCGGGGAAATGTTCGATGCACCTTCTATGATGCGGCTGATGACGCGCCACCGGCTTCGTGGCTTAAATCAACTCTCCACCTGCATTGCGGCTAGAGGATCGACGCAATGTGGCTGGAGAAACGATATGCAACACCCGCTAACTGAGGCGTATAATGACGCAAACCCCACGCAGCGCGGTTTTGTGATACCGTGTGACTGGATTTTCAACACATCACTGTGCACGGAAAAGCAACGCAAAGCCTGCCCAGACTTGAGGTGCCTGTCTGGATCGATGCATCGCTCTCTTGCAGGAGAGGAGAAACCACGCACGCCGACCCGACTGGAGGAGGAACAACTCACGATCTCACTTGTGAGTGAGAAATCAATGCATCTCTGGCCTTTTCTGACACACACTCGCCCGTGCTGTGTTATTTTGATGCTACCCAGGTAGTCTTGCACGCTAACAACGTTCTCACTGTTTTCTAAAGGATTTAATACTCTTATTCTTTGAAGATTCATAACTTGACTTTGTATTCTTTTTTTTGTTGTTTTGGTCTTGTTTAGGTAAATATTTTCTATTTTTCTAAACCTGTGTTGTGTAATTTTGTAGTGTTTTCGCTGAGCTACTGTGTGTGTTGGTACAAATACTTTACACATTGCTTCTGAAGCTAAGCCTGCCTGCTCGTGCCAAGCTACCAAGGGGGTGAGCAAGGGTTAACTGAGAGTGCTTCTCCATTACCCTGACAAAGTTCCACCCAAGTTCGCTGAGCCTGGAATGTTGTTGAGGTGCAGCTGGGATCTCGAGAGGATGAGTTATTGACCCAGGCAAAATTGTCTGACTTTGCAATTTTGGATGACCTGTAGTCCAGTGGTGACTGGGCTTCTGCCAGCACCAAGGGGACTTTGGGGGACGTCAACCCTGTGACCAGGATGTTTCACTTCCTTCCTGGACTGAGAAGTAGTCACAGCAAGTCCCCCATGGAACGCATCACATCCACAGCATCCTTTGAACATCTTCAGCATCCGTCTTCCTTTACATTAGGACCGTTTCCGTAGGGAAGACCTGTAAGGACAAACATGCCTGTAATTGACTTAAGACTGCATCACCTGCTGAGGTAACAGTTTCTGAGGACCTTGATGGTCCCCCTGACTGGTTCCCTACTGGAATTGGTTGCCTAAAGTGATTACATTCCAACTAGCATACCTTTTGGTGAAAGATTTGCTAAGTATCAAATTAGTTGACTGTGCCAATGTTCAGGTTTGAGTGAAATCATCAGATTTACTATTCCTTGTAAATTTTATATCTCTGGAAGGAAGCCTCTGGTGGATCTTTTTTATTGTGGTATCTAAAAAAAACAAAAAAAAAAACTACAGATTATTTTTTATAAATTGGTGATGGATTTCTTAAGTGTCTTGTTGTTCAGTTGCCTTGGTGCTCTTTTAATTGTTTTACCCCTCCTCCACTTGCTTGCTCCTTTGTGTATGCCTTCCTGCTCAGAGCCACAGCTATTCTGTGTTAAGCTGAAGGTTTGACAACAAAACTCAAGGGTCCTAAAGGGGTCGGCAAGTGTATTATATGGTGAGGCTGCACAACCACACCATGTAATGCACTTCATTTCCTTCCTATCATGGCATCTATTTAAATGTAGAAGGCCTTTCCTGGTGTTGTGGTTATCTTCCATAACTTAGAGTTGCAGTCTGGGATCTGCTCAAGTGAGGCTGGGGTAACATAACTCTGCCATATGAGCCTGTAAGACATACCTGAATCAAAGAATGCCTGACCGTGTCGGATCTTTGTAGCATGAAGAAAAGGAAAGTGCGGAGGAATGCAGGTTGCTTATCCAGAGGTATAAAATAGACCGCTTAACAGACTATTTTCATGTAGAACTGTGATGTAAAGTGCACCATTCTTTCCTATTTCTCTCTACCATACAGTTGATACGTACTCCAAGTCACATCTTTCCTTTGTACTCTAACAATTTTGTCTCATTTCTCATAAACATATTCCCTCACCATTTCTCTCTGTAACTGCACATA
The DNA here is from genome assembly GCF_031143425.1 of Pleurodeles waltl. Taxonomy (NCBI): domain Eukaryota; kingdom Metazoa; phylum Chordata; class Amphibia; order Caudata; family Salamandridae; genus Pleurodeles; species Pleurodeles waltl. The sequence continues at coordinate 180,402,812 of NC_090438.1, forward strand.
CACTAGTATTGCCTTCTACAGTGTTTTCAATAACTATAAACCCTTTGAGGCTCTACTTAATTTTAGAAATGCTGATCAGAAAGGGATAATGTTCAGACAGCTATCAGGGCAGCTGGTGAAATGAGCTACAGTGGTCAAAGAATTGACAGACATCTGGGGAGAGGTAAGAACAAGAGATGGTGTGTGCCAAGAATTGCATCCTGATGAGCATCCATTCTCTGTTGTCTTTTTCCAGAAATGTTGTATTGTTAATGACGGTGTTCGGGTCTGGGATTTCAGAGACTGCATCAAAATGGCTGATCAGTTAGAGCTAATTTGCTATTGCCTAGACCAGTGGTTGCCAAGAACATTGTCCCTTGTTGGATAACTCTTGGTGACTGGATTTCATTTCAGTTTATTTAATTTATTTAATATATTACACTGTACTTCCATAATGAACTTAGAAGTTTTGGTTTCCACAATCCAACAAGTGGAATTGCTTCATATTGACCGTAACCTGCATTAGCAATAAAACTCGACTTATTTGAAGTAAGTGCAATGTGTAAAAAAAAAAACAACAAAAAAAAAAGTTTCCTTTCTTTGGTGAAGATACACAGAGCAGGATTATAGATATGTATGTTTGTAACATCACCTTTTTTATGAGCTCATTTTAACTTACAATGCATATATTTTGTCTCCAACTACAGCTGAAGATTGCCATGCAGATAAAGACAACTTCATTGTACCCATAGTAGTGGGAGCGGTTTTGGGAGTATTAGTTATTATTATAATTGTGGCATATATCATTGGCCATAAGAAACGCAATGCAGCTGGATACGAACATTTCTGAGACATACACTGTACAATTGCTTAAAGATTTAAATAATTAAAACCTAAAGCACATTTATTGTAGGAATGTGAAAATAAGTTATGGCCAAATTTGTAATGCACTTTAGGCATGTATAAGCTGATGTATTGAAGACAAGTATTACATTGTGCAATCGTTAAACAAGGTTTATGTCAAGCCATTTCATTTATGGAAGCTGATTTGTCTTAAATCTACAGTGAAATGTGAAGTAGATTTTGAGTTCTTGCAGATCGTATGCCAAAAAGTATTGTAAGAAAGTGTTTATAAACTGCTAGATATTCAAATTGGTCGAAAATAATTTTTAGTAAATAATGTAACCATATAAAACAGGACAGATTATGGAGGAACAAAAATAACTTTAATTAGAAACCTGTTTTTATCCGATTCTAGTGTGTGGTTTAAGAATGGGTAACCATAGGCTTTACTGACGGTCGAAAAAGTAGTCACACGTGTCTGTGTGGTGCAACAAAATGTTGTATGTTTGTATGTCTCATGTGTGGGTGTAAAACCAGGAGAACTGCCACTAAAGGAAGGAGTCATACTGTTTGTAAAGTGCCTACGACTCCGCACATCAAAGTCAAATCTCGCCCTTATGTTGATCCTGTTCAACCGCTGTGCACCAGCCTAACATTTTACTTAGTTAAAGGCCTAACTTGTCTACAATTCCTGTTGCAAGTACCTATCTGCACCCTACCCAAGCACTCCTCGTTCATCCAACTCGCCAAAATTAAATGCATAAAGCACAATCATCTGAGTGTAAAATTCACAGCTCTGAACTACTTAAGCCTTATGAAATCCCAACTGAACCTACAAGCATGCAGGTGATGCCTTACAAAATAACTTTCTTCGATGCATTTTCCAAGTGCCTTCCTTCAGGATATTTGAGATGAACGCTTCCAAATGGACCTGAAGTCTCACTGACGATGTACAGTCACACTTCGACCTTCCCACGTGTGAAAAAGGTTTTAATGCTTGGCCACCTGAAGGCGGATTGAAACGCATAAGATCTGCATCATCACAAGGCTTCTGCTGTACTGATGTTTTTAAAGTGTGAATTCGATGACACATTTTGCATATGGTAATCCAGGATGTTTAGTTCTATACCCGTTTTCAATTTAGACCCTTTTAAAAAACAAAAACCGGAATATCATAGTTTTTAATTTGTCTTTAAATACAATTTACTGTGAGACACAACTCAATGGTATTAAGCACCAATTAAATCCTATTTATGTCGAAATAAGAGCTTGTCACCATCCTCACACATTAACATATTAACCAAAGAAAAAACTAAATATTTTGAGGTGTAATTTACCATATGCAAAGAATATGGCATGTCTTCATGGAAGCTATTAAATAACATTGAAATAAACAGTAATGTATGTGACCTTTCTCTGGACAATTCTGATGCCAATGAGTGGGCGAGTAGAAACCTTTTAAAATATTCTTTTGAAAATCGTAATTAACCTCTGGAGATACTGGCGAGACAAACAGTTTTTTCTTAATTTTATTTTTCCAGGGACAAGCAGCCAAGGAATCGTTTACAAAGAATTATAACCATAGCTTTTATAACATTTGCTCACACTCTGTCTGCCCCCACTTAAATCGATAGGAACACTCCCCCTGTATAAAACATAAATACCATTCAAGCCAAAACAAACGAAAAATCGATTTAAAATTTCTTGCACAATTATATAGAGTATACAAATTCATTAGAACCGCCTTTATTTCTATTGCTTAACTGTCCACCTCCCGGTTTCTCCAAATTCTGTCTACACGGGCTACAAACCCCATTCTGCTGGCATCCATGGGGCCAGATGTATCATTCTGTTGAATAGCGATTACCTAATTGTGATTTTCTGCGAATCGCAATTAGATAATCGCTGAAACTCCAGAAGTTTCATTTAGCGTTTCCTAATGGCTCGCAAATCGACCTACCTCATTAATATTCATGTGATTGGTCACATTTTGCGACCCATTAGGAAACAGTATAATCACAGAGATGTTGGCCTGCTGGGCTCAGCAGACCACCATGTCTGTGATTGTTTTAAAATAAAGCAATTTTTTTTTTTTTTTTAAATGCAGGAAAATGAGATGCATTAAAAAAAGAAAAATGAAAAGTTTTCTTTTCATTTTTTAAGAGTAGGCAATGGTCCCCACTGCCTGCTCTTAAAAAAACATTTTCGCATGAGTTCACAAAAGGGACCCTTTTACGTTTGCTCATGGGTTACCACCAACTTAGTAGGTGGTAAAAAGTCAACTTTTTGCGACCACAATTGGGTCACAAAGCATTCCTGCATACCACTGCGATTTGGTATTAGGAAGGTACGCCCTTGACACGCCCCTTCCTAATGCCGAATCAGTATGTATTCGCAATTCCAAAGTGCGATTCAGTAGCATGTTACCGAATCACAAATTGGAATTCATATATACCAAAATGCATTTTTGCAGTCGCAAACAGCCCTATTGGGCCCTTTTGCGACCACAAAAAGGCATGATACACATGGCCCATAGTTTTTCGAGTGCAAATTTTTTGTGCTTTTGAAATCCACTGAGAAACTAAGGGGATCACGTCAGATTTCCACTTGGCCAAAACTATTGATCAGGCCAGCAATGCTTAAATAAATACCAATTGGTACTGCCCTATTGTTATCTCAAAGGAAGATAATACAGTGCCAAACAGCACTCCGTACGTGTCTGGACTAATGGCACAACCAAGTCTTAGGCTTAATTAATCAAATGCCCTGCCAGAAATCATTCAGGTACCTACAAATAAACATGTGCAGCTGATCCCTGTTCACCTGATTACACCTAAAGCAGTGAGATTCTAACCCCGAATATTTTTTTTTAATTTTGGCAGGTGTATAATACAACATCCATCTGCTGAACAAGGCCATCCTTCTTAAATTAGCAGCGTACACCGCCTTTTGACTTATTTGATTATAAAACTGCCATTGTGAGCTATCCAGCCAGCAACCCATTGAAGCTTCTACAGACTGGAGCAAGTCTGCAACTAGTGCTTTGCTTTGGATGCAACAGTCTCTACCAGTTTCCTATACCCTGTAGTTTGATAATAAAATAAGCTTTCCCAAGTCCATTCCCAAAGGATCCCTCACACATGCTATGTCCCAAGCAAAAGTGCTTAATTTGAACAAAGCTGAAGAACAGGGACAGACTCGCATTGGAATTCAGCAAAGTAAAATCGGGATCTCCTTTAGATCCAGCTTCCCACCGTATATACTCTTACAAAGGGCATAAGAGTTTTCCCTCTTCTCCTAGATCTTCTTAATTTGTCAATCTCCACTGTCTCTCAAGACTGGAATCATGCTGTGGTCAAGCAGTTGATTTAAAAAAACAAACAAACAAAAAACTAATCGTGACCCTTCCTGTCTGAGAAACTATATACCCATATCCTTGCTTATAGCTATAGAGAAAGTTCTTGAAAAACACATCAATTGGCATCTTTCACTATTTCTAGAAGAAAACCTTCTCCTTGATTCCGCTCAGACTGGCTTCCGCCCAAAACATAGTACAGAATCTGCACTACTTGCAGCGACAGATGAGGCTAAAATGTTACTGGACAAGGGGGGCTCTGCTGCCTTGATCTTCCTCAACCTGAGTGCAGCGTTCGATCATGAGATTCTCAGGTTGAGGGAAAATGGAATAAGAAATGATGCGCTAAAGTGTCTCTCCCCTTACTTAGACGAAAGGTCCCTTCAGATTTGGGGCCCCCCTTGTTATTCAGAGGTTGTCCCATTGAAATGTGGGGTCCCACAGGGATCTTGCACTTTTATAAATATATATATATATATATATATATATATGTGTGAATCCCCTTTTGCAGCCATTGTTAAGAAATTTGGGCCCATATTTATACTTTTTGACGCAAACCAGCACTGGCGCTGGTTTGCGGCAAACAATTTACCACTGGCTAACGCCATTCCAACGCGCCAGGCAGGCGCCTTATTTATGGATTGACATTAGCCGGCGCTGTGGGCTGGTCCGAGTAAAAAAAAAAATGACTCTAACCAGGCAGCACCGGCGTAGGGAAAAATGGGGGTTGTGTGTCAAAAAATGGTGCAAGTCAGGTTAGAGTAAAAAAATCATGGCTCTAACCGGACTTGTGCCATTTTTTTGATGCACAACCCCCATTGAAATGACTTAGCAAAGACAGGAGTCATGCCCCCTCGCCCAGTGGCCATGCCCATGGGACTTCTGTCCCCTGAGCATGGCCATTGGGCACAGTGGCATGTGGGGGGGCCCAAGTTAGGCCCCCCTATACCACTATTTCTTTTTTTTTTTTAAATAAAAATACTTACCTCAACTTACCTGGGATGGGTCCCCCCATCCGTGGGTGTCCTCCAGGGGTGAGTGAGGGTGACAGGGGGTGTCCCTGGGGGGCAGGGAAGGGCACCTGTGTACTGCTTCCATGGCCAGAGAGCATGGAAAGGAGCACACAGGTCCCTTAACGCCTGCCCTCACCCAGGTGTTCAAAAACGGCACACATCAGGCTGGGTGCTGTTTAAGGCCCGCCACCTGCTCTGCGTCAAAATGACGCAGGAGTATAAATAAGGCGTACAGGCTTTAAAGTCATTTTTTGGACAGGAACCTGCCTTGCATGTCATTAACGCAAAGTGGTTTCCCGCATCCAGAAAATGATGCACACGGAGGAATTTTGACGTTCGCAGGGTCGGGCGTAATAGTATAAATGTGGTGGAAGGTTTGCGTCGAATGTGCGTCAAAATGTTTCTTCAGGTTTTGATGTAGGGGACTCTCGTCAGCTATTTTCTACGTGTAGCAAACTGGGAGTCCCTTCTTGAACTGGTGAAGCCTAAGGGTGAAGCTGGTGCAGTCCTTCAGAGTGCAATGTCCAGGGGCAGGTCAGAGTCCAGCAGGGCAGTCCTTCTGTTGTTCCTTGTAGGGATCTGAGGGGTGTGTGCAGCTGTGCCAGATTTATCCTTTCTCCTGGGGTGGAAAGCAGGGAGGGCCAACTGTCCAATCACAGGCAGGCCACCACCCTCTTTGATGACAACTTTCTGTGAATTGTGGCAAAAATCAATCCCATGCAGCAATATTCCTTAAAAATCCAAAATGGCAGAATCTGAATTTTGGAGGTTAGGTCTGACTGAGTCCACCTACTGGTGTGGCTAAAATTCCTTAAGGAACTCCTTTCTTGCCCTCTCCTAATCTAAGCAAGGGGGAACCTGGTGGTCTCAGTTTGCAGGAAATGGGAGGTGCATAAGCCTGCACAGGAGTTTGATCAATTTAGGCTTATTGTGAAGCTTATTAGACTTAGGAGCATCCAAAACAGTATTTAGCAGAATATTAAAATCTCCCCCAATTATCGGAGGACTCGATTCTACTTTAGCAAAATTATATAAGGATTTGAGGGTCTGTGGTGAGTCCTCAATAGGTCCATAAACACTTATTAAATTATAGAAGAAGTTGAAAATCTTAATTTCTACTCAAATCCATTTAGCTCGGGATCTCTATGCACCTTAAGTATCTCACATTGCAGCTTCCTTCCTATAAAACTAGTAATTCCCTTGATAGCTGCATTAGCAACAAAAAAAAAACATGCTGCAGAAACTCTCTGGAACTCACAAAGGGGGGGGGGGCATTATTCTTTAAGTGCATTTCCTGAAATAGAATTATATTTGCCCCTATGATTTACATGAAGCAAGCATTGCCCCTGCCTTCAACCAATTATTAAAACAATTGACATTGCACAAGATAATTCTCAGGTGCCTAAAAGCCATCTTGTGCATTGTTTTCCAACTCCTGCTATCTGCCGTGATCTACTGAAAAGGCTGCCATACCTTGTTTTAGTTCTCTTTTCACCCCCTAACCGCCCCACCCCAGATCTCCCTCTACCCCTCTTTCCCTCCCCGTAGGCGAATTCCCCTTAAATGTCTCACCCGAATCAGACTTCCTAACCAGGGTCCCCTGGCCACCACCCCTCTCCCCTTTGCCTAGTGCCCTGGAATGGCACTCAGTAATCCTTCTCCCTGGGCTAGACACCTCTTAAACAGTTCATACTCAATGATGGACCAAAATGGACAGAAACCTTAGTAGTACACACATGATCAAGACTATAATCTCTTATTAATTTAACTTGTGTATTTACAACATAGTTCCGGTAGTAGTTAGTTTCACTGAGAATTGACCAGCACTTCCAATTTGAACTGCTGCACCAAAGCTGCTTGCATGCCCTGCTTCTTGAAAAGATCTAGCATGGTCTTGAACGCACGTCTTCTCTGGGCCGCTGCTGTAGACATATCTGAGTAGAAGTTGAACCGGTCCTTGTCCCCTATCTGAAAACCTTTTGATCTTATAGCCTCAGAGAGAATTCAATCTTTTATATGAAAATCAACAAATTTTTCCAAAAATGTACGAGGATACCTAGAGTTTAATGGCTGAGAAAAGGGAACAAGATGACACCTATGATTGAATGTCCTGCATCTTGAGTTGGTCGCCTGGGAGGACATGTTTCTGAACCAAATTTGCAATAAATTTAATGGGGTCTTGCCCTGCCTCTTGTCCTTCTGGACGCTCCAGTCATGCAACACGTCTAACCAGCATCTGGGTGTAGCTAACACGTCAGCAAGAATGGTGCTCATCCAAGCCTGTAGTGGAGCTGTCCTAGTGCAGAGGAGTTAGAGTGGCGATTGCAGCACAGAACTGTATTTAACTGCACCGAAGGGCCTGAGAAGCAAATGCTGAGTGTTGAGCGGAGGTGCGAGAGGGTGAGGAGCTGCCAGCAGTTGCCCTGGGGGTGAGCCATTGGTATTCAAAGTCTAGCAGCAGGGTGGACAGAGGGTTAGCTGCTAGTCGTGGAGCCTCAGGGGGATTGCGTTAGGCTCCCCCTAGAGTGCAGCGATGGCTGAGACAACCGCAGAAATGACTTACCCAGGTGTGGGTGCAGCTTGTGGCTGCTCAGCGCTCCTGCATCCATGCTGCACTAAGCGGTTTTGAGTAACAAGAGGAACAAACTGTAGTGGAGCGAAGGTTAATGTGCAGAGACACTTGGAGCAGCAGGGGGCAGGTAATTCAAGCTTCACGCCCTAAAGTCAGTGTGGAGTGAAGGCTGCCTAGTGCTCCTGTAATCACCCCATTTTATGGTCTACCTCATTGCAGACCGGTGTATGGTGTAGGCGCAGCGTGGATTGAGTGGAGCTGTGAGCCGTAACTCGACAACATAAAGACTAGTAGTTCAGTGGAAGAGCCTTCGGATTTAGTATGCCTCCAAGCTGCCAAAGAGGGTTTGCCATCATTCAACCTACAGTGTGGAGTTTCAAACTCTTTGAACATCTTTCAGTGTCTACTGATGTAGCGTCAGTACAAGAACTGACTTCCCTGGTTACATCTGGGCAGAATGAGGCCACCTGTAGCTGCCATAGCTCAACACTGGCTACGGCTGGTGTAAAAGAAACGGAAAGCAAGATTCAACGTAGGCTGCACAAGTAGATGGCGGGTGCCCAATCACTTGAGCTTCGGGAAGAACCACAGGTTTATGCAACAATGGAAAGCCAGACTTTATCTTTAACTCAGCTTCTGACAGTGATTCTGCGGTGCCATTAACGAATGAGAGACAAACAGTTATTGTTTCGATTTCTAATATGGAATTGCCAATAAGCTTTTTCAAAGGGTAATCTGAAATTGCCAAGCTTGGCATTTCTCTCTTAAAATATATTTTATTAGTTGTTATTAATATCCTTTAAAGACATTAGTCTTCTTGGGTTCCTGAAATGGCAGATGTATTCCCACAGGTGAAGAACAGTATGTAAACCAGACTACCTTGGAAATTGGTCATTTTCTCTGTAATAAGCCAAAGAAAAATCTAGAAGTTATTAGAACATTGAGCACTCCATTGAAGACACTGGAGTGCTCTGGGCTTCTAATGGCTGGTAGAAGCCCGGAGCAGCAACATTCCAATGTTTACCTTTCACAGCTATTGCTGTGAACAGAGGCCTCACGGAGCCTGGGAGGATTTCAACCCCCATGGGCCTTGTTTTCCTAATTAGAAGATTCTGCCCTCTAGGGGCGGAATGTTCTAACAGCTTTATAGCCTGTCTTAGCTAGGCTATACCAGCCATTTAAAGCTTGCCCCCTTGTTAAAGGCCCTCGCCTTTGGCTCAGGCCTTTAAAACTGGAGTGGGCCTTTAATGGCTGGTTTAGCCCGCTACAAGGCTATAGTATTTATGCAATATGTTTTCCAGAATGCCGTTCTCAATTGCTAATGGTCACACTCAGATGTATGTATTCTGAACGTTCCTGAGTAATATTGGATTTCACAGTTCCCCAAATGAAAAACAGCTAATGACACCTGGAGATATCAGATCCCCAATAGAAAATAATTTTATGTTTATTTAACAGCGTTATGTGGAGCTCTTGCCCCCACTTGAGTGCAAAGAACGTCTGTGTGTATCACTATTTCAATTACATCATAGTACAAAAAAGATTGCATTGGGCCTAGTATAGGCAAAAGCATCAATGACTTAAGCACTATTGTAGCTTACGTGGCTAAACAGCATCATGTCTACAAAATTCAGAAATCACAACCCACATAATGATCTGAAGATGCTGCTCATCACATGTATTATATATCTATATTGCCTATTATGGGTGTGGCCGCCTTATGAGTTGTCTTAACTCGGTGAAGACATTATATGGGAACCACTGTTGGTCAGTACAAAAGAGAAAGTTCTTTACAAATTATTTACCTTCAGTTGCTGACAATTATAGCAACTCTTGGGCCAGAAATGGCCTCAATGAACAGGATAGGAGCAACTTAGAAAGCCTGCTTGCAAATACTTCTTTAACCCAACGGAGAGAGTAAAACAATAGCGCCAAACTGTCACTTTTGCAAGCAAGGTGTAGTTTGGTGTTTTTAATGCAGTTCTCTTGTTTTTCTTTTGTCTCTTCAGGTGCTTGGAAAATTCAGAGAGATTGAAACAAGAGAACACTTTAATAAGCCATGAGATCAGTCTACAGCTGGATCCAATGGTGAAAAGTGTTTGAGGCAACTGATGGGCAGGTGGCTCAGTCTCAATAATATTCTATGTGGTAGTGAATCTAGCCAGTAATTGTGGATGTGTCAAGAATTATCCACAAATACATTGTGTTGTCTGGTGTTAAACGGTACCAGAGCCCCGTTGTGAAAGAAGTTGCCTAAGCAGCTAATCCAGATATTCTCCTATGACTCAGCAGGTTTGGATACCAGGCCCCTTCAAAACAACGCAGCCTCTGAGGGGAATCTCGGGTGCGTGTGGCTCTATGCTTGACGTAATGCTCAAAGCCCTAAGATAACCTTACAGGTGCTATATGAACCAACCTGTTGGTGGGTATCGGCTCTTGGGCACCAGGAATAAAGGTTTTTCAAACAATGTCTAATGCTAGCTGATTGGTTCGGGCACCTATTTCGTATAAGTGCCAGCCACCCAACCATCAGATAGGTTATTGCAGTTGTGCCGCCAGATAGTAGTATTCAGATTCTGGAGCACCTAGGCCCCCATTGTTGTAAGAATCCTGTCTTCTTTGTAACAAGTGATAAATTGCTATCTCATCAAATGCATGTTTCTGGCATGTACGTTTTATTCTGTAAATGTATCTTGAGTATCTCTGATAAGCTTGATCAATAAAAACACCTTCAGTGATAATTAAGTAACTATTTAGCTTAGAAATTATTCCAGTAATGTCATACGTTTTATGACTCATTCCCTCCGTACTTCTAATATTGTAATCACTTGCTTTTAGGCTTCTTTCTTTTAGTTTTAGGTTCTGAAACACATACAGAACAGATAACCATCCTAGGTAATGGAGGTTGCCATCTTGCAGTCATTCAGATTCAGACATCAGCAAAACCCCCAGTGCAACATCAGTCTAGGACAGGCGCCTTTTTCAAGGCCATATAACATCAATAGCCAAAATAGTGTAGTCTAAATTGACATCCTCTCACTTTAAATATATCCATAAGGAGACGTCTGTGACACACTCCTTGATGCACATAATCTATGTCAGACATTCCTCAAATTATGTTGGATGTTCTAATCTTTGATAAGATTCAGTATATAAGGTCAGTTTGTGGCAAGTACTGCCCTCCTTGCATGGAAGGAATACACTGGCCCTTCTGTTGTGGTAACATGGGTCAAGGTCACTAGCTTGAACTGCGGCAGTCAGGTGTCCAGTTGGCACATGGTTACCAAATTCAAAGCTCACAATGCAGAAAGCTTAAAACAGTTAAACAACAGTGAGCGATAGCCAAAAACATTTCATCATTATAGAACAGATCACCTAACATCTATTGAAACAAGTGAAACAATGCAAAAATGGAAAGGGTCGTTAAACAAAGGGACTAACCACCGTAAAAGGCTAAAGGATTGTCATTTTTTTTTTTTTTTTTTTTACAAATGATTCCTAAAATTCAAAATATATTTTTATAGAATTCATCTAGACAGTGTCTTTATCCAGAAAGCAGTGATTAATTCTCTCACTAAAGAATTAACTTTAGGTAGCAAGTTTGAGAATGTTGTGAAATGTCTTCCGGATACTTTGCAACTGCTGTGGTTCACTTGGGATGGCTGACACTTCGGTACTGGCAATTCCATTACACTGACCACTGGAATGAACTCACACCCTAAATCAAGCTTGATGTGCACCATATGCCACCCGATTACCTTCTGGAATCGGGGTACACAGACAATGAAACATAAGTGGGATTTCTTAGGGAGATATTTCATTAAAATACACTTCTTAGAGTGAATGAAATATAGCGTCATAAAGTACCGCCATAATCTGCATCAATCATACTTTAGAAACATCAAATTATTTATCAAGGTTCACAGGTGGGAAAATCTTTTTACACAGTTTTTCATTCAATAGAGATCTGGAGATGCAATCTGATTTAGAATGACAGTTTTTTTTGGGAAAACAAGGTGGCATCAATTGCAAGTACACTGACCGATGTTTACAGAGATAATCAAGGCTGTCACTGTCACATATTTTAATGAAAAATTTGAAGGAGAAAATATCTAACACTATAGTTGTCGTCTCGGCCGTACAGTCAATCATTGCAGTAGAACATCACCTGGAATTTAGCACTTTAATGTGAATCTTATGCATTGTTCTAGTAGTCAATAGGTACAACAGACCAAGGGGACACATTCTAGGTCTCACTTCAATTTCTAGAGCTAAGCCGTGCATAATCATTCACTGATAATGGTAGTATGAGTCAGTCAGAAATCAGTCCTACATTGACCTTAATTAACCTAAGAAAATTCAAGAAGCTAGCTGTTCTGCAAGATTTGCACACATTGACAAATAATACAGTGCCCTTTCAAAACTACGGGTGGGTGAAGCGATCCAACTGCGAGACATGTATTGCATATATTAGTGCAGAATGGTGACTGGTAGAATTAATTACCTCCACCTCTTGAGTGGTGATGTTTCATCAAGTTTCTGACGTGCATCATCATTGGAAGTAGGAATGCATGTATCAAAAACAACATCTGCCTCTACAGTCTCAATAGAGTTACGTTCCTTATACAGATTCTTGAATAAAGTTACACCTCGATCCTTAATATTGCCTTTGTTTATGTAGACTTCATATTTGTCACCTCGGAACCTTCTATGCAAACTGTTCTTAAAGCTCCTTTTCCTCAGCTGTAATGCTCTTTGTAGGGTCCTCTGATGCTGAATTTCTAATACCTGATTTCCTTATTTAGCAACCCTTGACTCCATATACCTCCTGTTCAAGTATGCTATTCCTCAACATAGTTACTAAAATGCCCCAGATTTATGCAGGGGTAACAGAGTTAGTATTCTATACAAAGAAGTAATTTGTTGTAGTAGCTGACAGCATACCGCAGTAATTTCTTATCAAGCATCCAAATTGACCTAGCCCCTTTTTTCATTCCATTTACTACAATAATATTGTCTGTGCATATTTTCCTTCACCTGCCTACTTACTAGGAAGTGGTTGACGCTTGAAAAACGGTGACACTGATCTAAGGTTTTAAAGACAATCATGATTAAAAAAAGAGCCCGGAAAGCAAGTGACAACACAAAAGTAAAACAACAAGGTTTTATTTAAATCATTTTATTTACATTTTAACTGTTCAAAACCATTCTATTTAAGGCTTCAATAAACTGGAAAAAGGCCGTCAACAGCGGATCCAATACAGTATGGAGAACATTATTCTATTAAACCCACCATAATGCCTTTCTATATGAATGCTTTGAAACGATATAAAGCTAAAACCCTGTAAAGGGTGGGATCTGAAATACGAAAAGCAAGTCGTTGGAAGCCATGACTTATTTCCATTTCAAATGAGGCACAGCAATGTTTGTGAAAGGATCAGCAAGCCTTGTGGTAAAGCAATCCTCCCCTGCAGACCACCACTTCATAACAGGTGCTAGATAGAAGAGACTTCAAATGAATCCGTGCATTATTATTTCTGCAGTAACTTGGGGTACATTTCTGTGAATGCATGACAAAATACTACACATATATAGCACAGCTTTGAAAGCTGAAAATTAGTTGTTTTTGCCTCTTCGGTCTGACTCCCTTTTTCTTTGAGGGCTTTTTAATTATCTTGCAAATTGATTACAATGCTGACACTATGTATTTATTTTCGAGAAATCCATCTTTACATTTCCACACTCCCAACCCAACTATCCAGGAATGACGTGAGGTGTGTAAAGCGCACTGTGGCCCTGTAAGACAGTCCTGTGGTAACCATACTAAAAAGAGTAGCAGACAGAACACTAAAGTACATGGTTCTATTTGAAAAAGGCAAATATTGAGCTGTTTGTGGAATATATAAAGACTAGATGGGGAATGGAGTCCAAAGCTGAGGCTCAAAGGAAGGAAAAGGATCCACTGTCAAACGGATGGCACCTTCACTTATGAATTATTAGACAATCCTGAGAGGGGATCTGAGAGTAGGCTTACATTTATTTTACAAGCCACATAGATAGGCTGGACATCTATTGCAAAGATGTTTGTAAAATAAATAGAGGGTTTTAGAAATAACCTGTTGTAAAGTATATCAAATGAAGAGAGGCAAATATGCTTGTTGTAGAAGTTGTAGGTTCCTTTATTGAAACATCCCATCCACGATCCAGCTCGACCAACAGCTCTTACAAAATCAATCAGGTCTCCACTGCATTCCACATTCCACCCCTATGTCATGGATGACCTCAGCCCAAGGCAAGGCTAGTGTGCATTCCAATCAGGCTGAACTCATCCAATGCCTATACCATACATCCTTCCCCTTAATAAAGGATAAACATGCAAATGAATACTAAAACCAAAACAAAAAAAGAAATGAAACAAAACTACACTCCTTTAAATCTAACTACTCTATTAAGATTCCAAATCCTACCATCCTTAACCTTAACAGCATTTCTAAACAATTTGATTATCTCAAACGGACCTAAAAATTTACTCCCACCATTTCTCCGTGTAAAGTATATCAAATGAAGAGAGGCAAATATGCTTGTTGTAGAAGTTGTAGGTTCCTTTATTGAAACATCCCATCCACGATCCAGCTCGACCAACAGCTCTCACAAAATCAATCTGGTCTCCACAGCATTCCACACCCCAAAGATATTGTAACCATTTTTGGGGTATCCTGCGAAATGTTGTTTGACTCGGGAGCTTGGCTAACCCTCATATCAAATTAGGTTTTTGACGAACATTTTAGTCATAAAGTTACATTAAAAGATCCAGATGTTATTCCTGGAGGTTATGGCGGTCAGACTATTGATCTCAGAGGATATTTTGAAACTGAGATTGCCTACCGGTCTAACATCTTACGTGGGAAGGTTTATGTTCCTGTTAAGGGAGACAATGTTCTGAGCTGGCCTCATCAGGGTGATCTAAAAGTAATACTGGATCCAAATTCGCCTTCACCTGTCATGACTAAGGAAGATTATGTTAACTCTTTAACTTGCATTGAGGAGTTGCAGGTACAAAAAAATGTTCTCTTGCCTGTTTTAGTTGAAGAATTCAAGGAAGTTTTTAGTGAGAAGTTGGGTTGTCTCAAGAAGTATCTTCACCAAATAAAGTTAAAGAAGGGTTCAATTCCTGTGGCATCCAAGGTTCGTCCAGTTCCCATTTCTTTAAGGAATGATGTGGAAAATGAAATCAAGAGACTATGTGATGAAGAGATCATTGAGCCGGTGGAGTCAGCGGAGTGGATTTCCCCGTTTGTAGTTGCCAGGAAACCAACAGGAGATTTAAGATTATGCATAGACTTAAGGAACCTCAATAAGTGTATAGTCAGCGATCAATTTCCCTTACCCAACATCACGGAAATGGTCACGATGTTGTCAGGTTCTAAGTATTTTAGTAAGATCGACCTAACTTCTGCGTATCATCAAATTAAATTGCATCCAGATTCGCGTAGTTACACCACTTTCATCACTCCGTTTGGACCTTCAGGTTCATAAGAATGCCGTTTGGGTTGGTTTCGGCAGCTGCGGTGTTCCAACGTTTAATGTATAATTTATTTGGATCAGAGCCTGGGGTTAAGTGCTATCAAGATGACATTTTGATATATGGGAGGAGCGAAGATGAGCACAATTCTAGAGTAAGAAGAGTTCTAAGCATACTCAAGGAGCATGGTCTGACTTTAAAGCCTAAGAAGTGTTCTTTTGGTGAAACGGAAGTTGAATACCTTGGACATAGAATAACTGCAAATGGATTGAGTCCAAAACCTGAGTTGGTGAAAAACATTTTGAACTTGCGGGCTCCAGAAAAAAAAGAAGAGTTATTATCGTTTTTAGGAATGTTAGAGTTCAATGCTAAATTTATTCCTAATTTAGCGACCAAAACACTCAGCATGCGGAAACTTGTCAGGAAAAATGTTGAATTTGTGTGGAGTATGGAATGTCAGAATGAATTTGATTGTATCAAGGCAGTTCAGCAGGAACAACTAACCTTAGACCTCGTAAAAGAATACCATCCTCTACAGATAATTCATCCTTTACTCTTCTGAAACTTACCAGATCCTTGTCCTGTTTAACATCATTCCTCCAACCACCCCTGATTAGTTCACAAACCCGCTGCAGAATCTCATCATCTCCCACAGCTTTTAACCACTCATCGTGTTTGATCACACTTCCCGTGACCATACATACAGAGACATCACCATGGATCTCCTTCTCCTGTAACACTTCTACCTCCACACTCAGTCTCGAGAGACAGTCCGCAACCTTGTTGTATGCCCCAGGGACATCTCGCACTGTATAATCATAATCTTGGAGACTGACCACCCACCTACTGATTCTAACAGAGATCAAATCAAGCCC
The DNA here is from genome assembly GCF_031143425.1 of Pleurodeles waltl. Classification (NCBI taxonomy): domain Eukaryota; kingdom Metazoa; phylum Chordata; class Amphibia; order Caudata; family Salamandridae; genus Pleurodeles; species Pleurodeles waltl. Next base: position 180,418,971 of record NC_090438.1, read on the forward strand.
CTTTTTCATGAACACCTCTACCAAAGGCTTGTGATCAGTAAGTATTTCAAATTCTCTTCCCCATACAAAATTTCTAAATTTACTGATAGCCCAATACACACACAATGCTTCTTTTTCTATTGTGGAGTAATTGATTTCAGCTCCTCTTAAAGTCCGGGAACAAAATACTATGGGTTTAGGACTTCCATCACCCAGATATTGCAACAACACAGCCCCCAAACCATTCTCACAAGCGTCCGTCATGATGACACATTTTTTGTTTGGATCAAACGAATTCAATGACCCAATTGAGACTAATTCTGCCTTGATACAATCAAATTCATTCTGACATTCCATACTCCACACAAATTCAACATTTTTCCTGACAAGTTTCCGCATGCTGAGTGTTTTGGTCGCTAAATTAGGAATAAATTTAGCATTGAACTCTAACATTCCTAAAAACGATAAGAACTCTTCTTTTTTTTCTGGAGCCCGCAAGTTCAAAATGTTTTTCACCAACTCAGGTTTTGGACTCAATCCATTTGCAGTTATTCTATGTCCAAGGTATTCAACTTCCGTTTCACCAAAAGAACACTTCTTAGGCTTTAAAGTCAGACCATGCTCCTTGAGTATGCTTAGAACTCTTCTTACTCTAGAATTGTGCTCATCTTCGCTCCTCCCATATATCAAAATGTCATCTTGATAGCACTTAACCCCAGGCTCTGATCCAAATAAATTACTGTATACATTAAACGTTGGAACACTTCAGCTGCCGAAACCAACCCAAACGGCATTCTTATGAACCTGAAGGTCCCAAACGGAGTGATGAAAGTGGTGTAACTACACAAATCTGGATGCAATTTAATTTGATGATACGCAGAAGTTAGGTCGATCTTACTCTTAGAACCTGACAACATCGTGACCATTTCCGTGATGTTGGGTAAGGGAAATTGATAGCTGACTATACACTTATTGAGGTTCCTTAAGTCTATGCATAATCTTAATTCTCCTGTTGGTTTCCTGGCAACTACAATCGGGGAAATCCACTCCGCTGACTCCACCGGCTCAATGATCTCTTCATCACATAGTCTCTTGATTTCATTTTCCACATCATTCCTTAAAGAAATGGGAACTGGACGAACCTTGTATGCCACAGGAATTGAACCCTTCTTTAACTTTATTTGGTGAAGATACTTCTTGAGACAACCCAATTTCTCACTAAAAACTTCCTTGAATTCTTCAACTAAAACAGGCAAGAGAACATTTTTTTGTACCTGCAACTCCTCAATGCAAGTTAAAGAGTTAACATAATCTTCCTTAGTCATGACAGGCGAAGGCGAATTTGGATCCAGTATTACTTTTAGATCACCCTGATGAGGCCAGCTCAGAACATTGTCTCCCTTAACAGGAACATAAACCTTCCCACGTAAGATGTTAGACCGGTAGGCAATCTCAGTTTCAAAATATCCTCTGAGATCAATAGTCTGACCGCCATAACCTCCAGGAATAACATCTGGATCTTTTAATGTAACTTTATGACTAAAATGTTCGTCAAAAACTTCATTTGATATGAGCGTTAGCCAAGCTCCCGAGTCAAACAACATTTCGCAGGATACCCCAAAAATGGTTACAATATCTTTGGGGTGTTTTCTCTTCACAGCTCCCATGGAAACCGTAAGGATGCAGTCTTCAACTACCCTCACCGAAGTCTGACTCTTGGAAACTCTGCAACACTTGGCAAAATGCCCTCTTTTATTGCATAGTCTGCAAATCGAGTTGGCCGCTGGACATTTTTTATAGGACGCATAATGTCCTGAATTCCCACAACGGAAACATTTTACATCTTTAAATCGTGTTACCATAGAAAGACTATCCTTGCCCTCTTCACGTTCAACACTGTACTGCATGGTAGTACTTGGTTCAGGTTTCGTAACAATCTTGCTCACATCCACCCTTTCACTATTCTTTTCTTTCTCCAGTTCATGAACACACGCCATGGTATGTTCTACACTCTTGGCAAGCACTATCACCTCTTGTAACGTTGGGTTATATCTGCTCCATAACTCCTGTCTAATTTTATCATTTGTGCACCTCAACATAAACTGGTCACGGATTCTTTCTTCCAACGTGCTACCAAATTTGCATGTCGATGCAAGCTTCCTAAGATCAGTTATATACTGTTCAATAGTCTCTCCAGATCTCTGTTCTCTCATGCCAAAATGGAACCGCACCATGATGGTACTGATCTTAGGTAGGAAATGTAAATCCAGTTTTTTTAAACACATTTCAAACTCATTGGTATCTGTAGCTTCTTCACCAAGATCAGGTAGATTTTCAAATATCTCTTGGCCCTCACACCCTAAGCAATGCATGAGAAGAGCCGTCTTTCGTTCACTAGATAAGTTTGTACCACACACCCTGGAATAGTGCAAAAATGATTTTTTCCATTTGGACCATTTTATTGGCGGTTCCCCTGGAGAAGTTAAGAAAAACGGTGGAGGAGGAATATTTTGCATGTTGAATTTCTTTCGTTGTCTCACTTAAGTTAAGTGTTAAAAATCAAACGTTGCACCAATCACATTAAATATATGGCAGCAAAATAATGAATTTCGATGTTCACTGCTGAGATTTTATAATGCTTGAATATGTCCTATTGTCACATACATTAGTTCCATATATGTCCAAAATTATGGATTCAAATTTCAGTGAAAATACGAAGATCTTCAAACAAATCTGAAAATTTTTCATTCGTGTTTACAATATGGTATTTGAGCTCCCTCTAGTGGTGTCTGAAACATTAAGAACTTCCAAAAAAAAAAAATCAATTTCCAGAGCAGGAGTGCTCGTTTTAGATGCACGCTGGCAAAGCGAGGCATACGCGATGACTTCAATGTTAGAAAACAAAAGAGAAAAAAAAAACGCGGTGAGATGCTCGCTAAGATCAGATGCCTTCTGACATCGGCTCGATGCGCGCTGACAGCACGAGACGTTATGTGATGACTTCAGTGTTTGAAAACAAACACACGCGCTCACAGCAAATGCTTGATGAAAACGGCTCGCGTTAGATGCGCGCGATCGATATTCTCTCCTTACCGACTGCTCGTGCAGCTGCCTCACGCGCTCATCCGTTAAATAGAAGAACTCGATGAAAAGACGAAAATCAAAATAATTAGAAAGACCAATTGAACAGTACCTTATTATACACTTCCATCGGATGAAGAGAAGGTAACAAACAAAGCTGTTCTCATCTGGCACGGTTGAAATAAAACACAGCACTTGTAGTCAACAGACATAGATTCCTTGAGATGGCCTTCTGTGTCTCCTGTGTTGAGATGTTCAATGGCACCCTCGTCGCCAGTGTAAAGTATATCAAATGAAGAGAGGCAAATATGCTTGTTGTAGAAGTTGTAGGTTCCTTTATTTGAAACATCCCATCCACGATCCAGCTCGACCAACAGCTCTTACAAAATCAATCAGGTCTCCACTGCATTCCACATTCCACCCCTATGTCATGGATGACCTCAGCCCAAGGCAAGGCTAGTGTGCATTCCAATCAGGCTGAACTCATCCAATGCCTATACCACACCTGTTTATTAACAGGGACCCAGAAAATGAAAGAGAAAATCTCTTGGTGAAGCCAAGAATGAGACCAGCTCCCGCATTCTGTACAACTGGCAGATATTAAATGTATTGCCTTCAATGCTATCACTATTATTTTTAATAATGTTACGTGATTTGTAAAATGCGTTTTTGTGTGTAGAGCAGTAAGACTATTGCTTGGTTTGCATATTTCAGTGGATATAGATTAACACAGTCTGAGGTGCTCATTCTGACTTCGGCAGTAACTGAACCGCTACGCCGGCGGCGGTGCAGACCGCCAACTAATGAGTGTTGCGGTTTGGCCTGTGCCAAACTGCCATTTTCCCGTTGCTACCGCCAGGAGAGTTGGACCCACCGGGCCAGAGATGAGCATCTCCGACCCGGCGGGCTACCCAATACCACCGGTGGTATTCTGAGTCTCTGTTCCGCAAGGGATTCCGTGGCAGTAGCACTGCTGCGAAATCCCTGGCGGAAAGGCTACCGGCAACGGGAATTTGCTAGTAGATGACTCCCCCCCCCATTCCCAGTAGTGACCCCCCACTATCACCCCCAGTAGAGACCCTCCCAGGAGAGACCCTCCACCCCCGATCCCCATACTGAACCCCGCCCCCCCAAATACACACACGCACACCCTGACACACACTCACAACACCCTTACACTCGCGCACACACACACATCACCACAATTACACACAGACACACACATACACAAACATTCCCCTCCCACCCCCATTCATTACATGCATACACACACTCACACACACCCATTCACACACCCCACCCCTCTCCCCTTGCGGAGGACACTTAACTCGTCGACGAGGTGCTCCTCCCTGAGGGGACAGGCTCTCCCACCGCCGGCCCCGCACCGCCATCAGGACGCCACCAGGCCGTATTAAAGGTCGTAATACGGCTCGCAGAGTCCTTTTGGGGGGCGGGGACCGGCAGTGGGACCGCCTCTGCACGGCCGACCGCCAGCATGACTATTGGAGGATTTCCACCCAAATTGAGGCAGAAGTCATTCAGTATACTCAGAATATGGTGGTCGGAGGACCTCTGGCATCCGTGACTTCGGTGGTCTCACCAGAAGACTGACGGAGTCGGAATGAGCACCTGAGTGTTTTGTATGATTTCTACTTAATTTTCAAAAATCAAAACTATGAAAATTATATTTTCAATCCATGGTGAAACTACTGAGGCAATTCATAATAAATAATATCCATTTAACTTTTATTACTAGTTCTTCCTAGAAGGTTGTGTTTTAATTAAAATAAACATTTTCTCAATGGATGACATGTTCCTGTTAAAAGTTTAGTTTGTTGAATAATTCTGAATTTGCAAAACCGACAAAGGCCATAATATCATGTTACTCTTTAAAATGCATTCTTCACATTAACGTGTCAGTGCCAATTAGAATAGTAAACCATTCATTCTTACTGGCCCCTTCTACACAATGAATTGTTTGCCTGGCAATGCTAAGAACTGTCTATTTGTTAAATATCCCAAAATATCCCAAGAAAGGAAAGCCATACTTTATTTTTCCATTTTGTCCCCTTAGTGAAAAAATATATATGCTTTTCTCCAGCTAGCTTTTTTAAATACTTTGGAAATAACTTTACTTACCAACCTTGATTACATCCATTTTATGTTATAATTCTAACAGTATCCAACATGTAAACAAATGAAAAACTCTGAAAGATTTACATAACTGATGCAACTTAAAAAAACTTTTAAAAAAAGGCCACCTGTGTAAATTAAATCCTAGTTGTGTTTGAAGCCATGGCAGTCTAATGGCGGATCAGTACGTTGTTTACTAAAATTATTTAAAATACCTCTTTTAAAGCCCTGAAAGTGATTTGTTTTTTAGGTCTATGAGCTGGCATTTTTAGAGGAGATTTGATTTTGTTTTTATCCCAGTTGAGTGAGGTTGTATTTTACATGTTCTAGTTATGGCCTTCCACTTTAGCTTTTCTTTAAACCCGAGGATTCACTTGGTAGTTTTTCTGCCATAATCAACTTTAATTGCCAAGAAGTCTAAGGAAGTATACAGGCAGGAGGGAGATACCCTTTCCTATCTATTTAGTTAGTTAAAAAAACGACCATATTCTTCACTTTGATCACTGACTTAATTTCAGCAAGACATAGAAGCTGCGGAAATGACTTAACGCTATATGATTCCATGAGAACTTGAGAGAAAGTGACTTCTATGAACTTTATTCAGTCCCTGGTGTCTTCAAAGGCTGATAGAGCCTTAGAAGCCTGCAATGGTTGGCGTTATACTATAATAAACGGGGGTAGTAATGTGATATCTCCAGTCACTGGACCCAGACGACAACCTATGGTTGACATCACATGGTTTTCCTCTTGTCCCAATCTTAGCCTCCTATCAGTCTCATTCGTGAAGCGACCAAGAAAGAGCATGCAGTGCAACCCATGGATGGTAAAGAGCGCACTTGGGGTTAGTGTTGCGGATTGCTGTAGTCTGAGAGCAGAAGTAAATCCAAAACCATGATGAGCTAGGCACCAAAGCACAAACAGGAGTTGCTACCTCTGACTGATATCCTTGAAGCTTGCTCACCTAAAAGCAAATTATCATGAGAATAGGGGTGGAAAATGCCACATCTGGTGACCCAGATTTAACATCCAGATATTTGTCTTTTTGTTTTACTCAGGTAAATATTTCACTTTCTTCATCTAAAGCCGTTCCATTTTTTTGTAAGAAATAGTTTATTAGACCAATGAATGTACATAGAAGTGCAGCATAATTAAAATGCAAACATTATTTACATTACTCATGTTTTTCAAAATGTTCCAGGGACCAAAACAATTTCCAAATTTTGTAACAATGTTATTAAAAGCATTGCATCATTTCTTAACCCAATAATGTAATTCGTTAGTACTGGTAGACTATAAAATACTGGAAAGTTATCTTAGTAAACTATGGCGAGGAGCTAAACCTGGCCTTCCATCATTAATAATCTACCCATATTTCGGGCCTGTAGATATTGCAACTAGTTAAATCCAGCCAAGAACAGTAAAATAACAGTAATATCACACGGTCCTTTTAATTACTCACGTCTTCAAGATCTTTCAAACCTAGTTAAATCTCAGATGCAGTTTTAATTGCACATCTGTCAGACACACCTCTCTAAATTCAGCAACAAAGAATTAATTATAAGGCACCAGCTGCCCTTTTCGTAGAGACGTCCACTTAGAATCACTCATAAAAGCATTGTTCAGGGCCTTACTTACAGTTTGTCGGATGGGTTCAGCCACCAACGTGGTGGATGTCCTGTCTGCAGTATTACACGTCCAGTACAGCCTGTAGGGGACGGGATATCGTCACACTTTGAGAACGTATTTTGTCCACTAAACTATAAATAAAGCCCTATGCCACTTTTCAGCAGGGCATACCCATGCCATCCGAATCCGAGTGAAGGGTAGGTGTACCCAATTCGATTTGAACCCCTTCCCCGCTGGCTCTGGGTGGTAAAATAAGTGACCTTTTCCAGCAATAACCCTCAAGGTGTATGATCTAAAGTTGAAGGAAAAAACGTCCATGAGGTACAACTGGAAGAATGTTCGCTGGTGGGCTTTAATCAGCGTCTCCAAAGTGTGCTCACCAAGCAAGCGACTAAATCGAATAAGTCAGAAGTGCCCGCTTAACTAAACCTCCCTGTGAGCCCTCCAACAAATGCAACTTATGAAGAAAGCACCTAGAGAAATGTGTTATTCAGTCTCAATGGACTGTTTAACGCCTTAACAAAGATGAGCTGCCCATGTCAATTTCCGGAGCACACATACCTCTTCTCGAGCGAGACCGGGACCTACGCGGAGTCGAGTGCCGGGCCTCCATTAGCTTTAGGGACCGCTCTCTCAAAGCTTTCAGGTGCATGGCCCAACACTCGGAGCACGACTTTGGGTCGTGGTCGCGGTCGAGGCACCACAGACAAACGCAATGAGGATCCGTCACTGACATCGTCCTATGGCAGTCCTCACAAGGCTTGATCCCGGTCGTCGGGGACATCTTGACGCACCAAAGTCGTACACAAAAACTTCGACAAAACTGTCGTATTCAGTCAAAAAATAGCCAGGGTAGCTCTCTCCGGATCAGCGTGTGGCGCGGAAAGAAAAGAACTGACGTCAATGCGCGAGGGCAGCATCTATGTACTACTCCCGATGTCATCACTGCGACCACGACACCTACGACGCCTGTGTAGCCGACCAACGCCACCTACTGACACGCAAGGGTATTGCTCAAAGAAAAATCTCCGGATCCAGTCTGACGCCTGGGGGAAAATTCTAAGGTAAGGAATCTGCAACTAGAAGTCTCTATCAGATATTTGTTTATCGAAGTATTTATTTCTAGATTCAAGGCACACGCACAAGCAATGTGTATGCAAATGACATATTAGGAAAACCAAGCAGACTCATTTAAATTACACTCTGTTCGTTTTAGGCAAGTCTACTGGTAGCAGTGACTGCTGTGACTGCTGGGCAGCAGGCCTTTGTCTCGGCAAAAAACACTGCGATTTACACTAACAGTCCATCAATCATAGTCTTCGACCCGGAAGTGCATGCTGAGTGCATCTGGAGACAGGCAGAGAAGGGAATCCTTAGCAGCTGGTGACTTGTGCTTCTGTTCACTTTCTTCATGCAGTAGGGCACAACACAAAATTATAATGAGAATAAACGTACCTCAGTGATCAACAATCTACCGTGGTTGCCATTTTGAATACTTTGGCATTGCCAATGCGTCTGCCAGTAGACAGTGTAATATGACGGTTTAGTGAGTGGGGTGGTGGACGACTTACTCGTTAGCCTCTGCTCTCCACTGATTGTCTGCTGATGCACATATTTTACATAGTCAGAGAAATGGATTGTTATAATTATCTGTGAAATGTTTACCGTTCCCTTTTTCAAATATGTGCAATGTTTAATTTTTTTGTTAATGAACGGAACCAATGTTAAAATATTCGTGTAAGTAAACATACTGACAGGCCTAGAGTGTAGGCTGAGTTTGTACACGCCCACAAACATAAACATTTGTGGGTATTCACAGCTCCATACAACTTCTTACCACCCTGGAAAAGGTGGAAATTTACTCCTAACAAGGGCAGCATTTTCATGCTTTGAAGGTAATCTTTTTCCTTTTATTTAAAATAAGTGTTCACCTGCAATGCCAACCGATTGGCAGCGCCAAATAAATGATGGTCAATGTTCAAGGGCAGCTGCAAAAGACCCTCTGCATTGTCAAACCTGAAAAGTCCCCAAAGTTTTTGTGGAGTATGTCTGGATACCTGCAACGTTTGCTTTCTGGAAATTTGCAACTGTTGGAGGTTTCTAAGCATAACAAGGGGTCCCTTGGTGAATTCCAAAAGAAGTAATTCTACATCCAATCAAGGTTGTAAACCTAACCACATTATTTCTAACTTCTTCAAATATTCCTTTTACTTCAAGGGTATCTTTTGTCCAAATAATCCTTTCCCCTTTGAGCCTAGTGAGGTAAATCATAAAATGTGATATTACGTCTAGAAGAGTAGAAATGATTGTTCTGTTCAAAATGAAATATGCCTTAACCAAATGTAAAATATATAGTTTTGGCATTCTAGTAAGAATGTTGTGAAAGAAAAAGTCACTGACTAATACCAAAATGCAATGAGTGCACAATATATGACGTAAATTGGCATGCAAAGTTGTATCACTGCAAGAAAAGCAGATCGTAGACAACGATCTGCCAATGAGTGAAAAGCCCCTGACACATTTGTGGCAACACAATTCAGATCTGTATGCATAGACGACAGAACATCTACTTGGAAGTAAGGTGTTCAGGTAGTAATGCTTTTTATTTGAGGTATTGATTTTTGAAACACTTTAATTTGCAAGAAAAACAGGGTGGCAAAGGGGCATTCCTCCCTGCCCCACCTTGTGATTCTGAACTGAATATATCAATACCTTGAGCGGTAAGTGACTCCCATTGTCAGTCCATAACCATTCACACCACAGAATTAGTCTTTGCAAGAATACTGCTCTAGGTTTCAGAGTAGCAGATAGCTGTGTTAAGGACCACTGCATGAACCTCTGATGCATTTTTTTTCCATAGCACCACCTTATTTGGCTTTGCAACATGTGTCATGTTACAGAGGACATGATTTGCAATGTTTGAGATTTGTGAATATGAATGCAAGGACAGAGGTCTCCATCTGTGCATTCATAGTTGGTCGCTAGGATTCATAAATCGAGTCCTGACACACGAATTTTAATGAGGAAGGATTTTTGCAAATCCTTGTTACAACCAAAAAGGTACATCGACATAGTGCAAAGTATTTGATTCTGTCAAATCAGCAGTGGGAACCAGTCACTGTGATACGACCTGGACAATAACACATCCAGTCTCATCTTTCAGATCAACATGTGGGCATTGCAGGAAGCATGTTTACTATCATGGAGGTAGTGTCCTTAGGCCAAGACAGTGGCACTTCCTAAATAGGTGGGAAGAGCGCCAAACATGATAGTGGATGTTTCTAAGCTTCGTATACAAAGAAGCAGAAATCCTGGTACCCTTCTTTTTAATCATACCATGAGGTAGTGTCTTCAGAGAGTGCTCCTGTGGTTTACCTTGGGTGAAGACACACTCTGTTATGTTGCAACACTAATAAAGCAATGTGAGTATTGGAAAAACTGACCTTGGTCGTGATGAGACCAGAGATCTGACGCTCTCTAGCTTGGCCATGTCATAGCCGGATTTAGGATGTGCTACAGCCCTGAAGAAATGGCTGCAAGCACCATGGGTACTTCAATGTATTTTGACTCCCTAGACTTGGTATGTTTTTATTCTGCTGCCTTCCTCCTGTTTTTTCCCAGTGTACGACTCTGTCGCAATACACTGCATAGTTGGTTGGTCGTGCGGTGCAGCAAACACCTATCTATGTGTAGCAAAATATCTAACTAGTGTCATAGAGTTTTCATCTACATCTATGGAAAAACTTTTTCAAACTTGTATGATCATTAAATCCATCCCTTCATCTTGGCAAGGTTTGATTTTGCATCCTATTTACAACATGCATTTGCCATGCATTAGGTCTTGCATTTGTGAAAGTTAGAAGAATTGGTGTTGAAAATGGCATTGTTTTTTTTTTTTATTTTATTCGGTGGAGTGCTGAAATTTGCATAGAACTATTGCCATTTGCATGACCACATTCACAGTAACAAGCACAGCTGATAAGCCTGCAGCAAATTCAAAAGTGATTACCTTTAACAACATAAGGAGAGCGCCTCATTTGTGGGACAAACAAACCTATTTTCTATGCCTATCCTTTGGCGACCATCCTACTTTGGAAGCTACCCTGTGCATTGCATCATGAGCCTAATTAAACTATGATTTCTCATAGAGTGGCATTTTTCCTCCTGTATTTATTGTTATTTTTCAGTGTTTCCAAGCAGTACACTTTCTATGCAGTTAGGTTTAAATATTTGTCGGCTTTTCATATGAAAACATCTGTCGGACCTGCTATTTTATGGAATACAAAGGAAGCCAATTTTTGATGCCCACCAAGTCGGTGTATTGGACCTCTGTCAGATAGTCCTCTGTTTACGCCCATGATCAGTGCCCTGTTGGAGTTACCGGCGGAAGACACTCTATTCACAGCTCCTTGCTCGATCCCCAGACCTGGCTCTGGTGATGCTGATCAACAAAGAAGGCGGCAGGAGGCAGTAACTATTGGGAAGGTGAGGTGGCAATATCTTGAAAGGGGTTCAGACATTAGATAGACGAGGTGTATAGATGGGATACTAGGATGGAAATTGTTTGCTGAGTAGGAGTTAGTGGAGACCGTCAGATAATAAAAAAGACCATTGGGCCAAGGGCCTGGGAGGGTGATACGATGTCAAGAAAGATGTCAGGAGGAAACACACCTACCAAACTGTTGAATCAGAGCTGCTGATGAAGTCAGATGTTTACGAGGGTAATCTCATTAAGATAAATGCAGAATTAAGGCTTTTTGGAAGAAACGACTTAGGGCCATGCAGTACGAAGCATGCAATAGCGACATGCCCCAAAGAAGCAAACAAACAACATACGGCCACGCAGCACAAAGCAGCCTTTCAAAAGAAAAAAATAGTGTGCCAGATGAAGCTATGTGGCCAATCCTGCAATCATACATGTAACAGCCATGTCCTTCCTCCTATAGCAATGCGAGGCCCCTTGCCCTCCTCCCATGCTCAAACTGTTCATGGACTGCCTCGCAATTTACGCCCTCTGATGTCCCCCTTTTTCACTCTGGCAGAATGCTGCTGCTTAACTGCCGCTCCTTACCAGCTCATTCTTTAAACATCCATACTCTTTTGGAAGAACTCCTGCCCGATGCCCTGTTTCTTACGGAAACGTGGTTGGGTGATGATTCCACAGTGGATATCTGTAACTTTTTGCCTTCTACATACTCTATGCTACATTTGGACAGACCTGTTATCAGAGGTGGGGGAATAGCTATTATTCATAAAACCACCATTAAGTGTGCCATTTCACCCTCTGATATTCCTGACTGTGAGAGCTTGTTGTTCTCACTATACTTGTCCTCTACCTCTACTTTTTCTGGAATCTTGCTCTATCGGCCTCCGGGAGCTGTTACCTGTTTTTTGGATACTTTACCTGAGGTCGCTGCCAGCCATATTTGTAAATTTTCCAATTTAACTATCTTGGGAGATTTTAATATCCACCTTGATAAAGTGGACTGTCCCTCGGCCAAACTATTATTAACCTCTCTTTCGGCACTTGAATTAACCCAAAACGTAACTGGCCCCACGCACCTTAAAGGCCATACTTTGGACCTTATTTTTATTAATGTTGCTGACCTCATTGCTGCATCCGCTCTGCCGCTAGTATGGACTGATCATTCCCTTCTATCTTTTACTTTCCCTTACGATGTTGTCCAGGATCTGCCCCCTAGTCCCTTAACGTCTGGGCGTATTTGGTCAAAATTGGTCCCGGATGAGTGGCGTAATGCCCTCCGGGCCCTCCGTACGACCAACAATCCTCTCGTTCCAGAATCTGCAGACTCATTTGACAAATGGGTTTCATCCTCCCTGGATGCCATTCTGCCTGTCAAATTTAGAGCAAAATAGTCTTCTCATAAACCTAAACCCTGGTTTTCCCCTTCCCTTCTTGAACTTAGGAAGAATTGCAAAACGTTAGAAAGGCTGTGGCAAAAAAACTACAGTCTCTCTGCTAGAGATATTTATAGACAGTCTATCAGAGTATACCACCACAATATTAAAATTGCCCAGTCCATTTATTATGGTGCTAAAATAGAGAACTCTTCTTGTCCCCAGAAAGAAATTTTTCACATTTTTAAAGAACCTCCCACGTCTGCCTCTACGATTGAGGCCTCTATCAATCACAGTAATCTACTGGCACTACATTTTCAGGATAAAATTACCAGTATATACTCTGGGTTCCCCATTTCGTTGCAGGTGCTCCCAAACTGTCAGGTCCTGGATCCCCTCTTTGAAGGGATCTCACTAACCACATTTACTCCTCTTACTGATGCGATAACTGCCGATTTTCTATCTAAAATTAAATCTGGCTCTCCCTTGGACCTTGCCCCTCCATCTGTTCTCCTACGGGTATCGGATATTATTGTCCCTCCGCTTACAAAAATTTTGAATCACTCTCTATCCTCTGGCTCCCTCCCTCAGTCTTTTAAACATGCTGTTATTAAGCCTCTTCTAAAAAAGCCTAAACTAAACCCTACTCTACTAGGAAACTATAGACCCATTGCCCTCCTCCGCATTGCAGCTAAGATCCTTGAGAAGCATGTTAATTCTCAACTAACCTGCTATCTCGAGAGCCATGAGTTCCTACATCCCACCCAAATGGGCTTTAGAGCCCAAGATAGCACTGAGTCGGCCCTTCTCACAGTAACTGAGTCGGCTCGTCAGCTTTTGGATCAAGGGACTCATGTGGCTAATATTTTCCTCGACTTGAGTGCAGCCTTCGACACGGTCGATCACGATCTTCTCTGCTGCAGACTCTCAGAAATAGGGATAGGAGGCTCTGCCCTGTCCTGGCTCTCTTCTTTTCTTAAAGGTAGATCCTTTCAAGTTCTGGATCGTCCCTTTTTCTCTACAATTCTCCCACTGACCTGTGGAGTTCCCCAGGGCTCTTCTCTCAGCCCAACTCTTTTTAATGTCTATCTGTCCCCGTTAGCCAAAGTGATTGCTCCCCACAACCTCTCATTGGTCACTTATGCTGACAGAACTCAATTAGTGGTGTCCCTCTCCAGCCTTGGAGACTCGTCTGCCGCTAATCTCTCCTGTTTCATGAAGGATATTGGCGACTAGATGATTAAATCCAAACTTAAATTCAACAATTGGAAGTCGGAAGTCATGGTCTTAGGCAATGGCCCCCCTGCTCTTCCCCTTTCGTCATTCTCAGAAACATTTAACAATCTTCCCCCTCCCAAAGCACATGTTAAAAGTCTTGGCTTTTGGCTGGATCCTCGACTTACTATGGATTTTCAAGCTAAAAAAGTCTCCTCCATTTGCTTTGGTCTCCTAAGAGCTCTCAGGAAGATTCTTAATCTTCTACCCTTTATGGCCAGAAGAATTCTTATTCAAACCTTAATTCTCTCCCGGCTTGACTACGGGAACTTTTTGTTTCTTAGCTCCCGCTTTATGTAATAAAGAAGCTGCAGAGAGTGCAAAATGCAGCAGTCAGGCTTCTCATTTAGGTACCCAAATATTCTTCTGCGAAGCCGGCTATCTCAACTCTTCATTGGCTCCCTATTAAGGAGTGGATCCACTTTAAAGCACTCTGCATTGTTCACAGGGCCCTACATGGTAGGGGTCCAATCTTTTTCAGAAAACTGATTTTTTTCTATACTCCATCTAGAAGTTTGCGGTCATCTTCTCTTCGGAATGTTCATATTTCCCGGCCCAAGAGAGCCTGGGGAAGTTATTCCTTCTCCAGCAAGGCCGCCCATCTCTGGAATGCTCTCCCCTCTGAGCTCCGCCATGAATCCTCAGAGCGACTTTTCAGAAAAAAACTAAAAAACATTATTTTCTGCAACTAATTCACTCCTTCTCTTCCCTCGCGTAGTTCATGTTGTTGTTAGCGCTGGGATGGCCTTGGGTAACTATGCGCTCTATAAATCTATAAAACTAAACTAAACTAACAGGGTCACTCTCCAAGGTGGCACAAAGCAGCCTGAAGGTGGGACCATCATGAAGCATTTACCAATGAAAGTGTGTGCATTTTGAAAGGCAGGCCAAGGAACAAATTAAAGTGATAGGCATTGTTGAAGCCCACATACAAATTACAACACATCAGAAAAGCAGCGCTTGACCTAAAAAGGACCCAGTGGCGACCCCAGATAGCTATCACCTTATAGCCCTTTTGAATGTTGAGGCTAAATGCTGTGCCTCGCTTCAATTGGAGAACTTAGGAGCATGGGCAATCAAAGAACCTGATATCTTTTAATCAAACCGTTGTAGACCTTTTTCAGGCACTACTGATGATCTTGTGGCTATTAGGATGCTTGCTGCAAAACATAATGAAAAATTAGCTACTTTACTGCTGCTTCATAGATTATGGTAAGACTTTTGATCATGTCAGTTGCCAGGTGCTTTGGTCTAATTTTTAAGCCCGGCAAATTCCGTAAGCACTACTCGTGGCATCCAGCTACTTTACTCCGACACGTAGGCCAGAGTAAATTTGGGAATTAATACAGCAGCCTCTGGCAAGATAAAAGTTGAACAAGGCGTTAACCAAGGGTGTGTATTAGCCCCACAATCTTTAACTTGTTTATGTGTGACCTGGCGCCTACACTGAATTCACTTATCAGCCATGCGCCAAAACTGACAAATCAGCCCATAACTTCACTTCTCAATGCAGACGATGTAGTCATCTTAAGCCAAACAGCAATGGGGTTACAGAAACTGACCAATGTTTTACACAATCATAGCAGCTCAGATGGAATGACAATACACTTTGAATAAACAAACATTGTTATTAGGAAAAAAAGGAAAAAACGGGCGCTTGGAATCTGAACAACTGTCTGATTACACCAAACAAATATACATTTCTGGGATGTTGACTGAATGACAAAGGAGACCACCTAACACATCTTAGCTCAATAAAGCCAAAATCTGCCTCACTACAATTTGCCTTTGAAGGCATATTCAAAAGCACAGAACAGCCTACTCTGGAACCATTGCTGAAGATAGTAAATGCTAAACTTGTCTCATCACTGGCATGTGGCATAGAAGCATTTCCAGGGAAACTGGATGCTTTTTTTTACAATGCTCAGTGCTGTCTTCAGGTCATTGTTTAAGCTTCCACACAATAACTCACTAGCCCAGATTAGGCTGGAATCTAAGATGAGTGGCCAACACCTTGTACAGAAAGCTAGTTTGAAGTATCTGCACCAGTACGAGCCACTAAAAAAGAATCTGAAGAATTTAATCTGTCTGAAAGTCACATCTGAAAACATGGTCGAATGCTCTCACCGAAGCCTTGAAGCTAAAAGGCGAAGCAGCTGTGTGGAATCTAAATCTGCCTCACCAGCAGTTCAAAGCAGCTCTAAACAGAGAGGTTCACATAGGATCCTTCCTAACTGATCGTCGCACCTTTATGAGAAGAAAGCATTCTGGTCTTGTAATTAAGAGCTATGCTCAGAGAGGGGTGCAAAACACATTACTGAATCATTTTCGGTATACTACAAAGTTAAGCTGTGGCAACTAGGCTTGGGCTGCTTCTCATCACTAGACCTCTTGCCTCCCTGGATGCGACAACCCGCCATCAACATGTGCCGTATATGTGGCTTTTTCCAGGAGACACAACCACACCTGCTCCGCATTTGCCCCATGGTAACTGATGAACACAGAAGGTTCCTTTGCCATCTCCTGATTAATCAAGGGACGCGGACAATACAGGTGGCCATCAGATCCCTCTTGAATGAAACTCGCTCGCAAGTAATGGCTAGTCTATACCATTGTTGGATAAAATAGATACATCATTAAGGAACTTAGCTACTCTCTCAACCTCCTCAGGGACATAGGGATATAATGTTGGAGAGTGTTCATTGAATGAACATTATCCTTATGCTCTCTGAGAGGGCTAGCATTCACTGCGATGGAGTTGAGTGGTACTCTGAGTGCTGCTTAGTATTCGTTGTTAAGGTAATTATTTTTCTTTTCATACAGTCATTGGCGATAAAACTTTGGCTAACATATGAACAAAATGGAGAGGCTGCTAGGTGAAGTTTGTCACTCCTACACATATTTATTTGAGTTTACTATTGGCTTACTATTACCTTTTGATGATCTTTGCCTATCCTGTTGACTTAGGAATTCATAGTTTAGATCCTGTTTGTGGCATCATTTTCAGTGTATTTTTACTGAGTATTTAGCATTCTAACACTTTTTAGCGAACAACACTTTACAAAACTGCACTTTAGTAATAACTTGTTGGCTCAGATTAATTAGTTTTTTATTCTGTAAATGCATCAATAGTAATAAAATGCTATAATGCTTAGCCTCAAAAGCTGTACGTCAAAAACTGCTGCACTGTCAAAAACTGTTAGTAGATCAGCTTATGTCGAGATAATTAAGCCTCAGGTCATAGTTGACTGTATTTAACATATATATTCCAACTTTCGATGCAAACTCACTGTTAAGTGCCCAGACAGTACATAGATGCTTCTTAAAATAGCATGTTATGGGTTTTATTTGTTTATAACTTCTTTTATGAATTGACTAGTGCACAATGAGTCATTGTTTATTTGTTAATTTATTTTAACTTGTTCTCATATTTGCACATTTTATTACTTTATGCTGCTGGCACTTTAATGGACTTAATTGTCTAAATAAAGCATTTCCAAAGGCAACTAGAGTCATAGAGAAAATATCTTATGTTTTATCATTCAAGTCTTCATCGGGCATCTGGGGTCTCTTTTTAAACTCACTGATATGTTTCATACACTGTATAAATATTTTCCAGGCAGGTTGGCCGTGCAGACATTTAACGCGATGAGGACAGACAGTATATTTCCTGGTGAATGTTCATGTCTCCTAAATTCCAATTTCCAGGGTGAAGATGATTCTGCCAAGGAAACGGTCATTGTTGCTGTCACTTATAATGTCCTTGCCATTGAGCTTACACTGGACGGTTACTGGGTGATTTTTTCTTGCTTCCGTAAAATGCACAGCCACCAAAGGAGATGTGTAATTGACCTTAAGTGAAAGGAAAGAAGGAAATACATCTGATTAATTAACTGCACGTTATAGAATGGCATCCATTCTTTTTTAATTTTAATATCGTTCTTATTAATACACTTTCCCAACTCAGTACCTCTTTCTGAGTTCGCTCGTAACTCCACAGGGGAGCATCTGGGCCGGAATGAATGCTTTCAGGCGCTAGCTCCATGTGAGTTAATTAGGATTACGAATTGTTTCCCATAGAATAGAAAGCAACATGAACCTGGCAATATTGGGTCTAATTCTGCATGTTTTTCCCACTTCTTGGGCAATTAACGGTCTTAAATCCGCAAGCATTTACCAACTGCTTGATACAGGTGGTAGATGTTACGGAGGCTTTTCTTTTTGTCTCGGGAGAAAGAGGGGCAGAACAGGGGTGTAGCTTCAGGGGAGGTGTTTGAGATGTTGCCACCCCCAATAAATGTATTTTCTGGCAATTAGTTGGGTACGGGTGCTTTCAGTCAGGTTTGGTGAGGTGTCATTGTGAAAGCTGAATTAATTACTAATACATCTTCAGTGATTAATAGCTAAGAATTTACATGAATTTTGCTAACACAGAGAAATTGAGAGTTTTGGAAAATGTTCCCACCTGGGTGGCAGGCATTACATGTACGACATTAATAAGGAAATAACATTAACGGCTTAGAAATAAAATGCACATGTAGAATAAAATGTATTAGTGGACCATACTAATAGATGAATGATATATATTTACTTCATTTTAATAGGAATAGAGTAATTGTGAAATTATGGGCTTAGTCGACAAGGCCTCGTGTTTAGCTTCATGGTATAAATAAATAAATATTCATAAATGTTTTGTAAGAGCAGAGAATTTGTTTATTCATTATTCAGACAGTGCTGACCAAACGATTTGTAAATGTCTTTAACTTTCTTGTGAGAACTGTTTGCTGTAGTATTATGCGCTACCTACGGATACATTTGTATCCTTGGTGCGTGAGAAGCAAATGTTCCTAGGACTCGACAAAGACTTCACTGACTTGAGTTATGATTGCAACTAAAAAGTTACCTGACAAAACTGGTGATGGGAATAGGAGAAGAGGGGCCAATCATCGATGTGTGAAAGACTGTCTAACTATATCACAGTTTTGAGAATTAGGCCCTCATTACAAGTCTGGCGGTCGTATGACCGCCAGACTTGCGCTGACGGTCGCACCTCCAACAGGCTGGCGGTGCGACCGCCATATTATGACCGTGACAAAGTCGCCACGGTAATACCGCTGACACCGCCAGGTTGCCGCCAGCCTGCAGCCTGGCGGTCCTGGCGGTTGTAATCCAGCTCCGCCCTGGGGATTACGAGTCCTCATCCGCCAGCCTGTCCATGGCGGTAAACACAATCATTCACTCATTCTGGTGGTTCGAGTCCTGATCGAGGAGGAGAGCAGTTCCTGATGCCTTTTTCTTCCTAACCCAAATTTGTTAATACTATTGATGCTGTTTTCCTTAGCTTGAAGCCCTTTCTAAGTTGGTTCAGTTAACTTAAAGCCCCACTGTGGCTGAGCCGATCCCCTTCACTGTCCCTTGCCAAAGCTGACCAGATGGATGTCCAACTGATAAAGAAATCACAGATTGCTGATCCAATAAGGAGAGGTAGAGCAAAATGCTATTGTTTCTGTTATAGATTGTTGTTCTTTCTTTTTAGGTACCAACCGCTATTTTGTTAGAGCCCTAGTTAGATGTTTTCCAAATTAACTTTTGTCTAAATTACTTTTGCATGAACCCATACATGCCATTCGAATTGGAGGGTCAGTTAGTGTGTCACGTACTGACAAATATTATTAACAAAGAATTGATTTTATTCATCTGCTGAGTCTAGATGTATGCCATTTCTATAGTTCAGATATTGTTATTGTTGATATGTACGGTAATCCTTGAATGTTTAATGACAAATGCTTTAGTGAGATTGCGATTCTTTCGCCGCTTTGGTCAGCCTGTGTTGTTTCTTTCAAATTTTACCAAAGGCATGGTTATTCATGGCCACATGGGTTATGGTACGTAAAGATTACTGACTCAAAATTTCTGATGTTTGATTTGGTAAACAGATTACATAGTGGTTGTTTAGGTCAGGAGAAAATTTGTACGCATGGTGGAACGCTGTTAGCATGAGTCAAAAGGTCTATCGAGTCTCTAACGCCTCACCTTATGAATAAATGATCAAACAACAAATACGGTCAGACGCGCTCACATCTGTCAGATTTCACCAAGACATTTTACATACACACAGACAAAACGCATACATACTCTCTCCATCTCTTGGTTTTGAAAGTCTTCATAAATGTTGGTTACTTTACAAAATATTGTGATTTTGCTCACTTAGTACCCCTACCCCTCCACATTTCTCTCCCTTTTCACTGCCTCTTAAGCCACTCTAATATACCCTATTTGTGGTATAATGTATTTTAACATTATATTGTTGGAAAACATGAAGCTCACACCTCTCCAATCTTACTGACCAAGCTACGTCCCTGGGCAGGAAGCAGTGGGAAGAAATAATTATTTCTTCCTCTGCTATGGAAGCCTCTTCTGCTCCCCTCATTTTAAAGGATGCATGGGGCTAAGGGCCTGCACAGCATCTGTTTGCAGTTCCTCTGATAATCCATGTCTGTTGTCTAGGGGCCCATAATTACTGGGTCCAGAGTCTTAGGGCCTTTGCCCAGAAACACCAGTTAACTAGTAGTTGCTTGGAGTGGTGTTGTAAGAAATTAGGTTACTGGTTGAGGTTGGTGAAAACCTACTCAAGCAGCAATCACAATCCTTGTCTGGGTGAGACACAAGCAAACACCAAATTAACCTGTTCTCAACCTTCTGGTAGCTTGGCACAGAGCAGTCAGGCTTAACTCAGAGGCAATGTGTAAGGTATTTTTGCAGCACTTCAAACAGTAATAGATTTAAAACACAACACAAGAAAAATCCCACACCAATTTAGGAAAATATAGTTCATTTTAATAAGTAAATCAAGGCCAAAAATACCAAAATCCAATCAGCAGAACCAGAGATAGAAAATTTTAAGATTTCAATAAAAATAGCTCTAAAAAGCATAATGAGCCAACTGTGGATATCAGAATATGCCAGACAGTGGTGTAACAAAGACCCCCGCGGAGCAGGGACCCACACGCACCAAGGAGCCCCCTCCGGGTACTTTGCAGGGGGGTCCACTAAAGTTTTGTTAAGCCACTCATGCCAGACTGGGACAAAGTAACAAGTTGGGGCCGAGCGCCACAGGGACCAAGTTAGGCCCACTGAATAGGGTACTTTATAAAATGGTTGATGAGCATTGCAAGGTCCTGCGTCAAGGATGCGTTGGGAAGCTGAGGCGATGCATCAGTTCTGAGGAGCTGTGAAGCTGAGATGCGAGAGCCTGCATCATCATTGAGGATTCAGTCGACGAGGGCTTGCAATGCGAAGTCCAGCATCGAGGATGCATCACATAGTTGTGGCGATGCATCAGTTCCAGAGAACTGCGAGGCTGCGATGCAAGAACCTGTGTTGTTGATGAGAGATTTACGATATGAGGGCCTGTGTCAGGCTTTGCACAGCGGCACTGCTGATGCCACTGTAAGGTCGGTACAGAGCCCTTGTGCTGAGAAGATCCTTGCAGGATAGGCAATGCGTCAGTTCTCCTCAGGAATGTGCCGCGTAGCAGAGGAGATTTGCCAGTTCTGCTGGGACCAAAGATGGGCTGACAGAGCACCTTCAGGCCCACTTCCAAGGTTCCAGGACTGGGGTGGCACCACTTGGCAGGGTAGAACTTACAGAAGCCAGAGTCATGGTGCTGAGTTCAAGGTTTATGGAGCTGTTTATCCCTGAGGCTCCAGTTATGAGGCCAGCCAACTGGCCCTTGGAATGCCTGGATTCCTGGGTTCAATAGATGCCGGTCCAGTCCTTCTCACCCAGGCAAGAAGGCAGCAGGTCAGCATAGCAGGGCAGTAGTCCTTCAGAGCTGCAGTCCAGTAAAGTAGCAGTCCTTTCAGCTGCACAGCAGTCCTTCTTCCTGGCAGAGTATCCACATTTCCAGACGTGTACTGAGGAGTTGGTGTCTGAGATCCAATATTTATACCTAGGCCTTCCTCTGGAGTTGAAGAAGCTTCTAGAGATGTCCCTTTCATGTGCACAGGTTACCTGCCTTCCCTGCCCTTGCACCAGACTAAATACAAGGGGTATGTAGCCCTTTGTATGGAGGCAGAACACAGCCTATTCAAGTGGAAGTAGGGCTGTGCCCAACTCTGCTCTCCCATCCTGCCAGTGATGGCCCATCCAGACACACCTAAGCTCTATATTGAGTGTGGCTGTCTAGGAGGAATACACAAAGCTACACCCAGTCATGTGACCCAGAGACAGGCTGCAGGCACTAATTGGCTAAGGCAGGAAAATGCCAACTTTTTTTAAAAAACTGTAATTTAAAATCCGACTTCGCCATAAAACAGGTTTTTTTTATTACTGTTCCAAAGACACCAAACATGAACCGGTTACCTGTTCACATTTTGAAGTTACAGCTTATTAAAGGTAATACATTAACTCCAATGTTATACTGTGGGAGAGGTGTGAGCACATCTGACCTTATTTGGTTTCTTATCTTTAATTTATAAGGGGACACATTAGAGGTTCGATGGATCTTTAGACTGCGCTTAGAGTAAATCCCTCCATAGGACTCAATTTAAATACCAAGCAATAACAATATCAATCAATATTCTTTGGAATCAGTAATTGCACACACCATGACCCTCTTGGCCATGAATAAACACATCTTTCTTGTAAAAGTTAGAATGTTTATTTCTCAACATTAACAATGCTAATCTCACGTAACTTAGTCTCAAAATCAGATAATATACATACAGAAACAACACTGGTTGTCCAAATCTTCTAAAGAATCTCAATTTAACCAAAGCATGAATCACAACGCATTCTTGAATTACAGTACAAATCAATAGCAGGAATAATTGCGCAATAGAAATAGCATAGATTTAGATTCAGCAACAGAGCAGCATCTATTAATTGTTAATAGCAACCTACTAATATTTAAGATCATCCCTCACTAACCTTCTGATTAGAATAGCATGTTTGGACTTAATGCAAAACAATTTTTGTCAACACAAATTTGGAAAAACATCTAACTATGGCTCTATCAAAATAGCGGTTAGTACCTAGGAACAAAAGACAAATTTCATCTAACACAATAACATTTTATTAATACCTCTCCTCAATATGGATCAGCAAGCTGGGACTGTCTCCATCAATTGGACATCTGTTCGGTCAGCAACAGCATCGGACCATGAAAGGGAATGTTTCAGAATCTGGGACTCTAAGCTATCCGAACCAGTTGCAAAGCATAGTCTAAGGATCAGCATTCGGCAACAAAAGTCTAAGCAATAAAGTTAAAGATAGAATTCTTTAAGTAAAAGGAAATCAAGACCAGTACACCTCATCAGTGAAGTAGGAAAACGGGAATAAGCCTCTCTTCCATCGGTGCGATCAGACTAAGTTAAAATCATCTAAAACTCTTCCCACATTGCCATTGGTCAAAGAATCGTATGTTTAGTCCATTGAAAGTAGAATTTCAAATCTAAGCTATAACTAAACTGTCTTTCACATGTCGATGATTGGTTCCTCTTCTCCTGTTCCCATCGTCGGATTCGTCAGGTAACAATTTTGTATCTCTTTGTTCTTCAGTCAGTGCATTCATTGTTAGCTCTTGGGAACAGCACTTTCTCACTCACTAACCTTTACAATGTATCAATAACTAATACAGCATTTTCTATCAAGCAGTTCTCATGGAAACGTTAAACATCTGCTAGTGTTTGGTCAACTCAGTGAAACTATGCAAGTATTCATTTCTCTAAACAGCCATTTTATGTGAATTATTTAAACAGTGCATCTTAACATGAGGCTGTGCAACTAGGCCCAAGACCTCGCTAATTTAAGGCCTACAATTAATAAAGCACATACATAATAAGTAATCATTAATATAACAGAATACTACATTAATCTAAACATGAGCACATCAATTTGTTTTAATAGGTAATTCATAAGGATACTTTGTGATAACTGACGGCCACTCAAGTAGACACATTTTCCAAGCTGTGCATTATTTTCTATATTAATTCATTCTCTATGCAGATTTAACATTCAGAATACATTAATATTTATTAGTAAAAATTCAACGTTCACAGAGGTAGCCCTTGCAGTTTGCAAAGAAAAAGAATTTGAGTTTTTACTACAAGGACATGTAAACATTTTAAGTACATGTCCAACTTTTTAAATACAGTACCCTGCCCTCTAGAGCTGTCCAGGGCCTATCCTAGGGGTGATTTACATGCATTAAAAAGGAAGGCTTGGGTTTGGCAAAAGGATTATTTTGTCAGGTGAAAATGGCAAAGAGGGTTGAACTATCAGTGCTGAAGGTCCACCAGTAGCATTTACTAGTGACATACAAGTAAATTAAATATGCCAATTGGGTACAACCCAATTCTATCATGTTTTAGGGGAGGGAGCACAAGCACTTTAGCACTGGGTAGCAGTGGTAAAGTGCACGGAGTCCTAAGGCCAGCAAAAATGAAGTCAGCAAATGAGGAGGTTTGAAGGCAAAACGTTAAAGGGAGAACCACGCCAAGGATGCCTGCCTGGACTAACAGGTGCCCCCTTGTATTTCTTGCAATTATTAAACAGCTGACAACTTAAAAAAAAAAAAAGCACTTTCCAAGGTCCATGGGAAAGTGAACACCCAATGATAGAACAGCCTCTAGACCTCTGTTGTTTCCAAGCAGTACAGACTCCCTTTTCTATTGACTCTTCCAGTCAAGTTTGCTGCTCAGAGCTGTGTGTTCAGTATGCTTGTTTAAACTCTTAGGGCAGTGGTTCCCAAACATTTTCGACCCACGGCTCCCTTGATCTATTGGCCACTGGCTGCGGCTCCCCATTATGTTAGTTTTTGTTGGCGGGTGGGGGATGTAAGCCTGGCCTAGGGAGTACATCCATTTTTCTCCCTGAAAAGAATTGGGATGACGCCAATGAAGGTATTGTAATTCTATATATAACTGTAAAAAATAAAAATGTAACATTTGTTTAATTACAGCATGCATAGGGTTTTTTAGTAAGGGGAAAATATTGGTTGACGGTAACCCTAGTAAAATGGGCAGGTCTCATTTTTATGTAGTTATAACATAACTGTTTAAATATTGTGAAATGTAGAATCCCTTTAGTTGTGTTTAACCACCAGAGGGCGCTCAAGGACAAAATTAAAAAAGAGCTGCTACAACTGAGTAGTTTTATTTTGTACGAACTGGCCCAAGGCTATAAATAGCTCAGTGGTTCCCAAACTGTGTGCGGCGCCCCTGGCTAGTTTTGATGGCGCACCAGCGAGCCGCGGCGCACAGATTGGGAACCACTGTCTTAGGGGCATATTTATACTCTGTTTGCGCCGGATTTGCGTTGTTTTTTTTGACGCAAATCTGATGCAAAACTAACTCTATATTTATACTTTGGCCAAAGATCTAGGAGTTTGCGTCATTTTTTAGCGTGGACACCTTCCTTGCGTTAATGATATGCAAAGTAGGCGTTCCCTTCTAAAAAATGACTCCGAGGCATGTGCGCCGTATTTATACACCCGGGCAAAAATGACACCCGGGAGTGGGCGGGTCAAAAAAAATGACGTCCAGCCGCTTTTGCGTCATTTCTTAACGCCTGGTCAGGGCAGGCGTTTATGGACCTGTGGGCTCAGAAGGAGCCCAGAGGTGCCTTCCCATGCCCCCAGGGACACCCCCTGCCACCCTTGCCCACCCCAGGAGGACGCCCAAGGATGGAGGGACCCATCCCAGGGAACTTAAGGTAAGTTCAGGTAAGTATTTTTTTTAAAAAAAATTGTGGCATAGGGGGGCCTGATTTGTGCCCCCCTACATGCCACTATGCCCAATGACCATGCCCAGGGGACAGAAGTCCCCTGGGCATGGCCATTGGGCAAGGGGGCATGACTCCTGTCTTTGCTAAGACAGGAGTCATGTCAATGGAGGGTGGGAGTCAAAAAAAATGGCGCTAATCGGGTGGAGGCAGATTTTTTGCCTCAGACCGACTTGCCCCATTCTTTGACGCCCAAGCTCCATTTTCCCCTACGCCGGCGCTGCCTGGTGTGGGTAATTTTTTTTTACGCACACCAGTCAGCTCCGTCGGCTAACGGCATTCCATAAATAAGGCGCCCGCATGGTGCTTTGGAATGGCGTTAGCCCGCATTACATTTTTTGACGCACAACTGCATTGGCGCAGTTGTGCGTCAAAAAGTATAAATATGGCCCTTAATTGGTGTAAGGAGGTGGAATTTTGACGCCCGCGGGGTCGGGCGTCAAAGTATAAATATGGGGCAGGGTTTGCGCCGATTGTGCGGCAAAATTTTTGACGCACATTAGGCGCAAACAGAGTATACATATGCCCCTAAATGTCTTGAGTAACTGTCATATGTGGAAAGTTTTGCAAGAGAAATTCATTATATATTTAGAATAAAACTCTGTGAGACCGAGAAAAGATCTCACATCATCCTTGCGACTAGGTTCTGGGGGCAAACGTATAGCATCAATCAAATCTGGTTTGGGCTTAATTCCTTCCTCACTCAACACATGGCATAAATAAACAACACTTTTAACTGCAAATTTGCACTTGGAAAACTTTACTGTTAGTCCTCCCTCATCCAGGGTACTTAAAACACGATCTAAAAGTTGATCATGTTAAATTTTATCCTTGCCATGAATTAAAATATCGTCTTTAAAACAATGTACATTGACCATATTACCAAATAAGGAATGGATAAGTCTCTAAAAAACAGCAGCAGCAGAAGCCAACCCGAAAGGCATCCTCTTGTATTGGTAACACCCAAAAGGAGTGATGATTTTACTTTCTTGTGTTTCGACAGTATTTTTGGCTTTTTTAAATTTCTTAAAATTGCTGATGGTTTTTAAATTGGGTGTTTTTCTTCCTTCCTGGCTCTCGGCGTTTTGCCGATTATTATCTTCTTGTGCCTGCCACTTGAGATTAGGGCCTGTTAGAGCCCGCCTCCTTTTTTGGCTTTTTGAGAGTTGGCGGACATCTTGAGAGGCATTTGAGTCAGCTTTCTAGTTGCCGGCTGACTCTACTACTGCTGGGGATTCCGGCAGGTACATAATGCGGACGCTGAAGCGGAAACGTGCACCGGACGCGCCGCTGGCGCGCCGAAGGCACGCCTAAGGCAAGACTGTCTGGGCCCGTCCGCGTACGGAAGGGGCCGAGGGCCAGCCACGCTGCTCCAAATACTTGCTCTCCTCGCTGCATCTCCTACCTGAATCATGAATTACGATCCCTATATAAGGTTTCCCCTAACCAGAACTGGAGGCATTTAGATTTCGCCTTGGACAAAAGTGCTCCCTGTAACTCCTGTAATTGGAAGCCTATAATCAGCCCGGAAGATTGTGCCTTCTCAGACCCTGATGCCAATAAGAAGTTCACTAAGTCTTCTATGACTTGGGGCCTAATCAATGCTCGCTCTCTTATTAAACATGCTTTCGAAATTAGTGAGCTGATTAATTCGTCCAACCTTGACTGTCTTTTTATCACTGAAACCTGGACGAGAGCCGACTCCAACCCAGACTTCTTAATTGCGGCACCCCCAGGGTACTCTTTCTCCAGACAAGACAGAGAAGGAAAGTGAGGAGGGGGGTTAGCTATAATATTTAAAAATCATTTAAGTTGCACGCTTGTGGCGCTCAATTGCAGACAGCAGGTATGTGAAAGCTTTTATTTTAAAACTAAAGTCCAGAATAGTATGGTAATAGAGGGCCTCTTACTCTATAGACCCCCTGGTCCCAAGAATGCCTTCCTTGCCGCCTGGCCCTCTTTGCTGGAACCGCTGCTTTTAGTAGAGAATGCCATGGTGCTAGGCTGCCATATTAGATTTTACTAGCTCTATGCAGAGTCTGGATTGGCACCTGGGAAGCATTTTGCCATCTCACACTGTGGGCCATATGCTGGATGCTATCTTTATTAGACCAGGACTGATTTTCAGAAATGATAACAGAGCTTTGGATTGGACAGATCACTATCTACTATCCATTAAGTTAATCTGGCCAGCCCCCGCCCGGAAATTGCCCTCGACTACTGTGCTAAAAAGGCCATGGCACACAATAAATAAGATCAATTTCCCCCAGGCATTTAAATATGGCTGGGATCAGGCAAAAGCAGTAGGCCGCACTCACCTAGAGATTTTTGACCTAGGTTTGAAAAGGGCTACTGATCTGCTAGCGCCTCAGACCCCGGCAATTTCTAAAGCTCAACGCTCTCCCTCTGCGCCATGGTACTCTGAGGAGCTGAAAAATTTGCAAAGAACATATCGTAGGCAGGAGCGTAAATGGCTATTAAATAAAACCCAAATGGAAAGAAATAAACTTAGAGAGGCCCTTGGGAAGTACAAATTGGCTATTAGGTTCGCCAAAACACATTATTACTCCAAAGCTATTAGAGAGGCGATTAACGCCCCCAAAGAATTGTTCAAAACAGTACGAGCTCTGACGTCCCCACCGACGAGCACAGGATATCCTGTTTCTGCAAACTCACCTCAGCACTGTCAAATGGTGGCCAATTTTTTTAATGACAAAATTGTAAATTTGTTGACAGCTTTTAGATCTCCCTCCCCTGACTTAGAGGGTGACTGGGAAGAGACCCTTCCACACGCAGAGCCAGGCAATTTACTACAATGCTTCCAACCCCTAGCTGTCAATAGAATTATAGATCTATTACTGGCCGTGAAATCTGGCTCACCTACTTTGTCCGCCACGTATCTTAAAGTTAGCTCCTTCTCTGGTCACTTCTGCTCTGGAGCCAGTGTTTGCCGAAATCCTTCTGTAAGGTAGTTTCCCTGCTAATTGGAAACAGTCTACGGTTATTCCGCTTATCAAAAAACTTGGCAAAGATGCAACTGATCTCACCAATCTTCTCCCAATCTCTTTACTGCCCTGCCTTGCTAAAATGTTAGAAAAACATCTCAATCAGGAGCTTGCTGAGTTTCTTCAAGGAAACGGAAGGCTGGACCCCTCCCAACACGGTTTCCGCAGTGCATATAGCACGGAATCGGCTCTAATTTCTACATCAGACATAATTCGCAGAAGAGGGGACTTGGGAGAAGGCACAATTCTAGTTCTTCTAGACCTGTCGGCTGCATTTGATACTATCTCTCCCACCATCCTGCTTTAGAGTTTATCCCAGGCTGGAGTGAGGGTTAAGGCTCGGAAGTTACTCTTTTCTTATGGATAGAACGATTACGGTGGCCTGTGGCGAGCAACGTGCCTCTCCCTTTCAAATCCCGTGCGGAGTGCCACAGGGGTCATCTCTTAGTCCTACTCTTTTTAATTTATACATGGTGCCTTTGGCGGGCTTGGTACGCTCCTTTGGCTTCCAGATTGTTTCCTACGCGGATGACACGTAGGTGATTGTTCCTGTCTCCCACCATTGGGAGGAATCTAAAGATAAATTTTGACTCTGCATGATAGCAATTAATAATTGGATGGCCAGAAACTGGCTTAAACTTAACGGGGATAAGACTGTGATTATGTGTTTTGGCCGTAATAACAGTCCTTGGAACAACAGCTGGTGGCCTGCGGCCTGTGGAGGCTGCCCGCTACCCTGTCCCTCTGCTAAAAATCTAGGCATTATATTTGATACTTCTCTTTCCTTCAAGTTACAGATCAATCAAACGGTTAAAGTCTGCTTTTGGATCTTAAAAACTCTCAGGAACATTTTGCATCTTCTGGAGAAAGACTTAAGGATGCAAGTCGTGCTGGCTTTAGTCACCTCAAGACTTGACTATTGTAACGCCCTTTTGTTAAATGCTAATAAAACGTCTCTCGACAAACTACAGTCCATCCAGAATACGGCAGCGCGCCTGATTCTGAATCTTCCCCAGTCTGCATCGGCTAGCAGCAGTCTGAAATCTCTACATTGGTTACCTATTAATAAGAGAATTATTTTCAAAACTCTCATAGACTCATAGAGCTCTACAGTCTGAGGGCTGTGAATATTTGAAGTCTACCTTGCAATATTACCAACCCACTAGAAACTTGAGATCTTCTTCCAAATATATGATCGTGGTTCCTCGATGCAATAAGGCTAGGTGGGGAGATCGTGCTTTCACGGTGGAAGCTGCAAGGCTATGGAATGCCCTGCCTTTAGCGCTCCGCCAAACAGCTACTCACTCCACCTTTAGGAAAAGCCTGAAAACTTGGCTCTTCTCGCAATAGGCACTCTCGGTCGGTAGCTTTTGCTTTCCCTTTGTACTTGTTCAGTTTAGCGCTTCGATACGATTTGCCGGAATGCGCTTTGTAAATAAGTCAATACAAAACAATACAATGAATGCTGTGTAGTTTTTAGAATCTTGTTGTAACACAATCTGGTGGTAAGCGGCTGAAAGATCTATGGTGGTGAACATTTTTGCCCCTTTAATGGTAGAAAGCATTTCTGAGATGAGTGGTAAATGAAATTGGTCAATGAGTATATTATCATTAAGATAACGCAAGTCAATACATAACCTAATCTTGCTATCTGAGCGTCTAGCAACTACAATTGGAGAAATCCACTCAGATGACTCAATTTGTTCTATTATGTCTTCATTCACCAATGCATCTAACTCTTTCTCAATGTCATTCCTAACTGTTAAGAGTATATTTCTTACTTTGAAGATCTTAGGCATGGCATTGTCTTTGAGCACAATCTATGCTCAAAATCAGTTAATTTACCAATGCAATCATTAAAAACCCTAGGAATTTTTTTCCAAATCGAACTACTTATTGGTTCACACACATCAACTACCATCACAGGGCCAGGACTACTGGGGTCTAAAATAATGCCTAAACTACCTTGGTCTTGCCAACCTAACACTGCAGGACCTTTGTTCGCAACATACAACTTACATAAGCTAGATCTATCCTTAAACTCAAATAGAAATGTGGTAATACCTAATAAATCAAGTTTTTCACCGGAAAAACCTTCTGGAGAAATATCAGGACTGACCAAGATATTCCCAATTTTTTAAAAAAAATTGTCAAATCACAATTGTTCATCAATAATAGAGTAAGGAAAACCAGAATCCGCATACATTTGAACCTCAACTCCTCCAATAGTCACAGTACAAACTGTTTTTTTCTTTCCTGTATCAACATTCAAAATTTTGTTTTCATTACCTCTGATGTTTAAAACAAACTTATCATCATCTCTTTTGTCCCACGAAGAAACTTAATTTCTGTCACATCCTTCTTATACAAATTTCACATAATTATGGAGTTTCTTTCTACAAACTTTAGAAAAATGCCCTAATACTCCACATGAAGAACATTTCTGTTTTAATACAGGGCATAATTTGCTATTCGCCAAACACGAAATACTACCAAATCAAAAACATTTAAGGTGTTCTTTAGAGACGTCTTTTGAGGTGTCCTTATTCACCTCTAATTTCCTACCTGTTTTTTGCTCTTGACTTTTAGAATGGACTTTACTTACACATTCATCTAGTATGGACTCTTTCTGTATGACTTTAGCACTCCTGGAGGACATCTCAGCTTTTCTGACGATATCTAGGATTTGTTGTAAACTAGAATCCCCATTCACCCATAACCTCTCCTAAATGGAAGAGTCATTAACATGCATAACAATCTGGTCTCTGATTAAATCTTCTTGTAAATTGGCAAAATTGCAATCTAATGATAATGTTCTAAGAGCAGCAAGATAATTATCAATATTTTCATCAGATTCCTGTTTCCTGTGGAAATATGTGTATCTCAATATACCAATACAAAATATTGGTCAAATGCACTGATAACATTTTCAAACTCATTTCGATCCCCTTCTCCGCCCCTACCTTTAGTCATTTGATTGTATGCCTTCAAACCCTCAGGTCCAACACAATGAAAGAAAATTCTTTATTTTTTGTTGCAGAGGCATTTCAACTTGGGCATTAATAGTGTCAATGTAATTAAGAAAAATTGCTTTCCATTCTGGCCATTTCATACAAGGAACACCTCCTGCTGGCCAAAATGCTTGTGGAGGAGGGAGAGAAAAACTTTGAGCACACATAATGGTAAATGAGAAAGAGAAGAAAATAAATAAATAAATAACAAATTAAATACAACATGGGGTCGAAGAAATGAGTTCAACGTAGGTAGTTGTCCAAATGACCATTCTTCAAGCTGAAAACCACAGGGATTGTTTCCTCAGGTTGGAAGAGTGTAAATATGGAATCAGGCCAAATGTTTGACAAAGAAGAGGAAAGGACTGCAGTGGAGAACAGCACTTCCTGGTTGAAGCCACCAATTAGCAGGAATGACATGATGACGATGAGGAACGTCACTGCCAGAAATATAGGAATTGGTGGGAGGTGTACGAGCAAGCCAACATCAGCACGGTAAGCACTCACAAAAGTAGGGAGTGCCCGCGCGTGCATGTAACAACGTCTGCTGCTCCCAGTCCCAAAAGGATATGCGCTGTAATCCAAGGCGTGGAAGTTACTACCCAAAAGCAAACAAGGTTCGCGTGCGTGCAGGACATCCGCTGCGACAACACAATCCGGAAAGAGCTCACAGTCACAAAGAATGGCTGTCCACAACGATGTGCCACAGGGACAATAATTTGGAGCAGTCCAAAGCAATGTGCCACAGGGACAATAAAGATAGGCAGCTCCCAGCGCAGATAACTCAGCAATCCACAATCACAACAAAAAAGAAAGAAGAGGAATGCGGGTCCGAGGAGTGGTGGCGCTCGTCCCCACTTGTTAAGTAAGACAGGTACACGAAGTATAAGTTGAATCTTTATTAAGACACCACTCCAATAAAGCGTCCAACTCTCGGATCAACAGAAAAGCAACTGCCGATTCCTAGAGCTGGACCATTCTTGAATACATGTTAGAATAATGCACGCGTTGTCATGAAGCCATGGAAACAAGCGCGCGCTAGACACATGGTGAGATATACATCGGATTTCACCAGGAATGTTTACACACAGAGACAAAAACGCATACACACTCCCTGTTTGGGAAGATTTCAAAATTGTTGGTTATTTCAGCCAATAATGTACTTTCTCTCACTAGTACCCCTAACAATCTGCATTTATTTCCCTTTCCGCTGCTCTTTAAGCCCCACTTGTGCGCCCTGCTTGTCCTATAATGTATTTTAGCATTATGTGCCAGCATGACTGTTGGGAAATCTGAGGTTCCCCCACCCAAATCTTACTGATCAAACTATGCCCCCAAATCTCCCCTGACAGGCCACGTTTTGCCTTTCCTTCTTATAAAGCCCTTTGCCACCTCTGATCCCGGTGCCTTTACCCTGTTGGGGCTGTCCGTTCACGTTAGTCTGCTCTCAGGGCCTGGGTTTCTCCTAGTAGAGTCATCACATCCATTTAAAGAATGTCTCATCAGACGTGCTTTACCTCGTCCTGTTATTATTTTTATTATTAATATAAGTTTGTATTTGTTCTGTTTACAATAAATTGGTAGGCAGTGCATTACTTTTTATCCAGAGGCCAAGTTTGACCTTGGCAGCCTTTTATTAATTTTTTGGGACGGAAATTGTCAGTGCTTGATTTGTAAAAGAATGAGTGCAGGTGCCCGAAGCTCTGCTCAGAAGCCCACAGTCCGCGCGATTGAATGTGAGCGTGCTGAATACCAAGGCTGTGTCGTCGTAAATCTACCTCAGGACACTTCAATCCACTTCCAGACAGTCCTTTTCATTTATCTCACTCCTGCA
Organism: Pleurodeles waltl; assembly: GCF_031143425.1. Lineage (NCBI taxonomy): Eukaryota > Metazoa > Chordata > Amphibia > Caudata > Salamandridae > Pleurodeles > Pleurodeles waltl. Next base: position 180,452,558 of record NC_090438.1, read on the forward strand.
TGCTCCTGCGTTCTCGTTTTGTAAGATTTTTCCATTTCTCTTTCACCGTCCTTTCGATTTTATACAATACCAACATTTTAGAGCAGGGAAGAGGTAGATTTTGAAAAATAAATCGGGAGAATACATTTTCTCAACTGACATCTTTAAGCAGAGGCAGTTTTAGGAGAGAGATAGCTGAAATAAAGTCACTTATGGCTTCAACAATCATGAGTCTCCTGTCTGAATGGGATCTACTGGCATGTATGCAATTTTGTGTGCCCACGGGTAGGTCGCTCCCCCTGCCGCTGCAGCTCCTTCAGCTCCTCCAGGTTCCTGAGTTCCTGAGACCCACCTCACAGTAAGTACCCCCCACCTCCCAGCCCCTCGCTCTGCCCCGCGCTACTCACCCTCTCTCCTGCTCCTGCTTCTTTTCTTCTTTTCTTCTTCTCTGTTCTTCCTCCTCGCTCCTCGTCTGTAACCTTCTTCTGTACTCTTCTTTTCCCTGTCTTCTCTCTTCTTCTCTTCTTCCTCATCTTCTTCTGTGGTCTTCTACCTTCTGTTCTTCGTTTTCTGTATCTTCTTCTGTGTTCTTCTGTGTTCTTCTGTGTTCTTCTGGTCTTCTGTTCTTCTGTTCTTCCGGTCTTCTGCTCTTCTGTCTTCTGTCTTCTATCTTCTGCCTCCTCCGTCTTCTTCTCCCCGCACCTGCCCTCCTGCTCCTGCCTCATCCCCGTCCCTCACTCGCCTCCCCCCTCTCGATCAACCCTATCTAACCTGTTCGCTATCTACCTCCCTCACTCCTCCTATCTACCTATCTCTCTATCTCTCTATCCCACTATCTAACTCCCTCACTCTCCACCTCCTCCTATCTACCTATCTCTCTATCTATCTATTTCTCTATCTATCGATTTCTCTATCTATCGATTTTCTCTATCTATTTCTCTATCTCTCCCCCCCTTCCCGCCACCCCCTCTATTACCTATCTTCCTATCCTCTCACTCTACCTCTCACCCTCTCACCCTCACCCACCTCTACAACCTATCTATCTATTTCTCTATCTATCGATTTCTCTATCTATCGATTTTCTCTATCTATTTCTCTATCTCTCCCCCCCTTACCGCCACCCCCTCTATTACCTATCTTCCTATCCTCTCACTCTACCTCTCACCCTCACCCACCTCTACAACCCCCCTCCCCTATCTTCACAACCCTACTCATATCTTTCTCCCTAATCTCCTAAACCTCCTAACACTCACCCCCCTCCACCCTTAAACCCCCCTCCCCCAGCTCACTCTACCTGTCCCCCCTCCCTCGCGCTTTCCAGCCGCGACCTCCTGCACGCCCCCGCCCCCCAGCTCCCATTCGCCCCCAGCTGACCCCTCCCCCCCTCCTACCTCATATGGCGGCCGCTGGCGCGCCAGAGGCGCGCCAGAGGCAAGCCCGTCTGCGCCCGTCCGCGTCTGGCCCGCGCCCAGCGCCACGTCCCCTGGTCCCCAGCTCTCCCAAGCCCCGCTGATCCGCTACGACCCCACCACCCTCCACGCCCTCAACCCAGGACGCTCCAACACCTGCTTCCAAGCTCACCCCAAACGCACCCATGGACCCTTCGCCTGCAACTCCTGCAAACGCATCTTCCACCACGCAACTACCACGACCACAAGCCCACGCGCCATCAACCACCTCAAGTGCATCCTGGTCAACGCTCGTTCCGTCCACAAGCACGCCGTTGAACTCTGGGACCTCCTGGACTCCACAGCCCCGGACGTCGCCTTCATCACGGAGACCTGGATGAACGCCTCCTCTGCTCCAGACATCGCCACAGCCATCCCCGAAGGCTACAAGATCTCCAGAAAAGACCGCACCAACCAAGTAGGAGGAGGTATCGCCATCGTCTTCAAAGACTCCATCAGCATCACCACCTCCACCGAAGACACCCCTCTCGCCGCTGAACACCTGCATTTTCAGATTCGCACCGACCCGAGGACCACCCTCAGAGGATCCCTCATCTACCGTCCTCCCAGACCGCGCGCCCCATTCAGCGACGCCATCGCCGACTTCATCTCCCCGCACGCCCTCGCCTCACCGGACTACATCCTCCTAGGCGACCTCAACTTTCATCTGGAACAAAACAACGACCCCAACACCACCACCCTGCTTGACAACCTCGGCAACCTCGGCCTCAAACAACTGGTGAACACCGCCACCCACATCGCCGGACACACGCTCGACCCTATCTTCTCTGCCAGCAAACACATCTTCTTCAGCCACACCTCCGCTCTACACTGGACCGACCACAGCTGTGTCCACTTCACATTCCGACGCGAGACCCGCCACCTCCGCACTCAACCCATCCCTCGTCGACAGTGGAACAAGATCCCCGAAGAGCAACTCTTCTCCGCACTCGCCGCCAACCAACCCACCCTCACCACCGACCCCAACGACGCAGCCCTCAGCCTCACAAACTGGATCTCCAACTGCGCAGACAACCTTGCTCCCCTCAAACGCACGCATCGACAGACCAACACCAAAAAACCTCTCTGGTTCTCTGACACCTTCAAAGAATCAAAGAAAACTTGTCGCGCTCTCGAGAAGGCCTGGCGCAAGGACCACACCGCTGACAACATGACCGCCCTCAAGAACGCTACGCGCGAACACCACCACCTGATCCGCGCTGCTAAAAGGAACTTTTTCACCGACAGACTGGACAAAAACAGCCACAACAGCAGAGAACTCTTCAGCATCGTCAAGGAGTTCTCCAACCCCAACGCCAACGGCGTCACGCCCTCACAGGATTTGTGCGAATCCCTCGCCACCTTCTTCCACCGCAAGATCAGCGTCCTCCACGACAGCTTCGGACACCAGACCCAACCAAACACCACCGAACCCGCACCCCCGACCATCACCCTCAACAACTGGACCCACATCAACACTGAAGAAACCAAATCCACCATGAACTCTATCCACTCCGGCGCCCCTTCGGACCCCTGCCCTCACTTCATCTTTAACAAAGCCGACGACATCATCGCCCCGCACCTCCAGGCCGTCATCAACTCTTCTTTTTCTTCTGCTACCTTCCCCGAATGCTGGAAACACGCCGAAGTCAACACCCTACTAAAGAAACCTACGGCTGACCCGAGCGACCTGAAAAACTTCCGCCCCATCTCTCTCCTGCCTTTCCCAGCCAAGGTAATAGAGAAGACCGTCAACAAACAGCTGACCACCTTCCTGGAAAACAACAACCTGCTCGACCCTTCACAAACCGGATTCCGAACCAACCACAGCACGGAAACCGCCCTCATCTCAGTCACAGACGACATCAGAACCCTGATGGACAACGGTGAAACAGTCGCCCTCATTCTCCTCGACCTTTCGGCTGCCTTCGACACCGTCTGTCACCGCACCCTAATCACCCGCCTCCGCTCCACCGGGATCCAAGGCCAGGTCCTGGACTGGATCGCCTCCTTCCTCTCAAACCGTTCCCAAAGAGTTTACCTCCCTCCGTTTCGCTCAGTACCCACCGAGATCATCTGCGGCGTACCCCAAGGCTCATCACTCAGCCCGACACTCTTCAATGTCTACATGAGCCCCCTAGCCAACATCGTACGCAAGCACGACATCATCATCACCTCCTACGCCGACGACACCCAACTTATACTCTCCCTCACTAAGGACCCCGCCAGCGCCAAGACCAACCTACAAGAGGGTATGAAGGACGTCGCAGATTGGATGAGGCTCAGCTGCCTAAAGCTGAACTCTGAAAAAACGGAAGTCCTCATCTTCGGCAACACCCCGTCCGCCTGGGACGACTCCTGGTGGCCCACGGCCCTCGGCACCGCACCGGCCCCCGCAGACCACGCCCGCAACCTCTGCTTCATCTTGGACCCTCTTCTCACCATGACCAAGCAAGTCAATGCCGTGTCCTCCGCCTGCTTCCTCACCCTCCGCATGCTCCGCAAGATCTTCCGCTGGATCCCCGCCGACACTAGAAAAACCGTGACCCACGCCCTCGTCACGAGCTGCCTGGACTACGGCAACACCCTCTACGCTGGAACCACAGCCAAACTCCAAAATCGCCTGCAACGCATTCAAAACGCCTCGGCCCGCCTCATCCTCGACATACCCCGCAACAGCCACATCTCCGCACACCTGAGACACCTGCATTGGCTCCCAGTCAGTAAAAGGATCACCTTTCGACTTCTCACCCACGCACACAAAGCCCTCCACGACAAGGGACCGGAATACCTCAACCGACGCCTCAGCTTCTATGTCCCCACCCGCCTCCTCCGTTCCTCTGGCCTCGCACTCGCTTCCGTCCCTCACATCCGCCGCTCCACGGCGGGTGGGAGATCTTTCTCCTTCCTGGTGGCCAGGACCTGGAACTCCCTCCCCACCAGCCTCAGGACCACTCCGGAGACTCCTAAAGACCTGGCTTTTCGAGCAGCAGTAACCCCCTCTTTCCCCTAGCGCCTTGAGACCCGCACGGGTGAGTAGCGCGCTTTATAAATGTTAATGATTTGATTTGATTTTCCCCCTCTCTTGCCCTACTAAATATCTGAGCTAGAAAAATAAGTGAAGATCCCCAAAAATAAGTGCCAGTTGCCCCCATCGCCAATCCCCGGCTCAAATTAAAGCACTGACTGATGTTTCTACAATATAGGCTATCCTTTCCTCAGCAATGTGCTAGTGGTTTTTAGTGGTATTTAGCATGTTATATGTAATTTTGTTATTTTTAGTTCAGTAGTAAAACATCTTCAAAGCCTAGGTGTTTTCATTCTCAAAATGAGGGTGGATAAGTATTCAGGGATAACCTTAATATCTTAGCTATTATATAGTGTTCGATTGCAACTTCAGTCCAACATGCCACTTTATCCTCTAGTAAGAATACTTCAGAGCAATGGTTCCCAACCCGTGATCCGCGGAACCCCGGGGGTTCACAAAGCCTCCACAGGGAGTCCACGACTGCTTAGAAAATTAAATAACATTAACAGATTACGTCCCCACCTTTCAGTAATGACTCAGTGGGGGGTCCCCAGAATCCAATAAAGATTCAGCGGGGTCCCCGGGCTCCAGAAATGATAAAGCGGGGGTCTACAGAAGTTAAAAGGTTGGGAACCATTGCTTCAGAGGATATTGAAGACCCCTTATTACAAGCCTTACAAAAGGCTCTTCTGCTCCCTTCTGTGGGAGAAAGTAGAAAACACTGGTCATGTTCCTACTTAGTACAAAAAGGAACAACAAATAAACATACTAATGTTGTTTAGGACCTTGCATGCTCTTAGCTAACAAACATTGGGTGAGCCCAAAAGATCTGGACTAGTTAAAAATGTTAGCATTAAAATGACTACCTCTCCTTCAGAGACTACAACGGGTGAAGGTTTTTCCCAAATGAATAGTGGCCACCTAGACCCTAAGGTCAAGACGCATAGGCTTCAACAACAACAATTCAATTTCTAATTAACATACTTCATGCCAATGATACTGATGATAATGATTGAAATAGTACCAAACAGACTTGTGATGATTTGTTATAATGCCCTATTCCCTTGGTTTTGTTCTGCTGATTTTCTCAAACAGCCTTGGCTTGTCAATGCTGTTCCTCAAATGTATTTCTTTAAAATAAATCTATGGTTCCCTCAGTTAGCAGCAGTTTAGCCTTACCATCCATTCTAATAATGCACAAGCTTGTAACATAGTATATAAACAGTTTGATAGATAGAGGTGAAGGGCCCAACTACTTCTGCAGTCCCACAGCCTGGCCCTGCCAGAAAAAAATGATTCAAGTATAAGAATGGGTTTTATCAATGGCAGTCCTTTGCTTTTGTGCATGGTCAACTTCCTTCTCCACTGTTCTAGTTACAGTTTTTGGGGACATTTCTCATGCTGGCCCATGCCCACTCTATCTTGAGGGGTCAGGTGAGTTTTCGCCTTGTGAAGTGTAACTTGTTTTGATGGGAACACGGCCCTCCTCTATAGTCGATGCCACAGGTGCCTGGGGGTGGTCAACCATAACTCCTTTAATTGTGTTAGGAGAAACCATGTATTAGTTGCCCCATAAATGTTTTGAGATACATATTGTAAATAAGGATGCAAGAATACTGTGAAATGTTATAATGTTCTTTAATGTCATGTTTATGAAGTTGTAACAAATACGGCCTGAGAATTGTTATATTCTCTAACGCAGGGAGGTTGCCAGTTTGCTTTGTCTCCTGTAAGGGAGAGGAGGGAGAAAAGTTCAACCTTTCAGGGGAAGGAAGGTGGGATTGGGAAACAGGGTGAATATGTTGGTTATTCAGAGTAGGTCTCGGTGTGGTCCCCCACCTATCATAGATAGAGGTGAAGCGCCCAACTACTTCTGCAGCCCCATACCCTGGCCCTGCCAGAAAAAAACATGAATTTTATTGATTCAAGTGTGAGATGGGGTTTTATCAATGACAATCCTTCACTTTTGTGCATGGTCAACTTCCTTCTCCACTTTCCTAGTTACATTTTAAAGTTCACCAATTGAGGACTCAACATTAAATTCCCTTGACTTTCTGGAAGAAAATTTCTATCCTCAGCAACAGTCATTACCAGACTGAAAACCAGAATCAGCTCTTGAAGAAATGTTCATACTAGCCCCATGATGTGGAAGGTCATGATTAGATTAGGGCCATGGTGGCCCATCCAGCTTTGATAGCACATTAGCATGTCCCCCCCCAGCAAAGTGCCAAAGTGACAGAATGACCAGCCCTTCCTGGGTATTCCTGTTTGCCACATTGCCAGGTGATAAAGTTGGATCCTAAAATGTTTTTAAATTTTTCATTTTATGAAGCTCTGTATCGTTTGTATAGCACACAATACAAACTGATATTTCTCCTGCCAATGGCAGCTAAGATTCTTTGTCACTGCTGGTGAGATTTTAATATAGATGAAAAGTGAAAATGCCTATGTACTTCACCTGATGTTAGAGATGGCCCTTCTGCAATAAAAATGCCATCCATAAAATAATTTTGTGAACACTGAAAAAGCACCATCTACAGCAAATTCATGTACTGTACACCAATTGCCACTGATTTTCATAAGTTGGAAAAACACTGCAAAATACCCACTAGAATTCACACAAAAAAGACACCAAAAGGTGGGGCATGGTCAACCAGTTCACCTAGGTCTGCAGAGGAGGAGGCAGAGGGCAGAAAATTATGGGGGGGGCCTAAAACATTCTGGCCGCTGTGGAAGATGATCATCCTTTGGTGCTAATCCAGCATCAATGTAGATGGCGACTGTGAGGGCAATGAGGATTCACGATATTTTATGGTGGTAGAAGTAAACAGACAAGAAGACCTCAACCAATGTGCAAAGTGGAAATATTAGGAATGCCTATTGAAGTGTTGATCGACACAGGGGCATCTGTCAAAATGATGGACATGCAGCAGTACAGAACAATTTGCTTCTGTCCCAGGCAAAGGATAATATGTATGAAGACATAAGTCTACAGAGGGCAAGAGACCCTTCTTCTAGCAGGAACTACAAGGTCCAAGCACAACACAAAGACGAGAAATCAGATAATAAATTCTAAGTGCTACTATGAAAAGAGTGGGAAATTACTGAGTTGCCACACTGCCGAGGGCATAGGTCTAGTTGTCTTTGCCAAACAAGTCTACACATGCCAGGATGAAAACAGCCTTAAGGACCTTACCTCCCTCATTCTGGGGCCTAGGCTGGCTTACCATCATCAAACTTCATATAGACATAGTAATACAGTTGGTGGACCAGCAGCAAAGTAGAGTACCCTTTCACCTGCAACTGCTGGTAAAAGAGAAGCTGGAGAGGCCAACGCAGAAGTGTCCTCTCTGGGAAGTGTCACCTAAGTCTCGCAATAGGTGATGTTGCTGATCTCAACGGGTACAGTGGTTTTTCAAACTACATCTGAAATCAGACCCCACCAGCTACTGTTACACCCCAATAGTTGGTACATCACAGTATTTCAACACACTTGAAACTCTGTAGGTACACATGGTTGAAGTTTTGCATTTCCGCTGCTGCAGAGGGGTTTCAAAATGCCTTGAAGGAGACCCTGTTGAGGCTAAAAGGGGCTTTCAATATAAGTGATGATATCTTAAGATTCTCCAAAGAACATCATTAGCAAGCCTTCAAAGGATATTTAATCGTGGCTTGACCTTGAACAGAGGCAAATGCAAATTGTTTGTGTACAAATCAAATTCTTTGTGTATGTGTTCTCAAATGAAGAAACCAAGTTTGTACCTATGAAAATGTCTACCGACATCAAGAACCCTCCTGCCACACCTCAACAATGGAGGTGAGAAGCTTCCTTGGCATGGCCAACTGTTGTGGGTGAGTCTTACCCAATTCAGCAATGATAGCTATACCACTGAGAGCTCTCACAAAATTGAGGGCTCAACAGGAATGCTGGCCTGTGCATGAAGAGGCATTTTGCAAAGTCAAGAGAACATCCTTGCATGACACCACCATGTTGTAGTGTACTTTAACACCCAATATTACACAGAACTAGTCTTGGATGCAGCATTGTGGGACTATACGTGGACATAGTCCAATAGCAGGCAAGGGGAAAGTGGGCAGTGGTAGAGTTTGAGCACACGTGGACACAAAGGCCCCATACACCCAAGCAGTATATAAAATGTTGGGCAATAAGTACAGGGTGTGCTCATTTTCCGTTTTATTTGTATAAAAGAGAATTCAAGGTGGCCACTGATCTCAAGTCCTTGATCAACTTATTTGCAGACACATTCCAACACCCCTCCACCCGAAATTGAGAAGTGGGTCATCCAATTACAACAGTATTGATTCTCTGTTGTCTACCACCCTGGTATCAAGAATCCTGTTGACTATTTATCAATAAACTCTAAGGAGGTGACAGCAACTGCTCACAGGCAAATGGAAGAGACAGAGGAAGGCATCCAGACCATATCCCAAACTACGTGTCTCAAAGTGAAGAACCTGAAACAAATAGCCACTGACTTTTTTTGAGGTTGAGTGTCTCCAAAATGTGAAGCAAGCCTTGCAACAATACTCCTGGAAAAAACTTTCTGGAAAACACCAAAGGGCACAAAAGGCAAGCCTGTGACAGCCTCTGGAGTTTGGGTCAAGCTGAGTTCTACAAAAGAAGGGATCGTCCTCAAGAGGCTGAAGATAGTAGTTAGCAACATTTCAAGCAAAATTAAAGGTGCTAGCACATCAAGGGCACCAAGGACCTGCTAATTAAAGTCACGGCTATGGTAGAAACGATGGTTCCTGTGAATGGATTAGGCCCTTGAGAAGATAGTGGAAGAGTATCCAGTCTGCAAACTCAGTGAGGGCACAGGAAGACCAGCGTCGATCATCACAGGAGAACTGCAGATGACACCATTGACCGATGTCAGCTTGGACTTTGGCTGCTTCCCTGATTTGGGAGAGACAGTTGTGATGGACACCTACTCGAAGTTCCCATTGAAAAGTTCATTGCCATCTTACTTTACTGGAGGAAATAAGAACTCTCAATGGGCCTTCTTTTGAAGGAGGTGAGTTCCAAAACTACTACCTTGGTCAGTTAGGCATCCACCATTGACATCACCTCAAGGTGTATGCATGCTAATAGCAGTGTAATTTGCTTCATGCACAACCTCAATAAATTCCTGTGGATTGGGGGGAACCAGGGAGAAAACTTCCCAAAACATTTTTTGAGAATATATAGAAACACCCCACATGACACTGCTAAATGTTTGTCTGAGACAATCATGTTTGGCTGAACAGCAAGTGACACTACCCTAGAAGTGGCAACCCTGTCAGTCTGAACATAACTGCCAACCAAGAAAGGCAGGAGAATAACAACCCAGAACGGACCACTGCCTACTCTTTAAAAAAATAAAATGGCACATTTCATTTTTAATTTTGAAATGCTTCCTATTTTCCTTTAAGGAAAACAGGCTGCATTAAAAAATGCTTTATCTAAAAAGAAATCATAGACATGGTGGTCTGCTGATCCCAGCAGGTCACCATCCCCGTGAGTGCAGCCCGTAGCCAATGGGTTGCAAATTGCGACCTGCCTCATGAATATTGAAAAGGCATGTCCTTTGTGACCCATTTGGGAATTGCAAACAGTGTCTGAGACAGTGTTGTACATTGCATTTTGCGAGTTCCCAATTGCAAGCTGCAAAAAGTCACAATTAGAAACTCACAAAATGTTACGATCGTACATGTGGCTCTATGGGTGTTAGTTTATAAGATGGTAGTGTTTACTTAAGAGTTCAACCAACAATCCAAAAAGGTGAAGGGATGTAGTGAACCACGCAGCATCTGGGTGGGGCATGGTCCTATTTCATCTGCACCCTACAGCCGGGGCGCGACAAAGGGGATAAATAAAGTGGGTTACGACTGCTCGTGGGCCATTCCAGATAGTGGCCTATTGTAAGTGTCTCATATGCCGCATGCTTCGCTGACATGGTTAGGGTCTGCTCCACCCTGCAGTTGAAGTGCATTTAAAAAAGTATGGAAATTGTGATGCTGCATGCAGTGGTGGCGTGGTCAGTGAGCATTAGAGCGGAGTCATCAGATGTGGCTAAAAAACAAAATATTCTGTAAGTTTTTTTAATCTTGTGCCGTGAGTTAGCTTCATATAAAATAATGCAGAGCTTAAATGAAAAATAAATGAAAAAATTGTTACTCAGTTGGAAATGCACTATAGTACATTATGAAAACTCTCTTAGTTAATGCATTGCAGAGGTCTGTGTGTAACCTGAAAGCCACAGAATTAAGTCTTGGTTTGTGGAATGGAGAGTCATGACTTGTGTATTTTAGTGCTACAAGGTCACACCCTGTACCAGAAAGCACTGCGAAAATGTAAGTTATTATTTTAAGCTTGTATTACACACAGTATAAGATAGACTGTTACAAAATGTGCAAAAAGGTTTAAGATAAAATGGTGTTACCAAAATATAGATTTTGCTAATGTCCAGACAGTACATAATACATTTTTTACATTACTGTCCCTTTAATGCCTTTAATAAGGGCTATATAAATACAATTACAAGCACCACTTCACAGCTCAGCTGTTAACCCTTTGCACTACCACTCAAAAATAATAAATCTTAGTCATCACACAGCTTCAGGTGATTTGATCTATTAAAGCCAGTACAGGCTCCCAAGCATCCTTTACATTTGCAGATTAACTTGTTAGGCACCCTGGCAGGAAGGCTTGTTTAGCTCTCTGCCTGGCTTCGGTTTCGCAGCACAGGGGACTCACTGAATGACACTTCATCTGAAGCATTTAAACTGTTGGAACTAACTGTCTGGTTGTCTTTTTTATTAAAAGTAGAGGAACGGTTTCTCATAAATCAAAAAAGTATGGGCACGTCGTGCCCCCTCCGATCCTCCCACTTCGACCTCTGGCTCCACCACACATCAGAGAGAAGTTTGAAGTAAGATGTAGACTGTTCAGTGTTCATTTCAAGAAAAAGGGTAATTTAGTAGCATTCAATAAAAAAAAATCACCCCAATGTCAGTGGTTTATTTATACTTTTCCTACTAGTAGATACCATATGACTGTAGATACATTGTCATGCACAGTGAGAGAACTGTACTGTGCAGGCTGTAAATATAGAAAGTCTTAAGTCCAGTTACTCGACACATTACTTATATTCATCAGAAGCGCAATATTCCCAGCTCCCTGCAGGAGAGGGAAGCATCATAGCACAACACTGCCCTCTACTGATGAACGAACATTATTCTTCAAAGCTGTGGAAATGCTAACTTGCCCGAAATATATGCAGTTCTCTGCACTTCCAAGAATTATCTGATCGCAATCCAAAAAACAGACGGCTCCTCGTTCGTTAAGGTATTTCATGTCTGTAGGCACGTGTTTATACTCTGTGTACCATTGCATAGTCTAGAAATATTGTTTTAGAATTACTTTTCAAAATAATTGTACGCCATTGGATTGCTCACAGTGTTCTTTTTTTGTGAAACTTCCCCGGTTCTAATGACACGAATTATTAATATTATATGTCCGCACTTTTAGAACTGTGTAAGGAAGTTGAATACGTTTTTGCTTCGACGGGCGCAGACTGCGTCACACATACACCTACTGACAGGAAAAGCGCAGCAGCAGAACTACTTACATGGGTGAGCTTGCCGTAGTAAGGATAGTACATAAGGTCAAATGCACCATTTCCGGGATAAAGGTTAAAAGAGTTGAGATCTCCTTCCTGACCACGCTAAGGGAAAAAACGTATATTGTTAAATGCAGTTCATCCTTTACTGTACCTAACAAAGCTAAAATAATACTCTGGGAACCCAGTCATTATCCATTCTGCTTTCAACAGGGCGACCAGACATAGGGAAGCAAAAACCGTGAGAGGTCAGGCATAAAAGTAGGACTAAAGCCTTTTGCCTTACTTCTATATCTGACATGTCCCATTTTTAGATCGAGCGCAAAAGTGCTCGTCCCTGTTGTAATCTCTCTTTGGGCTTTGAACCACACCCATGTCACACCTGTCAAATCAAATCAAATCAAATAGTAACTTTATTTTGGCTAAAAGCCATAAAAGTAAACAATAGAACACCATATCATAATTAAGCAAGCTAAATAAGTTATAAGATCACATAGTTATTGAAAACAGTGCAAAACAACAATTTTTCTTAAAATCTAAAAATCCTAAAATATTAAATATACAATTATTAGGCCATTATATCTTAACTCCAAACAGTTAAAACTTGTTATGTTGAATAAATATAATCTAAGACCAATATGTTAAAACACGCAATTATAAAAATTCTCTGGTTCTTATAGCCCATGCACTTTGCAGGAATCTTGCAACTGGAAAAACTATTTTGTCGTTTGTGTCAGTTGTCAAAAAGCGTAATGCTGTATTCCATTCCCTAATCCCCACTGACCTACATAACGGAGCAATCCACTTCTTCCTAGCTACCAAATACCTAGGGCAAAAAAACATAAAATGCGCAAGTGATCCTATTGTCTTTTGACAATAATGACAGAATATTGAGTTACTATCCTCCGCTCTCCATCGCGCTGTAAATGTCTTGAGCGGGAGGATCCCTAATCTGAATTTGATGAAAAGTGTTTTAGTATAGGGAGGATTTACATTGTCCATATAGGCCTCAAATTATCTCCCCTTCCAAGGTATTGGCAAGTGTCCTCCCTATCGCTGTTGACCTCTGCCTGAGTACTGTCAGACTCTTCCCAATCTGCGCCGACCAGTGTTGGTCATCACTTAGCCTGATCCCCAGATAGTCAAATTGGCTGACTTTCTCCACTGGTTGGCCTGCTATGGTCATTTTCCCCCTAAACGATTTATGTGGGTTAAAAGCCATGAACGTTGATTTTGTTGGATTTATTTCAAGACCTCTGGTAAAACAGAAGTTATAAAACACATCCAGTTCATTTTGTAAGCCCATGGGTGTTCTCGAGATTAATAAAGTGTCGTTAGCAAACATTAAAATGGGGACAGGGGATCCAGCTAGCCTTGGGGCATCATGGTTGCAGTGTAGCAGTTGGTCCACCGCACCATTAATGTAAAAATTAAACAATGTTGGTGCCAAAATGCACCCCTGCCTAACCCCCCTATTGACAGGTATAGCTTCCGTTAGATCACCACTTTTTGACCAACGTACTTGAGCGTAAGTCCCTTCATGTAGGTACCTAATCAATTTTAGTAATTCTCCTTCAAGTTGGTAGCTCTCCATGACATTCCATAATAGATCCTGAGGTACCATGTCAAAGGCAGCTTTTAAATCAATAAAGGCTACATATAGATGGCTCTTATTAAGGGACAAGTATTTCCAGCAGAGAAGGTTAAACCTGAATACCTGATCTATTGTACTCATTCCTTTTCTAAAACCTGCCTGGAAGTCGGAGAGAATATGAGAATCCTCTATCCAAGCCTGTAGTCTGTTCAGTACCTGCTTGCTAAATATCTTTTGACTAACATCAATTAGGATAATAGGCCTATAGTTGGAAGGTTGTTCCCTTGGCCCCTTCTTATAAATAGGGACTATGATTGCTCCTTGCCATGTGGTAGGAAGTCCTCCCCCCTCAGTATCTTGTTGCTGAGCGCATTTAGATACAGAGACCAAGTTGTCGGTCGGGACAAATATAAATCACCTGGGATGCCATCAAGACCAGGGGCCTTCCCTTTCCGTATTGATCGAAGAGCCAAAGTTGTTTCTTTTAGGGAGAAAAGATCCAGGTCGAATTTAGGTGATATAACTCTCCCGTCCATAGAAGTATTATCAAAAGGTTCATTAGGTTTTAAAGAAGGAATAGTAGTGCTACTAGTTTGAGGTTTTCTGTATACATTTTTAAAATACGTCACCCAAGTTTCAGGCTGAATTACGGGAAAGTTCTCCACACCTTGACAACTACTTTTGTCTGCCACTAATTTCCAGAATAATTTAAAATCTTTCTCATAAAGTGCATCAACCATCCTATTCCAATATTTAGTTACCCACTCTTTTTTTGCGTTTTTAAGTACCACTTTGTATGCAGCCCTGAATTTTCTGATCTCTTGGCAGTTCCCTGCCTTAAGTGCTCCCAATAGCTGTATTTTAGCCAGACGGCAGGACTTAGAGAACCACCTCCATGTTCTAATCCCAGTCTCTGTTCGCCTCCTTGCTATATGAAAATGTAGTTTTAGCCGGGTGATCAAGATACTATGCAGATTGATCAAATCCACCAATATCGTATTTATATGCTTCAGTGGGGAGAGCGTTGTTACAACTATTCTATAAACTACTAATAACTGGAAGTTTACGTCATTCTCCACCCAATCCCATTTCACATTTTTATAATCATTGGTCATAGTTAAGACATTACTTTGGGCCCATGTTGTCAATGATTTACAACTAAATAGAATAGTAGAAAAGGTGGTACTCAGAGCTTGATGGTCACTATCATGACGAGGGAGAACAACCATGTCAATAAAAGATTTCCAGAGAGCGTCATCTACTAAAACATAGTCCAGATGGCTAGAGTATAGACCTCTCCTGTATGTAGGGGACGCCGGGGTATCTGATCTGGTGTTTCCATTTACTATTCTTAATCCCTTTATTTTTATTAAATCTTCAAGTAGGTCTAATGCTCCTCCTTCTTTCTTAGATATAACTTGCACCGGCCCAGATCTATCCCATGGATCTGCTAATTGGATTCCTCTTTGCTGGTTGTCGTCTCTGCAATTCAATTGCATATTAAAATCTCCTGCGACAATTAAACCCCGCCCTCCGGGAAGACAATTAAGGAAGTCTGTTAGCATACTCATCAGAACAGTCTGCGTCCTTTGGATACCCGGTCTGATATATATTTACAATTATTATACTAACAGGACCCCTAGTGGTACTAATTTCAACCTCAACAGCTAGTAGATCCCTTGTAGGGGTTGCTAGTTCCTTCACTTTAGGGAACAAATCATGTTTTAGCCAGATTATCAAACCCCCTGAGGCCCTGCCAGATGGTGATGGAAGCATGGTCTTCAGGAAGGTCCAATAACCTTCTCTGTTAATTGCAGATGAAGCCCATGTCTCCTGCAATAAAATAATATGGTGTTGATCTATAAAACTGCACCAGTCAGGGTTAGCTGTTTTCTGAAGCAGCCCTGCCACGTTCCAAGATAGAAACCTAATCGGTAGTTCAAAACCATCCCCCATATCGGACGGCTTTTCTCTAGTCTCATTTAGACATGGCGTTGCTCCCCGGTCCTTCTCCTTTAGTTTATCACTGCAATATACTTTTGACTCCGCTCCCAGGGTGTATGGTATCTGGTTGCTTAACGTAAAGGGATCGCGACTGGGTATGGCGTCTCTCCCAGCCTTCACCGTGGGGGCTTCATGTCAGTCTATGGCTGAAGTTGGGCTGTTCATTTGATCCCTTCTATGGGTACATGTATCCTGAGCCGCTGGGATGTTATTTCTCTCTTGAAAACCCAAATTTGTCAGTGATTGGGGGAGTTTATGGACAAGTGACACTTGGGGTGAGGCACTGGGTCTCACTCTTGCATCAAGTGCCAGAAGGCCCTTAACTAGGCTCTGGCTGATCAGTTTTAACCCTATAAAATCTGTTGTCAATCCTACTTCTGTATATCTCTGTGCAGTAACTATGTCATCCCTTATAATAGAGCTGCACTTCTTTGTCCCCCTTATCCAATGGATTACTTTATTTTTAAGAGAATCCCCTTGCTCTCGTTGACCATTACTTAGCTTGGGGACATTTATCATGTATATATCGTAATCACTATGGGGGTCATTCTGACCCCGGCGGTCTCAGACCGCCGGGGCCAGGGTCGGCGGGAGCACCGCCGACAGACCGGCAGTGCCCCGCAGGGCATTCTGACCGCGGCGGTTCGGCCGCGGTCAGACTAGGAAAACCGGCGGTCTCCCGCCGGTTTTCCGCTGCCCTACAGAATCCTCCATGGCGGCGGAGCGTGCTCCGCCGCCATGGGGATTCTGACACCCCCTACCGCCATCCTGTTCCTGGCGGGTCTCCCGCCAGGAACAGGATGGCGGTAGGGGGTGCCGCGGGGCCCCTGGGGGCCCCTGCAGTGCCCATGCGAATGGCATGGGCACTGCAGGGGCCCCCGTAAGAGGGCCCCAAAAAGAATTTCAGTGTCTGCCTAGCAGACACTGAAATTCGCGACGGGTGCTACTGCACCCGTCGCACTCCAGCAACTCCGCCGGCTCCATTCGGAGCCGGCTTCATCGTTGCTGGGTCTTTCCCGCTGTGCTGGCGGGCGGCCTTTTGGCGGTCGCCCGCCAGCACAGCGGAAAAGCCAGAATGGCCGCCGCGGTCTTGTGACCGCGGTGCGGTCATTTGGCGGTAACCGCATGGCGGGCGGCGACCGCCGCCCGCCGCGGTTAAAATCACCGCCTATGTCTGATCTGACTTGAGGGGGCGTTTCTCAAAGGGCATATAGGCCTCTTATCTAAGGGTTTATTTCCGTGCACCTCACAGTTGGCCCCCTTATTCAAGATTTTATCGCATTTGTTAGAGGCGCCCACTACAGGAGGTATGCTATCGCCCCTGTGAATGTTCCGCACTTCAGGCCTTTTATCCCTACACCTCCCTGTCATGGATGTTTCAGCTAATAAGGTTGGCTTTGCCAGGAAGTTAGAGTCGGATTTTAATGATGACTGCCTTATATCTCCAATTACTGCAGATATGCCATCCAACTTCTCATATATCATATGGCTAAAGGATGTAAGGTACTCCTGAAGACTCAGAATTTCAGCTCTTATATGTACTAGCTGTAATTCCGCAGGCTGTTGCTTCTGGATAGCTGAGAATGGTAGTATCTCCTCTATTTCCCTTGGCATAATCTTCTCTGATTCAAGTGGCGCCAATAGGGCAAGAGGTGAAAAACGGTTATTACAATTTATAAGGGGGGACACACCATCTTGCCGACTAGGCAGGCTTGGTTTAGGGCTCTCTGTTAGGTTATGTGGGTTTTCTAACCTATTAGATTCTGAGTTAGAACCCTGAGATATGGATATCTGTGACTCTCTACTCACAGGGGCAAAAAATAATTTTATGTCATTCGTGGTAGCAGTAACATCTTTCCTACGGGGTTTTGAGGGTTTTGTAGCTAACAAACTCTCCACTTCCTCTATAAGATCGTCAATTTGAGTCAGTGTACAATTCTCAGCAGCATGTCTGGGTACTTTCTTTGCCCCTCCCTGCTCAGTGGGATTACTACTGGCTTTCCTCTTTCCCATTTAGTAGGTCGTTGGAATCCTCAGATTTGTTGTCACAAAAGGAAAAAAAGGGAGAAGGAGGGTATAAGTACCATGACAGATATAATTCAAAATCCAACCTGGTAGCGAAATGCTGCTGATTTAGCTTTTACTTTGTTAAATACTAAAAAGTCAGGTCCCAACACTGGGTGGCGAAGAAGTTATGAAAAAAAAACCCAACACAGTACCTTCAGGCAGCCACACGCCTATGAGCTGCCTAATCCAGAGTCTTTAGAGGGATATCGGGAGGGCCCTGCCCTGCCTCTTCCGGGCAAGGACGGGCCCGCCCTTGGCCTGGGCGCGTCCCGTGAGCGGGAGCGCAAAACTGAATTTAAAGGGCTCCCGGCCCTGGGGCAGCCCCACCCCAACAACAACAGCAGCAGCGTTGCGCGCGTCCCGCGAGCGGGAGCGCAAAACTGAATTTAAAGGGCTCCCAGCCCTGGGACAGCCCCTCCTCCTCCAACAACAAGAGCAGCAGCAGCGTCACGCGCGTTCCGCGAGCGGGAGCGCAAAACTGAATTTAAAGGGCTCCCGGCCCTGGGGCAGCCCCTCCTCCTCCAACAACAGCAGGAGCAGCAGCGTCACGCGCGTCCCGCGAGCAGGAGCGCAAAACTGAATTTAGAGGGCTCCCGGCCCTAGGGCAGCCTCTCCTCCTCCAACAACAGCAGCAGCAGCAGCTGCCCCTGTTGTAATTTATCTTTAGGCTTTTAACCCTCGACCATGTCACACCTGTCACTTTCATTGGTTTGTGGGCTTGCCTTTTAAAATCCACTTGGTTTCCTTAGTGAAAGGCATGCATACTTAATGCCTTTTCTGGTGTTTAGCCCTCCTCAAGCACACTGGCCAACTACTGAAAACATACATGGCTCCATGTTTTCAGCATGGTTTCTGGACTGTTTTGCTTTACTAAAGACCGAGCTGAAACACTCATGCACTGACAAAAATCTCTGGAATGCGCTTCTTAGTCCAAAGAAGACATTTGTTATTTCACTTCGCCAGGTTCGTAAAAGAGGATTAGCATGCTGAAAGAACACGTTTGAAAATGGTCACAGCAATGAAATGAAAACATGTACAAATGATTCTCCACTGCAATATACACAGCAAATATATGTATCTATATTATAATGCAAAGCAAATAATGAATTAAAAAATATGCATCACCATGAGGCAAGGGCACAACTGTTTCATCTCCCTCCTATTCAGCATCAGATCTCCAGATCCCAGAGTCGATCGAGGAGAGAGAGCTCAATTATCCTCATGGGAAGGATGACACACCCCAGCCTCCTGGGTCTGCCTGAGATCTGCAAACACTCTCAGTGTCCATCTGGTCTTGACTGCTTATACTTTAAACAAACAAGAGAGGAAAATTCTAGAACCTCCCTCTGACTGAAGAAATTTATTATTCAAAAAATGCTGATTGCTTTAGGCCAGCTTTGAAAATAACACGTCAGGACTTGTCCACAATCCCATGGTGCCACTTTAAAACAAGACCATTCCCTGCCGTCTTAGTACATTCTTAACAGCGTAAGCCCTTAGTGGGAAAGAACACAAAAAATAAAAGCATGGGCACATTGTACAAAGTGGAAAACTATTTAACGTGGCAGTGGCTAATGCTAAAAAAAAGTAAATAGGCAAAATGAATCTGTTGGTCACTAATGTGACAGTGTACTGCTAGGCAACATTAAGTCAGTGGTCAAAATATAAATATAATTACACGGACTACTTTATCTTTTTATTTTTCACGCAGTGCTGGGTTTTCCATAGCGCGATCGTGCTCGGTTTTTTAGTTTTCAATTTCAGCCCAATTGCTGTGTGGCAAGAAAAGTCTGGTTAGGTGTTTACAATGCTAATAGCTCTAACTCGAGCAAATGCGAGACCCGTTGCACTGCAATGCTTGGTTATGTAGCCTTGTAAAGGTGGTAAATCTTGTATATACACACTCAAACATTTACAAGTGCATATATGTACACATAGACATGCATTTACAAGACTACATTTTAGCAATGGCAGGAATTCCACCCTTCGTCTCCCTGTCCACTTCTCCCCACTTTGTCTCTGCTGGGAGCAGGCTCCTCCTGTGCTCCCTGGCAGAAACAGACAATTATTTCAGACTTTAGCAGCACTTGTGGAAAGAAAAGCATACCTTTAAATTCTCCTTTGCGGAATAACCTGACCTTTATCCTAAAATCCAGTACATTTATTTAAAATCAACAAAAGCGTTGGGGACACAGGACAGTCCACTGAAAACTGAGACATCTTCTCACCATAGTCTTCAACACATCAACTTCATTTTCAGAAAGACGTCTTGAATTCAATATTAAAAATGCAGATTATATTTGAACTCCATGTTCACCCCATCTTAGGTGAGTAAAAAAATGTCATTTGTTGGTGCAAATTTTTACCCTAAGACACAGAATCATGATCTCCCCACATTCATGGCACAGATGGAAAACACCACAAGAGCAAATTCACAAATATGGTGAATTTTTCACCATCATAATTAGGGGTAGGATGGGAACCTAGGTTGTAGGGATTTAACATTTATAAAGTAATGAGCGTGAACATTTATAAACTTTCCTAATGGATTTTTTTAATGCCCATTTTCCACTTATACTCTGAGGCGCTCACCAAGGCCTTTATACAGGTACATCTAAGCCCACCTCCCCACTCCCACCCCTTACTATAATTTGTTTGCACTGGGAAAGCACCCTTTGTTTTTTTGCACAAATAGTTTTTTCAATGCTTTACTACAGTTTGCTTCAAGAGAACATTGTATGGGTGGTACTTGGATGTTCCAATGCAAGCACCTTGGTTTTTGGACACAAAGGCCCATGCACATGGGAAAGATTGTATACATTTTATCGCAAAACAGTGCAGCAAAAAATGTGCCCAGTTGTGAGAAAGGAGTGCAGTAGTTTCTTCTCCTCTGCTGGTGCACAAAGAGGTTGCCTAGCACTACACAGAGACTCCTTGGCACCATAGTGCCAAGGTGTCTGTGTTAAGTTTAGTATCGGTCTTGTACTGTAAAGGTACCCTTCCGGTGCAAAATACTATGTCTAGGCAGTGTAGGCTGCCTCAGATCTCATGGGGAGAGATGGGAGGTTGGGGAGGAGAGATGGCAACGGGGGCTGGGATAGAATAAAAAATAATTAAAAAATAACTTACCTCTTTCTGTCGCCGCCTCCTGCCGCCTCAATCCTCTTCTGGTCTCCCCGCATTCATTGCTGACACACTATCACAGTCTCCCCAGCAATGCTGGTGCTGCTTACATGCTATACATATACATAGCATGTAAGCAGCACCAAGATTGGTCTGAGCGGTAGTCACTGCTGCTTAGACACAAGCCCGGGGTGTATGCAGCCGTGTTGGAGGGACCTAAGGGCCAGATGTAGCAAAGGGTTTTTCCCATTCTGTGTCAATGGGAAAATGTGTTCGTACATATGGCCCTAAGTGTGCATGTATGTTTGGCCGGCCTCAGATGGCCAGCCAAACACACATGTGCACTTAGTGACCTCTCCCCTCCTCCCACCTCCTATGGCCCAACCCCACCCCTCCCTGCACTGCTGTGCCAGAAGCAGAAAAATAAAATGATAGAAAACTATAATTTTGTTTTTCTGCTTCTGGCACAGGCAGTGGGGCGACGCTCCTTCACCACAGCAAAGGAGCTGTCCATGTGTCTAGATAAACTTTAAAATGTTTCCCACATACAATGCAATGTCGCAAAAGTTGGGTGAAAAAAAACAACATTTCTCCTTTTTTCATCCCTGCTTCAAAGAGGCATTATTTTTGGTGCAAAACTCTTGTTTTTTAGTGTTAGAAGATAGGGTTTTGCATCCAAAACCATTGGTGGTTGCATGGGAATGGCCATGCAACATCAACGGACTACCTTTTGATGCAAAGTAATACAGAGCAATACTTTCAAATAACTTTCCAGTGCAAAACACATTTTGTGCTTGAAAGCAAATTCCAAATACACATTTTCAGCCAGAGTGTGTCACATTTGTGACGTAAACTGTTAGTAACTGTGTCCGTAACTGTTTTTCAGCAAGTGTGATGGCAGAAGACAAGATGTTCCTTGTGTGAGTTCAGACTTAAATTGTTATTTAGGGCTGAGAAGTCTAATGATACTTATTACCACCTGCCTCCAGCAAGGTACATCATTTGGAGCGGTCCATTGGTATTCTACCTGGCTGCCTGTTGCCCCACTTTTCTACTGAGGGTTGTTTCTGGGGATTCCTTTCTTTCTTTGTCCTGTTAGTCTTCCTTTGTTATCTATCTCTTCACCCTGTTTACTTTGATTCAGTAGAAGAAAACAAGGAAAAGGCAACAGTATTGTGTTGTATAGCCATTGCTGTGAATTGCAACTATTCAATCAATGATGTCCATCTCTTATTATGGAGTGTATTGTGAATTGCTGCCCTGTGACCAATAAAAATTATTATTTAAAAAAAAATAATGTCGTGCTTTCTTTAGTTCTTTTAGCCAACATGTTGCTGATTCCTTTGAGCTGGTGCCATGGGTTGCACACATTTGCAGAATGTAGTGCATTTGAAGAATGTTTCTAAATCTACTTATCTTTTATTTTAATACTTGAAATTATTGTTGTTCTCTCTAGGTGCAGCATGCCGCAGTGACCGACACATCGCTCTTCAACATTCTTCAATTCCTTTTGAATTCAAAGAGGCTTTTTTTCATTTCAAAGGATTTTCATAATATTTTGACCCATCGTTTACGACCCAAAGGGTCTAATTGTGCTTTGATATCTCACGCGTGAAGCAACACACTACAATGTAGAACACAACATTCCACATACAGGATCTTACCTGAACTTCACAGGTTACATAGATTGGAGTTCCTTCACCAGCCTCATAGCCTACAATCTGCAAACAAAAAATAACTCGGGTCAGATCACAACAATCATGTTTATAACAATTTGGTAAATCAATACACAGTGTTTGTGGTCCACTCATTGTAGCTTGTATTATTCTTATTGTGATAGAAAGTCGCAGTCAAAATGGTGGCTAAATTTATGCCTTATGGGCATCGCAATGGGGCGAGATGATGCATAGAAGGGGTTTGTGAAAGTGTAATTGTTAAAAACACCTTATCTGTCCGAGCACATGTTTTGGCTCGGGGCACATTTGAGTCCCTCATCTATGACATTGGTAACATCACTATGTTTCAGCAGAAGGGCAAGGATCTTCTCCATGGCATTCTTCAGAACAAACCTATTTAACACAGTGATTAAAGATAGGTAGCAAAATAACACTTTAGTTCTAATATGCTGTTCTTGTCAGAGCTGGTGTGTATAATCTTACAGGAATTGATACAGTGACTTGAAATATTTCCTTTATAGATTTGCAAACAATTCACTTGGTGCAAGCAACCACTGACATCATTGTTCATTATTTAAAATGAAAAATATAACCAGTGATTACAACACCCAAGATTCTTGTACACACATACAAGTATTTGATGAAATACAAAAACATCAGTAAATGGCAAACTCGAAATTTAAAGGATACCTATTACTGGTTGTGAGCAACAGGGGTTATAATCTGGCAGTGACACAATGTTGGGCAACGCTTGAGGAGTGTTAAGTAAAAGAAGGAAAATAATGTATTGCATACTGAGATTCAAAGATAAGAGACCTATTTTAAGGTGTCTGGAGCTGTGGTTTGTCCAAGCACATGCAAAGAGAAAGGTAAGTATGTGCATTAACAATTAATCAAGCTGAAATTGCATGGTTGGTTTTTTATTGCTCGATGTTGCAGACTGTGTGGAGATCATGTGTGGTGTGTGCTGCGGATAGTGCCAGTGAGTTTCAAGGCACTTTTTTGTTTATTTACCTTCTAATGCAGCACAGAGCTACCCAAACTGCAATAACCCAATATCCCATATATCGCAGTGCCTGCAAGGACAGCTCCACACTTGCGGGGTCAAAAAGTAACAAGAGGTAAAGATAGACTGACTCGAGAGATCCATATAATTGAAAAAACAAAAACTGCCAAGAAAGCTCTTCGCTTTCCAAAAAAACATACTCAACATAACTTTTCCGATTCTATTTACAATAGGCCCCCAACACCTCTTCTTGGAGGCTAATCAGTTGCTGGACTGTACATATATAATGGTAAGTGAATGATTATCTGATGTCATACTGTAACCATGATGGTTATACGTAAATCCCCCGTTGTCCAAGTGGCTAAACCTGCTCTATATTGACAAATAATACACATCCCTCAGATGCCCTTTCTGGCTGCGCAATCAGCCGAAACTGTTCTTTATCCCACTGGTGATATCCCCCCATCCACCAGGGTATCACCCCACATTCTTGTGTGAGTTTTTTCGAATTTACGGTCCACCAGTAGAATCTTGCAAAGAAAATTTTGATCAAATGAGACTTCAATCTGCAGTTAAAATAACTTGATTCAAATCTTTTTAGAACAGATGCCAACAATGGTCTTTGGTCACACAATGAGGTGTACAATGTGTACAGTTCACCACACAAGCAATTTAGGCCCATATTTATGAAAAAGAAGCACATCAGAGCTGTCATGCCACTTTCTCTGCGCCCCCCTACCCGCATATAACGCCTACTTGTGTGCGCCGTATTTGTGATATGGCGCACGTTAGGGAACTAGCGTCAGAAATTGTAACACTAGTTTGGGGCTTTGTAGGATTAGCACCCAAAATGTTGACACTAATCCAGCAGAGTGAAAGGAGGCCCATTGAAAACAATAGGAGCCTCATTTTAACACCTGCCTTAGGCAGGCGTTAAAAATGATTCTAAAAATGACGCAGTGGGATCTTATAGATTCCGCTGTGCCATTTTTCTGGGCCGCCTAACCCCGGAATGCCCCCTTGCATACATTATGCCTGGCGCAGGCATAATGTATGCAAGGGTTTACAAAGTGGCACAATGCAAGCATTGCACCACTTTGTAACTATGGCGCTGTGTTTTTTCCAACCTAACACCACATTAGTGTCACAAACATTATGCTAATGTGGCGCAGGGTGACACTAGGGCCTTCATAAATATGTCCCTTAGCGTTTGCTAATGAAACATACAAACATAGTGGTACATCTGGAGGTGCAATTTTGACTGGCTTGTAGTTTAGATAGAGGACTACACTATAAGTATTTATATTGCGGTAAGACAACATTTGAAGTTGACAATCAAAACATGTTTACTATGGAACAAATTTACCCAGAGATCACGATCCTGTACGTTGCCATGCTGTCAGCCGAGGTGCTACCAGAGTTAAGACCAGAAATAGCTGATTTAAAGGAGGAGAAAGGGCAGGAGAATGTGGGAAGAAACTCAAAATGTTAACGCAACAGAAATACACATGATCTTAGGATGGTTTGTTGTATGAATATAAAAATGGGCTAGGATGGTGCATTGGCCAGGAGACGCAAACCATGGCAGACATGGAGGTAGAAAATCCAAAAAAGGGCAAAGTTGCTTGTGGGCCAAAATGGCTTTTAAGGATGATATATTTTAATACATTATACACGAAAAACGCTTCTTTTCTTCAAAATCAAATATTGTCCCTTGATTTTATTATTGAGGCGAGGTATGAAAGTTATTTTTCCCGTAAATTTGATCTGTAGTCCCTTATTTGTATGTGCACGTTTTTGGGTGACTGGTCTGATGTACATGAAACAACAGGGTACTTAATTTGTAATTTGTGTTTGACTAAACAAAAGACTTTTCTACTGTGACAGAAGTATGTGAAGCATTTGAAAAATTGCATAGTTACTACAATAATCCTTCATATGATTTTTGTCCATTGACTCTCTAATGCTAGTGGGCTGTGTAGTTGCACAATTTTGAGAGCTACTGGTGTCCTTTGTATGAGGCAAAAAAAGGATCTGGTGCACTGCTGCCACTGATGACAGGTCAGTCCTTTTTCATCAGGTGCATTGTTTATAACTAATGGGAGAATGAGTGGAAAGTCATACCAAAATACCATCCCTCATAGGTCATGTTTCTAGAGAATGGAGCTGTTCCAGGTGCACATAGCATTCATATGTGCAGGCTACTTAGAACTCTGGCGCCCACAGTTCATAATTTGCCAACCATCCCTTGGTTGTGTAATTTATAATAATTTCTTATATCAAGCATATCCACACCATATCATGAAAAGTCATAACTGCATGTGCTTCCTCTTAATAAAACTATCAAACATACTTCCAACATTAAAGACCGTGTAACAGACATATATAGGGTAGTAGATTGGGTATAATTTTCTTTCCAAGGTTGCTAAGCCTTGTAGTAAAAAGGTGGTGGATTGAAATGAGATCACAGAAGCTGTGGATCAACCCTGACCTGTCTATGCCCTCTTAAGCTAATTACACAAAGCTGACGATCTACCTAACATTCTCTCAAAAAATCGAAAGCCTTTCGGCAACCTTTTGGATTTCACCATGTAGTTCAGGCCCTGGTCTTATCCTGAATAGGGCATGGAAAAGCCATTCTAATAGGGCTCCTGAAGCCTTTTTTCCCTCCATAAATTGGACTCTGCATTCAGCTTCCAGACTGGTCTCCGGTGTTAGAACATTTAGGGCCTGACTTAGAACTCAGCGAACGGGTTACTCGGCCACAACGGTGATGGATATCTCGTCCACAGAAATCTAAATCCCATAGGTTAGAATGGGAATTAGATTTCAGCAGATGGAATATCCTTCACCATTGTGACAGAGTAACCCGTCCGCCAAGTTCTAAATCAGGCCCTTAATCTCATTACTATAGTTCCAAATAATTTCCATTAACCTCCCTTACGGGACAGAATAAGAATCAAACTGTTGTGCATCAGAATTAAAGAACTCCACTACTTACCACCTGCGTACCTCCCAGCATCCCTAAAAAGCTCTACTGGCACCAGAAATTTGAGAAGCCTGGGTAGACTACAGCTTGAAACAAATGCATTCACATTCAGATAAGTGACTAGCCAATTCTTTTCTGGAGCAGCTATGTTACTCTGCAATTCCCTTCTGGATGACCTGAGTCTCTGCTCATAGTCTGCAAAAAATGAAATGCACATAGTTAACCTCTATCTTACCTGGTTATCAATTTTATTTGCTTGAGTTCCCACTTTTGTTAATTTTCTAGTCATTACTGTTAAGTGTGGGATACAATACTTGAAGTCTTTTCAAAATGTTCAAAGGAATTTTCTTGGTTCCTTAATAACACTAGTTTGGAGCAGGTTAAGGTTTACAAATATTTGGATCTCTTTTTGTCTGATGATCGGAGATGAGATAAGCACATAAGCATGTTAAAACCTCTTTACTTGTAAGTGTAAATGCTTTAAAGAGGTTTGATGGTATATATCACAGGTAATTTGCTGAGCGATTGAAAAGGGCTATTCAGAGCTAGTTGGCCCCCATGCTCTATACAGTATAGAAGTGTTATACCGTTGGGGTATTGTGGAAAGAGTATGTTTGAAGAAATTATTCACTGTTCCTTAAACCGCTATGATCCATGTCTTGTGGGTGGAATTAGGTACAATCTCTTGGGACTTTTTAGCAGAAAATCATGCCCTGAGATTTTTATTTCTGTTCTCAAGAATGAGGTGAATCCCAAATCTTCAGCACAAATAGTGAGAGAATCCGAATGTCTCCAAGACCAACTTTCTCCCCAAATTGTTACATTTATTAACAACTCTTTATTCAAACTTCACATGTTGAACAATGATAAATTAATGAATATGGGAAAGGTAAAATCCATGCCTACTGAAACTGCAAGAGCTCTCAGCTTGTTGGCAGATAGGGACTGAAATTTTGGATGACCCAGGATTTTCTCTTATTTATCTAAAATTCTTGATAAGAGAATGGGACACCAAATTTTACTTATTTGTATTGCTTTTGGCCCTATATGGAGAATCCCTCATTACTGGATTAGAATTAATCAAAATCAAGGTTTTTGCTCATCTTCTTTTGTTGTGAAACACTCAATATCTCACTTAGTGCCTGGTTACATTTTAAAGAATTAAGGACATTGATTTTCTGCCCTATTTTAAAAGGTGCTGAGTTTACTCAAAGATGGAAGCATTGACCATTTTTTTTTCAAAATGAAGAATTTCAACATCACTGTTGCACTTTCAAAGATTCATTAATACTATTCAGAAAACACATAACTAAAAGCAAAAAAATACATTGTGGCATTTATTGTCCCATGTTCAATCATTACGTCTTGCGCATAAGAGTACAATACTGAGAGATTAGTTACTTAGTTTTTTTAGCCCAGGCTGAAGTATATTTTTACATGGTTACTTAATGCAATTTAAAATCAGATTTTATTTGTATGTTTTTTTATACATAGTTACGGATTACTGAACAAAAGTCAATTGGGTATTGCTGCAGAGTGCACTTTTCTGGATCAGCAGGCTCGTCAAAGATGCTTTGAAGGGAATGCATTCTAATGTTTAACCATACAATGTGATTGCTCAACAAAAGGTAACTGGGTATTGTGGTACAGTGCATCTTTTCGGATTGGTGGGATTGTTGAAGGCATTCTAAAGTGCAGTGAATTTGTGTATCATCTTATGTTGTGTATAAATAGTCGTGTATGGCCCTTTTCTGGATTTTCTTCTAGCTTTTATGAAGATTTTGCCTGTCTTAATGGGATTTTATAAATATTTATGTATTACTTCTATAAGATGAGCTATTGGAAATAAACAAATTTTACATTTGAAGACACTTGAAGTACTTTACAACATTTGTTTGCAACTCTGGAGTAGCTCATGTCTCACAGCCCACCTGTGACTCCTGACACAAACCACAGCTTCTTAGAACTATATCTTCCACACTGTAAAACTGAAAGTCCAAGTAGCCATAAATCCATTCTGTGATACAGAAGTGTGGAAGTTGCAGAGTTTCAACACTACACACATCTTCTTCCTCAAACAAACAATAAAACTATGTAAACCACTAATACAAAACAAAGAATAGAAAAGCTAAAACAAAATGTAGAACACATGAGAAAGCATTTCCATCACATGACAAGTTCATCCCAGACAGTTACCATTGCTGTTTTAATTCTGTATTGTGACACAAGCTAAATTAGTTGGAAAAGGAAAGGACCATTTTTGGCATGAATTTCCTACTCAATTGTTGCCCAATCTTTTTTGGTGGACTTAGAACTTTGTGCACTCTACCCCTGCTAAACAGGAGTAAAGTGCAGGTGCTCCCACTTTAGACATGGTTAAAATGTTCTTACCCTTGATTGACATATTTAATTTGCATACAAGGGTCTAGTATATGGTGTATAAAATGCAACTAGGACCTGGAAGTTAAATGCCACTTTTGGACTGTATCACCGATTGTGCGTCCACAGAGATGGCCCGTAAACATGACTTCAGGTGTACTATGTGCACCCTCACTGTGACAGCCTCACACCTGTTGTGAGCCTGTCAAAGTAACTCTTTCTGATAGGTAGGAGGCCCTGCTTTTACATCTAAATAAGTCACCCCTAAATACACCTTGTTGCCAACAAGGTAGGGCGCCATATTTAAAAGTTGAATGTGGTAAATTAGAGTGGGCATGTTCCTCCAGTGACTAGGCCTTAATAACTATTTTCACTGGCAGGGCTGTAGCTGAATCCTAGAAAATGTCAAAGTTAAAATTATAAACTTAAATCTGTAACCTTTGGTATGAAATGGCTAGAACAGTCATTCAGAGTCTATTTTTCACGTTTAATTAAAACTCCAGTTCTTTGGTGAAGGCAGATTTAATTAAATGGATTTAAAAAATAACTTTGAGAAAGTATACTTTTCTTTCCTATACCCCCATTAGGCTAATTAGCATTAGCCTGGGAGACATCTGGCCTGCCAGTGCCTCTCCGACAATGAGGTGTGAAAACTACTCCCACAGCACAAACAATAGCCTTGATGTGGGGTGCTGTTTGTCTTCTCCTTGCAGGAAAGACAGTTTGGGTGTACCCAGGAACTTCATTAACTTTAAAGGGACCAAGGTGAGGTCCGTCCTTTCAAAAGTAGATATAAAGTGATACCTGGCGGATGGCACGCTTTTGTTCCTTAGGCCCACTAGTCATGGAGGGTCCAAACCCACTGAGAGGGAAGCTACACCTAAACCCAGTTAGGAGTGGAGATAGGGAAGGGACTGCTTATTTGCCTGGCCTCACCTCTGGGTGGACACCAAAGGTTGTGCACAAGGGAGAAAGGATTCCCCATCTTGAATTTCAGTAGTAAGGTGCACTGTGGGATTGTTTTCAGTAGGGTAAACAGGATCTGCTAGAAAAGTGGGTAGAGATAATGCAGGAAAATGGCTCCCTGTTGCAGTTACCCCCCCCCCCCCCTTTTTGCCTGATATTGATGCTGACTTGACTAAGAAGTGTGCTGGGACCCTGTTAACCAGGCCCCAGCACCAGTGTTCTTTCACTAAAAATGTACCATTGTTTCCCCAATTGGCACACCTCTGGCATACAGTTAAGTCCCTTGTAAAAGGTACCAGTGGAGATTCTGACCCCCTGGGGTGCGAGCCTTTGTGCTCTCTGAGGCCAGAAACAAAGCCTGCACTGGGTGGAGGTGCTTAACACCTCCACCCTGCATAAACTGTAACACCTAGCAGTGAGCCACAAAAGTCTCAGTCTTCATGTTACAATGCCCCAGGGCACTCCAGCTAGTGGAGATGCCCACCCCCTGGACACAGCCTCCACTTTTGGCGGCAAGTCCAGAGGAGATAATGAGAAAAACAAGGAGGTGTCACCGAACAGCCAGGACAGCCCCTAATGTGTCCTGAGCTGAGGTGACCCCTGCCTTCAGAAATCCTCCATCTTGGTTTTGGAGGATCCCCCACTAGGATGTGCCCCCCTCCCCTCAGGGAGGAGGCACATGGAGGTTATAGCCACCCTCAAGGACGGTAGCCATCGGCTACTGCCCCCAGACCTAAACACACCCCTAAATTTAGTATTTAGGGGCAACCCTGAACCCAGGAAATCAGATTCCTGCAACCTACAACAAGAAGAAGGACTGCTGACCTGAAAGCCCCGCAGAGACAACGGAGACGACTACTGACTTGGCCCCAGCCCTACTGGCCTGTCTCCAGACTCAAAGAACCTGCACAGCGACGCATCCGACAGGGACCAGCGACCTCCGAGTACTCAGAGGACTGCCCTGAACCCGAAGTACCAAGAAACTCCAGAGAACAGCAGCATTGTTCAAAAACTGCAATAACTTTGCAACTTTAAAGCAACTTTTAAAGAACTCTCTCTTCCCGCCCGAAGCGTGAGACTTCTCACTCTGCACCGAATGCCCCCGGCTCGAGCTCCAGAGAACTAACACCGGAGAGAGGACTCCCAGGCGACTACGACAACGTGAGTACCCTGAGTCGACCCCCCTGCACTCCCACAGCGACGCCTGCAGAGAGGATCCAGAGGCTCCCCCTGACTGCGACTGCCTGGTAACAAGGAACCCCGACGCCTGGACCAAGCACTGCACCCAAAGCCCCCAGGACCAAGAGGAACCACCTTCCAGTGCAGGAGTGACCAGCAGGCGGCCCTCTTCCCAGCCCAGTCGGTGGCTGGCCCGAGAAGCCCCCCTGTGCCCTGCCTGCATCGCCTAAGTGACCCCTGGTCCCTCCATTGCTTTCAACAGCAAACCCGACGCCTACTTTGCACACTGCACCCAGCCGCCCCTGTGCCGCTGAGGGTGTGTTTTGTGTGCCTGTTTGTGTCCCCCAGTGCTCTACAAAACTCCCCTGGTCTGCTCCCCGAAGACGCAAGTACTTACCTGCTAGCAGACTGGAACCCGAGCACCCCTGTTCTCCATAGGTGCATGTGTTTTGGGAGCTCTTTTGACCTCTGCACCTGACCGGTCCTGTGTTGCTGGTGCAGTGACTTTGGGGTTGCCTTGAACCCCCAACGGTGGGCTACATATGCCCAGGAGACTGACTCTGTAAGTGCTTTACTTACCTGAGAAACCTAACCAAACTTACCTCCCCCAGGAACTGTTGATTTTTGCACTGTGTCCACTTTTAAAATAGCTTATTGCCATTTTAACCTAAACTGTATGTACTACTATTTTAAATCAAAGTTCTATACTTACCTGTGTGAAGTACCTTGCATTTTATGTACTTACCTCAAATCTTGAATCTTGTGGTTCTAAAATAAATTAAGAAAATATATTTTTCTATATAAAAACTATTGGCCAGGAGTTAAGTCTTTGAGTGTGTGTTCCATCATTTATTGCCTGTGTGTGTACAACAAATGCTTAACACTACCCTCTGATAAGCCTACTACTCGACCACACTACCACAAAATAGAACATTAGTATTATCTAATGTTGCCACTATCAACCTCTAAGGGGAAAACTTGGACTCTGTGCACACTATCTCTCACTTTGAGATAGTATATACAGAGCCAACTTCCTACAGATAACCTCTGGGATCTTTTACCCCATTGGTTAAAGGAGGAGCAGGAGTCATCCCCACCTACTGACTAGTGCAATCCTTAAATGTGGTACATCAAGGAACCCTCCCCTGAGTACTTTCTGGACCTGAGGAAGACCAGAAGAGGACTAGACCATGCTTTCTGTAACTCAAGAGGAGCTCTGAAGGTTTGGATTTGCTTTGTCTTGCATCCAGGACAAAGAAGTGGACTCCAAGGGTAAGTGGTCAAATCTCCTGTGTGGGTACAGGGACACAGAAAATCTAAAGAACTACTTTTCCTGGTTTTCCAATTACCCTGTCT
The DNA here is from genome assembly GCF_031143425.1 of Pleurodeles waltl. NCBI lineage: Eukaryota > Metazoa > Chordata > Amphibia > Caudata > Salamandridae > Pleurodeles > Pleurodeles waltl. Next base: position 180,484,974 of record NC_090438.1, read on the forward strand.
CAACTAGATTTGCATTGGATCCTGCTCAAGGCATTTGCCAGATCAAGCCCTAAAGTTTTAACAACCTCCCATGACATCTGAGAGCCTTAGGTGAAGAGCTGAGAAAATAGCAACTTATCCTTGCCAAGTTTGGGACTTGAAACAATTCTGATGCCCTAGCCCTGGAGGACTGGGACTAACCACCAGTGCCAATCCGGTGAAGGTGTGACTATCGGGCTGAAGAAACAGGTTCATCTCATTTTAAACTTCACTGCAGCAGTAAGTCTGTTTAAGCAGACCCTCATTGAGAAAGTATCCAACCTGGTGGAGCCCTTGTCGGATATGGCCTGCTGCCCTGCCCTACCGGAAGAAAAAGGACCTCCGTTTTGGAGACTAAGTCCAAACAAACAAATCCTGCCTGGCCGAAGGTACAAAACCACCTCTGGGTGACAGTGGACTTTGGCAGGAAGGAAAGTGAAATTTCTCCCTGTATGCGCTTTTTCTGCCTAAAGTGTAGTTTCAGTGGGATATCACCCAACACTTATCCCACTTTGTATCTACTGCCAGATAAAGCCTACCACCATGCACTGCTAGAAACCTTTCTCCTCATATTGTCAGACTAAGGGGTTTGGTCAGGGCAGCACAGTTAGTCACCTTGCTGCGCTGCTGTTACACCTGGCATCCATTGGGTGGTCTTATCCCAGACCTTTTGCCTTTCACCTTCTGTTTTTGCTGTATATTTTTGCTGGCCTTAGGACTCTGAGCACTTTACCACTGCTAACTAGTGCTAAAGTGCATGTGCTTCTCCCCTAAACATGGTCACATTGGTGTAGCCACAATTGGTATATTTAATGTATTTGTAATTCCCTTGTAAAGTGGTATTCCATATACCCGGGGCCGGTAAATTAAATGCTACTAGTGGACCTGCAGCACTGATTGTGCCACCCAACTAAGTAGCCCTATTAACATATCTCAGGCCTGCCAATGCAGAGCATGAGTGTGCAGTTTCACTGCCATTTAAATTTCAAACTTCTTGCCAAGCCTTAAACTTCCATTTTATTACATATGTTACCCCTAAGGTACATCCTAGGTAGTCCATAGGGTAGGGTGCTGTGTAAGTAGAAGACAGGACATGTACTTTTAAGTTTTACATGTCCTGGTAGTGAAAAACTCCCAAAGTTGTTTTCACTATTGTGATGCTTACTCTTCTCATAGGCCAGAATTGGGAATTCCTTAATGTTTTTAAGTTGTAATTACGGATCAGAAAGGAGTAGTTGCATCATGTTTCATACAATTGGAATGTCCGCTTTACTTGCGAAGTTGGATTTATTATTACTATTTTAGAAATGCTTCTTTTAGAAAATGGGCATTCTCTGATCTTACTGCTCTGTGTACCTGACAGCCTGTCTACAATACACGTCTGTACTGGGCTGGATGACAGCTACTTTGTGCATTCCTTCCAGGCAGTCACAACACAGGACACTCAACTGCATCTGCATTCCTCTGCATACTGATGGGTCTTCCAGAGAAGGGAGGGTGGGAGGTGCTCACACTTCAAAGGGTAGTGGCCTGAGCCCCACACAAAGGACTGATTACCCCCCACTGATAGTCTGGAGCCAGGGCTGGGGTGAAAGGGGGACCTGTGCACTTCAAGGAGCTACTTTGAAGTCACCCTCACTTCAAAGGCACTTTTTGATATAAGTACTGAGGTTTTGACATCCCTGAAATCAGATCACTACAGGATTTGGGAAGAACTCTGCTGGAGTAAAGACTGATGTGCTGTAAGAATTGACACTGTGCTTGGATTGACTGTTCCAAGGAACTGCTTCTCTGTATTGCTTTGCTGCCCTGCTGCTTGCTGATCTCTTCCCTGCTAAGGACAAGGACTGGACCCATCCTGCTGAACCAGTGTGTCTCCAAGGCTTGCTGGCTTGCCCCCTGTTCTTCTGCAGTCTCAGGGACATCAAAGACTGCTTGCAATTCTACTAGTGCTGCCAGACTCTGCATTCAGTGAGTACTATCCTTGCATGAGGTGCCCCTCTCCAGTCCTGCTCCTCAGAAGTGGGTATGGCAGCTGATTTCTGCAAAAACCAACACATCACCACAAATGCGTGTAACATTTTTCTGCATTGCTCATTCAATGCAGATGCAGAGGCTGCTCCACGACATCATATCCACAGCCTGCATGGCTCAACAATGACACTTTGCGCAGCTCAACGATGATGCATTGCATTCATCTCTACAGAGCCCGACAATGACGCAGTGACCTGCCGGCGTGGAAAATATTAACACACCGTGCCCTCAGTGTCAGCGCTTTGCTCCATACAACAGCAGTCCTAGTGTGATTTCTGTGGCCAGCCTACCCTCCAAACTTTGGATTTGCACCAGTTTAGTGTGATCTCAAGTAACTTGACTTCTAAGCACAGCTTTTACATTTAATATGTAAAAATTAATATCTCGACTTTTACTGATTGGATTTTTGTCATTTTGGTCTTATTTCACTCAGATAAACATTCTCTATTTTCCTAAACTGGTGTGAGGTCTTTTTGTAGTGTTTGCATTGTACTACAGTGTGGTTGTGTTGCACAAATACTTTACACTTTGCTTCTTAAGTTAAGACTGACTGCTCTGTGCCAAGCTACTAGAGGGTGGGCAGAGGTTAATTTATGGAGTGTAACTGACTTACACCGACTAGGATTGTGGGCCCTACTTGGGCACAGTGCATTCCTCTGCCAACTAGAGACCCACAGCTGCCTTGCATCACAGTGAAAGGACAGGAGCATGCTGTATTCAACATCATATGGTGCATTCCTGTCCTTTCCTTGTGCTTGTGCACCTTTGGCTGCCTAGCACCAAAGCAAGAACCCTTCCACCATTGTGAAAGGGTGTCTACATTGCATCCAGGATTGTTTTGTGCAGGAAGGAGTACCTTCTGTGCTGCAGCACACATGGAAAGAGGAGAAATAAAGATATTTCTCCTCGTTGCGCCTCCCCTGGGGAGGCATAAGGTTTGGCACATCCCCAGGCTTACAAGGTCTTGTAAATCTGGGTATGCACCAAAATCTTTGGGTGTTGCATGGGAACACCCACTGCAATACCCATGGAATGTCTTCCCTGCACAGAGTAAGGTAATGCAGCAATTTGTGTTGCCTTGCCTTACTACATATCTATGAGGCCATTCAAAGCCATGCAAAGTGGCTTTGTGTGACCTCATAGATATGAGTTCAAGGTTTGTGCCACAATTGCGTCACAAAGCCTGACGCAATGGCAGCGCAAGGGGTTCATAAATATGCCCCTACGACCAGAGGTAAAAGCCTTCACTGGGCCATCCAGGTTGGCCTATCTGATCTGACAGTTCATTGAAGTTGGCCTCAAATTGTGGCTTGGTTCCAGCCTATGGTGACTATAGACTATCAATGGCGCTTAATGATTTTTGGAGCTATTTATATTTACAATATATTTTTATTTACATCCCGGTTCCCCTTATTTCATTTTTGCTTTTTTAGTGTCATTTCTCTTTAAATTATTTTTCTCAATTTAATTTAGGATATTCATTGTTTAGATGTTTTGACTTTATTACTGTTTTGGCACTGCATAGTTTGCACCTTCCCCTAATTTAAGCCTGTGTACTCTGTGCCATGGTTACTAGGAAGTTGAGCTCAGGTTAATTTAGCTTCACAAGTTAGTAGTATTTTTCCTTGAAGAAGTCAACTGTCCACCCCAAAATAACAGTCCACTTTTTACAGTTGGGGTCTAAGATCTTGCTCTGTTCCACATGGTTTAGGGATTGGGTTGTAACCACTTTCTCTAGAGTTCTGAAGACCCCCAGCTGTCCTGCGAAGGGATGGTAGTTGGGGTTAGTTGAGTCAAGTGTATTTTTTTTTCAAAAAACGTTTTAAAACTATGTTTTAGTTCTTATTAAATGGTGTATTCGTAAGCAAACTCAAAGTCCACACAGCAAGAGACCAATTAATCAGACAAGGACATATCTCCAGCACCCAGCAGAAGTGCGGACACAATGAAAGAGCGCAGCATCCATTAGGTAAGCCCTGTCACATAGAAACCAACTTTGTGGATTGCTTTGTGGTTATGGCTCTTGCCTTTTGCACCACGATATTTCCCAGGAAAAAAAAATCTCTTTCGAATTTGCTCTGGGTGACCAGTGAGATGTGGTTGGTTCCTTTCCTGCCTCTGTGGAGCGGCAGGAAGTGACCCCCTAGAGAGATCTTAAAGGTTAACTAACAAATTGTTTAGTTTTGTTTCTTTTTAATGCCTTTGAAGACAGCTTTTATTGGATCAGAACAGCCTGGAAGTGTCCTGACTTCCATATGTGTTTTTATGGCAAGGAGTGAAATGCTGAAGTGGACTCTCCTGAGGTCAGACCAAATATCTGGAGGGATAAACTCTTGACCACCGTAAGTCTGGTAGTAGTGTAGGAACAATTTAAAGAAACCATCTACAGCTGTGGTTCCTCTTTGAGGGTGGGGGAGCTTTGCCCCCATGGCCGCTGCGAGCCACGCTAAACGTGAATAATAAAATGGCAATTAAATAATTTAATTGCCATTTTATTTTTCACATAGTGTGACAGCCTGACCTGGAGCAATAAGGGGCGTGTCCTCTTTTTACTGAGGACTACAGCAGTGCGGGCCAGACACTGCAAAGTGTACATGTGAGTTTGGCCAGCAGACTTGTGCCGGCCAACTGACATGCGCACTGTGAAGCTCTCCACCCGGCTCCCTTGGACAGCTGGGTGGAGACCAAGCACAGGCCTATAGGGCCTGAAAGAGTGTCCAGCAAGGATGCTCCATCCAATCCTGGCACTGCTGTCATGCTGCCTAACAGCATGAGAGCAGCTCTAGGATTGCTTAGGGAAGTTTCTGCTTCCACTCGTGCCGGTCGGAGATTAGGAAGGACACAGAGGACGACGCAGCCCGGGTAAGTACAATTATTTTATTTTTAATTGTAATATAGTGCTTTCTTATGTTTTTATTGTGCATGCTTATTTGCTTATATTACTGTAGGAAGTTGGCTCTGTATATACTATCTCAAAGTGAGAGATAGTGTGCACACAGAGTCCAAGGGTTCCCCTTAGAGGTTGATTGTGGCACAATTAGATAATTCCAATGCTCTATTTTGAGGTAGTGTGGTTGAGCAGTAGGCTTATCAGAGGGTAGTGTTAAGCATCTGTTGTACACACACTGGCAATAAATGAGGAACACACACTCAAAGACTGAACTCCAGGCTAATAGTTTTTATATAGAAAAATATATTTTCTTAATTTATTTTAGAACCACAAGATTCAATATGTGAAGTTAGTACATAAAATGCAAGGTACTCCACACAGGTAAGTAAGGAACTTTGAATTAGAGCAGTAACATACACAGTATTGGTTAACATGGCAATAAGCCATTCTAAAAGTGGCACAGTGCAAAAATCAACAGTTCCTGGAGGAGATAAGTAAGGTTAAGTTTCTGAGGTAAGTAAAGCACTTACAAGTTCAGTTTCCTGGGCATAGGCAGCCCACCGTTGGGGGTTCAAGCCAACCCCAAAGTCACTGCACCAGCAACACAGGGCTGGTCAGGTGCAGAGGTCAAAGGAGTTCCCAAAACACATAGGCACCTATGGAGAACAGGGGTGCTCCGGTTCCAGTCTGCCAACAGGTAAGTACCTGCGTTTTCAGAGGGCAGACCAGGGGGGTTTTGTAGAGCACTGGGGGGACACAGGTTGGCACACAAAACACACCCTCAGCGGCACAGGGGCGGCCCGTTGCAGTGTGCTTAGCAGATGTCGGGTTTTCAATAGAAATCAATGGAAGGACCTGGGGGTCACTCTAGCGGTGCAGGCAGGGCAGAGGGGGCTTCTCGGGCCAGCCACTGACTAGGCAGAGGGTCGCCTGATGGTCACTCCTGCACTGGAGTTCAGTTCCTTTTGATCATGGGGGCTGCAGGTGCAGCGCTTGGTCCAGGCGTTGGGTTCTTTGTTCCTTGCAGTGGCGGTCAGGAGCCTCTGGATCCTCTCTGCATGCGTCGCTGTGGAGGTGCAGGGGGGTCGTCTCAGGTTACTCACGGAGTTGCAGTTGCCTGGGAGTCCTCTCTGCAGTGTTGGTTCTCTGGAGCTCGAGCCGGGGGCATCGGGTGCAGAGGGTGAAGTCTCACGCTTCCGGCGGGAAGAGTGAGGTCTTTGAAAGTTGCTAGAAAGATGCAAAGTTGTTGCTGTTTTTGAACAGTGCTGCTGTTCTCGAAAGTTTCCTGCTGCTTCGGTTCAGGGCAGTCCTCTGAGGCTTCAGAGGTCGCTGGTCCCTGTCGGATGCGTCGCTGTGCAGGTTCTTTGAGTCTGGAGACAGGCCGGTAGGGCTGGGGCCAAGACAGTTGTCGTCTCCGTCGTCTCTGTGGGGCTTTCAGGTCAGCAGTCCTTCTTCTTTGTGTAGGTTGCAGGAATCTGATTTCTTGGGTTCTGGGTCACCCCCAAATACAAAATTTAGGGGTGTGTTTAGGTCAGGAGGGCAGTAGCCAATAGCTACTCTCCTGCGGGGTGGCTACACCCTCTTTGTGCCTCCTCTCTGAGGGGAGGGGAGCACATCCCTAACTCTATTGGGGGAATCCTCCAAACTCAAGATGGAGGATTTCTAAAGGCAGGGGTCACCTAAGCTCAGGACACCTTAGGGGCTGTCCTGACTGGTTGGTGACTCCTCCTTGTTTTTCTCATTATCCTCTCCTGCCTTGCCGCCAAAAGTGGGGGCAGTGGCCGGAGGGGTGGGCATCTCCATTAGCTGGGATGCCCTGGGGTGCTGTAACAAAAGGCATGAGCCTTTGAGGTGTTACAGTTCCTGCAGGGGGAGGTGCAAAGCACCTCCACCCAGTACAGGCTTTGTTCCTGGCCACAGAGTGACAAAGGCACTCTCCCCAGGTGGCCAGAAACTCGTCTGGTTGTGGCAGGCTGGCAGAAACTGGTCAGCCTAGCACTAGGAGTCGGACTGGTATTCAGAGGGCATCTCTAAGATGCCCTCTGGGTGCATTTTACAATAAATCCCACACTGGCATAAGTGTGCATTTATTGTGCTGAGAAGTTTGATACCAAACTTCCCAGATTTCAGTGTAGCCATTATGGAACTGTGGAGTTCGTGTTTGACAAACTCCCAGACCATATACTCTTTATGGCTACCCTGCACTTACAATGTCTAAGGTTTTGCTTAGACACTGTAGGGGCATAGTGCTCATGCACATATGCCCTCACCTGTGGTATAGTGCACCCTGCCTTAGGGCTGTAAGGCCTGCTAGAGGGGTGACTTAAATATGCCACAGGCAGTGTAAGGTGGGCACGGCACCCTGAGGGGAGTGCCATGTCGACTTAGTCATTTTCTCCCCACCGGCACACACAAGCTGTGAGCCAGTGTGCGTGTGCTGAGTGAGGAGTCCCCAGGGTGGCATAAGACATGCTGTAGCCCTTAGAGGCCTCCCCTGGCATCAGGGCCCTTGGTACTAGAGGTACCATTTACAAGGGACTTATCTGGGTGCCAGGGCTGTGCCAATTGTGGGAAAAAAGGTACAGTTTATGGAAAGAACACTGGTGCTGGGGCCTGGTTAGCAGGGTCCCAGCGCACTTGCAATCATAACTGGCATCGACAAAAGGGAAAAAGTCAGGGGTAACTATGCCAAGGAGGCATTTGCTTGCATTTACTGTTTTCACTTTTTCTGATGTAGTGGGGCCCTTCGCTCGCCCCACCACTTTGATATATTAGCAGCTGCTGCTGCTCATCTGCATTGGATGGTTGAAAGCATGTTAGAATTATGTAGGTGTTGTTTGTACATGCTACCATACTGTGCATGGTGGTGTTTTGGAGAGAGTTCGAGGTGTGCTGAGACTGTCCTTGTGGATCATGACAACCCCTCTTCATCTGCTTGCTTATCTGTCAGGGCAGTGGTTCTATTTCCCGACAGTTGCTGTCAGGAATGGGAAGCTGGTGGGCTTATTGTGTGCATTGGAATAAATGACTGTGAATACATTCCTCTGTGTGGACGTGATATTGATGTGAGCCAGCACTGGGGCGATCTGTGTGTGGGTGAGGCTGAAGCTCTGGATGCCAACGTCATCTAGCCCTCTCTTTAGGCGGCATTGATGTAGGTACCATTGCGCTAAAGTCACAAGAGGGTTTGTTTGGTGGTGCCATGAGGGGTCTGACATTCTCATGCTGTATGTCGTATTTCTGATCTTATGAAAGGATTCTGTGTCGGGTCCACTGCCCTTTCTGGCCCCAGTAGGTCCAAAGAAGCATAGTCCTTAGCAGCTTAGACCACTACGTTCATTAAGTTTTCCTCAGTCCCATACAATGTCATCACGTGACTCCGTGCTTCAAACGTAGTTGTAGAGTGGCTACTATGGGTCATCACTGCAGGAAGCGCTGTGAAAAGGGGCCTTCTATGTGCCACTTTATCCAATATCACTTTTTCTGGCTCCACTGTCCGCGGGTCACAAGTGAAGAGCTGTGAAAGAGGACCATGTTATATGTATTTGAACGTGAGCCTGTGCCTGTGCCGCCTCCTTTAGAAGAAAGATTATGTACAAGTCCACACCTTCAGGTATCAGGAAGGGAAGCAGCTCCTTTGAAGTCATGATACTTGAACTGTTCTGCCTTTGAACAACATGGAGGATCCAGTAACCTTACCTGGCTCTGACAGAGTTCCTACAACAAGTTAATGAGATTTGCAGCAGAACCCTGGGAAATGCTTTAGGATGGAACAGGAGGGTGAACCTACATACAATAAGAAAGAAGAATGCAGGCCTCAGATGTCAAATATATAACATGGCGCACTTTCACAGTTCCTCAATGTTAGTTCAGTTCTGCGGCCTAGTTCTTATAATTAGTCTTTGGAGCACCATCACATCTTTCACAATAGGTGGCGCAGTTCAGGCCTCATAAATGAACTTCTGAGATTTGCTGGGTTTACAAAAAACTGCATAGATGAGCTCCTATTGTGATTGAGACAAAGGTTGTCCGTTAGGGCAAATAAGTCTCCAAACAGGCAAGGCACATTCTCTCAAGCCAATACTGATGGGAGTGGTGTGTGGGTCACTGGCAACACAAGTCCTTATTTGCTGCTCCCAGATTACTGAAATTAGTGACTTCTTGGATGAAGTACTGATGCTTCAACTCTTTAGCAATATGGTAGCCAAAACCTTATGAAGGGAAAGGCGGGATATTTTGTCAAACACAGGAGTGATGGATAGTCACATCCCCTTAATACTAGTCCAACCCCCTCCCCCCACCCCTCTTCTTCACTAAGTCTCAGCTCTCAAACAAACACACCAACTTAGTCCATGCCTTGCACACCTCTTCGGGTAATTCAGAATCCACACTGAGGTCACCATTTTCGGTGGAGTCAAAGCACACATGCATGCACACTTCAGTGCTGGCTATGGGAGTAGAATTCCGTATGTGATGGTTATTTGTCATATACACAGAGGGATTAAAGAGCAGAGTTTTACAGAGGCGATGGGATTGCTGATACGAGAATAGGGCGATCATTGATTTAGTCTAAAGAAATTATTTAATGAGATGCAAATCCATTTGATGCAACTATCGACTTCAAATATCAGATATTGACAAATCAGCCCTGAAGAAAAGGGTTATTCCTCAAAACACACATGGGTTGGCTGTGCAAGAATTTCTAATAAAGATTAATTTTGTATAAAACCACACAGGAGGGAAAATGTGGATTAATGTGGTATCGAAACATATCCAATGAAAGTATAACATCTAGGGATTAAAGATTAGCGTATACCTCTATAGGTTGAACTGATATTTATCATCTAGCCTTAGTAATAGTGCCCCATCAGTACAACATGAAAGGTTCCCATTTCTTGGAAACATGTTGTACACTGGCTATTTCATGGCACATTCTCCCCCAGTGGTTGAAGAATAAGTTGTTCATGCGGCCAGTGGGTGTGGGTACTGCATTTGTGCCCACAGCTAGCGCTACACATCTCTAGTACAGGTTTTAGCAACTCTTGTGAAAAATGAATGCAGCAAATGATTTATTCCTAGACATGGTTTTACCAGGCACTGCAGACTGAAATTCTTGTTCCCAAGTGAGATGCTCTGCACAAGTTTTAAAGGAAATTGAAAAAGGCTGACTCTGGTTCCCTGACTAGGCTGCAGGTTCTCAATGACCACCTCAACTTGTGCTGACTAAGCATTTTCCTTTCAATCTCTCAGAACAAAATAGGGTTAAAATTCTTTAGGATTAATTACGGTAAATTGGCCATCACTTCAGTGGCAACTCCGGCCACCTACCACATCCGACATTTAAATATTACCCGATTCATCTTCAGAAAGAGGCAGGGTTGTCCCACAGAATAACCAAAGGTTGGATCCTCGATCCCTGAACAGTTCTGGAGCATTGAGCGCTTAAACTGGCAGGCTTTCCTCGCTTCATCATCTTTTCCAGGTTGTCGATAATATTTTCCAGGGGTGCAGTCTATGTTCTTTGTTGATTGTAGACTGTCATTATAAGCTGAAGCACAACACAATGCAAAGTCACCAGCAGCCTAGATCAAACCATCACCAGCTTGAAAAAAAGAATACATAAGAGGTAACTTAAAGATCTGGACTTAATGGATGTGTAACGCCAGGGCTGGCTTTAGAGCTGGTGGCGCTCATTTTTGGCACCCCATCCATGACCTCTTCCTCTGATTCCCTCATTACCACCGGGCAGAAGTACCCCCATCTCTCGATAGCCCCTCTCCCACATACATTTAATTTGTTTTTAAGCACTGGTAACAGCTGGCTTTACTAATAAGAAAGTATGTCTACCCAAGCAAACCCTTTTTAGCAACATTAGGAATAGATAATGAAAGACTGGGGAAAAAACATAAGGTCCTAACCTATTTTATGCAGTTTGCATGCAGCGCTTTTATGACAGTGGGTAACAGTCACTCTTCCACTCAGCTAGCTACACAAAATACAGATCTGTGATAACCATGGTTCTTTGCAGCAGGCATATTAACCCTCTCCGCTACTTTGTGGTGAGTCAAAACTGCCACGAGAAATAAACTCCATCTCTCTCTATAGCAGGAACATTAATCATAAGACTTGTCTTTACATTTTTATTGCTGCCTGAAAGCTGGATGCGCAAGGAACTCTGCAGCAGGCGTTTTTAAATCATAAGTTATTGCTAAACACTGCACCTCCCCAGAGATAAGTGTGCCCCTCCCCAGGCCAGCACCTGTCGCACTGCCCTAAAGCTGACTCTGTGTAATGCAAAAATTTGCTCAATAGATTATTTTTTGCATTGACCAAATTTTACAGGTTTTTTAAAAACTTTTTTTTTATATTAGCAGACTAAATACTCACTGCAACCAAAAGGTACATAGAATACATTGGAAAACATCTAGAAAATAGCAAGCTGTCTCAGACAATTATCAGTAATCTTAAGAGAACTTCTGAACATACTTTTTGACCGACTTTGTAGCTCTTGTTTGCCTTTTATTGATGAATAAATATTGCCTCTTGATAGTAAAGAGATACACAGTGGCTTGTGCATAGATATCTTCCTTGCTCATCCAGGAACAGTAGATGTGTACAGGCAACACTGTCTACCTCAGCTGCACATCCCTGCAATTTTATTGGATTGTAATATTAATACTCTTAGTGCTCTAAACACTGTCTTACACCTGCTGCCAACGTGTGTAAACTGGAACCGAAGGGGACCAGTATACTCCAAAATAGAAAAAAGTGAGGCACACATATGTAAATAGCTGTGTATCCAATTCAAACCATTTGTAGAATTGTTCAATCATCCATTACAGATTATTTCGGGACATCCTGGTGTCATTTACTATTTTCTTTACATATCAAATATAATTACAAACATTTATTTGCACTGTATATTTTACCATTTCTCTTTAATATTACATTAATATTGTCACTTTGTACTTTCCAGTACCATCATCAGATAAATCAATACAAGCCCATTTCCTGAGATGATATTTCACAACCAAATATTATGCTTTTCAGTCCAATCATTGTGACTTTCAGTCCAATTTGTGTGTGAATCAAGTCCTCAGCCATTTAGTTGGAAATTATGGCCACCATCATCATATTCAAGGAGATAAAAGTAATTTCATAAACATGTGTTTTCAACAATTGGTATAGATTTCAGTCCAAACTGTTGTGAATTAGATCCTCAGCTCAATCAGTTGGAAATTATAGCCGACACATGTTTCGTCATACAATAGGACTTCTTCAGGGCTAACACCTGATATCAAAATCTTCAGAATAGAAAAGGCACAATCACCGTATTGATCTAGAAAAATGCGAACCAAATGAGGAATTAACCTCATACACAGCGTCTCCACAGTTGTCTGGCAAAAAAACAGGAACAGCAAAGCTGGGGTCAAAGTATCATTCAAAACTGGGTTATCAAGATAAGAGAAAATTGAATCCTCCTGGTTGTCACTTCAGAAAAGGGTACACATGATTGAAGCGAGAAAAAAGACGACTTTCTGTAAGGGATATATTAATTATTGTTTGTATGTACCTTTGCAATTTTGTGTGGCCCTTGCAGGCCTTTATAGTGGATAGTGTATAGGTGCTCCGATGTGTAACACACAACAGGAGTGCCGGTGCAAAATTTAGTAAATCTAACCCTAATAGATATTGGAAGAATGTCAGCTCTTGCACTGACCTGACATAGTGGATGGCAGAGAAGTGTTAATGTAGGAAATTGTTGGAAATGTTTAATCAGGCTAGGACTAATTTCATCTTGTCTAAGGAAGACCATAGGATTGAACGCATAACCAAATTATGAGTAGATTTTAAAATAATAAAAAATGGGGCCCTTTTTAGGTTGAGCACGCAAGAGCTTTGACGTGTTATAATATATCAGTGGGCTTTTAACCACACCCACCGCACGCCCATCACTATCACTCGTTCGTGGGCTTGCCTTTCAAAAATCCTTTGTTATCATTGGTAAATGCTTTACTTGTATCCCTCCTTGGGGCAGTTTTGTTACTGCCTTTGCAACTGTCCCTATTACATGGATAATTGCATGTGCACCCTGATACGTTTGACTTCAAGCCTACTTCTTTTTCCTTTTGTGTCTCTCCTTCGCTCTCAGTCTTATGGCGGCCGTGGTGCTTTGAATCGGCTAGCTTGTGAGCTTGTGCCAACTGTTTTACTTTTTATTTTCAGTTTAAGTGACAAGACAAGTCCAGTTAAGAATACGAAATTTCCTAGCTATCGTGAAGGAAAGTTTCAATTCTATTAAGGACACGGAGGCGAGGATTATGCATATCTTTCTTCACTTTTTATTAATCAGCAAGTTCAAAGTTAAACAAAAATGAACAGAAAAACTACAAGTTCCATGAAGCCGCCGCCATGGTAACCAGTATCCAATGAGGTTCCTCCTTTCACGCTGGTATAAATATCCTCAGCTGCGACACACTTCCTCGACTTCACTGCGGAAATCCTGTTCGAGTCAATTGGATGTAGTCTGGGAACCTATAAAAGACGGTGAAATTAGGGCCCAAACTGATAACTCAACATTGCATTCTAATGCCAATAAAGTATGAAATATACATATTTTACAAACTTGAATCATAATTACAATCCTAATGACTATCAACATCGTGTAAAGAAAAACTAGATACATGAGCAAAGATAAGGAATAATAAATAAATAAATAAATAAATAAGGATATAAAAGGTATACATGCAAATATACCACCTCCATACGAAGATATAAGAGTTCGGGTGGGCAGAAAACTCGAGAGTAGTATGTGGGTGGGATAATCCTCGCCTCCGTGTCCTTAATAGAATTGAAACTTTCCTTCACGATAGCTAGGAAATTTCGTATTCTATAGCAGGACCGGAGGCGAGGATTATGCAAGTTCAAAGCTTACCTACCACCAGAGAGGCTGCCTCATGAATTGGTTTAAAGTAAAAAATGGATTCAGAAGACCAATCCGCAGCATGCATGATGTCGTCCAATCTACCCCCCACTTGTATGGCCTTTGAGGCCATGGCTCCTCGTGTAGAATGGGCGCCAAAAACCTGAATATCGATATCTGCTTCAGACAGAATCCAACGGACCCATCTGGCAATGGAAGGAGAAGAAATCGCCTTAAACGTTTTTTCTTTTTTTCTTTTTTTTTATGGAAATCAATAATTGATTTTCACCTGGAGGTCTATGATTCACGGTTATTTCCTCATAGACCTTGAGACAATCTAACCACGCATAATTTTGGGAAATCAGGAAAAGCGGGATAGGATACCGACCTGGTATTATTCTTTGTTCTCCTGGAAATAGTAAACGTGACTCCTTCTGGAGTAAAGACACGAGCTGATACATCCAGAGCCCTGATATCTGACACACGTTGTCATGAAATGAGGCATAAAAGCATGGCTAATTTGGCAGACAACTCCTTCCGCGACAAATACTGATTATCCTGCCATGAGGCTAAAAGATTAAGGACTATGTTAACATCCCAGAGATTTGTATATCTGGGCTGTGGAGGTCTGGAGAGTCTAATACCCTTGAGGAGTTTACATATCCAGGGATGTTCGCCGACCGGGAGGTTGTTCAGAGGGGGGTGACCCGCAGATATAGCTGAACGAAAAGAATTAATCGTACAATAAGCGAGACCAGATTCCGCTAATTCTGCAAGGAAATTTATGATGTCTGTAATACTGGCCCCCATGGGATCGCGGTGTTTGCCCACACACCAACGAGACCATCTGTTCCATGCTGAACTGTATCGTTTGCATGTCCCAGGGGCCCAGGCTTGCGCAATGAAGTTTTTAGCTTCCTGGGAAAGTCGGCCGTCTTGCCAACGATGCCTGAAATCTTCCAAGCTATGAGAGAGAGATGACCCTGAAGGACCAGGTGGAAGGCCTTCAGACGCTGTAGGGCTCTGTAGTAAAAGGGGACCTGGAAAGATGGCCTGAATTGAGGAGGAAAACAGGCCGACCACTCTGGCTAATCGACGTAGAGAAATCCTGTCTCGCCGAAGGACTTTCCTCAGTACCTTCTTTATCTTGGATATCTTCGTCGTCGGAAGACTGAGGGATGCCGACCGAGAATCTATGAGAAAGACTAGGAAGATTAACGATTGGGTCGGAGAGAGTTCCGATTTGTGTTGGTTGATTACAAACCCCAGATCCTGGAAAAGAGCAATAGTTGTGTTCATATTGGATAAAAGTTGAGACCTGGATTGATCCAATAAAAGGATGTCATCCAGGTAAATGATGAGCCGAATGCCCTGCAACCTCAGTGTTTCCACCACTGGTTTGAGGAGTTTGGTAAAGCACCACGGTGCCGACGAGAGACCGAACGGGAGAGTGATAAATTTGAATACCTGATTGTTCCAGATGAATTGTAGGAATCTGCGATGAGGGGGAAAAATAGGGACGGTGAAGTATGCGTCCTTGAGATCTAGGCGCACCATCCAGTCCCCCTGAAGAAGGAGGTCGCGGAGCAAATGAACACCTTCCATTTTGAAATGCCTGTAAACAACCCATTCGTTGAATGCTCGAAGATTGATGACAGGCCGAAAACCCTTGTCCTCCTTCTCTACTAAGAAGATGTTGCTTACAAAACCCCTGGGGTGCCGCGAAGTTAAGGCTATGGCGCCCTTGTCCAGCAGATCCTGAACTTCTAAATCTATGAGGTGGCAGTCTGCTGCAGAAAACACTATCGGTGGTGGCAGTTTCCCTTGAATAGGGGTACCCCAGAATTCTATTTGAAACCCCGACACTGACTGTAGCACCCAAGCGTCTGATGTAATACGTCTCCAGTTGGTCTTGAAATACTGCAATCTCCCTCCGAAATTTCGAGGGGAAAAAGGGATAAGCCTTACCAGAGGGACCTCCTGGGGCATTAGCTGCCCCACGTGCGGTTCTGGAAGCTCTGCCTTTACCCCTTCCTCTGTTGGGGAAGAACGTTCCCTGTCGGCCATCACGCCAACCGTGGTTTCGGAAGGAACCGGGGCCTTGTTGGTAAGGACGTCCGGAAGAGCGACCCCTGCCTCGTCCGGCCCCGCCAAAAAACCTTACTGGGAAAAATCTTTTTAATAGATGACTGGGCTTTATCCAGAGCCGAAAAAGTAGCCACGAACTTACCCAATTCTTTTACGAAAGGGTCCCCAAATAAATTGCCTTGGGCAATAGCCCCTGCCTCCGAATTTGAAAGTTCCCCCAATTTGGGGTCAATTTTAATTAATAGAGACCTGGGTCTATATCCGGAGTAAAAGCGACCTTATCTGATAAAGATGGGCGTGGGCATTCGCCCGTAAACGAGCACGCACTTCCTTGTCCAAGGGTTGCCTAATTTTACTGGCGACAGATTCCGCAACCTTGAGGTCTGGGCGCTACTCAGAGGAACGTGGATGGTATATACCCTCCGGTTCAAACATATCTGAGTCCGAATCCCCAGGGTCAGAAGGATCCGGTAGGGTAGCATTAGGACGCAAAGGGCGACCTGAGGCATCGCCCAAAGATGAGGAATCCTCGTCTGAACCACCCATGATGCCTTTAGGTGACCCTGAATTAGGGTTCCATAGATGGTGAAGCATGTCACCCATTACTCCGGGCAATCGACCCTCCCGGGAGGGTAAACGCGTATGCGCGCGCGCACTCTTGGAGTGTGATAAAAAAAATCGCTATCCTCCAGGTGCCCCGCGTCGCGCTTGCGCCTATTCCTGGGGGCCGAAAGGGTAGATGAATCACCCTCCGCTCCCGTCACGCCAAACATGCCCGTACCCTTGGACACCTGCTCTGTGAGTTTAGCTACGGTCTCCCTAAGAGGGGCCAGGGCGTGCGAAATCGCTTGCGAGAACAAAGCGTCCACCCCAGGGGGGATGGTACGGTGAGAGGTACCCTCACCTGGGGACATGTTGGCAAAAGGCTCATGTTCCTGAGAGGATTGCATGCTGAGGTTCAGACGAAGCGCAATAATGTGACAGAGAATTACACCCTATAAAAATATATAAAGGGTAATTCCCTACCCCCTCTGTCAAGAAGAACACAATTATAACAAAAATTACTTCCCCTCGGGGTATAACCGACCAACTGGTGTCACGGGGTAGGGAACAGCAAAAAACACAGAGGTGTTGCAAAATATGGAAGAAAATGGCTCCAAAACCGAGCGCCCAGTGTTCAGAACAGCCGAGCGCTAAAAACGCTTTAAACAAGCACCGCGCGCCCTCAGCCGAGTGCGACGCGTGTAAGCAAAGAAAATAAAGGCGCTCGAGCGGAACGTCTTGTTCCTAGCACCTTCGTAGCAACGCCCGTTGCTACAACAGGCCAAACATACAAAAATACAACGTCGAAGCGCTCGAGCGGAACGGGTGTTCCGAGTCGAGCACTCCCGTAACAACCCTCGTTGCTACCACAGGCCAAAGGCAAGAACGCGCCAAACAAAGCAAACACAATGCTAAGAGCAAATTTAAACGGAGGCAGTAAAGGCACTTATCTGACGGAGCAGTGAAGAAAGAGGAAGTGTGTCGCAGCTGAGGATATTTATACCAGCGTGAAAGGAGGAACCTCATTGGATACTGGTTACCATGGCGGCGGCTTCATGGAACTTGTAGTTTTTCTGTTCATTTTTGTTTAACTTTGAACTTGCTGATCAATAAAAAGTGAAGAAAGATATGCATAATCCTCGCCTCCGGTCCTGCTATAGAATTTACAACGCTAATAACTTTAACTCGAGCAAACAGAGACCCATTGCATTGCAAATGCTTGTTTTTAGTATGTAATCTGTTTCACAGTCAAAGTCCTTACAGAAATCAGCATGAGCATCTATTAAGACATTTTTTACAGTCAGCCTATGTCTGGATTGGCGTAATAACAACCTGCCTAAAAGATGCAAATGTTTTTAGATAAACCCAAGAGGGAAGTTAGACATTAACTACCAGGGTCCGCCGTGCTGCGTTTCTTGTAGAAAAGAACAACACCACCTTTTTATGCCACATGAAGATAGGAAACCATTCAATATTTGGAATAAAATGCTACCCAAACTACACGATCCAGCACAAGCACATGCTGGGATATAGTTTGAACCATGAGCCAAGTGAGGCCTCCTTACAAATAGTGCAGCACTAGTCTCAGTTAGGGTGAAGGGTTGTTTAAGGCCTTGCATGGGTGTTGTTGATTAGGGAACTCACAAAGGCTTTGCAGGTTATGCTCTAAGCCTCCAGTCATGTTCTTTCTTTCTGTTTCCAATGCTACCCTGAAAAGGGAGTTATTTCTGTTTTTGGCAGGACCAAATCGCCGACCATTTCCAGGGTAGTAATGGTTCTGGAAAGGGTTTGGGAATACGCCCACTTCTGTTTTTGTAGGTGTTCCCAAACTTTCCAATCATCTCCGCCCTGGAACACTCACTCCTAGCCTCGAGTGTGATTTCTTGTATGCACGATATTACACAATTGTGTGGTAATGTACAAAAAGGGTGAAACGATTTAGGAGTCTAAAATCGCTTTTTGTGTATACCTCCCACATGTAAGTTGAACTTGTACACGAAACTAGAGCAAAATATTTGTCACTTGGCAATATAAATTGGCAAAATGAGTACCTAGCTGGTGCCTGGCATCCAGCACTCCAACACTACTCCCCTGCGCTCACATCCCTAGACACTCATTTCTCCAAAAGTATTTATAATTCATTCTGATTGGCAAATGTTGCTCATGTAAAGGTAAGACTTGAAGTGTTGTTGTGCGAGTCGCTGTGGTGTTCTCCATGCTGGAGATTCCCATTTTGATGTTCTGTAGAACTCAGTTGTGGCTCGTGCTAATTAGAAGGGGCGAGGCGGCGCACGTTGAGGGGGGAAGAATTACATTTAAATTTTTTTTTATTAAAAAACCCAAAATACTTACCTCTGCTCCCGCGCTGCTCCTCTGCCACCTCCCGTCTCGCTGCAGGCAGGCACAGGCTCCCAGCAGACGGCCGGGCAAACACACATGCGCCCTGAGGGGGGGGGGGGTGCTGTGCTGTGCACTCGTCACCCCCGTGGCCCCGCCCATTTTACCAAAAAATAATCATAAAATCAGTTTATGATCGTTTTTTTGTAAAAGGTTTGCAGTTGCCGCTGCTGGTGGGAGGGCGACGCTCCTCCGCCCTTATGGAGGAGCCGCCCTGGTAGAATTGATGCTCACAGACCTCAAAGCAAGCAACTTTGGAGCCGGGCACAGTGCATGTCAACTGTGAGGAAAAAATGAGGTTTTTCTCAGGACTTGCTCTGTTGTATTCATAATGGGGGACTGAATATATTAGAAAATTGAGTTGTAAACATGCTATAAAAATGTGGTAGCCAGAATATTGATTATCAAAATATTGCAGAAGAAATGTTTGTTACTAAGCATAGCATTACTTTTCTTAGCTCCACATATCTGTTTATACTTAGAGATATCTTCAAAGTACTTAGATGTGGTATAAAGAAAAGAAGTCTATACTGACCTACTGTATACTCCTCTTCAAGAATTGTTGGTAGTTGACATGCCTGTTAAAATTATTTTGTAGAAAAATATGTGTACGCCTGATATTCTGACATACAACCAGTGACACGCTATTGCCCCTGCCATAGATAGAGGTGGGGCCAGTGAACCCATTGATGGTTCTCAATGTGACAATGTTTGTCCCATCTGTTTTTTCAGATGAGAACCAATGCAGGACCATATTGCGCCTAGTAGAAGTAAGGCAAGTTGCCCCATCTTCTTTTCTATGTGTTTCATGCCTCCCTGCTCCACTATGATTGTGACAGATCATAGAGTATTGTTGTGTCACTAGGAGTGTTACTCTGGCAGATACACCATTTAGGACCAGAGGTTGAGAAGGGGCATACTATTATCTTAACGAGGCCTTCTATATAACTATACTATTGAAAAAGTTGATTCCTGATTCTATCATGAGGTGCACATCAGACGTAAATAAAGAAAGGGCTGCAGAGGAAGGGGTGCCCGTCTGCAGCAGAGTGCGCAGTAGGCTCCAAGATGAGCAGCTGGTTGGGGAAGCCAAGGCGGTGCCCTATCAAGAGTGGCGTGGTCCTGGGGGTGAGTGACCTGGGCTGAGGTAGCTGGGGTTAACGGGTGGGATCAGGGAGACTCAAGTGGTAGTCGTGCTCCGGATAAAGGAGGATGGAAAATGGTAGCCTGCCTCATGAAAGAAGAAACCCGGGGCAGAAAGAAACTTGGCCCAGAATACTCTATATGACTGTGGAACTGTATATTGGGCATTGGTGAATACCAGGCAGAACATGCAACTTGCATATCAGTGCAGAGGACATAGAGGCTTATCATCTGCCTCGTGAGATGTGAGGCTGTTACCAATTGTCAATATACAGTCAGTGCTCTCCCAGCCTACAAAACAGTGATTAGACCAATATTGTGTTGCAATCCCGGGGTAGAGGAAAGCCTGGACCAGATAGAGGGAGAATTGGGGGCTGGAAAATAGAAGGGGGAGAAGAAAACCCCAAGTCCTGCAAGAGCGACCAGAATAAGCAAGGCAGAACAAATCGATAATCGACAATGTTACCCAATAGACCCTGCAACAGGTAACTTGCCGAATAAGAGTCTGCTAGCAGAACCAGGCAAAAGTCGACAGACCAAGGCAAAAATGGTGACATGCTGACTGGAATCTCCTATGCATGACTCTCTAGGTGGGCGGTGATGAGTAGACTGTGAGACAACTGAAGAAGAGTTGAATGAGGGGTGCTGCTCCTTCTTTGGGTCCCCCTATCTGCGAAGAGCAAATAATTATAGTAATTTCGAGTTCTGGATTGCTCAGACGAGGAGTATAAAGAATGTAATATGGTAAGGGTCCGTAGCAGCAGAACAGCTCAAGAAGACAAAATGAACAACTAAACATTTTGTGAAAAATAACCTAAAACTGAAGACATCCAAGACAAGGTATTCATGTTGAGGGCAAGAGGAAAGGCAAGCACGGCACATGATGAGGAAGCTACCCTCAAAGATGTGCTGAAGGGCAGTAACAGACACCAAGACCACTGTGGAACATAAAATAGATTGACTATCCATCGAAGTTATTTTGCTGAGGGCAAACTTCGATAGGATGAGTCAAACAGACTGAAATGTGGTGAGCGGTGTTTAAAGCGAAATCAAAACACTATGGCCCAGGTTTATACTCTGTTTGCGCTGAATTTGCGTATTTTTTTTTTTTTACGCTAATTCAGCATAAACCTAACTCCAAATTTATACTTTGGCGCTAGACCTGTCTAGCACCAAAGTTTTGGTGTTAAAGTCATTTTTTGCTAGTGGGAAACTACCTTGTGTCAATGAGGTGCAAAGTAGGCGTTCCCAGGCAGAAAATGACTCTAAGGCCCAGGTGCCTTATTTATTCTCCCATGCAAAAATGGTGCACGTGAGGGAGGCTGGCCTAAATAATTATTAAATAATTATTTAAAGCCTGGGTCAGGGCAGACGTTAGGAGACCTGTGGGCCTAACCAGATCCCAGGGACACCCCCACCCACACCAGAGGGACAGCGGAGGATGGGGGACCCCATCCAAGGTAAGTGCAGGTAAATAGAGGTAAGTATATTTGAATTTTCCTTAAAGTGCCATTGGGGGCCTTGAAATGGGCCCCCAAACATGGCACTGAGTGCAGTGGCCATGCCCAGGGGACACTTGTCCCCTGTGCTGGCCATTGGGGTGGTGGGCATGACTCCTGTCTTTCATAGGACAGGAGTCATGTGGTATGGTAGGTTTAGCATCAAGAAATGACACTAGGCTGGTTAGAGTCATCTTTTTTTCTCTACCAGCCTAACGTCATTTTTTGGTCACATACCGCCACCCTCACCCGGCTAACATAATTTTCCATGATGTTAGCCCACCCTTTGCGCCGGATTGCGCCATCAATAAGACACCAGGCCGGCGCTAGGCATCGGTAAACATTTTCACGCGTCAGCGCGGTTTTGCCTGAAAAAGTATAAATAGGGGCCTATGTACTGCAGTCGAAAATCTCAAATAGGACATTAAGATCATACAATAGTAACTGGAGGATGCAGCAAGTAGATCCCAGCGAAACAAAATTAGGCTGCAAGAGGTGCTAGGGAGAGCAAATGGCCCAAGTCTCTTTATCGAGGACTGAATAGTTGACACGCTGAAATCCAAAGGGATATTGAAGTTCTTTTTGGTGGAAAGGACACATAGGGCTCTGGCTGGATCCCCCTTCCTCTGCCAAAACCCAAAGCACACCTCGTCCCTGAAGGATTGTCATTCAAATTTTCAATCACCGTGACAGGGATGCGATGCAGTTCTGCAGGATGCAAGACAACAAGGAGACAAGCGGTATGAGAACACAGTGGTGCACATCCTTCCAGATTTCATGAGAGCTGTACAGCAGCAGAGGTGTGAATTTGATGAGGTCAAAAGAGCTTTTAGAGGCAAAGATAGAAAATATATGATGCTGTTTCTGGCCAGGCTGTGCTTACTAATGGAGGAGAAACCCTGGACCTTTTCCACACCAAAAGCATTCTGGCTGAGGATTGAGGGGTGGAGACCAGTTACGAAGAAATCCAACTGCCACAGAAAAAAGGGAAGGTTGAACACTTGAGCTGTATCCTTGCAGACAATACAGAAGACTCCTACGGAAGGAGACAACGCGCCACTGGTCTTGTCAACCTGGGATGGCTCTTCTGGTTAGGGGCCTGCCTGAACAAGGACCGGTCTACACTCATGACATGTAGAAATCATCATGGTGAGAGGTCCACATTGAGGGCCTGACTTTCACTAATGCCCTACTTGGAAAAGACAAAGCTGTCCATAAGGCGGGTAGAACTGAATTAAATTAGCGAAGTACATATATCTCTGAGGGACCTAACAGTCACTCAGCTCGGTGGGATGGAGCATGGGGGCCAGCTCCTGGGGTGGGGAGAAGTATTAATGCTACAGTTCTTTTTGTAATGTGTCGAACAGTTTTTGTCATGGATGAATAATAGCCATCTACTTTATAAGTTGAGGTATTGTAGCCAATACATTTCTGAGAATTGCAGCTATCACCTGTTAAAGTTGAAGACATGGAGATGCAAGGGTGACTTGCTCCCTGTGAATTGGGGCGACAGGTAATTCAAGGCATGCAGGGCGTGGAGATAGGGCAGTGGCGTTTTGAGAGTTTGGGTTTGTACTAAGCTACACAGTCATATGTCATGAGGGATACTGTTGCAGGACACACTTCTTTCTACCAGTGCATTGCCATTGGAAACATGATAATAGAAAGGTATACAGAATCCAGTGTCATGGACTGAGGCAACAGCGGACTGTGCTGTAGTGTTGAAGGTTCTATCCTGTAACTTCAAAGGCCTGGGGGATAAAATCAAAAATGTAATTGTATACCAGTTATTTTGAAGAAGTAATACAGATATGATATAACTACAGGAAATGTGTGTGTGGGTCATACATGGCCCAAAGCTAGGGATAGAAAACTAGGAAGTGAAAGCGTGTGTGGGGTTTCCATCAGCCTCTTGAGGGGTAGCGTCTCCTCCGCTAATAATACAGAAAACAAAACTGGATCCACAAAGCTTCTATGCAATAGCTATGGCGCCCTGAAAAGGAGAACAATTGACTATCCTTTCAGTTTATCTTCTCCCCAGAGTTCAATCCATGACTCTAGATATGTTTGACCACTGGCTGGTACAATCTTTACCTACACTGTTGGGGTTGGGGGAGGACCTCAGTCTTACAATGATAGATAGTATAGATAGGCTCCGTCGTGGAGAGAGGGGCTATGACTCTTGCTTGCGGCACTTCACAGATGCCTTTGCTTTAATTGAGCTTTGGAGATGGCGCAACCACAGTTCACTAGAACATACTTTTTACCCCGGAGCACACAACAGTCTATCTCGTATAGACTGCTTCCTCATGGGTCCTGCACACATACATAGATTCACAAATGTGAGAATCCTGGCCAGTGGAATATCAGATCATTCCTCACTGATGACAGACACTGAGCCCAGGAGACACCAGGGGTTGGGTGAATGGAAGCTAGCGAGCTGGCTACTGCACTATACAGAGCATTGAGACAAAATAAGCCTCACTGCTAATTACTTTACAAAAACACTGAATCAGTGGACTCCACAGTGGTGCTCTGAGAGGGATACAAAAGGGTAATCAGAGGACAGGCCAGCAGCCTTGCCTTGGCCTTTAAAAAACATAACTGGTCTGAGCTTAAAATGATTGAGACAAACCATGGAGGGGCGATTTGTGCAGGCTAAGACGAAGGAATTCTGGCACAGTAACCTATGGGAAGATGATACACAAGCCTTCCTAAAAAACGTGAGAATAGCCAGCTTGTCAGCTGGGGATAGGGCAGACCTGAGTCAAACATATCAACAGATTAAATTGAAGAGCTCATCAAGGTGCTGCAGTTATGAAAAGCACCGGGTCCCAATGGCCTACCTGTAGAATTTTACAAAGCGGTTGCTAATAAAGTATCATCACACTTTTTGCATATGTAAGTTGGGGCAAGGGCTGAGGGTTGCCAGCTGCTGGATCTTCAAAACAGACATGATAGTGGTAATTTATAAACAGGGGGAAAAAACCGAAAAATTTATTTTGCATGGGCCTATCTTATTATTGAATGTTGAAACAAAAACTTTGGTCTAGGGACTTGTTAGCCAGTTGGGACAGGTTGGTATCACTTTGGTGCATCCTGATAAATCGAGCTTCATGCCAGATAGAAGCACCAGAGTAAACCTCGGGAAACTATACGGCTGTATGGCAGGCACAGAAGGGGTGACTGAACCAGCAGGGGGTCCTGATGTTGGACGCTACTAAGGAATTCTACACTGAAAGGGAGTTATATATTTAGTATGCGCCACAAAAAGGACACTGGCCACAAGTGGCAGGCCTTTCTTTAGCTCCTCTACCAAAACCCTCTGGCCTGAGTCAGAGTTAAAGGGCCACTATTCTCACCATTCCAGCTATGCAGAGGAGCTGGGCATGCTATCTGCGTAGGTGCTGGAGAGCCTGCCAGATGGATGTGGGGTTGCATGGGATACGCAGAAAATATTCTAACTTATGTGGCAAACCTTGAGATGAAAGTACATAGGCTACTACAAATCCTGAACATTTTTTATAGTTATTCAGGACTCTGCTTTAATTGGCAAATATATGTCGTAGACGCACTTTCCCTCTGGGTCCCAGTGACAGACTATATACCCCTTGACAGTGAACAAGGAATGCTTTAAATATTAGGGGATCCATGTTACACGAGACCCAACTGAGTTGCTTAACTGTAGCCTATAGAATATATTAGATGAATTCAAACATGATGCACAACACTGGAAGAAGCCATTGATGTTGCTTTTGAGATACACAACCCTCTTTAAAATGGTTGTGCGACCTAAACTTTTGTATGTCCTCCAGAGCACATCATATCGAGCACTCGACGAAGTCTTTAGGAAAGTGGGATCAGTGGTAAGGTCGATCGGGAGGCATCACTGGCCACCAAGAATATCACAAAATAAACTGAAATGAGGTGTATATGGTGGTAGAATCACCCTTCCGGACGTTCCGAAATACGATTGGGCGGCCTAAAAGATGTAATAAACGGCAGGCTTTCTCTCGACTAGATGAGGCACCAATCAGGTTTGACAGGTACTCTGTGAGGTCTGTGGAGCGACTTGGCTGCCGTATACAGAGAACAAGCATTCGCAATGCAATAGGTCGCACGTTTGCTCGAGTTAAAGCTATTAGGGTTGTAAACTCCTAACCGGACTTTTCTTGCCACATAAACTGAAAAGTAAAAGTAAAACAGTTTTACACAAGTGAGCCGACGGCCTCCATGAGCGCAAAGCAGACACACACAAGGAAACAGAAGTTCGCTGGCAGTGAAAAGTATCGGCAAAAGTGCAATTATCCATCTAACTGGCAAAAGTACACTTATCCATGGAACCGGCAAAAGTGCAAATATCCATGTAACAGGGTCGATGTCACCAAACAGATACCATCAGGCTGGTGTAGCGCTGGTGATGCCCAGTAGGACAATCTGTTTTGCCGCACCCCCAAAGAACTCCTCCTTGGATTCCCTATCACCCGGCAAAAGTGCCTCTCATCTCTCCTTAGCCCCTTTCTCACATACATTTCATTTTTTATAACTCTGGTAAAGGCTCTTTTTACTAATCCACTCCCCTATCCACATAAAATATAGATCTGTTCCTTGCTACAGGCATATTAACCCTCTGTGCTACTTTATGGCAAATCAAAACTGCCACTAGTCAAATGTCACATCTTTCTCTAGCAGAACATATATTACAAGGGTTACCTTGACATTTTTATTGCTGCCTGAAAGCTGGATGCACAAGGAAAACTGTAGCAGTAGTTTTTAAATCGTTAAAAGTTATTGCTAAACACAGCGCTGCGCTGAGATTAGTGCCAGCTCCTCCAGGTCAGCGCCCCGTGTGGCCGCACCTCCCTAAAGCCGGCGATGGTTACCATATTTGTCTAGTGTAGAAAATCAATCCTTATAACCACCGACATAGTGCAAACACAGATGTGAGACAGTATTTCATCACGCAGCTGTAAACTATAGATACTCCCTGCAAACAGTGCAAAAACCCTATAATGCATTCTCCGAAAGTATCAACTTCAACTACAATTCAGCTTCAGCGAAAGATGCATTGCTAGCTCCAGCCACACAAAACAACATTATTTCTTAGTTTACTAAACCAAGCAGGCTGGTAACAAATGTCAAATTCGAGCCTAAACCGTGCTGGTATCGTGGGGAGGTGCCATGAAACGCCATTCTGAAAGCGATTTCGTGACGTTTAGGGAGCCAGAGAAAACGAGTGTCCTGGCAGTGTGCTGGTGTCGCGTGGGCCATGGGATTCAACACTGGCAGGCACGATAGCGAGGAGTCTGCAGAGGGATGAGACTTCCTCAACAGGAACCTAACGTGTCCCGTTTTAAAGGGGGATGAGTTGCCTGATGGATTGCCAAGCGCACAAGGTCAAAGTCAAGGACATTCAGCAAGTGGCATCTTTCACTCCTGACAGCTTTTCGTGTAAACAACTTGCCTTCCGCAGAGCATGCATTGTAGGGGAAGCTGTCAAGAACAGCAACCGATTTTTGAGTCTCCTGGAGAACGGGTGGTGCTGTTTCACTGGAAGTACAATTGTCCTGCTGATGGCGCTGCCCTTTACTAGTTTTGTAGCCCTTGTGACGAGTGTTGGTAATCTAACATAAATTCGGGAAAGTAGCAAGTTTACAAATGAGTCCATCCCCATAAAGTATAAGACTTCTATAGGACTGAAAAGGTAACGTGATGGAAATCTAACGTGTACATTTTGTGGGAAACTGCACAGAGCGCATGTGCGAAATTTCTTCAGCCACTGCAAAGCAATAACAATAATAAACGAGCATTTGTAATGCTATGGGTCTTGTGTTTGCTTGAGTTAAAGCTATTAGCGTCGTAAACTCCTAACCGGACTTTTCTCGCCACAGAAACTAAAAACGAAAAGTGAAACAGTTTCACATAAGTGATCCGACGGCCGCCATGAGTGCGAAGCAGACACACAAAAGGAATCAGAAGGTCGCTCGCAGTGAATCATATCAGCAAACGTGCAATCATCCATGTAACCCGCAAAAGTGCAAATATCCATGTAACAGGGCCGATGTCATGCAAAGCGCTCAACTACTGCTCAGCGCTGCCTACCAAGTAAAGAGAGGGTCAATGCAAATAAAAAAAACAAAGACAGAATGAAGGGAAGAAAAAAAATGGTGAAAGAATGAACTCCTGATGACTAATAAAGAGAGGTATGAAACGAGAAAAGAAATAACCACGTTTTTGCGAGTTTGAAAGAGGACGTAGCAAGAGGAAGAGGGAAATTTAAAAAAATGGAGAGGAATAGAAATAAACAGTTGAAAGAAAGAGCGACACAGGTCAGAAGTGAGGTGTGTCACTGAGCTATGTGTGGAACCTAGTATAGGCGTGCCACTGTTGCCGAGTGTTAGCCTGGAGGTGCCCTGGTGAAGGTGCAAGTGGGGCCCAGTACGGGAGTGGCATTGCCTTTGAACCACAGAATCGAGGACTCCTGAAGGGCGTGTGTGTGTGAACCCTAGTACTGAGAACAAATGTGCACTGAATGTTAGAAGTGATGGATTCTGGCAGAGCTGTGGTGGTTCACATCAACAGTGGTGTTGGATGTTCGGCTTGAGGTGCACTGGCTGAGCTGTTTTTTGCTCTTTTGGGTCCAGTATTGGCTTGGCAGTGGGACTTAGAACTGAGCTGCTGTAATGGAACTGTATGTGAGTGGGGTCCCAGTATAGCAAAGGAAGTGACCTCGCTGGGATGGAACTGAGGTGCACTGATGGAGCTGCGCCCATAGGCCTAGTACTGGAACAGCAGAGTGTACTGGCTGTAAGAACTGAGGTGCTCTGGCAGATGGCATGTGTGCAGTTCTGATACGGGCATAGCTGAGGGCTTGGAGTGTGTGATTTGAGGTGCACTGATGGTGTTGCATCTCAGGTCCCAGTACTGGAACAGCAGAGTATACTGACTTTAAGAACTGAGGTGCTCTATCAGGTAGTGAGTGTGGGGTTCTGGCATGGGCACAGCTGAGGGCTTGCAGTGTGTGAACTGAGGTGCGCTGATGGAGCTGCGCTCGAGGTCCCAGTACCTGGAAAAGCAGTGTGTACTGACTGTAAGAACTGAAGTGCTCTGGCAAACAGCATGTGTGTTCGATTCCAGGCAGGTCTGAGGGCTTGGAGTGTGTGAACTGAGGTGCACTGATGGAGCTGTGCCCTTGGTCCCAGTATTGGAGCAGCAGAATGTACTGACTGTAAGAACTGAGGTGCTCCGGGAGACAGCATGTGTGGGGTTCCTGGCACTGGCACAGCTGAGGGCTTGGAGCGTGTGAACTGCGGTACACTGATGGAGCTGCGAGGGGGATCCCAGTATGGAGCAGAAGTGGGCACTGTCTCTGAGGATTTACGGGGCCCTTGTAGAGCTTGGTGCCTAGGCTATAAGTAATTACAAGCTCTCAGCACACAGGCAGGCACACTTGGCAAATAAAATCCAAGCCAAGGAAGGGAGGGTGCCAGGCAAAAGTGAGAGGGAGCAGAGAGCCCATAAAAACCAAAAGTGACCAAGAGAAGAGCCTGATTTTTAGCCTTGTTTACAACTAAGCTCAGAGGAAGAATGCTCTGCAAATCAAAAGCGAAACTTCCCTGGACAAGAGCAGGAAAAAAGGTAAAAAAGTCCCCTACAGATGTAATTATACAGTACTTGGTCCCTGCTCCCACACAGAAGAAGGAGGGACAAAGAGGAATGACTGACCACTAACAAGCCAGGATTTTTAAATGACACTGAAACTAACAAATGAAATAGCTGGAAGCCCACAGAAGAAGTATACTTAAAAGTATACAAGAGGTCATACGCTTATGCTCGACCTAAAAATAATGCCCTCATTGAAAGGCCTTTTGGGAAGGAGTATCAACCTCTCTCCAGAAATGTTTGAATACACAGCTAAGCCTCTCTGCAAAGTTAGTACTTGTGGCAGGCGCTGCAACTCCGCTATTGAGGAGGAGCGTTGCCCCCAGCCAGCAGCAGCTGAAAACCTTTTACTATAAAACTATAATAATCTATGGCCCATATTTAAAAGGGCCTAACACATTTTCAACACCACATTAGGCTTATTTTTTTTGCGCTATTGTGGCGTTGGAAGGTCAAAAGCACTGTGCCATATTTACAAAGTGGCGCTATGCTTGCATTGCGCCACTCTGTAAACCCTTACCCCACATTATGCCTGCAACAGGCATAATGTATGCAAGAGGTGTTCGGGTGCTAGAGGGGGCAAAAAAAGGGCACAAAGAAATCTAAGAGATTTCTTTGCATCATTTTTATTGGCATTTTTAACGCCTGTTTAGAGCAGGCATTAAAGGAAGGCTCCCATTGTTTTCAATGGGCCTCTGGGTGCTTTGCAGAATTTGCGTCAACATTTTTACGCTAATCCTGCGAAGCGCCGGACTAGCGTAAAAAATTATGACGCTAATACCCCTGACTATCGCCATGGTGTGCCGTATTTTAAGTACGGCACACACATGATGGCCTTAGGTGGGTGCTAAGGGGTGCAAGAAAAGTGGCGCTGCACTTGGTGCAGCAGCACTTTTAATAAATCTGCCCCTGTGTTTATTATAATTTTGTAGTAAAAGGGGAAGGGCCGTGGGCTATGACGGGGACAGAGGAGGAATGCTCAGTACTCCTGCTCAGTGCGCATGCATGTTTGGCCTGCTGTCTCGTGGGCCAAACACACATGAGCCCTGTGCTCTCCTCAGCCCGGCACTGTGTTGCTGGGCTGGAGAGAGCAGGCCCAGGCTCCCAGTCTGACTGGGAGCACCCTAGGTGGGAGCTCAGGCCATTCCGAACACTGCTGTCATGCTGCTTGCTGCATGAAAGCAGCATTCGGATTGGCTGCAGGGCAGTCTGGGAGCCTGTGCCTGCAGCTGAGGAGCGGCGCGGTGGTGGCAGCGGAGGAAATAAAGCTAAGTGGTCTTTTTTTTCAAATGAATTCCCACCGCCTCGCCGCTATAAAGCGACGCGAGCCGCTCCTGACTTCTGGGGATATAGGACGATGAAGCACCGCCTAATTAAATGAAACTACGGTGCAATCTGGGGTGGATTGTGGCAACAAGAGATATAGTTAAAGTATGGGGTGCAACCCCCTCCTCCCCACCCACAGATCGGTTGAATGAGAAAAAAACATGGATTGGTGTATGGGAGAAGAAAAGATTACAATTGAAGGTAGAGGCTGCCTCAACATTTTGAAAAGGTCTGGAAACCATGAAAAGTGTACAGAGGGTATCAGTGATGCCATATTGACTCTCAAGTTTTGATTGATGGAAGATATTGAGTTGTTGTAACCACCGCGTAAATATTTCTTGTTGTAGAAGCATACAATAATGTGTACCGGAAGTACCAACTGTCCTGCTAATGCCGTAGCACACAATGATGAAGTATGCTTTTGATGTGATATGATGTACTGTTACTAAACAGAAAACAATAAAAATGTTTTAAAAACAGATATTCTTACTGGAATAAAGATGTTCTCAGCATAACGCAGCACACTATACCAAGCACATAAATAAATAAGTAAACATCGGATAGCACTGGATGGTGAAATTAATTAAATGGGACACAGTGCAGGCTGCTTTGGGGGTTACTCTGCCCCCATGGACATCGCCATCGCCTGGGGACTCAATGCCCCACCTGACCACATCGCGAGGAGGCGCGCCTGCAGTTTGCTGCTGCCCGGGGGTGGGGCCTTCTCTCTGTCAGGTTTATAAACACTTTGGTAATCCCACAGCTCAGGCTGTGCGTGGTAAACGCACAGAGGAGGCTGGGCTGAGCCCCCCTCTAACATTCTTCCTAAAAGAGCAAGGAAGAACCAATCCTTCTCCAATCCGTGCTCCCGCAGTGAGGAATTTCAGCTCGGCAGAGGAGTTTGGGGCATGGTAATGGATTATTGACAAGTATTAAGTTTTAGATAATATCCAGTGGAATTATCTAAATCTGTTGGGAAGGTTGTTGATGCACTGTGTACTCCACTGGGGAAACGTAGGCCAACAACCACTGTGAAGCAGCCCAGCACTAAAACCTCCCTCTACGGCTTTCTACAACGCGCTGTATGGGTGATTAGTAAAGAAATTGAGTTAGGAGAACCATGACTATCTCTATCTTTACCACCCAGGGAGGCGTGCCGCCTCTCTCCTAGGGGAAATCTTGAGTGGGTGATGTGCCATGTAGAACACTGATGGATTCCATCCTCATTTGTACCCCT
Organism: Pleurodeles waltl; assembly: GCF_031143425.1. Classification (NCBI taxonomy): domain Eukaryota; kingdom Metazoa; phylum Chordata; class Amphibia; order Caudata; family Salamandridae; genus Pleurodeles; species Pleurodeles waltl. Next base: position 180,516,734 of record NC_090438.1, read on the forward strand.
CCAGCGATCCCTACTCACTAACCCTCAAATTAGAATAATATGGTTATACTTCATGCAAAAGTAATTTAGTCAAAAGTTAATTTGGAAAACATCTAACTTTGGCTCTATCAAAATAGCTGTTGGTACATAGCGATTTAAAGAACGTAATCTACAACAAACAATAGCATTCTGTTATACATCTCCTCAATGAGATCAGCAAGCTGCGATTTTCTTTGTCAGCTGGACATCCGTAAGCTTCAGTAACGGGCAGTAAAAAGGAATGGCTCAGACAGGGTGGGCTCTAAACTATGTGAGCTACATAAATCTTGCAGGCTAAAGCATCAGCATTAGCACAGATCTACTCTATGAGGTTGATTGTTAAGGAAAGACTATCAGAAACTGTTCAGCTCCCTCGAACGGAATAAGACAGTGTGCTAACAGGAAGAATGGGACAAAATGGCACCAAACTCTCTCTGCAGTCAGGCTAAGTTAGAATTTCCTAAAACATCTTCCCACATCGTCATGGTCAGAAAATTGTACGTCTACAGTTGATTCAATGGAAGCTAAACTCAAATCTAAGATGTAACTAAACTGTCCTTCACTTGTCGATGATTGGCCCCTCTTCTCCTGTTCCCATCTTCAGGCATGTCAGGGATCTCCTTTCTTACAATCCGTACTCTAGTCAGTGCATCCATTGTTAATTCCTGGGAACATCACTGTCTCACGCCGCAAGTCAACGTTTGTATCTTTTCTAGTACAACATGGTTTATACAAGCAGTTCTCATGAGAAAGTTAAAGACATCTGCAAATTGTTTGGTCAGCACAGCGTGAACAATGAAGCACTAATTTTCTAATAATACAACACATTTTTCCCATCCTTTATTAAACATTGCAGCATGACATGAGGTTTGCAAACTAGGCCCAAACCTCGCCAACTTATGGCCTAAAGTTAATAAATCAAATACATACCATAAAACTGTTAATGTGACATACTAATAAATTTTTCATCTACCCGTGCACAATAACTAATAGTAATATGCATTCACTAAAACATTTACGCAGTTCATGGCGACCACTCAAGTGAGCACATTTTCCAAGTCGCACATTATTTTCTATGTTAGCCTAATTCCACATAAATTCTTACTCATTAATAAATGAAAAATCATTAGTAATTGATTCAGCTCTCACAATCCCTCCTCTGATGCACATTTTTGTTCCTCTAACATTTTGTCTCACTATAACTTTTAATTCTTTTTTCCCTTTTCAAATTTTCTCTAAAGTATTTCTCCCTCTTAATTTCTTCCCTCATCTGATTATTTTTGATTTTCTTCATTTTAACCACATGATACAATTAATAAATTCCCCATGCTCCAATTATACAAATCACAATATTCAATATTATCTGTATTATTTTCTAAATTATACCTTTCCCTAGGTTGCCCAGCCAATTTCCCACAGAAGCAAAACCTTTGCCAACCTTTTCCCAAACTCCAGGCTCTTTCAATTCGATCAAATCAGAGCTACCATTAGTTAAACTGTTAATAAGGCTTCTAACTTTCTTACTGTTGTTTGGAATGAAAGTGCAACAATGTTGCGATATCACCAATTTGCAAACTCTGCCCTCCTTTGCTAAAAGGATGTGTAACTCAAGGCGGTTCTGAAGAGTCATAGATCTTCCCGCAGCCATTTCTATATCCATTAGGATCACGGCTCCTGACAAACTAGTCAGTATGTTATCCACAATGGTAGACAACTTTCGAATTTTCTCTGAATTCAAAATAACCCCTACAGAGGGAATCATTGCTCCAAATATATCTCCAACCACGCCATAATAAGATAGATCTAGTATGATTTAACCCTTGCAGGTTCTCAAGTTGAAAAATCTTCAGGAAAAGTATCCCCAAGTAACATGTGCCATACCATCTTCTTGGGAGACGGTAATACGCATTTGGTCCTCAGATGTAATAAACTCCTGAAATTGCTGAGTCGTGTCCACTTAACATAAAAGTCCACTTACTCTGGAAAAGGAACCCATGCCTACATTCAATTGTTCCCACAAACAAAGTGTCAGTTCTAGATTTAGGCCTATATACACAAAGCTTCCCTATGTGTTGCACAGCTACAGCTAACTTCCATTGTGTTTTGATTTCACTAAATGCATAGTCATTTCTAAATGTCCTTTTCTCTAAGCCCTTTTCTAACTGCTCCTTCAGTGCCTTTCTCCTGTCATCACTCTGATCTAAGAATCTCTTTTCTACGGGTGTTAGTAAGCATGTCAAGTTGTTGCGGTGGGCGTAAGCCATCCCAAATGTTAACTTAGGCTCAAAGAAACATCTCACTAATTCTATATTATTTTCTTTAGCTACTCTATTCCAATTCTTAACTATAGGAACAAATGAAAACACCACATCATGATTCGAAAATAAATATTGAATATACTCCTGGTTATAGAATCTTGTGAGTAAAAGACTACAACTAATCCCATATGTTAGTGGCAGACTACGATAAGTAGCTCCTTCTTCTACTGATGAAGGACTTTGCATGCATACATAACACTCTCTCGCGTTGATCGTCTCAACATATTTATCTAATAAGCGATAGAAGACATTAGAAGAAAGATCTCCCTGTGCGTTATTGGCATGTAAATATCTTTTGTCCCTCTTAAACTTCTCTAATTCTGTATGTGCAGTAGTTGTCTCTAAAGCAGTAGAATTATTGCCCATAGTCTTCTCGATAAGACTCACACTCACAGTCAATATCAAGCATACTATCAAGCACACAAGCTCTAAGCCAATACCTATGTATCTATAATACCTACTCTCCCTAATTTGCTTGTTAGGGTTACTTATGGTCTGTAAAGAATCAGAAAGTAGACAGAACTCAAAAATTATAGCTATGCAGAAAAATAAAATCTCGTTTTGCTAAATATTTACAGCTTTCAGTTTCTTTTCCCAGGACTTTGTAAAAAATAGGTAACTTGTCAAAATCGGCACTTATTGTCACAATCGGTTTAGCAGCTTGTCAAATAATTTCATTCAAAATGTCTCTTCCAGTTAATTTCAATTGTCTCTTTTCACTTTTCATTTGTACAGCTTTCCAAATTACAGCTCATTGATCTTTTTCACGTGCCAAAATATTGACCTGGAATCTCGCAAAAAATTCACTCTGCCATTCATACCAGCATACCTCCTGTTTGCAATTCATTTTCTTTTCAATCTTCGATCTTCATTTAACTTTCCATCACTCAAATCTTCTCTTCTTGTTGTGTCTACTACTTCTTCAATTACTGTCACTGTAATTGCTTCCTTTCTCTTGGCTTGTGATTTTGGCCACTTATCTCCTTTCAGTGAACTCTTGGTCAGTGCTCCTTTCAGCTTTGAACTTTCAACTTCTTCTAGTTCTGAAGGATTTTGACTTGATGTACCTACGACTTTTGTCGGGGAGTCAGATCGATTTGACTTTGACCAGCCTCAACTCCTTTCACTTCTTCTGAGTCTGTTAACTGCTCTGTTTGACCTTCAAGATCGTCTGCTTCTGGGAGAGCCCTCCTCTGACTAGACTCCCCTGCTGTCTCATATGAGGTCAGTTCCCTGCTATCCTCCTGTATGTCTTCCACTTTGTCTCCCACAGCAGCGCCTGAACCATCTTCCGTCTGCCCAGATTCAGTCTCTGATTCTCCAGTTTCCTTCTCCTTTTCTGTAGAGCATCCAGAAGTTGTTGGTACTCTCAACTACTCATCTTCATTATTCAGAGGACAGGGTACTTTCCGAGTATGGCTTGCATGAATCCAATTCAAGATTCCTGCACACTTCACAGCTGTAGTAGTAACCAGTACTACTTGGTACGGCTTTTCCACCAAGGCTGCATGCAAGTCTTCCTCACGTGTTTTCTGATCACAACCCAATCTCCTGCTCTCAGGTTGTGGCTTTGATCTTGAGATGGTTGCAGAGTGGTGGCTTCCACCTGATAAAAGAAAGAGCGAACCACATCAACCAGACCCTTGCAGTTGTCCAACACCATATCATCTGTTATATTCACAAGAGCATTCACAGGAACCCCCGGCAGCCTCATTGTTCTGCCCATGAGGATTTAATGTGGCAACAGTCCAGTCTTCCTGTTGGGTGTGTTTCTCATACTCATCAGAAATAGCGGTAGTGCATCTAGCCATTTCAGATTTGTGGATGCACACATTGTTGCAAGTCTTGACTTCAAAGTACCATTCATGTGCTCAAAAAGTCTTGACGCTTCAGGGCGGTAGCTATTATGCAACTTCTGCTCAATGTTTAGAGCTGAACATAGCAATTTGATTACTTCCTTGTTGAAGTGGCTGCCTCTATCCGATTCTAAAGAGACCGGCAAACCAAAACAAGGTATCAGTTCCCTAAGCAGTAGTTTTGCTATAGTAAGACTATAATTTCTTTGTCTGGGGTAAACCTCAATCTAGTGACTAATTGCACACAATCACTGGCACATATCTCAATCCTCCACATGCAGGCATCTCAATAAAATCCATCTGCATCCTGCTAAATGGACCTCCCACTCTTCCAATGTGGCTCAAATTGACCACTGTTCTCTTTCCTACGTTCATCTGCTGACAGATGATGCAACAGTGGCAAACTGCTTCGGCAACCTGTCTAAACTTTGGATTGAACCAAAAGTGTTTAAATGTACAAATCATGGCATCTCTTCCAGGAGAAGTGTGGCACAATGGTTAGAGTGGCAGACCCTGCTGCAGAGATCTCGCCTGGGACCAGGGTTCAATTCCCACCTTGGTGGGTCTTGGGCTCAATTCCCTTGGACTAGACAATTCTTGCCTCGGTACCTAATCTAATTAATGAGTCCCACTCTAACTCTGGGCAATAGCTTGCTTAATCTCCACAACGGCCCTCACAGCGCTTGGATGCCTGGCTTCACCCTGGGGCTGTCCAAGAGTGGGTGCCTCACAGGGAAAAGCCAGGAGGGGTTCCACAGCGGTATGCGTACAGCGCCTTGAGACCCTAACGGGTGAGTCGTGCGCTATACAAGTGTGAAGTGGATATTTTTTACAACATGTGCTTGACCATGATAATACCTAGCCATTTGAGTCAACAAATTATTTGGTAAAACCACTTGTCCCTCTCCCGACACCCAAACATCAACTTCTCGCTGTGCACATTTCAATTTTACCCAAGTGCTTTTCTCGTCTTTATCAACATTATTCTGAGGCTCTTTCAACTCTTCCCAAGTGTCAATCACATTTAGGACAAAATTTGTACATGGATTTTCCTCTGGCAACAATTTTCATTTGTCCTTGAAGGATATACAATTCAGGGCGCAAAATCTTGCGACTTGATCTGCAGATCCGCATATTCATTTCCCATTGATACAAAATTTTGTGATTTCAGGTCTGCACTGCATTTCACCACAGCAATCTTTTCAATCATTTGTAAAGCATGTAACAAATCATGGATTCTTTCACCATTTCTAACTGGCGAACCAGAAGAGTTCAGGAAACCTCTCTGTGACCATAGCTAGTCAAAGTCATGGACTATTTCAAATCCATACTGGCTATCAGTATAAATGGTAACTTGAAGTTGTGCAGAAACATGGCATGCCCTAGTAAGAGCCACTAATTAAGCCACCTGAGCGCAATACACTCTTCGAAGTCAGGACGCTTCAAGTATACCAGAAATTGTGCACACAGCATATCCTGTTCTCTCTGTTCCCATGTTATCCCTTAACCCCTTCACTGCCAGGCTTTTTCCCCCTTAGGTGCCAGGCCTTTTGTTGGTTATTTGGTGCAGTTTGCGCTTAGGCTCTCATCATGTTTTGTCCATATAAGCTACCCACGCCAAATTTGTGTCCTTTTTTCCCCAAAATCCTGTGGACTCAAAAGGTACAAAGAGTTTGTAGGTTACCCTGGAGGACACTAATTAATTAGCCAAAATACAGATTATTTTTTTTTTTTAAACAACATGGGAAAAAAGGGCTGCATAAGAAGGCTTGTGGTTTTTTCCCTGAAAATGGTATCAACAAAGGGTTTGCGGTGCTAAAATCACTATTTTCCCAGCTTTCAGGTTCAGGCAGACTTGAACCAGAAAATCACTGGTTTTTAACACAATTTTGGCACATACCCCATTTTTACTATTTGTTGTGCTTTTAGCCTCTTTCCAGTTAGTGACAGATATTGAAACCAATGCTGGATCCCCGACAGCTAAATATTTCTGAAAAGTAGACAAAATTCTGAATTCAGTAAGGGGTCATTTGTGTAGATCCTACAAGGTTTTCCTACAGAAAATAACAGCTGAAATAAAAAAATATTGAAATTGAGGTAAAAAACTGCTATTTTTCTCCACGTTTTACTCTGCAACTTTTTCCTTTGATGTCAGATTATAAAAATTAATATACCATTACGTCTGCTGGACTCTTCTGGTTGCGGGGAAATATAGGGCTGGTAGGTTCCTCAAGAACTCTAGGTACCCAGAGCCAATAAATGAGCTGCACCTTGCAATGGGTTTTTATTGTATACCGGGTATACAGCAATTCATTTGCTGAAATATAAAGAGTGAAAAATAGGTATCAAGGAAACCTTTGTATTTCCAAAATGAGCACAAGATAAGGTGTTGAGAAGCAGTGGTTATTTGCACATCTCTGAATTCCGGGTTCACCATATTAGCTTGTGAATTACAGTGCATTTCTCAAATAGACGTCTTTTTTACACAGTGTCTTACATTTGGAAGGAAAAAATGTAGAGAAAGACAAGGGGCAATAACACTTGTTCTTCTATTCTGTGTTCCCCCAAGTCTCCCGATAAAAATGATACCTCACTTGTGTGGGTAGGCCTAGTGCATACGACAGGAAACGCAACATGGACACATCACATTTTTACATTGAAATCCGATGTGTTTTTTGCAAAGTGCCTAGCTGTGGATTTTGGCCTCTAGTTCATCTGGCACCTAGGGAAACCTACCAAACCTGTGCATTTTTTAAAACTAGACACCGAGGGGAATCCAGGATTGGGTGACTTGAGGGGCTCTCGCCAGGTTCTGTTACCCAAAATCCTTTGCAAACATCAATATTTGGCAAAACAACCCACTTTTTCCTCACATTTCGGTGACGGTAAGTTCTGGAATCTGAGAGGAGGCACAAATATCCTTTCACCCAGCGTTCCTACAAGTCTCCCGATAAAAATGGTACCTCACTTGTGTGGGTAGGCCTGGTGCCACGACAGGAAATGCCTCAAAACACAATGTGGACATATCACATTTTCCCAAAGAAAACAGAGCTGTTTTTTGCAAAGTGCCTAGCTGTGGATTTTGGCCTCTAGCTCAGCCGCATCAAGGGAAACCTACCAAACTGTGCATTTTTGAAAACTAGACACCTAGTGGAATCCAAGACGTGGTGACCTGTGGGGCTCTCACTGAGTTCTGTTACCCAGAATCCTCTGCAAACCTCATAATTTGTCACAAAAAAACACTTTTCGTCACATTTCGGTGACAGAAAGTTCTGGAATATGAGAGGAGCCACAAATTTCCTTCCACCCAGCATTCCCCCAAGTCTCCCGATAAAAATGGTACCTCACTTGTGTGGGTAGGCCTAGTGCTCACGAAAGCAAATGCCGCAAAACACTATGTGGACACATCAAAAAGATCGAATACAAAACTACGTGTTTTTACAGGGGGGTGCACCTGCGATTTTGGTCCTGGGCTCAGCTGCCATATAGGGAAACCTACCAAACCCATACATTTCAGAAAACTAAACACCCGAGGGAGTCCAGGGAGGTGTGACTTGCGTGGATCCCCCAGTGTTTTCTTACCCGGAATCCTTAGCAAACCTCAAATTTAGCTAAGAAATCACATTTTTCTCACATTTCTGTGTGGGATCACTGCACCGGGACACATTTCCTACCACCCAAGGTTCCCCTCAGTCTCCCGGTAATAATGATACCTCACTTGTGTAGGTGGGCTAAGTGCCTGTGAAAGGGAAGAGCCAAAAACATGTCGAGATTGAGGGGGAACCAAAGCGGGTCAAAAAGGGCAGTTTGGAAAAAAGAAATTTTAGGCTGACAAATGGGACAGAATTTTTATCGGTATAGGCGCAACAATGCTGGGTGGTAAGAATTTTGTGGATTCCTGCAGATTCCGGAAGGTTCCATCACAAAAATGTGTGATTTCCAGCAAAGTTGGAGGTGTGCAGGGCATTGTGGGTAAGAAAATGGTGCGGGGTGTATGTGAAGCACACCACCCTGGACTCACCCTGATGTTTAGTTTCCAGACGTGTCTAGGTCTTGAGGATTTTTCTACATGGCAGCATCCCAAAGTCCAAAGAGTGGAGCCCTCACCATTCCAAGTGGGACAATTGTGAGAGTTAGCCAAGCTCTCATGGCCCAAATTTAAAACCAAAACCCAAAATAATCGAATGTCCTCTTGCTTGCCGTGGGATAGCATGTTTTAGCATGTTTTAGTGTGCAGTGGAGAGCTGAAAGACTGTTACCTCCTTCAGTTGGGGTGGGGGCATACCCATGCTCATAGTGGTTGGTAGCCACCACCCTAATTTCTTTTATTTCTTTTATAATTCCCTGGCATCTTGTAGGCTTTCTGCCCCCCCTGGGGAGTGGGTCAGGGGTAATTGCCCCATCTGCCCCCAGTGGGCAGAACAGTTTTGGCCCCATTTATTTGGGGTGGGGGTATGGCCATACCCCAACCCTCTTTTTTTTTTAAGAAATCTTCCCTGGTCTCTGGTGGGCTTTCTTCCCCCGTTGGGGGCAGATGGGCCTTCTAAAAATAGGCCGATCTGCCCCCATGGGGAGCAGATATGGCCAACAGTAATGTGCCCCCATGGGGAGCGACCTTGCCCCAGGGGCTGCCCCCCCAAACAAAACACACACATACACACACACCAATCTCTGGTGCCTAAGTGGTTTCTGCCCCCCCGGGGCAGATCGACCTAATAGAAATAGGCCAATCTGTCCCCCTCTTGGGGGCAGACTGTCCTAATAAAAATAGGCCGATCTGCCCCCAAAGGGGGCAGAAATGGCCTAAAAAGATTTTTCCCCCTTTTCCCCCCAGGGGAGCGATCCTTGCCTAAGGGGTCACTCCCCATGTCTTAAACAAAAACAAAAAAATTATCCCTGATGCCTAGAGGTTTCTGCCCCCCTAGGGGGCACATCGGCCTAATTACAATATGCCGATCTTCCCCCAAGTGGGGCAGAAATGGCCTAAAACAAAGTTGCTCCCCAGGGGAGCGACTCTTGCCTGAGGGGTCGCTTCCCTCATGTGAAACTGAACTAAAAGCAAAAATCTCTGGTGTCTATTGGCCAAATAAAAATAGGCTGGTCTGCCCGGGGGGCAGAAATGGCCTAAGGTTAATGTTGCCCAAAGGGAGCGACCCTTGCCTAAGGGGTCGCTCCCCAGATCTAAAAAACATAAAAGAAAGAAAAAATAATAATTCCTGGTGTCTAGCGGTTTCTAACCCCCCCCCCCCGGGGCAGATCAGCCTAATTAGAAAAGGCCTGGGGGCAGAAATGGCCGTAAAATAATTTGAAATAATTTGGCCACTTGGGGAGCGGCCCTTGCCCAAGGGGCCGCTCCCCTTATGCATATAATTATTTTAAAAAAACTCCCTGGAGTCTAGTGATGCGATCAGGCAGCAGAAATGAGAGACGTCAGAGGAAAAGAAAGGCCTTTCCTTTCCCTTGATGCCTCTCTCGCCCCCTCCACGTGCCCCGGGGGTCAATAAAGTCTTCTGCTTCTACTCTAAGCCTGGTCGAATTTAGAGCACTTCCTCCACTGGTATCTCCTTGTATGCTACTCAACTTTTCCAACCATTCAGTTAACTGCTGAGCTGTCAAACCTTGTAATGAAATGTTGTTATTGCTTACACCTGGCACTTGCTGTAACGTTAGACTCGGGGTCTCTGGTGTTACCATGCTTGGATTGGAACCTATGTCGAATCGCCCTTGATTATTTGGAGGAGTCCTAAAAGAACTCAAGTCTATTAATGGACCTGTTCCATCAAATGCCGGTCTCATGTGGGGTCATCATTTTTGCGTTTTCATTAGCCCTCTCCCTTTCTATGCTTGGGTTCAGTATTTTCTGATCACTGCTCTTATCGTGTCCCTGGGCAAACAATGGTATAACTGGGCCTATGGTAACCGGTACTGACACGGCATCTGGACTTGCTCGGACATCTGGATCTCTAGGATACATTATTCCTGTATTCTGACTTGTAAATGCAGACATCTCTATCTGGGTCCCTGTTATGGGGGTGTACCACGGGATCATCTGTGTTTGTACTGGCGACATTAAATTTGGGGTAGACTCTATCTGGATCAATATTGGTTTCTGATAAACCTGTCTCATGTGGGCAGTCTATCCTGTTGGCACTACTAAGTTGGTTGCAGTATCTATAATAGGTACATCAGAGAATTCTCGGCATGTCGATCTTCGGCATAGGTATTTGAATCGCAGACGTGGTAGGGACATTATGGCTAACCTGTATCTGTCTCTGTGTAGACTCAATAGACATCGGAGCTGTATGGTCAGCACTACCCCTTGAACCTGATTCATGTGAAGCCTATGGTGGGGGATGATTCCTCAATAATTGCAAAATAAACTCATCATCATCTGAGTCCTCATCCAAAGTCAAAGTTTTCCTAGAGTCGGTCAATCTCTGCTCTTTGTCATCAGAAGGATAGTAATCCCTCTTCTTCCTAACCTTGCTCTCATTCTCTTGTGTGATTGCAGGAAACAACTTAATTCCCTGTAAAGTCTCAGTTCTCCAAAATTTCTGCTCACTATCCCATCTCTCCTCAGCTAAAGTCCTCTTGGCCCTTCTCATTCTCCTCTCAAATATCTGTTGCTATTGTTGTCTGGCCACTAATTCCCAAATAGCTAATGCTTCAAACTCTGCAGGTCTCGGGGGAGGTTTTGAATCATACAGTACTCTCCTCAAATTCTCTAAAATTCCCAAATGTAATGTTCCATAAGCTCCCGTCTCTCTCTGTTTCTTTGCACCACTGTTTCAGCCACAGACATGGCGCAGAACCATGTTCCTCGAATACAATATATGTGGGTGTACCTTCTGGTGGTGTAATTTCCCCTATTTTAGTTGGAATTAACGCATCTCCCCTTAGGGCATGCTTTAAAGCTTTGAAAAATGCCATCTTCTGTAATTAACGCTACTTCAATCGAATCAGGAAGTACATTTCAATCCCAAAATCCTTTTCACCTAACTTCTCAACCAATTACGCTTCACGGTTGTCCAGCAATCCGTTTTCCACCCTTCACACTAACCGACCTATCCCAGTGTGACTCTAGTGACGTGACACTCACATGTACAGCGGCTGACAAAGCCTTTCGGCTTGCCCTCTCAAACTCAGATCCACCAAAACTAAATGCAAATATTGCAAGCACTAAATAAAAATCAACACACAACTTGTCTGTTTACTACAGGTGGGTAACACAATTGCTTCAGAAACCTTACTGAATTTTCAACTGCTGCATTTTGCTCTAACAGATGCTCCTTCTATCTCAGTTTCCCTGACTCACAAGCAAAATTCAACCAGCAAATTCTACTCTCAACTGACCATTGGATCTTCATGGTGTACATAGGACTCACCAAATCTCCGTCAAAAACCTATCACTCATTTTAACACACACTCTGAGTTTGTCAACTACGCCCGATTTACCTATTAAACAGAAAATTATAACATAAACCAAGTGTCTCAAACACTTTTCAATTCTCCGGATTCTTAGACCACTCAGGGTTCGTATACCAACAACTATGTGGGCAATTTTGAGCACACAGCGCCACACACATATAAAGTTCGATGACTTCCCTACTCTCACGCTTTTGGGGTACGCAAACTCCCTAAACACCTTAATTTGGAGTACGCAGACTCCCTGTCCACTCACAAGCATCACAATTCATCTGCAATCTGCTTAAGCTGAGCAAAAGCAAAACCTACTTCGTTCACTCTCTCTCCAGAACGCCGAGAACATTTTCAAACAAGCATTGGCAAACTCCAAGGTTTTGGGAAAATAATGTATGGGTCTTAGGGAGACATAATCTTAATTTCTTACACCACGGAGACATCCAACTCCTTTATCAAACTGGGAAATACTAATCCTTTCAAGGAAACAAACCATCCGACTGTCTAAAACTGAAAGAAGACCACCTAGAAAAATGATGGTGTCCTCTTAAGGGTACATACTATGCTATAAAAACTGGTCAAACAACAACTGAAAGAATGATGGTGTCCTCTTAAGGAGACAAACCATCCTCTGCTACCAAAAACTGTGAGCGCGTCTGACCTTATTTGGTCTTTAATAATTTATTCATAAGGGGACGCGTTAGAGGTTCGATAGGTCTTTTGACTACTCTTAGCGGAATCTCACCATCATTACTCTCAACTCCTTCTACAACCAATTCTGGTGACCACAAAAATATAAAACAATCAATCTGTCAAAATCTTGAGTCAGTAAATGTCACGCACCATGACCCATGTGGCCATGAATAACCACACCTTTTGGTAAAAGTTAGAAAGTTTGTTTCCCTATATTAACAATGCTAACAACACATATATTCGTCTCAATACCAAATGATAAACATAGATGAATAAGACTGGCTGACCAAATCTTCTAAAGAATCTCAATTTGACTAAAGCGTTTACAACTAAGCATTCAAGAGTCACAGTACAAATCAATAGTAACAGTTAATGTGCAATAGAAATGACATACATCTGGTTTCAGCAGGTGAACAAAATCAATTCTCAGTTAATAGCATTTGTCAGCATTAGGAGTACTCACTAACCCTCGAATTAGAATAACATGGTTGGACTTCATGCAAAAGTAATTTAGTCAAAAGTTAATTTGGAAAACATCTAACTGTGGCTCTATCAAAATAGCAGTTGGTACCTAGAGATTTAAAGAATGAAATCTACAACAAACAATAGCATTCTGTTATACCTCTCCTCAATGGGATCAGCAAGCTGTGATTTTCTTCATCAGTTGGACATCCATCTGGTCAGCTTCAGTAACGGGCAGTAAAAAGGAATGACTCAGACACAGTGGGCTCTAAACTATCTGAGCTACATAAATCTTGCAGGCTAAAGCATCAGCATTAGCACAGATCTACTATGTGAGGATGATTGTAAAGGAAAGACTATCAGGAACTGTTGAGCTCCCTCAAACAGAATAAGACAGTGTGCTAACAAGAAGAATGGGAAAAAATGGCACCGAACTCTCTCTGCAGTCAGACTAAGTTAGAATTTCGTAAAACATCTTCCTACATCGTCATTGGTCAGAAAATCGTACGTCTACAGTTGATTCAATGGAAGCTAATCTCAAATCTAAGATATAACTAAACTGTCTTTCACATGTCGATGATTGGCCCCTCTTCTATTGTTCCCATCGCCAGGCACGTCAGGTATCTCCTTTGCTCCAATCCGTACTCTAGTCAGTGAATCCATTGTTAATTCCTGGGAACATCACTGTCTCACCCCTCAGGTTAACATTTGTATCTTTTCTAGTAAAACATGGTTCTACAAGCAGTTCTCATGAGAAAGTTAAAGACATCTGCAAATTGTTTGGTCAGCACAGCGTGAACAATGAAGCACTAAATTTCTAGTAATACAACACATTTTTCCCATCCTTTTAAACATTGCAGCATGACATGAGGTTTGCATCTAGGCCCAAACCTCGCCAACTTATTGTCTAAAGGTTAATAAATCAAATACATAACATAAAACCGTTAATATGACATACTAGTAAATTTTTTCTCTACCCGTGCGCAATTAAGCAGTTCATGGCTACCACTGAAGTGGGCAAATTTTCCAAGTCGCACATTATTTTCTATGTTAGCCTAATTTCACATACATTTTTAATCATTAATACATGAAAAAACATTGGTAATTGATTCAGCTCTCACAGGCAACAAGAGTTTCTGGATCCCAGCTAGTGGATCTGCATCAGGACGACCATCAGGAGGGTTGCTCGCATGGGTGAGTGTGTCCCTTTGCTGTTCTGTAGCTGAATTTTGGGGATTTCCAATGTTTGGTTTTCACTCTACCTAAGGGTTAACCTACTGCACTACTAAACATCTATAATAAGAGTGTTTGGAAAAATAGTGTGTCCCCTACATTGCATATATTGGAACAGATCTTGGGGGACCTTTCTGGTTCCCATTATGTAATAGTTTTAGACGACTTGAATGTAACCTATGAGCCGAATAGCAGGTTGCAGGATACATCCCACAAAGAGGATCAAATGCGGGATATACCACAGTCGAGTGGCCCCCTTGAAAAATGTCTTTGTAGGGCTGCTCTACAGATGCTAGATCTCACTCTAGCCCATGGGCTGCAAGGATGCAATGCTAGGTAGCCCGCAGACGTTACACCTGTCCCAACATTTAGGCGTGGGACTTATGCAACCCATATTGATTACATTCTGTTGGATATTAGAATATGCCAGCATATAGAGGACATGACAGTAATACCCGGAAAGAGAGTGACCATAATCCTTTAGTATTATGTGTCCGCAAATTGTTAACAGTAGTTCCTCTAATATCCCCCGGGAGCTGTAATCAGCATCTACAGGCCACAAGCAATTGCAGGAACGTGAAGCAGGAGGCTGTAAACTGCTCCCCAGAGGTTATGTCGCAGTTGAACTTGATGCTTGATGCACACATGGAAGTTATGCATGACAAGTGGGGGAACAGTGAGAAGATTATGGCAGAGCATGTAAAGTTTTTTTCAGTCTGAGGGACCTCTTTGTATCCATGTGCAGCACCACAGCGCACAAAAGCATTGATACTGTATGGTACAATGATCCCTGTAGGTCGGCTAAAGGTAGTCTGTTTAAAGCAATTAAGGGCAGGCACTGCAGGGAGATCAGGGCAGTCAGAGCCGAGTGTAGGTGGGAACTAAAGCAAGCAAAAGTCGCTTGGGAAAACACATTTTGGGATGGGCTGTTGCAGAGGTCCTTATTTAATGATTTCAAAAATTTCTGGCAGTTAGTCAGTATTGGCACTGCAAATTCCCAAACCCCGGCGGGATCTTGCATACTTCCCTGTGAATGGACTGCCCATTACAGTAACCTGTATTCAGATGTACCACAGAGCGATTTGCCTCCGGAACCATCTTCATCTGAATCTGGCTCCCTCCCGTGGCTGGAGTAGTATAGTGCTTTGCCAGAGTTTTCCCTAGATGACACTGTTCGGGCAATTAATATGTTAAAACAAGGGAAAGCACCTGGCCTGGATAAAATTCTGGGTGATCTTGATAAATACAATGGCAGCATTTGGGTTCCATATGTGAATACTGTCACAAATGTGATCGTTACAGGTGCTCCAATCCCATCAACATGCAGAGGGGCCAAGATTGTGCCCATTGTCATTAAGTGGAACCCTGTTGTCCCCTCAAACTATTACCCCAGTAGCCTTCAGAAAGTATTTTCCAAGCAGATTTTAGATCAGCTAGTGGAGTGGATGCAAGCAATAATTTGCAAGCAGGGTTTAGATCCTCAACTAGCTCCATTGATCAAGTATTTCACTTTTTGCTGATCAAATGAAAGATAGAGGATGTAAAGGGTGGTGATCTCTGCGTGGTATTTGTAGACCTCCACGCTGCATTCGACCTGGTACCAAGAGAGACGTTGTGGGTGACTCTGCAGGAAATGGGGATCCCGGGAGAATTGCTAAAATTCATAGTTTGCCTCCATGAAGGGAACTTTGCCAGAATCTGCTGTGGCACTAAGGGAGAATTAACTGACCAAATCCCAGTTAAGAAAGATGTCCAGCAGGGATGCATTCTGACCCCTACTCTCTTTTTATTGTATATTAATAATTGCCTAAAGTTTTTAACTAGCTGTGCCAATGACTCGCGCTCGCTTGCTGGGCAAAAAATTCCAGGCCTCTTTTACCCAGACAACACTCTCCTTCTAGCTATAACTAGGATAGGCTTTCAAAACTTGGTTGATAGTTTCTTCGCATTTTGTAAAGATTATGGTTCGGAGGTGAATGTTGCCAAAACAAAGTTGATTATCTATACCAAGAGGAAGTGGGTACATGGCACAGTAAAGTTAGGCAGAGAGGCATTGGAGAGGGAATTAGAATTCGATTATTTAGGGGTCAGTCTGGCTGACTCTGGATCCTGGGCTCTCCAAATCGCCAAAAGTTCTCAAATTGTAAGCCATACAGTGGGGCCTTTCTTAGCATGGCAAGGAGGGCTCAGTGGTTTCCCATTGGCCCGGCAATAGAAATTTATAAAATGCCGGCATGTGGTGCTGCACTCTATGGGGCAGAACTATGTGGGTCCTGTAATTTGTCCTCCCTGAGGGTCAAAGAAACAACTTTTTAAGAGCCATTACTGGGTTGGGAAAGGGAACTCCCATGCTGTCCCTATCATTTGATGTGTAAATCCTATTTCAGTAATTAGGGAAGATGGGTGCAATAGAGGAACTGCCTGATGGGAACTGGGAGGCAGAATTATGAAAAGTGGCGCTGCACCTCGTGCAGCTCCACTTTTTCTGTGCCCCTTAGCACCCCCCTAACGCCACCATCTGTGTGCCATATTTGAAATATGGCGCACCATGACGGTAGTCAGGGGTACTAGCGTCATTATTTTTTATGCTAGTCCACTGCTTTGCAGCAGCAAAGCACACCGAGGCCCATTGAAAACAATGGGAACCTCCCTTTAACACCTGCTTTTAGTAGCCATTAAAAATGCAGATACAAATGACGCAAAGAAATCTCTTAGATTTCTTTGCGCCATTTATTCGGCTCCCCTAGCGCCAGAACACCCCCCTTGCATCCATTATGCCTGGCACAGGCAGAATGTAGCACAAGGGGTTACAAAAGTGGCGCAATGCAAGCAGTGCGCCACTTTGTAAATATGGTGCAGCGTTTTTAGCCTTCCAACACCACATTAGCGTAAAAAAATGACACTAATTTGGTGTTGGAATGGTGCTAGGCCCTCTTAAATCTGGGCCTTGGACTTTAAATGGTGATCAATAGTGGGAAAACTGAATGTAGGCTTCATGTCTGTTCAGGCTTGGGCACATTGTGGCGAACAGACCATTAGTGTATGGTAGTTGTCCACGGGCAGCCAGGGAGCTGTGGCTGCGATAGGATGCCGCCCAAGGGTCGCGTGGGCCCTACCAAATCGTGGGAGCTGTGGGTCAAACCGGGCCGTAACAGGTGATGGGAGAAACCCAAGAGGTCTAAGGGGGGGGGGGGGGGGGGGGGTTGGGGGAAGTAGGGTCTTCCTCCTGTGTCGCTTCAGCAAGCATATGTGGCAATGTCCGACTGGGAAGAGGCATAGCAAGTGAGGCACCACTCAAGGGGGAACATGGGGAGTGCCAATTCTTAGCATTCATCTTAGGGTGCCTAAGGATAACGTCATTGCTAGAGGGAGTGGCTTTAGTCAAATAGGTCCAGCGCCCGGAAGGCCAGAAGCACAGACATTCAGTGCGTGACATGTAGTCAATCAGGGGTTGCCAAATGCGGGCAAATTTATTTTCGGTAAATGCCAATTTGTGGGACATCTGTTCCATAGCTATGACATGCCATGGCCGAGTAAACCAGGCCGCTGGCGGTCTTCATTTTCCAAGCCAGAGATATGAGTTGTTTCGCTGTCCCAGTCATGTGGCGGACAAAATGCCAGGCTGTGTGGGTCATTGCTTCTGCATGATGGGTTTTAATTCCAGGACAGTGGTGTAGAAGTCAGCCGGGATAGGGAAACCCAACGTGTTCCTAATGTGGCTCAGGATCTTTTTCCAAAATATATTGAGGAGGGGGCATGATCACCAAATGTGCCAGAAATCCCCAACCGGGGCATTACACCTCCAACAAGTGGCAGAGGCAGTCGGAAACATGCAGAGTAAGCAGTCAGGGGTATAGTACCATCTCAGCATCAGTTTGCAGGCCGATTTATGCTGGGAGATGCTCCTGTGAGTTTTAGGGATCTTGTGCCAGAGAAGATCCTATTATTTCTGGCGTATACCCAGGGAGCTATCCAGTTCCCATTTAGTTTGGCTGGGATGTCGTGGGAAGGTGTGGGACTGTTGAAAGATGCTGTAGGTTTTGGAGATAAGACACTTGGGCCCATATTTATACTTTTTGACGCTAAACTGCGCTAACGCAGTTTAGCGTCAAAAAATTTAGCGCCGTCTAACGCCATTCTGAAGCGCCATGCGGGCGCTGTATTTATGGAATGGCGTTAGCCGGCGCAAGCAGACCGGCGCTGCCTGGTGTGCGTGGAAAAAAACCACGTAGACCAGGCAGCGCCGGCGTTGGGAAAAAATGACGTTAGGGCGTCTTAAAATGGGGCAAGTCAGGTTGAGGCAAAAAAATCGCCTCAATCCGATTTGCGCCATTTTTTGACGACGCCATTTCATGACTCCTGTCTTAGTAAAGACAGGAGTCATGCCCCCTTGCCCAATGGCCATGCCCAGGGGACTTGTGTCCCCTGGGCATGGTCATTGGGCATAGTGGCATGTAGGGGGGCACAAATAAGGCCCCCCTATGCCACCCCAAAAAAATAAAAAAATATAAAAAATTATACTTACCTGAACTTACCTGAATGTCCCTGGGGTGGGTCCCTCCATCCTTGGGTGTCCTCCTGGGGTGGGCAGGGGTGGCAGGGGGGTACCTGGGGGCAGGGGAGGGCACCTGTGGGCTAATTTTGAGCCCACAGGCCCCTTAACGCCTACCCTGACCCAGGCGTTAAATAGTGGCGCAAATGCGGGGTTTTTTGACCCGCCAACTCCCGGGCGTGATTTTTGCCCGGGAGTATAAATACGAAGCATTTGCAACGCCGTCATTTTTTTAGACGGGAACGCCTTCCTTGCATCTCATTAACGCAAGGAAGGCGTTCACGCCAAAAAATGACGCTATTTGCCCATACTTTGGCGCTAGACGCGTCTAACGCCAAAGTATAAATATGGCGTTAGTTTTGCGCCGAATTTGCGTCGAAAAAAACGACGCAAATTCGGCGCAAACGAAGTATAAATACGGGCCTTGGAGCCCACAAAGCAGTGTACCAGGGTTTCAAACAAGGTGAGAGAGCGAATGGCGCCTGCTGCGTTAGGGGGAAATAGGACCCAGTGGCATAGCTGGAAGTTTTGATGACATGACTTATCAGGGACAGCAAAGTCAATTTTGCATTGCTCGAAGGACTTGATGGTTGAACCTTGATATAGGTCTC
This sequence comes from Pleurodeles waltl, assembly GCF_031143425.1. Taxonomy (NCBI): domain Eukaryota; kingdom Metazoa; phylum Chordata; class Amphibia; order Caudata; family Salamandridae; genus Pleurodeles; species Pleurodeles waltl. The sequence goes on from NC_090438.1 coordinate 180,535,896, forward strand.
GCAAGGTCTGACAGTCACCCCTCTCCTAGTCCGAAAAAGATCCTGGGGCAAGGGCTGGTTTAATGTCTGGATTTCGAGTGATCAGGGTATTCGGTGAGGGAAAGGTGGTAAGGCCTCTGCCCACCGCTAATCTGTCCCAGATCTCCAAAACAGTGCAAGTCGGGTCACCAAGTATGTGCTCCAAGGGTGAAGGTGTCATGGTAGCCAGGCCAGGTCCCATAGTAGTCTGCAAGCAACCGCCTGATCCAAATGAAGCCGGTGCTTCTCGCTTTCCCTGATGACCCATTCAGAAATAAAAATTATGTGTGCAGCCCAATAGTAGTCTAAGAGGTTAGGGCACACAAGACGTGGTTCCTGGACAGCATCAAGAGGCTATTCAAGATGCAGGGTTGCCTTCCCTTCCATATGAAGGAGTGAAGATCCTTCTTCATGGTTTTTATGTCATCTACAGGGATGGGGGTAGGGAAGGACTGGAACAGATATAATAAATGAGTTAGAATGTTCATTTTTACCGCATTTATGCAGCCAAGCCAGAAGATTTGAGGAGACCTCCATCTACGCAGATCCTCTAATATAGCTTTACACCGCGGTCCCCAATTGGCTCAAGACTAGGTTTGTAAGGAGGGAGTAATGGTGAGGCGAAGATATTGTATAGATCTGGACAAGTTATTTCTATAAAAAGCGCTCCCACCACTGTCATGCCCATCAGAATTATGCAAAAAGAACAATTGATGGACGGAATGCAGAACAAATCAAACATTCACCCCAGTCACAAATCTGGGTTTAATCCATCAGGTTTTTTGCTCACCAGGCCATTCCAGTTTGGATCCAGCCATATGCAAATCAGTCTTGACCCTGTTCCCCATGAGAACAGTCCAGCCTGAACTGCCAGGCCAGGTCCTCCCTGGACCAGAAACAAGCATCCTGGGACCGATTTCGGGCTTTCACCCCTCTTCAGCGAGGCTAGCTTGAATCCAGTGGCACAGTGAGCCCGGGACTCACAGCTGGGCATGTCCGGCGCACTTATAGCGACAAAACCAAACAAACACAAATAATGGATTAAATGCGGAACCAATCAAGCATTTACCCCCAGTCACAGATCTGGGTTTAATCCATCAATTCTTTTGTTCACCATGCCACCCCAGTTTGGACCCAGCCATATGTAAATGAGTCTTGACCCTGTTCCCCATGGGAACAGTCCAGCCCGAACTGCCAGACTAGGTCCTCCCTGGACCAGAAACAAGCAAGCCTGGCTGATGAAGGGTGATACCCTGAAACCGGCCTTATTTATCACATATTCCTACTAGTTCCCACATGGAAGCAACTCTCCTACTAGTTACAATCATTCCAATGTGGCGGCCATCCTACAATGTCAACAATTCTCAAACTAGCAAACATAAGGAGGATATAAGGATGAAAAACAGAGAAAGTTTCTAAAAAGACCAAAAGAACTACCAGGAAAGTAGAGTTCTAACCTTCAGCAAGAAATATAATGATATAAAAAGACAATGGAAGATATCACACAACTTGGCCACCATGGAAGGTGATAAGTTCACTGAAACAGATGGCTCAGCCAGTGATCGGAGCCAAAGTGATGCCTCAGAAGGAAGTTCTAACGTGCAACAAGATGCTGTTTCTTAAAGCCAGCACAATTTTGGGAGGATCTACGCATGCTCCAACAGGAGAAGAATTTGCAAAGTTGGAAGAAGGGCAGAGGTAAGGAACAGGGAAGGGGAAGAGGAAGAGGAGGTTGTGGACGAGGGAAAGGTGGAGGAACAAAAAAACTAGAAGAGAAGGCTGGAAGCAGAACTGCAACAACCCCCATGGGAATGACGATGAGGGGCCAGAAGTCAGGAGAATGAAGAAGCAAGCGAACAATGTGGTAAATGTATTTACTCGCATTTTGACTTCGACCGAGATAAAGGTCCTGAAATTGGGCCTTTCTTTTTGTCCATTTAACAATTTCAAATATTTTGTGAGTAGGGTGGATCTCTTCCAGTTTACCAGGAAATTGAAATTTCATAAATGGCATGCCTTAAAAAACAATAGACTCCACCCGATTGTTGTTAATGCTTCAGGGACTAGCGTTCTCAGCATTGGGGATATGGATGTATTGCATACCCTAGTAGAACTAAAATCAGAGGGAATAATCAGTGGGAAGGATTTTGAGAGCTTGGACATTACAGGTGTGGACTTGAATCTTAATTAACCCAGCAGTTTTAAATCAAAGTCCATCTTTAGTCATACTTTGCCTCATTTTGCCATTGATACATTTGAAGCCCTTGTGATTCATGTCCTCAAGTTACGGACTAAACGGTGCAGATGGCAATATGATAATTTAACAAGGAATAGAGATTGGCAATAAAAGTTCTCAGGGAGCACCATGACATTGTTAACTGCCAATCGGATAAGGGTGGTAATGTTGTGGTACTTCCCACCTCTGCTTATCTAAATTAAGGTTATAACCAGTTGAACCATGTGGGCTGCTATGCACGGGTGTCAAGGGATGACATTGATGTGGCTAATGCTCAATATTAAGACATGCTGTCTGATTGGAAGGATTGTGGTCTGGTGGAATGGTAGAAGTATATTTTTCTGTTAAACAAGTGCCCTAAGATACCAAGGGCCATATTTATACTTTTCGACGCACAACTGCGCCAACGCAGTTGTGCGTCAAAAAATCTAACGCCATTCTGAAGCGCCATGCGGGCGCCGTATTTATTCAATGACGTTAGCCGGCGTTAGCCGGCGGAGCTGCCTGGTGTGCGTAAAAAAAAAAGACTTACACCAGGCAGCGCCGGCGTAGGGGAATATGGAGCTTGGGCGTCAAAAAATGGGGCAAGTCAGGCTGAGGCAAAATTTTCGCCTCAACCCGATTTGCGCCATTTTTTTTTACTCCCAACCCCCATTGAAATGACTCCTGTCTTAGCAAAGACAGGAGTCATGCCCCCTTGCCCAATGGCCATGCCCAGGGGACATATGTCCCCTGGGCATGGCCATTGGGCATAGTGGCATGTAGGGGGGCACAAATCAGGCCCCCCTATGCCACAAAAAAAATAATAATAATACTTACCTGAACTTACCTTAAGTTCCCTGGGATGGGTCCCTCCATCCTTGGGCGTCCTCCCGGGGTGGGCAAGGGTGGCAGGGGGTGTCCCTGGGGGCATGGGAGGGCACCTCTGGGCTTCTTCCAAGCCCACAGGTCCCTTAACGCCTGCCCTGACCAGGCGCTAAAAAACGACACAAAAGCGGCTGGACGTCATTTTTTTTGACCCGCCCACTCCCGGGCGTCATTTTTGCCCGGGAGTGTAAATACGGCGCACATGCCTCGGAGTCATTTTTTAGGAGGGAACGCCTACCTTGCATATCATTAACGCAAAGCAGGTGTCCACGCTAAAAAATGACGCAAACTCCATGAACTTTGGTGCTAGACGCGTCTAACGCCAGAGTATAAATATGGAGTTCGTTTTGCATCGAATTTGCGTTAAAAAAACGACGCAAACCCGGCGCAAACAGAGTATAAGTATGGCCCCTATTGTAGTCACTTCCCAAGATACAGAAAGACCCGTGGGACCACCGGGTAGACCTGTAGTGTCTTTGTTGTGTAGCCATTTTAGCTCCATACACGTTATTTTAACATACTAGACCTGCCGCTGTGCACTTTAACCTAGATATATTTTATTTGGCTTCACTTTATTATTGTTTAAGTAGTCACTTTCACGGTCTTGTTTTATTTCTCTCTATCTAGCTGTTTTTGCCTTGTTCTCAAACAAGAGATTCTTGCTCACTCTGTGCTTCTTCCAAGGCTGCAGTAAGATAGGTTGCCGATGAAAGTGGTATAAGTTTTGTCTCTGACATTCATAGAAAACACATATCTTTACATAGGGACATTTTCTCAGAACATCAGCTGTTTTATTATAAAAATACTTTCCTGTCCCTTATACGTTAGAGGGAGATTCCAGCCAGAGAACCACAACTGTATGCTGATTGCTAAATGATTCGCTACAGCTGCTTCTGCAGACTTCAGGCCTTTGCTCAGGTATGGGGGATGATGTCTTCCCAGGGGAACCTGAAGGGCAGAATTAGAGCTTAACACGCTGTGCTCTATTATAGCCTAGGTAGTAATTAGTCTATTGATTCTAGTGACAATATGGTAGCGTTATTTCTATGCTTTACTATCCTTGTCACAATCTTAATCTTGTCATGCTGTATCGTCCTGGTTATTGCAGTCCATGCTTTGCTATCTAAGATGCAGTCGCTTTATTAAAGCATTGTTGAAACCTATACTGCCTCTGTTTGTCATTGTGTATGTGAGACTAATGTAACTGAGAGAAACAGATGAGACCTGAGTGACCATGACTTCTCTGAGAAATCAATTATTTCACGCACTCAGCTGCCCAATCATCCCACCCTTGGGTGGCGATGAGGCACTGCTAGTTAGCCAGAGCAAAACCCGAATTGGAGTGACAGGTGTCACCTGTAGTGGGTCAGACTCAGTCTCCCGCATGACAGGCGATTCTGCCACTCAAAATCCAGGAGTCTCATTAGAATAATGAGAGCCTACGCTACATCTTCAAAGGGATCCCTTTCAGAGAATGCATCTAGATATATTGATTTCCACTTTAGACATTGTCACCTCTCTCCCTTCCTACATCAAAGATAGTAAGGGCTTCCTTAGGTGGATCTATGACATGCCTTGGGAGGATGATTATTTACTGGTTACACTTGAAGTTACCTGTTTGTACACCAGCATAAAACACGAGGATGGAATCACAACTTGCAGGCACTTTCTCACAGCACTCTTTTTGTCTTTCTTCCATCATGCAGAAATGCTCCTGACGATGGTCAGGTACTGTCTAGAGAATAACTTTTTCTAATTTGACAAACAATTGTTTAGACAAGTTCAAGGTACAGCGATGGGCACATGTTTTGCTCCCAGTTATGCCAACCTCTTTATGGGATGGTGGGAGCAGCATGTGTGCCTACCCATGAATGACTTTAACATACATGTCATTCTGTAGACAAAGTATATGGTTGACCTGTTCCTCATTTGGAAAGGGAACAAAGAACAGGCATCAGAATTTATTGCGAAATTAAACAAGAATTATGTCAACCTGAAGTTTGTGAGTACCATTACTAAGGTTAGTGTAGCATTTCTTGACCTCAAAGGGGAAGTATCACACAACAAATTGACCACCAAACTTTTCAGAAAAAGTGAAGCAGGGAACATTCTTTTGCACGCACATAGCAGTCATCAAATCTATCTGATTAACAGTATCCCCCATGGAGAGTTTTTAAGGGCAGGGAGAAACTGAAAGCACTGAGGCTGATTTTCAAAATGAGTGTAGGGACATGACAGCCCATTTTAAGGATAGGGGCTACAGCACAAATTGTTTGTCCTCCGCTCTTACTAAAGCCCTTAAGGTTGATAGAGAATCTCTACTAGTGGACTGCACAAGACATGGTAAACAGCTAGAATCTGTGGAAAGAAGTCACATCAGGTTCAATACTACATTTAACCGTCAAGCAGGTAGGCTATTATTTATTTTTCGAAGAGATTCATTAGACATGTAGGCCCCCTTGGGCTAGATTGTGATGCAGTGCTCATGGGAAATGAAGTTTATACAGGATGGTTCTCGCTTTGTGTCATCCTGGATGCGGGGCCAATAGGGACTAGATGTTATTCGATTGTACACTGCAAAAAAAATCCATACAGTGTGCCTTGCATATAGCTTAGCGGCATACTTATATTGAAGTTTGCTTTATTTAACCAAGTTTGATAGGACAACTGCGTGGCATTTCTATAACGTTGATTTGGTAATTTTGAGTTATCCTCATTTTAATTTTATGTGATATTGTACAGTTTATTTGGGGTCTCATCATCTTTTTGACATTCTAAGATGGCCGCCACATTGGAATGATTACTCTTGGAGATTCAAAGACCCACCCTCTTTCTGTGTTGACTTGGGTGATTATTTTAGTTGCTTTTTTTCCTATATTGCCTTAACCCATGATCAAGGCGTGTTTCATGCTGAAACGTGTTGGGTTTTGTTTTGGTGTGCTGGCAGTGGAATAAAGTATGCACTGAAAAAGAAAACAAAAGGGCGAAATACGTTGGGTTTTGTTTTGGTGTACTGGCACCGGAATAAAGTATGTAATGAAGATATTTGGAGTCCAATTTCATGCCCCTGGAATGCATGTTTCCACAAAGTGAAAGAGTGTTTTGAAAATTGAGTGGGCACCTCACCAGCACGTGCACCACAGTCAGGGGGGCCCGTCCGGAGGAGGACTGCAACTTTATATATAAATATATTCAATACAAAATGGTCTGAAAGACATTTTCGGTGCACACACTCCACTGCCGGTGAAGGTGACGGAGGAGACTACCCTCGATTAACATTAATGGCGAAAATATTCACTGCACTCCAGGAGGTTTACAAAAGGTCTACTTTATTGTTGCAGCAACCACCAACGCGTTTCGACTTCTCACAAGTGTTGCTCACAGTTAGTGAGTCCTTTTACCTTTTTCCTTGAATAGTACTGGTCAATGATGCCCATTATGATGCATTCTGGACCATTTAGTTACTTTTTACAAAAACAAACAAAAACATTTTGAATAGTAAATAGGTTTCCTAACGATTCTTAATACTATAACTCCATTAATATATTTTTGAAGAAAATGTTTTTCTTACTTATTTTGTAAACTTTAAATATACCTGGCTAGAGCTAATGCATGTATCCTAATTGATTCTTAATGTACAATGTTAGTATATATTGTTGCCAATAATGTCTGAGTGCCCTTTTCAAATATTTCTTCATACTGAAATTATTTCCTTTTTATGGCCCCAAATAATGCATCTATAAAGAACAATTTTGTCATTCAATCATATAATTTCCTCAATATTTCACCTTGTGCTCTTTGTATCCCTAATTCAATATGCGATTTAGGATATTTTCTTTGGAGAAATCATTGTTTTGCATTTCAAAATAGTTTTTCCATTTCATTATCATCAGAACAATTTCTTCTTGTTCTTAAAAATTCACCAAAAGGGACACATTTGAGCAGTGGTTTTGGATGGAAACTAGTCCCATGTAATATACTGTTTGTGGCAGTTTCTTTCCTATACATGGTTGTGTGTAATTGGTTGTTTTCCACATAAACCTTAACGTCTAGGAAATTGATCTCTGTAGCATTAATGCTGTAAGTAAATTGTAAACCACAATGATTTTGATTTAACTTACAAAAATAGGTATTGAATTCTTCCTCTGAGCCATTCCATATGATAACTAAATCATCTATGTAACGAAGCCAAAGAATGATTTTATCCGGATCTTCCTGATATATGTCTTGCCAAGCAACTTCTCTCTCCCACCTCCCCATAGTTAGGTTTGCATAACTTGGAGATAGAGAAATGCCAATAGCTGTCCCACGCAACTGTTTATATATTTGATGATTGAACAGGAACACATTGTTTAGTAAGCACATCTCAACCATTTCTAAAAGCATCATTGAATGTTTGGTTTCTTTAATGTTCCTTTGTCGTAATAAATATGCTAGAGCCCGGGTTGATCAGTCCAGGGGGGGCCGAAAAAAAGGGGGTGTACCAAAACACTTTTTCCCCATTCATTGTTCCATAGGGATTTCGAACAGCAATAACCGCTGAAAATACTGCAGGGAATTACACGAAATTTGTCAGTAAGATGGATCCTGGTCTAGAAAATTACCTTTTTGTGTTTTGCTGTGAATCTGTTTGGTACTTTTGTGGTAATTAACAGGGAAAGAATGTGTATATAGAGGGACATGGATCCATCGCGCATCCGACCCGGACTGCCGCAAATCCCCGAACCACAATTAGGAGTGTGATTGGCTGGGTGCCAGCCTTTCAAAAAGTTGCGGCTGCCATTTTGTCAACCGGCAACGGTCCTGGGGCATGGATTTTCCTTGAGAAATGGGTAGAAGGGGTCAGGGTGGAGGTACTCTGACTCCATGGGGATAATGTATGGATTTGTGAAGGATGAATTATGAGTTTAAAAAGGTTAAAAGCTCCTTTTTTTTACACCCGTGGATCCGCGACTCTGTTGCGGTGCTCAGAACGGCCACCCGTGTAACGTTACGACGGAGTTGTGAACCCTGCCGATGAAAGAATAAAATATATATGTTTAAACACATACTGTTGCACACACTGTCAAATCCACTCACAGACCCACTCAGACACTCACACACCCACTTACAGCCCCAGTTAGAGACACACACCCACTAACAGACCCACTCACACACTTAAGCACCCACTCACAGATCCACTCAGACACTAATTTACCTACTTACTGACCCACTCAGACCCTCAGGCACCCACTAAGAGACCCACTAAGACCCTATCACACCTACTCACAGACCGACTGAGACACTGACACACCCACTCACATACCCACTGAGATGCTGACTCACCCACTCACAGACCCACTCACAGACTCTCCCACCCACTCACAGATCCACTGACACACTCACACACCCACTCACAGATCTACTCAGACTCTCATGCACACACAGATCCACTCAGACCCTCATGCACCCGCTCACAGACCCACTCCGACACTCACTCACAGACCCACTCAGACACTCATGCACCCACTCAGATACCCACTCCCACACTCATGTATCCTCTCACAGACCCACTCGTATACTGATGCACCCACTCAGAGACTGATGCACCCATTCATAGACCCACTCAGAGACTCAGCCACACACTCACAGACCCACTTACACACTCACACACTCACAGATTTTTCTCAGACCCTCATACACATACAGATCCACTCAGACCCTCATGCACTCACTCACAGACCCACTCAGACCCTCATACACCTACTCACAGACCCACTCAGACACTCACACACCCACTCACAGACCCACTCAGAGACTCATGCCTTCACTCATAGACCCTCAGTCAAGCACCCACTCACAGATCCACTCAGACACTCATGCACCCACTCACATACCCACTCAGACAGTCATGTCACCATTCACAGACCCACTCTGACACTCATGCACCCACAGACAGAAGGAACCATAGCACTTAGACTGCCCTCCTCGCAGCCACATACGACTTTCGCACCCTCCTTGACCGAGGCAAGTTCATCGCCCTCATCCTCCTGGACCTTTCTGCTGCCTTCGACACAGTCTCACGTGACACGCTACGCACCCGCCTCCATCACGCCGGCATCCGAGACTCAGTATTGCAATGGCTCTCCTCGTTCCTCATCGGCAGAACACAGAAGGTCCGACTCCCCCCCTTTCTCTCAGAAGCCACCAAGATCAGCTGCGGCGCTCCCCATGGATCCTCACTGAGTCCCACCCTCTTTAACCTCTACATGACCCCACTAGCTGCCATTGTCAGAAGCCACTCATTCAACATCGTCTCCTACGCTGATGACACCCAACTGATAGTCTCCCTCACCAACAACCCGACCACCGCCAAAAACAATTTCCACAAAGGAATGAAAGCAGTCGCCGCTTGGATGAAAGATAGTTGCCTCAAACTGAACTCGGACAAAACAGAAGTCCTCATCCTCGGCTCCAAACACTCCACCTGGAACGAGTCCTGGTGGCCCACTGCCCTCGGAAACGCCCCACCAACCACTCCCGCAACCTCAGCGTCATCTTAGACTCATCGCTCTCAAAGGACCGACAGGTGAGCGTAGTCTCATCAGGTTGCTTCCACACCTGCGAATGCTTCATGAAATGTTCAAGTGGATCCCCACCGAAGCCAGAAGGACAGTCACCCAGGCCCTCTTCAACAGCCGCCTCGACTACGGCAATGCAGTTTACGCTGGAACCATTGCCAAGACCCGGAAAAGACTACAACGCATCCAGAACTCTTCCGCCCGTCTCATCAAGAACGCCCCATGACACAGCCACAACTCCGCTCTTCTAAGAGACCTACACTGGCTGCCTATTGACAAGAGAATCACCTCCAAGCTCTTGACCCATGCCTACAAGGCCCTACACGACGCTGGACCAGCCTACCTCAACCACAGACTCTCCTTCTACACTCCCGATTTTTCACTTCCTCACATTGTGCGAGCATTACACTTTCCTCTGAGTAATTCCGTCTAACTCTCAAGAATTCACCATACGGTATGCTTCTCAATAGACTTTGGGGATGAAAACTTGTACCATGTAGAAGACTATTTGTTGATGTAGGTTTTCGATACATTATTGTCTGTAACAATTGATTGTGTACATAAACTTTAATGTCCAAAAATTCTATTTCCTTCCTATTGGTTTTGTATGTAAATTTCCAACCAACTTCATTGATATTTAAGATCTCAAAAAATTCCTGAAATTCCTTTTCTGTTCCCTTCCAAATAATGAACAAATCATCAATGAATCTCAACCAAGGTTGTTCTTTTTCCATATCTTGGTTATTCTCTTCTCTTCAAGCCACCTCTCTCTCCCACCAACCCATGGTAAGGTTGGCGTAGCTTGGAGAGAAAGAAACTCCCATGGCTGTCCCTTGTGTTTGTAAAACAATTTAATGATTAAACATAAAAATGTTATTAGTTAGACACATTTCAATCATAGCTAACAACATCTTATAATGTTGTAATTATTGAATATTACGTTGCCTCAAAAAATATTCAACATCCTTGAGACCTACTTTGTGTCTAATAGATGTATACAAGGACACCACATCCACTGTTACCAACAAATATTCCTCCTGCCAATTAATGCCCGTAAGTGTTCTTAAAAAGTCCCCCCTATCCTTAATATAAGAGCTCAAAGTTGGAACCAGGGGTGCCAAATAATAATCAACATATTCTCATACAAAGCACCACAACTTGAAATAATCGGTCTGCCTGGTAGGTTATTTAATGTTTTATGTATCTTCGGCAGAAAGTAGATTGTAGGTATAGCAGGAAATTCATTATATAGGAAATGATAATCATTTTCATTGATCAGATTTTCATCTCGCCACTGATTTAATATACAATCCAATTTTTTAATCAAACCTTCCATAGGATTCTTTTTTAATCTACAATAGTTGTTCTTGTCATTCAGTTGCCTGTATGCTTCACATTTGTAGTCTTGTACATTCATAATAACTATGTTTCCTCCCTTATCCGCTGGTTTCATTTCTATTGTCTTGTTCATTTTTAAATTTTCCAGGGCTTGTCTTTCACCCAATGTCAGATTTTCTCTTCTGCTCTCCTGATGTTTTTTTCTTTTTCTTAGTTTGTCCAGATCTTTTACCACAAATTCATGAAAGATGTCTATTTTGTTTCAGGATTAAATATTGGACAGAACTTCGATTGTGCTTTCAGAGAACTATATTGGTGTTGATTAGTTCTTATATCCAGCATTTCTAAAATTTCCTTTTCTGAGAGTTCTTCTTCATCCAAATTATGTATAAGGTCGTAACAAGTTTTTAAATCCTGTATTTGATCAATATTCAGGTCAGTATCTTTCATCTCCTTATGACCTTCATGAACATTTGTTTTAACTTTGTTGGCAATTGTCTTTCTTAATTGGAGTTTTCTCTTTTACGAAGGCGTGTCTTACAAATATACCATGAAGAAATATTAGTCTTGAATATCAGGAAAGCAATTTTGTAAACAAATGGTAATTTACATAAACTCAATATTAGATTAGAATGAAGCATGGATAGGAGTAATAGATGAGGACTAAAAAGAACTCACTCCAACATTACATAAGGAATCCATTATAAAGTATAATATACGAATGGATACAAAGGAAAGTCATAGAGAATAGGTTAATGTTTAAAAACTACATGTCCCAGAATACAACATCATAGTCAACTGATAAGGCACTATATAAGTACGGTGGAAAGAGACGTTGTTTACCTGTGATCAAGACCTGTTTAGGTTGAAACGCGTTGGGTGGCAGAATCACTTTTTATGAAATGACAATAAAAGGCTGAAATAATAACTTCCTGGAGTGCGATGGATCATTTTTTTGAAGAAATTTTTAGGAGTTTTGGTCGCTAACTTCTTCATCGGCACCGGCAGCAAGAGCGCGCGATGCGCAAGTGGCCATATATATATGTCATTGTTAAGCTTTAAGTGCAATAAGCTTGCCAGGATCAGCCTTTCTAGCTACTTTGATGACTGATAGATTAAGACTATTTTTTAATGTAATAAAAAACAAAAACATACCTTCCAGAAAGCTGTGCATCTGTTCTACATATGGTGACCATGTGGAACTTTCTGAAGCATTGAAGGACACGTGAAACCCACTCAAGTGGGGTCTAATCATTACTCCTTGGAGGAAAGACATTCAGAGTTAACCATTCCACATACAGTCAATTTCAGACATTAGAATTAATAATATTGAAAAGGTACATTTCAAATAAGCATGCATCTACCCGTGCAAAGAGCATCTCTAGTGCTGGGGGCACATTCGCCAGGCAATGGCACATACAGCACAGTCTGCACCAATTTATATGGTATAAGGACTGGTGAAGGCACTTAATTTTATTTTACAATTTTAGAAATTGGCATTGGAGTTATAGTTTTCTCTACAGTTTATTGTATTTTGTTGCAGCAACGTTACCACATTGGGTTTGTTTTCTTCGTTCTGGATGGATTAGTAAACAGGTTCAGTGTCACTAAGCACATTCAAATATACTGCAAACCAGTGTAGTTCTGCTGCTATTTCACTGTTTCTGTTTGCCTGGTGCAGGTAGTAGTGCCGCTATTCCACTGTTTCAGTTTGCCTGGTGCAGGTAATAGTGCTGCTATTCCACTGTTTCAGTTTGCCTGCTGCAAGTAGTAGTGCTGCTATTCCACTGTTTGTTTGCCTGGTGCAGGTAATAGTGCTGCTATTCCACTGTTTCAGTTTGCCTGCTGCAGGTAGTAGTGCAGCTATTCCACTGTTTGTTTGCCTGGTGCAGGTAGTAGTGCTGCTATTTCACTGTTTGTTTGCCTGGTGCAGGTAGTAGTGCTGCTATTTTACTGTTTGTTTGCCTGGTGCAGGTAGTAGTGCTGCTATTTCACTGTTTGTTTGCTTGGTGCAGGTAATAGTGCTGCTAGTCCACTGTTTCTGTTTGCCTGGTACAGGTAGTAGTACTGCTATTGCACTGTGTGTTTACCTGCTGCAGGTAGTAGTTCTGCTATTCCACTGTTTATGTTTGCTTGGTGCAGGTAGTAGTGCTGCTATTCCACTGTTTGTTTACCTGTTGCAGGTAGTAGTGCTGCTCTTCCACTGTTTCTGTTTGCCTGGTGCAGGTAGAAGTGCTGCTATTCCACTGTGTGTTTACCTGCTGCAGGTAGTAGTGCTGCTATTCCACTGTTTGTTTACCTGCTGCAGGTAATATTGCTCTGTTGCACTGTTTCTCTTTCCCTGGTGCAGATAGCAGTGCTGCTGTTGCACTGTTTCTGCTTACCTGGTGCAGTTATTACTGCTGCTGTTGCACTGTTTCTGTTTACCTGGTGCAGGTAAAATTGCTGCTGTTGCACTGTTTCTGTTTACCTGGTGCAAATAATATTGCTGCTGTTGCACTGTATCTTTTTACCTCTATTGGGTAGTAGGGCTGCGGTTGCTCTGTTTCTGCTTACCCGGGGCAGGTAGCACCGTTATTGTTCACTGCTGCTGCTGTACTGTTTCTTTACTCCTCTGGCAGGCAGTACTGCTGCTGTCACATATGGTGTATGTAGAAGTGTTGCTGTTACATTGCTGCTTCATTCTTCCTCAAGACAGTATTACTGTTTTCCCTGTATTTCTGCACACTTGGAGTAGCTAATGTTTCTCTAAACCCAGTGCAGGTAGTGCAGCTGTTTTGACACTAAATCCGTGCACTGTGAAATATGTGTTAGGCTTTTGTGATATAAGAATTCCTACTCCTGTCCCTCTCTTTCAAAACACATGCTGCACATAGTAATCCTGCTGCTACAATTTGTACACATGAGGCAGGCAACCACTGTTTAGACCTGGTTCAGTCAGTGCTGGTTCTGCTGTTCTCTGTCTGTGCCCCTGGCGCAGAAGTGTTTGTGTTCTAACACTGCTTAGACCTGGTTCAGTCAGTGCTGGTTCTGCTGTTCTCTGTCTGTGCCCCTGGTGCAGAGGTGTTTGTGTTCTAACACTGCTTAGACCTGGTTCAGTCGGTGCTGGTTCTCGTGCACTCTCTCTGTGCCCCTGGGGCAGACGGGGTTGGAGTTCTAACACTTTTTAGACCTGGTTCAGTCAGTGCTGCTTCTCGTGGACTCTGTCCCTGCTGCTGATGGGGTTGGTGTTCTAACATTGGTTAGACTTGGTTTAGGCAGTACTGTTCCTATCACTCTGACTCTGTGCACCTGGTTCAGGCAGCACTGGTACTGCTGGACTCTGTGCCCCTGTCGCAGACGGTGTTGGTGTTATAACGCTGTTTAGACCTGGTTCAGGCCGTGCTGGTTCTGCTGTACCCTGTCTGTTCCCCAGGTTCAGAGGTGTTGGTGTTCTAACACTGTTTAGACCTGGTTCAGTCAGTGCTGGTTCTCGTGGACTCTCTGTCCCTGGTGCAGACGGGGTTGGTGTTCTAACATTGTTTAGACTTGGTTTAGGTAGTACCGTTCCTGTCACTTTCACGCTGTGCACCTGGTTCAGGTAGCACCGGTACTGCTGTACCCTGTGCTCCTGTTGCAGACGGTGTTGGTGTTCTAACACTGTTTAGACCTGGTTCAGTCAGTGCTGGTTCTCGTGGACTCTCTGTCCCTGGTGCAGACGGGGTTGGTGTTCTAACATTGTTTAGACTTGGTTTAGGTAGTACCGTTCCTGTCACTTTCACGCTGTGCACCTGGTTCAGGTAGCAGCGGTACTGTTGTACCCTGTGCTCCTGTTGCAGACGGTGTTTGTGTTCTAACACTGTTTAGACCTGGTTGAGTCAGTGCTTGTTCTTGTGCACTCTCTGTGCCCCTGGTGCAGACAGGGTTGGTGTTCTAACATTGTTTAGACTTGGTTTAGGCAGTACTGTTCTGATTCTGTGCACCTGGTTCAGGCAGCAATGGTACTGCTGGACTCTGTGTCTATGGTGCAGACGGTGTTGGTGTTCTAACACTGTTTAGACCTGGTGCAGGCCATGCTGGTTTTGCTGCAATCCGGCTGTACCCCTGGTGCAGACAGTGTTGGTGTCCTTACGCTGTTTAGACCTGGTTTGGGCAGTACTCTTCCTGTCACTTTGATTCTGTGCACCTGGTTCAGATGCAGCAGTACTGTTCTTCTTAGACCAGTTCCAAACTCACTGTTCAGCTATTACTGTTATGATCGCACTGATGTGTCCTGTATGATTTGAACACTGAATCTCACACGGCTGCTGTTGCAATGTTTTTCATCACCTGTGTAGGGACTTTTGCTACTGTCATGGGTTTATGCACACCTGGGGGCATACTTATGGGGGACTGGCGTAGGGCAGCACAGCAAGTATTGATGCTCCGCTGGCTTTTACCGGCTGTTTTGCCCTGGCCAAACTGACATGTGCACTTTGAAGCTCTCCACTCAGCGGTCTTAGGACAGCTGGGTGGAGACGGTGCACAGGCCTCTGGGGCCTGAAGGATGAAGGAGCACCCAGCCAGGCCGTTCCATCCAATCCAGGTGCTGCTCTCATGCTGGTTAACAGCATAGGCAGCAGCGTCTGGATTGGTTAGGGGAGCTCTTCCTCTATCGGAGAGCAGAACAACACGGAGGAGGATGCGCAGCCCATGGGTAAGTGTTGTTTTTTGTTTTAAATGTGTAATATATGTGTGTGCAACGCATGTGTGTGTAATGCATGTAAGTGTGTAATGCATGTAAGTGTAGTGGTCGTGTTTATTTCATAGTTAGCATTATGGTATTATTTGGGCTTTTGGAGTGATGGGTGGTTTACTTTGGGGTTTTGGAGGGAGGGGGTGTTTGTTTCTTTGCGAAGTGGTGGGGCATTTCACTCACCCACCACTTTCAAAGGCTACAAGCCAACACCGATCCCAAGTGCAGATAGTACTGAAATTGTCCCAGAGTGTCTGCATTATAGATGCAGGTAGTACTGGTGCTGTCATTCAGTGTCTGTATCTTTGATGCAGGTAGTACTTCTGCTATCACAGTGTGTTGATGTCTCTTGTGCAGGTAGGACAGAAGCTGTGGCATAATGCCAGTACCACTTATAATGCTGTCACATTGTGGCAGTACCCATAAGGCAGGTAGTACTGAAGCTGCCCCAGGGTGTCTGTGACATACATGCAGATAGTACCCATACTGTCACGTTGTGTCTGTATTTCTGATGCAGGTAGACCAAAGCTGCCCCAAAGTGTTCATACCATAGGTGCAGGTAGTACTCATGCAGTCACATTGTGCCTCTAGCCCTAAGGCAGGTAGTACTGGTGCTAACACTCAGGCCCATATTTATACTTTTTTAGTGCCGCATTTGCGCCATTTTTTTACGCAAAATTGGCGCAAACTTACAAAATGCAATGGTATTTTGTAAGTTTGTGCCGATTTTGCGTAAAAAAACGACGCAAATGCGGCGCTAAAAAAGTATAAATATGGTCCAACTGTATTTTGTAAGTTTGTGCCGCTTTTGCGTCAAAAAGCAGTGCAAATTTGTCGCAAAAAAAAAGTATAAATACGGGCCTCAATGTCTATACCACTGATGCAGGGTGTACTGCTGAAGTATTTGTCTGTGTCTCTTGTGCAAGTAGTGCCTAAGCTGTGGCACAGTGTCAGTGCCATGCTGTCACGCTGTCTGAATTCTGACCTAGATGGTACTGAAGTTGCCCCAGAGCGTCCCAACCAAAGATGCCGATAGTACTGCTGCTGTTGCGAAGTGTCAGTACTCCTGGCACAGGTAGTGGTGGTGCTCAGTATCTGTAATCCTGGTGCAGGTAGTTCTGGTGCTGTTGCTCAGTGTCAGAACCCCTGATGCAAGCAGTACTGGTGCTGTCGCTCAGTGTCAGAAGTCAGAATCCCTGGTGCAGGTAGTACTCCAGCTGCCCAAGAGTGCCAGTACCATGGATGCATATAGTACTCATGCTGTCACATTCGCTCTGTCTCACTTGTACAGGTAGTACTCAAGACGTCCTAGAGTGTCCGTATCACAGACGCAGGTAGTACTGGTGCTGCTGCTCAGTGTCTGTGTCCCTGATGGAGGTAGTCCTGGTGCTGCTGCTCAGTGTCTGTACCCCTCGTGCATGCAGTACTGGTGTTGCTCAGTGTCATTCCTCCTAGTGCAGGTAGTGCTGGTGCTGTCACTTGGTGTCAGTACCCTTAGTTCAGGTAGTGCTGGTTCTGTCACTCAGTATCAGTACCTCTAGTGCAGGTAGTACTTGTACTGTTGGTCAGTTTCAGAACCTCTGGAGCAGGCAGTACTAGTGCTGTCACTCACTGTCTGTACACCTGATGAAGGTAGTACTGGTGCTATTGCTTAGTGTCAGTACCCCTGATACAAGTAGTACTGTTTGTGTCACTCAGTGTCTGTACCATAGATGAGATAGTACTGGTGGTGCCACTCAGTGCCAGTACCCCTGGTGGAGGTAGTAAGGGTTCTGTTGCCGAGTGTCAGTACCCCTGATGCAGGTAGGACTGGTGATGTTGCGTAGTGTCTGTACTATAGATGCAGGTTGCACTAGTGCTGTTGCTCATTGTCAGTATCTATGGTGCAGGCAGTACTGATGCTGTCGCACAGAGTCAGTACCTGTCGTTCAGTGTCTGTACCATACATGCAGGTAGTACTGGTGGTGTTGCTCAGTGTCTGTACCATAAAGGCAGGTTGTACTGGTGCTGTCACTCAGTGTCAGTACACCTGATGTAGGTAGTACTGGTGCTGCCTCTCAGTGTCAGTACCCCTGGTGCAGGTACTACTGATGCTGTCGCTCAGTAGCTGTGCCATTGATTCAGGCAGTATTCCTGCTCTCACGTTGTTTCTGTGCTGCTGGTGCATGATGGCGGGGTACAGCGTGCTCTGATATTATTAAGCTAATAATCTTCCTGACCAGACCTTAAAAGACTTTAAGCTCCACTGTTAAGGTCAGGCTAACGCTGGCTTAAAATGCATTGACAAAGTCAGCCTTTGAGTTGAAAAACACAGCTAGGGTGTGATGAAGCTGAAATGAAGGTTTTACATTTATTAGCGCATAAACGTAGAGTGAAATAATCATGTGTGACTCTAACCGAACTAATAAAGATTGTACGGGGACGAAATGTGCCCTCAGAGTAGTTTGCCAACATTTATAAGCGTGCTTTATATAACGTGATGTATTAGAAGTGCATTAATCCGACATAATCATAAACGTGTGCTATGATTTGCTTGTTTGAAATGTTTTAGCTTAGCATTACTTTAGTACAGGCTTCGGCCTAGTTGCCTGGTCTCACGGTTTAGATGCTTGTATTTTTCCAATGTGCTAATAAACGTGTATTTTTGCTTGAAGCTGTACTTTTCCACTGAGATCGTTCACATGCTTATCTTAAGGTTTCGTGCCAGCCTGGCATATTTCTCTCTTTACTCCAAGGTCAATCTGCAGGTGCGGACAATGGAAGCTCTGAAAGTGAGTTAATTGGTATAAAATGTTGCAACTTGCGTACTCGTCTCCAAGGATAATGTATGCTTAAGTAAAAGCCTGAGAACTGTCGTTTTTGATTGGACAATTTGAAGCCAACCTATGAACCCTCCAATGGAAGACCCTACTGGATTTGAACTGTTGTCTATTTAAACCAGGTGCACGAGGAAAAAGTAGCCATTACAGCCATTACAGCCATTACAGCCATTACAGCCATTACAGCTCGATACCCGCCATTTTGCAGGACATTGCAGCTATTATGGCCCACCTTGCTGCGACGCCATTTTGAAAGAGACTTTGATGCTTTCTCTAATCGAGAGAAAGAGACTTTAATGATTCTTGCCCTAGAGACTTTAACTTTGATCCCTTGCATGAAGTAGTAGTTTTATTTTGCTGCCGTGAGGCAATTGCCCCGTCCACCTTGCCCTTTGCCCCGTCCCATGCTGATCGAAACGGTACCCATGCTGATCGAGAAACGGTACCTGTGAGACGAAGACTTCCTTGAATGCTGATTGTAATTGGTAAATATGAAAGGAAATTGTACAATTGCATTGTGTTTCTTTTAGGTAACCAACTGCTGATTTTTGATAAGAGCCCTAGCTAGGAGTTTTCTAAATTAATGTTGCTAAATTGTTTTGCATGAAGTCCCACATGCCGATGCTAATTTGAGGTTAGATGAGGATTCCTTTGGTTGCACGATGCAATTTGAGACCTTGTTATGCTGACTAAATGTATGCAATTAGCTCATTACAGATTATAGTTTTAGTGATTTGCATTGCTATTATCGAATGCCTTGTTATTCAAATGCTGCATAGATTGCATCTGTTTCGCCGTTATGGACAGCTATTAATGTTCATTTACGTTTATCATCTGGTGTTGAGACACATCTATATTGTGCTAGCTTTGTTAATATAGGGAAATAAATTTACTAACTTTGAATAAACTGGTGTGGTTATTCCTGACTGAAAGGTCAGGGTTCGCCGAAATGTATTCTGGATTAATGGTTAAGTGTTATGTTGATCAGGGTATTGCTTATGTTCGTTATTGATTATTGATTTGATTAAATTGACCGATATAGAGTAAGGAGAGTCCCACTTAGCCAAAAGATTCATCGGCCTAAAGAGCGTCCAAATACAGGTAAATTATTAGTACGGAATGCTCTATCAGTAGATGGTAGCAGAGGACGGTTTCGCCTTTTGGGACCCCGTACTATTAAAGTACATGGTGTTGAATTAACGGTTTCGACTTTTGAGATCCCTCTTGAGAAGCTGAATTAGATTTTTCTTGGGTAAAACAGATTGAGAAAATGATGATGGGCTAGGTCCACCGCGACTTTCCCGGGATCTCGGAGCTTGCGAATGGAGAGAATGGAGGTGTGGAATCGGCGTTGGCGGTACTAGTGATGGTATGAGAGAAGTTAGGATTTTGCGCTTGCACAGCTTATTGCCGCAGATTGTGTGAAAAGGTTGCGAGGATTTTAGAGAATAGCGGAGGTGCGACTCCGAGTGTAGAAGTAGAGAAGTCGTCGAACTTCATAGAAATAGCGGAGGTGCGACTCCGAGTGTGAGAGTAGGGAAGTCGTCGAACTTCATGTGCATGTGGCGCTTTGTGCATAAAAAGGTCCACGTGGTTGTTGTTGTTGAGGCGGGCCCTGCGAGGTCAAGAGACTCCGGAGTATGTTGTTTTATGTTGTGGTCTGGGCGGTTTAGTAGGTTGATCGGGCGTGGTCAACGAATTGGTACGTGTGTTAAGGGAGTGAAAGAAAACTTCGACTTCGGGCTTTGACAAAATTCTAAGTGCACTAGAATAGATCACTGACAAGTTGAGAGCAGAGTCTGCGGGTCAGATTTGCTTGCGAAAGTGGGGACCGAGAAAGATGGAATAACTGCCGAGGCTAGTGAAAAATCCCTAAGGTCCTGAAGCGATTGTGATACCCTTCCTGTAGTAAACCGACAGATCTGTTTTTTTTTTTTTTTTTTTTTGGTAGCTCGCGATACATGCCAGAAGTTGTTACGAGAGGAGCTGAGTGAAGGAGGACTAGCCGCGAGGCTTTGTCAGCCGCAGTGTGTGTGAGTGTGACGTCACTAGGAGCCGCGCTGGGATAGGTTGGTTGCAGAGAAGGGTCGCGCACGGATTGGACGCAGTCCGTGGGGCTCGATTGGAAGGGGAAAGGCAAGCGAAGAGTATTCCGGGAATTAAAGTCACCTATTGATTACAAACTTTGTGAAATAAAAGACGAGAAAATGAAATTTTTTAAAGCATTAAAGAGTGCGATGAAGGGGGAGTCTTACATTAAAGCGAGCGTAGGAGAGGAGACGCCACCCGAAGGTACACCAGCTTACATTGTAATGGAGGAAAAGGGGGTAGCTCCGTGCCTTTGGCTAAAGCAATGGCACAAGCTGACAGAGAAACATGGGAGCGTAGCATTCCCGATCCATGGGACATTCAATATAAGGATTCTAGAGAATTTGAGATTCGCGATGTACGACATGAAGGTGCCTCCAAGGCCAGCCCAGTTTGAGGCTCTAGCAATTTGGGAACTAATGGCTAGACAGCAGCAGCAAAATAAGTTCGAGACCAGGATAAGGAAGGTAGAAAAGACACTAGCGGACGCTAGGTGGGATAATGCAGAGAAGGTGTGGAGGTCAGATGTATTGCAGGGGATAAAATTGTTTCCCGCAATTACTAAGGAAGAAGAGGAGACAGGTAAGAAAGCTACCTGTAAGACAAACAGGAGGTGTTCCAAGGATAGAGAGGACGAGGAAAAGTTGAGAAGAGAAGAGGAGTTAGAGGATGAGGAGTTAATAATGCAATTGCTGAACGACCGTCCACCACCTTATGCAGAGAGTGGACAAGGTTCAAGTACCAGTTCTGCCCCTCCGGCACCGGTACAGAACAGTGAAACTCAGAGTTCAGGAGCATCATCGGGGTCTAAGGACCCGAGTTTACTGTTCACCCCGCAGATACCGCAGGTTAGGAGAATATATCCAGATGTGCCCATGTTGAAACCAGCAGAAAATTATCAGCCGCAGATGCCAGGGTACTACAGCAGTGACAACAGTGCAGGAATGATTCTAGATCCAACCGTAAGGGGAGTACAGAATGGTCACAACCCGACATTGGCACAAGCCGAATCAACCCAGTTTTTGATGCCTCAAAAGCAGATGCAGGGGGGGACAGCACATGCTCAGATGACGGGGAGTCAGATGGGCATGCCGGCAATGATGACCCATAGTGTGGGAATGAACATGCCTCAGAACATGGGAAATAGACAAAACCCAGATGCGATATCCCTACCCATTACTGTAGGTCCACCGGTACCTCTGTACAGTCAGCCTAACTTAGGTATGAGCGGTCAGGGATCAATGCTGCAGAATGGGACCGAAAGGAGGTGCATAGAAAACACTCCAGGGATAACCCCTATAGCGGCTCAGCCAAATGGATCTGGGTCCTTGATGGAGTTTAGTCCCATATGTGCTCAGTCAACACTGGTGAGGTCAAGTCCCCCACTGGTGATACCGCTGTCGTCGAATACTGAAAAGTTGCCGCAACCATCAATGGCAGTCGATGTAAATGCTACACTTATGGGGTTGAATGCGCAACAGCTGACACAGTGGTTCAACAGTCTGAATTCCACACAAAGCTCAGCCAGTGGGAAGGGAGAAGACTATCTGAATAGGGTCAGGTTGAACATGGAAGCACAAGAATTGGTGGAAGGGACTATGGGTGTGAATAGGTTAGAGTCCTACTCGGAAGAAGAGCTGAGGTATCTATGTCCCAGGATTACGAGAGAAGTGAACAAGGTACATAGAAGGCTGCAAGAAATAGCAGATAAAAATGGGGTTGAGATAGACAAGACAAAACACTTGAGCAGGAGCTACAGATTGGATTTCGGGACCACAGACTTTGAACACATGAGGTCAGCAGGCATGAAGGCGCACCTTAGAGAATTGCTGCAGAGTGCACAAGTGTGGAGGTGCTTAGACAAATGAGAAAGCAGATGGGTAAAGAGAAAGGAAAAGAGGAAAGACAGTGCCCGAGAGCTCAACGAGAAAAGACCACAGAGTAGTGATGCAGTAACCATGTTACCAATGAAGGAGACAGCAGGGGGAAAATTAATACATGTACCATGGCACAGAAGCGACATTCAGTCTTTTACGGATGATTTTCCCAAACTGAGAGAGAAACCGATTGAATGGTATCAACAGACTGATAGGTTTGTGAAGCTTGCAAAATGTCTTTGGGAAGACCTGAACACCCTCTTTGAGATTGTGGTTCCGGCAGATTTGTGGGAAGATTGCAAAAGAGCTGTAGGTTGGCCGACAAGTGAACCAGAGAGAGACAGAGATACGGGTGCACCATCACCTATGGTGATGAGCTTGTACTATAAGGTGATTGAGCATTTGAAGACGAAGGTTGCCGCGAAAAACGTGGATTGGCAGAAGATCGATCGAACTGCCCAAGAGGCTAAAGAGTCGATTCATAGTTACTATGAGAGGTTGTTGAAGGCGTTCAAGAACTACAGTGGCACGGAAACAATAGAGGCGAAGGACATGCTTCATTTTGTGTTTAGATTTGTGGAAGGGCTGAGACCAGAGATAAGTCAGATGATAAAGTCGCATTTGATTTGTTGGCAATCGAAACCGATTGATGAGGTGTTGAATTATGCGAAATACTGTAGCGACGAAATTGAAGTGAAACAGAAAAAGTTGAAGGAGAAAGTGATGATGATGCAACTTAAAGCAGCTCAGACAGGTCTGCAAGGTTTGCAAGGGTTGCAAGGGTTCCAACAGCAGGTACCGCAACCGCAGCCGCAGTTGCAGGGAAATATGATGTTTCAGCCACAGGCGAGAGGCAGAGGCAGAGGAGGTTTTGGGAATAATGGTCCGGATTTGAACACTGTTGTGACTCAGAATGGTGTGCAGGCATTGAAAAAGGTGATGCCATGTTACGTGTGCGGAATTGTCGGTCATTGGAAACGCGAGTGCCCGATGGTGGTGAAGGAAGGTGCAGGTGTTGGTCAGCAAAACAATGATGTCAATGCATTTCAGACAATGAGGGGACCGAAAATGAGAGGTCCAAACCCAAATTTTCAGACCGTAAATCAGTTGCAGGGATTACAACCTATGCAGCCGCAGCAGATGCAGATGCCTCATATGCAGGTGACGCAAATGCAGCCAATGCAACAGCAGTTTCCCATGGTACCTAATCAGCAAATGCAAATACCTTTGGCACCAATGAGTCAGCAGCAAGTGATGGTTCCTCCACAGGTCTCGGGTCAGGTAATGAGTACAAATGGCACCGTACAACAGTTCCCACTACACAGTGAGAGTGGAATAAACAATGTGTGGGAGAGTGAAAGTTCAGGAGAGGAAGGAGATTGTGTGCTTGCAGCATCCTTGGAAGTTGATCAAAAGGGTCCGTACGTGGAGGGAAGAGTAATGGGTCATCGTGTCTCATTCCTGGTTGACACAGGAGCAACACGTTCAACTGTTAAGAGCATTGAAGTACCCAATTTGCCACTCTCAGGGAGGACAGTTCAAGTGGTGGGAGTAGCAAACAGGCACCTGACGAACCCAATAACAGATCCGGTACCAGTCAGCATCGGTAACTATCAAGGGTTACATCAGTTTGTGGTATGTGACTCAAGCCCGATAGCACTGTTAGGGAGAGACTTATTGTGCAAGTTGGGATGTTCGATTATGTGTTCGAACGAGGGAATAAAAATCCAGACGAGCAGTGATGGGGAAGAAGAGGACAGTGTAGAGGGGGATGAGATGGAAACTGTTGATGAAGAGTATCCTCTGATTTGCTTTTTCCCAATGATAACTGAAGAAGATATTCCAGCCGAATTACGGGAAACAGTCGGAAAGGAAGTGTGGGATATGACAGGGAAAGAGGTGGGATTGATGAAGGGAGTGGAACCAGTGAAAGTGACTATAAAGCCCAATGCAACCTTTCCCCAGACCCCACAATACCACATGGCACAAGACACCCTCATGAAAGTTGCCCAACTTATTGACGAATTTGTAAAGCAGGGAGTACTGAAAGAAGTGTTAAGCAGTCCATGTAATTCACCAATCATGGGATTAATAAAGCCAAGTGGAAAGGTCCGAATTGTGCAGGACTTGAGGAAAATAAATGACATCATAATAAAGTGTTGCCCTGTCGTACCAAATCCAGCTGTGATAATGTTTCAAGTCCCTTGCGATGCCGAGTGGTTCTCAGTCATCGACTTGTCACAAGCATTCTTCTCGGTGCCTCTTCATGAGGACAGCCAATTTCTCTTTTGTTTCAAATTCTTAGACAGAGTTTACAGTTGGTGTCGAATTCCTCAAGGGTTTTCTGAGTCACCGTCAATTTTCAATCAGATTCTAAAGAAAGATTTGGAAGCATTAGAATTGCCATTCGAGTCAACCCTAGTACAGTACATTGATGACTTACTGATTGCATCAAAGACAGAAAGTGGCTGCACAGCCGATACCATTGCTCTGTTGAACCATTTGGGAAGGAATGGACACAAGGTGTCTCCTTCCAAATTGCAGTTCTGTCAGAAGAAAGTGAAATACTTGGGTCACCAAATAGAGAAAGGGTCACGGAGAATAATGAAGGAAAGAATAACAAGTGTACTTCAAATGAGTCCGCCGAAGACAAGGAGGGAGGTGAGGAAGTTTTTGGGAATGGTGGGCTATTGTCGCCAGTGGATTCCCAACTTCTCGACTCTAGCAAAGCCTTTACTGAAGCTGACCCAGAAGGATGCCTTGGATCAAATTGAGTTGAAAGGAGATGAGATGGATGCTTTTATCGAATTGAAAGAATGCATGTGCAGGGCTCCAGCTTTAGGTATGCCTGATTACACAAAGCCTTTCACATTGTTTTGTCATGAACGTGATGCATGTTCTTTGTCTGTCTTGACTCAAGCCCATGGTGGCATAAACAGACCAGTAGCGTATTTTTCAGCTACTTTGGATCCGGTCGCAGCAGCACTTCCAGGGTGTTTGCGCGCCGTAGCAGCAGTTGGTATCAGCCTCACTCAGAGTGAAGGAATAGTGATGGGACACCCAGTAACAATCATGGTCCCTCACTCAGTTGAGATACTTTTGACCCGCTCCCGAACGCAACACATGACTGGAGCAAGACTCACAAGGTATGAAACGATAATTCTGGGCTCACCGAATGTGCAGCTGAAAAGGTGCACTACGTTGAATCCAGCAACCTTGCTTCCTGGAGAAAATGCTGAAATTGAGAACGCCGAAGACGTCGAGCATGACTGCCTTCAGGTGACTGAATTTTGCACAAAACCTCGACCTGACATTAAGGATACTAAGCTTGATGAAAATGACCAAATTGTTTTCGTTGATGGTTCATGTCTAAGAGATGGGATGGGAATTTTGAAAGCAGGATATGCTGTATGTACTGTAACAGGTGTCTTGGAAGCGGGCTGGCTTCAAGGAGTCTATTCTGCACAAGTAGCAGAACTTGTAGCCCTTACAAGAGCATGTCAACTGTCTGCATTGATGAAGGTCACCATTTACACTGGTTGGTTTGGGATTGTGCACGACTTTGGACAACTATGGTCACAGAGAGGTTTCCTGACTTCTTCAGGATCCCCAGTGAAAAATGGGGAAAGAATAAGGGAATTGTTACACGCCATTCAAATGCCAGCCGAAGTTGCAGTGGTAAAGTGTAGTGCTCATACGAAAGGACAGGACTATGTTTCTCTGGGAAATGCATATGCGGATCAGGTCGCAAGATTTTGTGCCTTGAACTGTATTTTACTCAGAGATGAATGGAATTCGATAAGTGAGCCAGAACTCGAACCAGCTGAAGCATTTGCCTTGAAGGTCGTAGATACAATAGATGAATTAAAAGCATTACAGAATAGCGTCAGAGAGGATGAAAGAGACTCCTGGATTAAATCACAATGTATAAAGAGACCAGACGAGTTATGGGTTTCAAATGAGGGAAAATTTGTTTTGCCAAATAGTCTCTTATCACAGCTTGCGCGGTTCTATCATGGGCAAGCTCACCTAGGGAGAGATGCCATGATAAGATTGTTCAAAACTGATTGGTTTAACCCCAGATTTCGTCAAGCTGCAGAAGCAGTTTGTCATCGATGTGTCACTTGCCAGCAGATGAACCCAGGAAAGGGAACAGTTGTGAACGCGAGCCACATTGGCAGGGCCAGTGGCCCGTTTAGTCGAATGCAGATAGATTTCATTGAGATGCCTGTGCATGGAGGTCTGAAGTATGTGTTGGTGATTGTGTGCATTTTTAGTCACTGGATCGAGGCATACCCCACACGTAGAAATGACAGCCTTAGAGTTGCAAAGCTATTGTTGAGAGAGTTGATACCACGTTTCGGATTCCCGATCTCTTTAGAATCAGATAGGGGAAGTCACTTCAATAACGAGGTGATAAAGTTACTTTGCCAAGCGCTGAACATTGAGCAAAAGCTGCATTGTAGCTATCGCCCTGAAGCATCAGGACTGGTGGAGCAGATGAATGGTACACTGAAATCAAGAATGGCGAAAATATGTGCATCAACAAATTTGAAATGGCCTGACGCATTGCCCTTGGTGCTAATGTCAATGAGAAACACTCCTGATAGAAAGACTGGATTGTCTCCGCACGAAATTCTTATGGGCAGGGCTATGAGACTTCCTGCAGTTCCCGCAAATGCGCTTTTGAATATTACAGATGATATGGTGTTAGACTACTGCAAGGGTCTGGCTGACGTGGTTCGCTCTTTCTCTCACCAGGTGGAAGCAACCACCTTGCCACCGATCCAAGGTCCAGGACACGCACTGAAAGCTGGTGACTGGGTCGTGGTAAAGAAGCACGTGAGGAAGTCGTGTCTGGAACCCCGTTGGAAAGGCCCTTTCCAAGTGATCCTGACGACAACTACCGCTGTGAAGTGTGCGGGGGTTCCCAACTGGATTCACGCCAGTCACACAAAGAAAGTGTTGTGTCCCACAGATGAGGAAGTTGAAGCGCTGAAACTGCCAGTGCCTGATAAAACAGTGCTGAGTGCTGAGACAGAGCAAAACCGAACTGAAAGCGAACAGGCAGGAACAGAAGAGAGGGAAACATTCTCTGAGGACGAAGCGACTAACTCACTTGGGGAAGACCAAGGAGAAAGTTCAGACAGCGACGAAGCAGCTGAAGGTGACAAAGAACCTGAAGCAGCTGAGGGTAGTAAAGAGCCTGAAGCAGCTGAAGGTGACAAAGAGCCTGAAGCAGCTGAAAGTGATAAAGAGCCTGACGAAAGTAACGGTGACGAAGGGCTCGAAAAAGGTGAAAAAGCAGGAGAGCCTGATCAGAGGAGGGCTTTCCCAGAAGCAGACGATACAGAAAAAGAAAAAGAGAACGTGATTGATTCCCCAGAAGGAGGGGACAAGGTAGAACAGAACGAAACAGTTCAAGCTTCCACAGAAAAGGTCGCAGGTCCATCAAATGGACACGGTGCAAAGAGGAGATTAAGTATATCACCAATAAAACAGAGGACTAAAGAAAATTTGAACGACGGAGAAAGGCCAAAAGTGAAAGAGAAAAGAAAGGAAGTAACTGTCGTGGTACCATCCCCGAGTGAAGAAAAAGACTTGACAAAAGTGGAAAGTACCAGCGAAGCAGAATCGAAAAGAGAAGCAAAATTGAAAAGGAAAAGGATACCGAACAGAAGATATTCCGGTCCTGAATGGGCATATGTAGTTCATGACGATTGGACTGAGGAGTTTGTATCTCTTAGCCTCGAGAACGAAGAAGAAGAGATACCAATAGAAAAGAAAAGTTTTATGGACTCCGTCGATTGAAAGGGTAATAAATGATATTGCTTGCTACAATCCAACGTGATACAAACAACCAGCTGAGACATTGCTAAACCGGATGAGACTTTTGCTGAACTGATAAAAGACTGAGTTATTGCCGAATTGAGACAAATGCTGCTAACCGATAAGTGACTGGCCTCCTGAAGAAGACGGTGTGAACATTGCGCTCGTTCAGCTTTGTAACTGAATTGCTAAATAGTTTCTTTATAGGTGCTTCTAGCTCTCTGATTCTATACAGATCATGCCGCAAAACAGTAGAAAGAAATATTGTAAATATGTGTGTGTAGGCTTGGTAATTGCATGTGTACTAATAATAATGGCAATAGTGCTTACAATGCATGGAAAGGGTGAGAATGAGAAAATTGATGCTTCTACTTTTGCTCCTGTTACTGTCACTGAACTAACTGCACTGAAAAGACTAGAATTAGATGAGAGACACTTGCATGATAAGAAGGAGCTTTCGTATAACGTTTTCTATCGCTTGCTAACAGAATATGTTGAGACTATGGATGCGAAAGATTGTTATGTGTGTACACAGATACCGACATCAGTAAAGGAAGGGGTGACTTATCACCACATGCCTCTTACATACGGGATTACATGTAGTATAGTAATGTCTAGATTTTATGGTCAAACTAACATACAGTATTTTTACTCAAATTATGATGTTACCTTTGCATATGTTCCTATAATAGCGCAGCTAAGCCAGATTGCTAAAGATTGGGATGCTAAAATAATGAGGGAATTTTTCGAGCCAATGCTACCTTTTGAAACAGCTCACGCTCATAGGGAGAATCTTACCTGCTCCCTCTCTGCAGTAGAAATAAGCTTTTTAGATCGCACAGATGATAGAAGGGCACAAATGAAGGCGAAATTAGAAAAAGAGCTACATAAGAGGAGTTCAGTAGACAATTATGATTTTGCCGCAATAAAGACACAAGGGAGAATAGCTTTAGATGCTTGGCATGTAGGGAAATTTTGTATATATCGAGGTGAATCTTATTATGACAACATTTTTGTAGGAGCGAGTGAGTGTAAACATACGTTTATCTTTAAGGCCAAATGGACATTCATGATGAACGGACTTGACCCTGTCATACCAGGTGTATATTACATTTGTGGGTATAATGCCTATTATCGTCTTCCAAAGGGATGGTGGGGGAGATGTTATTTGGGTATAGTGTTCCCAAAGGTTTATCAACTGGATGACCTATCGATGATTCAAAAGACATCTGGATCCCATCGTATCCAGAAAAGAGAGACCGCAGCTGCTGTGGTAGGAGATATATTTGGAGCCATGATTCCTTCATTGGGAGTTGTGCTGAATTCCATCAAAATAAGAAAGTTGTCTACTATAGTGGATAACATGTTGACAAAGTTTTCAGGTGCTATAATCCTGATAGATGCTGAACTTGCAGCGGAAAGAGCTATGACTCTTCAAAACCGGCTTGCTTTAGACATTCTTTTAGCAAAGGATGGCGGCGTTTGCAAAATGCTTGGTGCAAGACACTGTTGCACGTATATTCCAGATAATAGTGTGAAGATTAAAAGTATGCTTGCTAATCTAACAAAAGAGAGTGCAGATTTGAAGGAACTGAAAGAACCAGGAGTGTGGGAGAAGGTTGGAAAAGGACTTGCTTCAGTGGGAAATTGGATTGGGGGCATTTGGAATGGAATATTGCTAAAAATAATACAGGGAATTCTAATAGTTCTAATTTGCATTTTTGGAATTTGGGGAATAAATAGAGGAATAATAATGATAATGGAAAGAATTAAAAGAAGGAAGGAAGAGAAAATGATTAAAAGAATGGCAGAAGAATACAAAGCAAAAACTAGGGGAATTAAAAGGAAAAGAGAACTGACAGAATTTTAATGGAATAAAATTTGTGGGAATAGTTTGTGTGATGACAAGTAGTCATCAGAGGAGGGATTGATGAAGCTGAAATGAAGGTTTTACATTTATTAGCGCATAAACGTAGAGTGAAATAATCATGTGTGACTCTAACCGAACTAATAAAGATTGTACGGGGACGAAATGTGCCCTCAGAGTAGTTTGCCAACATTTATAAGCGTGCTTTATATAACGTGATGTATTAGAAGTGCATTAATCCGACATAATCATAAACGTGTGCTATGATTTGCTTGTTTGAAATGTTTTAGCTTAGCATTACTTTAGTACAGGCTTCGGCCTAGTTGCCTGGTCTCACGGTTTAGATGCTCGTATTTTTCCAATGTGCTAATAAACGTGTATTTTTGCTTGAAGCTGTACTTTTCCACTGAGATCGTTCACATGCTTATCTTAAGGTTTCGTGCCAGCCTGGCATATTTCTCTCTTTACTCCAAGGTCAATCTGCAGGTGCGGACAATGGAAGCTCTGAAAGTGAGTTAATTGGTATAAAATGTTGCAACTTGCGTACTCGTCTCCAAGGATAATGTATGCTTAAGTAAAAGCATGAGAACTGTCGTTTTTGATTGGACAATTTGAAGCCAACCTATGAACCCTCCAATGGAAGACCCTACTGGATTTGAACTGTTGTCTATTTAAACCAGGTGCACGAGGAAAAAGTAGCCATTACAGCCATTACAGCCATTACAGCCATTACAGCCATTACAGCTCGATACCCGCCATTTTGCAGGACATTGCAGCTATTATGGCCCACCTTGCTGCGACGCCATTTTGAAAGAGACTTTGATGCTTTCTCTAATCGAGAGAAAGAGACTTTAATGATTCTTGCCCTAGAGACTTTAACTTTGATCCCTTGCATGAAGTAGTAGTTTTATTTTGCCACCATGAGGCAATTGCCCCGTCCACCTTGCCCTTTGCCCCGTCCCATGCTGATCGAAACGGTACCCATGCTAATCGAGAAACGGTACCTGTGAGACGAAGACTTCCTTGAATGCTGATTGTAATTGGTAAATATGAAAGGAAATTGTACAATTGCATTGTGTTTCTTTTAGGTAACCAACTGCTGATTTTTGATAAGAGCCCTAGCTAGGAGTTTTCTAAATTAATGTTGCTAAATTGTTTTGCATGAAGTCCCACATGCCGATGCTAATTTGAGGTTAGATGAGGATTCCTTTGGTTGCACGATGCAATTTGAGACCTTGTTATGCTGACTAAATGTATGCAATTAGCTCATTACAGATTATAGTTTTAGTGATTTGCATTGCTATTATCGAATGCCTTGTTATTCAAATGCTGCATAGATTGCATCTGTTTCGCCGTTATGGACAGCTATTAATGTTCATTTCCGTTTATCATCTGGTGTTGAGACACATCTATATTGTGCTAGCTTTGTTAATATAGGGAAATAAATTTACTAACTTTGAATAAACTGGTGTGGTTATTCCTGACTGAAAGGTCAGGGTTCGCCGAAATGTATTCTGGATTAATGGTTAAGTGTTATGTTGATCAGGGTATTGCTTATGTTCGTTATTGATTATTGATTTGATTAAATTGACCGATATAGAGTAAGGAGAGTCCCACTTAGCCAAAAGATTCATCGGCCTAAAGAGCGTCCAAATACAGGTAAATTATTAGTACGGAACGCTCTATCAGGTGCGAGTCGTACATTTTGATCTCGGTGGCAGTGGGAGGCGCGCTAGTTAAGCTTCTTCAGCTGCAGGACATTCCATACGAATGAAATCTTTAAACCAACATCTTTTTATCTTGGCCATTTACTTACGGTACCTGAACGTAAGCGAAAGTAGCCCGGGAGGGCGTCAAAGCAGAGATAGGTCATTGTATGATGTCCAGTGGCGGCCAATGCACTGTGCAGAGGGGCGGCGGTGCATTAAGTACATTCACCGGTGAGGTAGAGGTTGACCGGGACCAGTGGCACCAACGAGGTCCGAGAGATAGCGGGTCACTGTGCTGGCCTACTGCAGCTCTCAAGGAAAGGGATGGACAGATAGTGGACAAAGTCACTGACCGAGGGCGAAGGCATTCATCATACAAGAAGTAGAGGCGGGCAGAGCTAAAGCCTTCATGGCAGAAGCTAATCTACGTCAGCATCACTGAGGGTCTGATTGCAATGTGTACTTCTAGCTATTTGAAAAGCAGGAACCCTCAATCACACTTGAAACAGGAGAGCAGCCACCCTGTCTGATCACTCTAGGGATGTTCTTCCATATTCAGGGTTCAAATCCTGGAACAGAAAGTGTTAAAGTGAAGTGTTTTCACATCTGGGGCCCTCTTACACATAGGGCTTGCTTTCTCTGTTTGGGCCCAGTGCACCTTAAAACAGGTGCACCTGGTGCAAACAGAGAAGTACACCCTATTACATTGAATGCGTTGCCTCCAGGTCAAACGCGAACTACTAGGGCAGCACATTCAAGTGAAAAACAGAGCAGCTGCTTTAAAGCCGCTCCATGTTTCACTGTGCAGGCGGCAACCGCCAGCACTTCTAAGAAGGATTAGAAATCCCCTTTCAGGCAAGTGCAGTGAGTGACTGCTCCCACACCTCTTGACAGCTTCTCTCCTCTGTGCCCGAGTCTATAGTACGGCCCCAGCACAGAGGAAATGGGATTCCCTCATTTGCATGGGCCACTCCCCCATGCAAATGAGGGAACACTCTCGGGTGATAGCGCTGTTGCTATGTGTGCGCTGGCGCTATCTATATTACAGAAAGGGCCACACAGGCTTTGCGACCCTTCCTGTAATACCAAAGTGCCGACAGGGCTGCGGCAAAGAGAAATGCAGGGCAACCGTTTAAAAGCTGCTCCCTGTTTCTCTGTGCAGGTGGGAACTGGCCTGCACTTTTCAAAGGGATTAGAGATCCCCTTGCAGGCAGGTGCAATGGGTCACTGAACCCATCTGTAAGGTGATGACTGCGGGGATCCACGGGACCCCTTTTCATCATTTAGAGGGCTGCCTTAAGAAGGCCCACTGAAAGTGCGCCACCTTCTTGTGGCTCACTTTCAGTGTGCCTTCTAAAGGCATGTTTGCCCCTGTACCCACATCAGTAATACAGCTCAGGCGCAGAGGCAAAAAGATTCCCTCATTTGCATGGGGCCACGCCCCCATACGAAGGAGAGAATGCCCTCTAGTCATAGCCCTGGCTCTATATGTGGCCCCTTCTGTAATACCAAAGTGCCCCGGGGGCCCACAAAGAGGGTGCAAACACCCGTTGCGCCACCGGGGCCTTTGTGTAATATGGCCCCTGGTCTTCTTAGGTGGCACACTCCCAACTTTCAGACCTAGACCTATTATTTCTCTGCATTTCTCTTAAAATCCTTCAAGTCCAATACTTTTACATGTGCAGCTGCAGATTTTTCCCATGTGCAGCTTCAGATTTTTCCTGGCACCTTCCTTGTTCTATTTTTTGGAGGTAACAGGCTGTTAGTAGATTCAGCTAAAGTAATACACAAGAGTATTGAACACACACTTCCTGGTGTAAACACAGGTACCTGACTTTAACTGCGTACTATGTATATATTTACTATATAACTGCACTTCTGTCAAACAGCCACGCGACTAAGCACTGCTTATTTACTGCAGAGTGAGGCTGCTGTTCTGGATTTATATATACAAAGAACGTGCAGACATTTAAAACCCGGAAGTATCTGTGCATTACGTAGGCAGAACCTTAATTAAACTGTCATTTGCACGTTATGGGTGTTGTGTCGCAGACGGGCAGCGTCGGGACAAAAGACACAACACGCGGATACAGGTGAGTACTTCTTTATTGCTCCCTGTACATCCCAACTGTATTTCCCGCATCCCCCACCTCTATTTCTAACCTCCCGAGTGTCACTACTCGCGCACTCCATCTTGCGCCTCACTGCCGGGGGGTTTGTCCCTAAACACCTTCCGCTCCAGGAGAGTGGTCTTGCCCACTTCCTGCAGTGACACTGCATCCCTCCCCAAGGGGGGAAACGAACATGAACAAAGGATAACTGTAAACAAAGTGATGCTGGGAACTTTTGCCTGGGTCGGGCCAGGCTGGGAGTGTCTTCTCCCGGGTTTTCACTGCCAGGGTTAGTCACACGCAAAGTCTGCATAGCGTTGTGATGGACCTGGGTTGTGCCTCAACATGTATCGTTCGCTCCCGGACCTATCTGATCCTGGGGCCTGGTTCGCGCTGTCGCTGGGAGCCTTTGCTCTTGGGGACTGCTCTTGTGCTTGCGCTGGTGCGGGCACTTGTTCTACGGTAGTGACTCTCTCTCTGTCACTTGCTGTCTCCTGGCATACAGGGTCCGTGTCTGAGTCCGTCCCAGTGTCCGTGCTGCTTCTTCTGTCCTCGCAAGGTGCCGGCAGGAGCAGGCGTTTGAACAGTGCTACATTTCAGGTTACAGTCTCTGGCCCCCGGCGGGCTGTCACCATGGTGCCCTTCACAGCGATTACAGTCCACGGTTGTGCCTCGAAGGGCAGGCGGAACTTTCCTCCTGGGTGGCGGTCTTTGACTAGGACGGCATCACCCACCTGCACGGTGACTGCACGAGCTCTCCGTCTTCTGGAAGCATATGCGTTTGTGCAGGCCCTCCTCGCTGTAGACCGGTATGGTGGTGGTGGTTGTGTTGACCACGAGGGGTGATGTGGGATGGCATCAGTTACTGTTCTTCCAAAACAGAGCTGGCTGGGGGTCACCCCGATGGTGGTGTGGGGAGTGACCCTGTACTCTCGTAGAAATGTGTAGATGGCGTTTTCTAGGTTTCTGGACTCCGCCATGGCAATGCGGATTACTTTATTTAGGGTCTTAACGAACCTCTCCACTTCTCCATTTGCTTGCAGCCACCGGGGTGTGACTCACCGGTGCTTAGTGTTGGTGGAGGCCAGGAAGTCCACCCACTCTCGGCTGTTGAAGGGGGGTCCGTTGTCTGTGCGCACCTCGCCGAAAAACCCCTGGGTGGCCATGAGTTTCTCAAATTTTGGGATGACTGTGTATGTAGACGTGGAGCGTACCACTTCAACCTCAGGGTACCGCGAGTAGTCGTCAACAACTACTACCATGTAGGACCCATCAGGAAGGCTCCAGAAGTCCGCGCTTACCCTTTGCCACGGCGCCGAGGGCCCCTCTTAGGTGATGACCGGCGCTGGAAGACCCGGAGAGCCACTGGCTTGGCAGACAAGACATCCTTTGATGGCTTCTTCTACGAGCTGGTCTAGCCCTGGGGACCACACCTTGTTCCTGAGGCAGGTCTTCGATTTGACAATGCCTTGGTGGGCTCCATGGGCAAGGGATACGGCTCGGGCCATCAAACTGGATGGTAGTACCAGGCGGAATCCTATGAGCAGGCAGCCATCCTCGCTTACAGAGAGCTCGTGTCATATGTTAAACAACGCGTGTAGGCTGGCTTGAGCGTTCTGCGTATGGAAGACGTCTGGACGTTGGAGCGGCCGCGAGTCTCCAGACCTGGTGGCTGTTATGGCAATTTGTAGGCACTCGTCCTGGTTGGTAGCTGCTTTTACTTCACTGAGTGGTATGGGTAGCGGTCTGGCTCGGTCTACCACAAACTGCATGTACTTCTCTGTTTCTTGGGCTTCTGCCACTTCTTGAGGGGTGGCCAGCCAGGCATGGCGTGACAGAAAGTCAGCAGGATTTTTTGTGCCCGGCTGGTATTCGATGGTAAAGTCAAACTCTTGGAGTTGCAAAATCCACTTCTCGATCCTGGGTGGCGGTTTTGATGATGACCCCTTGAAAAGAGGCAGCAATGGTTTGTGGTCAGTCACTACGGAGAATGGCTTGCCATATAGATATAGGTGGAAATGGCGACATCCCCAGTGAATGGCAATGGCCTCCTGCTCGATTTGGGAGTACCTCTGTTCTGTTGGCGTGAGTGTGCGGCTGGCAAACGTGATGGGGGCCCATTTCCCGCAGTCCCGCTTCTGCGCTAGGACAGCTCCTAGGCCTGTGGGACTGGCATCGACGACCAGCTGTGACTCCCGTTGGGGGTCGAAAAATGCTAGCGTGGTGTCAGCGGAAAGTGCGTTTTTTGTGGCTTGGAAAGCGTGTTCTTGTTCCTCGCCCCACTCCCATTGGTGGTCTGCTTGTGTGAGCCGTCTTAGGGGGCCAGT
The DNA here is from genome assembly GCF_031143425.1 of Pleurodeles waltl. Lineage (NCBI taxonomy): Eukaryota > Metazoa > Chordata > Amphibia > Caudata > Salamandridae > Pleurodeles > Pleurodeles waltl. The sequence continues at coordinate 180,572,256 of NC_090438.1, forward strand.
GATGTCTGCCAGGTTCTTCATGAAACGGCTGAAGTACGTGACCATGCCCAGGAAGCTTTGGACCCCTGAGACTGAGGTGGGAACCGGGGCTTCCTGGATATCCCTGACTTTGAATGGGTCTGGTCCGATGCCGTGCTTGGAGAATCGGTATCCGAAGAAACAGATTTCTTCCTTCAGGAAGTCACACTTCTGTCGGTGGAGCGTTAGTCCTTGCTCCTGCAGTCTCGTGAACACAGCCCGCAGCCTCCTCAGGTGTTCTTCTAGGGTAGGGGCGTGGACCAGGATGTCGTCGCTCACGTTGAGGACTCCTGGAAGTCCTTGCAGGACTCCTTTTATGATGTGTTGGAAAACGTCTGCAGCACTGGAAATGCCGAAGATGAGACGCTTGTACCACCAGAGGCCATTATGTGTGGAGAAAGTGGTTATTGGCCGGGACTTGGGGTGCAGCATGATTTGATGATACCCCGACCTGAGGTCCATTTTTGAGAACCAGCTGGAACCGGTTAACTCGCTGAGGATGTCATCTATGGCTGGAGGCAGGTGTCTTTCTCTTTTGATCGCCAGATTCGGCATGCGCATGTCCACGCAAATGCGGACAGCGTCTGGCTGCTTGGGTTTCCTTGTTACCACGATCGGAGACACCCATGGAGTGGAGCCTGAGACTCGTTCTATGATGCCTTCTTGCTCTAGGAGTTGGAGCTCGCGCTCTACTTTTCGGCGGAGGTGGAATGCCACCCGCTGATGTCTGAGGGCCGTGGGGGCGACTGAGTCATCTATGTGGAGTCGGAGCGGGGGTCCTTTTAGGCAGCCAATGCAATGAGCTGAATTCCTCAATCAGGTCTCGGAGTGCGTTGGCATGGATGCTGAAAGCAAAATGCACTAGGTCGAGGTCTTGGGCAGTTTGGCAGCCTAGCAGGAACCCGGCACCGTCCTTGGATACGTAGATCTTTGTGGCCTTGTTGGTGACCTCATGGGTGACCTCCGCCGTGAATACCCCAGCTATTTCTAGGGGTCGGGTGTTTCCGAAAGCGAATACTTGCACACCTGTGGGTCGGAGGGGCGGCAGCGGCTTGGGTAATGTCTGGTACACGTCCATGGCCATCAGGTTTATGGAAGCGCCCGTGTCTACTAGTGCTGATATGGAGAGCCCCTGGATGAGAATTTGGCATGTGGTTAGCCGCCGGTTCCCGACAGTGTGCACCACGTGGACTGTGTGATGGTCGCCGTCCATGTCGCTGTCCGAATCTGGGTCTGGAATGGTCTCCATCGTTTTCATTGATTTCTTTGTAGTAGGTTTGGGCGTAGATCGGCAGACTTTTGCGAAATGGTTAGCTTTTCTGCACGCGCTGCATGTTTTGCCCCAGGCTGGGCAGGTGGTGGGGTGTTGTGCTGGGCCGCCACACCACTTGCAGAGTCTGCCTTTCAGCCTCCCTTTGTAGCTGTCACCTCTTGTTCGTGGTGTGTTCGCTTTCACTGCATTGGCCGCTTCCGATTTCACCTGGGCTGGTGGTGCTTGCTCCATGTGTGCCGCACGAGCACACAACAGCTCTTGAGACCGTCCAAGGGTGAGGATGTCTTTCATGGGCATGTTCAGTTGTTTGACGATGCGCTCCTGGAGCTTTGATGATGGGCACCCTTGGATGAACAGAGCCCGGATTTCGACCTCCTCGTCGGGTAGTGTACAGGTGCTGGCTAACTCTCTCAGCCTGGCATAGAAGACGTCAACTGACTCGTCTGTTGTCTGGCGAGCTTGGCACAGCAGAAATCGCTTGTAATCTGGGATCGCATAAGGCTCAAAGTGTGCCGTGAGTACGCCTTTCAGGATTTCATACGTTCCCGGCCTTGCTTCTGTTATTGATTTTTAAACTTTGTGGATGTCTACCCCGCCGATGTGAAGAAGAAGGGGTCTCCTTCTTTCTGGCTGAACGTCCAGAGCCTCAAAGTATGTTTCGAGGCGCTCCACCCAGACTTTCCACCTCGCGGCTTGGGTGTGAGGGGCGCCGGTGATGGTGAAAGGTTCCAGAGGGGGTATACTGGCCATGGCGAAGGGTGTATGTCATGGTGAGGCACCGTGCACCGGTGTTTCTGGTTGTCTCTTATGTTGCCGGCCTGCTGCTGTCTTCCCTTGCGCCACCTCCCTACACCGGAGTCATTGAAACTCTCGTGGTGCGGCTCTAAAGGGTTGTGGGGTAAAGAAACCAGGGTGGCAAGGTGGGAGGCATGCTGGTGCAGGGTGCAGTGTGCTAGGTGCAGTCTGGCCTCACCTGGTGCAAGCAGGTATTTTTTTCCGTCTTGTCTTCTCTTGTCTCTTTTATTATATACTCTTTTTTTTGTGAAGGTGGGCACGGCAAAGTGTTGTGGCAGAACCTTCCTCCTATTGTGGTTAGTGCTGCCAGTAGCGAGGGGTGTAAGGAGGTGATGAGTTAAACTCTTGTTGTTTTTTTTTTTTTAAATAGAAAAAAAAAGGCTTGTGTTGATTGGTGGGGCAGCAACATTTGTTGAGGAAAGGAATTCCTCACCTCGAAATCAGCATTTGTCAGTGGAGGGCGAGGTAGGGCAGGACGGCCCTCTCGATATTCTGTGCGCCGGTGCGTGGCGTGTGAGCGGCAGCCGTGGCCGGGACAGAGACAGCCAATGGCAGGACGGTTGCGGCCGCAGGACTGTGCGGGCCATGCTCTCTCCTGCTTCCCTCTCTCTTTTCCTTTTGTTTTGAGGCCGCTGGGCCCGCAGTGCCCCTCTGCCGTCAGGAAGGGCGATGCTGCCGGCAGGCGTTGCTCAGCGCGCGTCTACGCACGCGTCGGGGAAAACACCCAAGGGTGCGGCAACGGCCTGGATGGTGCAGCGCGCCAGCTCTTCAGTGGTGCCTGGAAACGGTAGGTCCACTCTCGCCGCCAAGGAATGTTGTGTCGCAGACAGGCAGCGCCAGGACAAAAGACACAACACGCGGATACAGGTGAGTACTTCTTTATTGCTCCCTGTACATCCCAACTGTATTTCCCACGTCCCCCACCTCTATTTCTAACATCCCCCGTGTCACTACTCGCGCACTCCATCTTGTGCCTCGCTCCCGGGGGGGTTTGTCCCTAAACACCTTCTGCTACAGGAGAGTGGTCTTGCCCACTTCCTGCAGCGACACTACAATGGGCCTTTTCATCTCGACAGAACTGTTCCCTGAAATATTCCCGGCCTCGTTCTGATCGAATGCAGCAGCGCTGCACCTGGGATTTCCGACAAAGCAGGCGTCGTAGTTCATTTCATTCTGAGAATGTCACCTTTGAATGTGGTCAGCATGGTGATCCTGCATGTTTTACCCAACTATGCATTTAGAAACTCTGAATATTTGGGTTTCCCACATGAAATCCGCCATGAGTTGGTGAAAACCGATTGCAGGGAAAACCTGCGGGTTCAGTTATTACTGCAAAACCCGAAATATGGATTTGAGTGCAAAGTCAAGCGAGACTTAGAATTGTTTGGGAGAAAGAATTATGCACTTAGGAGTGGATTACCCAAAGGATAAACAGCTACGGAATGGGCCTGTGCTCACAATAGATGTGTTACTTAAATGACAATTCACAGAAGCGAACAAGGGATGTCAAGTGTGCGATCGTCTGTGTAAGGTTATGTTATGCTTTCAGAATTCGTATAACTCAACTCTATTATTGGTACATCACCGAAGCACTTTAATGTGTGCATCCCAAGCATAGGTAATGGGAGTAGTTATATTACATGTCATGTATTGCATGACAAAAATATTGCATCCTCTATATTTGCAATGATGTAGCTTTTTTTGCTGAATTTTAATGCTTTTCAGTAATGAGAACTCGTACTCTAGCTAATTTAAGGCAAACTAGCCTCATTTACAAGCCCTTTGCATCACCACTGCGTTATTTCTTTTGACACAGCGGTGGAGCTAGCAGTGCTCTGCTCCAGATTGACAAACTGATGCATTGGGCCCAATGCGTCAGTTTGTAAAGCCCTGTGATAGATTATACCTGCGCCAGGTATTATGTATGCAGGGTAGGCATTCCCCGGCAAAAAAAGCCATGCAGAACTGACACAGTGAAATGTACAAGATTTCACTGCGTCATTCTGCAACTTCTCTGCGTCAGAATTTTACCACCTGCTCAGAGTAGGCGCAAAATTGACGCAGGGCTTTTTTCAATGGGGGACTCCTCACATTGCTGGAGAGGCATCATTTTTATGATGCTACTCCAGCAATGCGTGAGTTTAGTGGCAACAGATGCGTCTGAATTTCTGAGGCATCTGTGAAAACGTGGAGCTCTGTATTGTAAATACAGCGCATCAATGGCATTGTTAGAGGATCAAAGGGAAGCACAAGAAAACCAACACCTCGCTGGCAACGTGTCAGATTCATGTCAATGAGGCCGGCCATCTTTGCTGTGACAATTCGTTGTACCACATGAATAGATTTGGATTTTCATATCTCAGTAGAAAATAATAAAATGTGTTCCACAGAAAAGGACAACAGACTTTCACAGACTGTTCTGAATAAAATATAAGCAGTCAAGGTTAAACCTAGCTGTCTCAACGAGAATCACAAACTATGTAACTTTACTGATCCATGTGCAGATGTTGCTTGTGAGACGCTTGATGTAGAATTGTGACAATTATGTTGAATATATTCAGTTGTAAATGTTTCTCTTTTGCTATATTTTGGTTGGTTTAGAGCCTGTGAACCACGTAGCACTGTAGTGAATGTGTGAAATCCTTTATTTAGAACCCTATGTGAGTGTGATTTTTTTGATGTGGCAGAGACAGTCCTATCCTGTTACTTTAGCAGGTAAACCTATGCTGGATTTCTTCTCTATTTTATACTCTGTATTTTGCTGACCTGAACTTTACTGCTTTCTCGATTAATTATGTGCCTTAACTGAGTTTTGCACTTTAGTGATTCAATGAATTTGACTACATTAAAATTAATTTCTGTAAGACTAAGCTTCTTGAAATAAAACCTTTTACGGTTGAGACTTGATTTTCTATCATTCTTGAAGGACCAAATGTGTTCTACATTTCTGCTGCTTGAAATTGGCACCTTTAACTTCTTAAATTGAGACAGGTCCACTGGGGAGCACCAACGTCTGTGTAGCACCTACATCGGTTTTGTGCGCTGTCAACATAGTCAAGGAAAGTGGACGTTGAGCTAAGAATAGTAAATGCATAGTTATCTTGATGATCATGAAGTAGTCGGTGTAGTGAATGTGATAATTTTGTAGGTCAGGATTGGTGGCTAGGTGGAAAAACGCATCCACTTGTTTCACGAGAAATGACAAAAATGCAAATGTGAATGATAAAAAGTATAAGTACACGCTCATAGCTACGTACCTGGTGGAAACACTCTTTCACGGTAGGTCGGCACATATGGGCTTATGGTAAGCAGCAATACATACATACACAAGGAGAACATCGCGGCAAGAAATGCATAGAAGGCGAGGTAGAACAGTAATATTTGGGCTGTAAATAATAGAAAATCACATTGTTAAGGAGTTGCTTATCCAAAAGTGGCATGCACAGATTTAGTAGTGTTAACAATTGCAAAAAGATACATCGAGGATCCACCTTGGCCATATCATAACATTGTTCTTTTTAGCTTCAACTACAAAGCATCCACACTGTCCACATTTCTGCCATTGTTGTTATGTCAAGTCATTTATTAAGTGCACTGTCACCAATGGTCCCTGCATTGCATCATACTCACAGGTGATAGCCAGAAGAATCGACTTTACAGATGCGAGAGGTATCCCCTCGCACAACAAATGTTGGACAGACATCATCTCAGAGTTGTTGCCCGATGCCATATTCTGACAACTTTATGCCCTGTATTCCAAATCAAAACATCTAAGATGCCTTTCATTTGCGTGTGATTGGCATACAGTCATACAATAACATGGAATTTGACTTTTTCCCTGTGGTAAGAAATGTGTGATTGAAAATGTATTGGTATACGCCTTGCAAACAAGAAGTTTTCCAGGGCAATATTAATGGTTACGGCAACAGTAATGTTGATAGGTATATGTACTAATCATACTTCTTTTCAAGGAGGATTTATGAGTCATACAGATGCAGGACAAGTGGTTTTAAAAGGCCTCTTCATCATCACTGCCATCACACCTATTCACTTCACTTAATCAGTTGTACTATATTGCTTCCCGCTCTTTCAATTTCCATGTGTCACATGGCATCTTATAGTGCCCGGTATTACGACCTCTCGCTCCCAAATATCTAGAGTTATGTCTCAACCAGCAAAGATATGTTGCGATCCACCTCCGCTTGTTTTCTGGTTTCTGGCCCTGAGTGCTGGTGTAATATGCAACTACAAAATTTATCGCTGCTGTGGTATTTGCCTATCCTGGCCAACTGCTCCAAAAACCCTAGTTTTGTAGGTTCTCACAACACCTACCCCCTGAATACCTGTTTGTATTATTCTAGTCTCCCATTGGGACAGCTCATAACTGCAGTGAGAACATGGCATGTGTCTTGCAGACTGTTCTTTGTATTCCACGGGGGGGATATGTACCACCACCCCTGCAGTGGCCACTGAAATACACGAAAACATTCGTAAAACACTCTAGATGGATCAGCATACTTGCCTCGGTTTAGTATTTTGCTTGTGAGAAAATGGAGGAAGCAATTAGCACCAGCACTTTTTAACAAGGTTCTGACTTCTGCAAGGCACTTTGCTGTGCATGGGCGGGTATTCCAAATGGTTGTGATGGGTACCCACAGCAAATAGTATAAATGTTTCACAGCGATGCAAGGATTTTTCCCAAACATTGAATGTTGGTCTCACAGGAAGATTTGGGTGAAATGTGGCCTGTGAATACTGTTGGGCACTTCCTGACTGACATTTGTATACACCGCATATTTTAGAATTAACTGGACGTCACATGGAGCCAGCGATGCTTGCAGCATGCCTCGGTCACATGGCCGTTCCAGAAAGAATGGCCCACTGCCACTTAGACTACCATATTTAAGCTCTTTGCAGTTTAACTAGGTGCTTTGCCTAGGCCAAGATCAAACTACTTGCTTTGTCAATGAGTATACAACTGACCCAAAGAAGCCGCGTCACAGATTAATAGGTACTATCTCTATGACACACATTAGTTAAAACATTGTTTTGTCATTATAGTTTGTATTGGGGTCCCCACTTCAAAATGCACTCCCACAACTTTGACTTGGTGATCTAATGTTATTGCAAGATGGACTAACAGAGGAAACTTGCTTCTGCCCAAATTGTCTGAGATCTTGAAAAATTTGACCTCAGTGAAGCATTTTTGAAGCCCATTTTCTCATGTCTGCCTAGCAACACTTCAAAGGCCCTGATACCGTAGAGATAGTGCACTGCAACACATGTCATACTATCCCTTTTGTTTACAGACAGAATAAACCAGAGAGCTCTGTCTTGACTATAAAGAGAATGTTTGTGAGGAATCTCCTTTAGTTGATACTCAGGTAGCCATCCTCTTCCTACCAGACCTTATTTTGTATACTTTTTTTTAACGTTCCAAGGTACATAAACAGCACTCTTTAGAAATGAGAGGGGTACATAATCAACAGCAATACAAGTGTCTAAGGGCCGGATAGACCGCCTCACTTGTACTGGAGTGACTTCCTCCAGGTTGTGTAATACAATAAACATTCACCATACAATGAATTCCTAACAGACCTTATTAAATGAGCTTGGAAAGAGAAACAGCAACATCACCAGCTCTTTTACATGGACCCTAACTTTTAATCCCTCCTGTTTGCCTGATTCTTTATACCGAACATCTTGTTTGTGATTTTCCAGGGATACCGCTGAGTTTAAAATGTATCATTCAGCATTTTGTAAAAGTCTTAATTCAAAGTCTTACAGTTCTGTTTTTCATTGTATCTGAAATGTATTCTTCTTGGTGTTCGTGATGTTCCTGTAGGGAGCCTGCACCTAATCTTGCAAATGTTCAAGGTTGATGCTGCTTGTTGGTTAAACCATGCCCCTTTCATTTATTTCAGTAGCTTATTGTTTAGGAGTGCAATGCTATTTCCTTTGTATGTCGGTTAGAGGTTCTCATTTACTATTTATCATTGGGGTACCAGCCAGAGCCGCCGACTTTGGAGCTGGGGAGCCAGGTTCGAGTCTCAGCATCCGCTCATCATCCTTTAATTCTAGGCAAATCACTTAATGTCCCTTTGCCTACCAAAAAAATGAATGTGTCCTTGTGTAATGTAACTGGTGCTCATGTAAGGCGCTCCAATACCTTCGGGTCGAGTTCACGCTGCAAAAAACTGCAAAAGAATAATAATTTTGAGAGGGTTTCTAGGGTGTCCCTCTTTACTTATTATATTTTCTATGGTGCTCATTGGTCACTGTATCTTTACAAGTGTAGTCCATAGTCCCACGTCACACCATGCATGATTTTCTACTCCTCTAAACCCATAAAATAATCCGTTTTTTTTATGTGAGTCAAGACTTTTCTGAGACTCCCTTTGAGCATGTCTTTATGACAGGCTGTGCTTTTTGCTTTACACTTAGATCATTTACAGACTTTCTCTTGACTTTAAACTCTGCAGATGACGTTCCTGTCCTTTGCTAATGCGTTATTATACTTTATGCTAGACCTGCAGCCTATGCTAATCCCAATTTATTTGCATTTTGAGATTAATTGTCATTTTAATTTGAAGAATTGAACTAATTATCTTTGCCTTCTGTACTGATTCATAAATTTTAAATAAACCTTCATGGGTTTTGACTTTGAAACCTGTCTGGTTTGACCTGGTTGATCTTTGTTGCGGGGTCATTTTCGGACGTACACAAGGCCCTGGTCCCACCAATGAGTGCTTAAAGTGATGATTTAGTGTCAATAATTATTGATAGAACCAATCAGTGCAACTGATTAGGTGGAGAATGTGAAAGGAGTAGAATACAGATAACATTAATGAATGAATGACTTTGATTTAGCTGCACTGCCATATTCCTGAGGCTGTTTTGAGTTGGAGAGCATAAGCATCAATAGAGAGATTGGCAATGTGGGCAGTTATCATGAGATGTATTACATTCTACTGTGTCATATTGCATTGTATTGGGTCAAGTGCATTGTGGTACTTGTAGTCTCAGATACGTGTGGTGGTGTTGTAGTGCTACGAAATTTAATGTGAGGATGATTCTAGTGACTGGGTCTGATTTACGATCTGTTGCATGGTTTGGCTATTGTGATTTTGTTGGTTTTATTTTGTTTTTGAGGCACATTATTGGTGTTTGTTAGTGTGCATGTGTCGAAGTTTCAAAGTTGATTTTTTTCATTGTGTTGCTTTGTTTACGTCATGGAATATTGATGTGTTATATTGTTTTTGAAATCTAAGGAAAAGTTGTGATTTTTATGTAATTTTGTGAAAATGTTCATGTTCTCAGTTTATATGGAAAAGATTAGCGGATTGAGGGTCACATGTACGATGTTTTTTGCACCTCGCAAACAGCGAATCTGGCTGTTTGCGACGTGCAAAAAGCACTTCCCGATGCACAAACCCAGTTTTGCGATTCGGTAACATTGTTACCGCATCACAAAATGGGTTTGCGACTCGCAATTAGGAAGGGGTGTTCCCTTTCTAATTGCGACTCGCAGTGCGATGTAGGATTGTTTTGTGACCGCAAACGCGGTCGCAAAGCACTCGCAGTTACCACCAGTGTCACACTGGTGGTAACACATTCGCAAACGGGAAGGGGTCCCCACGGGACCCCTTCCCCTTTGTGAATGTCACTGAAAACATTTTTTCAGAGCAGGCAGTGGTCACAAAAATGTTTCGTTTTTTGTTTTTGTAATGCATCTCGTTTTCCTTTAAGGAAAACGGGCTGCATTACAAAAAAAAAACTGCTTTATTGAAAAGCAGTCACAGACATGGTGGTCTGCTGACTCCAGCAGGCCACCATCCCCGTGAGGGCCGCCATTCCCAAGGGGGTCGCAAATTGCCACCTACCTCATGAATATTCATGAGGTGGGCATTTGTGACCCCCTTGCGAGTTGAAATTAGTGTCAAGGACACTACCTTACATTCGGATTTGTGACTCACAACTTTGCTACATGTGGCCCTTAGAGACATTCAAGATCTCAACATATTGTTATTATGGTAATTGTTTTCTAAGTAAATGTTTGAGTTGTGAGGCGACACGTCACACTAAATGCTTTGAGTTTCTAAAATTCTTGAGGTGAGTGTGAACTGAGATTAGTGGTTATCTATTCTCCAGGGCACACAGATAGGAGCACTGATCAAAGGGGGGTTGCTGCTGATCGAGAACCTGTCTTGGAGTGATTGATAGTGCTTTAAAAGATACTATTCCCATTTACTGTAGTGAGATTGATTTCCTTTCCTTGTCTCAGTAAAGCAGACAAAGATATTTGTTTAGTTAGGGTTTTTGTGCTTTGTTTCATTTCCAGTTTCTGGTTCAAACCGAATTGTGATTGGTTGGTTGGTTGTGACAATAATCCATAGTTAGCAAGAGTTAGGTTAAGAGAAAATGAGTTCTGCTTCTAAAATGTCTAAAATTCGTTTGTGAATAGATAAGAATCCAGATGAAGATTTACCTACACAAGAGATATTGGTAAACTTAGGACTTCATATTTGTTTGTGGCTAAACGTTTGGAATAAGATTACTGCTAATGACAAATATTAATCTTTTCCTTTGAATGGCACTTTTAAGGTGAGAAACATCGAGTATTCGAGGGGTGGTATGTATAAGGTGAAGCCACAACCTAGACCTGCACCTTTATAAGCTATGGATGAGTGGGATCATATAAAAAATGAAAAAGAGTGAAAGAAAATGATGAAAGGTCAGGTTAAATATTCAATAAGCCATTAGTTGGATGCACAGTGGTTTATGCAAAAGAGAGCACAGAGAAAATACGTAATAGGGGGTGTGCATGCTTTCCCTGCAATTGTTAAAGAAACGGGCAAAACTAAATTAATAACGACAAAGGTGAACTCAAAGTTAAAATGAGAAAGAAAAGAACGCAAGACAAAGCAATTTTGTGGAGGAGGATAGATATTTAGATGATTTGGTAAATTCAAGACCACCACTGGACAATAATGAACCACGACCACAAGAGCAGGGGAGACCAGCTGGAGAGCGGAGTGTACATGAAAGTGAAGCATGAATTAGAATGTTTGTTAGTACATCAGGACTGAGTGAGCCAATAACAAAAGAAATTGGCATTTGTAAATTCAAAATAAAATGTGTCATGTTATATGTATTTGTATAGTACATAACTCATAAAGCAGGAGCTGTATGGGCAGAGCAGGGGCTGGGGCTAGGTGAAGAGCCAAGTCTCCAGCTTCTTGAAGAATGCAAGAAATGAGGAGGAGGCTTTGCTGTGCAGGAACAGGTCGTTTCAGACTTTAGGATCGAGACAGGAGAAGGCAATTTGGAGAAATTATTAATTATATCATTTGTTTAGAAAGAATAACATCATATAATGGGAAAGAAGTGAGATAGATGAGGAAGCAGCAAGGTGTGTGTGTGAAGCATATGAGAACCATGTGGGTTTGTATAAAAAGAGATCATGCAGAAATTTTAGAATGGATATGAATGAAAATGAAATGCAAGGAATGGTATGTGTGAGCTTGAGCACGTATATTAGTGATTTATTAAAAAGTATATAAAAATTGGAAGGGATTTAAAGATAATTTGTCGAAGAAAGGGGGAAGGTAGAGAAAAAAGAGAACTGAAAAAAAAGAAACAAGCACAAGTGATTCCGAATGTGCAATAGTTAAGGGAGATCGATTGTGACAAGTACATGGAGGAGCATATTTACATGCACCATTGATGAGCTCTTATCTTCTTACATTTACAAAATACTTTACAAAGCTTAAAGAAGCAAAATGTTACAAAATTTAACCTACTTTGCATAGATTTGAATACATTGTTTGAGATTATCATGGATAGAGTGCAAAGGAATTGTTGGTTGGCCAGACGCGGAGCCTATGGGAGTGGCTCCTCTTAAAAGTCCATCTCATGTTGTAATAGATAAATATAATTTAATGAATGAGCACCCGAAGACTAAGGTTTCACAGAGTTAAATGCATTTGTCAAACACTATGATGGCAAAATAAGAACCTAAAAAGTGAGTGCATACATATTATGAGAGATTGATTCAGATTTACAGACAGGAGAGGTTAGTGAATTTGTCTCAGCAATTATGTTGGATTTGTGTCCTGAAATCTGTTTCCATATTCAGCAAGGTGTGATGTGCTACTAACCAAATTATTTGGATGACATACTAAAATATGTGTTGTATTGTAGTGATTGTTGGTGCTAAAATAAAGAAAAAGCAGATGGGAGTGCAGACAAAGTATTTCCGGAAAGGTGGTAAGAAAGGTTCTCACATGTCTGATACTGGTTTTAATTCATTCTGGTTTTGTTGCAGGCCCAAACATTGGTATGGAGGGAGCTGGTGTACAGAGTAATAGTTGTCAAATAATGCAAACTGGAAATGTTGTTTCACAGGGTAGAGGTAGATGATTAATTGCTCAATTATGGGCAATGTTAACATCAACATACAAAAAAGAAATATACCTTGCCACATTTGTAGAAAGCTTCTACACTGGAATTGAGAGTGTAGATACAGAGTATAATATGAGTTGCAAATGGTTCCCCAAATGTGACAGAATATGAAACAAATAGTACTAAATTGGATGACACAGCCAGTAGCCCTAGCCCAACTGGCATAAGTGCAGGACATGCAGAATCAAAGGCAGTTCAATTGGAACATGGTTTCAGCTCCAATTATGCATCTTAATATACAGAAGAAAATGCAGAATATTCAAGAAAATCCTGGTTTCCAACAGAATCCTTCAGCAATTAGTATTCATTTCCCACAAATTACTGCTGCGCTTGGAGTTCATACTGGACTACGTCAGGCACAATGACGGTGCCTGAAGGGGGAGGATTGCATGCTTGTGTACCCCTAGAGCTAGACCAGAGTTACGGTATGTAGCTGGTGAAGTGAATGGCCACCGAGTATCATTTTTATGGATCCAGGTGCTATTTCTTCCACGGTTTGACGAATGGAGGATCCCAACCTACCCCCAGTCAAAACCAATTCAAGTTGTAGGTATTTCCAACACATAAATCACTAATAAGGTGCCAATAAATGTCCCTGTAAAAATTGGTTCAGTTGAAAATAAATATTAAATTATAATATGTAACATGAGTTCTGTTAATTAGTTGACCCATGATCTATTTTATAAAATGTATTCTGTAATTTATAGCCCATCAAACACTATGGCCCTGCCGCCCGCCAAGCGGGAACCGCCAGAAGACCGTACCGCGGTCAAAAGACCGTGGCGGTCATTCTGGGTTTCCCACTGGGCTGGCGGGCGACCGCCGAAAGTCCGCCCGCCAGCCCAGCGGGAAACACCCTTCCCACGAGGAAGCTGGCTCAGAATGGAGCCGGCGGAGTGGCAAGGTGCGACGGGTGCAGTTGAAATTCTTTGTGGGGCCCTCTTACGGGGGCCCCTGCAGTGCCCATGCCATTGGCATGGGCACTGCAGTGGCCCCCAGGGGCCCCACGACACCCCATACCGCCATCCTGTTCCTGGCGGGTGAACCGCCAGGAACAGGATGGCGGTATGGGGTGTCAGAATCCCCATGGTGGCGCAGCAAGCTGCGCCGCCATGGCGGATTCCCATGGGCAGTGGAAAGTCGGCGGTACACCGCCGGCTTTCCGCTTCTGGCCGCGGCAGTACCGCCGCGGTCAGAATGCCCGGCGGAGCACCGCCAGCCTGTTGGCGGTGCTACCGCCAACCTCCGCCATGGCGGTATTTACCGCCAGGGTCAGAATGACCCCCTATGTGCCTTTGTTGGTGAGGACGCCGTGATAAGAGGAAAAACGCCTGGCATTTGAGGAGCTGTTTAGAAACTCCCATGTGCTGCTCTATGGACAACTGGGCTATCATGGGAAAATAAATGAAAATCCCCATATAAGGAAACTTAGGCAAAACGTAATTCTCAAGACCTTTTAAGGCTTCAATTCAAAACTGTTTTGAAAGCTATTCCCATGAAGTTGAATGTTGCTTTTTACAATCAGAACAGCCCGGTAGTGAATACTGTACTTGCTTTGTCCGCATGATTATGACCTCGAGGAAGATCTCATCAAATTGAGTAGGCATGGCGCTGAATTGTTTGAGTGCAATTACTAAAAGGGAGTGAGCCTTTAACTTTGGACTGATGGGCACTTATTAATACCAAGCATAGGGGACATATGTCAAAAGACTTTGGCCCTCATTATGACTGCAGTGGTCTTTTGCCAACACCGCTGCATCCATGGCCGCTGGAAGGCCGCCAGTGCTGATGGTCTTCCTACTGCCGTATTATGACTGCCATCAGATATCCACACCGCTGGAGGTCGCAAATCCGTCAGCATCATCACGGCGGTGCTTAGACAGTTCCACTGCCAGCACCGTCATGCCAGAAAAAGACGCCCACAGAATTACAACCAGTAATTCTGTGTGTCAGTCTTCAGGTGGAGTGGCGGTGCCGGAGGTGGGAGCGCTGGGTCCCGTCCCCTAACAGAGAAGCACCTCGCTGGACGAGGTAAGTGCTGTCCACAAGGGGAGGGGGTGGAGGGGTGTGAATGGGTGTCTGCGAGTGTGTGTATGCGTGTCATGAATGTGGGGGGGTGAGAGGGGGAGTGTCTGTGCGTGCGTGCGTGTGTGACTGTGTGTAAATGTGGTGATGGTGATGCGTGTGTGTATGCATGTGGACGGGGTAGGGGTGTGTGCATGGGTGAATGTGTAAGGGGTGAGGGGGGTGTGAGTGAGTGCGTGCAGGTGCGTGTATGTATGGATGTAGTTGAAGGGAGGGGAGGAGGGATGGTGAGTGTATTCGTGCATGTGTGATGTGTATCGGTATGTATGCATGTCTACGGGGGTGAATGTTGTGAGTGTGTGTGTGAGTGGGCGGTGTCTGTGTGTGATTGTGTGTGTGTGGATGCATGCATGCGTGTGTGCGGAGGTGTTTGGGGGGTATCCCGGTGACAGGAACGTAAGTTCCTGTCATCGGGATACCTTAACCTCAGCATTTTGTGGCGATGAGACCCCCAAGAAAATGCTGGTGGTGTCCCGAGTCGGAATAACCTGGGCGGTCATCCAAATCCTGCAGGGCTGCAGGTGGAAACTTCCAGCCCGGCGGGCCACGATAAAACGTCAGGACAGGCAGGGATGTGGCGGTTTGGCAGTGGCCAAACCTCTGCGATCATAATATGGCAGTCTGCACTGCTGGTCCCGCGGCAGTGAGACCGTCACAGCGGCCCTGGCGGTACATGGACCCCCAGGGTCATAATGAGGGCCTTTATGTTGACTGATCGCAACCAGACCAGGTCACTTGAAAACCATTTTACTTTTATGTATGTTGATTATTCCATAGCATTTTGTTTGTTATTAAATAGTATATTTTTTTATTCAATATATTTATTGATTAGTCACGGTTTGGTTTTAAGATGTCTTGAATTGGGTGCCAAATGGTATGATTAATTTATTGATGTTATGGAAGCACTGTAAAGCCTAATATGAATGTATGTACCTTAGTTTAACCCACATGTGATGAAGAATGTCCACATGTCTGAGTCTGAATAACACTGGTATAAAGGATGGTGAATGAAGGTACAGTATTTGTGCAATAACTCAGCACTTGACAAGCATTTGCCTGCCAAGTTCTTGCGGCTGAGAACATTTCAATCAAACTTTGCAATATCCTTAATCCTGCCACACTTTTGAAAATGCCTGGTATAGACACTACCAATGATGGAGACAGTAACTGTGATCATGACTGCATTGATGTGACAGAACTGTGTACCAGACAAAGACCATACATTCAAGGTGTACCACTCAAATTGGCTGATTTTATTTTATTTGTGGATCTTTCTTGTCTGAAAGACCATCAGGGAACACTGAGAGAAGTATATGTGGTTTGCAAAATAGCATTCATTGTAGAAGCATTTTTACTTATGTAATGTAGCCTCACCTCAAATAGCAGAATTAACAGTTATCACAAGAGTGTGCTCCATGGGTAACAGATTGAGTGTTACCCTCTACATTGATAGCAAGAATAGTTTTGGAATGGTCCATGATTTTGGACAGCTGTGGTCATGAAGGGGTTTCTTGACATCCGCTGGCACACCCATCAAAAACTGACCAAGGAGTTTGGAGTTGTTAAGTGCATTACTATTACCTAGAGATACTGCTGTGATTAAATGTGCTGCACACAAGAGCGGAGATGACGTGGTCATGCTTGGCAATCTATAAGACGATACAATTGCAAAATACTGTGCACTTGTGTCTGGTTCATTGGAATCAAGTGATTATTGTAATTTGGAAAAATAAAGTATACATTATTTATTGTCAACATCAATAGAAACTGTAGCAGAATCACAAAATCTGCAAAACAATGTGCTTAAGGATAAAAAGAAAAAGTGAGAGCAGGTTGTGCCAAAGATCATAATGATTTGTGAGGGTCAGCTGGTGAAAGAGAAGTTTTGCCAGATTGTATTCAGTATCAAATGGCAAGATATATGAATGGACCTTCACATGTTTGATGTGATGGGTGGGATGTAGAACCTTTTTACGACATTTTGGATTAATACTCATGTTAGAGCTGTAGCTTGTGTCAGCGTTGTGTTACTTGTCAGCATTTAAATGTTGGGAAAAAGACACCTGTGGCTTTAGGTCACATTGGGCACTCTGAAGATTCTTTTACCAGGTTACACACCAACTTTCTGAAGCTGCATCCAGGTAAAGGGCTACCATATGCTTATTAATTGTTTCTCTTTCTTCCAGGTGAGTAGAAGCCTATCCAGCTAGAAGGTGTCTGTAGCCCAGCTCTTGTTGAGGGAATTAAACCCTAGATTCGGTTTGCCATCTTCTTTGGATACAGATAAGGGCATTCACTTCAAAAGTGAATTAATGAAAATGTTATGCATGGCACTCAATCTGGAACACAATTTTCACTGTAACTATCGGCCACAAGCATCAGGTATAGTTGAAAGAGTCAATGGCACTCTTAAATCAAAGGTATCCAAGGGGCGTAACTCAAAATCACTAAAATGGCTAGATGCTCTACCACTGGTACTTATGCATTTAGGAAGCACACCTAATGAAGTGACTGGACTGTTGCCCCTGTAGTGATCATGGGCAGACCAATGCAGATATCTGGTATTCCTTTAGCTGCACTTGTGATGTCTGATAATCATGTTCTTAACTTTTGCAAAAGTCTGGCTGATATGGGACACTGTAGCTCTCACCAGGTGAAGTTGAAATCACATTCAGCAATTGAAGATCTCTGTCATGGCTTAAAACCTTGGGATTGGTGATTAGGTTATGGTGAAGAAGCACTTTTGAAACAGCTGCCTGGATCTGAGTTGGAGTGGACGCAATGAAATCATACTTATGACAATTACTGCTTGCTACAATGGATCCACACATCTGACGCAAAAAGAGTGAAGACTCAATATTAAGGAGTGGTGACACAAACCACTGACTTACAGTGTCAAACTCAAGTTTTCAATATAGATTAAGAAGGGAGCGAAGAAAGGGGAGCAAGACAAAAAGATCAACTGTGTAACAAGAACAGGCATGACAAAAAACTCAAACCCAAGAAAATCAGAAAGTAAATGCTAAAGTTAAAAAAACTTCAGAGCAAATAAGGCCGGTCTAGTGAAAAACTTCACACATCAAGTGGCAAGTGAAAATGAAGATGCAGAAGTTGTCATAAGTGGGTTTGAACATGAAAACTGGACCCAAGATGGTGACCTGAGAGTAGGAGGGGGAAAGAGTGCCAAAGCAAGATCAGAGACTAGAACAATTGGAGAAGAGACAGAAAAAGAGGCAGAAACATATCTGATTTACAGAGAGTCAGAATAACCATTGGTCAGAAGATCTACAAGAGTAAGAGTACCAAACAAAAAGTATGCAGTATCTCATTGGACATATCTAACAAAGTTTGAAGCAGAGCAAAGAAATGTTATCTTGAAAGATGATCAGCTTGTTTTTACCTATCAGTTGTCCTGTGGTGAAATGAAAATAGAGAAAATCAGCGTTGAATAATATTTGATAGAATGCCCGAATTAAACTTAGAATTTTTGAATTTTTAAAGGTGTCTACATTATTTGTTTAGTCAGAATCTGATTCCTCACATTCAAAAAATACTTATTTGGTACCTTACATATCAAGTCCAAGAGAGTAGGTTTCTTATGAACTTTCATCATGAAGTGAACATATGACTACTGACATATTAACACTTGAAGATTTTGGAGTTTTTGATTTTTGTATCATATCTAGTAGTTTAGATTTTTGTTGTTGATTGGTTTTTATAAAAGAATATGGCAAAAAAGTAAATAAAACTGTTGCTTACCAATAAGAATAATTCTTATACTTTTCATAGTAATACTTTGAATAGCTATCCTAGTGACTCTTCAAATCTCAGTTAGATATGCTTGTCCTAGATCTGAAATTGAATTGTATACTATTAATAGCGATTGTTGGGATAAAAGGTTAGATTATAGAGATATTTCTAATAGTGATTTTAGCTACAACACTTATGTTAATTTGATAAATGAGTATCTTACGATGATAAATGTAACTAACTGTTAGGTATGTTCATATCTACCACATTCTGTTTCGGAGAGGGTGACCTACAATTGATTTCCACTTATTTCAGATGTCAAAAGCTGGTCTTGTGTGTGACTATTTCAGAGTCTTCTTTATATGAAGATAAGGCAATTTGCTTCCAGAGGCAGTAGCGGACGATAGATTTTACCAGGAAGTCCAAAACTGGTCCAGAAAATAATCTAGCAGGAAGGTGAAAAATTGGAGACCAGAAAAACCTTTCTACTGAGCAGGCCAAGCAATAAAGAGATGAGCAGAATCAATGATACAAACTGGAGGGGGATGAAGTCCAACAGAATCCAGAGAGAGAGAAATGATACAGGGGCAACTGCTAAGCTACTGAACTGCACAATGGAGCTCCTTTTATAGGGAACAAAACAGGAAGTGACTTATTTAAAGAATGGTGTCAACCATCTTGGATTGGGAAGAAAAAACATAATTATAAATAAAAAATATTTTACATAAAAATTATTCCTTTTCTGAAAAATATGTATAAAAACAATATAAGTACATGATGCAAGATTAAATATACTTTTTCCCAGGCATGTGGCATTTGCCAGGAGCAAGCATGCAGAAAGTTGTCTCACTATTCACTGATCTGTTGGGAAACCTGACACATGCAGGAAAAAGAAGATGGCACTGGGGAAGGGCACCTTTGCATCTTTCTCTGGAAGGAAGGGATCCTGTGGTGCGAGGCTGCAATGGGAATCCACCACAGCATAGTCTCGAGTGGAAAAAAGGTAAGGAGAAACTCCTTACTTTCTGAATCCACTCAGGGGTAAGCGTCCTTAACAACGCGTTCTTAAGGATGTGGACATTTCCCACTCAAGCATAACCACGCTTGCCTGAACAATGCATGCTGAACTACGCACATGCATGATTAAGGCCCAGAAAAAGCCATGCGTTGTTCGGCAGAGGATGAGGAGGACATGGTGAGGTAAGTGGGGCTGGGGCAGGGGTGGGGGTGAATTAAGGGATTGGGGTGGGTGGGGATTTGGGGGAGGGCGATTTTATTTAAGGGGCGGATTGGGGGTTTGGGTATTTTCTTTAAGAGATTGGGGTTTGGGGTCCGGGGTAAAAAGGGTGGGGGTGGATGGGTTTGGGTATTTCTTTTTATTTAGGGCCTAGGATGGGGGCGGGGTAGTTTATTTTTAAAGGGATGCAGGAAGGTTTAAGGAAGAGCGGGAGGAGGGAGGAGAGAAGAGGAGAAAGGATTGGGGAGGATGTGGTGAGGCAAGTGGGGTTGGGGTAGGGTTGGGGGTATTTTTTAGCAGTGGGGGTGGATTTAGGGCTTAGGGTGGGTGGAGGTGTCAGGGTACTTTAGTTTTTGGGGCAGGGGTTGGGGTCGGGTATTTGTTTTTTCGGGTTCAGGATGGGTGGGTGTCGGGGTAACTTAGTTTTTAGGGAGGGGGGTTGGAGTACTTTTTTTTAGGGCTTAGGTAGGGTGGGGGGTCAGGTAGTTTACTTATTGGGAAGGATTTAGGGCTCAGGGCTGGTGGGGGGTCTTGGGTAGTTTAGTTTTTAGGGGTGGAGGGGTAGTTTATTTTTAGGGCTCAGGGCGGGTGGGGGTTGGGCAATTAACTCTTTGGGGGTGGAGTGGGGGGTCAGGGTAGTTTTTTTTCTTTCGGGCTCAAAGCAGGTGGAGGGGAAGTTTAGTTTTATGGGCATGGTGTGGGGGCCCAGTAAGAGCTGTGGGCTGGAATGAAGCTGTCTTTATGAATCAGGTGAGGCATATGAGGGACCAGTCAAAGGGCTAAAACCTTGCTAAGAAGTCCATGATGAGCATGGACAGAGATCTAAGCACCATAATAGGTGCACCCTTTATAGTAATCTTAGGAAGTGGGATCACAACTGCATCTCTGGTAGAGTCAGGCACAGCTCCATGTTTCAGTGAGTCAGCGTATAATGTCCCTAATCTTGGAGGCAAGGTCCCCACAAAGGCAGAGTAGAACACGCTGCGGGAATCCCATCCAGGCCCAGGGTTTTCCCTGTAGCCATTTCTCTGACGGCATCCCTAATCTCCTGGGTAGTAACCAGGCCACTCAGGCTTTCCTGAGCCTCTGGAGGAAGCGCTCCCAGTGGTAGTCATTGCATAAAGGCAGCCTGTACCCCTGGCGGGAGATCTCCAGGATGCTTATGTAACTTTTCATAATATTCCCGGAACGAGGAATTGATGGCCCTAAAACATCCAATTCAACGAAGAAGGGCCAGGAGGTATCAGGTTGCTGCAGAGTGGAAGCTTGAACAAACTCAGATTTTAGCTTTGTAAAACCTAAGGTGGCATCATTACTCTGATGATAGAGCTTGCTCTTTTTTAATTGGTCCATGATATGTAGAACAAGTTTGGTAAATCCCTTGATGAATTTTCTATAGTAAAAACTTTCTGTTTCTTTTTGTGAGGAAGGGATAAGATAGTCAACGGTTGCTTGAAATCATTTTCAAGCAATCATTTTTCAGGTTTAGCCAGCAACTTTTTTCCCTTAGTCATTGGAGGGCTTGTTTGACATGGTTAGGATGTTCGGCATGATTTTTAGAAAATATCAGGCTATCGCCTAAGTAGCCAGCAATGGTTTGGAGAATCAAGTCACAGAAAATAGCATTTATAAACATTGAAAAACAGCCAGGGCATTACAAGGGCCAAACAGAATTACTCCACAGCCATAATGCCCCAAAATATTTCGAATTACCAAAAAGTGTTCTAAAGGTTGTGTTCCAGTTGTCTCTTCATCAGATTCAAATTAGGTGGTATGCTACTTTCAGATCTAGTTGAGTGAAGATGTATGTTCCTTGATGTTCTGATGTTCCCTTCTCCTCCAAAAAAACACAAGGAAGCTTCTGCATGTGATTTTGAAGTGAGAGTCAATTTGCCAGCTTTGCATCTAAATATAATTTTAGGGCTTGTTGTTCTAATGATGCGAGGAGAACAAGCGCCCATTAGGAAAAAATGAGTTGGGCTAAAGATCTATGGCAGTCAAATGGGAGGTGTGGAGGTAGTTCCTTGCTCACTGTTTCTTGAAAGACATCAAGGAAATTAAGATTGGCGTCAGGAATTTAGGGAAGGTGAGCAATGACTGAGTGGAATTTTCAAATGGATATAAAGACATTTTCAAGGAATATTGATCAACGGTACAGTGGGAGACACAATATTCAGAGCACAAAATAAGTTTTAGCAGGCCAGTTGATCTATGGATTATGTCTTGCCAACCAATGATTGGCAAAATAATTGGATAACAGGGAGAGGTAATTAAATCAAATGTGATGGCCCCATAGTAGGTGGCTATTTTAAGTGGTAAAGGTTGAGTTTTCTCTACCAGCAGACCAGAGGCCACTAGGGTTCCATCCACAGGTTCAACAGCCTCTGATACGTCTTTCTTGGTGACTGGAATATGATCATAAGAGACCTACTTGATGTCCATATAAACATCTGAAACATCAGTCTATAAGATTGGGAACCTCAAGAGAGATGGACTGAAGTAAAAAGTCTCCTTGTAAGAGAACCAAGCTGGAGGATCTTGAAGGTGGCGGCTGGGATAACTGATTGATACTCACCTCTATTCTCTGCACTAGGGATGAGCTTCTTATGTTCTTGACTTCTTAGATGAACAAGCTGAACAAACAGGGCAAGTAGTCAAAATGTGGCCTTCCTGACAATACATAATAATACATAAATAAGCTCAACTTTCATCATCTTATCCTTTCACCAGTGAGCGGACCATTAGTATAACATACTTCCCCTTTGTTTTGTAAGTGCATGTGAAAACGTTTTTAAGAGCAGGCGTTTCATTTTTTGCTTTTTACATACATCCTATTTTTCTTTAAGGAAAACGGGCGGAGTGTAAAAAAAAGATTGCTTTATTTAAAAACAATCACAGACATGGTGGTCTGTTGACCCCAGCAGGCCACCATCGCTGTGATCTTTGCGATTCTCAGTGGGTTGCAAATTGCAACCTACCTCATTAATATCAATGAGGTAGGTCTATTTGCATGGAATTGCAATTAGGAAATCGCAATTCCAAAAGTTCGTACATGTGGCCCTAAGTATTTTTTTGTACTTTTGGACTCCCGTTTTGGTTTGTTGGTGCCTGACCACGGGTTGGTGTACAGTTTGGCAGCACTGTGTTGGTAAACCATTTATCTTTTGCTGTGTTTGCTTCTTTTCTTTTTTTGTTGTGGGCCTTTTGTTTCTGGTATTCTATCTTTAGATCAGCCAGACCTACTGACCAGGACCCTATGCCCTAATGAAGACAAATGTTTCTTCTGTTAAATTGATTTTGTTTACATTTTGGAAAGTTTTTTCGCAGCTCCACAAAATGGAAACTGAATCCAGCAAGAGAGAGATACTTTTGCTTCTTGCATCAAAAAATATTTAAATAGACGTTTGTGCAATAGGATCCATGGTCATATATTCTTAAGTGAGACATTGACTGAAATTTCTATTTTTCTAACTCAAGTAAATACAACATATGTACGACAAAATCATAGAAAACATATGCTTTTGATTATCAGTATTCTTTATTCTATGTTTTTTAAGTTGTCATGTTGCCTGGGGTTGAGTAATAGTATTATCAAATGGCTATTCTCATTTCTCTGACACACCTAATTGCCACACTTCAAGCTAGATAGTACTTGGGCTACAATGGCAAAAATGCCTGATGTAACAATGGATGCCACAAAATGAAGGAAACATGCTTAATAGTCACATCTCCCTATAGATGGATGGAAGCCACAAATCTTGTCCTCTTCCTTTAGAGGATATCCTCAGTCAAGGAGAGATCCTGACATCATGGGTTGGAAGGAGATGGGGTAGGTGGAGAAGTAGCTATTTTCTTTTACCCTTGGTAGGTATAACCAGTTAGATCTCAGGGGAAGTTTGAGGAGAGAGGAGATGGGCCAATGGGATTCAGGCTACTACCATCTTGAAGGGCTGCAATGAAAAGAAATTGTGTCTAGCTGTTTCAGTAAACTCTATTTCAGGAATGGAGTTGAGGATTAGACTGTTCTTTCTTCACTTTTTATTACCAGCAGCCATTATGTAAACAACAAAATAATCAAAAAACTACATTTCCCATGAAACTCTGGGAAAAGAACAACCAGTCTATCCAATCAGCGTCCATGAATGCCTTTCAAGACCCTCTGCAGACAACCCTGCCACCTCTTTCTTCGCTGCTACGGCAGTCCACAGTTAAGTTCTTCAGACCTCTGTGTCACTTTTCTTTTATGGTGTTGATTATAAATTTGCCTGTTCTGGTTGCACATAATTTGTATGATTTAATTCATTTACCTTTTAGCGAGGCTACGGGAACGCTGGCCGCTCCTTTGCGACCGATTAGCGTGCCTATTATACTGCGAAATTGCATTTATTTGAGACCTGAACTATCACTTATATTGCATCTGGGCCATCCCAGACTACATTGCCCTTTGTAAAATGCAGGACTCTGCATCTGACAATATAGAGGAGGAGGAGATTACTTACCTCCCAATCGATGATACATTTTGCGACATACTGGATGCCCCCATTCAAAGAGCAGTGTCCCAAGCTGTGGCACCTTTGGAGAGGAAAGTACTTCAGACGGCAGCACAAATCCAACAACCCTTTCCTCGTAAGGGAAGACTCCTCTGGATCTTTGGTCCCTGTACCTCCAGATCAGCCTACTGCAACACCAGCAGAAGGTAACTAAAAACGCGCATGTGACCCTGGTGTTGATCTGGATGCTTTTGACCACCTCAAAAGACTTTTATGGATTCCTTCCCCACTCCCCCACTTTAAACCTGCTGCTGTCCAACTTCCCTCCCTGTACTTCAGAGGGTATTTCCATCCTCTCTCAGGCATGCCCCAATCTCCGGAACCTTTGTGCGGGGATGATTCCCCTAACACCTCAGATAGCGACATGGAGCCAAATAGACCCTGGCACCCTTCCGCCTCCCCCTCTATTCTTTTTGGCGAATCCAATTCAGATAATGTTTCCCAAGACCCAAGCTCAGATAAGCTCAGATATGCTGTACCCGGATGAATTATTACACCTGTGCTCTGAAGAGTGGACGGGTTGATTCATATGTGGTGGGCTGTTTGTGGAAACAGCTCAACAAAGAGGTCCTCAGTCAACTTCTGGCAGAGTGCCCTCGCTGGAGAGCAAAGTTGCCCTCACTCCTGAAATTGATGCAAGGATGTTACCTTTTTGGCAAAATATGCCCGTGATCCTAAGAGGAGGATAGACCGCTCCTGTTGCCCATGCCAGGATAAGTTACTGGATGTAGTGGGCACCTTATCCAAGATCCTGGACATGGCTGGGGATGCTAAAGCATCAGGTGCCTTGATTTCCTCTGAAGCCCTTTTGGGCTGGGCCCAACGTGCCATAATCTTCCTTGGAAACGCCAACTGTGCCATTTGCACCAAGAGGTGTAGGTGTAGGAAAGGCACTCTTTTTGGCATGGTTGCTCTCACATTTTGCCTGCTATTTTATGCTTAGACTGTTTTCACTAGGATTCTGCTAACCAGGACCTCAGTGATTGTGCTCTCTCCCTCTAAATGTGGTTGCATAGGACTTTGTACACTCCACAATTGACATGCTGGTGCCCCCTTATAAATCCCTAGTATATGGTACTTAGGTATCCAGGGCATTGGGGACTAGGGGTTCCCCATGGGCTGCAGCATGTATTGTGCCACCCATGAGAACCCATGCAAAATGTGTCTGCATGCCTGCCATTGCAGCCTATGTGAAAAGGTGCATGCACCCTTTCATCACGGGTCACTGCACCAGGTCTCTGTAAGTCACCCCTATGGTAGGTCCTCCTAGCCCAGAGGACAGGGTACAGGTCCTTATGTGTGAGGGCACCCCTGCGAACTACAGCTCCATAGCACTGGACTTCATAAGTGTTGGGACACTATTTTACACGTGTACTGTACACAGGTGTCCTGTGTCCTGCTACATAATGTTAACTCTGAACCTGGGCATGTGTGGTATCAAACATGTCAGAATCATATCCCAATACTGTTGCCACTATTGGTTGTATGATTCCTTGCACTCTGGGAGCTCCTTAGAGGACCCCCAGTATTCCTCCTACCAGTCTTCTGGGGTTTTCCGGGCAGCCCGTGCTGCTGCCACCCCTCTTATGGGTTTTTGCCCTTCTGCTGCTTGACCAGCTCAGGCAGGGGAAGGCAGAACAAAGGATTTACTGTGGGAGAGGGAGACAACACCCTCTCCCTTGGAAATAGGTGTTACAAGGCTTGGTAGGGATAGCCTTCACAAGCCACCGGTTTGCTTTGAAGGGCACATTTGGAGCCCTCCTTGCATAAACCGGTTTGCACCAGTCCAGGGACCCTCAGTGCCTGCTCTGGTGCGAAACCGGACAAAGGAAAGGGGATTGACCAATCCCCTGTCCATCACCTCCCCAAGGTGGTGCCCAGAGCACCTCCAGGGGGCCACTCGATTCTGCCATCTTGAAGCCAAGATATGTAGAGGCCCCTGGAAGTATCTGAGTGGCCAGGTCAGGCAGGTGACATCAGAGACCCCTCCTAATAGGTGGTCACCTTGCAAGCTGTCCAAACCCCCTTCTAGGGCTATTTATGGACTCCCTTGAGGGTGGGTCCCCAGATTCAAAATGCAAGACTCCACCAGAACTCCTCTGCATCGTTTACTTTCACTTCTGGCCTCTAGAACTGCAACTGGACTTTCAGGAACCGATAAGACTGCAACTCGGGCGACGACTTTAATTTGCAACATTGTTTCGCCGGCTCCTTCCAGCAACTGCAACATTTCCCTGGGTGTGCATCCTCTGGGGTCAGCGAGACTTCGACCAGCACCAAGAAGCAAGAAGGAATCTCCCTTGGAGTAAAGGAGTTACTCCCCTGCATCTGCAGACACCAACTGCAACGTTGTCCGTGGATGGATCAGCTCTCCTCTGTAACTGCGTGGATCCCGCATCAGAGATCATGGTTTGGAGTAGTCCCCTTGGCCCTCTCTGCCAGCTGTCTAACTTGGAGACGGTAAGCCCCTGCCTTTTTTTAAAGGACAGTACCCCTGTGCACTGCGACTCTTGCAGCTAACAAGATGTATTGCCTCCTGCTCCAAGGGATCTTCAGGCTCCACGTAGCCCCGGCCCCCAGCACTTCTTCCTGCCAAGCACAGTCTCCTCTCTGCTGCTCCAGCGATGTGGGACTCCTCTTCAGGTGTGCTGACTGGGCCACACTGCAACTTACTGTGTCTGCTACCAGTGGGTTGCCTGTCTGGGCTGCAACTGCTTCTGTTGGCTCTCCCAACTGCTGAGGGTCACCCCAGACTCCCCTCCAAGGGTCAGGTCCCCTGGGCCTTGCTGGTCCTCTTCAGCCTTGTAACTATTCTTTGTGCTCCTCTTGCATTTGTCATAGCTTGTTGGTAGTTCTCCAACACCACTGACCATCTGCAACCCGACAACTGACGTGGGACACCAACTGCACCGCTCCAAGGACTCCTCTGCAGCTCCTGGGCTCCAAAGCTGGTCTTCTTCCCACGTTGACCTGATTCTTCATCCACAGAAGATTGGGTAGCAGCTCATGTCCCCACTGGACACTCCATCGTGGACTGGACTGTGTCCCCTTCTTTTTCGGTCCTCTTCTACCGGAATCCACCTTTGGTTTCACCTAGTCTGGTCCTGTTCTTTTACAATCCCTTTTCCAAGTCCTCCTGTTAGTCCTTGGGGAGATCAGGTACTTACCTCTGCCCTCCTGGTCAGTGGGGGTCACTCACGTACTCACCTCTTGGGGTTCCTAGTTCTTACAGCTCCCCTCTAACAACTCCATATCCTTGGGTGGGGATTTTGCTTCACATTCCACTTTCTTAGGTTATGGTTTGGCCCTCCCCTAGAGCCCTCATTATTTTAACTAAGTATTTTCAATGCCTGTTGTTTCTATGCTAATTGCTGATTGCTTTTGTGTATATAGTGCGTACTTACCTCCAGTTGGGGGGAACTGCCTATAAGTAATCTAGTGTGTGTTACTATAATAATGTACCTTTATTTTTGTAACACTGTGGATCTTTCATGTGTGACAAGTTGCTGTGTGACTATAGTGTATTGCATAAGCTTTGCATGCCTCCTAGATAAATCTTGACTGCTCATCCGTTAGACAGCCCTGGCTTCCTAGAAACTGCCTACACCTCACTGATAGGGGGCACCTGGACCTGGTATAAGGTGACAACACCATAGGTGTCCACCAAACACCAGGCCAGCTTCCTACAGTAGATCCCTTCTAATAAAAATTGATCCTAAATTGAGAGAGCTGGCGACATCCGAGGCATGGCCCATTGCACACAGGGGTCTCTTTGGCGATTTTTTTTTTTATACGTGAACTATGTAAATTTGTAGCCATGTTTAATTCCTTAGCCAAGGCTCAGGCCTCCATTAAAAGCATATTTTGCCCTACAGGTTTCTACTGGGGCTGGTCATGGAAGGGGGCGCTTGATCGGCCGTGCTGTCCATCAAGCCTCCTCCAGATGTTCCAGGGTACGAAGAGGCCAGTGCCAAGATCCCTCTTGATTTGGCAACTTCTATTCTACCAGAAGCTACCCACACCAGTGAGTCTCTACAGGAAACTCCAGAGGAAGCAGCTCCTATGCCACCTCTCAAGTTGAATAATAAACCTTTTGCCGGGTTCCAACTTGGAGGAGGCTTTCAGACTTTTTTCACATTTGGGAGGTTCTCACATCAGACACTTGGGTCATTAAGATGCTAAAAGGGTTCCAAACAGAATTTTATGACTTGCTGTATCAACCACACAGACCAAAACTCCTTCCCTTTTCTCAATCTCAAGTCACACTAGAGGATACGGAGATCACACAGCGTCTGGAGAAAGATGCGATTGTTCAAAAGCAACTACACTCCTTTGGTTTTCTCAGCAACCTTTTCCAAGTGGAGAAGAGGAATGGGGGACAACGTACCATCATGAATTTAAGGGAATTCAATGAATGGTTGTTTTTCCATCACTTCAAAAGAGAAGGCAGTCACCTCCTCAGAACAAATGATTGGATAGTGCACCTGGACTGGAAAGACACCTATCGCACGATTCCTACCGTCCATCCTCATTGTTGTTTTCTGCAGTTTCAATGAGCTCACAAATCTTCGACTTTACCACTTTTCCTTTTGGTCTGTCTTCCATGCCATGGTGCTGTACCAAGGTCTGAAGCCGGTGGTGGAACACCTGTGAGCCTGGGACATCAGACTTGGGGCCAGATTTATGCTGGTCTTGCACCATTCCAATGCCACATTAGCATCATTTTTTTTACGCTAATGTAGCGTTGGAAGGGGAAAAACCCAGCTCCATATTTACAAAGTGGCACAATGCTTGCTTTGCGCCACTTTGTAATCCCTTGCGCCACATTATGCCTGCACCAGGCATAATGTATGCAAGGGGGGCGTTCCGGCATGGGTGGGGCGTAAAAATGGCACAAAGGAATCTATGAGATTACTTTGCGCCATTTTTATCAGCAATTTTTTAAGGCCTGCTAAGTGCAGGCATTAAAAAGAGGCCCCCATTGATTACAATGGACCTCTGGGTGCTTTGCAGGATTAGCGTCATAAATTGTGATGCTAATCCTGCGAAGAACCAGATTAGCATAAAATATTATGATGCTAGTCATCCTACTACCTCCATGGTGCACCATATTTTAAATACGGCGCTACCATTGTGGCATTAGCGGGGGCCCTAAAGGGTGCAGGAAAAGTGACGCTGCACTAGGTGCAGCGCCACTTTTTCTAAATCTGCCCCTTATTGTGTACCTAGACCTTCTCATGGACCAATGCCCAAGGAGGCTGTCAGACCAGCTGCAATTGACCATCGACCTTCTAGAGTCCCTTGGGTTTGTCAACAATGCATAGAAATCGGTAACTTCTCTGATCCAATCATTGCAGTTCCTTGGTTTTGTAGTGGATTCGGTTCGGGCCACCGTGAGTCTCCCGTCATA
Organism: Pleurodeles waltl; assembly: GCF_031143425.1. Taxonomy (NCBI): domain Eukaryota; kingdom Metazoa; phylum Chordata; class Amphibia; order Caudata; family Salamandridae; genus Pleurodeles; species Pleurodeles waltl. The sequence goes on from NC_090438.1 coordinate 180,601,838, forward strand.
GAGCCTCTCCAAGATAAAAGATGAGCTCAGGAGGACACAAGCCCAGCCAACTACCTCTCTTGTGCAGCAAGCCCACATACTACGTCTTCTGTCATCGTCAATACAAGCTATCTTCATGGGACCGCTACACTGTTGTGCTCTGCAGAGCCTCAAGATCTCCCACCTTTGTCAAGGCCTCACCTATTCTCAGTTGATTCCTATGTTGGAGAAGCCGGGGAGGAACTGCAATGGTGAATAGCTCATATGGAGGTCTGGAATGGTCGGGCCATATTCTGTTCCCAACCAGATCTGGTGATAGAATCCGGTGCCAATGGCACAGGCTGTGGAGCACGATGTGAAGAGTTCTCCATAGGAGGGAAATGGTTATCCGCAGAGCAATCTCTTCACGTAATCTGTCTTGAGTTGATGGCAGGGTCATTTGCGATGAAGTGTTGGACCAAGGACAAGTTCCAGTGTTGTTTCCTTCTCAAGATGGACAATGTAGCAGCAGTGCACTATATCAATCGCCTCGGAAGAACACGTTCAAAAACATTGTCCCACTTAGCCCAGAGCTTTTGGGCCTATTCTCTGTAGAACCAAATTTATGAGATGGCAGAACATCTTCTGAGGAAATCCAATCAGGTAGCATGTTGGCAATCTCAACATTGGCAGGATGCGAGTCTCTGGAAATTGGAACCACAGGTGTTTCAGGAACTACAGACCAGGTGGGGACCCTTGACCATGGATCTTTTTGGATCCCGACTGGGCCATCAATTGGACAGGTACTGCAGTTGGAGACCAGACCCCAATGCAGTAGTGACAGGTGCATTCCTTCAAGACTGGAGGAAGGAAAAAAGGATATGCATTTCCCCCATTTGCCATGATCATGAGATTATCGGCCCAAGTTCGGAGGCAGCAAGCGGACAGACTGGTAATCACCCCGATCTGGAGGTCTCAAATCTGGATTCCAGTTCTGATGAAACTTCCTTTGGATTCTCAAATTCATCTATCCCTATTTCTGGGTCTCCTCCATGATCCCCTGGGGAATCCACTTCACCTGGTTCTGAAGGGCTCTCTATTGACCTGATTCACAAAAGTTAACTTAGACCAAAAGTCTAAATTTAGACCAAAAGGCTAAGTTCAGGCTGAAGTCTAACTTTACTCGTAGCAAAGTTAGGGCCTGATTACAACTTTGGCGGAGGGGGTTAATCTGTCCCAAATGTGACGGATATCCCGCCCTCCGTATTACGAGTCCATTATATCCTATGGAACTCGTAATACAGCGGGCGGGATATCCATCACACTTGGGACGGATTAACCCCCTCCGCCAAAGTTGTAATCAGGCCCTTAGTCTTTTGGTCTAAGTTTACGGTTTCGGTCTAAGTTTAGACCAAAAGCCTAAACTTAAACCAAAAGTCTACCTTTAGTTGCAGTAAAGTTAGACTTTTGGTCTAAATTTAGACTTTTGGTCTTAACTTAGACCAAAAGTCTCATTTTACTACAAGTAAAGTTAGACTTTAGGTCTAAACTTAGACTTTTGGTCTAAACTGAGACTTTTGGTGTAGGTTTACCCTTGTGAATCGGGCCCTATGTCTCATAGCATTGAGGATTACCGGGAACGCTGGAAAGTCCCAGGCATTTCCCGGGAAACTGCCTCGTTGCTCTCTAAAGCATGGGAAGATAGCACGATCAAGAGATACCCCTAAACTTGGTCTCAATGGTTGGGTTGGTGTCATCAATGACAGCTGGATCCCGTGGGGACAGAAAATGTCCACATTCTGAATTTCTTTGCTTTCTTAGCTTCAGAGGGTATGGCCTTTAGGAACTTCAGCACCTTTCGCTCAGCAACTTCGCAGGTCATTATCAGATGGGTGGACACCTGGTGGGGAAACATGCTTTGGTATGTAAACTTCTCCAAGGCATCAGGCTTTCCATTCCTTCAGAACCCAGATACTTTATTTTATGAGATGTCAATAAAGTCTTGACTTTGTTTAAATCCTGGCCTTCTAATATGTATTTGTCACAGAAACAAATTAGCTACCTTACTGTGCTTGGTTTCTTGTCTCAGAGTTTCTGATGTTAGAGCCCTGAATATAACAGGTTGAGTATTTACTTTGGATGGGGTTACTTTTCATATAGCTTGAAAAACAATGTGTAATTTAAGAATTGTTTTGTACCTTATGTTGCCAGATGTCTGCAAACTGTGTGTAGTAAGAGCAATAAAAGCTTGTGAATCTATGACAGAAGATCTTCCTTCGTCCCCCAGGGTAAAGACAGCTAGAATGACAGCTACTTATTGCCCTTACTAAGCTGCATAAGGCAGTAACCTCTCCTACTAGAGCCAGATGGATCAGATGGGCATGCAGGGGCTAGCATTGATACCTAAATGTTTGGGGCACACTCTGTGTGGGGGAGGGGTGGATGTATGGTATCCAAGGCTTTTTCATTTGGAGCTCGACTGGAGGACATTCTTAATACGCCAGACTGGTCCTCAGATTCTACATGTAGAAGGTTCTATTTTAAACTAGTTCAGAAGATTGCATTGCTGGTGGTGGGAAAACTTTGAACCAGCCTAATCCTCATCTCCGGTTCTGACATAGAATGAAGAATTTCCTAGCTATCGTAACGGAAACATTCAATTCTATTAAGGACACTGAGACAAAGATTAGCCCACCCTTATGCATTAAGGTCCCTTTCACCCACCCTATGTGGTGAAGCAATATCACTTACCATGTCAAAAAAGAGGAGTCATATTATCTTTACATGTAAGCACATAGTGCCTGATTTAGATATAGATGGACGGGTTACTCTGTCACATCGGTGACGGTTATCCCATCCACCTAAATCTAAATCCTATAGGAAATAATGGGATTTTGATTTTGGCGGACAGACTATCCATTACCGTTGTGGCAGAGTAACCCGTCTGCCAATATCTAAATCAGGCCCCTAGTCTTCTCTGTTTTTCAGATGTACATTGCATTATTTATAGTGACAATATTATTCTGTTTTTATAATGTGACTTTGTGGCTTATGTTTTTCTCTACTGAATATTGTTGGGGGTTGAAGCTCATTTGGTCTTTATTTCCAGAGGGACAGATTCAACTAAACAAGAATGAATCATGAAATGATCGGCTGTGGCCGCAGAAAGAGGAGGCAGGAGCATCTGCAGGTGATCTTGAAGGGCATTTCTGGACGCTGAATGGATGGACTGTTCTTTTCCCAGGGTTTCTTGGGAAATGTAGTTTTTTTTATTATGTTGTTGTTTACATTATGGTTGTTGATAATAAATAGTGAAGAAAGAACAGGCTAATTCTAGCATTCATGTCCTTAATAGAATTGAAACTTTTAATTATGATAGCTGGGACATTTTTCATTATACCTCTGAAATAGGAAGTACTTCATTTTTATTTGCTGTGGGGTTGACACCAATCATAAAGTGGATTAGCCTTTAATAACCCCCTTCATGATCACTCTTCAGGAGAGACAGACATGCACTGAAGGATAAAAGAAGAATGCATGCTAGAATTCATTTATGTCTGATAGAATGAAGTAAATTATGTTTCCAGCTCAGCTCTCTGTTATAACTGAGGGACAAAAAAGCTATGCCAAGGCCTAAGGTGACTGCCACCGCATGCATAGGAGTCCAGCCAGCTGACAAAACCGTGTTCCCTGTAGAAATTCTGTCCAGACGCTGAGGACTGCAGAGTGTCCTGGAGACAAAGGAAGTTGACTGTGCCAGGACAGAGACCTGAAGGCCAATTGCAAATGGATAAATAAAACCATGTTGTGTCTTAGGAGTGCAAACTCATGGAGCTGGGGAACTGCTGCAGAGTGAACACAGGAACCATTTGTAAATAGTTATTTTGCTGGGGACACAACCAGGAACTTGTACTTGCAGTTTGGTGTTCAGAAAGTCCTTCCTGAAATGTTGGGGATTTTGGAGCACTAGGAACGAATTTCAGAACTCCTTCTAAAAGTGGGGAATTGTTTATCTACAGAGGGTCAGAACAATGTGCTAAAGCTAACTGAAAAAGACACAACCTCCTTGGCTACATTTTAGCAGTGTGTTCCACTCTGAGGCCCATATTTATACTTTTTGACGCAAACCAGCTCCGCCATTCCTACACGCCATGCGGCACCTTATTTAAGGAATGACGTTAGCCGGTGCTGTGGACTGGTCAGAGTAAAAAAGAAATGACTCAAACCAGGCAGCGATGGCGTAGGGGAAAATGGGGGTTGTGCGTCAAAAAATGGTGCAAGTCAGGTTTGAGGCAAAAATCATGCTTCAAACCGGACTTGCGCCATTTTTTGATGCACAACCTCCATTGAAATGACTCCTGTCTTAGCAAAGACAGGAGTCGTGCCCCCTTGCCCAATGGCCATGCCCAGGGGACTTCTGTCCCCTGGGCATGGTCATTGGGAACAGTGGCATGTAGGGTGGCCCAAATTAGGCCCCCCCAATGCCACTTTAAAAAAATTAAAAAAAATACTTACCTCAACTTACCTGGGATGGGTCCCCCCATCCATGGGTGTCCTCCTGGGGTGGACGAGGGTGGCAGGGGGTGTACCTGGGGGCAGGGGAGGGCACCTCTGGACTCCTTCCATGGTCAGAGACCATGGAAGTGAGCCCACTGGTCCCTTAACGCCTGTCCTGACCCACGCGTTAAAAAATGACTCTAAACGTGTTTAGAGTAATTTTTTAAGGCCCTCTCCCTCCCATGCGCCATTTTCACCCAGATGGATAAATATGGCGCACGGGTGTTTGAGTCATTGTTGGGAAGGGAACGCCTACCTTGCACCTCATTAGCGCAAGGTAGTTTTCCGCATCCAAAAATTGACTCTAACTCCATATTTTTGGCGCTAGATGGGTCTAATACGAAAGTATAAATATGGAGTTAAGTTTGCGCCGGATTTGCGCCAAAACAAATGTCGCAAATCCGGCACAAACAGAATATAAATATGCCCATGAGTTTTTTATGCTGAAGGTTGAAGCAACTTCAAGACTGTGGAGTCTGGTTTGTCCACAGCCTCCGACTTTGCCACACCAAATATTTTCAATCTCCATACATTTTCTAGTTCTATTGGTAAAAACGTCTGCCAAGATGATCCACCATGTTCCATAATCACACTACATCACCAGGTAGGCGCAACGAGTGCCTAAGTCCCATTCTACTGAACACCTTAGGTTAACATCCATTTTTGAGCAACCAGTGTCTCCTGTAAGATGATTCTTATTTCCTCTTTATCGTGTTGTTTTTGTTTTTAACTCATTACATTTTCTGTCTTGAACTAAATATTTCAAGACACTTAGGCCCTCGTTACGAGTGTGGCGGTTTCAAGACCGCCACACTCGTGATGTGCTATGCTACCAGGTGTGAGTTAGGTATTCCTCACAGAAACCAGTTTACCTAAAAGAAATAAGATTGGTATGGCGATGTGGGAGCTCGGCCACAACTCACAATACTCATCAAGAGTGCATTCTCTCCCCCACTTAGTTTAGCAATCCAGTTCCCTACACACTGCGCCTTCTGTTATGACCTTGTAGGATAAGGCATGTTTCACCTTGCTTGGGACCAGTGGTGGTTCGCCCATGTGGGCATCAACACTGTGCCCTCCTTACTTTTGTGACTTTTTTGTAAGAGTCTAGCCTGTTATAAAAGACAAAAAGATGCAAAACAACACCTGTATTGTTCCAATTGTGTTCAGTACACACTCCGACGACTTGGTGCCACACGTCTCTACTCGTCTCGTCAGGTTATTACCACAGGCTTATCAGGGCCTGCTACACCTGCTTTTTCTTTCGTGTCCATGACCCCACTCAGCCATACTTACAATAGGGCCACCCCTAGAAGTTCCAATTGACCTTCCAAAAGCCCACAAAACTGATCACGGGGCACCCTCGTTACTTACCTTCGCCACATACCATTCTGGCAGGACGGCCCAGCCTTGATGAAGTCACCTGTGTGACGAAACACGTGTTGGCTGTATCTCGTTGATGACACTATGATTTCTAGCTTCTACAAATAAAGACACCTTCTGCAAACCAGACCTGAGACTCCATTCAACTCTTTCACTTCAACAAAATACTATCAGGGATACCTATCCCTGCCATACTATTGAACTTTACATTCTGTGTGCTGTGGCCATCCTGTATAAAATTGTTCCAATTGTGGCTGTTGGCATTTTCCACACACCAGTTGAGTCACTTGTACCTCTCATTCTGACATGCACTAAAGCCTGAGCTACCCAGCTCAGTGATTGCAGGGCCAAGGATATTAAAAGCTTTGAGGTCTGTGATGTCCTCAGCCCGGCCATGTCAAGGTCTCTACCACTAAGAACACCCCCTGATGAGGTGAAGGTAAAGTTAGACCCAGGCGCTTCAATGAGAGGCCCTGCAGTACTGGGGGCCATACATCGATCACGTCTCCCAGTAGGGCAGGTTCAACAAGCATCACTGACACTACACCATGTCATCCTGTAACAAACTGTGATAGGGAGGGTTAGGCAGCAGCCGGGAAGCTGACCAATGGAAGCTGCAATGGACTTCAGCACGAGTCGCGACCCACATCGCTGAGTACCACCATGCACTGTCTCCGCAAGCTACGGTGCTGTTTAAAGAGAATGATCGTGGAGTAGAAGGCCCATATTTATTCTTTTTAGCGCCGCATTTCCGCCGGTTTTTGACGCAAAAGCGGCGCAAACGTAATTGTATTTTGTAAGTTTGCGCCGCTTTTGCGTCAAAAACCGGTGGAAATGCGGCGCTAAAAAAGTATAAATATGGGCCTGTGTGCACGGTTTTAACTTTCCTGTAAGACCCCTCAGGCCAAAGTGCGACAGAGTAATGGGACTTGTCTTGAAAGCAAGGTGGAAATTATAGTCTCTCAATATATCCAGTGCTTTAAATGGGCTGGTACTGCCCAGTTCGGAGTACCGGCACTTTTTTATTTTGAGAGGGAGAGTACCTGCACTTCTCAAGGAAAACGTAATACTTTTAATTGGAGAGTACCGGCACTTCTCATAATGTGGCAGGTACTCTGCTACAGAGTACCTGCACTTCTATTTTTCCATTTCAAGCACTGAATATATCTTTCCCCTTCCTAGAGGCTGGCGAGAGTTTACCACTGTAGACATATTTTTTAAGTTACTCATTGCTGTGAGCGATGATAACTCTCATTAACAGCTCCAAAGACCGCCCAGCGGTCAGGTTCGCCCGGCAGACGCTCAGAGTAAGATGGCTGCTGCTTCTAGCTGGATCCATGCCTGTAGGCTGACACCAGCCAGAGGTGCCGAATGAAGGGCTGCATGAAATAAGTCATTATTTGTTATTGGAGCGCTAGAAAACCACTGACCCTCAGGAGGAGGATGCATAGTCTGCAGGGCACAGCTAACGAGGATGGGTTACCAGTTTTAAGGTGTAAGGTGTTGTTTCAAAACAACAGTATCAAACACCTTCACCCAGCGCGTCTCAGAACTGTTTCATTTACAAGAGTGGGATGCCATGCTTCTTTCATATCGGTGTGCTACTTCTTCATCGCAGTCAAATACTACGTGTAGCTGGGTTCTGTCCGGCGTCTGTCCAAACGATCCGTCCTCTACTACATGGGGCAAGCCTACTTGAAAAATATCAAAATCAGATGTCTTCCAATAGTTACTGTACACAATTCAACTGAATAAAAGACCGAGATAACCCGCGAGCCCAAAGCAGATTTCCTCACGGCCTACGGCGAATTTTCGCGATTATATTTTTTGCAATATTATTGCTTTTTCTGCATAACAAGCAAGTAGCTACATGGAAGAAAATCTTATGGGGTATTTTTGTTCTTTTTATAGGGGCGCCATGTGCTCTTTTATGAGTGTCCTGCTCACCCAGAGAAAGTATATTTACTATTAATATTTTAATTATCATAAAATACTCGTTTACAAGTGATCGGTGCTCCCCTTCCGCCCTTACATTTCTTTAAAAGTCAAAATTATGTGTAAAAAACATGAACTATTTGTCTAGCGCATGTAACAATGAAAAGCTGTGTGACCTGACCTGATGCTTGTATGTGTATTTTATATGTTTTCGTATTTTAAATCACAAATCTTATTGGCTAGCAAGGGAGCACTCGACAAGAGGCAAACCACGGTGCAGATTGTACTACTGCATATCAAGACTATGAATATCGTGACACAAGAATATCATGGACAAAATATCGAAAACCAAAATATCGAATGGTAAGTGCATGTAGAGGAAGCATATAGTTACTACTCCGAACTCAACATCCACATACGTTGAAGCTGTATATATCGTCAATATACATATATGTGGAGTTAGGTATAGAAAATCGATACTTACTTATCCTTCGATATTTTGTATTCGATATTTCTACCATCGATATTTGTATATCTCAATATTCTAACTTCGTAATTCCGGGAGGATACCCCAGTGAAGGGATGAGAAGTCAGTCTATCCAAGGCATTTTTCCTTGAAAAGGTGAGTTTTCAGTTTGTTCCTGAGTGGTTATAGGGTTGGTGCTGTTCTGATGCGTCTAAACATTTTCACCATTACGTTACCTACATTGGACATCATCCATAGTGAGCAATGCCCAGCACAGATATTTGAAAATGCCCTATTGTTTCAGTGTAATACCAAACTTTCTCATTTGTAAATTGAGTCTATGAGTTTGTCCCTTTGAAGTAGGGATTGATTGCATCGGTTTGTAGTCACTTTTTCGGTAAGTGTAGTGTTGGTGCAATGAAGCAGAAAAAATATCTTGTATCATAATTTTTTGTTGTGCAAAAAAGGAACAGAGTAAACAGATTTGGCTGCAGTCTATGAGCAATATTACAAACTGCTCTGCACTAGTTTTACCTACTTTACTTTTCACAATAAGCACAAAGGGACATCTATTTCTTCCACTTTTTTTAAAAGGGGACCAAGTCTGAGATCAATATATCTGCTGCATTATTTTTAGGTTATGCTTGCAGCCAAAAAAGCACAAGATGGAAATGACTGAGGATCACACTTCATTAAGCATGTGTATACAATCCCCTATGTAAACCTCCAACTTTTTCTACTAATTCTTTCGCAAAATATGATGTAAAATCCACCAATGCTGTGTCTGATTTTTCATAAGATTACTCAGTGGGAGAACTCCAGACTCTCGAGGGGTGAGTTGGGCTCGCTTGCCTCGCTCAGTGGAACATTTGCCCCCGATGCGTTCAGAAGTGCCACTCCTGGTCACATATATTGTAATATGCACCATTTTTTGTTATTTGATGCTTGAAGGGCTGCATTTTTTCTGCCTGAGTTGGCCAAGGGACCCATCGACTTACATGAACAAAGACACATTTTTAAATTTAATGCATACAAAATAGCTAGACCGCTGCAATTGATTGGCATACCACAATACAAATCGAAACTATTCAGTAATAATTCACGATTTAGCTTTTGATTCAGACCTCAGTTTAACCCAACAAATCAATGTAGTTCTCAAATGAACTGACTTCCAACTTCCCCCCGTCTTTCCGAACTAACCAGTGAATACTGTTGACATGTGGTTCCATCATGGCCCAACTGGACTTCCTTAATGTAGTTTACAGTAGCCACCGGAAAAAATTCTCATTGTCAGACAGGAGAAGTGCAAAATCCGCCAGTCAGAATACACTTGCGTTTTAAAAGAGCCACCCTGGAATCTCTCCATCGTTCCCATAAAAGTCCGAACCGCGCCCTGGCAAGCCTGGGGCTCTGATTTAATGAAACGTATGCTCCTAATTGCTGTAATGGATTACTCTGATGCTGACTTGACACAGTGAATTAACATTCTCCCTATAACTATACCCTTATATGACAAAAGAAAAGGTAAGTCTTCACACCATACCTTTCCCCAGATGCCTTTGTAGCAGTCTGGTACCCATTTACAATGGTCTCTTCCCCACCTCCCTCAGGGCCAGGCAGGACTTTGATTCCACCAGGCATTTCCCCAGTGGGATGGAGCCCGTGGACTCCGATATAGAAAGTCCAGGGCCGCTCTTGGTACAATCTGTCACTTTCCCTAGCTCCCCGAAGTTAATTGTAGCAGGCACAGGGAGGTTTCAAGACTGAGGGAGAGGGAGGGGTAAAGGCAGGGACAGCTCTTGTTGGGGCAAAGCAGCGGTCTGGGGGGCACAAAACAAAGACAACAATATTAAAAATACATTTAAAAAAAAAAGAAAACGTACTTGACCGTCTGCATTGCCACTGCTGCGACACTCTTCTGCCTCCACTAACTGCAAGCAGAGGCTCCCAGCCTGCCCTGTGACCAATCACAATGATACTCTCATGCTTCTGGCAGCATGAGAGCAGCGTTAGGATTGGCCTGAGCACCCTGGCTTTGTGCTCCCAGGCAGACTGGGAGCCCGTGTCTGTGCCCTCCAACCCGGCAATGCAGTGACTGTCATCCACGATTTCCACCTCACTGGATTCACAGTCTCTTTCAGATCCATGGCACTCCCGCAGTGTCTCTTCAAGTTATCCAGTGTCTTTTTGACCAATTACCATTAACTGTCTAGTCCTTTCTGCGCTCCTACAAGTTCATGTCCCTTGAGGCACTCCATACCTCTCTGTTCCCAGGCATTTGACAAACTCTTCTTCACCCTACGTCAGTGTGTGATGGTGTGTCCTCGAAGGCACTATGAGAGCATCCTCTGACCCCATGCAGAGTCCTCAGGTAAAGCCAGAGGCAATACCTTGAACTGGTAAGAATGCATTTAGCTAGATTGGTCTGTGTGTGTTTCCCACTGGGCGTTCCATGAGAACATGCATGAAGGCAAAAAAGGAAAATTACAACATGCCCTTCAAATAGAGAGCAGAATCTTGCAACAAAATTCAAAACAAGTTATCTAATAATGTGTTGTCTTGAAAATGTGTGGAAACTGCTCTGCTTTGGTAAAGTGTTCCTAACTTGCCATTTACCTCATATTTACATCTAGGCGACTCCTGTGTGTATCCTTGGGCAAATAGAGGAAACAGATTCCTTGTCCAAGGGGCCACTAATTCATAGCATGGCATTTTCAAAATGTTATTCACAATCAGTCGCGGCTGGCGACTGGGCAAAGTGGCGGAGCGAGGGCTGGGGGAACAAAACAAACAAAAAAATATATATTTAAAAAACGTACCTTCAGTGCACCTCCGCTCTCTGCCACACTGCAGGCACAGGCTCCCAGCCAGCCCTGCGGCCAATCATTATGCTGCACAGAGCATCGTTATGATTGGCTGGAGCACCCTGGCTGGGTGCGCTAAGGCAGAGTGGGAGCCTGGGCCTGCTCCCTCCAACCTGGTAAAACAGTGCCGGGTTGGAGAGAGCCCTGTGCGCTTGTATGTTTGGACGGACCGAGACAGCCAGCCAAACATACATGCGCACTGAGGGGAGTGCTCAGTGCACTCCCCTCCATGGCTGTCATCCCCCCATGGCCCGCCTCTTTAAAACATAAAACGATAATAAGCATTGTTTATTATTTTGTTTTTAAAGATTTGCAGCTGCTGGCTAGGGGGTGACGCTCCTCCACCATAGTGGAGGAGCCGCCCGTGTTCAGGATCTTTATTATGCAACTCGATGTTCCTTTGCCACATCATTCATGTTATTATGGATTCTCCTAATTGCCTATAATTTTTTAGAATTAATAATACATTGCTAATTCCACACTCTGTTGGCCTTCAATTTTATCAGCTGAACTAGTTCCTAAAATACAGTCCTGTAAATTATCAGAGATCTGTGAACTTGAACATAAGAACAGAGTTGCAGCAAAGAGGTGCATCAGTGACAGGGGGTGCAGAAACGATGCCCGTATGGAATCTAAGGGCAGGCTTACCCCAACTGCGAGACGTCCGCCCCATGAATTCTCTCGTTTCGGGGTTCCATACGAAGGTTTTTGCATCTAACATCCGCTCTCCAAATGTTTTCTTGGATTTCTTCTTCTGAAGCTCCTCCTTATCAACGACAGACAGCTGGCTGCCTCCAACCTTGTTTTCCTTGAAAAGTTGGAAAATAAATACTTTTTAAAATAATTCTTACAGGGCACTAGTAGCATTCAATCTGTGGTCCTGTTGCTATCATCGGTTGCAATGTGAATCCTTTAAGGAGACACTGATCTGTAATTCATTTAGTGAGTTCTAGTGTTCTGGTCACTGATATATACACCTCATACTGCACAAGACAATTTATAGATGTCAGTAAAAAAGTATTGGCAAAGCCAATAGTCTGCATTTGTCTGCCAGTCTTTGGGCTTTGTTAATGCTTGTTTTGTTATGTCATGGTTTTTGCAAAACGTGATTGTTGAGGAAGCTGCTGGCCCCTCACCAATCTAAAAAAACATAAACAAAACACTTTTTTGGGGTCTCAAAAAGCACACATTGCCATTGAAGTCCTTGACACTTAAAGGCACTGGTTTGTGTGTGGATGTGCACTGAAGAAAGCCATTGGCTGATGCAGGCTGACTTATTCCTCTATGCTGTAATGAGCAGAAAGAAAATGGGGACAATAGTGTCATTTTTTTAATGCTATTGTAACGCTATACTGGATTAGATTTTTAAAAAATGACGCTAATCCAGTATAATGCTAAGAGGCCCATTGAAATCAATGGAAGACTCATTTTAACACCTGCTTCAAGCATGTGTTAAAAATGATGCTAAAATTGCGCAATGGATACTTGTAGATTTCATTGCACCATGTTTAGTGATGCTCTAACAAGGGAATGCCCCCTTTGCATACATCATGCATATATTGTGCAAGATGTGGCGCAAAGGGTTTACAAGGTGGCGCAAACCTAGTTAGCACCACCTTATAAATATGGCGCTATGGTAGTGGCCTGTTAGTGGCACATTTGCAACAAAAAATTGTTGCAAATGTGGTGCGAAGGGGCGCAAGGGCCTTGTAAGTCTTGCCCAGAGAGTGCCGTAACCGAGAAACTCCAGCTGAACTTGTTTGTAGAGGATTAGCAGTTGGGGATCTATGTGAACTAGCCAGCGAATATGAATGTATTAACCTGCAGAAACTAAACAAAAAACGGAAATGTCCCCTCTTCCACAGCTGAGCAAGTAGCGTAGTTACACCTTATCATACTAGGAACTTGTATTGATTTTTCATCTTGACTACTGAAACACAAGGCAGTCTTCTGGAATGCAGCTTCCTGTCCTTGAAAAAGGCACTTCAGACGGTCTTGTTCTATCAACACTTAAGGGAAAAATCAGTTGGTGTTGGCACAAACTTCCTCCTCCCTAAAGAAGGGCCTGGACCTCCTTCCTTGCTTGCAATGATCTGTCTGAAACTGATGCCACTTGGTACTCAAGTTGGAAACTTGGCCCCATATTTATACTTTTTTAGCGCCGCATTTGCGTAATTTTTTGACACAAAAGTGGCGCAAACTTGCAAAATAACATTGTATTTTGTAAGTTTGCACTGTTTTTGCGTCAAAATGCAGCGCCAATGCGGCGCTAAATAAATCTAAATATGGGCCTCGATGCGCTGCAACTGCATCATCCAAAACTCTCATTAAACCTGGCACTTAGAAGTGGCTGCAAGAAGGCAAGTAGCTGAAACCCAGAACTAGCAAATAAAAAATAAGTGGCTACTTTCTCGAAGTGCAGAACTTTTCATTGTGCTGCAAAAAGCCTTGGCCTTTACTAAACCACGGACTAAATACACTTTCCAAAGGGACTGTGCACAGTGAGGTGCAAATTGCCTACTTCATAGACATTAACATAAATGTAAATCACAAGCACTTACGTTGCAAGTCATTGACAGAATAAAATCTGTTCTTCAAGTTTGGTATGGATGTCAACTACATAATATGAAAATCGTGGTAGGTGAAACTGATCCATGTCCATCCTAAAAGCGTTCATACTAAGGATGTAATTTAGCACTTGTTTAAAGAGTTCTTATTTGGACTCCATAGTCCAACTTTTAGAATGATTTAGTGTAGACACTTACTCAATAAGACATTCAGAGACCAGAGTGGTCGAAACCATGCATGCAGAACAGAAGTCAACATTGGTACGAATGGTCCCTTTAACTACTTTACTAGAAAACAATCTAGCTCTGAAAGAACATTTGACAATATTGGCCAAGACAGCATGTGATTTTCTTCAAAGATCAAACTCAAACCAGATCTGAAATTGTTTTGTAGAACTCAGAAAAACATATGGATCAGAACAAACCACACTGACCCATGTCTAGCCATAGTCAAATCTACCAGGCAACAATGCATGTAAGTAGATGAGGGTAGGAGTAAATTTGTCCCACATAACTTTCAATCAATCAGTACTTGTATAGAGCTGCACCGTCACCTGTGGGGGTTTCTGGGTTCTGGGCTGTGATGTCTTCTTGAAGTCTGCCAGTTAGGGTGCTGTTCGGAGGGGGATGGGTAGGTCATTTCAGGCCTGGGTGGAGATGTAGGAGAAGGTGCGGCCACCGATGCGGCTGTGACAGATTCTGGGTGTGTGAATGCAGGTGTTAGGCCTGGGTGATGGCTTTCCTTGTGTTGACTGGGACCCATCTGAAGACTGTGGAGCATGCGGAGGGTGTGAAAGCAGGAAGAGGCGACGGCATTGATTTGTCGCTTCAGGGTTAGTTTGCTTTCGAGGATGATGCCAAGGTTGCGTGCATGGTCCATAGGCGTGGGAGTGGGTCCGAGCTCGGCTGGCCACCAAATACGGTCCCATATGGATGTGTTTCTCCTGAAGATCAGCACTTCCATTTTGTCAGAGTTGAGTTTGAGGCAGTTTGTTTTCATCCAGTCGGCTACACTTGATCCTAGCATTGAAGAAGTTAGTCCTGGTGGTGGAGGGTTCTTCAGTGAGCAAGAGGATGAGCTGAGTATTGTCTGCGCAGGAAACAATGCTGAGTCTAAAGGATGTGATGAATTCAGCTGGAGGGGGTCATGTAGGTGTTGAACAGTGTGGGGCTGAGGGATGATCCCTGGGGTACGTCGCATATGGTTTCCTTCGGTGCGGATGTGAATAGAGGCAGCGGGATGCTCTGAGTGCATCCTGTCAAGAAGGGGGTGATCCATTTGAGGGCATTATCTTGTATGCTGGTGCTGTGGAGTCTGTTGATGAGGGTGTGGTGGGAGACGGTGTCAAATGCGGCTGATAGGTCGAGGAGGATCAGGGCAGCAGACTCGCCGTGATGGAGGAGTGCTCGGATGTTGTCCGTGGTGGCGATTAGTGTGGTCTTGGTGCTGTGATTGGTGCGGAATCCTGATTGGGAAGTGTCTAGTAGGTTGTTTTCTTCCAGGTAGTTGGTGGGCTGTTGATTGATGGCTTTCTTGAATACTTTGGCTGGGTAGGAGAACAGAGGGATGGGTCAGTAATTTCTGAGTTCGCTGGGGTCGGCGGAGGGTTTCTTTAGTAGGGTCTGATTTCCACGTGTTTCCATTTGTCTGGGAAAACTGCCAAGGTGATGGAGTTGTTGAGGATGCTGGTGAGTTCCATTTTGATGTGATCAGATCTGAGGTTAAACAAGCAATGGGGGCATGGGACAGAGGGTGCCCAGGAATGAATGGATTGCATGATGGCCAAGGTGAATTGTGCAGTGAGCTGAGTACATGTGGTGATCGTTATGCTGGTGTGCTCTGGGGGGAGAGAGAGTTGACCTTTTAGTATACTTTGGAATGATTCACAAATAGGCTTAAGTATACTTTGGAAAGATTCACAAATAACTGAGAATGAAAGATTCACAAAATAAATGAGTGTATTCTATGAAATGTGAATAATATTGCTGTGAATCTCAGTTTTAACTTTTAATGATGGTAACGTGCCGCCTCATTTATCAGCCCTGGCACCAAGGTATTTTTTAACGTGGCACTCACTCAATTGGAGTGTTATTTATACTGCAGATGGTAGTCTTTGCTTACTTTTTACAGTAAATGATTATCTTGGTTTTACTAAAGCTTACCTCAAGTTTATTGTTTTGATTAAATCTAACCAAATCAGCAATTACATTTTGGAACTCAACAACTGTTAGATGGAGTAGCACACCATCATCTGGGTATTTCAGAAATTGAATTGTCCTATAATTTGAAAATGGGTAATCAGTTTAAGTAGGACTGAAGTTCCGCAGTGTAGAGACTGAATCAGGGGCGCTAGCACATATTCCTGTTTTAGTTTTGTATCTTTATAGATCGGAACAGAGACAGCACTGCCTTACATTACCTTGCATTAAAGAGGAGCTACATGGGTGCAGCATGGGCATTCAATGTATTCATTGGGCAGCATTGTATTTTGACGCAAACCCATATTTACTAATGTCTGTGAACATGTGTATGTGCCAAAATGGTGCGCCTATCTGGGGTTGTCATAAGGAGAAATAGGTTTAATATAGGTTTATTTCTCCTTTTACTTCCTTTTTGCGCTCTGCAGCATACACACAGAGGACTAGCCTGTAAGAGTAGTTTTTGTGCAGAAATAGACCACTCCCTGTGGATGAGATGTCTTACATAATAAACTCAACTTGAACCACTATCATCCTGTCGTCTCAATTAATTTATTGTTAGTACACTGGCGATGACAGTGGAGAAGGAACACCAGATAAATGGAATGTGGTGCTTCAAAAGAAAAAAAGGAAAACAAACCTATGGCCAAGAAAAGCCAAGACACACAGAAGATGTCATAGAAGAAACCTAGCTAATAATGAACTATCACACTTGTACTGCAAATAAGGTACAATGATAACAAGTAAGGGGCAAGATGATTCAGTTCATTAGACTTAGCATTTGCATATGCATCTACATATCATCAGTCCATTTGCATGAGGGTTTACAAGAACTGACTTATCTTATGACACCTATGGGAGCATTCAGGTTCAAAAGGATGCCCTTTGTGTTGGTCTCAGCAGCTGTGATATATGATATCAACAGAGGGAGGGACTGGGAGATTAGTTAGTCCAGTGTACAGTCTCCCAATTAACTGAACATACAAAAAGGTGTACACTGTTCCAAATGGAAAAATATAATCACTAGGGGAGTCATCCACAAAGTAAGTGACCTGTTGTTTGTGTGTTTATCGCGTTTTTCGGTTACTTATTTACTCTGGGGACGTATATTGAGCTCAACTAATGACATCTCTCAAAGTATTAACAGACTTAGGTCGGGGTAATCCCTTAATATTCTGTGGATAACCACGCTTTGCCAGTGTGTTTTTGCCTTTGTAAATCACCACGCAGACTATTACACTCTGCTACAGTACTCACCAAGCCTTTTTAGAAATATTTTCTGTTGTAAAACTGTTTTATTCCTCCCAGTTTTCCTTCAACAAATGTCATAAATGCTAGTGACGAGTCTGTGTATGAATTTCCAAGTGACATGGACTAATAATGTGCTTGATGTTCATAATCAATTTAACCAACCGACCTCTAGTAGTGAATGTGAATGTTTTGGTTCTGATTGATTACACTGCATTCATGGTGTCTGCTTTACCACTTTATTAGTAGTGACCGCTTTCGGCATGCTACATCCCAAGGGGCCCCCCATGTACCAAGGGATGGTAAGCATATTGTCTTATTATGTTTTTACACAACTGATTACTACACACTGTTGTGTCACGGGTGTCCTTCCTTATTTTTCCGTGTGTTTTAATCAAAATGATTTGTTTGTATTTTTCTAGGGCGACCATTAGAGGTTTCTGACAATTAGTGAACTTCAATGTAAGTGACTATATGATTTGTTTGACATTTTTGCAAACTTTCGGTAATATAGACAGGAGAAGTCTTATTATGTATTGGTCCTGAAGAAGCGTCATAGGATCTTGTTAGACCACTGTACGCGAAACATGTTGACCATGTCCTAGGAGTCCGACGATAATCTCCTTAAGCTCCAGCACCATGCAGAAAGTGGTTGAGCATTATTCCTCATTTTACACTTTCCTTCTGTTTTTAATCTTGGTCCCGGTCTTATTCCATTGATTAATTAAATTGACTCGCTCCTATTAAGACTGGGAACCAATTTTAGCTTTCACTCTCCTGCCAGGATTAGCGCCTGACCGCAACACCAGGTCTTGTAGTGTCCGCTACCACGGCTGCTACCTAAAAGATCTCAGGCAAAGAGCCCCCTTACGGGGAGCCCGTCAGACATTGCAGCGCCGGTCTGACGAGGAGCTACCCGATGATGAAGCATGACATCCTCACGGATGTGTGAGGGCTCTTGCTCCTGAACTTTAATGTTCCCCTAGTGATTATATTTTTCCATTTGGAACAGTGTACACCTTTTTTGTATGTGCTGTGATATATGAGACATCAATAGCATCCAATTTAAAAGGTATAAAAGACATAGGGCCAGATGTACGTAAGTACCGAATTGCGACTCGCAAATTGCAAGGGGGCTGCAAAGGCCCACCTTATTAATATTAATGAGGTGGGTCGCAATTTGCGACCCCCTTGCGACTCGCAGCACTCACAGGGATGGTGGACTGCTGGAGACAGCAGACCACCATGTCTGTGATTGCTTTAAATAAAGCAGTTTTTTTTTTTGTAATGCAGCCCGTTTTCCTTAAAGGAAAACGAGATGCATTACAAAATGAAAAAATGAAACGTTTTTGTTTCCTTTTTTCAGAGCAGGCACAGGACCACTGCCTGCTCTAAAAAAATGTTTTTAATGCCATTCACAAAAGGGAAGGGGTCCCCTGGGGACCCCTTCACTTTTGCGAATGGGTTACCACCAGTGTGACACTGGTGTTAACTGCGACTGTTTTCCTAAAGCGTTCCCGGTCACAAAGCAATGCAGCATCGCGCTGCGACTCGCAATTAGGAAGGGGAACACCCCATCCTAATTGTGACTCGCAGTCCCGTTTTGCGAGTCGGTAACCAGGTTATCGACTTGCAAAACGGGGATTGGGCATCGCAATGTGCTTTTTGCATGTCGCAAACAGCGAAATTCGCTGTTTGCGCCATGCAAAAAGTTAGCTACATCTGGCCCATAATGTTTTATTAAGATGATATTTTAGTTTAAGAGAGTAAACATAAATATCATGATTAGAGGGTGAGGGCAGTTTTAGAGTGGTCCATAGAACACTGCCTTCCACTAAAGTCGCATTTTGGCTGGACAGAGTTCTGCAACAGGTGTGGAACCGAAAAAAAGTATGGCATAGTTACATTAGCTCAATCAAAGAACAAGGAGGAACTGCAATCCTTCTTGGAATGGTAGATTTCTATAGCAAAGTTATAGATGGACTAGTAAAATACGTCATCTGACACCTAACACAGAAAAAGACTGAACTTAGGTGGCATGGTACATGTAGGGAACCGTTTCGTAAAGTGAAGGAGGGTTTGTCAGGGGCTCACAATCTTTGAGCATTTGTAACAGGAAGAGAGGTTATGTACCTGGTGCAAGCTTAAAGGGTCTTGGAGCAGTGTTGCTGCAGAAGTCAGGTAGTTCTGTAGAGACCATCACCTTTGCTTTGAGGTCATTACATGGTGCAAAGTTAAATTATTCTGTAACTGAGAAAAAGGCATTGGTGGTGCACTCTGCTGTTAACAAGTTCAGGACTTTTTATGAGCTGCAGCGGTAAGAACATATCCTAACCCTGCTAAATGATCCTTTCATAAATAAAGGATTGGAAGTGTTTCCAGTAGGAAAAAAGAGATGGGTTATTAACCTCCAGGGGCATATCTTGGATAAAATAAAGGGAGTACACTGCTTTTCTAGGTTAGTTGAAACATTGGATGAAGCTAATCAAGGGAATAAGGAAGAAGATGAGTAGCCTATGGAGATGGTAGTGTGATGGAGGAGGAATGGAAGACAGAGTTACAAAAAGATTCTGTGCTTTTAGAGGTAGAGAGCAATATGAGAAAATGTTGGAAGGGAGTAAAGAAAGAGGAAGTACCATTTTAGTGGCAGCTGAGAGTGGAGCTGGCAGTGGTGTCATTGGTACCCTCAATGACACTGAGGAAGAATGTTTTTATTTATTTATGTTTGTGATTTGAAATATGGCACGGACAAGGCCCATAGACATCAGAGCGCTTTACAATCAAGCAGAATGAATAAATTACAAATGAAAAATATACGTGTACATTAAAGGTGGAGAGAACACCAGGTTAGCCTCCTCGTGAAGTAGAGTGTTTCACATGTATTCATTGTAAAACATAGCAATGCCAAGCAAGTGGAACAGCACCACGAGATGACCATCAATCGTTCTTGCTGGTTGAGGTTGGTATGCACTTGGCGGGAGCGTGGGGAGTAGGAGTGGGTTAGGCCAGGTGTCATTCAAAGAGAAGAGCTTTGAGGTCTCTTTTGAAGGTGACATGAAATGTGGTCAGGCATAGGCAGGAGGGAGTTCTATATTTTTGTGGCGCTTCCGGAGAAGGATTGGTTCATGTATCCCTCATGTTTGAAGGTGGGGTTTCAAGGCGGAGCAATTTAGCATTTTGTGAGTCTTGGTCAGTGCCTCAGATTTTCAGTTTCTCAGAGAGGTATAAAGGTGAAGAGGAGTGAAGAGTTTTCAGTGATGCAAGCAGTTTTAGACTGGGCTCTGGCTTCTATGTGAAGCCACTGAAGAGCATTTAGAATGGGGGAGATGTGATTGAATTTCTTGTTTCCTGTCACATTGCGAGTTCCTGCATGTAGGACTGCTCTGAGAGGGCTTAGATGAAGTTTGGGAACACCAGAAAGGAGTGTGATTCTGTGTTCTGGTATGGAGATCACAAGTGCCTGGGCAACAGATTTCAGGTTGCATGATGGAATAAGGTTCCTGATTCCCCAAGGAATCCTTAGCAATGGAAGAGATATGGTTCTGGAGGCTGAATTCCACAGATTTGACATTCTGAATGGTGGAAGGGTGACCTACCACATCTGGGAGGAGGTCCATCCAGTCTTCTCTGGAGAGATGAGGCAAAATTCTGTTTTTGCTGGGTTTAGTTTGAGGTGGCTTTTAGCCATCCAAGTTTGAATTCTATTAAAGGAGTTGAACAAGCGGGTGAGACCTTGGAAAATGATTTGAGTTGTTGGTTGAGAAGCTCTTAGACATGAGTAAGATCAAGGAACAATTGAGATAGGATTTATGGTGGCCTGAGATAGAGTTACAGGTGGATGCAGTTGTAAGAGCTTATATTGGATGTTGAATAGTGGAAGGATATTAAACATCAAGAACCTCCCATGGTCTGCCAAAGACTTCCAGGTAAGCCTTGAGAGGAGGTTGCAATGAACATTGTGACCTTTAACTGGGGAAAGGCACACTTATTTGCTTGCATTGGTTGATTTATTTTTATGTTTACCAGGGGTGAAAGCAGTCGATGACATTAGCTTGGGAGTGTCTTCAGGTTTCTTGTGGAGATATTTTTAGAGGAGATTTCCCAACCTCAGTTCGAACTGAGAACAGGGTTCTGTTCTGTTCTAAGCAGATGGAAGAGTTTTCAAAGTTAAAAGGAATAGTGCAGAAAAAGTGTGCCTTGTATCACCCTGAATCCAGAAGAGTTGAGGAGAGATTTAACAAAACACTCAAAGAGTAAACAACTGGCAATAGCTAATGGTTTATTTTAGAAGGATGAGTTAAGGAAAATGTTAATTGCTTACAGGCTGTCATGCATCAGTTGGAGCTGTTTACAGCAAAGTGGCCAGTTACTATTATAGAAGCCAACAGACCCGACTCAGGTGAGAGACACCGGTTGTTTAAGCCAAAAAGGCTTTATTTTAACTGTCTTCCTACTAAAATTACCGTAGCTTTGATAGAAGTAAATGGGGAAGATAAGTTCCCCCATTTTTTTCCAAATTCTCCCACTTTATTGGTGTAAAATGCTGTCATGCATGTACTATGTTTGTCCCAGAATGGATGAAGTGGAATAAAGATTGTGTAGGCACTGACTGGAGAGGAAAGAGTGGGCCCAGCAGTAGAAAGGGAAATAATATTATGCTGGTTAAGTTCTCTGGTTGTGAAAAAGGTGAATAGGTTACTATGAGGATATATACAGGAGTGATAAAAATTCCCTAAACCCATGAACATGGTGAAAATCTTCTGGACTCTAGAGAAACTTGATGATGGGAGACGCTAGACCTGACATCGTTAGGGTGTTCTTCTCCTAAACGTTTTTGCCTTCTTGCCTCCAAATTTGCAGATTTTTTTTGTTGTTGGCCTTAGGACCAGTGCTAAAGTACCTATGCTCAGTCCCCCAAAATATGGTTTGACTGGCGTATACTCAATTAGCATATTTCATTTACATGTAGAGTGGTTTACCATATATCTAGGGCCAGTAAATTAAATGCTACTACTGGGCCTTCAGCACCTATTGTGCCACCCACTTAGGTAGCACTTTAAAACATGTCCCAGAGATGCCATTGCAGGCTGAATACAGCACTACACTGCCATGTCGACTTGGCATTTTAAACCCCTTGCCAAACCTTAAGCTCCCCTTTTTTTTACAAATAGGTCAACCCTAATGTAGTTCACAAGTAGCACATAGGGCAGTGCTGTGTAAATAAAGGGAGTACATATACATTTAAGTTTTAAATGTCCTGGTAGTGAAAAACTCTAAAATTCATTTTTAACTAATGTGAGGCCTTCTCCTTTCATAAGTTTACATAGGGTATTCCTTCTTACATATGTGAATCCTAATTGAGAAGGGAGGGACCGGTCATGATTGGTACCTATAGAATTGTAATGATAAATCATTGTTAATGGCAAAGTCGAATTTATCATTACAATTTTGAAAATGCCATAATTAAAAAGCCCTTTGTGCCTGCAGCTTGTCTTTAATACATGTCTGGGGTGGGTGGCAGCTGGGATTTGTGCATTCCCTCAAGACAGCCACACACAAAGGGAGCCTAGGTGTGACTTGATGAGCCATCCACATCCTGAAGTGCCATCATGGACAGAATGGGAGGGAGGAACTGGATACAGCTTCACACTTACACCTGAATAGGCTGTGTCCTGTCCCCACACAAAAGACTTCTTAACCCCCTGTAGTGAGCCTGGAGCCAGGACAGGACGGAAGGGCCTCTGTGTACTTCGAAGCCCTTCCTTGAAGTCTCCCCCACTTCAAAGGTACCCCTGGGTATATGAACTGGACTTCTTACTCTACCACTTCAGTACACTTCTGGACCTGCAGATACTCTGTCAGGAAGAAGGACTGCTGTGCTACTACAAGGACTGGCACTCTCCTGGACTGCTGCTCTGGAAGAACTGCTTTCTTACTGTGCTGACCTGCTTCCTGCGGCCCTCCCTGCCTCAGTGAGAAGGACTGGAACAACATCACTTGAACCCAGAGTCACTCCAAGGGCTTGCTGGCTTGCCTCCTGATTGAAGTCTCAGGGACATAAAAAACTTCCAACTTGCCTGCTACAGCACCTGGACTCCGCCATCTGTGAGTCTGTTCTTCCAAGTGGTGCTAACCCAGTCTTGGACCCCTGGAGGTGGGTTTGAAGTGCTGCTCCAGCCGAATCCACGCATTGCTGTTGACCCAAGGACTCAGAACCAGCACATTCCCGCCATGGTAAATGCATTGCCACCGTTGTGAGGATAGACTCCGACGCATCGTCAACTGCACAATGCATTGACTCCCTTCTTGACCCATCACCGATGTTGCGCCGTAGCCCGGAACCGTTACACAGTTTTTATTTGTGAACTGATGAATACGCATCGCCTCACCTGCACCCTGCATATTGTCTTTGATGACAAAGGAGCTAAGATACTATGTAGCCAGCAGGGCAAGATTGGTCCCTGTATCAAACCGTGCTCCATCGCGGTCAGCCTGAACTTTTTACTTTGCCCTGGTCCAGTACTATTTTACAATTTAATCTTAAAAAATTATCTGGTTCTACTAATTTTATTCTTGTCATTTTTGTCTTGTTTTATTTATTAAATTAAGCTCTATTTTTCTTATCATGTGTGGTATGTTTTTGTGTGGTGTTTTCACTGTTTTACTGTTTGAAGTGCTGCACAAATAATTTACACATTTCCTCTGTAGTTATGCCTGACTGCTCTGTGCTAAGCTACCAGGGGATGAGCACAAGTTAATTTAGGGTGTATTTGTGGCTTACCCTGACTAGGATTGTGGTTCCTGCTTGGACAGGGCGCATACCACTGCCAACCAGAAACCCAATTTCTAACAGGAGAGTACTGAATATGGGAAGCTTACCTGTGTGGAAAAAATGGAAAGTGATTTAGAGATCTAGCGCCTTGAGACCCGCACGGGTGAGTGGCGCGCTTTATAAATGTTAATGATTTGATTTGATTGGAGAGAACGCTGTACAGTAGTCTGGGTTTCTGAGTCAAGAATGTCCATCAACACTCATGGAGGAGATTGGAAACAGTTTGTGTCTCGGTCCAGTGGTGTGGTCCAGAGGTGGGTGTCTTGGACTCCATGGTATTTCCAAGATTTTTTTCTATCATAATGGAATCATCATGATGCAAGTTTCTTTTGTATTGCATATTCTGAGGATTGCCTGGTGTGCCTTGTCTGTTTTATTATGTACATAGTTTATTTTATTCACTGATTTAAATTGGAAGGTGTGTGGAATTTTCCACTAATTACATCTTTCTTTGCTTCCTAGTAATATGTTTTTATAACTGCGACATTCTGAAATGACCAGGACGTTATAATTTGCATTCTATGTACATTTGGGGCATATTTAAGAGCCCCTAGCGCCAATCCAACACCACATTAGCACCATTTTGTTCACGCTAATGTGGCATTAGGAGGCCAAAAACGGAGTGCCATATTTACAAACTGGCGCAATGCATGCATTGCGCCTCTTTGTAACCCTTTTCACTACATTATGCCTGCGCCAGGCATAATGTATGCACAGGGGGTGTTC
The DNA here is from genome assembly GCF_031143425.1 of Pleurodeles waltl. Classification (NCBI taxonomy): domain Eukaryota; kingdom Metazoa; phylum Chordata; class Amphibia; order Caudata; family Salamandridae; genus Pleurodeles; species Pleurodeles waltl. The sequence continues at coordinate 180,626,573 of NC_090438.1, forward strand.
CCCCATTAGGGGGGCCGAAACAAATGGGGCAAGGAAATCTAAAAGATTTCCTTGTGCCATTTTTTTGGGCACTTTTAACGTCTGTTCAGATCAGGCATTAAAAGGAGGCTCCCATTGGTTGCAATGGGCCTCTGGGTGCTTTGTAGGATTAGCGTCAGAATTTTTTATGCTAATCCTGCAAAGCGCTGGACTAGTGTTAACAATTCTGATGCTAGTCCCCTAACTTCTGCCATGGTGCGCCACATATTCTAAATACGGTGCCCATATGGTAGCATTAGGTGGGTGCTATGGGGTGCAAGAAAAGTGGCGCTGCACTGTGTGTAGGGCCATTTTTCTTAAATATGCCCCTAAGGGTTGCCGGATGTGGATGAGATGTCTCAATGATAAAGTCAATTAGAACCTCTGTCAGCATGCTTACTGCATTAACACATTGATATTACACAACTCCTTACCCACCATTTTGTGTTGCACCGCGTTTTTTCCAATAGATGACCATCCAGTGACTGATATCACAACATGTTTTTAAAACCCTCGGTGACGTCATCAGACAAAGCAACATTCCAGAATACCTATTGTTGGTAGCTGTTGTAGATACGGGACTGGGTAAAGTTTGGCCCCTCTAAGGATGACATTTGCACATAGATTTGCACGAATGCGTGCATACAAACAGACCTACTCTGCTGAAACACGTGATTTATCCAGCGTGCCTTTTCAAATATGTAGCATACATTAACTATCCAGTAGCATATTTCATGCTCGAGATATAAAACTTGGGACATGTACCTATTTTTAACCCAAGTATGAAAGGCACCTGCATAAAGCATAAATAATACTGCACTGTGCTATTAATAAATCAGGTATAAAAATAGCCAAGACAACTATGATATGTTGGCATCCTGAAATGTGATAGGATCTGCTTTTGAGTTTGTTTAGGGAAACTGCAAACACATGGAAAACGTTCTACAGTGTAATTCTTTGCATATTTACTTTATGTTGTATCTGTTTCATAATCAAGGAGACATCTGGGACTTGTCTGGTTCTAGCAGGCCTGCCAAAAGAGGAACCTGAGCCCAGGCATTCAGCAGGTTCAGAGGTGAATTGACACAGATGAAAACAACAAACTCAGAAGGTGAAAAGCCTGTGCGTTATTTTTAAAGCATATATGCCATCTTATTTTTCTTCATAGAACCAAGGGGAGCATTTCTATCATCTTTGACATATGCCAGGATGGTGGGGGGTGGGAACCCCACAGGAGCCATAAAATTCAGGAGAGCCCCAGTCGTGGCTGGCGACTGGGCAAAGTGGCGGGGGAAACAAAACAAAAATAAAACATATATATATTTTTTAAAGTACCTTCAGCGCACTGCCGCACAGCCACTCTCTGTCGCTCTGCAGGCACAAGCTCCCAGCCTGCCATCCCGCCAATCATGACGCTGCTTAGAGCAGCATCATGATTGGCAGGAGCGCAAAGGCAGAGTGGGAACTTGGGCCTGCTCTCGCCAACCCGGCAACACAGTGCTGAGTTGGAGAGAGCACTGTGCGCATGTGTTTGGCCGGACCGAGACGGCTGGCCAGACATACATGCGCACTGAGGGGAGTGCTCTGTGCACTCCTCTCCATGGCTGTCATCCCCCAATGCCTTTAAAAATAAACCATTAATAAACGTTTATCATCGTTTTATTTTTAAAGGTTTGCAGCTGCCGACAGAGTGGGGGGGCGACGCTCGTATGCCCCTGGAGAGCCCCCTTTGGGGGATGGCTCCCACAGACAAAGGTCTGCTGGTGCAACTGGTGAGCCCAACCACCTCCCTAGTGCTTAATTTGAGCCGGTGTTTTCCGGTGCTCAGCACCAGCACTTAGTCATCAACACCGGGACTTATGACAGCCTGCCACATGGCGCTGTTTGTCTAATCTTGTAATGAGCACAACAAGAGCTGTTTATTAATGCTACATACATTAAAAATAAGTAATACTTGCCACCTAAAGCTATAAGAATAGTTTGGTTGGCTGGTATTAGTCATTTTAAATGTATACAAATTCTGAATTGTCATTAGTAGCACTGACAGGAGGAATGGGTGGTGCCAGCTGTAGTGGCCTTCTGACAAGGGCCTCAGCATTTATTTTGTTACTAATGAAGTACTGCACCTCCCTCAGAATTCACCCTGTATTCACACTGTTTCTACTATGTGACCCACACACATCTACCAACATGCATACTTATTCTCACTCAACGCCCTAACCGTATATTCACGTTCATATTTGACTGCACTGACACACACCACAGTGAGAGCCTACAAAACATCTTACAACTAATGTGCGATGGCATCTCAGTCCAAACCTTGACCCCCTTACACTGATCCTTCAGAAGTCATTTACCTAGAAGCTCCAGGGTACTAGTCTTAAGTCACTGCTTCATGTTTGAGGGCATCATCGCTCTTCTTTGGTGGTCTCTGTGGCCCTCAAACATACAGACAGAGCCTAAGCCCAAACCTTCGGATTGTGACGTCGACAAACTAACAATGTACCTGTGTCCACTCTAACAATGCTTCTTTCTCTTACGTCACAGATATTTGCATTTATACCAGAAAAGGACCCCTCACAGCTCCCCGTTAGAGCTTCATGTCCTTCCTCACAAGCGTGAGTACAGCTGTCATTTTTGTGCAGGGAATTTGCTCACTTATGTCGGGTGATATTCACACAGCCCTGAAACAGACTGTTTTCCCCTTTATCAAGTGCTAGTGCTGGACTCAACTTTTCGGTTCACTCGATTTATGTTATAAAGTGCCCTAGGGGCTCGCGCTCATACCTAAAGATACAAACATCTCTTCCTTGAAAGATGGGCACTGAATGATATTGCAAGGGCGAGGGCTTCCATTAGTAAAAGTAAGAGTGCTCATAAAAGTACCACTATCTGATGCTCGGAGGAAAACCAGTCTCTCCTAAATAGCTTGAAGCATGTCCACTGGAAAACAGATGAAGCTAAACTTTTCCAGTTGGAAAAATAGATATGCTGTGGAGATGCCATAAATCCTCATACGGGGGCACCTGGTGATATGCTGATTTTAAGTAAAATGTCATAAAATCTTGCAAAAAGAAATTGCACTAGGAAGTGAATCTCAAATCAAGTTTGTGCCCGTTTTGCAACACTTTTGGTAACTTTGCACTGGTGCAAAGTGCTGATAAATTTGCCCTGTGATGCTCAAAGCTGGGCCGCTGTATGCTTTTTTTCCAGTGTTAATTTCACAATATGGCAACAAGTGACCGCTGTTAGTTTAAGAGGCATGGGTCGCAATGTTAGCATGTCGATAAAGTTAACGTAGTGATGGTGATCTTTTGTCCCTTGCAGGCCTCCATTCCTGCAATCACAACTGTTCACAAGAAATCAGAAAAACACATAATACATCTAAGTGAGGCACACGTTTTGCAACGTGCTGCAAGATCCCCTTTTTAGGGTCGAGCGCGCAAGCGCTCAGGCCCCTGTTGTAATCTTTCTGCTCTGGGCTTTTAACCATGCCCATGTCACACCCATAAATTTGGTTGGTTCATGGACTTACCTTTTAAAATTCACTTGATTTCGTTAGTGAAAGGCATGCATATGTCATTCCTTTTACAGTGTTTAGCCCTCCTCAAGAGCACCAGTAAACTACTGAAAACATACGAGGATCCGTGTTTTCCAAATGGCTTCTGGACTACTTTTTCTTTCCTACGCAGTGCGATCTGGCTGGGCAGTAGTCAAGCAGTTTGCATGACATCGACCCTGTTACATGGATAATTGCACTTTTGCCAATACCTTTGACTGCGAACTAACTTCTGCTTCCTTTTGTGTGTCTCCTTCACGCACATGGCAGCCGTCAGCTCGCTTATGTGAAACTGTTTTACTTTTTATTTTCAGTTTATGTGGCCAAAAAAGTCGGGCTAGGAGTTTACAACGCTAATAGCTCTAACTTAAGCAAATGCGAGACCCATTGCATTGCAAATGCTTGTTCAAGCAGTATTGGATTAAAATATCCAGGAAAACATAACGTGATGGGTGGAATGCTTGTATTAATTTCAGCAACCGGTAATTACTCTCGGCCACATCCGAGTTAATTGTTTTTTATCCACTAAGCCACTTCACTCTTTTCAGTGTCGACAAATAAGCAACAATTTGTTTTTTCAAAAACTACAAAAATAATAGTGTCTGATACTTCACAGTATAATATGATTGATTACTGTTACATTGCCTGATCCTGCCATATTTTAGTGGAAATCGACATTTTCCGCACTCTCAAATAGTCCACCGACTCTCAAATAGTTTTTGTGGTCTTTAAAATCCACTCTGATCTCTTTGCTCGTTTTATTCATCTCTTGGCTATTAATCAATAAAGAGGGGACAACGAGAACCACCCTGTCCAAATAGGCCTACAAACCTTTAGATTAAAATAATCTAGGTTTTGTATACATTAAACCTTTCAGTTTCAGCCCATTGCAAACATACTGGTCATCTTTCGACTGATGGGGGAAGGGTGGGCTTTGGGTGAGGTCCTGGAAGCTCTTCTTGGGGTCTCAGTCGTAGTCTTGGGGACTGATGTGGGATGGATAAAACTGTTGAGGACAGGGCCGGCTCTAGTGCGCTGATCTTCCCAGGTCTGTGGGTCCCTAAATATTCAGCAAGCATCTCTTGTGAGAAGGTAGCCTCTTTCTAGCCTTGTTACCCCCACTTTTGGCCTGTTTGTGAGTGTATGTCAGGGTGTTTGTCACTGTTTTCACTGTCTCACTGGGATCCTGATAGCCAGGCCTCAGTGCTCATAGTGAAAACACCATGTTTTCAGTATGGTTGTTATGTGTCACTGGGATCCTGCTAGTCAGGACCCCAGTGCTCATAGGTTTGTGGCCTATATGTATGTGTCACTGGGACCCTGTCACACAGGGCCCCAGTGCTCATAGGTGTGCATGTATATGTTCCCTGTGTGGTGCCTAACTGTCTCACTGAGGCTCTGCTAACCAGAACCTCAGTGGTTATGCTCTCTCATTACTTTCAAATTGTCACTAACAGGCTAGTGACCATTTTTTACCAATTTACATTGGCTTACTGGAACACCCTTATAATTCCCTAGTATATGGTACTGAGGTACCCAGGGTATTGGGGTTCCAGGAGAACCCTATGGGCTGCAGCATTTCTTTTGCCACCCATAGGGAGCTCTGACAATTCTTACACAGGCCTGCCACTGCAGCCTGAGTGAAATAACGTCCACGTTATTTCACAGCCATTTTACACTGCACTTAAGTAACTTATAAGTCACCTATATGTCTAACCTTTACCTGGTAAAGGTTAGGTGCAAAGTTACTTAGTGTGAGGGCACCCTGGCACTAGCCAAGGTGCCCCCACATTGTTCAGAGCCAATTCACTGAACTTTGTGAGTGCGGGGACACCATTACACGCGTGCACTACATATAGGTCACTACCTATATGTAGCTTCACCATGGTAACTCCGAATATGGCCATGTAACATGTCTATGATCATGGAATTGCCCCCTCTATGCCATCCTGGCATTATTGGTACAATTCCATGATCCCAGTGGTCTGTAGCACAGACCCTGGTACTGCCAGACTGCCCTTCCTGGGGTTTCTCTGCAGCTGCTGCTGCTGCCAACCCCTCAGACAGGCAGCTGCCCTCCTGGGGTCCAGCCAGGCCTGGCCCAGGATGGCAGAACAAAGAACTTCCTCTGAGAGAGGGTGTGACACCCTCTCCCTTTGGAAAATGGTGTGAAGGCAGGGGAGGAGTAGCCTCCCCCAGCCTCTGGAAATGCTTTGTTGGGCACAGATGTGCCCAATTCTGCATAAGCCAGTCTACACCGGTTCAGGGACCCCTTAGCCCCTGCTCTGGCGCGAAACTGGACAAAGGAAAGGGGAGTGACCACTCCCCTGACCTGCACCTCCCCTGGGAGGTGTCCAGAGCTCCTCCAGTGTGCTCCAGACCTCTGCCATCTTGGAAACAGAGGTGCTGCTGGCACACTGGACTGCTCTGAGTGGCCAGTGCCACCAGGTGACGTCAGAGACTCCTTGTGATAGGCTCCTTCAGGTGTTAGTAGCCTTTCCTCTCTCCTAGGTAGCCAAACCCTCTTTTCTGGCTATTTAGGGTCTCTGTCTCTGGGGAAACTTTAGATAACGAATGCATGAGCTCAGCCGAGTTCCTCTGCATCTCCCTCTTCACCTTCTGATAAGGAATCGACCGCTGACCGCGCTGGAAGCCTGCAAACCTGCAACATAGTAGCAAAGACGACTACTGCAACTCTGTAACGCTGATCCTGCCGCCTTCTCGACTGTTTTCCTGCTTGTGCATGCTGTGGGGGTAGTCTGCCTCCTCTCTGCACCAGAAGCTCCGAAGAAATCTCCCGTGGGTCGACGGAATCTTCCCCCTGCAACCGCAGGCACCAAAAAGCTGCATCTCCGGTCCCTTGGGTCTCCTCTCAGCACGACGAGCGAGGTCCCTCGAATCCAGCGACACCGTCCAAGTGACCCCCACAGTCCAGTGACTCTTCAGCCCAAGTTTGGTGGAGGTAAGTCCTTGCCTCACCTCGCTGGGCTGCATTGCTGGGAACCGCGACTTTGCAAGCTTCTCCGGCCCCTGTGCACTTCCGGCGGAAATCCTTCGTGCACAGCCAAGCCTGGGTCCACGGCACTCTAACCTGCATTGCACGACTTTCTAAGTTGGTCTCCGGCGACGTGGGACTCCTTTGTGCAACTTCGGCGAGCACCGTTTCACGCATCCTCGTAGTGCCTGTTTCTGGCACTTCTCCGGGTGCTACCTGCTTCAGTGAGGGCTCCTTGTCTTGCTCGACGTCCCCTCTCTCTGCAGGTCCAATTTGCGACCTCCTGGTCCCTCCTGGGCCCCAGCAGCGTCCAAAAACGCCAAACGCACGATTTGCGTGTAGCAAGGCTTGTTGGCGTCCATCCGGCGGGAAAACACTTCTGCACGACTCTCCAAGGCGTGGGGGATCCATCCTCCAAAGGGGAAGTCTCTAGCCCTTGTCGTTCCTGCAGTATTCACAGTTCTTCAGCCTAGAAAGAGCTTCTTTGCACCAACCGCTGGCATTTCTTGGGCATCTGCCCATTTCCGAGCTGCTTGTGACTTTTGGACTTGGTCCCCTTGTTCCACAGGTACCTTCAGACAGGAATCCATCGTTGTTGCATTGCTGATTTGTGTTTTCCTTGCATTCTCCCTCTAACACGACTATTTTGTCCTTAGGGGAACTTTGGTGCACTTTGCACTCACTTTTCAGGGTCTTGGGGAGGGTTATTTTTCTAACTCTCACTATTTTCTAATAGTCCCAGCGACCCTCTACAAGGTCACATAGGTTTGGGGTCCATTCGTGGTTCACATTCCACTTTTGGAGTATATGGTTTGTGTTGCCCCTATCCCTATGTTTCCCCATTGCATCCTTGTAAGGAAATGCCTCCTTGGCATGGTTGCCCCCTGACTTTTTGCCTTTGCTGATGCTATGTTTACAATTGAAAGTGTGCTGAGGCCTGCTAACCAGGCCCCAGCACCAGTGTTCTTTCCCTAACCTGTACTTTTGTATCCACAATTGGCAGACCCTGGCATCCAGATAAGTCCCTTGTAACTGGTACTTCTAGTACCAAGGGCCCTGATGCCAAGGAAGGTCTCTAAGGGATGCAGCATGTCTTATGCCACCCTGGAGACCTCCCACTCAGCACAGACACACTGCTTGCCAGCTTGTGTGTGCTAGTGAGGACCAAACGAGTAAGTCGACATGGCACTCCCCTCAGGGTGCCATGCCAACCTCTCACTGCCTATACAGTATAGGTAAGACACCCCTCTAGCAGGCCTTACAGCCCTAAGGCAGGGTGCACTATACCATAGGTGAGGGTACCAGTGCATGAGCATGGTACCCCTACAGTGTCTAAACAAAACCTTAGACATTGTAAGTGCAGGGTAGCCATAAGAGTATATGGTCTGGGAGTCTGTCAAACACGAACTCCACAGCACCATAATGGCTACACTGAAAACTGGGAAGTTTGGTATCAAACTTCTCAACACAATAAATGCACACTGATGCCAGTGTACATTTTATTGTAAAATACACCCCAGAGGGCACCTTAGAGGTGCCCCCTGAAACCTATCCGACTATCTGTGTAGGCTGACTAGTTCCAGCAGCCTGCCACACCAGAGACATGTTGCTGGCCCCATGGGGAGAGTGCCTTTGTCACTCTGAGGCCAGTAACAAAGCCTGCACTGGGTGGAGATGCTAACACCTCCCCCAGGCAGGAGCTGTGACACCTGGCGGTGAGCCTCAAAGGCTCACCCCTTTGTCACAGCCCAGCAGGGCACTCCAGCTTAGTGGAGTTGCCCGCCCCCTCCGGCCACGGCCCCCACTTTTGGCGGCAAGGCTGGAGGGAACAAAGAAAGCAACAAGGAGGAGTCACTGGCCAGTCAGGACAGCCCCTAAGGTGTCCTGAGCTGAGGTGACTCTGACTTTTAGAAATCCTCCATCTTGCAGATGGAGGATTCCCCCAATAGGGTTAGGATTGTGACCCCCTCCCCTTGGGAGGAGGCACAAAGAGGGTGTACCCACCCTCAGGGCTAGTAGCCATTGGCTACTAACCCCCCAGACCTAAACACGCCCTTAAATTTAGTATTTAAGGGCTACCCTGAACCCTAGAAAATTAGATTCCTGCAACTACAAGAAGAAGGACTGCCTAGCTGAAAAACCCCTGCAGAGGAAGACCAGAAGACGACAACTGCCTTGGCTCCAGAAACTCACCGGCCTGTCTCCTGCCTTCCAAAGATCCTGCTCCAGCGACGCCTTCCAAAGGGACCAGCGACCTCGACATCCTCTGAGGACTGCCCCTGCTTCGAAAAGACAAGAAACTCCCGAGGACAGCGGACCTGCTCCAAGAAAGGCTGCAACTTTGTTTCCAGCAGCTTTAAAGAACCCTGCAAGCTCCCCGCAAAAGGCGTGAGACTTGCAACACTGCACCCGGCGACCCCGACTCGGCTGGTGGCGATCCAACACCTCAGGAGGGACCCCAGGACTACTCTAAGACTGTGAGTACAAAAACCTGTCCCCCCTGAGCCCCCACAGCGCCGCCTGCAGAGGGAATCCCGAGGCTTCCCCTGACCGCGACTCTTTGAATCCTAAGTCCCGACACCTGGGAGAGACCCTGCACCCGCAGCCCCCAGGACCTGAAGGACCGGACTTTCACTGGAGGAGTGACCCCCAGGAGTCCCTCTCCCTTGCCCAAGTGGAGGTTTCCCCGAGGAACCCCCCCCTTGCCTGCCTGCAGCGCTGAAGAGATCCCTAGATCTCCCATTGACTTCCATTACAAACCCGACGCTTGTTTCTACACTGCACCCGGCCGCCCCCGCGCTGCTGAGGGTGAAATTTCTGTGTGGACTTGTGTCCCCCCCGGTGCCCTACAAAACCCCCCTGGTCTGCCCTCCGAAGACGCGGGTACTTACTTGCAAGCAGACCGGAACCGGGGCACCCCCTTCTCTCCATTCTAGCCTATGTGTTTTGGGCACCACTTTGAACTCTGCACCTGACCGGCCCTGAGCTGCTGGTGTGGTGACTTTGGGGTTGCTCTGAACCCCCAACGGTGGGCTACCTTGGACCAAGAACTGAACCCTGTAAGTGTCCTACTTACCTGGTAAACCTAACAAATACTTACCTCCCCTAGGAACTGTGAAAATTGCACTAAGTGTCCACTTTTAAAACAGCTATTTGTCAATAACTTGAAAAGTATACATGCAATTTTGATGATTTGAAGTTCCTAAAGTACTTACCTGCAATACCTTTCGAATGAGATATTACATGTAGAATTTGAACCTGTGGTTCTTAAAATAAACTAAGAAAAGATATTTTTCTATATAAAAACCTATTGGCTGGATTTGTCTCTGAGTGTGTGTACCTCATTTATTGTCTATGTGTATGTACAACAAATGCTTAACACTACTCCTTGGATAAGCCTACTGCTCGACCACACTACCACAAAATAGAGCATTAGTATTATCTATTTTTACCACTATTTTACCTCTAAGGGGAACCCTTGGACTCTGTGCATGCTATTCCTTACTTTGAAATAGCACATACAGAGCCAACTTCCTACATTGGTGGATCAGCGGTGGGGTACAAGACTTTGCATTTGCTGGACTACTCAGCCAATACCTGATCACACGACAAATTCCAAAATTGTCATTAGAAATTGATTTTTGCAATTTGAAAAGTTTTCTAAATTCTTAAAAGACCTGCTAGGGCCTTGTGTTAGATCCTGTTTAGCATTTCTTTTAGAGTTTAAAAGTTTGTAAAAGTTTGAATTAGATTCTAGAACCAGTTTTAGTTTCTTAAAAAGTATTCCAACTTTTAGAAGCATAATGTCTAGCACAGATGTGAATGTGGTGGAACTCGACACCACACCTTACCTCCATCTACAGATGAGAGAGCTAAGGTCACTCTGTAAACTAAAGAAAATAGCAATGGGCCCCAAACCTACCAAAGTACAGCTCCAGGAGCTTTTGGCAGAGTTTGAAAAGGCCAACCCCTCTGAGGATGGCAACTCAGAGGATGAAGATAGTGACTTGGAGGGAAATTCCCCCCCTCCAGTCCTACTTAGGGAGAGCAGGGCTTCTCAAGCCCTGACTCCACAAATAATAGTCAGAGATGCTGGTTCCCTCACAGGAGGGACCAACAACTCTGAAATCACTGAGGATAACTCCAGTGAAGAGGACATCCAGTTAGCCAGGATGGCCAAAAGATTGGCTTTGGAAAGACAGATCCTAGCCATAGAGAGGGAAAGACAAGAGATGGGCCTAGGACCCATCAATGGTGGCAGCAACATAAATAGGGTCAGAGATTCTCCTGACATGTTGAAAATCCCCAAAGGGATTGTAACTAAATATGAAGATGGTGATGACATCACCAAATGGTTCACAGCTTTTGAGAGGGCTTGTGTAACCAGAAAAGTGAACAGATCTCACTGGGGTGCTCTCCTTTGGGAAATGTTCACAGGAAAGTGTAGGGATAGACTCCTCACACTCTCTGGACAAGATGCAGAATCTTATGACCTCATGAAGGGTACCCTGATTGAGGGCTTTGGATTCTCCACTGAGGAGTACAGGATTAGGTTCAGGGGGGCTCAAAAATCCTCGAGCCAGACCTGGGTTGACTTTGTTGACTACTCAGTGAAAACACTAGATGGTTGGATTCAAGGCAGTGGTGTAAGTAATTATGATGGGCTGTACAATTTATTTGTGAAAGAACACCTGTTAAGTAATTGTTTCAATGATAAACTGCATCAGCATCTGGTAGACCTAGGACCAATTTCTCCCCAAGAATTGGGAAAGAAGGCGGACCATTGGGTCAAGACAAGGGTGTCCAAGACTTCAACAGGGGGTGACCAAAAGAAAGGGGTCACAAAGACTCCCCAGCAGAAGGGTGATGAGACAACCAAAACTAAAAATAGTAAAGAGTCTTCCACAGGCCCCCAAAAACCTGCACAGGAGGGTGGGCCCAGAGCCTCTTCACAAAACAATGGGTACAAGGGTAAAAACTTTGATCCCAAAAAGGCCTGGTGTCATAGCTGTAAACAGCATGGACACCAAACTGGAGACAAGGCCTGTCCCAAGAAAGGTTCCACTCCAAACTCCCATCCAGGTAACACTGGTATGGCTAATCTCCAAGTGGGATCAACAGTGTGCCCAGAGCAAATCAGGGTCCACACTGAAGCTACTCTAGTTTCTGAGGGTGGGGTGGATTTAGCCACACTAGCTGTCTGGCCGCCTAACATGCAAAAATACAGACAGCAACTCTTAATTAATGGGACTAGAATAGAGGGCCTGAGGGATACAGGTGCCAGTGTCACCATGGTGACAGAGAAACTGGTTTCCCCTGGCCAATACCTGACTGGAAAAACTTACACAGTCACCAACGCTGACAATCAGAGAAAAGTACATCCCATGGCAATGGTTACTTTAGAATGGGGAGGGGTCAATGGCCTGAAACAGGTGGTGGTCTCCTCAAATATCCCAGTGGACTGTCTGCTTGGAAATGACCTGGAGTCCTCAGCATGGGCTGAGGTAGAACTAAAAACCCATGCAGCAATGCTGGGTATCCCTGAACTGGTGTGTGTGAAAACAAGAGCACAATGCAAGGCACAGGGTGAACAAGTAGAGCTGGAGTCTGGAAGAATGGCCCAGCCTACCAAGAGGAAAGGAAAGTCAGTTGGGAAACCAACTGCAACACAGCAAAAGAAAGGGAACCTCTCTTCTCAGGAAGATGTTCTGCCCTCTGAGGGAACTGAGCCTTTGGAGCTTGAACCTTATCAGGTTGAGCTCTTAGGCCCAGGGGGACCCTCAAGGGAGGAGCTGTGTAAGGGACAAGAAACCTGTCCCTCTCTTGAAGGCCTTAGGCAGCAAGCTGCTGAAGAGTCCAAAGGCAAGAAAAATGGAACACATAGGGTCTATTGGGAAGATGGGCTCCTGTACACTGAGGCCAGAGACCCCAAACCTGGTGCCACTAGGAGAGTGGTAGTGCCTCAGCTGTTCAGAGAGTTCATCCTAACATTGGCCCATGACATTCCCCTTGCTGGACATTTGGGACAAACCAAGACGTGGGAGAGGTTAGTCAACCACTTCTACTGGCCCAATATGTCCAACATGGTTAAGGAGTTTTGCCTCTCCTGCCCCACCTGTCAAGCCAGTGGTAAGACAGGTGGGCATCCAAAGGCCCCCCTCATTCCACTTCCTGTGGTGGGGGTGCCCTTTGAAAGAGTGGGCGTGGACATAGTTGGTCCACTGGAACCTCCCACAGCCTCAGGAAATATGTATATCCTGGTAGTAGTGGATCATGCTACCAGGTATCCTGAAGCTATTCCCCTTAGGTCGACTACTGCCCCTGCAGTAGCCAAGGCCCTCATTGGTATCTTTACCAGAGTGGGTTTCCCTAAGGAGGTGGTGTCTGACAGAGGTACCAACTTCATGTCAGCATACCTAAAGCACATGTGGAATGAGTGTGGAGTGACTTATAAATTCACTACACCGTACCATCCACAAACTAATGGCTTAGTTGAGAGATTCAACAAGACATTAAAGGGCATGATCATGGGGCTCCCAGAAAAACTCAAAAGGAGATGGGATGTCCTCCTGCCATGTCTGCTTTTCGCTTACAGGGAGGTACCACAGAAGGGAGTAGGGTTCTCACCCTTTGAACTTCTGTTTGGTCATCCTGTAAGGGGACCACTTGCCCTTGTTAAAGAAGGCTGGGAGAGACCTCTCCATGAGCCTAAACAGGACATAGTGGACTATGTACTTGGCCTTCGCTCTAGAATGGCAGAGTACATGGAAAAGGCAACCAAAAACCTTGAGGCCAGCCAACAACTCCAGAAGTTTTGGTATGACCAAAAGGCTGCACTGGTTGAGTTCCAACCAGGGCAGAAAGTCTGGGTTCTGGAGCCTGTGGCTCCCAGGGCACTCCAGGACAAATGGAGTGGCCCTTACCCAGTGCTAGAGAGGAAGAGTCAGGTCACCTACCTGGTGGACCTGGGCACAAGCAGGAGCCCCAAGAGGGTGATCCATGTAAACCGCCTTAAGCTCTTCCACGACAGGGCTGATGTCAATCTGTTGATGGTAACAGATGAGGATCAGGAGGCAGAGAGTGAACCTCTCCCTGATCTTCTGTCATCAGACCCAAAAGATGGTACAGTAGATGGAGTGATCTACTCAGACACCCTCTCTGGCCAACAGCAAGCTGATTGTAGGAGAGTCCTACAACAGTTTCCTGAACTCTTCTCCTTAACCCCTGGTCAGACACACCTGTGTACCCATGAGGTGGACACAGGAGACAGCATGCCTGTCAAGAACAAAATCTTTAGACAGTCTGACCATGTTAAGGAAAGCATCAAGGTGGAAGTCCACAAGATGCTGGAATTGGGAGTCATTGAGCGCTCTGACAGCCCCTGGGCTAGCCCAGTGGTCTTAGTCCCCAAACCTCACACCACAGATGGAAAGAAAGAGATGAGGTTTTGTGTGGACTACAGAGGGCTCAATTCTGTCACCAAGACAGATGCTCATCCAATTCCAAGAGCTGATGAGCTCATTGATAAATTAGGTGCTGCCAAATTCCTAAGTACCTTTGACTTGACAGCAGGGTACTGGCAAATAAAAATGGCACCTGGAGCAAAAGAAAAGACAGCATTCTCCACACCTGATGGGCATTATCAGTTTACTGTTATGCCCTTTGGTTTAAAGAATGCCCCTGCCACCTTCCAAAGGTTGGTGAATCAAGTCCTTGCTGGCTTGGAGTCCTTTAGCACAGCTTATCTTGATGATATTGCTGTCTTTAGCTCCACCTGGCAGGATCACCTGGTCCACCTGAGGAAGGTTTTGAAGGCTCTGCAATCTGCAGGCCTCTCTATCAAGGCATCCAAATGCCAGATAGGGCAGGGAACTGTGGTTTACTTGGGCCACCTTGTAGGTGGAGGCCAAGTTCAGCCACTCCAACCCAAGATCCAGACCATTCTGGACTGGGTAGCTCCAAAAACCCAGACTCAAGTCAGGGCATTCCTTGGCTTGACTGGGTACTACAGGAGGTTTGTGAAGGGATATGGATCCATTGTGACAGCCCTCACTGAGCTCACCTCCAAGAAAATGCCCAAGAAAGTGAACTGGACTGTGGACTGCCAACAGGCCTTTGACACCCTGAAACAAGCAATGTGCTCAGCACCAGTTCTCAAAGCTCCAGATTATTCTAAGCAGTTCATTGTGCAGACTGATGCCTCTGAACATGGGATAGGGGCAGTTTTGTCCCAAACAAATGATGATGGCCTTGACCAGCCTGTTGCTTTCATTAGCAGGAGGTTACTCCCCAGGGAGCAGCGTTGGAGTGCCATTGAGAGGGAGGCCTTTGCTGTGGTTTGGTCCCTGAAGAAGCTGAGACCATACCTCTTTGGGACTCACTTCCTAGTTCAAACTGACCACAGACCTCTCAAATGGCTGATGCAAATGAAAGGTGAAAATCCTAAACTGTTGAGGTGGTCCATCTCCCTACAGGGAATGGACTTTATAGTGGAACACAGACCTGGGACTGCCCATGCCAATGCAGATGGCCTTTCCAGGTTCTTCCACTTAGAAAATGAAGACTCTCTTGGGAAAGGTTAGTCTCATCCTCTTTCGTTTGGGGGGGGGTTGTGTAAGGAAATGCCTCCTTGGCATGGTTGCCCCCTGACTTTTTGCCTTTGCTGATGCTATGTTTACAATTGAAAGTGTGCTGAGGCCTGCTAACCAGGCCCCAGCACCAGTGTTCTTTCCCTAACCTGTACTTTTGTATCCACAATTGGCAGACCCTGGCATCCAGATAAGTCCCTTGTAACTGGTACTTCTAGTACCAAGGGCCCTGATGCCAAGGAAGGTCTCTAAGGGATGCAGCATGTCTTATGCCACCCTGGAGACCTCCCACTCAGCACAGACACACTGCTTGCCAGCTTGTGTGTGCTAGTGAGGACCAAACGAGTAAGTCGACATGGCACTCCCCTCAGGGTGCCATGCCAACCTCTCACTGCCTATACAGTATAGGTAAGACACCCCTCTAGCAGGCCTTACAGCCCTAAGGCAGGGTGCACTATACCATAGGTGAGGGTACCAGTGCATGAGCATGGTACCCCTACAGTGTCTAAACAAAACCTTAGACATTGTAAGTGCAGGGTAGCCATAAGAGTATATGGTCTGGGAGTCTGTCAAACACGAACTCCACAGCACCATAATGGCTACACTGAAAACTGGGAAGTTTGGTATCAAACTTCTCAACACAATAAATGCACACTGATGCCAGTGTACATTTTATTGTAAAATACACCCCAGAGGGCACCTTAGAGGTGCCCCCTGAAACCTATCCGACTATCTGTGTAGGCTGACTAGTTCCAGCAGCCTGCCACACCAGAGACATGTTGCTGGCCCCATGGGGAGAGTGCCTTTGTCACTCTGAGGCCAGTAACAAAGCCTGCACTGGGTGGAGATGCTAACACCTCCCCCAGGCAGGAGCTGTGACACCTGGCGGTGAGCCTCAAAGGCTCACCCCTTTGTCACAGCCCAGCAGGGCACTCCAGCTTAGTGGAGTTGCCCGCCCCCTCCGGCCACGGCCCCCACTTTTGGCGGCAAGGCTGGAGGGAACAAAGAAAGCAACAAGGAGGAGTCACTGGCCAGTCAGGACAGCCCCTAAGGTGTCCTGAGCTGAGGTGACTCTGACTTTTAGAAATCCTCCATCTTGCAGATGGAGGATTCCCCCAATAGGGTTAGGATTGTGACCCCCTCCCCTTGGGAGGAGGCACAAAGAGGGTGTACCCACCCTCAGGGCTAGTAGCCATTGGCTACTAACCCCCCAGACCTAAACACGCCCTTAAATTTAGTATTTAAGGGCTACCCTGAACCCTAGAAAATTAGATTCCTGCAACTACAAGAAGAAGGACTGCCTAGCTGAAAAACCCCTGCAGAGGAAGACCAGAAGACGACAACTGCCTTGGCTCCAGAAACTCACCGGCCTGTCTCCTGCCTTCCAAAGATCCTGCTCCAGCGACGCCTTCCAAAGGGACCAGCGACCTCGACATCCTCTGAGGACTGCCCCTGCTTCGAAAAGACAAGAAACTCCCGAGGACAGCGGACCTGCTCCAAGAAAGGCTGCAACTTTGTTTCCAGCAGCTTTAAAGAACCCTGCAAGCTCCCCGCAAAAGGCGTGAGACTTGCAACACTGCACCCGGCGACCCCGACTCGGCTGGTGGCGATCCAACACCTCAGGAGGGACCCCAGGACTACTCTAAGACTGTGAGTACAAAAACCTGTCCCCCCTGAGCCCCCACAGCGCCGCCTGCAGAGGGAATCCCGAGGCTTCCCCTGACCGCGACTCTTTGAATCCTAAGTCCCGACACCTGGGAGAGACCCTGCACCCGCAGCCCCCAGGACCTGAAGGACCGGACTTTCACTGGAGGAGTGACCCCCAGGAGTCCCTCTCCCTTGCCCAAGTGGAGGTTTCCCCGAGGAACCCCCCCCTTGCCTGCCTGCAGCGCTGAAGAGATCCCTAGATCTCCCATTGACTTCCATTACAAACCCGACGCTTGTTTCTACACTGCACCCGGCCGCCCCCGCGCTGCTGAGGGTGAAATTTCTGTGTGGACTTGTGTCCCCCCCGGTGCCCTACAAAACCCCCCTGGTCTGCCCTCCGAAGACGCGGGTACTTACTTGCAAGCAGACCGGAACCGGGGCACCCCCTTCTCTCCATTCTAGCCTATGTGTTTTGGGCACCACTTTGAACTCTGCACCTGACCGGCCCTGAGCTGCTGGTGTGGTGACTTTGGGGTTGCTCTGAACCCCCAACGGTGGGCTACCTTGGACCAAGAACTGAACCCTGTAAGTGTCCTACTTACCTGGTAAACCTAACAAATACTTACCTCCCCTAGGAACTGTGAAAATTGCACTAAGTGTCCACTTTTAAAACAGCTATTTGTCAATAACTTGAAAAGTATACATGCAATTTTGATGATTTGAAGTTCCTAAAGTACTTACCTGCAATACCTTTCGAATGAGATATTACATGTAGAATTTGAACCTGTGGTTCTTAAAATAAACTAAGAAAAGATATTTTTCTATATAAAAACCTATTGGCTGGATTTGTCTCTGAGTGTGTGTACCTCATTTATTGTCTATGTGTATGTACAACAAATGCTTAACACTACTCCTTGGATAAGCCTACTGCTCGACCACACTACCACAAAATAGAGCATTAGTATTATCTATTTTTACCACTATTTTACCTCTAAGGGGAACCCTTGGACTCTGTGCATGCTATTCCTTACTTTGAAATAGCACATACAGAGCCAACTTCCTACAATCCTATTGTAACTATACATTGTTTGCACTGTTTTCTAAGACTATACTGCATATTTTTGCTATTGTGTATATATATCTTGTGTATATTTCCTATCCTCTCACTGAGGGTACACTCTAAGATACTTTGGCATATTGTCATAAAAATAAAGTACCTTTATTTTTAGTATAACTGTGTATTGTGTTTTCTTATGATATTGTGCATATGACACTAAGTGGTACTGTAGTAGCTTCACACGTCTCCTAGTTCAGCCTGAGCTGCTTTGCTAAGCTACCATTATCTATCAGCCTAAGCTGCTAGACACCCTATACACTAATAAGGGATAACTGGGCCTGGTGCAAGGTGCAAGTACCCCTTGGTACTCACTACAAGCCAGTCCAGCCTCCTACATCTCTTCACTGTTAAAAACAGTTCCTCGATTAAGAGACCACTAAGGCACACCAGTGCCATGGACCAGTACTGTCTAATTTCCAAACACTCCCAAATAATTTCTATGGAGGACCCCTCTATCCCACATCCCCTAAAACATAGGTTGTCCAGGGCCCGACTTTAATCTGAGTGTACATGGCAAGTATGGTCCATGGGGTATTTTCAACTAGACCAGGTGGAACCTGGAAGTCCCACCTCCCTCGGGATGTCAGAGCCTCCTCCCATTCTTCCTCCTCCAGCTCTCCCAAGTTTCCTTCCCACTGATATTTAAGATGTTGAAGTGTGTCTTGCGAGTTGTTGACTATGGTTTTGTAGGTGAGGGAGATAGCCCTTTTATGTAAGAGTTTCTCTAGAAATCTACACTTCAGGGGAGAGGCCATAGGGAGTTCCGTCCACTTAGGGAGTGCTGAGTGTAATGCGTGTCGCACTTGTAGGTAGCGGCAGTATTCCGAAGGAGCCAGCTCATTCTCCTCCTGCAGTTCGCTGAAGGTCTTGACAGCATTGCATAGCCAGAGGTCCCTAATCTATGTTATACTGATAAGATCCCACTTTGCGAACCTAGGGAGGTCGCCCAGAGCGCGCAGTGCCTCAGAATCCTAGAGCGGGGTTGCTTGGGTTAATCTCCCCCATAACCCAGGGCTTTGCATGTGGCCTGCCAGTAGCCGATCGTCACTGACGTGGGGCCCAGCTTGCGTGACAGCCGTGGGGAGGAGTATGGGGCCCTCAAATATCCCTCAGGTTGTAGCAGCCTCCTGTCCATTCGGTAGGAGGGTTCAACTTGTGGTGTGTGCATCCAATAGTTGATCAATGTCATCTGTGCGGACCAGTGATATTTCCTTTTGCTAGGGAGGGTGATTCCCCCAATCATACCACCCCCTGGTAAGCTTAGCCAAGGATTTTCTAGCCTGACCCCCGTTCCATATAAGGGGCCATAACTCACTGTCTACCTCCCTGCAGTAGTGTGGAGAAACTGTGTAAGAAGCGTGGCAGCACTATCATTTTAAAGAGAGCTGTTCTTCCCAGTAGTTATAGTGGCAATGCTCTCTAGTGTTGTATATCTAGTTTAAGTCATCCCAGTAGGTGGGACACATTGCAAGAGTAGTAGTTAGCGGGATCTTTAATTACGTATATGCCTAAGTATTTTAAGCCATCAGTTTTTGTTTCAACAGGGCACCCCCTGGGTAGGCAGGGAATATTTCCCTTAAGGATATAGAGAATGGACTTCACCCAGTTGATTGCATACCCTGAATACTTCCCGAAGAGGGTTGTTATGTGCATTAAGTGGTTCACGTAGGTGGAAAGCTTCATGAAGTACAGTAGTATATCATCTGTGTACAATGATATTCTATCCTCCCACTGGTTACCCCAGGCGATCCCTGTAACTAGGAGGTTCATCCGCAACCACGCCGCCAGCGGCTCAAAGGCCAGCGCAAACAACAAAGGCGAGAGTGGGCACCCCTGCCGAGTGCCACGGCGTAGGGTGGATGTGTTCGGTTCACAACTACTTGAGCTTGTGGGGAGGAATAGAGGAGTCGCACCCATGCCCTAAACCAGGGGCAAAGCTCATTAGTTCTAATACTACGAGAAGGTATGGCCATTCGACCGAGTCAAAGGCCATTTGTGTGTCCAGAGAAAGAATTACGGCATCGTCCCGAAGGGATTTAGCCTGGACAAGTACGCTGTGTACTCTTCTAATATTTAAGGCCGTTTTCCGTCGTGGCATTATTGTGGATATGATCAGGAAAAGGCAGGAGGCCAGTATCTTGGCAAGGATCATGGCCAATATCTTGAGCTCGGCGTTAAGCAGAGAGTTTGGACGGTATGAGTCACAATCATCTGCAGGCTTTCCTTCCTTCTGGATGACAACTATTGTGGCCAGTCATTGGTCTGGGGGGAATTCCCCTTTCTCCAAGCTCTCCTCCTACATTCTTTTCAGGTGGGGTGCCAGGGTAGTTACTGCAATCTTATATAGATCAATAGGGGTCCTGCTAGGGCCCATCGCCCATCCCGACCGCAATTTACAGATGGCCCCTACTATCTCCCCTGGCTTAAGCTCACTATCTAAGGTCTCTTTGTCCTCTGCTGCTGGGTTAAGGAGAGGAATATCTGTTAGTAAGTCGCGTTAGTCATCTTCAGTGGCGGTCACTCCAGGGGAATAGAGCTCTGCATAGTAGTTCCTGAAGGTACTTGCGATCCCCTCTCTGTCACCAATAGGGGAGCTGGACTTAGTACCGATAATGCCGACCCAGCAGCATGCCGTGTGTTCCTTCTATCAAGCCTGGCAAGCAGCTTCCTTGCCTTGTCTCCTGTGTCGTACAATTTCCACTCGGTCACCCTGTACTGGGGTTTGGCCTCCTCCTGCACTACATTTCTGTATTCTTGCTGTTTAATCATTAGTTTATGGGTCGTGTAGCCTCCCGTAGGTCAGGGGAGGTCAATTCTAATGTCAGGATCGCCCTCTGCAAGGTTTCCTTTGCACCCATCTTTCTCTTTTTTTGTTCCACCATCTCAGAAAGACCCACCCCTTTGATTACTGTTTTATATGCTTCCCACATGGTTTGTGCTGAGGCTACTGAAAGGGCATTTTCCTCAAAGTAAAGCTTAGTTGCTGCCAACAGGGCCACCTTACACTTTGGCAGCTTAAGGTACAATGGATTTATTATGATCTGTCTCTGACTCTTGGGTTGGTGAGGGCCATGGATCATCCATGGGGGAGTGGTTTGATATGCCATGTGCCAGGTGGCAGATTTCTTGTACTCTCGGCATTTGCTGGGCTGCCATAAGTAGATAGTCTATACGGGAGAGACTACTATGGGCTGTGGAGGAAAATGTAAATTGGTGCTCATTTGGATGGCAAACTCACCACACATCTATTAGGCCCTGTGTGGTCAGGAAGTCAGCCAAAGGTTGATTAGTGGGAGCTGCCTGTCCGGTCAGTGACATCATTTAGGATGGCATTAAGGTCCCCCCCCACTACCCTTGCCCAAGGGGGGCAATTATTTTCAAGGCCTTTTCTGCCCCCCATGGCCTATTGTTATTAGGCCGATCTGCCCCCGGGGGAGTAGAAACCTCTAGGCGCCAGGGATCTTTTTTTTTTTTTTTTGTTAGAGGTGGGGAGCGACCTTTTAGGTAAGGGTTGCTCCCCAAGGGGGCAAATTATATTTAGGCCATTTATGCCCCCCGTGGGGGCAGATCGGCCTATTTTTATGAGGCCAATCCGCCCCAAGGGGGGCAGAAACCACTAGACACCAGGGAGTTTTTTTTAAATGTGAATTCACGCAAGGGGAGTGACCCCTTGGGCAATGGTCGCTCCCTGGGGGGGACAAATTTAGTTTAGGCCATTTCTGCACCCCCTGGGGGCAGACCAGCCTATTGTTATTAGGCTGATCTGCCACCGGGGGAGCAGAAACCTCTAGGTGCCAGGGATCTTTTTATTTTTACCTAGGTACCTAGGGTTCTTGAGGAACCTACAAGCCCTATATATCCCCGCAACCAGAAGAGTCCAGCAGACATAACAGTATATTGCTTTCAAAATTACAGAGTAAAACGTGGAGAAAAATTGTTGTTTTTCTCACCTCAATTTCAATATTCTTTTATTTCAGCTGTTATTTTCTGTAGGAAACACTTGTAGGATCTACACAAATTACCCCTTGCTAAATCCAGAATTTTGTCTACTTTCCAGAAATGTTTAGCCTTCTGGGATCCAGCATTGGTTTTGCACCCATTTCTGTCACTAACTGGAAGGAGGCTGAAAGCACAACAAATTGTAAAAATGGGGTATGTCCCGGTAAAATGTCAAAATTGTGTTGAAAAATTGGGTTTTTGTAATTCAAGTCTGCCCGTTCCTAAAAGCTGGAAAGATGGTGATTTTACCACTGCAAACCCTTTGTTGATGCCATTTTCATTGAAAAAAACACAAGTCTTCTTCTGCAGCCCTTTTTTCCCATTTTTATGAAAAAAATGAAATGTTTGCTGTATTTTGGCTTATTTCTTGGTCTCCTTCAGGAGAACCCACAAAGTCTGGGTACTTCTAGAATCCCTCGGATGTTGGAAAAAAGACTCAAATTTGACGTGGGTAGCTTATGTTGGGAAAAGGTTATGAGGGCCTAAGCGCGAACTGGCCCAAATAGGCAAAAAAAGTCTTGGCACAGGAGGGGAAAAGGCCTGGCAGCGAAGGGGTTAAGGAACCTTCTGCCCCCTTCACTCTGGCTCCTAGATTTTGGAAATCCACCCTTATCAGTGCCGCCTCCATTACAATTGAGTCGATCTTGGATTCAAGGGCTCACTCACTCCCTGTGTTGCTGCCATGATGTCTTTCAGCCAACAGGCGCTGTCTTCTGGGGCCATGGTCATCATTTACGTTTTCTGGACTTCTGGTCTTTGGGTCCCAGCAGATTCTCTTGGATGGGTGAACTTATCAAGTTTAAGCTGGTGTCCACCCCTGCATGGCTGGTAGTTGTCGCCTTGGCGGCGAAGCGGGCCGGGGATCCAAGCCCACCCCGTACTGTCTTATCTTGATGGCCCTCTCCGGCACGATCTGCGATTGTTACACTGGTTGTCCGCCCTGCTTGTGTCAATCATCTGGTGGGGGGGTCATGGACACTGCGCCCCGGGAGCCACTCACTGCCGTAGGCCCGGTACGGCGGGTTGGAGACTGTCGTCCGCCGCTCGGCTGCCTCCAGTGCGCGGCCTCATATGCCACGTGAGGCCACGGTCTCACGTCTCTAGCAGGCCCGCTCTGCCTTCCTGTCTTCACGGGGCAGGGGACTACCTGAGCAGCACCTCTGATGCCTCGGAGCTGCCGCTTCGTGAGCGGTATATCATGCGCTCCGAGGCGGATATTTGTGTGATTTGTCAAGGGTTTATTTAGGGGCTCTCTGGCGCTCCCCTACATGATGGCCATTGTGCTCGGCAGTTAGCTCTGCCCCGTTTAAAGCAGAATTGTCTTGTGTTCAATACAACAGATATACCTTTCTTTACCATTGTGAAAAAGAAAATGTTGTTAAAATAGCCTAACCTTTTTCAAGGGCTCAAAGAGAAGCATCCAGTACGTTAGCTACGCTTCTGTTTTACTTGATGTGATGATCAAAAAATCCAAATAGCTTCACTATTTTCAGGGTCGTCAAAAAAGCAACAATTTAAGTTGTTTTTGTTTATAAACTACAAACATAATACGGTGTCTAAGTGTCTGATACCTCACAGTATAATATGGTGACTGTTACATTGCATTGCACTGGAAATCGACCACCGACTCTCGATTCGTTTTTGTGGTGTCTAAAACCCACTTTGATCTCTTCACTCGTTTTTTTTCATCTCTTCATTATTAATCAATAAAGAGGGGCCAACTAGAGCCACCCTGTCCAAAGAGGCCTAAAAACCCCGTGAAAAAAAGAATCGAGTTTTTGTACACCTGTGCATGCTTGTTATCCAACAAACTGTGACCATTTTAATGAAAAACAGCAATTAAAAACGAGTTTCCTAAATCAGGTTAATAAAATGTTGAAAATTGGGACATTTCTTTTGAGAGTTCTGGAGATACTGGTACAAGGGTGATTGTGCTAGGAGTTGGTGTTACAAAAGCCCATCATTTCTTTTTTTTTAAAGTGATCCATCTCTCTGGCAGAAGAAGGCCTAAATTAGCTTTTTGTTAATATTCAAATCAAACTGTGAACATTTTTATCAAAGTGGAATGCCGCAGCAGCAGGTGACATAAAATCTGACTAACCCGGCAGTTTCAGAAGTAAAAAAGATGCCTGGGTTCTCGACTTCATCCTAAGGTCCAGATATAAGGTTGAGTAGGGCCCGGCGCTCAGGCCACAATAAGCAGTGTTTGACGTTGAGAGCTGGCACAAGACAGCCCTAAAATTGCAAAGAAAGCAAACGCTCCTAAGATCCCACGTAAAGTCGGATCCATTGAACTAGTGTGCCCTTGATTCACGTGAAATCCTAGCGCCAAGTATCTCATGAATCCTGGTGCTGAGTATCTCATTAAGGGCCTTATTTATGGGGCCCATGTCGCAGGGAGGCGCAGCAAGTGCCTTGCCGTGCCGTCCTGCACCGCTGGGAAAGGGCAGAAATGAGCCGTATCTACCAGATACAGCAATTTTGTGTCCTCTCCTCCTTCGCTGGTGCACAAATTGCTCCCTAGCACCAACGCAGGTACCCTTGCACCATGGAGCAAGGATGCCTGCGTTTCGGGGATGAATGGTTTTGTGCAGGAAGGTACACATTCCTGCACAAAAACAATCACAAGAGTAGTTTTCCTCTTTTTATGTGTGCTGCACCTATTTCTCCCTGTTGCATCATTCTTACACCACCACTGAGTTGTTGTAGGAATCTGATACATTCCCAGACTTGTAAATCTGGGAATGTGTCAGATTCCTTCCAGTTCCATGGGTGTTGCATGGGAACACACCGAGCAACACCCATGGAACGCCCCTTTCACGCAGTGTTATGCGTAAAAGGGGTCCATATTTGAAAGGCTGTAGAAAGCCACCAAAGGTGGCTTTGCGTGGCCTTGTAAATACAGGCTGGCACACTGCGCCACCAGAGCGTCAAGGAAAATAACACTCTGGTGGCGCAGTGTGCAGGTAGGGCCTCGTAAATGAGGCCCTAAATCTTAGTGAGGAGTATCTCATGCTATTGCATGCGCAGCATGTAATTTCCATGAAATTACAGATTTGGGCCCAGATATATGTAGAATTTGAGCAATGGAGCGCAGCAAGTAATGTTGCTGCACTCCATTGCGTAAAGGGTAGACAGCAGATAGCACCATAGTTCTGCTCACTGCGAGCACAGGAACACTTCTGGCTGCCACACACCAATGTAGTGAAACAATAGTTCAATGGTGATTGTGTTGTGGGAACCATAGGTTTTGTGTTGGAAGAAGTCACGTCCAGTAGAAAAAGGATGTAAGGTGTTTTCCACTTTGTATGTGTGCCATGGAATGCTGCACACATGCAGAATGGGGAAAAAAATAAATTAAAATCATTTCTCCTCATTATACCTGCATCGAGGAGGTGAAGGATTCTGATGCAAATCCCTGTCTGCAATAATTTTTAGATACGGATTTGCATCAAACTCCCTGGTTGGCTGCATAGGAACGTCCATGTACCACCCACTGGACACCCTGTTGATGCAAAGTAACCTAAGCCAGCACATTGAGAAGCTTTGCGTTACTTTGTGATACATTGCAACACAAATTGCAGTCAGCTCTAGGTGTCGCACTAAAATGCAATTTTTTAGGTTTGTCTGCACAGCGATTGTGTGCTTGACACAACTCTTGTAGAGGAAAAAAAATCTTAAAAGGGGCTTAGAGCCCACCCATTACTTACCTTTACTTAATATTAACTCGCTCCCACATCGCTCTTGGTTCCTGTCACCTTCTGGTCAGCAGCTCCTCCTGGCCTTTGACTTCCTCCTCGGATTCAGAGTCTTAGTTCAAGCCATGGAACTTGGACCAAGTACTGCTTCCTGTGGCCAGTGTCCTTCCACTGGCCGCAGGTACTCTTTTTAAAATTTCTACACGCACTCTTGCAGACTGCATGTATCTGGTGTCCATTCCATTTGTCTCCAGGAACTTGACAGTTTAGCCCCCATTCCCATACCTTGCAGCACCCCTGCTTGCCCTCTCTTCCCCTGGACCTCTTACTCAGCAGCAGCAGCTTGACGTCCCATTGCCGTCTCTCTGCCCTCCCGCAGTTTCTTGGTGATCATCTTTACCACTTGGCCGCAGCATTGTCCTCGGCGCTCACTGTGCAGCCCATCCTACGCTTCAGCCCCCACAGCTTCCCGACGTACATACCCGAGCCCGGGACCCGCAGCACACGAGACACGTTCAGACCCTTACAGGGGAGATCTGCTGAGCCAAAAGCCGGAGCCCCCAGAGTAGTACCTAGAACAGCCCAAGCCTCGGCCTCTCGCAGCACCGCCTACTGACACCCCCGCCCCGCAAACACCCAGTCTGGGACTCAGGGCCAGATGTAGCAAGTCGGCAATTTGCGACTTGCAAATTGCGAGTCCCTGCGACTCGCAATTTGCAAGTCGCAAATTGCTATGCAGTACGGTGTCTCAAACACCGACAGCGACTCGCAATGGGGTCGCAATGACCCACCTCATCAATATTCATGAGGTGGGTCGCAAATTGCGGCCCCATTGCGAGTATAGGCACTCGCAAACATGGAGGCCTGCTGTCGTCAGCAGACCTCCATGTTTGCGACCTGCTTTTCAATAAAGCAGTTTTTTTTTTTAAGTGTAGCCCGTTTTCCTAAGAGGAAAATGAGCTGCACTTCAAAAAAACCGAAACCTTTAGTTTCGGGTTTTTTTCAGGGCAGGGAGTGGTCCCTTGGACCACTCCCTGCCCTGCAAAAACAATTTGGGGTCTAGTCACAAACTGGAAGGGGTCCCATGGGGACCCCTTCCAATTTGCGAGTGGGTTACCATCCACTTGAAGTGGATGGTAACTGCGAGTCCATTTGCGACCCCGTACGCGGTCGCAAATGGAATTGCATCCCACTGCGAGTCGCAAATAGGAAGGGAACACCCCTTCCTATTTGCGAGTCGGAAATGCATTTTGCGAGTTGGAGCCGACTCGCAAAATGCATTTCTGAATGGCAAAGTGGCTTTTGCGCCTCGCAAACGGCGATTTTCGCCGTTTGCGAGGCGCAAACACTTTGCTACATCTGGCCCTCAGTTCTTCCCGCTGTCTCCCTGATCCTAGCGACTATCTGCCGCCCTGGTGCTTCCTGTGGCACAGTGTGAGTGCCGCCTCCTCCACTGCCACGGCGCTTCCTGACCCTTCCTCTCTCCCCTCACGGGCCTCCTCCCTTGCAGGCTTCCTCTTCTCCTTAGACCCTTCCTCTGCACTCTCCTCTCACTGGCTCCTCCCTTTAGACACTTCGGCCCATATTTATACTTTTTAACGCCGTATTTATGCCGCTTTTTGACGCAAAAGCGGCGCATGCTCAAAAAATGACGCAAATGCGGCCCTAATAAAGTATAAACATGGGGGCATTCTCTGCCACTCTAGCGCAAAGACACACACCCGGTTGTAAGTCGCTCTCCTCGCAGGCTTAGGGTGCCCCACAGTCCTCCCCGGTGGTCCTCTCTAGTCTCTGTTCCTCTGCCCACGCTACTTCATTGCTTCCTGCAGACCGCCACACTGTGACATCTTCCCTCACAAACCTCAGGTGCCTCGTTCTCCCTTGGCAGTTTTAAGGTGCCTTCCAAACAACCATCCTACTTCTCTCCACCCCATTCTCCCCTCCCCTTTCGTTCTGTATGCACCCCACAACACCTTACTTGCTCTCGCTTCTCCCATCACCCACTTCCACATCTCAGGCCTCCTCACAAACTTTTTTTGTCCCCTTTACACTTTTCGTTTCATTCCTCTCACTCACTGTTCTTTTGTTTTCCTCTCTCCTTGCAGATTTCCTATTCCTTCTGTGGCTATGATCCATCATCTACCCACGCACGGACTGTTTCTTATTCACTCTTCGCACATTTAGGGGGTTATTCTAACTTTGGAGGAGTGTTAATCCGTCCCAAAAGTGACGATAAAGTGACAGATATACCACCAGCCGTATTACGAGTTCCATAGGATATAATGGACTCGTAATACGGCTGGTGGTAAATCCGTCACTTTACCGTCACTTTTGGGACGGATTAACACCTCCTCCAAAGTTAGAATAACCCCCTTAGTTTGCTTTGTTGTCTCGCGTTTTACCTCTGTTTCTTTCTCGGTCACCTCTCTTTTAACCTCGCGTGCTTCCTTTCTCGCTTCATTTGGCTTCCATTCTCCTCAAAAGGGTGTCCTGCCACTCGATGGTTTGTACAATTGGAGGTTAATCCATCCAGACACGTAAAATTATAATCCCTTGTGTCTGGCAATATAACTGGCTGCCGGCACTCCCCTTAATTGTCACTGGGACACTGGCACACCTTGAGGTGCACGGATGAGTTAGGGCAGCTTTTGTGAAAAGCACTTTAGGGTACTTTGCATTGTGATGAGCCGGTGCAAGCCTGGTTCATCTTTTCACTATGTTGCTGGTTAATCCTGCGCTTCGTATTAAAAAATAAGTGCTGGTTGTCATTCCTTGATCGTTGGTTTTAGAGCGCGCTATAAGCACACCAGTTACATTGCAAAGAGATACTTTTTAATTAAGACACTGGGGAGATTACCCGATTTGGCCAGGATCACAGGAGGTTGAGCTGACGCCGAGACTCAAATCCGGTTCGCCAGGTCAGCAGCTGTTTCCGTGATGTCACATTTTCAATCATCTGCAACAGCTAAAATACATTCCGCAAAGATTTCGCATAGGCGAAACCTATTGGCTTTGCCAGAGCTTGCTGCTGTGATCATGTTATCAGCACGTGTATGTGCGGTACATAATATTTTTCCGGTTTGTGCAACAAAGGCCCGTATTTATACTTTTTGACGCTAAACTGCGCTAACGCAGTTTAGCGTCAAAAAGTTTAGCGCCGGCTAACGCCATTCTGAAGTGCCATGCGGGCGCCGTATTTATTGAATGACGTTAGCCGGCGCTAGCAGACCGGCGCTGCCTGGTGTGCGTGGAAAAAAACCACGTACACCAGGCAGCGCCGGCGTTGGGGAAAATGGCGTTAGGGCGTCTTAAAAATGGTGCAAGTCAGGTTGACGCTAAAAAATCGCCTCCACCCGATTTGCGCCATTTTTAACGACGCCCAGACGCCATTTACATGACTCCTGTCTTAGTAAAGACAGGAGTCATGCCCCCTTGCCCAATGGCCATGCCCAGGGGACTTATGTCCCCTGGGCATGGTCATTGGGCATTGAGGCATGTAGGGGGGCACAAATCAGGCCCCCCTATGCCAAAAAAAAATATAAATTGTTTTTTTTTTATACTTACCTGAACTTACCTGAATGTCCCTGGGATGGGTCCCTCCATCCTTGGGTGTCCTCCTGGGGTGGGCAAGGGTGGCAGGGGGGGTCCCTGCGGGCATGGGAGGGCAGCTGTGGGCTCATTTTGAGCCCACAGGTCCCTTAACGCCTGCCCTGACCCAGGCGTTAAAAAGAGGCGCAAATGTGGGGTTTTTTGCCCCGCCTACTCCCGGGCGTGATTTTTGCCCGGGAGTATAAATACGACGCATTTGTGTCGCAGTCATTTTTTTGGACGGGAACGCCTACCTTGCATCTCATTAACGCAAGGAAGGCGTTCACGCAAAAAAATGACGCTCTTTCCTCATACTTTGGCGCTAGACGCGTCTAACGCCAAAGTATAAATATGGCGTTAGTTTTGCGCCGAATTTGCGTCGAAAAAAATGATGCAAATTCGGCGCAAACGGAGTATAAATATGCCCCAAAGTATTTCAGCTGTTCACGCAGAGCTCGCTAATATCTTCAATTCTACGATTTCAATAAATGTTCCGTTTCATGCTGTGTCTGTTATTTCAGTTATTTTCGATACCTTTATGCATTTTGAATGGTTCCATGCCATATGAAAAATTCCAAAATAGTTTTAATTTGTTACAGAAACACATGAAATATGGAAAGGAAGCTTTCTCTTGTGCATATTAAGCAAAACGCCTGGCAGTAACAGGAATGTTTTTTGCAAAAATGCGCATGGGTGGCTATTGTCTTTATTAACATTAGGAGTGGCTTATTCTGGCATAGACTGCCACCAAAACAACAGACCCCGTGCCAGCGGTACACACCAGTGGTAATCAAGTGGTGGTGATGCTTTATTTCTGACGTTAATACCACAAAATAAAATGATAGACGGAATGTTGAAACTTTTCAAACACTTATCCCCAGTCAAAGATCTGGGTTTAATCCATTGTTATTTTGTGCGCCACATCACCCCAGTTTGGGCCCAGCCATATGCAAATCAATTATTTCTGGCGGTGGCACTAGAAGCAGCTGTGTCTTACGTGACACCGGCAGTGAGAAGGGATGTTCTGGTTCAAAGCAGCAGCAGACCATGATGGAGCCCTCACAAGGTATGATGAAGTACAGCTTGGACCTTCTCTCTTATTTTTGGCAGAGAACAAGGATTTTCTATTGGTAATGGCAGATCTTTTGAGTCTCACACTTTGGATAATTGTCAGCAAGGGGACAGACACAGACACTTAGGCCCGTATTTATACTTTATTAGCACCGCATTTGCGTCATGTTTTAACGCAAAAGCGGCGCAAACTCACAAAATACAATTGTATTTTGTGAGTTTGCGCTGCTTTTGTGTAAAAAAGCAGCGCAAATGTGGTGCTAAAAAAGTATAAATACGGGCCTTAGATGTCTAATCATCAATCTAGGATACGATGGACAACTGAGATGTGCCTTTCTTGATCATCTGATCTATCAGCCATCTTTGACAATCTCCATCACTCTATTTTCCTATGCAGGGACGGAGAGCTGGAGGGGGTATATTACCTTACATGCAGTTTGTTTAGTTCTTTCTATAGTGGTAAACTGTTCAGTGTGAGGAGAATTCTTCCCCTCCAGTCCTTGTAAAGTGTGAGCCTCCCTACCGCCCCGGATTTGTGTATCCCTGCAAATCTGTTTAATATTTGAATACAACTGCCACTTCAGTTGTTACATGCTCGGGTGGGTAGGTTCTACAATTTCTCAATGCCATTCAAGCAGTGTTTAGACTTACCAACCATCTAAAGCAAGAACTTCTCAGACTAGAGTATGTGTTAAAGGAAGTTCAGGCATGAATGAATGGAAACTACTTTAGTCGTAACAAGAGTAAGCCAAAATCCCTCTGCACCAAAATTCACATTATGTAAAGTCAAGGCTTAATTTCAAAACTTCTAGGTGGCAAACCCAACATCACACTGGCCAGGAAGGTTAAGACTGTTCTTTTTCACTTCAATATGTCTATGAATAAACATGTGGATCCGTTGGTGGCCTCTTTCCATCACTAAATCACATTGGTGACAGTTGTCTGTCAGTGTCAGAGTATCATAAAGCTACTATTGCAAGAGCCTTTGGTAGCTTCATCAATCTCCAACAACAAAGATTCTTTGGCTTCTCGGGAAGGCAAGATTCAATTTAAAGTCTTAACATTAATGTTTAGAATAATTTAAAACAAGGCTCTAAAGTACCTAAAGATCTAAGTCAAATTTTATATTCAAAGTAGAACACAAGGTTCAGGTTGAAAATTACTCTTCAAGTATCCAGAGCAAAATGAGGGTCACATGCACTCAATGGAAGGATCTTCTAACCTCAAACTATCTTTTGTCTCTTGATTAGGAGGAACAATATATTTTTTTGATTCATTTGCCTCTCAGTGTCTGAGAGCTATCAGATACCGTTTTTTGTAAGTTTTATATTGTGCAAAATTCCAAATGATATGACCCTGCCACCATCAATGCTCAGGTGCCCAATCAAAACCTGCCTTTCAAAAGGGAAGTAACACTGCATGAATATCACCCACATATACATCCCACGATTCCACCGTGTAATCACTATTGGTTGGTTGTTAGTGGCAGACAGCACATTCAACACTGCCTCCATCCTGAAAAAATAGTATTTGTGGGGAATAGAAGAGTGAAGAAAGAGATAAGGGAGGGGCACAAAAGGCAGAAAAAGGGAGGAAGCGTGTCACAGAAAAGGGGGAAAAGGAACATGCTGTTACATTATGTGGGATGCTTGTGAAATGTCTATGCCATAGTAAGGTAACTGTGGGGGACAGTGTAGGGAAGCAAGCAATTAATCATGGATTTGTAAAGTGCGGCTAACCACCCATAGGGTCTAAAGGCGCTGTTTTGTGGGCATGCTACTCAGTCGAAGAGCCAGGTCTTGAGGTCCTTCCTGAACTGCATCAGTGATGGGGTTTGCCTGAGCCTGAGGGGTAGAGGTGCAGGTGGGAGCCTGCTGGTGGAAGTGGGCCTTGAACTGAGAGTCAGACAGGATCTCAGTTTGCCCAAGGCAGAGGCAGCAGGAGGAGGAGCTGCACTGGGGAGGGCAACAGATGCTGACCAGGAGGTCAGAGGAGTTGTCAAGAAGGAGCAAATAACATGGTAAAGAGGTAATGGACTACAGAGGAATAGGTAAAAAAGAGGAAACCCTGTGAATATATATATATATATATATATATATATATATATATATATATATATATATATATATATATATAAAATAAAACCATTTCTTTTAAACTTTTAAAAAGCAATTTCTAAAAAGTGTGCATTCTCATAATCATCAGATATTCTTATGGTGTGATAATAGTAGTGTCTCCTTAGTAAATGGCAGAGGAAAGTGTGTATTTAGCTGATGGATGGTGTTTTTTGGCTGCTACCAGTGATGTTTGATGAGCAGTATATGACAAGCATTAGCAAATCCAATAGGTCTTTCCTTTGATGTCTAATGGCTTTGTCAATTGCTTTTGATAGTACTGGACAGTGTCTGGAAAGTGCGCAGCATCATCAAAATAAACAAAAAAGGTGCAATGCTGTTGTATCAGTCCTGTGATGCACACATGCGTCAGAGTGCATGTTCCCATCAGTAATATGATGTGGGCCCTATACTCCTTTATTTACTGATTCAAGGATGCCATATGTGAGGTAAACAAAACAATAAATATTTTCAGCTCAAAAGCCCCACATAAAAAAGGACCTCATGTGTTGGAAGCAGGGATGTAGGATAACTGAGGAGCAGGTGGAGGTGGAGGAGGAGGGAGAAAAACACATGGAGGCCCATGTGGAGAAGCACAAGACGGAAAGAACATCACAGAAGCAACACAGAGGATTGGGAAAGAGAAGTGAATGAATCAGAGCAGCATGAGGGGGAGAGAACCTCACGGACATGAGAGCAACACGGCAAAGAAAAATTTAGGGCCATATTTATACTTTTTGACGCAAAACTGCGCTAACGCAGTTTTGCGCCAAAAAAATTAGCGCTGGCTAACGCCATTCTGAAGCGCCATGCGGGCGCCATATTTATTGAATGGCGTTAGCCGGCGTTAGCCGACCGGCGCTGCCAGGTGTGCGTGAAAAAAAACGACGTACACCAGGCAGCGCTGGCGTAGGGAAAAATGGCGTTTGGGCGTCCCAAAATGGGGCAAGTCAGGCTGAGGCAAAAAAATCGTCTTAACCCGATTTGCGCCATTTTTTTTGGGCGCCCAGACGCCATTAACATGACTCCTGTCTTAGCAAAGACAGGAGTCATGGCCCCTTGCCCAATGGCCATGCCCAGGTGACTTATGTCCCCTGGGCATGGTCATTGGGCATAGTGGCATGTAGGGGGGCACAAATCAGGCCCCCCTATGCCACAAAAAAAATTAAAAAAAATACTTACCACAAATTACCTTTTCTTCCCTGGGATGGGTCCCTCCATCCTTGGGTGTCCTCCTGGGGTGGGCAAGGGTGGCAGGGGGTGTCCCTGGGGGCAGGGGAGGGCACCTCTGGGCTCATTCTGAGCCCACAGGTCCCTTAACGCCTGCCCTGACCCAGGTGTTAAAAAGAGGCGCAAATGCGGGGTTTTTTGCCCCGCCCACTCCCAGGCGTCATTTTTGCCCGGGAGTATAAATACCACGCACATGCCTGGGAGTCATTTTTTAAGACGGGAACGCCTACCTTGCATCTCATTAACGCAAGGAAGGTGTTCACGCCAAAAAATGACGCTGACTCCATGAACTTTGGCGCTAGACGCGTCTAACGCCAAAGTATAAATATGGAGTTAGTTTTGCGTCGAATTTGCGTCGGAAAAAACGACGCAAATTCGGCGCAAACGGAGTATAAATATGCCCCTTAGTTTCCTAAATGTGAGCAGTGGAGGGACCAAGTGAAGAGGCTATGCTCAGGAGAAAAGACAGACAAGATAGACAAGGCAAGCCATCGAATATGAAGCAAGCAAATGAGAGTGACCATTAAGCTAAACAATGGTAAACAATGGTGGGCTTTAATCCCACTGTAAGATCTTAGTAAGCTGATAATAGGTCTTTTGCAACCAGACAGTTTTTGCTGCCTGGTAGGCACAACCTAAAATACATTTATTCTTCCTGTGTTAGTAGCCCTGCATCCCCTACTGCATCCCCTATTGTAGTGGTATTACTGGGCATGAACCCTTGCTAGCAAATTCCATGAGCCTGTATACCTTTATTATTATTGTTGCTGTTGTTGATGTTAATGTTATTAGCATCATGTTATTTTGTTTTATTTCTTAGTTTTACATGCTATGTTCCAGATCCGGACTGTGGTCAGAAATACAAGAACATAAAACCCTTCAAAATAATCATAATGAAATACAATGTAAACATGTAACAAGGGTGATCTAAGGTATAGACAAGATTAAGAATGGAGTTGAAGGCAGGGTGGGTGGAGGCAGGCTGCTTGGCAGTGATTAATCAGTCCTCAGACGTTTAATGCTGAAAGAGTCAGGTGGTGTCTTGTGATCATGAATGTATTGTATTATACGTGTTCACAGGATAGAGATCTTTTAATGAGAGATCTTTCTCAAATAAAGGCACTAGTTTCAGATAGATGATAAAACCCGAAAAAAGTATTGCACTATAGTTCAATTACATTTTTAGTTCTCAGTTCTTGGCCTATATTTTTATTTGGTATGGTATTTGAGAAATTTGGTGTAATTCTCTTCCACGTATTACTACGTTGTACATTTCTCTGTTTAGGTTCTGTAGAATACTTAGATATGATTGTTGGTAGTTAATTGCCTTTGCAGTGTAGTGACACTTCACTGCTGCGCATTCCTCGTTTGGCAAATACTGAAATGCATTCTATAATAGATTGTTCTTCAGCGTGTGGCTAAGATGGCAACATAGGCAACTGCTTCAGTACAGGGCTCCATTGCGATCCGGGCCTATGGCAGCATCATCCTGCATGAATCCTCTGCACTAGCTCCACTGGGTGACAGGGGTGCCCCCTGTGCTTCCCTGCCTGGTGAACAGTGCCCAGATCTCTCTGTTGCTGTGGCTTGAGCAGGGAGCCCACAAAGTTTAGGCTTGAGCTGGTGTCGGGGGCTGCCGCTGCTCCTCCTGGCCACCGCCAGAGCGTGTTGCCTATCTTGTTGCCATGTTGGGAAGGAGACGTGGCAGAAAAATTAAGGAGAAAAGAAGACTGGGCTGAGGACGCGATGCGTGATGGCCCAGCCGATGGAGGTCAGACGGCTGTGTCTGGGGGAGTCTGATGAGGGTCTGTTGGGAGGTGCAGTGTATCAGACACCTGCACAGTGATCTGGTGTGAAGCAAAGTAGCCCCCCGATCCCAAGATACAAGGGTGCCTGTGGCGCCTTACCCCACCTGGCTTGTGTGACTTTCTACAGAATCCTGATGTGGCCCTCCTCCCCTCCCCCGCCTCCAGCTTGCAAGTGAGAATACACAGCCCCTTCTGACACTGAGGCCTGCAGAGGCAGATGGGGCCCTGGAGACTCATGGCTCAGCAACCTAATTGGTGACACATTGGACACTTCTCCTTCTCCCCCACCCCAGCACTGTGAGGTGAGCCCCTGAGGAGTGGGCGGTGAGCTCTAAGGGCAGCTAGTTGCGATGTGCTTTCGGTGCCCACATCAAGGACAGAGAGGTACTACCTGGGGACGGGCACAAGCCCCAGGGTGTGGACTGGCTCAACTGCCCCCATCCTTACTACATCTGTAGCTGCAAAGGTTGAATCAGATCACAAGCATCTGTGGAAGATCGGTGCTAGATGTGCTCTTGATCAGTGAGACACTGGAGATTAAAAGTGAGATTACCAGGCACTCCCTTGTTTATCAGGGCCTACCTTTGGTGTGCCTGCATTGATAAGTTTGGGGATGACAGAAACCCCCACCCTCCCTCTTGGTGGTCGTGAGGCAGTCATTGGGCGGGTATAGTAAGGCCAAAGACTTCCGAGCCCCACCCCCTCAGAAAACTATTATGTCTATGTTGGTGGTTTCCCCTGTGGTGGTGGTCCCGATCAGGCAGCTGGAAATAATGCTTGAACATCATGCCAGGATGTTTGATAAGGTACTACATGCAATCCAAGACTCGAAGACCGCTATGGAGACCCAGCTTGGGGCCAGTCAAATGGAAATGGGGCTCCTACGGGTGGACTACACCAAATTAGTGGAGAGAGTTGATGAAGCGGATCCTCGCTGACATCCATGAGGCCCTCTTTGGTGGCTGTCCAGGAACAACTGAAGGTTGTACAGGCCGAGGTGCGAGACCTTAAGGCCAGGGCAGAAGCTGCTGAGGGACGCTCAAGACGCAATAATGTCCATTTTCTGGGCTTACCCAAGAGAGTGGAGGGCCCCAACATGGAGCTCTTCCTTAGGATTGGTTGCTACCGACGGTGCTACTTGACCGAACACTGAAGTTATTTTCTGTAGAACGTGCACACCACATACCCGGCCGCCCACCTGCCACAGGAGCCCCGCTGCTTCCTGTGATTGCTCGATTGCTTAACTATAGAGATAGCGACCTGATCCCACAATTGTTTCTCAACAAGGTCCCCTCGTCATATAATGGTAGCACCATCCCAGCTTATCCAAATTACACTGCAGAAGTTCAGAGACGGCACAGCACCTTAGGAGCGGTGAAGGTGCAACTTTGGTCCTTAGAACTGAAATGCATCCTGCTCTTTCCGGCACAGCTCCAGGTGATTGACTCAGATACTACACATTATTTCTCCTCCTCAGAAGAGGCCTGGACGTGGCTGTGAACAAAGGGCACCTAGGAATAAGACACTGAAGAGGTCGGAGACCTGTGGGGCTGGTCAGATGGACACCCTAAATGAAGGTGCAAACGACAGAGTTCTCATTAATGCCCCTCTGCTGAGCAGGTGGCTTTGGAGAGGACGCAGGTGGTGGTAGAAGTCTCCTTGCACAGTGCCAATCGATTCCAGGTGTTGCCACCAAACACTGATCAAGACTCAGGTAGTCATTCCGAGTTTGGCGGTAATCATCGAAGACTGCCGTGCAAGCGGCCACAGAAAGACCGCCAGTGATGGCGGAGTGAAGACCCACCCAACACTGCCCACAATACACCCAAAAAACAATATTGTCTGCACCACCAGCACCGCCACGCCGAGAATATCCCGTCCGCCAAATAACGATTCACAAATCAGCACCGCGGACCTAACACGGCGGCAATCCATTGGCGGCCAGAACTGCCACGGGGTAAAAAGGCAGGACCACCAGAATACTGCACCACATTGGACAATACCATTATCCAACACATGAGACACATACACACACTGGTAGACAGCACTACAAAACACCCTCCCACACATACCCAGAACCCTTTACAACCAGAAACTCTGACAGAGCGAGGCAAGTGCACACTGAAAGGAGGCACTGCACCTAGATACCACAGGCACCATCACACTGAACACCCATTACACAACACACTACTGCAGACAAACATACCACTACACAAACTCACGTCAACAAACAGCACACCCAGAATCCCTGCACAACAAAAAACCCCATCCACAACACAACCACCATAGAACCACCAATAACCCACGATTCACAGAAGAGGAGCTCAGGGTAATGGTTGACAAAATCATCAGAGTGGAGCCGCAAATGTTTGGACCACGGGTCCAGCAGACATCCATAGCCAGGAAGAACGACCTATGGCAGAGGATAGTCATCAGGGTGAATGCAGTGGGGAACCATCCACGAACAAGGGAGGACATTAGGAAGAGGTGGAACGACCTTAGGGGGAAGGTATGGGCCATGGCTTCCAGGCACCAAGTTGCTATTATGAGGACATGTGGTGGGCCCCCACCGGACCCCACAGAAATGTCGCTGTGGGAGGAGAAGGTCATGGCCATGCTACATCCAGAAGGGCTGACGGGAATACCAACTGGACTGGACACTGAGAAGTCCACTGTACACCCTGGCTAACATGTCCTAGTGCATAGCATGTACCCCCACCACCTTCTCACCCCTATACACCACTCTAACGTACACAAACCCACCATGGACCCAATACCCACCCTTGCATGCCACAGCACCCTACTGACACCATTCCTTCACAGGCCCACGTAGTGCATGGATACCCCACACTGCAGCAAGCACCACATTTACCACAGTGCAACACTCCTTACCCTTGCATGACTACTACCTCCACATCACATCACATCACATCACTGCAATTGCACCTTAAACCATGTCACTCCCCATCACCAATAAGTATGAGGAATGCACATCAGTACACAGCAATGACAGTAGCAATGCAAACATGAACTAACCTCCAAAACAGGCCCATTGTAACATTCCACTGACGGGAACACAAGCAGTGGACTGCTAACTATCAATGCCATTACTGCCCTGCAAATCCAGTTTATGATGGCCTACAACCATGTGTGTCACTGCTTTAATACCATCATCTGACACAATACCTCTCATTACACAGGTCTCCCAAGTACTGACACACAGCATAGGAACCCAGTGATAGAGAGCCCAGACCTGGAAGCAGGTCCAATAGGGGAGGACTTCTCTGGAATTATGGATATGGAAGACAAACCTGGCCCATCAGGCATGAGTGGTCAGTCCACAACCACCACCATCACCCTGCCCACAACTGAAACCACCTCCCTTACAGCAGAGCCCACCTTTCCATACCTGTGTCTCAAGGTCACATCAAACAACAGTGTGCCCCACAGGACAGGGGAAGGAGTGAACGATGCAAACCCAAGACAATGACGGTCCTGGTGTCAGTGGGAGGGGGCACACTGCACCAGGTGCACAGGCACAGGGGGCAAGGGCCAGTGGGAGGGCAATTGTGGGCCAAGGAATGAGGCTGGTACAGGACATGACTGGCCAGGAGGCTGCCTCCAATGTCGTGGGAGCCTACCAGCAAACCTAGGACAAGATGGGCCAGATACTCACCAACTTGCATGACACGCAAAGGCTACAGGGGGAATACCTCCAAGAGGCCATGCAGCAGTGGCAGGCACTCAATGCCACCATGGTCTCCATATTAGGGGAGTTCA
This sequence comes from Pleurodeles waltl, assembly GCF_031143425.1. NCBI lineage: Eukaryota > Metazoa > Chordata > Amphibia > Caudata > Salamandridae > Pleurodeles > Pleurodeles waltl. The sequence goes on from NC_090438.1 coordinate 180,665,785, forward strand.
AGGAATTGAACAACATCCTGCGGACATCCTCAACCCAACAGCAAGCCCCATCCACTAGTCAGGCAACACCACTGCCAACAACATCAGCACCTGTTACTGGAATTGAGGCACAGCAGGAGGAGCCACACCCCCCCAGCACCCCTAACCCTGCATCTGAGGGCCCCCCTGCAAAAGAGGCCGCCCATCAAGACATCCTGCAGGACCTCAGGCAAAGATCAATCCCCCCACCAGGAAGTGATCCTTCTTCTGAATTGTCTCCCTTGTGTGCCACTGTTACACCCTGTTGGCTGTCCAATACCAAGTACACAGCATACCTGGCAAATGGATACAGGACCTGTGAGACAGACAGCTGCACCACCCACTCTGATAAGCACCCACACCAATACCCCACTCCTCTGGACTGTGATGTCATGCACTTAATAAACACTAATTCACACAAGTCATGGTGCACATCTCTTGATTGTATGTAGTGGCAATCCTGTTTCCAAGCAGCAAATAAATACACATGTCATCACCACAACAGTGTTAAAGTGACAGATGTAGTGGGACACCCAGGCAGGTGTGTAAGTAAATCGAAATTGTAATGATTTCCAGCGTCAATGATGGCAACAGACAATACAGAAATCAGCTTGCAGACAGTGATGTGACCTGAAGAGGGAAAATGAAATGAAATCAGCCACAAACTTGTAAGGCATGTAAACAATGCATACATCCACAGCATTTGAACACATACACAGGATGACAGGCCCAGCAGCTATGATACCACATATGTAAGGGTCTGCATAGGCAGTCACACATGTGTGCGACAGGAAAGATGTCACATAGGTAACATCCTCTATTGTTCCCCTCCCTGAGTGGTGAGGAACAGGTACTTGCCACACAGCAGCTGACAATGCAGCATGACATGCCTACACAGCAGGACAAGACTGATAATTCCCCCTAACATATCCCCAAACAGGCAGACTGAGGACCCTAAACCTTTGGTACAACAATAAGGCTGTACTGCAGTGGCACCAGCATTCCACACATGTACTTAGGAGCAGTGCGTTATCACTACCTCTCATGTTAAGTCTACTACCATTCAAGCTCAGAAACCAAGATGGAAGGCTGTAGTCCCCACACCCACCTTGATGCATGCAAATACTGGCTAGTGATTGGCTTCAGCAATACATCTTCCATGTGCAGATGACATACAATTCACAGATACCTGTACATCATTGAAAGTAGTGACGAATGAGGTCATTCCTGTTGTCATGTGCCTCATCCTCATCTGCCTCTCCCTCAGCATCAGAGTCACCTGCCCCAAACACTGCTCCAGCATCAATGTCCCCCTCCTCCAACAGTGGGATGTGCATTCTGAGGGCCAGATTAGGGAGCATGCAGCATGCAACAATGATCTTGCAGAATTTCTATGGTCAGTACTGTAGGGCACCACCAGACACATGAAGGCAATGAAATCTAGCGTTCAAGAGACCGAAAGTACGCTCAATCACTCGTCTCGTCCGGCTATGTGCCTCATTGTACCTGTTCTCCCCTCCTGTAGTTGGGTGTCTTAAAGGTGTCAGGAGCTAGGGCAGGTTGGGGTATCCGGAGTCACCTGTGTGAAAAAGGGAACATGACCATATGTAACAATGCTAGGCAGAGTGCTGACTGTGTTATGAGGGGTACATACGTCTGACATGGAGGGCAGTACACATACCTATGAGCCAGGCCCTTTCTCCCTGTAGCTGTGTGATTATTGCAGAGACACTGCTGTTTCTCAGGACGTAGGACTCATGTACTGAGCCTGGGAATTTTGAATTCACATGTGTTATGTACTCATCTGCAAGACACACCACTTGTACATTGAGCAAATATGTTCTCTTCCTGTTTCTGTAGACCTGTTCATTGGTCCTCAGAGGTACCAATGCAATGTGAGTCCCATCAATGGCCCCAATTGCATGTGGGACATTTGCTATGTTGTAGAAGGCTGCTTTTACAGTGGGCAATTCAGGACATTGTGGGAACCTAATGTACCTGTGCACATGCTTGAGTAGGGCATCCAGCACATCCTGCAATACCTTACTGAACTGTGGCTGTGAAAACCCTGCAGCCAGTCCCACTGTAACCTGAAAAGAACCACTGGCCAGAAAATGCAGGACTGACAACACCTGGACTGTTGGAGGAATGGCATGGAGATTTCTCAAACCCAGCAGGAGGTCTGGCTTCACTTGTGCGACCAATTCCCTGATGCACAAACGGTTCAGTCGATAGGTCATGATGATGTGGCGCTCTTCTATGGTATCAAGATTTACAAGTGGCCGGTAAACTGGTGCATTCCTCATCACTCCATTGTGGGGATATCTGTGTGGGGACACAAACAACAATCTGGGAACCACTCAGAATGTAGGGCACCAAGTATGACATACAACAGTCACGAAATATAATTAATGCAACTTGGCTGTCATGTTGTGGGAAGACACATTACTCTGCACTCCATTCCTAACCAGATGATGGCACATGATCCCTGTGGCAATGGACGTATACAGGACATGTACACGTACACCTTCCATGTGTTCCACTATACTGATCATATATGCTGACAACTGTAGTGACAAATGGGGTGATGTCACCAGACACTCACTACATGTGTCATTATCCACAATGTGTGATCTAATAAACCTATTTGTGACAAAATGCAGGTAATTACACAGTGTGCACCCAGGACAGTAATGTCACAGACTAATATGGCATCCGCCTGTCTGGCATGCAATGTACAGCTTGAAGTGACCTCGTTCCGCCGGCGGAAGTCGTCATAGCGGAAGGCCACCTGAACTGCTGTGCAACTCCCCATTCGTTTACATTGATGTCTATGGGAGACTGGGACCAATGACAATCACCACCGGCGGTGACGATCATGACCGCTGCGGTGGTAACTGCTATTTTGTATGGGCCAGCTCACTTGACTCCTGGCTTTTGGGCAAGACAGACCTCCACTTCGTGTGCTGCTGTGTCCAGTCACGTGGAGCAATGATGGCACGCACTGCAGGGGATAGGGCTCAAGCCTTCACTATGGAGGAACTGAAGAAACTGGTGGAAGGGCTCCTACCCCTGTATAGGTGGTTGTAAGGTGCTCCAGGGCAACAGGCCTGTACAAAGTTCTTTGGCTCACATGTTGGGTGGTGTTTGACGATGTATGTGTGTACACATTGACATGTCATATCAGGTGTTTAGCATGCACAGGATATGTGTGGAAAATTGTCAGTGTGCCTGGTCCCTGTTTGTTGTGTGTCGCCAAAGGTTACTGCTGTATTGTTATTAACATCATGTCCCTCCTTTTCTGAATGATTGCCATGCAGGTCAGCGCCTACCAGAAAAAAGGGTTATGGAGAGCCATGGCCAAGGACGTGCGGACCCTGGAGGTCTATTGCTGGTGGAGCACCCACTGCAGGAAGCAGTGGGAGGACCTGAGGCGCTGGACCCGGAAGACCGCAGAGGCCCAGCTGGGGATGGCCTCCAAATGTGGGAGGGTTTCCCTTCATACCCTGACCCCCCCCTAATGGCCTGCATACTGGGGGTGGCGTTGGATGGGCGCTTGAAGGAAGCACAGCAGTCACAAGGGGGTAAGTGTTGACTGTCAGGTGACTACTGCATGGTTGTGTACTGTGACCCTCACTGGATTAGGAATTGACATAGTCAGATGTGATTTAGGGAATGTACAGTCCTGGCTGTCACACCCATCATGTAGGAGTGTGTGCCATTAGCTATGTTGAGTCAGAGAGGGAGAAGAAGTGTTGGTTCTGTGACACACGCTCACCTGTATGTAGGGGACGCACATGTATGCAATTATGTCACTGGCCTCATCGTCCAACTCTGCGTGTACTGTTGTAGTACAAAGTGGTCTTTTAGGTACTGAATATGTGTAATGACAGGCATGTTACATGAACATTGCAATTGTTTAACTTCCTACATCAACGGTCCTCTGTAGCACATGTACTCCAGACATTCCTGTCAGTTAGTTAGTGTTCCCAGTCCCTCTGTGCTCAGATTTGTATCATCCCGTAATGGATGACATGTGGATGGGTATGGTCCTGGGCTGGTTTGTTGGATAAGTAATTTATGCAGTTGATAGCCAGGTAGTTGTCTTCATTCAGGTGTTTAGGCTGCACGGATGAGGTGAGTATGAGTATCGCTTGCATGACCCAATGGTATATGATTGCTAAATGGTCTCTTGTTTCCCCGGCAGGTGCTGTAATCTGTATTGTTTGTATGTGAAGTGGATGTGTGGGTTAACATCATTTCCTCCCTTTCTGTTCCTCCTCTCTTCACCTCTGCCTATGTGTGCATTAGCATCATCTGGCGAAGGAGGAAGGGCACCGGCGAGTGGGATGCAGCAGCCCACAGGTCCCAGGAGGCGGACACAAGTGAAGCCGAGGGAACCAGTGGGACGGAGGGCGAGGGGATCACCACAGGGGAGACTGGAGCTACCAACACATCTGATTCAGATTCCTCCTTCGATGGCGGCTCCCTGATGGTGGAGGAGCCACCTGGGACCTCCCCAGCACCATCCTTGTCCGCCACCTGCCTTACCAGCACTGCCCTCCCTGTAGCACCCCACCCAGTTTGCCTGTGCCTGTTCACCCAGGAGGGTGGGCATCTCCTTCGCAGTAGGCACCTCTGCCCCTGCCCCAGTCAGCCCTGCTGCCCTCAATGAGGAGGCTATTGACCTCCTGAAGTCCATCTATGTGGGGAAGACAACGATTGTGAATGCCATCCAGGGACTGGCATCCCAGATACAGCAGTCCAATACTTTCCTGTAAGACATTCATGGTGTCTTGTCTGGCCTACAGAGATATTTTCAGGCTCTGGCCTCCTCGTTGATGACAGCCAGTGTCGTTTTATCTTCCGTCCTTCCTCCAGCTACCTGTACCCAGTCCACAACCTCTCTCCTTACACCTGTCCAAAGCACACCTACATACCATCATACACCCACTACAACAGACAAGGTGCACAAAGACAATCATAGGCATCACAAAAGTTCCCACAGCCATGCACACACACAACACACATCTGCAGACATAACAACAGACACTTCCCCCAGCACCTCCTCCCTTACAGTCACATCTCCACACGTGCGAGCACTGCATCATCACAGACTGGCCCTGCTACCATTCCTGTCGTATCCTCAATCACCACAACAGCAGACACACACCCCAAACACCCCATCAGCACTCACCGCAACTACCGTCCCTCCAACCTGCAGCACATCCACTTCACTTGCTCACACCAGCGCAACATTCACTCACACATCTCCCATTCCCTCTCCCTGCATCTCTGCCCCCTCCTCACAATGAATGCACACACTCACCCACCCAACATTCAGCCACCACACACATACAGACATTGCACACACCAACATCCACGTACAGCACACCAATACGTCAAACGAGCACTCCCTCTACCTCCACTCCCAACCCTTAATCATGTGACCGCCTGTGTACCTAAGAAAGCTTTTTTTTCGCCCTTGACCTCTTTCCTACTCCTCTCCCACCTTGTTTTCCCTGTAAACACCGTGTCCCCTTGCCCCTCTCAGGTCCTTCCACCTCACATTCCTCGGGTGCCCCCTCTGGTGTTTCCCCTGCTCCTCCACCCAGCAAGAAATCCACCCCTCCCAATGCCAAAGTCACCCCTCCTAAGCCCAAACTGGAACGTGCCCCTTCCACATCCAAGCCTCCCTCAACACCCCCACACCCCTGAGGTGCCTGCCTGTCCCATTGATGCCCCTATGAGGTGGAGGCCTATTTGCTGTCAGGAGTCAAGTTTGGCCCATGATTCATGGACAATGGGTCCTGCATTTCTGGACATTGGACTTATCATTGGCACATTTTGTATATAGTTTATTTAATTCATTTGTTGTTGAATTCAACTGCCCACATTGTCGAGTTGAGATGCTTGACCTGGTTTCCTTTAACATGGTAGTGTGACATCTGTGTGCAAAGATGTGTTAGGTCTGTGTATGGATTCTGTCTGTTTTGCATATGCTGGGTAGTGTCAGCATCAGGGCAGTGCGCGCTATACGGGCGAATAAAATGCAAAAACCTAACCATTTCAAGCTAACATAATTTATGCATTGTACTGATATGATGTTGTTTAACCTTTTGCACTGCAGAGTTTAATCTTGAAGACTTATGTTCAGCAAGCATATAAATACTGTTCACATGTGATGTACTGCTGCAGGCTTTCAGACTGTGTCAGGGTGTGGTCCCCTTCCAGAGCCTTCTAGAAGTTTTCCCTGCAGCATGCCTGGGTGAGGTTTGTGGGCTGGACCAAGACTCTATATAAGGAAGCCAGCCCAGCTCCACGTGCTCACTATTCAGAGGTCCCGGTGCAGAGCAGCAGCAACTTCCTGAGCTCCTGTTCTGGCGGCCTACTTTGACCCTCCAGGCCTCGCCCTGTTTTCACTTCATTTTGTGATCCTAGATCAGGGCGGTAAGACGGAGGTCGGGCTGGGCCCCCGACTCCATAATCAAAGACACTCGAATTCTTGGGCCTATTCTTCGCATGATAAGTGATTTGACTCTTGTGCGTGTGAATGTGCGCTTGGTCATTTCATGGCATTTACATGTGGGTACTCGAAACGGCAAAACGCGCGATTCTTTCTTCGTGCTTAGTACATGTTATTCATTGTGCGCTACCATTTCATGGCAGTTACATGGTGGCATTCGAATCGGCAATACGCGCAATTCGTTTTCTTGTGCTTCAACCTTTGATATTTATTATGCACTCCCATTCCTAGGCTTTTATATGGTGGTACTCGAATCAGCAAGACGTGCAATTCTTTCCTTGTGTGTAATTCATGTTATTCATTGTACGCTACTATTTCCCGACATTCGTTTGGTGACATTCGAATCGGCAAGCAGCACAATTCCTTTTCTGTGTTAAAAAATCACGGTGTTCATTATGCACTACCATTTTAAGACATTTACTTGGTGGTTGGCAAGTCGCGTGATTTATTTCCCAAGTTTAATTTGAGTTATTCATGGTGCACAAATCATTCAATGGTATTTTCTATCTATGTGAAAATCTGCAATGTGCACAATTCATGTTCCGGCAATTTTAAGGGAACAAAAGCCAGAGTTCAAGATGTAATGTTGTGTGTTCCAAATATGTTTTCTCAAAACCTAATTCATATGATGGTTTAGAAATCAGACAGATTGTTTCTTGAGCCTCAGGCAAAGAGTGGTACTTGAATTTGAAAGTTGCATTTAACTTTTCTTGATTCCCTCACAGCCTAGTCAACCTTGAAGCCTAGTCATTTTAAATCTATGCTTAGGTTGTCCATGCTTTCAGAATGACAATGTTTAGAGTCATAGTCTAATATTGATTCATATGATAAAATTGTGATATTGTGTGTTCTAACCTTTTTACTTCCTACAGGTCTCTTTCCCAGCTGTTCCCTTCCTAATCCCCTTTTCCCCACTTGGACTCTCTTAGACTCTGTGACAATTCTAATCAGAGTATTGGAGCTGTCTTGTGGTGGAAGTGTTGGGAACGTGCACAGACCCCGAGGATCTGGTGACTCTGACAGGTAGATGGTTTGGGCCATGGGAATGTTGTGATGTGTGTGACTGCTTGCTTGTTTGATTGTATGGAGTGTTGTGTGTATGGTGCTACATGTGTGGATTTCCTTGATTGTTGGTTGTACGTCTTGTGTCACCTGTATCATTGTTTGGATGTGTGTTCACAGCTATTGATTGTGTGTCATTGCCACATATAGTTCATGATGTGTGTGTATGTGTAGTGTCGCACAACGTGCCTGTCTATGCCTGCATTGAGGTGTTTTTGGTCTAGTTGTCGTTGTGTGGTTAGGGGGTGTGTTGGTGGTGTTGGTGTGCATTATGATGTATGTTTGGCACATATCAGCTTGGCTTGGTGTGTGTATTGGTACTTGGCATTGATGTATATTGTGTGTGCCTGTATGTGGCCTTAGCTGTCTGTGTGAGGAATGTGTGTTATGTATGGGATTTTATCAATGCCATTTCCTCCCCTCTGTGCTAGGCGTACTTAAGATTGTCTTCTTTGTCATTGTCGGTGACACTGAAGGTGTATGGCGAGATACAATGCTGGGAAGACTAGCCGTTTGTCTGCCCTGGCAGCTGCAGAGGTGTCTCTGTGCCTGGAGGTGGGTGTCTCCTTTTGTACTATCTGTTTCCAACAGGTTTTTCGTGGCGGCCAGCCTGCACCGGATATTCCGTGGTGACTTGGAATATGGCAGGTGGGACATTGGCTTCTGCCAACTTGAAATTGGCTTCCGCAGCCGGCTGCTGCTCGTCTGCAGTGGCAGTGCTGGCGGTGAGTTGTCTGTGTTGCATTCTGTTCGCCGCCTTACTCGTTATATGGCGGTCTGCACCGCCACCCTGCCAGCGGTCAAAAGACCGCCGTGGCGTGCGGTTCAGTTACCGCCAAACTCAGAATGACCACCTTAGTCTTGTCAGCACCCAGACTGGGATCCACTGATGGGGACTACACAATCATATTGGTGACCTCACCCCGAAGGGAATTGCCAGACCTGTGATTATACCTTGTGTTGGTGAGTGATACAGGTGGGGGAACACGCAAGGGGGGACAATTTTGGGATATAGGGTTGCCGCATGGGAGTGTGGACATGCTCAGGTATACCCTTGGAATGGGGCTTGACTTTCCCCCTAGGTGGGCCCGGGTCGCTTTGGCCTGTCACAACCTTATTCAGCCTGACCCCCAAAGACTTCTGTAGGGACTGACTCATCTCAATGGTGGTGCCCTAGGCCACCTAATGTAGTGTTTGGGATGGTGTGGTTAGATGCCCATTGGTATCCAAGCAAAGGTATTGGGTGGTATGGTTATTGTTTTGTTCTGTTTTGTATAATAATACAAGGATTGGGCTGAGTGAGAGTGAGGTGGCGAGGGGCTTTGGGTCTAGCGGGATGGGGGCGCATTTATCCACAGAGCCCAAGAGGGGAATCCCAAATGTTTATCATGGTGGTCACATACAATGCGCTGACATGAAACATCAGAGGGTTGGTAACCCCTGTGCGCAGACATAGGATTTATGCTTATCTCAGGAGCTGACACATACATATAGTCTGACTCCAGGAGACACATCTCACTGCCCCTAAGTTGGTGAAGTAGCAAGGCGATGGAGTGGGCAACTCTTTGGAACTGGGTACTTTGCATTCGCTGGGGGGTCTTGATCTGGATGGTCCCCGGTGTTCTGTTTGTTTGGCGCAGGACAGTCCTGGACTCATTATGCCCTGCTAGAAGGGATGCTGGATGAGTGCCCACTCTCTATTATTTCATTTTATGCACCTAACACAATCCAGGGTGAGTTATTGTGCATGATATCCACCTCCTTATTTACTGACCCCCTGGCTCCCAACATTTGGGGTGGAGACTGCCTGACTCCCTGCGGGAGTCCCTGATAGTGGTGCTGCCTAAATCTGGTCATGACCCCCTGGATGTGAGTTCCTATCGTCCATTTTCAATGCTTAATATTGACTATAAAACCATGACCAAGGCCCTTGCGAACAGATTACTACCGCAGCTCCCGACTATGGTGCACCCTGACTAATGAGGTTTCATCCCCAGCAGGGCCACTTCCTCTAACATACGCAGGCTCTGCCAGATCATGGGTGTGGTTGAGAGGTCTAGGGGGTTCCCGGTGGCGATCTCCCTGGACATCCGAAAGGCCTTCGACACCCTTGAATGGTTGTATATAATGGCTTTCCTAGAGGCCTTTCGGATGGGCCCTGAGTTCCGGGGTTGGGTTCAACTGTTATATTTGGCACCCCGGCCCAGGATGCGGATGGGCCGCCAGATTTCTCACCAATCCCACATTGGCAGGGGCACATGCCAGAGCTGCTCTCTATAACTGGTATTCTTCACGCTAGCTATGAAGACGTTTGTCGTTTTGCTGAGGATGAGGGCCCAAGGTGGCATATAGCAATGGGCCCCCGTTGGCACGTCATCTCACTGTATGTGGATGATGTCCTGGTGTACATGTGAAGCCGGGATAGGAAGTCCTTGGCTCTTTTTGCTGCACTGGACTAGTTTGGCAACATGACTGGCCTGAGGGGGAACTGGGGAAAATCTTGCCTCTATTCCCTGCGAAAGCTGGAGCCCTTAGACGCAGAACAAATTGCGACTGACCGGATGCCTTGGCAGCTTGACACATTTCGCTTCCTGGGGGTACACATGTATCTCACAGACCAAGATCTCCTAAATGGTAATCATGGGAGGGCCCTCAAGTCGATTAGACGGTCCCAGGGCTTTTGGATGCGCCTGACACCTGTTGCCTGTGAGGGGGGGGCACATCTATGGTGAAGATGTTGATACTTCCCTGGCTCCTTTATTTCTTCACCGCAGTGCCTGTGGTCCCTATAAGGACTTGTTTTAGAGACCTGCTGAGTATGATTTCCGACCTCATATGGGTAGCACGCAAGAAAGTGTCTATAGATACAATGCAAGCGGTCACTGATGGAGGCTGGCCAGGTGTTGCCTAATCTAGAGTCTTATTTTGCAACAGCACAGCTGCAATGCTGAATGCGCTAGTTGGCGGGTGATGCAAGGGTGAGTGCAGAGTTTGCAAACATGAGATAGATAGATTGGTTGGTGTCCCCTGACGGCCCGCCTCAAGGCCTGAGCCCACTAGCATGGGTTGCCAAGGTTTGTTGGAATAGATACATTTAGCCGCAGTGTGCGCCGCCGCCATATGCCCAGCAACTCCCAATTTGGTGAATGTGCAGTCTGAGGGTCCTGTTGGGGATCCACGATTTTGGGACACGGTGAGAAGAGGAATTGCTGACCCTATATCAAGGTGGCACCCTGTGCTCCTTTCAGGATCTCCAGGACATCAATGGACTACATGCTAGCCAGCTTTGATGTATAATGCCCTAGTGCTGTAACTCAGATGTATATGGAGATCAGGCTAGTATGCACCGGCCCTGCAATGTGTGCTAACCCATTGATTGGGCCACAAAGCAGTCATGGTCCTCTACACAGCGTTGCTGGCCGAGGATGCTCTCATTGTTGGGTCAGGATCATGCTTTTTTGGGTGACTGCTGAGACTGATGCCATGGCATGGGACAGTAGGGCGAGAGGGGGTGGCAATGCTGCCATGTTTTGGGACTCCTATGTACTCAGACTACAGGACAAATGCCACACCCCTATATAAATACTACCCATTACAGAACCACTGGTGGAGATAAGTTGCTAACTCAGGACAGGAATTGTTCCACACTCCTGCCGACCTGCCCCCCGCCAAAGGTGGACCTCACCCTTCCCACTCCCCTCTGTATGCACTTAGACTGCCCAAGTGTACTGTTGTGACAAAATAACTCCACTTGACTCTCCCTCATGTCCCGGGTAGTTGAATCTATGCTTAGTTTGGTTTTTGAGGCACCAGGTTGTTACACTGTCAGAGATTTGGGGGATTAAGGTTCCCTCACTGTTGATTTCATAGGGGGAGGGCTATCCTGGCCTGTCATCCCTTCCATCATCTGGCGAATGCTTTAGTTGGCACTAACATCACTCCAACAGCCTTACATGCTGGTGTCACATCACTGAGCTTGATGACTGCCCACGAATCAATGTGACGCTGTTGAGATCTGTATGCACATTTTCTGTGTTTGCTTTTGGTTAAACCTGTAAATGCCAATAAAGGACTATTAAAAAATCGATTGTTTTCATATGCTCTTCATATCAGCCACTACTGAGCAGCGGCTTCATTTTCAAAGAAAATTGTAATAGCTTTGACTATGATTCAGGCCATCTTGAATTTATATGTGGCTTTCATGGCTAGCCATTGCCAATCAAATAGAGCATGGCATGGAGTCATGTACTCAAACCTTTCAGAGCCTTAAATCAATCAATCAATCATTCATTTGTAGAGCACCCTACTCACCCGCAAGTGTCTCCAGGTGCTGAGGGGGGGGAGGTGCTACTGCTCGAACAGCCAGGTCTTGAGGTGTTTCCTGAAGATCAGCAGGTCCTGGGTCTGTCGTAGGTGGACGGGGAGGGTGTTCCAGATCTTGGCGGCGAGGTGAGAGAACGATCTGCCACCGGCTGTAGTTCAGTGGACGCGAGGAATGGTGACGAGGGCGAGGTTGGCGGAGCGGAGTTGACGGTTGGGAGTGTAGAAGGTGAATCGTTCGTTGAGGTAAGCAGGGCCGGCGTTGTGGAGTGCTTTGCGGAGCCTTAAATTATATCAGCAGAGCATTCATGAGGGGAGCCATTTTGGATGCTGGAAGGCTGATTTATTTATCCCAATTCAAGTTCATAATTGAAATAACCTAGGCTTCAAGACGAAACTAAAATCTATTTGAGTGATGAGATGCTTAGTTTGTTTTAGTAAGTGCTGCTGAAAGGTAACATATTCGGAAATGCGATTAACATTTCAGACCAGCTAATTGTGATCAAGCAGGATCTATGTCGACTGGCCTGAGACAACAGTTTGGCAACAATACCATCTGAAGATAGTTCTATTTTGTAGCATTAAAGTGCAAATCTATTTAATGCATTCAGCTGTATGAAGGGTTCCTCGTGGGACAACCAGCTAATTCAAACATGGGAACGTATTCCACTGCATGTGGACTCACGTATGAAGAGTTGAGTATGCTGGGAAGATTACTTTGTTCACAATAAAAAAACCAGTCAACAATATACAAAAAAACAGAAGAGCACACAAGCTCAAATAGAGCTTCAAGACTCCCCATAGCACTCGGGGAGAATCGAAAGAAACATTTGCCCCTCAGTGGACTGTACTCACAGACAGAGGGGTTACAGCAACTCTTTTTCATTTCATTGAGAAACTGTCCATTCACGGCAGCTGTTTGTAGCTCTTATTCCTGCACCAAGAGGTAAGTCACCCAAAAGAGGTCAAATTGTAAATTGATATGTGGTGGGACTACGTGTTTCACATCTATCTGTTTTCTCTGTCTCTTTACACATCTCTCTCCGCCATCAATTCTTGCAACTGAGCACTGTATGATTTACCTTTCAGCACCAAACACTTTAATGGTTATTCCCCACGCTCACCGCTCTGTCTTCATCTTCTCACTTTCACCCTTTTGTGAATCACTCATACACTTCGGGTTCAGTTTCCCCCACAACTCTCTCTCTCCTTTTCTCTAAGCATATCCCCGTCGACGCACCCGGGTCCAGCTGGTCTCTCATTGCATATTTTGCATATTTTGAACACAGCATGAAATGATGACCACTTACCTGTTGCACTGAGATTACCTCATCCATATTCACATCACTGCACACTAGTCTAAAGTTTACGTTCATGACAAACTGTTTTGCAAGTGTCCCATTTGATTATTACCCTTCACAGCAATACTCCAGTATAAACACTAGCTCAGGGACTACCTGTAACTCTAATCAGCATCTCCCCCGCTCCAAAAGTCTACCATATACGTCAAAAGCATCCTTTACAATGGAAGATCAGCTGTGGTCCACTACAAAGAGACTGTAGATAAAATAAATGTTCCCACGCTGATTTTGCCTTTCCACATCCTGACTCAATATATCATGAAAGGCAGTTCTGTACTTACTTGTCTCGCATGGCTTTAATGTACTCCTCTCAGTACACACAAGGAATAGGAATAGAAACCTCTTTAGAGACAGCTTCTTTTGAAAAAAACACACCCTACAACTTAGCACTCAACTTTTGAATACCCACTGACATCAGTGCAAATGTTCTCTACTTATACTTTTCACCTACATATCACACACTATCCCACAGGAGATCTCACGGAATTCATGACATAATTCATTGAGGATCAATTGTTTTTAAACTGCAATCTCCAATTCTGCTTTTCTCTATAGAACTTCACATTAGAAAATGGACTCTCACAACTATGATTCCCTTCCCATTCATCGGAAATATCCCTTTCATTAAAGTAACTTGCATTTCCTTCTGTGTTTTAGAAAACCTAATTGCTGTATACTTGTCTGACCACTTGTAGAGCTTCTTCCCAAAAACATCTACACATCTAGAAAAACCTCACAATCTTGGAAACGGCCACTGAAAATGGACCTCAGAAGCTTGTTATTGATCCCTTTCCATAGCCAACCTTTTATTCACACTCTCCCCCAGAAAACATCGATTTTGAGGTAAAAAACTATCACAAAGCCATGAAACTAATGCTAAATCACAATAACCTCTCACCTTAAGTTGAAAAATAAACTCCTCTAAAATCAGTGCTTACAGGTACCGAAAAGGTATATAGAGCAAAAGGACTTAAGAAAACATATATTAAGACAAACCAGACACTCTTTGACATGCCAGAACATTTAAAAAATCACAATTTATGCTCACTCTACACCGCATAATTATAGTTTGACATTGACCTAGTGTCCTCTTTCAATTAGTTTCGAAGACCATGAGCCCAGCTCACAAAATTTGAAACCCATCATCAAACACGTTTGTACTATTCTATTTTAGTTAGAAACTTTATGAATTATTAATTGTAAGAAACATCTACATGAAACTAAAGGTGTAATTTCTTACTGGGTGAATTAGTAGAAGTAAACAAACAGCACTGATGCATGACAATTCCACCTCGTCTAGGAAAGTAAAAAAGTTGATTTAGGAAAAAATAATGCCACAGACATTTGAAATAAATCAGAATGCCTTATGATGGCTGAGCCTATGTACCAGCACCTAGAACATAGGCCGATTCATAAATTCCTAGTGTTTGCATTGTGATCATTTTTAGGGTTCAGCGCGCGCAAGCGCTCTGGCCCCTTGTTGTAATCTCTCAGTGGGCTTTAACCATGGCCATCAGTTTGGGTGGTTCGCTGGCTTGCCTTTTAAAATTCACTTAATTTCATTAGCGAAAGGCATGCATACCTCATGCCTTTTCCAGTGTTTAGCTCGCCTCAAGAGCACCGGTAAACTATTGAAAACATACGAGGCTCAGTTTTTTCGAAATGGCTTCTGCACTTTTTCTTTTTATTTCCTATGCAGCGCAATCTCACTGGGCAATAGTCGAGCGCTTTGCATGACAATGACCTTGTTACATGGATGTAGGACTTTTTGCCTTACGCAGGGTCATCCCCAGTCTTTTTGCCTCCTTCCTCCTGGTTTTCTGACCTCTCGCTGTTGACTCTAGGACTCTGAGCACTTTATCACTGCTGACCAGTGCTATAAAGTGCGGGTGCTCTCCCATCTAAAGTTGGTATGATTGGCTTATACCTAATTGGCATATTTAATTTACCTATAGGTCCCTTGTACAGTGGTATCTCTATACCCAGGGCCTGTAAATTAAATACTACTAGTGGGCCTGCAGCACTGCTTGCGCCACCCACTGAAGTAGACTTTCAAACCTGTCTCAGGCCTGCTAGCACAGGGCCTGTGTGCACAGTTTTCTGCCACAGGGACCTGGCATCTAAACTTACTTGCCAGGCCCAGAACTCCCCTTTTACTACATGTAAGTCACCCCTAAGGTACGCCCTAGCTAGCCCTATGGGCAGGGTGCCATGTATGTAGAAAGGCAGGACATGTGCCACGGTGCGTGGCCTGTCCTGGTAGTGACAAACAGCCTAACTGGTGTCTCACTGCTGTGAGTGCTGCCTTCTCATAGGATTGCGAGAAAGTGCGCATTTATCTGTGCTTATGACTCTGGTGTTTTGCAGCTTGACTCCAATCCACGTCTGGGCAGACTGACAGCTGGGGCTTTGTGCATACTTTTCAGACAGCCTGTACACAGGGAGGGTGGAGGTGTCACAGAGGTGCATCTGCATACTGAATAGTCTTCCTGGGCTGAGAGAAGGGAGAGGCGGGGCACACCTGCATTTGTAAAGACTGTGCCCTGGCCTCACACAATAGGGTCGTTAACCCCCCACTGATGTTTGGAGCCTGTGCTAAAAGGAGAGAGGGGGCACTCCCAGAAGCAGTTGTAACTGGCTGGAACCTCCTCTCCCTACCATTGTAAAACACTGTAAGAACTGATTTTCCCTACAATTTGGAGACTCTTGGAATCATCTTGGAACTGGACACCAAAGGCTGAAAGGACTCACCAGGAACCGCCATGGACTGCTGCTGCTGTGCTGACCTGTGACCTGCCTGGCCACTGTGAAGGACTTGCCACTTGCTGCCTTTCCCTTGTGCTGGCCTGTAGCTGGGCCCTCCACCTGAGGACCTTGTCTTAAGATTCTGCTCCCCAGGGGCAGGGTGCTGTGGCCCCTGACCCCTGCATCCATTTCTTCACGAGGGGTGCTTCTCCGTGGTTGCGGCTGCCATAGCGCTGATTGCAGCACGCTTATGGAGCCTTGGGAGCTCGTAGGCTCCTTGCTGCATTGTGCCCCTTTAAATAAGATCACTGCAGCAGCCCGGGACGCTGGAAGAACACTCGCGCACCACATCGGGTGCAGGCGAGTGTCTGCTTGGGGCCCAGGAGGGGTCTGATCTTCTTGTGGCTTCACAGCAGGACCAGGGGAAGGCGCGGGGAGTGCCCCCTTCCCCCTGGCCTCTGCGTTAGGAGCAGGACGCTCCTTTTCTGCTGTTAGATAAAACGGGCATTATTGTGCCCCCCCCAGCTTGGTGGAAGGGCCAGTGGAGGCCCGGGGGGGCCCCCAGAGATCACGGGTCCCGGGAGGGGCCTGTCATTAAACCGGAGGGGGTGCGTGGTGCCCCCCTCCTGCCCTAAGTTGTTTTTGCTGGCTTTGGCCCCCCTCGTGAGGGCCGGTTGAAGCCCTGGGGGGCCCCCAGTAAGCACGGTCCCCAGAGGGGCCTGTCTATAAAAGAGAGGAGGTGCATGTCGCCCTCCTCTGATCCCAGAGTATAAGGGAGGCCCCAGTTTTGCGCATAGGAGCACCGGGGGCCCCATTGTTCGCCTTCTAGGCACTGGAGGTGCCTTCATCCAACCAGGTACTGTTTAAAGGACCAATATAGTTGCAATCCAAAGTTCTTTCTACAGACTTTTGTTTGATTCATATATTACCTACCTGCGTTTGATGTTTTTACAAATGTGTATGCAAATGTTCCTTTTATGAACATGCTTGCTAATATGTTGTTCTAACTTGCCATATGTTTTCTAATGTTCCTACTATGGGCATTTTATGATATTCTTATGACAAGTGCTGTGATGTAATAACGTGTTTTCATGACTACTGCTTATGTTGCAGAATACTGAGTAACCTGTGTGTTATGTGTGACTACTGGTAGGTTGCAGAGTAACTAATGTGTAACGTTCTGACAACTGCTAAGGTAGCAGGATAGTACTGATTTGTGATGTTTGGTCTGATAATTGCATTGTGTACAATACAGTATATTTTCATATAATCTGGTGTTGTGTTTCCTTTGTGGTGGGGATATTGCGTCACATGTGTTGTGTGTGTTGTGCAAACGCTTTACACATTGCCTCCGGGTTAAGCCTGACTGCTCATGCCGAGCTACCAAGGGGGTGAGCAGGGGTTATCTTGGACGTGTAACTCCCTTTCCCTGACTAGAGTGGGTAAGTTCTGCCTGGCTGAGGTGCATACCCTAGCCAACCAGAAACCCAATTTCTAGCAATGGATAATTGTACTTTTGCCGATATGTTTCACTGCAAGTGAACTTCTGTTTAATTTTCTGTGTCTCCTTCACGCTCATGGCGACTGTCGGCTTGCATATGTAAAACAGTTTTCATTATCAGTTTATTTGGCAAGAAAAGTCCGGTTAGGAGTTTACAACGCTAATACCTCTAAGTCGAGCAAGTGCGAGGCCCATTGCAATGCAAATGCTTGTAAAACTTTTTGTGGGTGGTTAAATGGTTGCTTTACACCTTTAGTAAATGCCAAATGAGCCCACCAAAGGTATAAGCAGTACCCACAGTTTACACAAACTGTTCCATTTGACTTGACGTCCAAGAGAAATAAATGAGTGGAGCTACTTCCAGCAGGTTTGACTACCACTTGGTAGTAATCTTCATTCATTACATAATGGTCAGAAGACCAAAGAGATGTTATCTGCTAACAGGTGTCACCGCATATGGTGCCTTCCAGTGGCAGCATGCTGGTTTTTAGGAGTGACCCACACTTCTGCACAAAATAGAATCAAGAGGTTAGATAATGACATCCTGTGGCATAATTATGTGTATTGAGGGCTGGTGTGCCTCTAAACAAATATTCCTATTGTTATTTCATAGGACGTTTTCTAAAAAAGGTTTCTGGAACCAAGTCTGCCAGGACAAAATACTTTACTCAAGCATTTATATCTAAATGAAGAGAAACACTGGTACTCACAAGCATAGGTAGGCTGTTCCCATGGCATTCTTCACTCTCACAAGCAACAGAGTTCATAGCCATGGCTTTTTGGGTACAGAAACAAATGTGACAATTAGTAGAGAACAGATTTAAAACAAAAACATTAGAACTTAAACATAGTCATATCTTAGCTGCAGAAACATTCAAACTAACACAGATCCAGTTTTACTGTTCATTATGGTTATGTAGCAGACAACTTTTCTTAATTTGTGGGGTATTCTTTTCTGTCTGTTGGAGTTAACTCTGATCCCATCTTCATCATATTTCTGGGGGCCCCATTCATAGGTAGGTTTTAATGTGAAATCCTCAGACATGTTAAATCCAGAGAGGACTCTGTCAGCAGAATTCCTCCTCAACGCTATCGCAATGGCACAAGAATGTCCACCGGTGGATTTAGCAGGTCCTTCAGTAAGCCACTGACTCTACCTCAAAATGTCAGTCCCTCTCTATTACCTCCAGCCATGGTGTTAAAGGTTCTCCATGGTAAATGTCATGCAATATCTGAACACATATTGAGTTAACACATGCCATAAGGAGCAGCTAAACAAATTTGTACATAAATTATATGCATTGTGGCATGATCAACCCAAAGAAAACAAAAGGCATCCAGGGCTGGCTTACCAGAACTGTTCAAGTGGCCGTATTATTCACGGATGTCAAATTTAGCCAGAGCTTGATTTGCAAACACATGAATGCTGGGGTAAAGGTTTTGCCCAGACCCCCGTGGCTAGCTCTATTGGAGTTTGGGATGCGGAATAAAAAGCTCCATAGTCTTCACTCCACGTCATGTTTCTTTAATCCACCATTGGACCCTCTCTGCCTTTATATCTCACTCTCGAGGGTTCTTCTCATCCCTGCTTGCTCCCTTTCACATTATTTTTCAGTCTTTCTCTTTGTCCTTCTTTACCCTTTTTTGTTTTCTCTCTCTCTTAATTGAGATAAAATGTGTGCTGTTCCCCAAAAATGAGTGCCCGTGGGTCCCCCTGCATCCATCGGCAGAAGATTAAGCATCGCAGTACTTCCTAAATTTAAAGCATGTGTTATTTTACTTATTTCTTTTCGAGATGTGGCCACAGCCCAATGTTTATTTTTTTCTACATAGAAGGCTGACTCCCTAGCTTTTGCCTAACCAGTTTACACAGATCACCCCCACCCCTACCTAAATCTTGGCTGACTATTTGCTGGCACTTTGATGCTTTTGTGAGTTAGCACCACAGATAATTCCAAAACACACGTTAGGTTTCCATAGTTGGCTTGATTATCTGATAAAAGTCATTTAAACAAAAAAAAAGATGCACCTAAAAGACTCAGCTGTTGTTGCAACACATGATCAACAAGCGGATGATTAAATTGTGCATCATTGCAGAACACTGCCGAAGAGTACACAGCTCCCTTTAGGTAGATACACCCTCCTCTCACCTCACTAAACGTGTGTGGTTTCGGCTTTGACAAACAAAAAGCATTGCTGCAGTCACGGCCTGTTTACAAACGGAGAAATGTAAGAGTTCACGATACCTTGCTCTTTTCTGTGTTGCTGCGGCTGTGGAAGGTAGCCTTGTGGCAGAGAAGAGATAAAGGTTAGGTGCTCAGAGCACAACACGCCGTCACCATATGACGTGTGCGATCCAACTGGCGCGTGAGCGATGGCCCTTGAGAACAAGCTGCTCCACGTGAATGGGATACGTGTACTGGTCCTTAAAGCAATTTCCTCTCTTTGTTTTCGACGATCAGAGCAAGGCACCGGACCCCACAGCCTGCACCGGTCGTGGTTCAATATGTGCTTGTCAGTCACTAAGATCTAGTGGAAGTTGGCACAATCTGCTAAGCAATTGGGCTATATTTATCTTCTAGGACCAAGCCAGGTCTGCTTGTGTAAGCTGGTTATGGCACCTTTCCAGAGACACTTAGCAACAAGGACCAGAGGGAACCGGAAAATATCAGCCCAAAGAGGAAATGTCTGGTCCCTTTGACATGCTCGGACTTTGGTAGCCCCGAGTCAGGTGTAATGTAAGGTTAGTGCAAAGCAACACACACTTTACCTATGAAAGGGCAGTGATAACCAGAAGGCAAAAAGCAGGCAGGGTTCCTTTTATGTTTTTGCCTTTAATAAGGTTACGGATCACCTGCAAACATTTATGGAATTCTATTGGCACATGATTTAATGCCACAGAAATACTTAGGAAGAGAAAAAAAGAAGCATGGACAAAGACAATAGATCTCGCGGGGTAATTGGCTTTGCCAGTACTTTTTTTCGCAGTAGTGCCCAGCCCTTTTTTTTTTACATCATTCTAAAATGGCAGTCAGCTGTCAGGCGACTCGCTTCTTTCATCTATCTATCTATCTATCTATCTATCTATCTATCTATCTATCTATCTATCTATCTATCTATCTATCTATCTATCTATCTATCTATCTATCGCCTCTTAAAACTGGCTATGTTGGAAGAATAAATTAAACATTTCCAAACGAACACCAGTGTGTCATAGCATGTGCAAGCAAAAATTGGCTTTCTCCTGATTGGCCCATTCAATTCATTTCTAAGTCCCTTGTATATTGTTCTACATGTACACAGGGACTGCCAGCAGCACTCATTCTGCCATCAGCTACAGTGACCCTTTAAAACATGTCTCATGCCTGCCATCGAAGCCTTTAGTGCAGTTTAAAACTGCCAATTCAAATCTGGAAAAAAAAATCTTTTGTAGGCCTAAGCTTGCCTTTGTAGTACATATATGTCACCCCTAAAGTAGGCCCTAAGGGTCCATAGGGCAGAGTGCATTGTAGTTAAAAAGTAGGACATGTGGGTTTAAGTTTACATGTTTTGGTAGTGAGAATCCCCCTTCACCTCGGGGGGATGGCAGGCGTAGCCCACATTCATTGCCCTTAGCACATGTGAGTTGCCCCACCCCAGGACAGTACCGCAGATCGCATCAGGATCATGGACGTGGCAGGGAGTTGCTGCTGAGAGACCCCCTACTGTGGCAGGAGACAAGAGTTGGAATTTGTGCCAGAGTCTGCCTGACTTCAGTGGGACGAATATTCTGAAGGAGCCCATGCAACGAGCGCAGTGGGGATTAAAGACCTTGGTTCGTAGGAGCTCTCCCTCCCTACAACGGCAGCTTCACCTTCATGAACAGAGGTGAGTGCTGCCGGCCCGAGGGGTCTGTTGTTAGTGTTGGACACCAGGCGAGTGGTGGCTGTTCCAGGTATATCTCAGCAAATTAGTAAAGAGGAGTGGAGGAGAATTGGAGGAGGAGTTGAATTGTTGAGCTTTTGGCACTCATTTTTTACAGGTGTACTCTCTGTCACCCCCCACAGCTCAGTACAGGATTTAAGCTCACAGAGAGAAGGAAACTATAACGTCTGTGGGCTTGAAGCGCACCCCCCACAATGCTGTCCACCTGGAGAGTGAGTGAGGACAGCAAGTTGCAAGGGGAATCGGTGATGGTGGGGCGTCCTGGGAGCAAGGAATGACTATAGTCATTGTGTGAAGCCTGAGTAAAGTATGAGAAAGCAGCACTCCAAGACAGTTAACACCGGTGGTACTGTGAGCTCTTCTCCCACTCTAGCCCAGAGAGCAAAAAGATGCACCCTGCAAGCAAAGTTATCTGCTGCCCGGGCTAATCGCAGTTGAGAGCTGATTCTCTGATGGTAGGGGGCTCTGTGGTTTGTCCATTTAGCAATCAGAATGTAAGTGAGATGGAGGCTGAGAATGGCAATCAGTATGTGGTGCCAGGTTTGGCAGCGAAAGGCTTGATAGTCTCCTCCTCAAGGACTGAGTCTGGAAGTCAAATTAGTGAGACGCGAGCTGAGGTTACTACAGAGGTGGACTCAAATTAGGGTAAAGTCAAGAAATGCCCATTGTTTGTCAAGGGAAAATCAACTACATCTGTTTCCATGGACTTAGCTCAACCCCCGCAACAAGAGCTGCGTTAGAGGCACTGGTATCCTTATCGACAGCAAGCTCGGGTTCTACCCATGGGGAACTGTCTTTGCCGCATTCATCTTTGCCTTTGTGTCCAGAGCCTATTAGTGGTATTCCGGACCAGCCATCACCCCAGGCATCTGTGTAATTATAGGCCCAGGAGTGTCAGGATCAGCTACAGGATCAGCAGCAGGAGCATGGGGTAAATGGAAGTAGTGAGGATCATTATCTTAGAAGTATGCTCAACACTATTTTGACTGAGATAAGGGAGTCCAATGTCTCGTAGGTGCTTGAAATAGCTGTCCTGCATGAGAGGTTGTCTAAGTTTGAGCAGTGTCTGGTACAACTTCCTAAATTTTGAAGGAGGCTGAATCTAGAATATCTGAACTCAAAGATAAAATTGTTGCTATGCAGAAAGAAGTCACCCAAATTGAAAAGCAAAAGGGTATTTTGGAGGATAACATAGAAGAGCTCTAAAACCACTCACAAAACATACTAATCTGCACATTGTGGGTGTACCGGAGATGAATGGGGTCAGCTGGTACCCCGTTGGGTGGACTCTTTTATCAAGTCCTATGTACTGAGTGATTTTTCAAGGAAAAAGGGTCCACTGAGTTCCAGCTCAACGATCTCCCAGCTGAAAATATCCTTGTACCATTTTGGTCAACTTTTCGGACTACTGAATCACAGAGCGCATTTTGGCTTATGCAATTCAGGATAAAAGCTTTTCAACTATAGAAATACCTCATTGTCGCATCTTCTCAGACATGTCAGCATCAGTGGCTCATTGTCGAAGTGAGCTTGGAAAGATATTAGTTTAATTCAAAGCTCAGGGTGCCCAGGCATCCATAGTGCAACAGTCTAAATTGAAGGTGCTAGTGAAACGGCAATTTTATTTGTACACTAGCCTTGGAGAGGCTCAGGAGTTCCTTCAGAAAATTTTGAACTAATAACTATTGGACAGATTTAAGAAAAGCGGTGCTGCATCCAATGCAGCACCACTTTTCGTGCGCCCCCCTAGTACCTCCTAAAGCCACCATGTGTGTGCCGTATTTAAGATACATCGCATCATGGCAGCAGTTAGGGAACTACCGTCAACATTTTTGATGCTGGTTTGGCGTGTTGCAGGATTAGCGTAAAAAATGTTGACACTAATCCTGCAAAGCACATTGAGAGCCATTATAAAAAATGGTGTGCCTAATTTTAACGTCTGATCTGTGCAGACGTTAAAAATGCCCCAGAAAATGGAGCAAAGAAATCTTATAGATTTTGTTGCGCCATTTTTTTGGCCCCCCTAACTGGCGCAGGCATAATGGTGAGCAAGGGGCTAGAAAGTGGCATAATGCAGTAATGCAGTTAGGGGCATAGCAATATTTTTGGGGAGGGTGGTTGATTGGGTGATAAAGGAAGTAATTAGGGACCCACAAGTTAGGTGGCTATGGCTTAAAGTTGTTGTCAACAGAAGCCCTCTGAATTTGGTTAATTACAATGGCCCAGTTACAGATGAGGTGGACACATTATTGCAGATTCACAACATTCTAATGGTTGCTGTGGGATTAATGATTTGAGGAGGGGACTTTAACTACATAAAGGATCTAGCATTGGATACATAAAATAAAGCCAAAAAGCACTAAATGAATGACCGACACTTAGAAGCAAGACTTTCAATTAATAGATCCATGGTGTTGGGATCATCCGGGTTCTCGACAGTACACATGTTTTTCCACAACATTTTAAAACTGCTTCACATTTGGATTTTTTTCAAATTTTCCAGTTGATCAGAAGGTGGGGCTCAGACATGAGATTGAATGCCTTCTCTGACCACTTGGTGGCCTCTATTATGGTAGAGTTGGAAATGATAAGGAGGGAAAGGCCTAGGCGGGAGCTGGAGGCTTTTAAAGCTACAGCATAGAGGCAGATTATCACATACAAAGCTAGCAAAGACAAAGAGCAGGCTTGTCAAATATCAGATTTGCAATCAGCAGTAGATAACGCCTTACAGGCCAAGAGCAGGCTAGCATAACACTGGCTGAGGTTCATGAAACCCTTTCAAAAATGTCCAACACAAAGGCAAATGGCAATGGAGGGTTTCCGACAGAGTTTTAGAAAACATTGGCAGCACAGTTAGTACCCATCCTAACGGATCTACTTAATTTGATTAAGGAGAGCGGGGAAGTTCTCTCTACCTTCAAAGAAACAACTATCGGGAGCTTCTAAAAAAAGATAAAAATCCAAGTAACATGAATTCCTAACATCCGATTAGCCTGCTGATTGCTGATTATAAGCTGCTGGTGAAAATATGGGCTACTATGAATATTTCTGCTGGTCAAGCCTTAATTCATACAGATCAGAGTGGGTATGTTTCTAATCACTTGATAGCAGCCAACACCAACATTTTAATACAGGCACTGGACTATTTCTCATGCAATCAGATTAGTGCAGCAATAATAACGATCGATGCAGTGAAGGCATTTGTTCTGGTCAATTGGGAGGCAATGTTTTACAGCTTAAGGAACTTTGGCTTCCCTGTACAATTGATCTCTATGCTTGGGAATTTATACTAATGTGCACAGGCGAAGATATTAATTGACACCAGCCTGGCAGGAACAGTGGCAATTAATAAAGGCACTCATCAAAGGTGTCCTCTAACCCCAATTTTGGTTACGTTTTTAGGATTCACAGAAATGAGGGCACCTGTGTACAGGTGGAAGGCATGTCCAAGCTGAAGTTATTTGCAGATTACACAATTTTATATTTGAAACATGATAATGCGAATGTACAGAGGGCATTTGATGAGTTTGAGGAATTTAAGAGTATTGGTGAATAAAAAATCAATCAAAACACAGCTGCTGTTTTTTTCATGCATCTGTGGGCAATCTACCCTTTTCTCTGCAGAAGCAAGGTAGTTCTCATAGCCCCATACACTATTTACAGTTATTCCAGTTAAATTACATGGCAACCCTGAAGGAGATTCAGTAGCTACTGGAAAGATGGTCACTTTTTCCCCCTAAGAGTGGTCGACAGGGTTGCTTTTATTAAAATGTCCATTTTACCTTTACTTCTGTTCTCAAATGTTCCTATTAAAGTTAACAACAGCTAATTTAAGGATTTTAACTCACTCTTTAGAAGGCTTTATTTGGAACAGGAAAGCACCTAGAGTTTTAGTGGATCCTATTTAGTTTTAATGGGACTCAGGAGTTTAGCTTAATCTTTGGCTTGCAGGCCTGTTCCCCCGTCACCCAGTGACTTTAAAACCAATTTAGCTTGCTCTGTTTTAGCACATTTATTTATTTCTTCCAAAATGGCTGCCATGTTTATAGTTAGGAAGATGTTTTAGTTTCACGTTATCAGTGCCACTTTGTAAAGGTGTCACTATCAGCGTCAAAGATAAATGAGATACGTAGGTATTAACATCAAGTAAATTCCCACATTTGTGTGACAGTAACATAATGTACCTTTTCAGCGAATTGATTATATAATTGCTGCCCGAATCATGCCATCTTATCTATTGCTTGGGAACATACCTGTGTCAATGGTCCTACCAAATCTGTAAAAATACATCTCACACAGACAAGATAATCAGAGGGATTCCTCTCAGATCCCATTGATGCTATCTATGCTGCATGTCGCCTTGATACTGACCCAGCCTGATCTAGAGACCTCATTCCAAGGTAACAAGGGCTGGGGGGCTGTTCTCATGGACATGGTACCAGCAGATTAGGTTTAGTACACCTAGCTCTCTTTAGGTTAGAGATTAGGTTCATCATGCTAGGGTATTAGGGCCTACTTTACATCTGTTTCACATTACATGTTATTGCAAGATGGTGGGGATCTTTGTATTCATGACTCTTGTTTTTACAATTCTGTTTCTTGCATTGTTTATTATCCTTATCATTGAGATGTATCATAGATTGCAGTCTTGTTAATAAAACCTATTGAAAACTTGACTGCATCTCCTTCATGACCAGTACAGGAAGGAGACATTGAGTTACCTGTAACCGTTCAGGGGCAATATGCAAATTGGAGCATGTGGCAAAAACAGGGAAGAAAGAGGGTGCCCCTGGGTTTCTGAACCAAAAAGCTCCCAGATGCTTGAGAGCGATATACTCCCTTTGAGAAACAGTTACTTGTATTTTACTGGGCTCTAGTGGATACTGAGTAAATGACCCTAGTTCATAAAGTGATTCCAATAATGCAGTGGGTCATGAGTTTGCCTAAAACTCACTGAATATGACATGCACAAGAGACCAGTACAATCCGGTGGAAGTGGTATACACAGGACAGGGCCTGAGTGGGTCCAGCAGGGACAGCAGCCCTGCATGAACAGGTGGCACAGGCCTCATGCAGGATGGTGTGAGGGTGCAGGACATCCCAGAGATAAAAGAGTCACCACTGAGGTGGGGTGAGCCATTTGAATCCTTGTCCCTTGAGGTTAGGAATCATACATGATTTACCAATGGTTCAGCCAAGTCTGTGGAGGCCAAAAGAAATTGGAAGGCAGTGTCACATAACTCAGTCACCAAGAAGTTGCTATCTACTACAGGAGAAGGGAGGAGAAGTCAATATGCAGAATTTGATGCTGTATATCAGGCACTGAAACAAGAATTTCCTGGGACCTGTCACATTTATGTTGGTTCTTGATCTACCGCCAATGGGTTAGCCACCTGGTTTCCCACATGGCATGCACATAACTGGCAAATACATTCCAAGGAGTTGTGGGGCAAAGATTTGTGGGAAGAAATTTGGGAAATGCTAGAGCAAAATAAGGTTACCTGTGTCATGTAGTTGCCCACTGTCCCACCGACTCACTAGAACAATGGTTCAATTTCCTTGTAGACGACAAATCCAAAATCTCAGGGGCAGAAGTGGTGACACAGAATTTTTACTTGGTGGGGATGGCTAAGTGGGCGCACCAAACAAGTGGACATCTGGGAGAGAAGGCCACTAACAGGTGGGCAAAGATTAGAGGGATGCACATTCCCCTAGATTTGATGAAAGCAGTGATCAGGCAGTGTCCTTTTTGTCAACACACACAACAGAGATCTTTCCATCAAAGGTCAGTTAGGAAGAGGGAAGTTGCCTGTGCAGATATAGCAGATTGATTACATTGGTGCCCAACTGACTAGTCGCGGGTGTCAATATGCTTGCACAATAGTGGACATTTGTTCTGGTTGCCTGATTGTCGACCCTTGCAAATGTGTCACTCAGTTTAACATCATCAAAACTCTGGACTTGTTGGTGTTGTATTGAGGAGTCCCACTCCAAGTCCAGAGTGACAAAGGGTCACATTTCAAAGGAAAATTGGTGCAAGATTATTGCTCAAAACACAATATTGAATGGATTTATCATATTCCATATTATCCACAAGCTGCAGGACCGATTGAGAGAATGAACAGCTTACTGAAAGCCCAATTATGAAAATTATCAAATAGAACTTTGAGAAACTGAAGAGAGCATTTAAATGAAGCCCTCCAAATTTGGAGTAACAGACCATTGACAGATCAGAGACCCCTTTAATGCCAATGTTGATCCCAGCATTACAGATACAACCCCATGTATCGACCAACACCATCATGGATTGGGAAATAAATTCAGGAGCCTTAGCTCCTTACTGAGCCACACCAGAATCTACAGGTCTTGATTTACATCTTTAAACACCTACCGATTGAAGACAAGAGATATGGCACTTCTTGAAACAGGTTTTGGAATACAGATTCCCCTGCAGCATTTCGGATTGATTGCTCCCAGATCTGGGTTGGCACTCAAAGGTATTCAGGTCTTGGGGAGGCTAGATTGATGCAGACTACCAGGGAGAATTAAAAACTATTCTTTTGAATAGTGGAGACACTGACTTGAAAATACAACCTGGAGATAAAATTGCTCACATTTTAAGAATTCCAGTGTATGGAGGAATAGTGAAAAAGGAGGTTGCCCCAGCCCTTCTTACAGTGCGTGGGGAGGGAGGTTTTGGCTCAACTGACAAAAATCCTGGTGCTATGGTGTGGGTAGAATCCCCAAATCATCCTCCTGAACCAGCAGATGTTATAGCGAAGGGCAGGGACAACATCCTAATAGTCATGAAACCAGAAAAGGACAAGTGGGAACATGTACCAACTGATAAATGTTATTTGCAAGAATGATAATTCTTGTCTCTTTTACAGATCAAATTACGAGGTGCATTTGTGCTAGCTGGTCTAGGTGGTTTCCCTTTCGGCATGTGCGTGTATGGTCGGGAGGGACCGAAAGCCCCCAGCTCCAAAATGAGTGACCGATCACGCCGATCGACACCTTTACTGCACCTGACCAAAAATGTTTGGACACATCTGGCAAGAGCCATGCTCAACAGATCCGATTTCTGCATGTCTAGTATGAAAAGTATTGTTGATGTCATATCAACCTGTTTCGATGCCATACCAACTCCTGCCACCATTGTGCTGCAAATCTTTAATGCCACCAACAAAGATTGAGCAGTTCAAGAAAGTGATGTGTTGTCACACTTCCCCTTATATAAATATTGCAGGTTTTGCCAGGAGGTAATGGATGAGAAATGTGATAACCTAACCCATGTGAATACCTACAATATTACTACAGGTGATGTCTGCTACAACTTAACTTGTGACATTCACAAAATTGGAAAATTTGCTCATGTGTGCCTAGAGACAACAATGGGGTCTCCTCAAGAGATCCTGTGGGAACAGCGAGAAATGTGTGAGCATAGAAATGATAAAACATTTAAGAATATGGACAATGGCATGTCTTGCCAACATATTGTGACTGTTGCTAGCCACATCAACCATTTCAAACTACCAGTGGAGTGGTTGTTCTCTTGTGGAAATACCACTTATACATACATTCCTGCCAATATAATAGGTGGGCGGTATGCTTTTACATGGTTAGGGCTGATGATGTTTCCATCTCACTTTGTACATGCTCGCTATCCAACAGAAACAGTTCAATTAAGTCAAGACTTTGACTCTGAAATTCAGTTATTAGCTAAATCAGAATATGTGAGTTTAAGCATTTCTATAGTAGGGGTTCCAGGATTAGCTGTTTATAATACTAAAGTTATTAACAAGTTAGCATGTTTGATGGTCAAGAAGATCAATCACACATCCATTAAATGAACTGCTCCTGGAAAAGCTGCATTGCAAAACAGGACAGCCATTGACTACTTTCTCTTGAAGCATGACCATGGCTGCTCAGAGTATGAGGAAATATGCTGTTTTAACCTATCAGACCACTCTAAAGCTATCCAGTCTCATATTGATGCTTTACATGAATTGGTGAAAGGAGTAAGACAAGATGTTGACAAAGAGTGGTGGAACTTGTTATTTAACTGATTACCGGATTTTGGTGCGAAATTATGGGTGGAATATTTGTAGTGATTTGTATTATATTAATGCCATGTTGCTGTGTACAATGTGTACCTAACCTACTTACAATTTTTAAACCAAAAAGGGTTACTTCTAGACCAGTATGGTATGAGAGTCACTGGTCAAAGGGTGGAGTGTAATACTATCTCTGTTTAACCACCGATTCCATCTTGACCACTGACTCCATTTTGTGCTTAGCTTAGCTTCAAATGCCGTCACATCAGTGGGGCAGATATTTTTCCACACACAGCTTGTTTTCTACATTGAACGTGTTTTCCCTTTTCCCATCATAGAAGGGAACATAGCGTGGGGGATGTGACAGTGATAAGAGTGTACCAGGATGAGAATGTTTATAGGAGAGAAGGATACGGCTCTGTCTTGGAAATGCACATTGGGATCTGGCCAATTCTTTTGTGTGTTTTCAGCACAGACCAAGTACAGCCAGTGCTTGAATTTCACAACATATTTGAAGGGAGGGGGAAGGTTACCAGAACCTTCCTCTTGGGTTTAAGGTATATAAGCTGGGGAACCTTGGCACTGAGGCAGAAGGAACTCATTGTTAGGGTGGACGCACTGCTTGAAAAATCAGAGTCTCATTGGAGAATATTTTTCCTGTCTCAGCTGTCCAGGGTTCCACTGCTTGACTTTGGCAAGGGCAAGGATGATGTTGGATTTGATCCCCATGGTGATGCATTTTTAATTCTTAGTTATCTAGCTGTGCTGTGTGCATGCATAAATATATATTTTCACTGCATACATATTCATTGTTGATATATTGCACTTTTTCTGATCATTATTGATCCAACTGCAGTGATTATTTTAGTATCTGCACATGTTTTGCTGCATTCAATGTACATCCTCACGTTAATATTTGTGCATGCCCTCATTTGAGACCTGGGAAGTGCCTTAATAAATTAATTACTCAGACTAAGAGTGCTGCATTCTTTGCATTCTTCAGCCTTGTTCCCTCTTAGTATGAAGCTAAGAAGAACAGCACGTCTGTGAGATAAGGTTGGAGTAATTGACAGTAGATGTTTTATGTGCGGTTCGTGTTAAGCTAATGCCCAAGTAAGTCAGGGAGTCCCCTCCCCATTCAAATGGAAACATGGGCCAGAGTGCTGTTTCCAGGGCTGAGAGATCTGTGACTTCTGAGGGTTAGTTTTGAAACCTGCCACATCGCCAAACAGGCAGAGTTCTCCCAGGTGGGCCGGGAGGGACCTTAAAGGGTCTGTGATAGAGAGAATAACATCGTCCTCATAGAGGCTTGTCAGGTGTTGTGCGCCTTCAAACGGAATGCCCTGGATATCTGGGCTATTCCATTGCCTCTGTGCTAAAGGCTCCATATAGTGAGTGAATAGAAGTGAATAGAAGTGGGGACTGGAGGCACCCCTGACTTGTCCGTCTCTGAATTCAAAACGATGTGGCTTGCGTGCCATTAACGTTAACGGACGCTCAAGGGGCACTATAAATGCTTTCAAACCATTGGCAAAAGCAGTTGCTGAGGTTAAACCTCTGCAGAGTAGCAAAGATATATGGCCAGTGAACACGGTCAGATTCTTTCTCTGCATCTATTGAAAGTAGGAGCGCTTCTTGCCCTGATTAGTGCACTTTGTCAACTAAGTGTAGTCTGCCTTTAGTGTTGTCACTTACTTGTTGGGTTGAAAGGAATTCTGCCTAGTCAGGTTCAATCAGACCAGGCATTAGAGGATTAAGGTGAGCTGCCAGTATGCTGCAAAAGTGCTTCGCATCAATATTTAGCAAGGAATTGGTTGGTAGGATCCGCACAGGACTGGGTTTTTGCCTGGTTTTGGAACTACTGAAATGATGGCCTCCCACATGGATTCTGCTGTTTTACCCGTATCAGCAAATTAGTTAAAGAGTCGGGTTAGCAATGGGGGTAACTCTTAGGAGTGAAGCCGTCCATACCAGGAGCATTCAATGACTTCTGCCAGGCTATAGCAGAAATTACTTCTTCTAAAAGAAGTGGGTCATCTACCGCTCTGGCCTCATTGTCCAGTAGTGGAGTGAGGGACACGTCCTCGAGGTATATCTAAGGGTCCCCCCCAAGGGGGTCTGCGGAGTAATATAGTTTGTTATAAAAGGTTCGGAAAGCATCAGCAGTATTGGCAGCTGTTTCCGTCTTGGTAATGGGCCCTGTGAGGATTGTTTTAACAGCACCCTCATGGATACCGCTACACAAATGGTGGGCAGGCATTCATCCACCTCAATTGCTGCTTAAGTAAAATTTGTGCTTGCGGTGTAGTATTGCATACTCAGCTCGGTCTTGGTCTATGTGTTTAAGGAGTCAGTGGGCCTTTTCCAATTTTCTCCACACTTTCTGAGCCCCTGTATGCTTATGGATGGCTTCCAGATCCGTTACTTCTTTCTCTAGGGCCTCCCACTTCTCCTTCTGGCACCTGTCATCATCTGCTGCTATAGTTATAACTTCCCGCATAGCACCAGTTTTAGTGCCTCCAATATAGGTGCTAACAGCATATTACTGGTGTCATTGTTTTGTAAATATGTCACTAGTAGTGTTTTGGGAGAAGTGACGTTGGCCTGGGATTGGAGAAGGGTGTCTCGGAGTCGCCAAGGGATGCTCGCCGTCTGACCCACTGGGACCCTTACCATCAAGTGTAGTGGTTTGTGGTCTGAGAGTGAACAAGGTGCAATGGAGGTATCAGTAATAATCTCCAAAAGGGGAAAGGAGCTAGGAAGTGGTCAATTCGTACCTATGTTTTGTGAGCCGCTGAATAAAAAGTATAGTCACAGACTGATGGATGGAGACGTCGCCAAACATCATAGAAGCTACAGTCAGAGAGCCACTAATGTCCCTCAGTAGAGATAGCCCCATCTGACTCTATCACTATCCCAACCTGTCAAGCCTCGAATCCATGACTAGGTTAAGGTCACCCCCAATTAGTATACCCACATCCGGCTTCTGAAGGACTGGTGCTAGGGAGGAGGTAAAGAAGGCCTCCTGGTTGGTGTTCGATGCATAGACTTTCGTCAGGGTCATGTGGAAAGCGCATACTCTCAGCCATAGCGCTAGGAGGCGTCCCTTGATCTTGCTCACAGTTGTCAGGATTTCCCTCCGAAGCCCTGGGCGCAGAGTATGGCCACCCCCAGTCTTAGAGGGACCCCCGGACCACCACTGCCTAAGAAATCAGCAAAAGCGCATCTATGGGTTTTTTCCAGGAGTAGTCGCGTTTCCTGGAGGCGGCAGATGTCTGGTACTGAGTGTTCCAGAAGAGAGAGGACCGCCAAACACTTGGAGGGATTATTAAGGCCCTGTACATTAAAGCTAAGGATCTTTAGGTCCATTGTGCACAAAACATGAAGTGTATGCCTAATGGTGCTTTCCTATGGATGTGACTTGCCACCCGGGACCCATCATAAGGTCTGCAGTTGCCTTGTCTTTCGGTATTGAGGCAAGTATAGACAGGAGTAGTATATCAACAAAAACAAAACCAAGATAACCAGTTCAATAGACCAACAACATTGCCATTACTCATAGTAGAGGGCCCTTCTGGGCCTAGTGGGCCAGTTCCACATGTCTCAAGTAGACAGAAAATCATTGTCAGGGAGGCAGTATTCAGAGTAGAGTCTTGTATATTCACTTCCCATCCCCACCCCTGTTCCACCTGCCTGCACTGGCCTGTGGAGCAGGTGACCAGTCCTGGACGCTGTCACTTACGTAGGGTCCCCCGAGAGCGTGGCTATCACTGCCTCATGCTCAAAAGCCATTGGGGCGGGGTCCGGGCTATGCGCTGTCCTGGATTTCTGGAAATTCCACTGTGGTGGAGTTTCGGCGAGCCCTGCATTTGTTGCCTTGATGGGGCCTCTTCTTTCTTGGCCACTGAGATGCCAAGTACCTTGCAAGCTTCTTGCAGGGACCATAGCTGGTAAAGTTTACCCTCTAGGAAGGAAAATGATTTGAAAAGGATGGCCCCAGGAGTAGGGTATCCCAAGGCTCCGAAGATGGGACGTGACTGGGCAAACGTTTCTCCTCTTCTGCAGGGTGATGGCTGCAAGATCTCGATAGGGTAGAGGTGTGTGGTACCTGAAGTGTAGGGGATGATGTTCTCTGGCCTTGCAAAGAATGTTTTCTTTGAGGCCAAAATTGTGTACACAGGTTAGGATGTTGGCGGAGAGGTTCAGGGCCTAGCGGGCACCCCCACCTTATACAGTTGGTCAAATTTCATAGCCACAGGAACGGCATCTCCCAAGATGAAGCTAAAGAGGGCCATCATGTAGGATTCGAGGTCTGTTCCTTCTGCCCCAGTGGGGACCCCTCGAATGCGAATGTTGTTCTGCCTAGAGCGGTTCTCTAAATCTTCAGTGTGAGATTGGAGTACTATTTGTTGCTCTTGAAGATGGAGGATTTCCTGTTGTAGCCATTCTGTTTCTTCATTGCGGTCATTCGCTTTCTACTCCAGTGTCCCCATCACGTCCATATCTTTGTGCACTTCCCACAGGTCCTCTGAGAGGTCTTTTTCGACAGTTTGCAAGTCCTCCCTCAGGGAGGTGAACAAAGCCTCCAAGAAGACACGTGCTACCGGGCCTTCAGTGTCTTCAGGTTCTATGTAACGGTCCTCATCCTATTTACTGCTCTTGAAGCCCCCACTGGACTTTGTTAGCATATCACGCAGGGAGCGTTCTCTCTTGCCTTTAGATGCCATGTTACTGCTGGAGGCCTGGATACACTCTGCATGCCCCCTCACATCTGTAGCGATTATCTCAGAGGCGCCCGTGGCCGGCCGATCTGTTCTTCCTTCTTCAATGTGAAGGCGTGGAAACCAGCAGCCCAGTCCCGCAAATATTAAGGCCCCTAGTACATGCTGTGTCACAGGTTGCTGCCTTTGGTATTCAGGGGCAGCCTGGTCTTGTTTCAGTTCTAGAGGGGCCACTACAAGTGATGGCACCAGGCACTTCTTGCTCCTTATTGCTGGTCAGCCTCCTCCACCACCAGAGTGCGCCTATATAATGTTCAGTTCAGCTTGGTGCACATGGGGGGAGCTTTAGGCCCTCAGATGGACATCCCAGTGAGACCTGGGGTGGTCTGTAAGTGTCGCCTCCCGCTACGATGTCTGGGCCCCACCCAGGCAAGTGCTCAGGAAAGGCCTACCATGGCTGGGCACCAACGCCGGTGCTACAAACCCGGGGGGGGCGCAATATGTGCCAGGTGCCGCGCCCACCTGGACGCTGATCGATGGTCTGCAGGCTCGCCACACAGATTGTAGCTTTGCTGGCTTCTCGCACTCTCCTCCAACTCCACGTCACCAGGCAGCGCCTCAGGGGTGCTGCGTAAATCCTGACCCCCTGGACCGCCCGAACTGCCCGAACCGCCCGAATCGCCAGGCAGTGCGGCCCACACCACCATCCGTAGGCATCGGGCGTGCAGCATGCCAGCCTCGTATGTCGATGCCCCCGCAGTGCGACACTGGCCTCGCCTTACTGGGAGAGTCTCACCAAGGTATGCCCCTGCAGCCCCTAGCCTGCCTCCAGGGCTCTCAGCAACACTGGATGCCCCAGGCCGCCAGTCATAATGTGTCACCACACTCTTGTCTGCCCTCCAGTCCATCCGGGGTGGCAGCACATATGGGAAAGCGCTTGAGGGCCCAACGGCCCTATGTGCTTTACAGTATGGCCGGGCGCAGCTGTCGCATCTGCTCCTGACTCACCAGCTCAAGTCTCAGGGGCTCCCGAGGCTCCACTCAGTCAGTGCCCCCAAAATCCAGAGCCAGGCTAGATGCTAAACGGTGGGGACGGAGAGACCGGGAAATCGTCTGCTACCTTGGTCACGTCCCCCTGGATATTTTTAAAAACAAAGCTCTGAGTAAGGCTGAGTATCATCAACAGAAGTTCTGAGAGACTATGGGACTTCTTAAGAACAAATGTCTGAGAGAGTTTTTATTGTAAAGACTAGACTGCTGATTGACGGAGTATTACTCTAGGTAGAGATGTGATTGAGTGGGTTGTTACAAAGACCAGAGCTGTAATTTAATTATCCCCGAGTGTTACCAAAAGTAGATCTTTGAGTGAAGCTGATGTTACAAGAGCAAAGCTTTGATTGACTATGGGTGCTACCAAAGATAGAGCTACATTTGAATAGTCTATTATCAAGAGCAGAGCTTCAAGTGACTCTGTATTATCAGGACTAACGCTTGTAATCAGTTTGTGAATTAAAAACATAAAAGCTTTGAAGGCATCTTGTATTTTAAATAGTAGAGGCTTGAGTCCCGGTGAAAACTTTAAGTAAGTCTCTGCATTAAAAAGAACACACCTTTGACTGTACCTGGGCATTATTAAGCACACAGCCTGAGTGAAACTGGATGTTACCAAGAACAGAGGTCCCAAAGAGTCTGAGGGACTGATTTAGAACTCAGCGGACGGGTCACCCCATCACAAAGGTGACTGTGACCAATATGCCCTCCGCCAAAATCTAAATACCATAGGGTAGGATAGGATTTAGATTTTGGCAGACGGGATATCCGTCACTGTTGTGACGGAGTAACCCATCTGCCAAATTCTAAATCAGGCCCTGAGTTTTTTACCATCAGAGCAAATTTGAGTGAATAAGTGTGGTTCCAAAACCTGATTCAGTCTGAGTTTTTGTTGCAGAACTTTGAGTGAGTGTGTGAATTATTAGGACTAGCGATCCAAGAAAACATTATTGTGAACAGAGGTATGAGTGACTCTGGGTTATCGCAAGACTAAAGCCAGTAAAATATTTAAAAAGACCACAAGCAAAACAAGTGGTCATATTGTAGAACCTTGAACCCACCATCTTTTTTTTTCTCCTTTGCTTTCTCCCCCAACAACCTCCCACTCCCATTCCTCCTCTCACTCTGCATGTGCTGGACTGTGAATTTTGTCTCAGTTTGGTTCTTTTCCTCCTGCCAGTCAGTTTTGGTTGGGCATATTTCTGTTAGCACATTATCAAGAGTATCTGTGGTGTCTTCAAAGTCATATCACCCCTAGAGGTCAGTTGTGGAATTTGGCAATCATTAGCTGCAAGTCCCTAACCTCTACGGGCACTATCGCCCTCAGTAATTGGGTGATATAAATCCATTTGGGACCATAACAATTCGTAATGGTCTGGCATTCATGGTTAGTTGTAACTGCTTAGTTTTATTGTGGAGGTTTGGCTAATGTCCAAGCACAGTGACTGTCCCTTTAGCACCGGTTTATGGACACAGTCTAAGTGACAAAGTGGCATGCCATCAACTTGGGGGTCATCACTGTTCTCTTTCTTATTTGTAGAGGGTTCCTGGTCTCTACCCTTATATCTTAATTTCCATCTCCTAGTCATTCTGTTCACTTTTGGTCTGAAACTCTCACGGGTAACACTGAAGCTAGTCTCAGTGTGGGAAGATCCTGATCTTGAGCTAGTAGGAGATGGTAAATCAAGCATTGTAGGGTCAACTTCTCATCACGGTCTCACTGCTCGGCCAATCGTTGTGGTTCTGCTTGCTCTGCTTGTGCCTATGGACCTGTCTGTGCTCTACCTGAATGCACTCTGCCTACCCAGCCTGCGTCTCCCTGTACTGCACCAAGGGCCAGATGTAGGTAAGTATGGTTTTGCGAGTTGCAATTTGCGAGTCATAGAGACTCGCAAATTGCAACTCGCAAAACCACATGCAGAAAGGTGTCTCAGACACCTTCTGCGAGTCGGTATGGGGTCGCAATGACCCACCTCATTAATATTAATGAGGTGGGTCGCAAATTGCGGCCCCATACCGACTATGGGCACTCGCAAACATGGAGGCCTGCTGTCCTCAGCAGACCTCCATGTTTGCGACTGCTTTTCAATAAAGCAGGTTTTTTTTTTCAAAGTGCAACCCGTTTTCCTTAAAGGAAAACGAGCTGCACTTTGAAAAATAAACCGAAACCTTTTGTTTCGGTATTTTTCAGGGCAGGTAGTGGTCCATTGGACCACTGCCTGCTCTGAAAAATTATTTTTGTGATCATTCACAAAGGGGAAGGGGTCCCCTGGGGACCCCTTCCCGTTTGCGAATGAGTTACCATCCACTTCAAGTGGATGGTAACTGCGAGTTGATTTGTGACCGCTTTTGCGGTCACAAATCAACTTACATCGCGGTGCGAGTTGCAAATAGGAAGGGAACACCCCTTCCTATTTGCAAGTCGGAAACACATTTTGCGAGTCGGTTCCGACTCGCAAAATGTGTTTCTGCATCGCGCACAGGCATTAGCGACTCGCAAACGGCGTTTTTCGCCGTTTGCGAGGCGCTAATGCCTTGCTACATCTGGCCCCATGTGCCTTCGCGGTTACCCGTGCACCTACTAGTGCACCCTACCCATTCACTTTTTGGGCTGCACATCTAAGCGATCCTTAGCTTTATCTTCCATAATCTCCTCGGTGGCCCAGGTAAAAAGGAAAACGGAAGGTTTCGGTTCTCCAGGAGGCAGGTGCAAGAATGAGGTTAACACTAACAGTGAAACTCAGGGCAAGTGTCCTTCAATTGTATCTATACCAGTTATTGAACTGGCCCGATGAGAGTCTAAGCCAGTGGTCTCCACCATTCTTTATAGGGAGAGCTACTTCAAGGAAAATCGTCTCGAACTACTAACACATGTTATCCCTGTACAAGAGTGACTACCCGTTAACAAGATGTTGGTGTTCACTCTAGCATTTCAGGCAGAGTTACCAACAAAATTGACAGGAAACTATTATCAATATGAAATGCCTCCACGTGACTAATGACATAAAAGCCAAAGCAGCAGGCGCCCTCTGGCACGAAGGACATGCCAACAGCAATAGATCTTCCAACACATCATCCCAACGCAGCCTGGATTACTATTTTCCTTTCAGCTTTAAATATGGTTTGTAAATGCAACTAGTTTGTCTTTTTTATATCAGCATATCCGTTTTTGAAAATAAACATATTTTAAATCAGATACCACTTCGAGTATGGACCAACAAGCTCAATTTACCAAATTCATTTTCTGAAAGAAACTTAATATTTGAATTCAAGATACCAGTTTTCGTTGTTAGAAAAATATGAGGTCCTAAAACACCAACCTACCATTTCAGTCCCACATACAAATGCTTCAAACGGAATCTGCTTCAGATCTGAAGGCTTTACAGTCACATGCAAGGCATGCTTGCCAAGGATGCTTCTAACATGAAAATGCCCATCATCATACCAGATGAACCATGGTGTCAAGGCTGGTCACCGTAATGGCTTGGATGCTCACAATACGCTAGTCTTGGACATTATTGCATTGGGGTGGCCACAATAAGGTGAGTTATGCTCAGAATATGTCCATCATGGCTGCCGGTATGGACAGCTAGACCAAAGACGCCCAAACTATAACTCGGATAACAATTATTATAGAAGTTCCGCCACTATGCCAGGAATAGACAAAATTGTGCCAGGGTGAACTTGTATGATAGAGAACCACATATACTTTTTGTGGTCCTTGACACCAGGCATAGCTTCAAGGAAGCAATAATGTTCATCAGGAAGACACACAATGCCAAACGCACAGACAGACAGATGTACGCATAAATGTGCATACATGCAGACACACACGGAGATATATGCACAGTGGGCCTTGGAAGTTGAGCTCTTCTCTAAATTTAGCCCCTGCCCTCCTCATCTTCTGGGCTGATTATGCTTCCAGCTCACACACTTTCTCTCTGGTTCCTTCGCTTTGTTTCCTGCTCTGGGTACTTCTGGCACTGTTCTTTCCAGGTCCATTGTTCACATACATAATGTGTGTGAGTGAACTATACAGATGGTCATCTTGCAGGTCTGGTACACCTACCCAGTGTGTCTTTGTAGGTTAGCTGTCATTTATATTTACTGACTTCCATTCTGAGAGTCTTGGGATGAGCTGTGCTGTTTTCTTTAATTTGTACAAACCCTCTGAATGATATACTGGGCTGAGCTTCACTTTGGTGAGGTACTTCCAGGGTGCTGGTGGCCCATGGCTGCTCCCAAGCTACTCGTTTGAGACCCGTGATCTAGGCTCTGTAGACTCTCATTATGGAAACTGATGCCTCTCCTACAGTTTTAAATGCAATTAACATAGACTATTTTTCATTGGATGCTTAATTCACTGATCTTAAAGTATTTTTTTGTTTTGGAAAATAATCATGTCATCTGACATGATTATATTCTTCCCCGTTACATATGCAGGACTTATTTAATACTAATTTATATAAAACCAAAATGTTGAGCTACGTCTTCTTTCAAAATATTATTTTAAAACAGTTTTCAGATGTACAAAATGTATATATATTTTTTTATAAATGTTAACACACCCTAATATACTTTTAATCCCAAAAAATGTCAGCAGATGATATGGAATTCACATGAAATACACAAACAGAGATGGAATCAATGTTTGTCCAACAGTTGGCAATCACTAGGAGTATAATTGCCACCCATCAGTCTTTTCTCTTTTGGACAGCTTGTGTTTCAGTTCTGGGAGGCCCTGGCCTGGCAGTGCGGGCTGGACTGTTCCTTCTGGGGGTAGAATAATACAAAGCACTGACTCTAGAGCCTACGTTGTGATGTCTTTGGCATGCCTATGTCAGAAAAGGGATGCTTTTCTACTCAATTTTAGTAAAAAAAAAAAAAACATTTTCATTAGTTGGAATTGCTGTTGTGAGAATAATTTTAAGCTTTCAAGTATCTTACCAACAATATTTTGACAAATGACACTATGTATATGTCATTACCATCTGTTTCTTAGCAACTCCATGTAAACCAACCATAGTTTGGAAACAGTGGTACAGACGTTTTGAGCTATGCTTATTTGCCAGCAATGGGAAGAAGTATGAAGTGGAAAGAAGGCTAGCAATTTTGTACAATTGTTTGGGTTTCAAAAGTCAATGTAGTTTTGACCATTGCCTCTGGTAATTCTGGGCCACACCAGTTTTGAGCAACAGGAAAAATATTTGGAAGCTGTGGAGAGAATATAATGCAATTTTTTGAAGGAACCCAGTATTTTTTTTTAAAGATACTGATTTTAGAACAGAAAATTACCTGAAACATCCACTGACTAATAATTGCAGAACTATGCATTTTTGTATCTACATGTGAATTTGATGGAACATTAGATTATCATTTGAAGAACCAATTAGTGGGACATTTGTATCAAAAAAGTACAGACTCAACTGTTAAGTTTGAAGAATCCAAGTCTTAGCGAGCCTATCGATATTGTCAAGGATAGTTAACTCTCTTTGTGGGCCACAAGGAAATTCAATAAAAATTAGATCGATTTACAAAATGCTGTTGCTGCTTTTATACTTCCCTCTAGCTTAGTTTCAAATATAGTCGTAAGAGAATTGAAGAATTAAATCCGTCAGGATGTGGATCTAGATTTCATTTAGCAAATGCAGAAATTTGTCCTGCTATAAGCAGGAAATGCAACAAGAGTGGGAAGGCAGGACATTTTCCAAAAGTATGTAAGAGAATCAGAAGACGATCCCTATTAGTAGTATCCATGAAATAGAACACAATGCAATGTTAACACGGGCAAGTTAGTATTACCAGACAG
The DNA here is from genome assembly GCF_031143425.1 of Pleurodeles waltl. Taxonomy (NCBI): domain Eukaryota; kingdom Metazoa; phylum Chordata; class Amphibia; order Caudata; family Salamandridae; genus Pleurodeles; species Pleurodeles waltl. The sequence goes on from NC_090438.1 coordinate 180,706,879, forward strand.
CAAGGGTCAAGAAGCACAAAAAGAGACTATCTATATCTATATACTAGAAATTGGGTCTATCAACCTATCAGTAACTGTTGATTCTGGATCCCCTCATTGTCACTATTGAAGATCTGCTGTTTTTTTAAACAATGGTACAATATGATCCTCATTCCATCACATACCAATCCCCTTCCTTTGGGTGGGTCCGAACTCAACATGTCAGGATATTTTTGGGAAAACATAGACATAAGGATAGAGATCTTCACATGAAGGTATATGCAGTAAAGGGGGTTATAGTGTTTTGAGTTGGCAAGACCAAGTTATTTTTGTAATGCTCTTGCGTTCTGGTTCAGAATTCCCTATTTCAGTGGTTATAACTGAGAATAAGTTCTTGAAACAAGTAAGTGATGTTCACGTCAGGGTATCTGAGGAGAAATTAGGATGTGCAAAATGTTCCAAATGCAAAAATATCACAAACGAATATTAAGTATCAGTTTGTCACTAGCTATGCAATATTACACTTGGTATCAGAAAAAATCTTCAATAAGATATAGTTAAATAATTAAGTTTTGGTATGGTTGAACCAGTTGATTCAGTTGAGGGGGTTGTCTCTGTGGTGTAGAGAAAAGTGGTGGGATATGCTAATGTGCAAATCTTAGGTTTATTGAATAAAAACATGTTAATTCATAGTTACCGATGCAAATATGCAAATATTTTGTAACAATTGACCTAAGATCTGCATTTCATCAGATACAACTTTTGGAGGCGTCGTAGTCTGTAAACACTTTTATCACCCCATCTGGGGCTTATCCTTATTTGCATATGCCATTTAGACCTGCCTTAGAGGTATCAGTATTTCAAAAATGTATAATCTTTTCAGAAATGTCCGCAAGCTTCACGCCTTCCAGAATTACATTTTTATTCATGCTGGAATGGTTGAGGAACACCATAGAATTTTAGACAAAGTACTTAACATCCTAAAAGATTGTGACTTCCCTTTTGGAAACGATAAGTGTAGGCACCTCACATATAGGGGGTTATTACAACTTTGGAGGAGGTGTTAATCCGTCCCAAATGTGACGGATATACCACCAGCTGTATTATGAGTTCAATAGGATATAATGGACTTGTAATACGGCTGATGGTATATCCGTCACTTTACCGTCACTTCTGGGACGGATTAACACCTCCTCCAAAGTTGTAATAATTCCCTCAGTCTTGAATCTTTGGGGTATTTATTTACTGTTGATGAAATGAAACCAAAGGCTGCTCATGCATAAGCCATCCGTGATGCACCACAACCATCTGATGTTGACCAAGTCAAGACATTTTTCGGTATGTGCGAGTATTAATCTCACTTTGCGAATTATTATGTAACTATTAGTGAGCTCCTAAAAAGTATTGAGGAAAGGCTCAATGTTTAATTGGACTGAATGTGAACAGAATCATTTAAAACAATGAAGCAATTTATTGTTCAGACTCCTGCATTGGTACCCGAGATAGAATAGAAATCCTGTGTCATTACCATGGATGCTAGTTCCTATGTTTTGGTGCTGTCCTGGATCAAAGAAGTGAGTGAAGTATAGGAACAGCGGTGTTTGTTTCAAGATGTTTACTCAAAGCAGAAAAAAAGAGAGCATCATTAAAGGCAGCCATTGGTGTGTGGGACAGACCTTTTTTTGTACCTATGTTTGAAGTAGAAATTTTAGATTGTGCACATTTCAGAAACCCTTGATATTTCTGATGGGTGAAAATGTTATGGGTAAAGCGTCACCTAGATTAGTTAGATTACTTTCCAGACTGTACCAATTCACTTAGATTTGATGGATGATTATGGCAAACCTACCAATCAGAAACAATGGATGAAAGAATGTAATAATGACAGTGTTTAGCAAGAGATGAAAACACGTACTGTTCAAGGCTAGACCAGAGAAAGATTCCTTGTAGGTGAGTTACAAGCTTTCAATAAAGTTCAAGATGTTGTAAGTACTGAGAAAGACGATGTTACCAAAAGGGGACATGTAGTAGTCTGCATTAATTTGCATGCCAGATTGATAAACATATCCCATGAGATTCACCAAGGAGTAACAGCTAGTAAGAAAATAATAAAACCACACTAAAAGTGGATGCAATATGATTTTATTTGTGAACCTAACACAAGAAGAATGATTACATTCGTAGATGGTGTGCATGCAATTAAAGGTTATCCAAAAATAATTGTCAATGGTGTTCATTCAATTCATTTCATGTGAAATAAAGGAACATTTGTGCAAAACAGATATTAAACACTTTAAATTAGCTTTGTATTCTCCACAGAGTAAGGGTGTGGTTGACATATCAATGGGTTGTTTAGAGAAACTATTCGACTTGCTTTAGTTTCTGGTTTAGATGTAAAAAATACACTAAGAGAATTTGGAGTTGACACATTCTACAGCCAGTGTAAGTTCTTTGCGAGTGTTGAGATTAAAGGAGCCCGTTTCGGAACTTGCCCCTGATTGCCAGGTCTTCATTATTCCCCTGATGAAGTAGATTTACCCAAGGTGAGCGAGAGAGTGATTTCTACTCAAAAAAAGTGGAAGGAGGTATAACTCGTCACATCACACAAAAACAGGAATTTAGTAGTAGGTGAGGGGGTTCGCCTATGACGCTTGATAGAGCGGAACGCGGTAACAATTTTCCTGCGTTCCGGATGCTCTTTAGGTCGATGAATCTTTTGGCTAGGTGGGAACTCTCTGTACCCTTAATTGATCAATCACCTTATCGGTAATCAATAACGAACGTAAGCAACACCTTGAACAACATAACACTTAACAATTAATCCAGAAAACATTTCGGCGAACCCTGACCTTTCAGTCAGGAATAACCACACCAGTTTATTGCAAAGTTAGTGAATTTATTTCCCTATATTAACAAAGCTAGCACAATATAAATGTGTCTCAACACCAAATGATAAACATAAATGAACATTAATAGCTGTCCATATCGTCGAAACAAGTGTAATCTCTGTAGCATTTGAATCACAAGACATTCGATAGTGGCAATGCAAAGCACTAATACGATAATCTGTAATGGGCTAATTGCGTACATTTAGTCAGCATAACAAGATCTCCAATTGCATCGTGTGACATATGGAATCCTCGTCTAACCTCAAATTAGCATCAGCATGTGGGGCTTCATGCAAAAACAATTTGGCAACATCAATTTAGAAAACTCCTAGCTAGGGCCCTTATCAAAAATCAGCAGTTGGTTACCTAAAGGAAACCCAATGCAATTTTACAATTTTCCTTTCATATTTACCAATTCCAATCAGCAATCAATGAAGTCTTCGTCTCACAGGTACCGTTTCTCGATCAGCATGGGACAGGACAAAGAGGCGGGGGTGAACGGGGCAATTGCCTCACGGCGGCAAGTTAAGGCTACTACTTTATGTAAAGGGACAAGTCAAAGTTAAAGTCTCTAGGGCAAGAATCATTAAAGTCTCTTTCTCTCGACTAGAGAAAGCATCAAAGTCTCTCAAAATGGCGTCGCAGCAAAATGGGTCATAGTAGCTACGAAGTCAAAATGGCAGGATGTCCGAAGATAGAGAGAGCTTCCCTCTTGTGCACCTGGGTTTTATAGGCAACAGTTCAAGTCCTGTAGGGTCTCCATTGGTGGGTTCATAGGTTAGCTTCAAATCGACCAATCCAAAACGACAGTTCTCAAGCTTTTACTTAAGCATACATTATCCTTGGAGATGGGTACGCAATTTGCAACATTGTTTCTCGATTAGCTTACTCTCAGAGGCTCCATTGTCCGCACCTGCAAGCCGACCTTGAATTTAAGAGAAAATATGCCATGCTGGCACCAACTTTAAGATAAGCATGCGAGCAGTCTCTGTGGAAAAGTACAGCTTCAAGCAGAAATACACGTTTAATAGCACAGTGGAAAAATACGAACGTTTAAACCGTGAGACCAGGCAACTAGGCCAAAGCCTCCGCTAAAGTAATGCTAAGCTAAGGCATTTCAAATAAGCAAAATCGTAGCACACGTTTATGATTATGTCGAATTAGTGCATTTCTAATACACCACGTTATATAAAGCACGCGTATAAATGATGGCAAACTACTCTGAGGGCACATTTTGTCCCCGTACAATCTTTATTAATTCGGTTAATGTCACACATGATTATTTCAGCACTACGTTTATGCATTAAAAATCAAAACCTTTATTTTCTGCTTCATCAATCCCTCCTCTGATGACTACTTGTCATCACACAAATTTAGCCCACAAATTTTATCTCATTCAAATTCTGTCAGCTCCCTTTTCCTTTTAGTTCCCCTAGTTTGCTCTTTGTATTCTTCTGCCATTCTTTTCATTATTTTCTCCTCCTTTCTTCTTTTAATTCTCTCCATAATCATTATTATTCCCCTTTTTATACCCCAAATTCCAAATACACAAATTATCACTATTAATATTCCTTCTATTATTTTCAATAATATTCCATTCCAAATTCCCCCAATCCAATTTCCCACTGAAGCAAGTCCCTTTCCAACCTTCTCCCACACTCCTGGTTCTTTCAGTTCCTTCAAATCTGCACTTTCTTTTGTTAGATTAGCAAGCATAGTTTTAATTTTCACACTATTATCCGGTATGTAGGTGCAGCAGTGACGTGCACCAATCATTTTGCAAACGCCTCCATCCTTTGCTAAAAGAATGTCTAAAGCAAGCCTATTTTGAAGAGTCATAGCTCTTTCCGCTGCAAGTTCAGCATCCATCAGGATTATAGCACCTGAAAACTTTGTCAGCATGTTATCCACTATAGTAGACAACTTCCTTATTTTGATGGAATTCAGCACAACTCCCAATGAAGGAATCATGGCTCCAAATATATCACCTACCACAGCAGCTGCGGTCTCTCTTTTCTGGATACGGTGTGATCCAGGTGTCTTTTTAATCATCGATATGTCATCCAGATGATAAACCTTCGGAAACACTATACCCAAATAACATCTTCCCCACCTTCCCTTTGGAAGACGATAATAGGCATTATGCCCGCAAATGTAATACACCCCTGGAATGACAGGGTCAAGTCCGTCCATCATGAATGTCCATTTGGCCTTAAAAATAAACGTATGTTTGCCTTCACTCGCTCCTACAAAAATATTGTCATAGTAAGATTCACCTCGATATATACAAAACTTCCCTACATGCCAAGCATCTAAAGCTATTTTCCCTTGTGTCTTTATAGCAGCAAAATCATAATTATCTACTGAAGTCCTCTTATGCAGTTCTTTTTCTAATTTCGCCTTCATTTGAGCCCTTCTATCATCTGTGCGATCTAAAAAACTTATTTCTACAGCAGAGACGGAGCATGTAAGGTTCTCCCTATGAGCATGAGCCGTTTCAAAAGGTTGCATTGGCTCGAAAAAATCCCTCATAATTTTGTAATCCCAATATTTTGCAGTCTCGCTTAGCTGAGCTATTATAGGAACATAAGCAAAGGTAACATCATAATTTGAGAAAAAATACTGTATGTTAGATTGACCATAAAACCTAGACATTACTAAACTACATGTAATCCCATATGTAAGAGGCATGTGGTGATAAGTCACCCCTTCCTTTACTGATGTCGGTATCTGGGTACACACATAACAATCTTTCGCATCCATAGTCTCAACATACTCTGTTAGTAAGCGATAGAAAACGTTATACGAAAGCTCTTTCTTATCATGCAAGAGCCTCTCATCCATTGCTAGTCTTTTCAATGGTGTTAGTTCAGTGACAGTAACAGGAACAATAGTAGAAGCAGTAATAGTCTCATTCTCACCTTTCCCATGCATTCCAAACACAATTGCCATTATTATTAGTACACATGTTAGTACTAAGCCTATACACACGTATTTACAATACTTCTTTCTATTGTTTTGCATAGCGTACCCAGGCATGATCTGTATAGAATCAGAGAGCTAGAAGCACCTATAAATGAAGCTACTTAGCAATTCAGTTACAAAGCTGAACGAGCACAATGTTCACACCGTCTTCTTCAAAAGGCCAGTCACTTTTCGGTTAGCAGCATCTGTCTCAATTCGGTTTTAGCAATGTCTCAGCTGGTTGTTTATCTCACGTTAGATTGCAGCAGGCAATGCCATTTACTTCCGTTTCAATCAACAGAGTCTATGAAATTTTTCTTTTCTATTTGTATCTCTCCTTCTTCTTCGTTCTCGATGCTTAGAGATACAAACTCATCAGTCCAATCATCATTGACTGCATATGCCCATTCAGGACCGGAATACCTCTTGTTTGGTATCCTTTTCCTTTTCAATTTTGCTTCTCTCTTTGATTCTGCTTCGCTGGCACTCTCCTCCTTCGCCAAGTCCTTTTCTTCACTTGACGATTGTTCCACAACAGTCACTCCCTTTCTTTTCTCTTTCACTTTCGGCCTTCCTCCTTCGTTCAAACCTTCTTTACCCTTTTCTTTTATCGGTGAGATACTTAGTCTTCTTTTTGCACCGTGTCCGTTTGATGGACCTGCGACCTTTTCTGTAGATGTTTGAGCTCTTTCGTTCTGCTCTTCTTTGTCCCCACCTCCAGGGGAATCAGTCACGTTTTCTTTTTCTTTTTCTGTATCGTCTATTTCTGGGAAAGCCCCTTTCTGTTCAGGCTTTCCTGCCTTCTCACTCTCCTCGAGCCCTCCATCACCGTTACTTTCTTCAGGCTCTGTATCACTTTCAGCTGCTTCAGGTTCCTTGTCACCTTCAGCTGCTTCAGGCTTTTTGCTACCCTCAGCTGCTTCAGGCTCTTTGTCACCTGCAGCTTCGTCGTCGCTGTCTGAACTTTCTCCTTGGTCTTCCCCAAGTGAGTCGGACTCTTCGTTCCCCAATGATATCTCTTTTTCTCCTGCTGTTGCTTGTTCGCTTTCAGTTCGCTTTTGTTCTGTCTCAGCACTCGGCACCGTTTTATCAGGCACTGGTAGTTTCAGCGCTTCAACTTCCTCATCTGTGGGACACAACACCTTCTTTGTATGACTGGCGTGAATCCAGTTGGGAACCCCCGCGCACTTCACAGCGGTTGTTGTCGTCAGGATCACTTGGAAAGGGCCTTTCCAACGGGGTTCCAGGCACGACTTCCTCACGTGCTTCTTTATCACGACCCAGTCACCTGCTTTCAGTGTGTGTCCTGGACCTTGGATCGGTGGCAAGGTGGTCGCCTCCACCTGGTGAGAGAAAGAGCGAACCACGTCAGCCAGACCTTTGCAGTAGTCTAACACCATATCATCTGTAATATTCAAAAGCATGTTTGCGGGAACTGTAGGAAGTCTCATGGCCCTGCCCATGAGAATTTCGTGCGGAGACAATCCAGTTTTTCTATCCGGAGTGTTCCTCATTGACATCAGCACTAAGGCAATGCGTCAGGCCATTTCAAATTTGTTGATGCACATATTTTTGCCATTCTCGATTTCAGCGTACCATTCATCTGCTCCACCAGTCCTGATGCCTCAGGACGATAGCTACAGTGCAGCTTTTGCTCAATGTTCAGTGCTTCGCAAAGTAACTTCATCACCTCGTTATTGAAGTGACTTCCCCTATCTGATTCTAAAGAGATCGGGAATCCGAAACGTGGTATTAACTCCCTCAATAATAGCTTGGCAACTGTAAGACTGTCATTTCTACGTGTGGGGTATGCCTCAATCCAATGACTAAAAATGCACACAATCACCAACACATATCTTAAACCTCCATGCACAGGCATCTCAATGAAGTCCATCTGCATTCGGCTAAAAGGACCGCTTGCCCTACCAATGTGGCTCGCGTTCACAACTGTTCCCTTTCCTGGGTTCATCTGTTGGCAAGTGACACATCGATGGCAAACTGCTTCCGCAGCTTGGCGAAATCTGGGGTTAAACCAATCAGTTTTGAACAATCTTATCATGGCATCTCTCCCTAGGTGAGCTTGCCCATGATAGAACCGCGCAAGCTGTGATAAGAGACTATTTGGCAAAACAAATTTTCCCTCATGTGAAACCCATAGCTCGTCTTGTCTTTTTATGCATTGTGATTTAATCCAGGAATCTCTTTCATCCTCCCCGACATTACTTTGTAGTGCTTTTAGTTCTTCTATTGTATCTACGACCTTCAAGGCAAATGCTTCAGCTGGTTCGAGTTCTGGTTCACTTATTGTATTCCAATCATCCCTTAACAATATACAGTTCAAGGCACAAAATCTTGCGACTTGATCTGCATAGGCGTTTCCCAAAGACACATAGAGGGTCATTCTGACCCTGGCGGCCGGTGGCCGCCAGGGCCACCGACCACGGGAGCACCGCCGACAGGCTGGCGGTGCTCCAATGAGCATTCTGACCGCGGCGGTTCAGCCGCGGTCAGAAGCGGAAAGTCAGCGGTCTCCCGCTGACTTTCCGCTGCTCATTGGAATCCTCCATGGCTGCGGAGCGCGCTCCGCAGCCATGAGGATTCTGACCCCCCCTACCGCCATCCAGTTCATGGCGGGAAAGCCGCCATGAACAGGATGGCGGTAGGGGGGGGTCGCGGGGCCCCTGGGGGCCCCTGCCGTGCCCATGCCAATGGCATGGGCACGGCAGGGGCCCCCGTAAGAGGGCCCCAAAATGTATTTCACTGTCTGCCTTGCAGACAGTGAAATACGCGACGGGTGCAGTAGCACCCGTCGCACCTTCCCACTCCGCCGGCTCGATTACGAGCCGGCATCCTCGTGGGAAGGTCGTTTTCCCCTGGGCTGGCGGGCGGTTTAACTGGAACCGCCCGCCAGCCCAGGGGAAAACTCGTAATACCCGCCGCGGTCTTTTGACCGCGGCGCGGTAATTTGGAGGGCGCGATCCTGGCGGGCGGCCTCCGCCGCCCGCCAGGGTCATAATGAGGCCCATAGTCCTGTCCTTTCGTGTGAGCACTGCACTTTACCACTGCAACTTCAGCTGGTACTTGAATGGCATGTAACAATTCCCTTATTCTCTCCCCATTTTTCACTGGGGATCCTGAAGAAGTCAGGAAACCTCTCTGTGACCACAGTTGTCCAAAGTCATGCACAATCCCAAACCCGTATTGGCTATCAGTGTAAATGGTGACTTTCATCAATGCAGACAATTGACATGCTCTAATAAGGGCTACAAGTTCTGCTACTTGTGCAGAATAGACTCCTTGGAGCCATCCCGCTTCCAAGACCCCTGTCACAGTACATACAGCATATCCTGCTTTCAAAATTCCCACCCCATCTCTTAGACATGAACCATCAACAAAAAGAATTTGGTCATTTTCATCAAGTTTTGTATCCTTGATGTCCGGTCGGGGTTTTGTGCAAAATTCAGTCACCTGAAGGCAGTCATGCTCGACGTCTTCAGCGTTCTCAATTTCAGCATGTTCTCCAGGAAGCAAGGTAGCTGGATTCAACGTAGTGCACCTTTTCAGCTGCACATTCGGTGAGCCCAGAATAGTCGTTTCATACCTTGTGAGTCTTGCTCCAGTCATGTGCTGTGTTCGGGAGCGGGTTAAAAGTATCTCAACTGAGTGAGGGACCATGACTGTTACTGGGTGTCCCATCACTATTCCTTCACTCTGAGTGAGACTGATACCAACTGCTGCTACGGCGCGCAAACACCCTGGGAGTGCTGCTGCAACCGGATCCAAAGTAGCTGAAAAATACGCTACTGGTCTGTTTACGCCACCATGGGCTTGGGTCAAGACAGACAAAGAACATGCATCACGTTCATGGCAAAACAACGTGAAAGGCTTTGTGTAGTCAGGCATACCTAAAGCTGGAGCCCTGCACATGCATTCCTTTAATTTAACAAAAGCATCCATCTCATCCCCTTTAGTTCAATCTGATCCAAGGCATCCTTCTGGGTCAATTTCAGTAAAGGCTTTGCTAGAGACGAGAAGTTGGGAATCCACTGGCGACAGTATCCCACCATTCCCAAAAACTTCCTCACCTCCTTCCTTGTCTTTGGTGGACTCATTTGAAGTACACTGGTAATTCTTTCCTTCATTATTTTCCGTGACCCTTTCTCTATCTGGTGACCCAAGTATTTCACTTTCTTCTGACAGAACTGCAGTTTGGAAGGAGACACTTTATGTCCATTCTCTCCCAAATGGTTCAACAGAGCAATGGTATCGGCTGTGCAGCCACTTTCTGTCTTTGATGCAACCAGTAAGTCATCTATGTACTGTACTAGGGTTGACTCGAATGGCAACTCTAACTCTTCCAAGTCTCTCTTTAGAACCTGATTGAATATCGACGGTGACTCAGAAAACCCTTGAGGAATTCGGCACCAACTGTACACTCTGTCTAGGAATTTGAAACAAAAGAGGAATTGGCTGTCCTCATGAAGAGGCACAGAAAAGAACGCTTGTGACAAATCGATGACTGAGAACCACTCAGCCTCGCAAGGGATCTGAAACATTATCACAGCTGGATTCGGTACGACAGGGCAGCACTTTATTATGATGTCATTTATTTTTCTCAAATCCTGTACAAGTCGGACTTTCCCACTTGGCTTTATTAGTCCCATTATCGGTGAATTACATGGGCTGCTTAATACTTCTTTCAGTACTCCCTGCTTCACGAATTCGTCAATAAGTTGGGCAACTTTCATGAGGGTATCTTGTGGCATGTGGTATTGTGGGGTCTGGGGAAAGATCGCATTGGGCTTTACCATCACTTTTACTGGTTCCACTCCTTTCATCAATCCCACCTCTTTCCCTGTCATGTCCCACACTTCCTTTCCGACTGTTTCCCGTAATTCTGCTGGGATATCTTCTTCAGTTATCATCGGGAAGAGACAAATCAGAGGATACTCTTCGTCGACTGTTTCTATCTCATCCCCCTCTACACTGTCCTCGTCTTCCCCATCATTGCTCGTCTCTATTGTTATTCCGTCATTTGAACACATGATCGAGCAACCCAATTTACACAATAGGTCTCTTCCTAACAGTGCTATCGGGCTTGAGTCACACACCACAAACTGATGTACCCCTTGATAGTTACCAATGTTGACTGGTATCGGATCTGTTATTGGGTTTGTCAGATGCCTGTTTGCTACTCCCACCACTTGAACTGTCCTCCCTGAGAGTGGCAAATTTGGTACTTCACTGCTCTTAACAGTTGAACGTGTGGCTCCCGTGTCAACCAAGAATGAAACACGATGACCCATTACTCTTCCTTCTACGTACGGACCCTTTTGATCAACTTCTAGGGATGCCGCAAGCACACAATCTCCTTCCTCTTCTGAACTTTCACTCTCCCATACATTGTTTATTCCACCCTCACTGTGTAATGGGAACTGTTGTATTGTGCCGTTTGTGCCCATTACCTGACCCGTTACCTGTGGAGGAACCATCATTTGCTGCTGACTCATTGGTGCCAAAGGTATTTGCATTTGTTGATTAGGTACCATAGGTAACTGCTGTTGCATCGGCTGCATTTGCGTCATCTGCACACGGGGCATCTGCATCTGCTGCGGCTGCATAGGTTGTAATCCTTGCAATTGATTCATGGTCTGAAAATTTGGGTTTGGACCCCTCATTTTCGGTCCTCTCATTGTCTGAAATGCATTGACATCATTGTTTTGCTGACCAACACCTACACCTGCACCTGCACCTTCCTGCACCACCATTGGGCACTCGCGTTTCCAATGACCTACGTTTCCGCACGCGTGACACGGCATCACTTTCTTCATTGCCTGCACACCTGTCACAACAGTGTTCAAATCCGGACCATTATTCACAAAACCTCCTCTACCTCTGCCTCTGCCCTGTGGCTGAAACGCCATGTTTCCTTGCGACTGCGGCTGCTGTTGCTGAAACACCATGCCTCCCTGCAACTGCGGCTGCTGTTGCGGTACCTGCTGTTGGAACCCTTGCATCCCTGGCAACCCTTGCAGTCCCTGCAGACCTTGCAAGCCTGTCTGAGCCGCCTTAAGCTGCATCATCATCACCTTCTCTTTCAGCTTTTTCTGTTTCACCTCAATTTCGTCGCTACAGTATTTCGCATAAGTCAAGACTTCATCAATCGGTTTCGACTGCCAGCAGATCAAATGTGATTTTATCATCTGACTTATATCTGGTCTCAGCCCTTCCACAAATCTGAACACAAAATGAAGCATATCTTTCGCCTCTATTGCTTCTGTGCCACTGTAATTCTTGAACGCCTTCAACAATCTCTCATAGTAACTATGAATCGATTCTTTAGCCTCTTGGGCAGTTCGATCAATTTTCTGCCAATCCACATTTTTCGAGGCAACTTTCGTCTTCAAATGTTCAATCACCTTATAGTACAGACACATCACCATAGGTGATGGTGCACCCGTCTCCCTGTCTCTCTCTGGTTCACTTGTCGGCCAACCTACAGCTCTTTTGCAATCCTCCCACAAATCTGCTGGAACCACAATCTCGAATAGAGTGTTCAGGTCTTCCCAGAGACATTTTGCAAGCTTCACAAACCTATCAGTCTGTTGATACCACTCAATCGGCTTCTCTCTTAGTTTGGGAAAATCATTCGTAAAAGACTGAATATCGCTCCTGTGCCATGGTACATGTACTAATTTTCCCCCTGCTGTCTCCCTCATTGGTAACATAGTTACTGTATCACTACTCTGTGGTCTTTTCTCATTGTGCTCTGTGGCACTGTCCCTCCTCTTATCCTTCCTCTTTACCCATCTGCTTTCCCATTTGTCTAAACACCTCCACACTTGGGCACTCTGCAACAATTCTCTAAGGTGTGCCTTCATGCCTGCTGATCTCATGTGTTCAAAATCTGTGGTTCCAAAATCCAACCTGTAGCTCCTGCTCAAGTGTTTTGTCTTGCCTATGTCAATCCCGTTCCTGTCTGCCACTTCCTGCAAACTTTTATGTACCTTGTTTACCTCTTTCGTGATCTTTGGACATAGATATCTCAACTCCTCTTCCGTGTAGGATTCTAACCTGTTCACACCCATATTCCCTTCCACCAATTCTTGTGCTTCCATGTTCAGCCTCATCCTGCTCAAGTAATCGTCTTCTTTCCCACTGTCTGAACTTTGTGTGGAATTTAAACTGTTGAACCACTGTGTCAGCTGTTGCGCATTTACCCCCATCAGTGTAGCATTCACATCGACTGCCATCGATGGTTGTGGCAACTTTTCAGTATTCGATGTTAAAGGTATTATCAGTGGGGGGCTCGACCTCACCAGTGTTGATGGAGCGCATACGGGACTAAACTCCATCAAGGACCCAGACCCAGTTGGCTGAGCCGCTATCGGAGTTACCCCTGGAATGTTTTCTATGCACCTTCTTTCTGTCCCATTCTGCAGCATCTGTCCCTGACTGCTCATACCTAAGTTGGGCTGACTATACAAGGGTACCACTGGACCTACAGTAATGGGCAGTGATATTGCATCTGGATTCTGTCCATTTCCCATGTTCTGAGGCATGTTCATCCCCATATTATGGGCCATCATTGCCGGCATGCCCACCTGACTCCCCGTCATTTGAGCATGAACACTTCCTCCCTGCATTTGCTTTTGAGGCATCATAAACTGAGTTGATTCAGCTTGTGCCATTGTTGGGTTGTAACCATTCTGTACGCCCCTTACGGTTGGATCTAGAATCATTCCTCCACTGTTATCACTGCTGTAGTACCCTGACATCTGCGGCTGATAGTGTTCTGCTGGTTTCAACACGGGCACATCTGGATACATTCTCCTGATCTGCGGTATCTGTGGGGTGAGCAGTAGGCTCGGATCCTTAGATCCCGATGGTGCTCCTGTATTCTGCGTTTTCCTGTTCTGTACCGACGCCGGAGGGGCAGAACTGGTACTTGGACCTTGTCCCTTCTCTGCATAAGGTGGTGGACGGTCGTTCAGCAACTCCATTATCAATTCCTCATCCTCTAGCTCCTCTTCTTTTCTCAACTTTTCCTCGTCCTCTCTGTCCCTGGAACACTTCCTGTCTGTCTTACAGGTAGCTTTCTTACCTGTCTCCTCTTCATCTTTAGTAATTGCGGGGAACAATTTTATTCCCTGCAATACGTCTGACCTCCACACCTTCTGTGCATTATCCCACCTAGCATCCGCTAGTGTCTTTTCTACCTTCCTCATCCTTGTTTCAAACTTGTTTTTCTGTTGCTGCCTAGCCATGAGTTCCCATATTGCTAGAGCCTCAAACTGTGCTGGCCTTGGAGGTACTTTCATGTCATACATCGTGAATCTCAAATTCTCTAGGACCCTTATATTGAATGTCCCATGTATCGGGAATGCTACGCTCCCATGTTTCTCTGTCCACTTGTGCCATTGTTTTAGCCAAAGGCACAGAGCTACCCCTTTTTCCTCCATTACAATGTAAGCTGGTGTACCCTCGGGCGGCGTTTCCTCTCCTACGCTCGCTTTAATGTAAGTCTCCCCCTTCATCGCACTCCTAAATGCTTTAAGGAATTTCATTTTCTCGTCTTTTAATTCACAAAGTTTACTGTTATTCCACAAAATTTGTAATCAATAGGTGACTTTAATTCCCGGAATACTCTTCACCTGCCTTTCCCCTTCCAATCGGGTGCCACGGACTGCGTCCAATCCGTGCGCGACCCTTCTTTCCAACCAACCTATCCCAGCGTGGCTCTTAGTGACGTCACACTCACACACACTGCGGCTGACAAGGCCTCGCGGCTAATCCTCCTTCACTCAATTCCTCCCGTAACAACTTTTGCATGTATCGCGAGCTACCAAAAACTAAAACAGATCTGTCGGTTTACTACAGGAAGGGTAACATAATCGCTTCAGGACCTTAGGGACTTTTCACTAACCTCGGCCACTATTCGATCTCTTTCACCAGCCTCGGCCGCTATTCCGTCTTTCTCAATCCCCACATTCGCAAGCAAATCTGACCCGCAGACCTACTCTCAACTTGTCAATGATCTGTTCTAGTGCACTTAGAATCTTGTCAAAGCCCGAAGTCGAAGTTTCTTTCACTCCTTAACACACGTACCAACTCGTTGACCACGCCCGATCAACCTACTAAACCGCCCAGACCACAACATGGATCAACATACTCCGGAGTCTCTTGACCTCGCAGGGCCCGCCTCAACAACAACAACCACGTGGACCTTTTTATGCACAAGCGCCAGACGCACATGAAGTTCGACGACTTCCCTACTCTCACACTCGGAGCCGCACCTCCGTTACTTTATGAAGTTCGACGACCTCTCTACTTCTACACTTGGAGTCGCCCCTCCGCTATCCTTAAAAAGAAAATCCTCGCAACCCTTTCACACACCCTGCGGCAATAAGCTGTGCAAGCGCAAAACCCTAACTTCACTCATACCATCACTAGTACCGCCAACGCTGTTTCCACATCTCCTTTCTCTCCATTCGCAAGTTCCGAGATCCCGGGAAAGTCGCGGTGGACCTAGCCCATCATCATCTTGTCAATCAGTTTTATCCAGGAAAATCTAATTCAACTTTTCGAATGGGGTCTCAAAAATGCGTAACCGTTAATTCGACACCATGTACTCTAATGGTACAGGGTCCCAAAAGACGAAACCGTCCTCTGCTACCATCTACTGATAGAGCGGAACGCGGTAACAATTTTCCTGCGTTCCGGATGCTCTTTAGGTCGATGAATCTTTTGGCTAGGTGGGAACTCTCTGTACCCTTAATTGATCAATCACCTTATCGGTAATCAATAACGAACGTAAGCAACACCTTGAACAACATAACACTTAACAATTAATCCAGAAAACATTTCGGCGAACCCTGACCTTTCAGTCAGGAATAACCACACCAGTTTATTGCAAAGTTAGTGAATTTATTTCCCTATATTAACAAAGCTAGCACAATATAAATGTGTCTCAACACCAAATGATAAACATAAATGAACATTAATAGCTGTCCATATCGTCGAAACAAGTGTAATCTATGTAGCATTTGAATCACAAGACATTCGATAGTGGCAATGCAAAGCACTAATACGATAATCTGTAATGGGCTAATTGCGTACATTTAGTCAGCATAACAAGATCTCCAATTGCATCGTGTGACATATGGAATCCTCGTCTAACCTCAAATTAGCATCAGCATGTGGGGCTTCATGCAAAAACAATTTGGCAACATCAATTTAGAAAACTCCTAGCTAGGGCCCTTATCAAAAATCAGCAGTTGGTTACCTAAAGGAAACCCAATGCAATTTTACAATTTTCCTTTCATATTTACCAATTCCAATCAGCAATCAATGAAGTCTTCGTCTCACAGGTACCGTTTCTCGATCAGCATGGGACAGGACAAAGAGGCGGGGGTGAACGGGGCAATTGCCTCACGGCGGCAAGTTAAGGCTACTACTTTATGTAAAGGGACAAGTCAAAGTTAAAGTCTCTAGGGCAAGAATCATTAAAGTCTCTTTCTCTCGACTAGAGAAAGCATCAAAGTCTCTCAAAATGGCGTCGCAGCAAAATGGGTCATAGTAGCTACGAAGTCAAAATGGCAGGATGTCCGAAGATAGAGAGAGCTTCCCTCTTGTGCACCTGGGTTTTATAGGCAACAGTTCAAGTCCTGTAGGGTCTCCATTGGTGGGTTCATAGGTTAGCTTCAAATCAACCAATCCAAAACGACAGTTCTCAAGCTTTTACTTAAGCATACATTATCCTTGGAGATGGGTACGCAATTTGCAACATTGTTTCTCGATTAGCTTACTCTCAGAGGCTCCATTGTCCGCACCTGCAAGCCGACCTTGAATTTAAGAGAAAATATGCCATGCTGGCACCAACTTTAAGATAAGCATGCGAGCAGTCTCTGTGGAAAAGTACAGCTTCAAGCAGAAATACACGTTTAATAGCACAGTGGAAAAATACGAACGTTTAAACCGTGAGACCAGGCAACTAGGCCAAAGCCTCCGCTAAAGTAATGCTAAGCTAAGGCATTTCAAATAAGCAAAATCGTAGCACACGTTTATGATTATGTCGAATTAGTGCATTTCTAATACACCACGTTATATAAAGCACGCGTATAAATGATGGCAAACTACTCTGAGGGCACATTTTGTCCCCGTACAATCTTTATTAATTCGGTTAATGTCACACATGATTATTTCAGCACTACGTTTATGCATTAAAAATCAAAACCTTTATTTTCTGCTTCATCAATCCCTCCTCTGATGACTACTTGTCATCACACAAATTTAGCCCACAAATTTTATCTCATTCAAATTCTGTCAGCTCCCTTTTCCTTTTAGTTCCCCTAGTTTGCTCTTTGTATTCTTCTGCCATTCTTTTCATTATTTTCTCCTCCTTTCTTCTTTTAATTCTCTCCATAATCATTATTATTCCCCTTTTTATACCCCAAATTCCAAATACACAAATTATCACTATTAATATTCCTTCTATTATTTTCAATAATATTCCATTCCAAATTCCCCCAATCCAATTTCCCACTGAAGCAAGTCCCTTTCCAACCTTCTCCCACACTCCTGGTTCTTTCAGTTCCTTCAAATCTGCACTTTCTTTTGTTAGATTAGCAAGCATAGTTTTAATTTTCACACTATTATCCGGTATGTAGGTGCAGCAGTGACGTGCACCAATCATTTTGCAAACGCCTCCATCCTTTGCTAAAAGAATGTCTAAAGCAAGCCTATTTTGAAGAGTCATAGCTCTTTCCGCTGCAAGTTCAGCATCCATCAGGATTATAGCACCTGAAAACTTTGTCAGCATGTTATCCACTATAGTAGACAACTTCCTTATTTTGATGGAATTCAGCACAACTCCCAATGAAGGAATCATGGCTCCAAATATATCACCTACCACAGCAGCTGCGGTCTCTCTTTTCTGGATACGGTGTGATCCAGGTGTCTTTTTAATCATCGATATGTCATCCAGTTGATAAACCTTCGGAAACACTATACCCAAATAACATCTTCCCCACCATCCCTTTGGAAGACGATAATAGGCATTATGCCCACAAATGTAATACACCCCTGGAATGACAGGGTCAAGTCCGTCCATCATGAATGTCCATTTGGCCTTAAAAATAAACGTATGTTTGCATTCACTCGCTCCTACAAAAATATTGTCATAGTAAGATTCACCTCGATATATACAAAACTTCCCTACATGCCAAGCATCTAAAGCTATTTTCCCTTGTGTCTTTATAGCAGCAAAATCATAATTATCTACTGAAGTCCTCTTATGCAGTTCTTTTTCTAATTTCGCCTTCATTTGAGCCCTTCTATCATCTGTGCGATCTAAAAGACTTATTTCTACAGCAGAGACGGAGCATGTAAGGTTCTCCCTATGAGCATGAGCCGTTTCAAAAGGTTGCATTGGCTCGAAAAAATCCCTCATAATTTTGTAATCCCAATATTTTGCAGTCTCGCTTAGCTGAGCTATTATAGGAACATAAGCAAAGGTAACATCATAATTTGAGAAAAAATACTGTATGTTAGATTGACCATAAAACCTAGACATTACTAAACTACATGTAATCCCATATGTAAGAGGCATGTGGTGATAAGTCACCCCTTCCTTTACTGATGTCGGTATCTGGGTACACACATAACAATCTTTCGCATCCATAGTCTCAACATACTCTGTTAGTAAGCGATAGAAAACGTTATACGAAAGCTCTTTCTTATCATGCAAGAGCCTCTCATCCATTGCTAGTCTTTTCAATGGTGTTAGTTCAGTGACAGTAACAGGAACAATAGTAGAAGCAGTAATAGTCTCATTCTCACCTTTCCCATGCATTCCAAACACAATTGCCATTATTATTAGTACACATGTTAGTACTAAGCCTATACACACGTATTTACAATACTTCTTTCTATTGTTTTGCATAGCGTACCCAGGCATGATCTGTATAGAATCAGAGAGCTAGAAGCACCTATAAATGAAGCTACTTAGCAATTCAGTTACAAAGCTGAACGAGCACAATGTTCACACCGTCTTCTTCAAAAGGCCAGTCACTTTTCGGTTAGCAGCATCTGTCTCAATTCGGTTTTAGCAATGTCTCAGCTGGTTGTTTATCTCACGTTAGATTGCAGCAGGCAATGCCATTTACTTCCGTTTCAATCAACAGAGTCTATGAAATTTTTCTTTTCTATTTGTATCTCTCCTTCTTCTTCGTTCTCGATGCTTAGAGATACAAACTCATCAGTCCAATCATCATTGACTGCATATGCCCATTCAGGACCGGAATACCTCTTGTTTGGTATCCTTTTCCTTTTCAATTTTGCTTCTCTCTTTGATTCTGCTTCGCTGGCACTCTCCTCCTTCGCCAAGTCCTTTTCTTCACTTGACGATTGTTCCACAACAGTCACTCCCTTTCTTTTCTCTTTCACTTTCGGCCTTCCTCCTTCGTTCAAACCTTCTTTACCCTTTTCTTTTATCGGTGAGATACTTAGTCTTCTTTTTGCACCGTGTCCGTTTGATGGACCTGCGACCTTTTCTGTAGATGTTTGAGCTCTTTCGTTCTGCTCTTCTTTGTCCCCACCTCCAGGGGAATCAGTCACGTTTTCTTTTTCTTTTTCTGTATCGTCTATTTCTGGGAAAGCCCCTTTCTGTTCAGGCTTTCCTGCCTTCTCACTCTCCTCGAGCCCTCCATCACCGTTACTTTCTTCAGGCTCT
Organism: Pleurodeles waltl; assembly: GCF_031143425.1. Taxonomy (NCBI): domain Eukaryota; kingdom Metazoa; phylum Chordata; class Amphibia; order Caudata; family Salamandridae; genus Pleurodeles; species Pleurodeles waltl. The sequence continues at coordinate 180,726,442 of NC_090438.1, forward strand.
GTATCACTTTCAGCTGCTTCAGGTTCCTTGTCACCTTCAGCTGCTTCAGGCTTTTTGCTACCCTCAGCTGCTTCAGGCTCTTTGTCACCTGCAGCTTCGTCGTCGCTGTCTGAACTTTCTCCTTGGTCTTCCCCAAGTGAGTCGGACTCTTCGTTCCCCAATGATATCTCTTTTTCTCCTGCTGTTGCTTGTTCGCTTTCAGTTCGCTTTTGTTCTGTCTCAGCATTCGGCACCGTTTTATCAGGCACTGGTAGTTTCAGCGCTTCAACTTCCTCATCTGTGGGACACAACACCTTCTTTGTATGACTGGCGTGAATCCAGTTGGGAACCCCCGCGCACTTCACAGCGGTTGTTGTCGTCAGGATCACTTGGAAAGGGCCTTTCCAACGGGGTTCCAGGCACGACTTCCTCACGTGCTTCTTTATCACGACCCAGTCACCTGCTTTCAGTGTGTGTCCTGGACCTTGGATCGGTGGCAAGGTGGTCGCCTCCACCTGGTGAGAGAAAGAGCGAACCACGTCAGCCAGACCTTTGCAGTAGTCTAACACCATATCATCTGTAATATTCAAAAGCATGTTTGCGGGAACTGTAGGAAGTCTCATGGCCCTGCCCATGAGAATTTCGTGCGGAGACAATCCAGTTTTTCTATCCGGAGTGTTCCTCATTGACATCAGCACTAAGGGCAATGCGTCAGGCCATTTCAAATTTGTTGATGCACATATTTTTGCCATTCTCGATTTCAGCGTACCATTCATCTGCTCCACCAGTCCTGATGCCTCAGGACGATAGCTACAGTGCAGCTTTTGCTCAATGTTCAGTGCTTCGCAAAGTAACTTCATCACCTCGTTATTGAAGTGACTTCCCCTATCTGATTCTAAAGAGATCGGGAATCCGAAACGTGGTATTAACTCCCTCAATAATAGCTTGGCAACTGTAAGACTGTCATTTCTACGTGTGGGGTATGCCTCAATCCAATGACTAAAAATGCACACAATCACCAACACATATCTTAAACCTCCATGCACAGGCATCTCAATGAAGTCCATCTGCATTCGGCTAAAAGGACCGCTTGCCCTACCAATGTGGCTCGCGTTCACAACTGTTCCCTTTCCTGGGTTCATCTGTTGGCAAGTGACACATCGATGGCAAACTGCTTCCGCAGCTTGGCGAAATCTGGGGTTAAACCAATCAGTTTTGAACAATCTTATCATGGCATCTCTCCCTAGGTGAGCTTGCCCATGATAGAACCGCGCAAGCAGTGATAAGAGACTATTTGGCAAAACAAATTTTCCCTCATGTGAAACCCATAGCTCGTCTTGTCTTTTTATGCATTGTGATTTAATCCAGGAATCTCTTTCATCCTCCCCGACATTACTTTGTAGTGCTTTTAGTTCTTCTATTGTATCTACGACCTTCAAGGCAAATGCTTCAGCTGGTTCGAGTTCTGGTTCACTTATTGTATTCCAATCATCCCTTAACAATATACAGTTCAAGGCACAAAATCTTGCGACTTGATCTGCATAGGCGTTTCCCAAAGACACATAGAGGGTCATTCTGACCCTGGCGGCTCGCGGCTAATCCTCCTTCACTCAATTCCTCCCGTAACAACTTTTGCATGTATCGCGAGCTACCAAAAACTAAAACAGATCTGTCGGTTTACTACAGGAAGGGTAACATAATCGCTTCAGGACCTTAGGGACTTTTCACTAACCTCGGCCACTATTCGATCTCTTTCACCAGCCTCGGCCGCTATTCCGTCTTTCTCAATCCCCACATTCGCAAGCAAATCTGACCCGCAGACCTACTCTCAACTTGTCAATGATCTGTTCTAGTGCACTTAGAATCTTGTCAAAGCCCGAAGTCGAAGTTTCTTTCACTCCTTAACACACGTACCAACTCGTTGACCACGCCCGATCAACCTACTAAACCGCCCAGACCACAACATGGATCAACATACTCCGGAGTCTCTTGACCTCGCAGGGCCCGCCTCAACAACAACAACCACGTGGACCTTTTTATGCACAAGCGCCAGACGCACATGAAGTTCGACGACTTCCCTACTCTCACACTCGGAACCGCACCTCCGTTACTTTATGAAGTTCGACGACCTCTCTACTTCTACACTTGGAGTCGCCCCTCCGCTATCCTTAAAAAGAAAATCCTCGCAACCCTTTCACACACCCTGCGGCAATAAGCTGTGCAAGCGCAAAACCCTAACTTCACTCATACCATCACTAGTACCGCCAACGCTGTTTCCACATCTCCTTTCTCTCCATTCGCAAGTTCCGAGATCCCGGGAAAGTCGCGGTGGACCTAGCCCATCATCATCTTGTCAATCAGTTTTATCCAGGAAAATCTAATTCAACTTTTCGAATGGGGTCTCAAAAATGCGTAACCGTTAATTCGACACCATGTACTCTAATGGTACAGGGTCCCAAAAGACGAAACCGTCCTCTGCTACCATCTACTGATAGAGCGGAACGCGGTAACAATTTTCCTGCGTTCCGGATCCTCTTTAGGTCGATGAATCTTTTGGCTAGGTGGGAACTCTCTGTACCCTTAATTGATCAATCACCTTATCGGTAATCAATAACGAACGTAAGCAACACCTTGAACAACATAACACTTAACAATTAATCCAGAAAACATTTCGGCGAACCCTGACCTTTCAGTCAGGAATAACCACACCAGTTTATTGCAAAGTTAGTGAATTTATTTCCCTATATTAACAAAGCTAGCACAATATAAATGTGTCTCAACACCAAATGATAAACATAAATGAACATTAATAGCTGTCCATATCGTCGAAACAAGTGTAATCTATGTAGCATTTGAATCACAAGACATTCGATAGTGGCAATGCAAAGCACTAATACGATAATCTGTAATGGGCTAATTGCGTACATTTAGTCAGCATAACAAGATCTCCAATTGCATCGTGTGACATATGGAATCCTCGTCTAACCTCAAATTAGCATCAGCATGTGGGGCTTCATGCAAAAACAATTTGGCAACATCAATTTAGAAAACTCCTAGCTAGGGCCCTTATCAAAAATCAGCAGTTGGTTACCTAAAGGAAACCCAATGCAATTTTACAATTTTCCTTTCATATTTACCAATTCCAATCAGCAATCAATGAAGTCTTCGTCTCACAGGTACCGTTTCTCGATCAGCATGGGACAGGACAAAGAGGCGGGGGTGAACGGGGCAATTGCCTCACGGCGGCAAGTTAAGGCTACTACTTTATGTAAAGGGACAAGTCAAAGTTAAAGTCTCTAGGGCAAGAATCATTAAAGTCTCTTTCTCTCGACTAGAGAAAGCATCAAAGTCTCTCAAAATGGCGTCGCAGCAAAATGGGTCATAGTAGCTACGAAGTCAAAATGGCAGGATGTCCGAAGATAGAGAGAGCTTCCCTCTTGTGCACCTGGGTTTTATAGGCAACAGTTCAAGTCCTGTAGGGTCTCCATTGGTGGGTTCATAGGTTAGCTTCAAATCGACCAATCCAAAACGACAGTTCTCAAGCTTTTACTTAAGCATACATTATCCTTGGAGATGGGTACGCAATTTGCAACATTGTTTCTCGATTAGCTTACTCTCAGAGGCTCCATTGTCCGCACCTGCAAGCCGACCTTGAATTTAAGAGAAAATATGCCATGCTGGCACCAACTTTAAGATAAGCATGCGAGCAGTCTCTGTGGAAAAGTACAGCTTCAAGCAGAAATACACGTTTAATAGCACAGTGGAAAAATACGAACGTTTAAACCGTGAGACCAGGCAACTAGGCCAAAGCCTCCGCTAAAGTAATGCTAAGCTAAGGCATTTCAAATAAGCAAAATCGTAGCACACGTTTATGATTATGTCGAATTAGTGCATTTCTAATACACCACGTTATATAAAGCACGCGTATAAATGATGGCAAACTACTCTGAGGGCACATTTTGTCCCCGTACAATCTTTATTAATTCGGTTAATGTCACACATGATTATTTCAGCTCTACGTTTATGCATTAAAAATCAAAACCTTTATTTTCTGCTTCATCACGCTCTGACCACGTGTTCAAAGATCAATCAAAATTCTTCTTACTGACACTTACCACACAAGTCTGCAAAGAGTCTATCAGAGTAGAAGATGGCCAATGGTAGAGTAAAAGCAGGCCTGCAAAATACACAAAATGAGGTGACAACACGGTGAATGAGTACAACGATGTGCACATGCAGAAATAGTGTTAACAGGATCAGAAATGAGTATAATGTGTCTGAACATGCAGAACAGGAAGTGATTGATGCTCAGCCATTTGATCAAGTGTGTAAGATGTAGGAATCCCATTTAATTATGTAAAAAGTACTAGTGTAGCCAACAATAGCAGCTATGAACTAAAAAGAGGTACAGGATCCTTTAAAACCCCTGCTCAGTTTAAAGGTTTTCTATGTTATTAGTATGCAATTATCTGCACTATTTAGAGATGTTATGTGTTATTAGCAATCTATGTTTTAGTATAGTTCTAGATGTTGCAGAACCTAATTTCACATTGATTGGTGTAATGTATTTTTCATTACATAATTGTTTATAGGTTTATCTTCTATTGTTAAGGGGAAAAATTAGGTTTGTTGTGAATGTATATTCTGTAGCTCATAACTATTCAGTCATAGTCTTGTGCCACTTGCACATGGTTGTGACCTTATGCTACCAAGGATGAGTGTGACAATCTCCAAGTTCTATGGGATGACACTTGGAGGAGAACTCCGGGACCAGAGCAGCTTGTGTAATTTACATGGAGCTGCACTTTTCAGGAGGAATACAATTCATTGATTTATTAACTTACCTATGTACATGCCTTGATTTAACACATGGATGTGTGTGATAAAGAGTGTGATATAGAAACAGGAGGTATAGGGAAGTGGAATAAAGAAGCATTAGTTTGAATCAAAACTAGACCCAACCCCAGCATTCTGCAGTCTTGATGCTTGCCATATCAGAAAAGGTCAATCTACAGGAGAGGTGGAAAACAAATTGAATTTAAACACATGCAAAACAAATGGCAAATCAGTCTCACTTGTCTCTTTTATTTATTTCTTATTTGGCTTGTCTGTCTTGCTGATTTAACTGCTGCTGATTCTCCTTCTGAGAAATATTCAGCACTTACTTCATGCTCTCCAATATCACTTTCTCTTGAGTGCTCAGCTACTTTTGAAATACAAAGTGCACATTTCCTTTTCGCAACTATTTACAAATTCTCATTTCAATTTGAACTTCTGTTGCTTGAGTTTGATTTTGTGCAACTGAAATTTCACTGATGCTTCTGTTTTCTTTGTTGGTTTTTTAACTTTGATTTTTGCTTGTGCTTGTCACCTCTCTGTTGTCACCTCTCCCTCTTTATTGAGTTTTGAGTTTGTCTCCCTGAAACAGTAACTGGTGACAATTGTCTGTGGGTACCCTCAATATCCAAGTGTGTGATGCATGAATCGAAGAAGACAGGCCTTTACACTTCACAACTGTGTTCATCACCAGGATGGTGTGATGTGGCCTGCACTAACTTTTCAACAGGCGATTTATTTTTGCATGTATCTCTTTAAAGTCCACTCTCCTAATTGTAGATCGGGGTATGCAATTGATGGAACAGAGGGGGTGACAAGCTACATCTGGTGAGAGATAGAGCACATTGTATCAGCCAAATTGTTGCATTAGTCTAGGATTAAATCACCAGCAATACTGAACAAGAATGCTGACGGCATACCAGGAATCCTTATTAGAAGGCCCATTAAAATTTCATGAGGGCTAAGACCAGGTCTTCTGTTTTGAGTACACCTCATACTAAGGAAAACCAAAGAAAGTCCAAATGGCCATTTCAAAGAAGTAAGGGCCACATGTACAAAGCATTTTCCTAATTTCAAATGGGCCAATTCGCAGACTCTGCCTGTTTGGGACTAGAAATTTTTTATTTGGGATGTACAAAGCCCAAATTGTGCTTTGGTAACTTGTTACTGAATCGCAATTTAGGTTTTGCGATTCGGTATTAGGAAGGGGTGTTTTCAGGGCGTCCCTTCCAAATACCGAATTTGAATGGTAAGTCTGACTGTTTTGCTACTGTGAATGTGGTCGCAAACAATCGCAATCAACACCAATTTCAAATTGGTGTCAACCCATTTGCAGACAGAAAGGGGTCCCTAAAGGACCCCTTCCCCTTTGTGAATGGTAGCGAAAATATTTTTTCAGAGCAGGCAGTGGTCCCACAGACCACTGCCTGCTCTGAAAAAATTAAAAGAAAACTTTTCATTTTTCTTTTTGAAATGCAGCCTGTTTTCCTTAAAGAAAAAAAGCTGCATTTTAAAAAAACTGCTTTATTTAAAAAGCAGTCACAGACATGGTGGTCTGCTGTCCCCAGCACTCCACCATCCCTTTGAGTGTGGTCACTCCCAATGGGGTCGCAAATTGCGACCGAACTCATGAATATTGATATGATATCATTTGCAACCCGATTGGGAATCGCAAACAGTGTAGTTAACACTGTTGTACTTTTTGTTTTGCGACTCACAATTTGCGATTCCCAAACAGGTCACAAATTGTGAGTCACAAAACAAAAGATCGTACATCTGGCCCTAAATGCTCACATCTTCGCTATTATGTTTTTCAGCGTACCATTAAATCTCCCAACTACTCCCAATGATTGTGAATGATAACTACAATTACATTTCTGATCAATGTCCAGGGCATAACAGATCTCCCTTATGATATCATTCTTGAAGTGTCCACCCTTGTTTGACTTGATCGTTAATACCATTCCATATCTAGGTATCAACTGTTGGGTATGCCTCAATCCACTTTGAATACATACATACCACCACTAGATTGTACCTTAGATTATTACATGATAACATTTCCACAAAATTCACCTGTAATCTAGTAAAAGGACCATGTGCCTTTGTCAGATGACTCATGACTACACGAGTTTCCTTTGCAACATTATTTGCTGACACACTATACACCTCTGTAAATGGCTTTGTGTATTTTTCCTAAAGTGAGGGCTAAACCAGTAGTGATTACATTTATTGACAATCACACCTCTTTCCACATGTATAGGACCAAAAAACAACCTAACCATCTGTGGTGAAAATTAATTTAACAACACAGATCTTTCATCATCACTTTTCCATAAACCATTCTCAATTTGGTTACATTCTGCTTTTTCACATTCTTTCTTTTCTTCATCCAGCTTTGCACCTTGTACTTCCCTCACCTCATCCAATGTTTGTTTTGACACACATGTAAGAACAGGTGACGGGTGATTATCAACCCACACAGGCAATGCATTGCTCATTGCTGTGTAATAATGTGCACCTGCATCTGCGTAATTATTTCCTTTAGTGTCCATGTGCTGAACATTTCACAACTACATTTGTAGCTGGCAATCCCAAAGAATACAATAAATAAAGAATTCTAGGTACATTTTGAAATGATGTTCCAACAGAGACCTGTCAGCAGCCTTTGATACAATGCACCATTCCAACCTCCTCGGGCATTTGCAGTCAATTTGAATAGTGGATCAGGCCTTGAACTGGATTTCCTCCTTTCTGGAGAGACACAGTCACCAGGTTAGGATTCCTCCCTTCTGCTCTGAGCCTCGTGAGTTGACAGTGGGAGTGCCATAGGGTTCTGCTTTGAGCCCTACACTATTTATTGTATATCTCACAACTCTTGCTCAGTTAGCTGAATCTCTGAGTGCTAAAGTTATATCCTATGCTGATGACACTCAGCTACTGTTCTCTTGAGGCAAGGGACAAGAGCTTCCTTGGAGCCTTATTAAAACCTGTCTGGTGGCTGATTTTTCTTGGATAGCGACACACCAGCTTAAATGTAATGCGGAAAGACAAAGATTAGTTTCTGTGGCAATATCCCTTTAGACAGTTGTTAGGCCTTCTGGCCAGAAAATGCCACTCCTCCAGGTCCCCAGGATGGTATTGTGAAGAATTTAAATGTTACATTTGACGACTGCCTGTCATTTAAGCTACAAAGTAAATCCGTGGTGGGTACGTGCTTCAGGATACCTAAAAGGTTTTTACACTTCCTGTCTTTCTCTGCAAAAAAAAGTCATTTTGGCGGAATTATTTCCATCTATGAAATCAGAGGCTAAACTGCATGATCTTGCCATTAGAAGAGAATGTCTCATTTGTTTGGTAGTAGTTTCTTTTTTTATGATTCAAAACTCAATTTTTGTGAATTTTGGTCCTGCTAGGGGGGTGTGTGAAACCGTTGGTTTCTTCCCTAAACAGATGGGTCAGGTGTTTATTCTCCTTAGAATTTACATCAGTGGGCCAGTGTTAGAATTTGGGTCCCTAGTTGGCAGAGGTATGCACCCTGTCCAAGTAGGGACCACAATCCTAATCAGGGTAAATCAGAAACACACCCTACATTAACCTGTGCTCACCTTCTGGTAGCTTGGCACAGAGCAGTCAGGCTTAACTTAAGAGGTAATGTGTAAGGTAATGTGTAAAGTATATGAGCAACACTTAAAATACAGTAACTCAATGAAAACGCCACACAGGTTTAGAAACATACAGAATATTTATCTGATCAAAACAAGCAAAAAAGGACAAAAATCCCATTAGTAGAAGTCGAGATATGATTTTTTTAAAGGTTAAATGTAAAATAGTCTTTATAAGTCACTAGCGGTCAAAAGGTTACTTGTGATTTGTAGGGACCAGCAAAATCCAAAGTTCAGGCTGACAGCGATGGAGTGTAGGCTGGCAAAAGAACCAACGCAGGGTCCGCTGAGAAAGTACTGGTGTCAGTATTTTTCATGCAGTCAGGTCACTTCATCATTGTCGAGCTCTGTAGAGATGAACGCAATGCAATCTTATTGAACAGCCTCTGTGTTGCGTCAAAGGAGCAATGCAGCAAAATTGTACATGCACTTGAGGCAATGCGTCGGTTTTGTGCAGGATTCAGCTGCAGAACGCATGTCTGGGGCCCAGGGCTGAAGAGGGACACCTCAGGCAAGGGTAGGACTCACAGATGGCGAGTCCAGCAGCACCAGGAGAGTTGCAAGCAGTCACTGATGTCCCTGAGCCTGCCGAATAACAGAGGGCAAGCAAGCCCTTGGAGACATTATTTTTCAACAGGATGGGTTGAGTCCTTGTCTTCTGCAGGGCAGTGATCAGCAGGCAGCAGGGTAGCTCAGCTGTGCAGAGAAGCAGTTCCTTGGAACAGTCAGTGCAGGCAGAGTGGCACTCCTTACAGCACAGCAGTCTTTTCTCCAGCAGAGCCCTTCCCTAGTCCAGTGGTGATCTGAGTTGCTAGGGTCACAGCTCCAGTACTTATACCAAAAAGTGCCTTTGAAGTAGGGTGACTTCAAAGCAGCTTCTTGAAGTGCACAGGTCTCCCTTTCATCCCAGTCCTGGCTTCAGACTATCGGTAGGGGGTAATCAGCCCTTTGTGTGGGGACAGGCACTTCCCTATTGAGGTGTAAGTGAGAACTCCCCTCCACCTTCCAGCCCAGGATAGCCCATCAGAACGTAAATAAATGCAGATGAGTCCCTTGCCACTCCCACCCTTCCTGCATTTGTGGCTGTCCGGGGGGGACTGCACAAAGGGTAGCTGTTATCTGGCCCAGATGTGTATTAGAGATAGGCTGAAAGGCACACAGAGAAGTAAGAGCAGAGAAATGCCCACTTTCTAAAAAAGGCATTTCTAAATAGTAGGAGATTAAGGCTTGGCTAGGGGTTTTAAATGCCAGGTTGAGATGGCAGTGAGCCTACACACACAGGCTCTGCAGTGCAGGGCTATTTAAGTGGGTGGCACAATTTGTGCTACAGGCCCACTAGTAGCTTTTAGTTTACAGGCCCTGGGTATATGGTATACCACTTTACAAGGATCTTACAAGTAAATCAAATATGCCAATTGTAGATACACTAATGTTTAGAGGGAAAGCGCATGCACTTTAGCACTAATCAACAGTGGTAAAGTGCTCAGAGTTCTAAGGCCAACAAAAAGACATAGCAAAGCAGTGGTAAAGTGCTGAGAGTCCTGAGACCAACAAAATGATATAGCAAAAACAGGAGGTGAAAGGCAAAAAGTCTGGAGTAAGACCACTCTAATGATGCTTGGTCTAACAGCAAGTCGTTGCCTCTTGGAGTTCAGGATAGAGTCAGCTACTCCTATGGAAGCTGAATGGGCATCTATTGCATAGATTTGCACTTATGTTAATCCTTATAGGATTATGCAAGAGGTGGACTTAAATGATATTTTTGTTTCCAAAGTCCTATGTTGTAGAAAGTGAATAGGGAAATCTTTTATACATCAAATTACAGATTAAAGCTTTCGTTTGAGCATGCAACCTTAGTTGTCTTGGAATTGCTTTGGAACATCTCATGATGTCATGAACTCAAGTGATGAAGGGATGAAGAGGTAATTACTTAGCAGTAATGTAATTACTCTGAGTCCTACTTGCTCACTTCAATTCACATTAATCTCACTCCCATTGTGCCATTTCTGGGCCAACTAGTTTTTATTGAGTCTTGTGCTTTAGATGAACTGGACAGGTGAAGGGCTCTTTTATTTTTGGACTGCAATGTGAGTGGTTCATGTGGACGCAGACCTGCCTCGTGATGTTATGAGGGAATAGGATTCAGAGTAATGTACTTACTGGTAATTGGGGGTATCACATATTTTGTGGATGTGGACATGAAGTAGGGGGGTGTAAATGGTAGTTAACCCATCAATTTTATTTTCACTGTGACACTAATATTTTCGAAAGAGGAGTATATTTTGCATTTCCACATAGCGAATCCCATTAGGTTCCACTGCATGGTTAAAGCTATCCGATATAACTCATTTTATTTCACCAGGATGATTTTTTAGCAATTTAAAATTATCAACGATATGTTCCGATTATGTTATCTAGGGTGACCACCCGTCCGTAAATTTCACGGACTGCCCGTAATTTCGCCCTGCCGTCCGTTGTCCATGATGAAAGCCTTAACGGATGGCATTTGTCTGTAATTTTAGCCTTTCACCAAAAGGACACCGAAGGCAGGACGAAATTACGGGCAGATTAGTTTCCCCAGCTGGATTGAAAGGCAGGGAGTCTCCTGTGCTCGGAGGGAGGGGCAGACAGATAAGAAAAGGCCTTCTTACCAGGGTGTCTCCTTCCCCTAAAGAAATGCAAATGTGCAAACTGGTAAATCTGCAAATGTAAAGGGGCTTGATACCTGCACTGACTTTAAACAAAGGAGTCACTTAAAGCTTTCTGATGGCAAAGATTTTTTCTTTTAGAGAGGTACCTTAAGGGTGTTCCAAGGTGAGCTGTGGAGTGTGTGGTTTTAATGGAGTGTTATAAAAAAAAGTTAGTACTAGGTATAAACTGTATATTATTCAAATCTGTATTTGAGAAGCACTTTTTAATATTTAACCGAAATGTATTTGAGCATTTTGTTGCAGCCTATATTATGATGTAATTGTATTTATATAGCGCTTACTATACCTGACGAAGCGTCAAATGCATGTTTAAAATGAGGACTTACACATTTACAGTTCTTCCAGGGGCCTCGGTACCTCATAGTACTAACAAACACTGGCAAAGCCAATAGGTCTCGTCTGCGCAAGAGTTATTGGCTACTGTACATCAGAGTGGCTGCTGTTAATGGCTAACAGTTAATGGCATAGTGGTGTGGAGTGGAGTAGAGCAGCATAGGAGCAGTGGCGTAGAGCCCAGTGTTGCAGGGTACAGTGCAGTTTTTTAGAGTGCATTGGCGTAGAGTGCAGTGATTTAGAGTGCAGTGGCATGGAGTGGCGTGGGACAGAGTAGAGTGGCATGGAGTGTGGTGGAGTAGAGTGGCATACAATAGAGTGGCAGAGAGTACAGTAGTGTAGTGTGGTGCAGTGGCATAGAGTGCAGAGTAGACTCATGTGGCAGAGTGCAGTGGCGTAGTGTAGAGTGGTGCAGTGCATAGTAGAGTATAGTGCTGTAGGGTGCAATTTTGTAGAGTGGAGTGAAGCAGAGAAGAATAGCATAGAGTGCAGTGGCATTGAGTGCAGTAGTACAGAGTAGATTGGTGTACAGTACAGTGGCGGAGAGTGCAATGTTGCAGAGTAGAATCAGTGCAGTGATGTAGAGTGGAGTAGAGTGGCACAGAGAGCAGTGGCGTAAAGTACAGTGGGGCAGAGTAGAGGGCAGTGGCATACTGTGCAGTTGTTTAGAGTATATTGGCACAGAGTGCAGTGGCATGGGGCAGTGTAGCATAGAGTGTAGTGGAGTGGAGTAGCATACAATAGAGTGGCAGAGAGTGCAGTAATGCAGAGTGGTGAGTGTCAGTGCAGAGTAGACTTGTGAGATAAATGTAGAGTCCCAGGCATACACTCTAGTGCTGTGAGACTACAGACAAGTTGTGGCTTCCTCACATCCTGACATTAGGTGTGGAACTGTCGGCCACACCATCTGCCCTGCCTCTTTATATTTTTTTTAGATTGAGTCTATGGGTGGTTAGGGTAAGCCAGATGTTTTTGTTCAATGTGTTTAAACTTACATAAGATGAATTACCTTAATGTTTCCCAAACTGCTTGCCAGTGGGTTTAAAACGTTCAGAAACATTATCAAAAATTTGCTGTTACTTTCTCCTCAAGAAAGATTGGGTAGGGGTGATGGCCTTGCCTGTGCAGTACTGAAGGGCATTAATTTACTACTGAACAAGGACGTAATGTGACACCTGAATGTAGCATGCCAGGAGGCAATCACAAAAAGACCACAGTGAATAAATAGTGCTATGTTAAAAAGTAAATAAATTCACTGATAACATAGTGAGGCATGGCCTCCCTTGCGTGTGTCTGTAAAACTGACATTTGTTCTTGAATTCGTGCCCTGAATTTTGACCCTTTGTCCTGAATTTTGATCCTTTGTCTTGAATTTTTTACAGTCCTGTCCAGAATTTGCATCAATGCCAGGTGGTCACCCTAATGTTATCTGTAGGCACACTGGCGCACAGCCCAAGTTGATTGCATTGTGCTGCTGCACGCCCGATGCGTATGTGTCTACCGCTGGCCTCAGACGTGACTGGAGACCAGTCCTATAAATGAATTTGGAGAAGGCATTCCCTGCCGCTGTGCCCGCGCATGCGCACTGCGCCTCGCGGTGCAGGGCAGAGGGATGCCATAATGGACAGGTCTGCCATGGCAGGCAGCGGGCAGGGGCTGCGAGCGGTGGCATGCGAGCCCGGGGCACACCTGATCCGCGGCGGGACAGCCCTGTGAACCGCCGTCACCTGTGTGTCTGTGCCCTTCGCTTCCCGCCCTTGTTGTCTCTCCTCCAGCATGCACCGACCGCTGACTCAGCAGCAGCCGCACGCCAACGGGATCACCACCGTGCCTGACTCGACGGGTGAGTGCCGCCTGTGCAGGGTGACTGAGAGGCGGGGAATCAGTGCACGCACCGCAGCCCCGCGGGATCCCTCCTACCCACCGACAGATGCCTTTCACTTGCACCTTATCCCCGCTACTCGTTTGTTTACACACACTGCGTGTCCCCTCCGGCCCCAGCAGTCACAGCCTCCCTCCCCCCTGTGCACCGCAGAAGTGTGACTGACACCTGCCTCCCTCCCTCCTGTGCCCCGCAGAAGTGTGACTGACACCTGCCTCCCTCACTCCTGTGCACTGACACCTGCCTCCCTCCCCCCGTGCACCGCAGAAGTGTGACTGACACCTGCCTCCCTCCCTACTGTGCACCACAGAAGTGTGGCTGACACCGTCCTCCCTTCCCCTTGTGCCCCACAGAAGTGTGACTGACACCTGCCTCCGTCCCTCCTGTGCACTGACACCTGCCTCCCGAGACCCCGTGCAGAGACCTATGCACAGCTCTGACCCGTCTGCCCCGCTCCCGTCCCCAGCTCTTCGTGCCCCCTGACACCGACGTCCTCTGGAGGGGTGTGATTGACAACGAGGATATCATATGTAATTGTAATAGTATTTATATAGCGCTTACTACCCCTGACGAGGCGTCGAAGCGCATGTGCTTTAAGGGATTTCGTGCAGAGGCAGGCGCCCTGTGCCGTATGTATGCAGCCGCCCACGATGTTGGCACCTTTTGTCCTCCAGTGCAAGCAGTGCCAATGCTACGGCAGGAGGGATGCGACAGTCTATCCTTCTTCGGCATTCGTGCCCTCTGCACAGTCACATGTTGTCTGTGCGCACAACTCTGCCAGCCACTGACCCCTCGCTGTCTATACTATGTGTCCCCCGGTGCACAGGTGACTGAGAACCGAGGCCAGCATTGTTCTGCACCTGTGCCACCTGAGACCTCATACACAGGTGCGACGCCCATGCAGTATGCACTGACCCCCGTCTGTTTACCGCGGGTGCACCCGGGCACATCATGAGAGCAGGCAGAAGGGGTCCCCGTGCCAGCCATGTCTATGACGTGCTCTCCCTCCCACGACCCTTGTCTGCACGTGTGTGTGCCCTCCAGGACAAGCGCTGTCAATCAGTGCTGCATGGAAGGCAAGTCTGAGCCCGCAACACATGCCATCTGTATGCGGAGTGCTGTGCACGAACCTGTGTATTGTGCATGTCAAGTGCCCGTCATCACTAACCTTGTCTGTTAACACTGTGTGACCCCGGACACCACGTGTGCAGGTGGCGCAAAGCACGGACGTGTAGCTGTGCCAGAAGAGATGTGACGTGGAGGTAGATCATGTGACGTGTGCGCAGGGCGCTGACCCCTGTCCGTGTACACCCTGTGTCCTCCAGCAGGGTCACTTCCAGCGGGGCACCATGGATTGCTCTGAGTCCCACTGAGCTGCGCTTCCGCCCCATGGGGTTGCATGCACAGATAGGCGCCCTGTGCGTGCAAGCGTCCTCGCCACCACTGCGGGCACCTTTCCCCTACACCAGACACTGGGTAGGGCTGAGGGACATCTCCGAGCCTCGCCCACAGCATCTTCCACACATACTAGATGGTACCCCCGCTCTGAGAGAACACCGGTAGAGGCGTACCCCCATGCCATGCATACAATATAATACTTCCCAATGATGCCCCATTCTGTGTCCACCTTTTTCCCCAATTACATCAGTCCATGTATTCTGGGTGGTACCGTTACCTTGGCAGATCTCATTTAGAGGCACGCGCCCTCTGCCGGATGTACGCACAGCACTCTCCAGAGCCTGCCCTCATCCTGTGTGAACCTTCTTTCTCCAAGGGCAGTAGCAGATAGGGATGTAGTATTCTTACATACATACTAAATGATGTACCTCTCATCTATAACATGCACGATAAGCAGTATACCCGCTCTGTACTCCCCAGAGCTGGCCTCATTCTGTTATGGTGTAAACAGAACAAGGACAACCCTGTATGCCCACGAGAACCAGGGGAACTGTATTATGTTCCAACAAAAGTCCCGTGGGACTCATTTATTATTTATTTAAACAAGTGTGTGTAGTCTCAATTATGTCAGAAAAATGGTACAGGACACCTTCTTATCTGAATAGGAGTACATTTGTTGTCTAGGAACAACATATAGCTCATAAATTGCAAAATACTTTACGAAGATCTGTTAGTGCAGACAACACAAGGCTCAAAGTGTGAACAAAAATGTATAACACAGTATTTAACAAGACACTGAATATTCCCGTGGTTGCTCCCAGTCGTGGCGCACGGAAGGGGCAGGGCTGGGGGGGAATACAAATTAAATTAAAAAAACAAAAATGTAACACCTTTATCACCGCACCGCTCCATCTGCTTCTCCTCAGCAGGCACAGGCTCCCAGCCTGCCCCACAGCCAATCCTGACACTGCTGAGAGCAGCTTCAGGATTGGCTGTGAGCGCCCAGCCTGGGTGCTCCTAGGCAGACTGGGAGCCTGTGCAGGCGTTCTCCAGCCCGACAACACAGTGCCGGGCTGGAGAGAGCACACTGCGCATGTGTGTTTGGCTGGCCCGAGACGGCAGGCCAAACATATATGTGCAGTGAGGTGGAGTGCTGTGCGCTCCCTCTCAGTGCTCGTCACAGCCTGTGGCCCTCCTCTTTTACCAAAAAACGATAATAAACATGATTTATTATTGTTGTTTTTTGGTAAAAGGTTTGCAGCTGCCGGTGGTGGCGGAGGAGCAACGCTTCTCCGCCCTAATGAAGGAGCCGCCCCGGGTTCCTCCTGAGGTTGAAAAACTGAAAACTGGTGAGATCCTGTCTGTGTATGTCCAGTGTCTCCGAGCGTATACTAACATGCTAAATGCACCAAAGGAAGTGATGCTGACGTTTCGACCCAGGAGTCATTTGTCGAGTCTCATCAGGACAAATGCCATCCACTCAAGGTCCTACAGTAAAAGCAAGGCAATCAAAATGATATCATAAGGAATATCTCTGCGCATCTGAACACACAGTGTGTCACCTTCAGTCGACAGTCGATACCCAACTACAAAATGTATCCTAGGTGTATCTACAGTTACTTGGTCATGTGGCAACCACTGAGTCTCTTCAAGCCAAGATAGTTATATTGTAGAGGACATCAGAGGGGCTGCCTATGTCTCTTAGTTATTTTATGACCCACGGTTTGGTCGGTGCAAGAAGGGCTGTAAGGTTTAACTGTTAGGTACAGGTGAGGAGCTTTGAGGTACATTTAGCTAGGTATTCCATATCACATGTCGCTGGCGTGCAACCTCCGTCTCACTCCTTGGAATGAACCATCATGAGTGTTTTCATTTAAAAAGCTAAAGGTTGGGACTTGTGATTTTCTGGGAGACGTAGATGCCAGTGTCAGAGACATGTCTATGTTCTCTGCTCCTGCAACTGATGTCTGGGACCACTAGCAGGTTTGTTTGGTCAGGGTGGCGAGGGTGTGAACCTTTTCATGGATGTTCGGTGTGTTTGTATGTGAGGTGTAGAGCTTTGAAGGAAATGCTGGCCTTCTTGGGGAAGCTGAAAGCCTTTGCTCCTTAGGCTTAAAAAATGAAAAGTGATCTTACGCAAATTGAAAAAAGAACAGATATTTCTTATTTACCCATATGTTTAAATGCACAAGCCTGTGCAATCCTTGCATATAGTCATTCACATACAATACAGATATTTATATAAAATACTGATATTTACACAACCAATTTTTGAACAACAGTATGTGCTCTTTGTAAATGGTTCAGTGTTAGTGATTGGTGTGACAATACTGGACAAATAGTGTCCAGTGTTAATTACAAAAAACAACTGTTGACTTAGCATGCATAAATTAGAGAACATTGTTTTGGAGCCCAGGTCTCAAGTGACCTTGAGGGTTCCACCCTTGGTAAACTTTGATTAAAGTCAACAAACATGTACATCGACTCCAAGGTTAAAATTGAAATGGAGTCTTCATCGAGACATATAAGGTAGTACCTCTTCTATAGTGTGATTTGAGAAAAGCCAATGAAGTCTTAATTAAACAGAATTGCTCACCTTTCCTTAAAGTTAAATACAGTGTAACGAAGTTACTTCAGTAATAGGCATCAGGGCGGAAGCTTACCCTGTATCTAACTCGGCGGAGAGTTTGATAGACAGTACTCAGTCATGTTACTGATGGAGAACCTTGTCTGGCCATCTCCAAATCAGATCTTAAAGATTTATAGGGAGGGGTTATCATTGAAAAATATTCCTATGAGTGATACACTGATGGTAAAAATGAAATGTTTTTAAGAATGGTGATCAAACATACATACGCATACATCAGACCACGTAATAGACAATTGGTTAAGTTTGAAACAAGCAAGGGAGTTGAAAATGAAATATACAGAAATGAATCATTAAGAAATTGGAGAACATTCATTAGTAGCAAAGCTGCACCAGAGAACAGTTTACAGTGTTTTTTTTGTTAAGTTTGAACTTCACATTGTCTTCATCAGGGCCCACATCCTTCATATGAACAAAAACCTACCCTGCATAGTGATAAATAAAATGTTCAGTTCTTACCATAAAGTGTGCAATGTTGTACATATTAATAATAGAAGTAAATACATATGGTACATTATATCCACTTCTCCATTGAAAATGGTCAGGCATCACAAGATCATATTTCATTAACAAGAATGATGAAAATGCATAGCTAGAGAGCGTTTCCTATGAATAACAGATATACATTCTTGGTATTGCAAAGCATTTTAATCTGCTTACCTGAGAGTTAATAGGCTTCTTATCGTGGCATTGATGGGTACTGTGCCTCTGAAGAAGGTGGATGCAGGGTGAAATGAGTTCATCTGTTTAACTGAGGGGAGCTGCCAGGGACTAGTATTGTAGACTTGCAATCCTTGAGTTTATGGCTAGTGTGGTCCATCCAAGCCTCTCCTGGCCTGACATCTTCTGGCTACATTCCAGAATTAGTCCTTCTTCCTCATGGCGTTCAAGGATGTTTTTCCCTTGCTGGCATATGATTGGCAGTGGATGTTGCTGGATCTTAGGAGGTCCATGAACCTGTTACATGTATGTTGCGTTGAGGAGGGAGGCCTATAGAGATTCCTAGGGACCAGATTGGATGTGGAGCTTTGGAGTCCCATGTCTAACTTTTTGGCTGTGAGTAAATGAATGGTTATTTCTTGAGTGCATGTCCACTCAAAGGTATCATGGGCACTAGGACATAAAAAAGGACTGTGTGTGCTGACCAATGAGTAGGTGGAGCTAGCAGAACAAGCAAGTATTTAAAGGCTCACAAAAGAGAGCAGTGGCTGTGATTTGAATGGAAGGCTCTGAACCACTTACGGGCATGGCCCAAGATGTATTCTTGCGACTGAGGGTGGTTAAGGAGGAATTCTGGTCACAGTGGACCATGAATTGATCGAGGACTGTGAATGCAGAGCGAGCCCAGGCCTGCAACTACTAAGTAGTCTTCACAGACATTAACCAGGGCAGTGTCTGTTGCATGAGATCGAGGACAGTGCTGAAATTGGAAAAAATTACTCCTGGACCACATAAATTAGGTGTCAAAGTGTGGCAGGGAAAAGAGGGTGAAGTCATGAGGGGCAGAGCTTGAAAAGCAGAATCTGACATTCAACACATACATTTATCAAAATCTGCTGCATAAAAAATGGCACCAAGGCCATGTTCTACAGCAAATCTTTTGTAGATTACTTAATTTGTCAAAAAGATGCATTCTAAACTATTTTACAGCTTAAAACACCTTCTGTAGAGATATTTATGTAATTACTCACACAGGCAGATATAGCTTACATTCCAACAATGCAAGCACATATCTTACATAGAGAGTTTTAACAAAGTTAAAAACCTGCCTCCAAATCGAAGTTTGGCTAAGCACTTGTGAAGTGATTACAAGCCGTGCTCTTTTGTTCCCATCCATTTCTTTTGAGTTTAGGTGTTAGGGCCTTTAAATCAGGCTTTTGATTTGGGCCCAGGAGGAAGAGTAAATAAGAAATCCCCTTTACTTGCCTGCAGGTTGCTGCGCCGAACTGCTGCTGAAATGTGTCCTGCTGTCGGTAAATGACACCACGACAAATTCAGCATGTTTCCCTGGGATCCAGCCCAGAATAGCTGCTGGAACCAGGGTCTGGCAGGATCCAGCTTCTTTCTAGCACTGTTTGTGTCTAAGATTTCATTGGCTTCAGACTGCGCAGCAGCTCAGTGACTCCTTTTTCCAGACTTCAGAGTTCCTTGGGTGTCATCCAATGGCGTGGTCAGCTGCTAGCATCATCAGAACGGTGGGGGATTTTTTAGGAGGTTGATCAGTAAGTGCTTCAGGGCACACATACTTTGCTTGTTGGCAGGAGTGGTCTTTCACAGCTGTCAGTGGTGTGGATTGGGGGTCTGCGTATGCTTCTGTGAATGTCGCAGGGCAGTGGTCTTCCGAGCCCTTGCAAGGCCTGATGCTTCCCTTGGTACCCAGAGCAGCTACTGCCAGGCTTTGGAGCTTGGGAAGACATGACCGGGCTCAAGTGATGGATAAGTACTATCATTCCAACGCCTCTGATATCCTGCAGGTGGGGTATCCTGCGAGGTTATGGAGTGTGCATGGTCAGCCCTTCCCATTACTGACCCCGCTCTGCTTGCTACCTGCAGCCCTCTCCAGCTCTGCAGTACGGGGCGATGCAAGTAAAAACCTTCTACTGTACCTCTGCCCTGTGGCATCTTACACCTTACCTTTGCACTTTGGCTTTTCATATTATACCTCTGCTTTGGCATCTTGTACGTGACTTCTGGCCTTCGGTATCTGGTACGTAACCCCAGGCCTGTGGTATATTTGACTGTGCCTCTACCCTTTGGCATCTTGTGCTGTACCTCTGACCTTTGGCACTACGTACTAAACTTTTTCCTTTTGGTATTTATGTACTAAAACTGTGCCCTTTGGCATCTTGAACTATATCTTAGTCCTTTAGTATGTTGTACTACACCTAGTTCTTTGGAATCTTGTACCATAGACCTGTCCTATGACCGTACCCCTGCCTTTAGGCAACTTGTACCATAGACCTGTCCTTGACCTTACCCCTGCCTTTAGGCAACTTGTACCATAGACCTGTCCTTTGGCCTTACCCCTGCCTTTTGGAATCTTGTACCATAGACCTGTCCTTTGATCTTACCCCTACCTTTTGGAATCTTGTACCATAGACCTGTCCTTTGACCTTACCCCTACCTTTTTTAATCTTGTACCATAGACCTGTCCTTCGACCTTACCCCTGCCTATTGGAATCTTGTACCATAGACCTATCCTTTGACTTTACCCCTCCCTTTAGGCATCTTCTGCCATATCGCTGGCCCCTGGCAACTTGTACTATAGCTCTGTCCTTTGGCATTCTGTAGTATTATACCTCTGGTATCTTGTACTGTATCTCTGCCCTGTGACATCTTGTGCCTCTGCTATACCTCTGTCCTTTGCCATCTTATATTTTACCTCTGACATTTGCCATTTTACTATTTACTTCTGGCGTTTGGTATTTGTACAACACGTTTGGTCTTTCGTATCTCGTGCTATAGCTCTTGTCTTGTGTCCTCCACTATTCTTTTGACAATGGTTTCTTGGACTTTACCTCTGCACTTTGGCATCTTCTGCTTGACCTCTGCCCTTTGGCATCCTGTGTTATACCCCTACCCTCTGGACTCCTGTACTGTGCGCTTCTGCTCTGCTTTGGTGCATCTGCCCTGGCACACACCCTCTGCCATGCTGCCATCTGCGCGCACAGCTCCACTGACCAGTCTGTTTACTGCCTGTGCCCGTGGATGGGTGTGCCCGGCTCCAGGAATAGCATGTCTCAGCCCCTTCGGGCCGCGAGCCCAGCCCAGTGCCATCTGTGCGCGCGGCTCTCTGCAGCTCAGACTCCCCGATTGTTTACATGGAGGTAGAGTCCCCCCAGTCTGGTCTGCCCTGGTGAGAACAGGAGCCGTGCAACTTCCTACAGGAGACGAGCCGCCAGTGTGCGGCAACAAATAAAGGAAGGCGTGAGACGAGGAATGCGCTTTATCCACAGTAAAAATGGCGAGGCGCTATGCTATCCCGACTGTGCTACACAATCATGGCACAGCAGGGGGTTACCTGCATTGGTTCTGGAAAGGGGGGGGGGGGTATTCATGAGGCGCGCCAACGCTCTTATTCTAAGGTGCTGCCAGGACCCCGATACAAATAGGAGCGCTTCACCACGTCAAGCGGGGTATGTTTATGTAGCACTATATAAATGATGAAATGAGACCGCACTGAAAGCGCTTATGCCTCGCAAAAGAGTAAGCAAAGCGCTATAAAATGCTCATACAAGGGCGCGCATGAGTGCACAATCAACGCACGTGTGTCATGCGCATATGTGGCAGGTATGACCCTTTGACACACACTGATGTTTGCTGTCGCCTCGATTTCCTGCATTTGCGCGAGATATATCTCCCGAAGGCTCGGTACTGTAACCAGAAACACGGCCCACTTTGAAAGACCACCCCGTCGAGCCCTGTAACCTATTCCCAGAGGTCTGAATTGCACTTCACCCCTATTTAAAGCTCCGAGCCACGTGGCAGAGCATGTCTAGAAGCAGCCCCTCTCCCCCCCCCCCCCCCCCCACTCCACCCCCACTCCTCCGCATCACTACCACAAACTGAGGTACTCTGTTTGAGGCATGGAATTCCGCCCTCCCATAAATCTCCCATTCAAGTCTTATTACCCCGGCTCCTCTTTCACCCGAGGCAGCGGTCACTTTGAAATATTTCGCAACAGAATGTTCGATGGCCACGTCCAGTGATTCCCTCCTCATAGGAGGTGAAAACTCGCCCCCTCGGAATTGAAATATGCTAATAAAATACGGTAATTGTTCGGTAATGTTTACTGTACGCACACACCGCGTGCTCCCTGGCAAGAGTTTCGAACACCCCCATTGACTTTCGTGCGTAATTCGATCCAGCCACTCATAAAATCTCATTCCAGAAAACCAAGGCAGGCCATTAGTACTCTCTATAGATGTCCTTGATTTAATGAAACAAAATTCTAACTCGAAGGAAGCCTTTTGAAACATTTACCAGGAACCGCATTGGGGCCCTGCAACCTGGAGTAGAGGATTTTTGAAATGCAAACGCAATAAATGTCCTTTTTAGAGTACCATCGTAGGTTGCATCGTTAAGGTTTTTTATGCTTCAGACCATAAAACTGCTGTTTTGCAGGAGACAACAGAAATGTAACTTTTACTATACATTTCCCACTTTGGCACACTACTAGATCAGCACAATAATTTACTAATGGTTTGAATATGCAACAGTGACACTAGATCTTCTGTCATTGATCGGTTTAGGTTCTTAAGACACCATACATGAATTGTATAACTTTTCCTTTCACTCAGGCATTCATTTATCCACTGACTAACTCATTCTTACATCCACTTGAACAACCACAATAAAGCGCGCGCACACACACACACACACACACTCTCTCTCTCTCAACAATATATGCAAGATAAATTAAAAGAATACAAGTAGAAAAAATCTCCAGCTGCCTAAACATAGAGGGCATATGCCTGCACCTGCAAAATTAAACATAGGAGTGTGTGGCAATCTTGCAACGGTGTTGTACATAGTGTCTAATTGTTTTTAAGTTTCAGCATGTCTGTAACTTAAAGAACCAGCGTGTTGGGCATCTTGGAGCGGTAAAACAATTATACGCAATAGCTAATACCATTCCATGATGGTCGCTTTGTTTAGAGACAGTGACCGTGCATTAAGCGGTGCACTGTAGATGAAAGGAACGGCAAGCAAGCAGCCCATGGCCACTGTCTGAGCAGCTGGAGTGTGCGCTAAAGCATTGGCAAAGGCAATAGGTCTGGCTTCAACTGTGTCTTTAATATGGCAATACTGAATACATTATAAATTTCACAAAAGAATGGTAATGTATGAATGTTTTTAGGTTACAGGTGTAAAGGTGCTTACACCAGAATTAGGTGTGTCACATAATGGTGCTTGCAGCATTTTGGAAAACATATTGTATTCAATACATACTCCATACATTTAGAAAGAGGATTCAGGTCATTCTTCTTCGGCTCAATACACTGTTAAACGCATTGTGGATCATCACACAGTAGCATTTTATTCTCATGTCTTTCTGTCATCTTAGATGTGGCCTTTTGCTTTTTGTGGAAAGCATGAGGAACTATTTTGTATATGAAAAGCAGACCGGTCATCCCACATTTAGGGCCAGATGTACGAAAGGATTTTACACATTCTGTGTCTATGGGAAAAAGCTTTCGTACATATGGCCCTTAATTCTCTATCTCATTCATGGATTGTATCTACACATTTTTTTTTTGCTTTACACTACAGCAGGATTTTTATATTTACTTTTGTCATTAGTGGGTTAGGAGACATCAGACTTCCCATAACACAAAGAAGTAAAAGGCCGATACTCATTTTACCTGAAGTGCCATGAGGTTAGTACCGGCAACCAAGCTGAAAACAGGAATGCTGCAGTCTTAAAATACAGTCAGCCGGGGGGGGGCTTTTTGCTTTAGGGCTTGGGGGCTGCTCCCCTCTGAAATTCCTATATCTTTTCTGCAAAATATATTTGGAAGAAAGAGCCCTTTTTTTTGGTGGTCACTCCCACACTTTTGCTCTAGATGCTGTTGGTTATGCCTCTGACAGTGCACTGGAGCCTGCTAATCAGGTCAGCGTGCCAGTGCTCTCTCCCTAAATAGGTAAATTGTAATTGTATTTATATAGGGCTTACTACCCCCGATGAGGCATTAAAGTGCTTTTCGGCGAGTAACACGCTACTCCGGAACCCAGAAGGATTAGTAGTGGGTTAGTATAGGGGAATATGAGTACAGTATTAGTATAGTATAGGGAGGTATGATTTAATTTGAGCGGAGGACATGAGTCTGAAAGTTGGATTGAATAGAATAATGGAGGTATAGAGGAGGGAAGAATCCAGAAGTGTTAATTGGGAGATCATAGTAGCAAGATAAGGTTTGGGATGAGTAAAGGAGAGGTGGAGGAGGGAAGAGTCTGCAGAAAGGGATTGGGGAGATCATAGAAGCAAAATGGGGTTTGGGAAGAGTTAAGGGAGAGATAAATGAGGGAGAATTTAATAGGGTTGTTTGGGAGATCAAATTGAGGTTTGGGGTGATCCAGGAGGGATAGATTAGGGAAGAGTCTAGAAAGGGTTCTTTTGGAAGTAGTAGAATGGGTTTGGGATGAGTCAGAGAGTGGAGATAGAAGATAAATTGATAGAGGTATAGGGTGATAGTGAGACAGAATAAAGCTTTCGAGAGAAAACTTCTTTTCCTCTTGTTCATTTGGACTAAAGCAATAAATATATAGATACATAATTACATAGTAAGGGAATATGTGTGTAAGGAATATATTATATTAAGATTTAAGTTGTAAGGTATAAACACAGAGTTTTAAGAGTTGCAGTATTTGAAGTTAGTTTATCTGTGTACTTTTATAACATTATTTTATCTTCCCTCAATGTTTCAATAGCGGAATGCTTGTAGATAATAGTTAAGATAATATTTACCTATTGTGATAGATAAAATAAAAACCAAGACTCTTAAGCATCTAATCAAACAACTTATATATGAACTATGCAGTGACTTATGAACATGTTAGGCGTACAATGATATACACATATATATATATATACATGCATTCATACATATATATTGCATATATATATTGCATATATATTGCATAGTTCATATATAAGTTGTTTGATTAGATGCTTTAGAGTCTCGGTTTTTATTTTATCTATTGCAGTAGGTAAAAAAATAATATATATATATGTATATATATATATATATATATGTATATATATATATATATATATAAAATCATACATACATCTACACATACATATATACATTTAACAGTAAATAAAATATCTATTTGTTAAAACAGGCGTAAGGTTTATGTATTTATTTTAATATAAAATAGTTATACCTATGTATACAAAGAAATACACATATCTAGAAATACATATAACAAAATTATAAGTGTTTACTTATACAAGGATATGTAGTCCATTACTGTTTGAGTATAGTGGTTATGTAGGAAAGAGCCAACTCTTGAGTAGTCTTCTGCATATAGGATAGTTATCAGTGGATCTTATATTTGTGGGTAATGAATTTCATAGTTTGGCCGCTTGAACAGAGAAAGATGTACCATCTATTGTCTTTTTCTTCTATGGTGGTGTTTTGTGGCAAGGTGACAATCTTGAACTGAGGTTTCTTTTATGAATGTATTTTGTGATTTTATTCCTGATGAAAAGTGGTCTTGTTCCATGTATTGCTTTGTGGGGGATACAAAGCAGCTTGAAGGTGGATGATTTTCTGGCAACTGGTGACCAATGTCAAATTGGTATCCTCAATTGGCAAGTACTTTATTCCCTTATAAATTCTTAGTATATGGTACTAGTGGTACCCAGGGCATGGGTGTTAAAGGGGTCACCAGGGCCTGAAGCATTTGTTTTGCCACCCTGAGAGACCCAAGTAAACTACTGACAGTAGGTCTGTCATTGCAGATTGCAGGAGCTGTGTAAACTGCTCAAACTCAACTGTGCCCATACCATGTGTGACACAGCCAGAGCACTATCTTTAATATATGTCAGTCACCCCTAAGGAAGGCCTCCTGAGCCCAGAAGGCAGGATACATTATATTAATGGTGTGAACATATAAGTACAAGCTGCTATGTCCCTATAGTTACCTTTTCCATGGAAGGCTACTATAAGTGAACGGTTGATAGGACAACATGGGCTGGCACCCGGGCAAACCCAAGGTCGCCAGCTCCATTATGGTACCACCGAAATGGGTCATGTTTGGTATCAAACAACGTGCCTTCTCACACCCCTGACACAAATCTTGTGTTGAGGTTGATGTGGCATGGACCCAGAGAGCAACCTCTAAGTTGCCTTAGTTTTCCTGTGCTTTGGCTGCCAGCTTGCAGCTGCTGCAGCCAAGACAGGATTCTGACCCTCTGAGCAGAAGTGTGAACACTCCCAATAGTCAGGACAATGGCCTGGACAGGAAGGAGGTCACACCGCCCTCCCTTCCAGGAAGGCAAGTGAAGTGGCACATCAAGGCGGTGAGCTTCAAAGGCCACACTTCCTCTGATGTGCAAGCAGGTTGTCACCCAGTGGAGAACAAAGCCACCCCTGCCCGGCCACATTTGAACCTTGGTAGACAGGAAAGCCAGTTAGGAGGCGTACACCTACAGAAGGCTAGCCACACCTCTAGGGTGGGCAGCCAGGTCTGTTCGGCCAAGGAAGACTTCTGCCATCTTGAAAAGTGGCAAAATGGAGGGTTCTGAGTAGAAAAGGTGCCACAACCCACTGGATGTGGTCACCTCAAGGGCGGAATAGCTGCTAGGGCTAGTAGCCCATTAGCTACTTGCACCCATACTCCTAACCCCTCTAAATCAAGGATTTAAGGAGCACCCTTGGCACCAGAACCTCAGATCTGCAACAGCTTGCAAAGAAAAGACAAGAGGAGACCCGCATCAATGACAACAGGAACCTGCACAAACCAAAGGTATGAAACCTTAAACCTGTGGCAACCTTCCTGCAACTGCTTGACTGTGGCTAGTCCTGGACCATAGATCAGTTCCCCCAGCAAGGGGGGACCCTCTGTGAGCCAAAGGCAAGACCAGACTCCTTTAGGCTAATGGCAGCAGTCCCCTGCTCACTGCAGGTAAAAATCACCTACCAGAACCAAAGAAGCGATGGCCATCAAGCCCTCTGAGGTATTGCCAAGGTGACACCGCAACACATGTATGTGATGTCACCAGTGGCTCAGTAGTCAAGCTTTTGCATCTGTTTCCTTTCATGCACCATCTCAGTGGTAAAGCCAGCAACCGCAGTTCCCGTTCAGCACTACGAATAGCCAAGCACATCTCTGCACCCGAGCTAGGTGGAACTAGGTGGAACTAGGTGGAGCTGTTCTGCCTGTGATCTGTGATCCAGGGCCCACACAAGCTTAACCCCTAGTAGGCTCCCCCAAACTCAACCTGCAATTTGACTTGTAGTGTCACAAGTACTATTTTTCAGCACCCACTGCTCCCTCACTCAGCACCAAGGACAGCTCGGACAACTGCAGCTGAGCCCCACAAGCCAGGTAAAATTGGTCCGACTGTTGCAGTTTGGTCCTGGGACTTACACAACCTTAACTACCAGTGGGTTCCTCCGAACTCACCCAGCAAGTGACTGAGGGGCAGATTTAAGAGCCCCTAGTGCCTCCTTCTGCCACATTAGTGCCATTTTTTTTTACGCTAATGTGGCCCAACGAGGCCAAGATTGCAGTGCCAGATTTACAAAGTGGCACAATGCAAGCATTGCGCCACTTTGTAACCTGTTGTGCTATGTTATTCCACCGTCAGGCATAATGTATACAGATGTTCCCCAGTGGGGGGGGGGCAAAAAAATAGCACAAAAAAATCTAAGAGATTTCTTTGCATCATTTCTTCCGGCACTTTTAACGCCTGCTCAAAGCAGGCGTTAAAAAGAGGCACCGCATTGTTTACAGTGGGCCTCAATGAGCTTTGCAGGATTAGCGTCAACATTTTTGATGCCAATCCTGCAGAACTCCGAACTAGCATAAAAAATTCTGCCAATAGTTTCCTAACTACCGCCATGGCGCACTGCATCTTAGATACGGCGCACACATTGTGGCGTTAGGGGGCGCTAAGGGGCGCAAGAAAATTGGCGCTGCACTGGGTGCAGCGCCACTTTTCTTAAATCAGGCCCGAGTGTCACAAGTGATTTTCCGCATTGACCGCAAAGGGAAAAGTTTGACAGCTTGAGCTGCATTGAATTATTTTTCCTTTGAAAATCCATTACTTTGGCTATAATTATCTGACTTACTCTGTTTTGATGTCTAAATTAATATAAAGATCTGCTTTATTTTTATAAGTTGGTCTCAGGTTTCTTTCAAGCCATGTCAATTACATATCATCCATGTTGGTACTCTGAAATCCTTAACACATGTTCCTCTAGTAAAGCTTGACTGTTCTTTGTCACACTACCAGGACTGAGCTGGAAATTTATCATTGTGAATCCTAAGGACCATCTTTGGGGTATTGTGAGAGTATTGCATAGTGAAGCGTAGCCAGCCCCACTGCATAATACTCCACTTTCCTACAATATTCAATACATTGATTTAGTTAGCGATACATTCTGAGATCATATCTCTAAATAAATTGATATGTTTAAGTCTGAGATGCCTGTCCTAGGCTGCCTGCCCACCTTGCTATGAACAAGGAGCTGGAAGCCAGGCAGTAAATCAGCTTTCTTCAGTGTGACACATGACACAGGGATTAACTTTCTAAAGCCCTTCAGTGTCATGGGAGTCTTTGGTGATATCCACGGGAAGCTAGTGACGCTGCCAGAATCATGGTTTCAGGCGTTGCAGGCTACATCCATGCACGAGACAAGACATCATTCACAGGCATCGATCCCATCCTTTCCCATTTGACACAGGGTAGGACTGGATGCGAGCACAGTAAGTGAGATTTGGAACCCTTTTCCTCTATGTTGGTAGATATTAATGCTAAACTTGTATTAGGTATATTGTGCTGAGACACATGGGGTCTCATTTACGAGGTTTTGGCGCAAGGCAGCGCTGCAGGGAATCTTGCGGCACTGCCTTGCTTCAAAAGAAAAGGGCAGAATGCAACACACATAGAAAAAGGAAAAAACAAGGAGAAATAAAGGTATTTCTCTTAGTTGCGCCTCTTTTACACCTCCCCTTGGGAGGCATTGGCTTTCGACGCATTCCCTGGTTTACAAAATCTTTTAAATCTGGGAATGCATCAAATCCATGGGCGATGTGTGGGAACATCCATCGTAACACCCATGGAACGCCTCTTTGACTCAAAGTAAGGCAATGCAGCAACTTGCGTTGCATTGCCTTACTATGTATCTACAAGGCCATTAAATGCAACGCAAAGTGGCTTTGCATGGCCTTGTAGATATGTGTCTGCAGCCTGCACCAGTGGTGCATCAAAAGAATAAAAAAAAGTGACACACCTGTGGTGCAAGCCGCTTGTAAATGAGGCTCCTGGTCACAATGACCACCACCACTGTGACACCCCAGGCCGTGGCGTCAGTCGCTTGCCCCTTTAGGAGTGGAGCTGCTGTATTTGTTCCCCAGTAAAGTTGATCCAAAAGTTGGGATGGGCTTTTGTGCCCTGGTGAAGGTGATCCAAATATCCTCAGATTTTGAGGTAATCAAGTGGAAAGGGAGAAATATGTCCATACACTGTCCTGATTTATGGAATACCATAAACATTTATTTCAAAACCAATAAATGCTATCAGTATGCATGCCTATAATGTGGCGGACATACATAAAGTCCTGGTTTATTTAGATTGTTTGGTGCAGTGGTTCTAGAATGTTTTATTGCCACTCTGGACATATTTGATTTTAAATAAAGACGCTGTAGCATGTTAGATGTTTGTGGTTGTGTAATTCTGGGGACCTGGCTCTGTCTTATGGCATTAAAACAGACATTAAAATGGGTCCTGCTCGGACCCTGTATTCATTAACATTAATGCCAAAAACACCAATTGATTACCAAACAATGAATGTTAAAAACGTTAGGGGAAGACATGTTAGTGATTTAGGGCCAGATGTAGCAACAAACCAAATTGCGAGTTGCAATTTGCGAGTCCATCCGACTCGCAAATTGCAACTCGCAATTTGGTATGCAGTACGGTGTCTCAGACACCGACTGCGACTCGCTATGGGGTCGCAATGACCCACCTCATGAATATTCATGAGGTGGGTCGCAAATTGCGGCCCCACAGCGAGTATAGGCACTCGCAAACATGGAGGCCTGCTGTCGTCAGCAGACCTCCATGTTCGTGACTGCTTTTAAATAAAGCAGTTTTTTTTTTTTTAAAGTGTAGCCCGTTTTCCTTACAGGAAAACGAGCTGCACTTAAAAAAAAACCGAAACCTTTAGTTTCTGTATTTTTTCAGGGCAGGGAGTGGTCCCTTGGACCACTCCCTGCCCTGAAAAAATATTTTTGGGTCCAGTCACAAACTGGAAGGGGTCCCAAGGGGACCCCTTCCAATTTGCGAGTGGGTTACCATCCACTTGAAGTGGATGGTAACTGCGATGCCATTTGCGACCGCGTACGCGGTCGCAAATGGTATTGCATCCCACTGCGAGTCGCAAATAGGAAGGGAACACCCCTTCCTATTTGCGAGTCGGAAATGCATTTTGCAAGTCGGTTCCGACTCGCAAAATGCATTTCTGCATAGGAAACTGCGTTTTGCGACTCGCAAACGGCAACTTTTGCCGTTTGCGAGTCACAAACAGTTTCCTACATCTGGCCCTTAGTTCCTGTTTCTATTTCACTTGATTTACCTAATCTTGCATTTGCCTTGAGCGTTAGCTATTTAAATAATATTATGTTTTTCTTTTTTCTTCCATCTTACTAATCTTGTATAGTGCATATTTTGAACTAAGTTGCACCAGGTGTTTATGATAGGCCAAAATGGAGACCTCTGGTGCTGAGGCTGAAGGCAGTGCAAGCTTGTCATAGTGCCTATCAGTGGTTTGGCCTCCCTGCAGAGTACATAAAGCAATGGTCACTTACTCAGGGCTCAAAAAATCTACTCGACCACTCGCTTGAGTTTTATTTTATGAGGTCAAGCTATTTTTAGACCCTACTCAGCCCTTCTGCCAGTGGACAAAGAACAGGTGAACTGAATTAGCACTTAAGATGCCTTTAAATCTTATTCTTGTTACATTTGCTCTTTGTTCAGAGACAGAGGTCAAAAGTTAGTTTGTCTTCTTGTAATGCAAATAACTTTCCTTGTGACTGCAGAGTTCCAGGATTTTGTAAGGTGAACTCTCTGGCCTATGTGAAATGAAAGGCTTTTGGTATCATAACTAAGTCAACTTCACACACATTTCAAAATATATTAGAGGAGCTGTGAAAGACCATTTTTTCACTTCTGTGTAATGAAAAAATATTTTAATAGGATGAAAAAAGTCAGAACACTTTACTTGGTGATGTGCAAATGATAAATGTTTTCTGAAAACCAATTTTCACAGATTATTGTTAATACACTATACTGTATAGTTTTATCAGTAGAGTTGCAAGTTAGTGGAATGGTTTTTGAACATTTCTTGGAACTTTACTGTCTGTAAATGACAGTGCGCTACCACATTATGCTTTAGTGATATATTTATCAAAAGTGAGTGTTTAAACATAAACTGAGAAACACTGCTGTCCTGATGGCAAAGCTACTAGTAAACTAAGTGGCAAGTCATCATGGATCATGTGTACCCTATATGTGGGCTAGATTTATTATACATGGAGCAAACGTTTAGTGTATTTAATCAAACAAAAGAGGGTTCTTTTACAGCAGAAATGCTGAACTTACATATTTGAAGGTGCACTCATATGTGAGAATGAAGAAAAAAGGTGTCTGTACAATGCAATATTTGTCTAGGATCACACAATTTGAGACCCGTTTCTGGGTCAAGTACATTACAGTTAGGTCAAGTGGATTTACATTACAGTTAGGTTGAGTGGAATATTCAAGCTACTCAACCTGCAGGTCTAGTAACATTTTAATTCTTTTTCGAGACCTGCTTATTCCAGTTGCAATGGAAATTTGTGTAAATGTGTGTGAAGAGTGTACTTAGTTTTCAAAATATTGACAAGTTGAAAGTAAAATAAAAGAAAAGAAAGTGCTTACATGTGAGTGAGTGCCCTGTATGTTTGGAGGTGGTGAAGTGGAGGAGATGCGAGGAAGTAAATTCAGGAGAGAGTGAAAAAAGGTTGCAGAAGAGGAAAGAGATGAAGTTTAGATATGCAGATGGGTGATATATGGAGAGATTAAGGGCATATGTGTCTAACATTAAATGCACATAACTGGAATCCAATACCCCTTCCACAGGTGTCCATAATATTTAGTTCACATTTTCAGAATTGAAACATTTTCAATATTCATTCTTAAACAGCTAAAAAACATTGACAAAGCCAATAGTTCTGGCAGGTTTTAGATGTTTGTCATTTGTTGTGATATATATGTAGACAAAATAACAGAAAGTTCAGAGAGAATCTAAAATACCGATTGAGTGCCTTACAATGGGAATCATAAGCATTCATTTTACATATTTAAGCCATACCCCTTTTAGAGACCTCCACTATTTTCATCCAATTTAAAGCCCTGTCTACACATATTTCTGAATGACTGGTTGCAGCCAGGAACTGTGGGTGCTTTCCCAAGCCTGGTTAGAACATTTTCTTCCAAAGTCAGTGCCACCCGCAGTGCAAGACACTGGGCAAGCACACTCTTTATAGTGCCCGAAGTTGTCACACTGTCCAGTTTACACATTACATTAACTGTTGAACGTACTGTTTTTAATATCTTTAAATATTTTAAAATTACATGTTCACAATTTCTTTATAAACCTTCATGCTTTCTCACTAAATTCTTTATTAAAATCTGCTTTCAAATGAACCACATGGCAATCTTTTTTTCACATTTTTCTCAGGGGGAGGATCCCACCCAAACCCCGCGTTTGTTCATTGAGCTCGCTTTTCTCACTTCATAAAAATCGTACCCAACTTTTATGCCCCATTACATTCAAATGTCCCTAGCTGCAGTTGCAGTCAGAAGATATCCTCAAAGAGAATACAATTGCTTGAGAGTGTAATTTGCACTGTATAGCCAAAAGATGTTCTCATAGAATATAGTGGCAGTGGATAGCTGTATTTTTGATATACAACAGACTGGTGTGTTTATAGACGAAGACAGGTATGCACATATAAATTATAATAATATAAGGGGGAGAGAGAACCAGAGCTGTGCTAAACAGTCTCACATAAATGATGAATGCCAAAGGAGGGAACAAGGGTTCATAATATTCAGAGAATGGCAGTACTTTCTGAGTGTCACAGATCTTCCTGGGTGAATACTTAAAGGTTACTCAAGTTCAACCTTTCCTTGCATTCTGTTATTTGCAATCTTTTATTAATAACTATACATAGGAATTTCATTACCATACCAAAAAGAAAATAAGTTGGGCATTCTGGTACATAGGCTTCGGAAGATGCAACCTTACTATTTATTTTCTGTAAATGCGAAAACATACTTGAACCATACAAAACAAAGGCATGAGTGTGTAGTGACAATGAGGCATGGCTTAACGCTAATGGAGGAGGAAGCCTGTCCGGGTGTTTCCCCACCCCCTTCCATCCTGACTCCCAGAGCGCTCCCCTGATCTCCCGGGGGGACAAACGGGCAGCTAACGGCCCCCGAGGGAAATGAGAGATCCCTAACCTACGTTGCAACAAGGTAAGCAGCAGAATCGGTGGGAGCGGCGGAGGCGGGCTACGAGTAAGATGGTGGCCATGGCCCGGTGAAGGGATGGAGGACGACCCAGGAAACAGGCAATGGGAAGCTAGCCCTGACGGTTGGAGGAACGTGGCTCCCGATCACACCTCTCCCATAGGGGTGGGAGATTCCCGCTGAAAGATGCCCTAGCGACTATATAACCCTGGCGATGAGGTGGAGTGTGGGAAGAGTTTTCCCCGTGGAGAAGACGACCTGAACGCAGTGTGCAGAATGAGAGGCGAGGGTCCATTCTGCGTATAGCAGTAAGACGAAGCTGCTGCATAAGACAGCAGCACAATGCTGCAACGAGGGCAGATGGGGCATCTAACAACCCCTGTGAGAGATGAGCGATTCCTAACTGCTGCTGCAACAGGACAAGCAGCAGAACTGGTGAGAACTGCGGACACAGGGCAGCGCGCAAGATGGCGGCTGCAGCCTGCTGACAACACAAGGTCGCTTCGAGCAGCAGGCAGTAAGGAGATAGCCCTGGAGATCGGCAGAATGTGACTCCTGATTGCACCTCTCCTCTAGCGATGGGGAGCTCCGGCCCAAAGACACCCTAGCGACAAGGTGGAGTGAGAGAGGGCCTTGGGGAGAAGAGGGCCTGGATGCCACGTGCGAGGTGCAAGAAGTGGACTGTTTCACTCACAGAAGTGATACTGGGCTGCTGCACACAGCAGTGATGGGCGAGAAGTGCCTGAAATCAGCAAAGGAAAATCGAGGTGGGGGCCTTCCCAGTGGCCGGGTACTGGAGTCGAGAATTGGGCGGCAGCGAAGAGGTGTCTGATCCACAGGACCTTAGGAGGGCGCTTGGAGGTGGACTTGACTGATGAGAACTCTGGAGGACCCACTGACGTATAAACCTGATGACATGGGCCCGGGCCCCCTGGAAAGCACATGGCACCGGGCACTTTGTGGACACAAACACGATAACTGAGCGAACGCACACAAAAGTGGGCCCCCGGGAAATCCGCTGAGGGTGCAGTCATGGCAACATACCGATAACATCCCACGAGGGGATCCATAACCCATACCATACCACAGGACTAATCGATCCGACTCGGGGGTCCCGGGTGGAGGGAGCCAAGCGGAGCTGGGATCTGGCATTGCGGCCAAACCGGGGACAGGGCATGGGGAAAACAGAATGCAAAAGGGATCCAGAGGTGAGGGAGGAAGTAACTGCAGGTTCCCCAATTCCACACCCGGAGATTAAAAGACCTCATGCCATGAATGGCCCAGAAAACCCTACCCTCCAGAACATCCTGCAGGCAATCACGACCTCTTG
This sequence comes from Pleurodeles waltl, assembly GCF_031143425.1. Lineage (NCBI taxonomy): Eukaryota > Metazoa > Chordata > Amphibia > Caudata > Salamandridae > Pleurodeles > Pleurodeles waltl. Next base: position 180,761,478 of record NC_090438.1, read on the forward strand.
TGAAGCCCTAGAGGGGAAGATTGATGCATTGTCGACAGACCTGACCATACCAGGTGCTGATCACCCCTGAATGGCGGAAAGAGTATCTACCTCGGAGAAACAAATCAAAGAGGTCCTACCAGTGGTAAACGATTCAACCAATAAACTGCAAAAGTTAGAGGGGCAAATTCACGCTTTGGAACTGAGGGCCGAGGACCTAGAAAATAGATCATGGAGGAATATTATTTGCATAATTGGTTTATTGGAGCGAATATAGAAGAATAATATGGTCGACTTCCTAGAACATTGGCTCCTGGAGACAGTAGCAGAAGATGGTCTTTCCCCCTTTTTTGCCTTTGAGAGGGCACATAGGGACCCAGCACGCACTCCCTCACCGGGGGCCCCGCCATATCCAGTTGTCACAAGGTTGTTACACTCTAGAGACAGAGGAAAAACGGTGACTGCACAGTGGAGAATAGCACAGTCCACCTATTCCCAGATTTTTCACAAAAGTGCAGAAACGGAGAGCCACTTTTCGTGAGGCGAAGCAAAAGTTGAGGCAAATTAACATACAATATGTAATGGTGTTTCCAGCCTGCTTGCGCATCATAACGAAAATAAATACACAAACCTTTCACTCTTCAGAAGAGGTCTTGCAATGGATAGACACCTGCGAGGCGAATGGACTAGATACCAAAAAAAGTGGCAGTCCACAACAACAGCAAAGACGCCCCCGACATAGACTCCTTCATAAACCGACTGCCCCTTCCTAAATGGAAGTCCAACAGGAAAGCCAGAAAGTGATGGGAGCAGTGGCCTCCCTGAACGGCCGGGCTATGGGCTCATTCCCAATGATCGGAGAAGAGATGGACCAAGCGAGCTCGGATCGAGACTCTGTCATCACACGACTATATGAGGAGACCAGACCAGAAATGACATCAGGGACTTCTGACTGCATAATCTGACTCTCTCTCCTTTGAAAATGTTGAAACCTGAACCACTGTGTGGGTACGATGGTGCATTAACACAATGAGCTCCCCTGGGGCAACAGAGGATGGATGGAGGAGATGTTGACCAAGAATGCCAAGGACAGCTGAAACTATGGAGAACGTACGATGGGGGGGGGGCAGGATACTGACGGTGAAGTGGCACTACTGAAACGACTCAAATAGCCGGCCTCTGACTTTGTAAGCACGTTTAATGAATTTATAGTTTGGATGAGGGACAGTTGTCTTTTTGCCCTGGGGAAGGGTAGCTGGGAAATGGTTTGTTAGACTGTCTCTATAGGGGATCATGAATCTACTGCATCTGAAAGAACACATATAGACCTGTGGTGGGTCACGTTTCAACTGATGGAAAAGAGGCGGGGAAGAGGGATACAGAGGAATTTAGGATTAAGGCCAAACAGTGATTACACCTGAGAAATATAAGTTTATATCATGGAATGTCCAGGGAATGCATACGATGTCAAAAAGGTATAAAGTCTTCTCCTATTTCCAACAATGGGGCGCACATGTGGCTATGCTCCAAGAAACACATGACACTAAAAGAAGGAAGGGCTATACAGAAACATTTGAGAGGACGAGTCTTTTACACCACGTACTCAGCTTTCGTCAGTGGAACTTTGATCTGGGTGAGGGCTGGGGTCCTGTTCCAACCACTTGAAAGGGCCCTATGTGGCAGTGAGGGGTAGACTCGAAGGCTGTGATTTAGCTCTGGTCAGTCTCTACTCGCCCAATACGGACCGAGGTTTGTTTTTTTGCCAGACTTACTGACAGATTGGCTCCACTTCTAATACACACAATAGTGTTGGGCGGAGATTTTAACTGCGTGGCGGATCCAGATATAGATCGTTCACATCCTCCACTGAAAGACCTCCCAATAACAAGGGTAGCACGGAGGTTTACAACCTGGCAGGCACAGTGGGGGCTCATAGATGCATGGCGAAGATCACACACTCAAGGCTACTCATATTTTTCACACTTGTATGACTTACAGATACGTCTGGACTCCTTTCTCTGGACCCCTGAGGTATTCACAACCATTAATAATGCCAAATACTTGGCCCGTACCATATAGGATTATAACCCCATGTTAATGTCAGTGGGGTGGAGCAGCCCTCTTCCTAGTATTCCAACGTGGAAACTGAAATCCGAATCTTTAGAAGACCCCTGTTACCGGGAAGCAGTGAGACATCATATTACTAATTTCTGTACTCATAATGCAGACCCAGCTAGCAGCTCCTTAGTTGAGTGGGATGCTTTCAAGGCGGTTTTGAGGGGGAGATGTATAGCAGAGTTGGTAGGGGTGAGGCGTACACTATTTAAAGACACAGTAGAGTCAGAAGATAAATTAAGGGAAGATGAAAAGAATAGGCCAGGAAACCCTGATCTCCAACAGAAAATACTAGAACTGAAAGAGATAGTAGCGTGCAAAGTGGAAAAACGTTGTTGCTTTGATTACAAGAATTACATTTTGAGGGCTCACACAGAGAGCGATAAATCGGGTAGAATGCTTGCGTGGTTAGCATCACCTACCAAGATGGGGACAATCATTATGGTGATACATACAGACGTGGGGCAGACTTTACAAACAGGAGGAGATTAACACACATTTCTTGAAATACTATGAAAGACTATATAAAAGCGCTCACTACTGGGAAGTGGAGACCACCCGAGCCTGTATGGACCAGGTGCCACTTGCGGTGCTCTCTCAGGAAACTGCTAAAAAGCTGGGAGGAGATATCACACTGCTAGAGGTCAGAAGTGCCATCAAGGAATTAGCTAGGGGAAAGACACTGGGAACAGATGGCTTCCCTGTCAAATTTTATGCCACATATTCAGACCTATTGCCCCACGACTTTTAGCCCTTTATAAAGCGGCAAGAGAACAAGGAACTTTGCCGGCCACAATACAGGAAGCGTTGGTAGTGCCCCTGTTAAAGCCCGGCAAGACCCCAACTGAGTGCGGTGCATATAGACCATTGTCTGTGCTGAATCTGGACTATAACAGTCTTAGCAAAATTCTGGCAATGCGGCTCCTCCCACATATGAAACATTTAGTGCATCCAGATCAGGCGGGATTCATCACAGGACGGAGCATGGCTGGTAACATCTGTAAACTACTGGCAGTCCTGACGGACCCTTCCTATGAAAAGGCAGAGATGGGGATCTTGGCAGTAGATATCGCCAAAAGCCTTTGACAGTCTCGAATGGAGCTTCCTTCACGCCGTAATGGCAAAAATGGGAGATGACTATGTGATGTGGGTGAAGCTGCTATATGGTGCCCCGGTCAAGCAGGGTACTAGACAAGGATGCCCCTTATCTCCACTATTGTTTGTGATCGCCATAGAACCTTTGGCGGCCCTGGCTTGGAAGGGAGATGAGGGGCAGGGAATGTATGCTGGGGACACGTGGCACCATATAGCTTTATATGCAGATGACTTGATTATCTTCTTAGGCAATATGAGGAGAGATCTGCCTAAGGCACAGCTCCTATTATCCAGTTTTGGTGCCCTATTGGGACTCAGAGTGAATTGGCAGAAGTCCCACCTTTTCTCCTTGGGACATGCAGGGGTGGCACCCCGGATCTGAACGCATTACTAATGGAACTTCACTGTATCACATATTTGGGTGTCACAATATACCACAACATATGTGACATCCTGGATGCCTATGTTGTTCGTGCTATCCAAGCTACCTAAACAAATATGACCTTCTGGCAGGCGCTGCTTTTATCACTGGCCGGTAGAGTAGCACTTCTGAAAATGATAGCGCTGCTGAGTCTGTTGTACTATTTTTCAGTACTTCCAGTGTGGATACCTAGATCCACCTTTAGGGAGTTAGATACTCTGGTAATATCATTCATGTGGGGGGGGGGGAATCGGAAATAGGTGGCCCTGTCTAAATTGAAAAGGCAGTAGACGGACGGGGGATTGGCAGTCCCTGATTACAAATCTTATTATCTCACAGCACAACTCCAATGGTTCGCACAATGGTTAGTGATCAGATATACCCCCGTAGCCCTGGTGAAATCATTCACACCTGCCCTAATGAGACTGGTGGGAGTCCTGTTAGGAATTCAGCAACCCACGAGGGAGGATATGCCAGAATTGAAGGTACTCAATCAGTGCTAGACACGCTATATACATAAAACTAAGATCAAAACTCCTTACTCACCTGACTTTCCTTTACTGTTCTTACAGACTTTGCTGCATGCGAATAACTGGGAAGAATTAAATATTTGGAAAACAGCAGTGGGAGGCAAATGTCAGTGATCTTTTTAGAGATGGCACTCTAATCCCTTTTGATGATCTCAGAGCAGAGTTTGATTTACCAAGACGACATTTTCTGTTATATGGCTTGGTCACGGCAATCATGCGACAACATTTGGGGGCAGGCTTAGTGGAGCCTATTGCGCAGGCCACCAGTACCTACCTGACGGTATCATCGGGCACATATAGGGCAGTCACAAATGTATAAAATAGAATACAAGCTGCCTTGACCATGCCCTTGGAGTGGTTGAAATTCCAAAGGGAGGAAGATCTGGGAGATCACATACCAGATAACTCCTGGAAAATTATATTAGAAAGCATTCTCAAGGTCTCGAGAAACACTAGATTTAAGTTAGTGAACTTTTTCATATTACATACAGCATACATGACACCGGGGCAGATCTACCAACATTTTAATACAACAGGGACGAAGTGCCCATGATGTGGAACACTGAGGGCGGAATTTAAAGACATGTTCTGGGATTGCCCACGGTTGGGGACATACTGGGAAGAGGTGACTTAAATGGTAGCTGACATCATAGATAAAGAGGTCCCTTGCTCGCCAGGCCATTGCCTACTGGGTTGGTTCCTGCACACCCCTAAAATGAAGGCAACTGGCAGATTCCAGGACCTAGCCTACACTCTGGCCAAGAGAGAGTTTACCATGAACTGGAAAAACCCACATGGTTCGAAGGTAGCTAGATGGTACAGGGAACTGGAGAACTGGACAGTATGTGAGGGGGACGCTCTTCTTCGAGAGACTAAGAGGGGGGTTGAGACCTCTGGATATGGCAAGGGCACGGGAGGCCATAGTAGATTGTATGAAAGAATTGACCCAGAGCACCCCGACCCTTCCCTGAATGGCTCACAGAATTAGGTTGTCATTATGAACACGGCGGTAACAACTGCCGTGTTCATGCTGGCGGTCAAAACACTGACAGCCAGCGACCCCGGAACCCTGCCGGCCACATTATGAACATTTCTGTGGACTGGCGGGCAGAAACATTGTTTCCTCCCGCTGGCTCACAGAAAGGCCTGGCCGGTACATTGACGGTCAATGCCTCTGTGTGGCAGGTGCAGTTGCACCCGTCGCGCAGATCAGACCTGCAGGACAGGGCTCTGCACCGGGGCCCCTGCACTGCCCATGCCCTGGAAAAGGCTGGTGGGAAATGAAACATTATCCGCAGGGTAGTGCCGCTACCCTGGCGGATAGTGTTTCAACTCACCACCAGGCAGCCTGACGGCGGGAGCCTGGCGGTGGGTGACGGCTGCCGATGGCGGCCCTCACCATGTTCATAATATGGCGGTTTGGCCCGCCATGCCGGCTGGCGGGTTCAGCCGCCAATGCCGGCATGGCGGGCCAAACCGCCATGTTCATAATGAGGGCCTTAATGCCTTCCCTAAAATATTAATGCCCTGGCTTGAGCAGTACACATACCTCCCCCGCCTAAGGAAAGATTAGCCTCAGATGACACACTAATACACCACATCCTATATACATTGGTCTTGACTCATTTGGGAGGGAGACGAGGGAGGGAATAAAGAAATTGGTTAGATGATACTTGTTTCTAACAATGTTTTTGGTTTGAGGCCATCACTGACAATATGCAGACCAATAGCTGTACATTGAAAATAACTGTACTGTTGATTATGAGGCGAACCTGTCAATAAAAATTTGTTTACAAACAAAAATGAGTGTGTAGTGACAAAGTATACATCTTGAGAAAATGCATACAGCACGGCCCTTCATCTACGTCCCTGTTTTCCACAACCTCAGAAAAATGCTGGAAAGCTGAACTGTCACTATGCTGTCTAAAGATGTCCTCATAAGAGAGTACAATGTAGATGAAAACATTGTTGCAGTGTAATGCAAACAGTTGTCCTCAGAGGAGAATATAAGGGTGCTTGAAAACTGAAGTTGTATAATACTGCCAACAGAAGTCATCACAGAGAAGTGGAAAGTAGATGGAAAACTGAAGTTGCTCTACACTACCAACACAGGTCCTTGCAGAAGAATACAATGTAAATGGAAAGCTTGTTGTACCCTAATACCAACAGAGGTCCTTACAGAAGAGTACAATGGAGACGGAGAAGGAAAGCTCTGGTTGCACTATGCTACCAGTATAGATCCTCGCAGAAGAGTGCAATGGAGATGGACAGCGTGTTGCACCATACTATTAACAGAGGTCCTCAGAGAAACATTTAATGGAGATGTCAAGCTGCAGTTACAATACACTACCAAAAGAGGTCATCACGGAAGAGTGCAATGCAGATGGAAAGATGCAGTTGTGCTATACTACCAACAGAGGTCCTCAACAGAAAAGTGCAGAGGTGGAAAGCTTGTAGCACAGTACTACGATCAGAGGTCCTAACAGAAGATTACAGTGTCATTACAGCCCTTCCTGGGTGTATGCTTACACTTTGGAAGAGAGAGTTATGCAAAAGACACACACCGTTGACATATCGAGAAAATACATACACCACTCACTACTTTGCACCTAGGTCAATGTTTCCACAAAACAATGCAATACGCATATTAACTTCTGCAAGATCACATTTGCCATGGATTGGCTTTCAAACTTTTCCTCTCTGTTTTAGGTATAAGAACGTGCACCCCATTGGAAAATGGCACCTGCACAACTATTCCAGGAATTTTTACACACAATGAATGCACATATCTGCATCAGAAAGATGTACAAGGGCTGTTAAGCTGCTTCAGTTCCTCAAGTTGCACTAGAGGTTCCTATGAAGTCAGAAACAGTTGCTTGAAATGTCAACTACAAGTTGAAGGGGTGAGGCTTCATCCTATAAATTTGCATATATACACTGTTGCTACTCTTTTGCCTTGTGTGTGTGTTTTTTTAAGGATAAATACATATTCCAAAGCAGTTTGATAAGGGTGAGTCAATATTACAACTTACACTAAATGCCTTGAATGTTATGGAGATAGATGATGACACCCTACTGCACATAGGGAGTAGCAGTGACTAGGAAGTACAAGTGTCTAAACAAAGTTCTATTCTAGGGGATCTATTTTAGATGTATGTGTTTATGTATGGGGTAAAGTACACTTACCCAAAGTGAAGGCTTACATTGGCTGAAGTGGGCTGGTCGGTTGACCTATACTTTCTGCTGTGGTGGGAGGGAGACCGCCACAGATTTGGACAGGCCAATAGTGAAAGAGTGTTAATTGAATGTCCCTATAAATGCATGTATTTTGGTATGTTATGTTTTCAAAAACATGAGGCTGGCACACACAGCAAAAGCTGTCTCTGGGCTATACCCAAAAAGAGAGGAAAGATGGAAATGAAGGAGAATGGCTAGAAGGAGAAAATGGAAAAATAGAGGACCTTCACACTTGCTCTGGCCCTGAATCACACCCATTCTTAGGCCAATCTGGACCTGGGATCAGAATAATGTCATGCAAAGGGCAAGGGAGCCAATGGCTGAAGTGGGCTTACCCATTACCCACTGCTGTATGGTATCCTGGATGGAAGCAGAGTGTACATGAATAATGACAGAAGACGGATGACCCAAAGGGCGTCTGTTTTTTTTGTGTGTGTGTTTGTGTGTGTGTGTGTTATTTTTCTCAGGCAGACATGTTTCGGCAAACATGCCTTTATTAATGCTAAGTGAAATAGATGTAACACTGACAATTGCTTTTTAAATGTCAAGGCTTTCTCCCATTGGAGGGTTGTACATGGGCATCAAGAGAGGACTCACACCATCCAAGTCCCAATTACAATGCTCTTTGGCTCTTATGTTGCATGACCAATTACAGTCTATCCCAAATGGTAGTACCAGCATTCTTCAATCAAACAATCTCCATATAGCTCAAATAACAGGATTCAGCCTTCCATTGGCACATTGTGACGTAGTCCAGTAACCAGGTATTATAATTATATGCACATGTTACAATAAACCAGCCTTCCGAAAAATCCCCCTCGGGATCAGAATGTTTCATCAGTCACTTGTGGCATAAGGAGCATGACACTCAATGCTGCACGCTCACTGCAGCACAATAAAAAGCCTTTTCACCTTAAAAAGGAATGGATTACGAACCTGTGAGTGCCCGTTTGTGTGTATATATATATATATATATATATATATATATATATATATATATATAAAAAACAAAGGTTACAGGGATCTTAAAGTTAGGTTCACATTTTACCCACACAAAAACATAGAAATTCAGCAGTTATAATTATACATATGTTAAGAAACTATAACTTGTGGCCTAAAGTTACTTAACGGCCCAAATTATAGTTTCTTCAGATAAGTATAACTATAATTGCTGAATTCCTATGGTTTTGTGTTTGGATTTTCAGTGAATTTCTATGTTTTTTTTAACGTAACATAATATATAATTACTGTACGGTAATACAAACACTGCCAGGCAAGGCCTTCGCCCACCCCCCCGCATGTACCCAACCCCACACTGCACGCGGTCTTTGGTGTGTAAGTGGGTGTATTTTTTTTTCATTGTGCTTCAGATCCACGGATTCTTTGCAAAGTCACACTAGGGGCCTTACTGAGCCCCGCGCTGGATCTGCTGATTGACCCCCCAAAAACATATTTGGGCAATATTTGCCTATGACGGGTCCCTTAAAGACCCCTATATGTGTCCTAAGGAGTCTGGATATCTCTATATTAATCCCTTATGTAATTTTTCCCTTGCCCCTGCCCACTTCCGGGCCGACCGAGAAAACATATGGCAGCCACAACTTTTCTCTCAGGTTGCGGACAGCCTAATCAGGCTCTTCCTTTTCACCCGAATCCGCGGATCACCCACAAGTGGATCGCGTCCCTAGATATCTATATTTTTCTTCCCTTAAAAACTCTGAAACTACTGAACAGATTTACACCAAATCACAAAAAGCACAATCTGCAGACCAAGATCTAGCTTTTTCTCGGCATCACATCAAAACTTTCCAGACATCCGCTGAACTAACTTGCATACTAGTTTTGAACATTTCATGAAGATTCATCAAACAGCACAAAGTTATTAGCAAAAGTAAACAAAAAACACTTTGTCTCTGGGAAAAGTTGGTCCTTAATATATATATATATATATATATATATATATATATATATATATATATATATATATATATATATATATATATATATATATATATATATATATATATATATATATATATATATATATATATATATATATATACATGCTACAGTGACTTATTCAGTAAAACTGATATTTTAAGCCCACTATGATTTAGGGCATGAAGGCTTCTGGCCAGCCTCCCACTATAAAATGTGTTCCAGTGCCACTGTGTTCTCATGAAACTGTGCATTCCTACATAGCAGTAGATCAAAGCTCGCTATCCTGTGATGGTGCTTGGAGTGAGCCAAGTGGGAGACCAGTTAATAGGCTCTGATGTTCCTCAATAAAAATAAGGCACATGTAAACGAGAGTTCAGCACATAGGAAATGCTGATAGTTGACTGTGTAAAGGCTCTGATTTATCAGTCTGCTGGTATATCCCAATTAGAACCATGGTGCTCCATTGCAAATTGTCCGGCAAACAACTGCGGTTCCCCAGAGTGATCACTGTTGTACTCACACAGTGCTAGCCGGATTCATTTAACTCAATAACTTCGGGCATCATAGCCCTGCATGCCGATGAGCTGCTGGACTCAGTGGAACAGAAGAGGTGGCTTGGGAGATAATTATTAATCGGGAGCACCAACAATTCACTAAGGTATCTTTTTTGAAACAAGAAGCATATCCAATCATTAATGTTTGGTGTGCTCAACACACCATGCTGGCAGTCATACGTTAGGGACAAATAATAATTGCAATTATTTGTCAAAGGTAGGTCCAGTGTACCATGTAAACAATCAATTAATCAATTTGGATACACGAAAGTCCACGTCATTTGCAGTTAGGTCACTTCATTTCACAGTAGTCTCACTGTATGCAAATAGATGGTATCACACAATGAGATAATATAACTGCAAATGGATGGTATCACACAATGAGATAATATAACTGCAAATGGATGGTATCACACAATGAGATAATATAACTGCAAATGGATGGTATCACACAATGAGATAATATAACTGCAAATGGATGGTATCACACAATGAGATAATATAAATACACATAGATGGTATCACACAGTGAGATAATATAAATGCAAATGAATGGTATCACACAATCAGATAATATAAATACATATAGATGGTATCACACAATCAGATGATATAAATACACAAAGATGGCATCACACAATCAGATAATATAAATGAAAATGAATGGTATAAATGCAAATGAATGGTGTCACACAATCAGATAATACAAATGCAAATGAATGGTATCACACAATCAGATAATATAAATAAACATAGATAGTATCACACAATCAGATAACATAAATACACATAGATAGTATCACACAATCAGATAATATAAATACACATAGATAGTATCACACAATCAGGTAATATAAATAAACATAGATGGTATCACATAATCAGATAATTTAAGTGTTTAGTGCAGTCCGTGATCACGTGGTGCAAGTGATATAAACAAGATTTCCCAAAAATGTGCAGTTAAAAACACAATGCATCAAACTGTAAAAGTATTGTAGAGTATAAAGGAAACAGTGCCCATTAATAGATACATATATACACCATAAAGTGAGCATTTACATCAAGACAGCCAGGAGGGGCAATTGCATGTCTACCCCTTCATAAACAGTGGGCCATCATCAGGACTGGGAAATCTGAACCCCGAGCGAGGGGCTCTGGGCCCCCCCTAAACTGGTCCACGCCGAGAGCTCTTCTGGTTAGGGAAAATCACCCCGAGCAAGAAACAACTTTTATTACAGCACAACAGTGATCGCATCCTAGTGACCACCCGAACATGTCAGGTGGAGTTACCAGCAGAAATGTCAGAAAAAGTGTTATCAGTATGAAGTACCTCCACATAAGCCGTAGCAGCGTGCACCCTCGGGCACAACAAACAACCACAGCAGTGTCTCCCTAACTCAGCTTGAATTACTATTGACCTATCAGCTTTTAATCTTTTAATATGTTTTGGAAATGCAACTATTTTGTCTTCAGCAGCATATATGTTTATGAAAATAAAGAATGTTATATCTGATACCTCTTCCACTACGGACAAACTGACTCTATGCCCCAAATTTCTTGTCTAAAAGAAGCATAATTTTGGCTTTCAAAATACCAGTCTTAATTTTCAGTAAATACCGCAGTCCTCAAAACTTGCCACCTTCATCAATTACTCGTAAGTGCAAATGCTTGACATAGAATCTTCTACAAATTTACAGGCTTTACGATCGCATGCCATGGATGCTTGCTGTAACGCCAAGTATGTCTCTAACACAACAATTCCAGGGATGCCTCTAATATGATAATGCTCACCATTGTGCCAGAGGTACCTTTCTACCTAGGCTAGCCAGCTTCACAGCCAGGATGCTCACAGTGTCAGTGGTGGCCAAAAGTAGGTCGGTTTTGCTCATAATTTGTCAAGGATTGGTGCCAGTATGCACAACTAGACCAAGAATGTCCAAAATATGTATAGGATGCAATTACTATTTAAGAGCCCTATTATGTCAAGACTGGACACAAATTTGCCAGAGATTAACCTGTTTGATGGGAAGCCACATATACCTTTTGTGGTCCTACCACCAGGTACATCTTCCAGGAAGCAACAGTAATTATGGAGGAGACACACAACGCCAAACACACTAGCAGACACACACAAACATAAATGAGCACATATGCAAATGCACACACAAAGATGCATGCACAATGAAGCTCAGAAGTGGATCTCCGCTCTGGATTTAGCCCCTGTTTACCTCAGCTCCTGGGCTGATTAATCTCACACACTTTCTGCCTGGCTACTATTGGCCCGTGCTTAGCAGCCTGCTCTTTGGCTCCTGCTCCGGGTACTGCTTGCATTCTCCTTTCCTCGCCATCATACACACACATCGAGTGACTGATACAAAAAGCCAACAACATGTCCAATTCCTTTATGATTTTGCTAGATTGAGAGTGCATACACATGGTCATGTTACAGGACTTGTAGACCAACACAGTGTGTGTTTGTTTGTTTGTTACCACGAGGGCCCGTCATTGTTCTAGCTAACTGACATTCTGAGGGTGTTGAGAAGAACAGTACTGACTTATTTAATGCACATACACCCTATGAATGATGTACTGGGCTGAACCCCACTTTGGTGAGCTGCTTCAAGAGTGTTGGTGAGCTACTAGCAACCCTCGAGCTATTTGTTGTAGACCCCAATGCTAGACAGACTAGGCTTCCTCAAATTCAATGTAATAGGTATTCTGATCATGAAACTCTTTCAAACAGCGTCATAGGATTAAACCTGAAAAGGAAATGATATGCTGATACTGAACAGAATGAGAAGCTATAAGCTCTCAGACGTGGGGATTGGATATTAGTGAGGCAACCCCAGTAGAAGAAAACTGATGCTCCCTTCTGAAGTATTCTGCTACAGGTAGCTAAAGTTAAAAGAATTACAATATCCACCAAGGCCTTCTAAAAGTCTATTACCAGGAAGCTATTTCATTTTAAATGTGACAAATTTGAAGAGACATACTTTGGAGCTTGCCATAGAAGCAGTGACAGGAAATAACACCCAGGTGTTTGCAAGATTAGAGTAATTCTTCCTTACAAGACAGTCTTGTCTGTGAAACCACAGGTGTCATACCTGTTTGCAAACATTCAAGGGATGCAGGTGACATTTCCATTTCCAAGTATGTGATAGTTAAACAGAGAGCACAACATTTAATTGAACAAATGTGATGTAAATTGCAGAACACCAGTATTTTTATTTTATTTTATTCTTTCCCTCTTTATTTACTTTATTTCCTTACATTTTCCACAAGCATTGGCAATGCAAATAGGCCTGGATAATGAATCAAAATTCATTTTCTGTCTTTGAAGGGTTTACACACTGAGTAACTCATCAGGCATGCAATATGTCACTCATCTTCACACTTATACATCAGTTCACCCATCTCCTGACTCATTTTTGCATTCACCCTCTGAGACAACCACAATAAAATACGCACAAATTCAACACAATATGAAAATAAATTAAAAGAATACAAGTGGAAAAAAATGAAACATGCCGCTGCCTGAACATGATGGACATACACTTGTAATAACAAAATGAACATAGCAGTGGATGTCTGTCTTGCAGAGTAACTGTACATAGACCATCATTGTTTTAAAGTTCCAGCCTGGCTGCCACATTTAGAACCAACATTTTGGACATCGTGGAATATTAAAAAAACGATACACTATTGAAAGAAAGTGGATTATTATTTGGAGTGGGCAGTCTGTCACCTCGAGGAATAATAACACTACTGTCATTCTAAACCCCAAAATCACTAAATCAATCTGAGCTCAATACCTGCTAACTATGGCACAGAACAGACAAGGTTAACGTACAGCAAATTATAAAGTTTTTACGCAGAACCAAATTTGTAATAAAGTAAAAACATCAAACAATAAAAAACCCAAACTAATTTAGTAAAATAGAGTAAATTGTAATCGACAAAAAAAACCAATAAGGAAAACAGAGATAGGAATTTTTAAAGTAAAAACAACACCAAAAAAGCACTACGTGCCAATGATAAGTCTATGGAACTGGCAGACCAGGACCTAGATTTTTATTTAAGGCTGACCACGAACGAGCACAGGTCAGATACACAAAGTGGGTTTGTCTAAGTCAAATATTTCACCTTCACACTTCTGAAAAGCTCCTTTGGGAATCTTCCAGTGCTTTCAGTACCTCAGGAACATCACTTAGGTGCCTGAACACACTCCAGCATAGGCCACCTGCAAGATACAGTCCATGTCCAGTTAGTAGTGGTCAGCGGGCCACTTTAGGAAAAAGTGTTTTTTCTGCTTGTTGTCTCCCTGTAGCCACACAGGAGGTTGGTCCACTGGTCTTTGGAGTCCACTTCTTTGTACTGGGTACAAAGGAGAGCAGGTCTCATTTTTCAGGACTCCTCCCAGGTCGTAGCAAGCAGGATCCAGTCCTATTCTGTTCTTCCACAGGTCCAGAAAGTGTTCTGGTAAGAGTGTCGTTTGGTGCCATATTTATGGTTGGCATCATCTAGTGGTTGAGGGTGAACTCATGGCTTCTACCTAACCAGTGAGTTAAAAGTTCCCACAATCAGCTCTATCCGCTATTGTAGTAGTTCCTATTTGCCCTATTGCAAACAGTCCATGGTGCCCTTTACTCCTAAAATTCAAGATAGAGAAACCCTTCCTCCCTTGTGCAGAGCCCGTGTGTCCACCCTGAGGGGTGGCCAGGGAATTGAGCAGTCTCCTTCTCTGTGGTCACTTAAAACCAGTTCTGGGAGCAACTTCCCTCCCAATAGGTTTGGTCCCAGATTGGCTGGGGGGAGCAAAGGGTTCTCTTCTTCAGGTTTCATCTTACATTTACTTCTGAAAAGGCAGGCCCAATTACAAATTAATGAAGTTTCTGGGTCCATTCTAACTGGTCTTCATGCAAGGGAAAGACACCTCCCCACACCCAGGGCATTGTCCTCGCTCTGGGAGCAGTTTTCACACCTCATTAAGTCCAAGTAAAGGCTGGGCAGCTGCTGGAGAACTAATGCTAATTGGCCTACAGGACCTTGAGGAATGGAAAAAGTATTTTTCTAAAAGTTACTTTTCCTAACTATTTATTAAAAATCTAACTTCACCAATGAATTGGAATTTTAATAAATATGAAAATAGTCTTTGAATGACTTTTGTAGCTGTCTCCTGTCAAGAGTTAAAGATTAAAGTTTATAAACTGTACATTTTCTAGGATTGGGCTACAGCCCTACCAGTGAAAATAACCCTGCCAGTAAAAAAAACTTTTGGGGCCTAGGCACTGGAGGAGCATGCCTATTTTAATTTTGCACACATTACAGTTGTAAATATAAAGCACCCTACCTTGTGGGCGATAAGGTATACTAAGGAATGACTTATTAATAATCAAAAGCAGGATCCCCCTTGTCAAAAAGGGATATTTTGAGATGAGAGTAATTATTCGTGAGCAAGGGAGCTGTGACTCCCGAAACGCGTTGGGTGTTTTGTTTTTTGCCGATTAAACTTTTCTGAACTGAAGACGTGAAGTGACTGGGAGTTTTTTCCGACTTTGGAGCAAACACTTGGATGTGATATATATATATATATATATATATATATATACGCACACATATATATATATATATATATATACACACATACATACAGATGTGTGTATTATTTAATTATTTTTTATTGCAAGATCCTGACAGACAGCTAAGCTTGAAGGCCTTCTGAAGAAATAGTAGCATGAATTATTACAATGCAAATCTTCTTTGTCAGAGGGGGAACCACCACCACAATATTTCCCTATAAAGGTAATTTGCGAGATTTATTTTAATAAAATAACTGTTTTTTGGCTGTAATACAGAGTAATAGCAATCTATCTTTAAATGTGTATTGGCTTTAACATATGTGTTTCACAATCAAGATGTGAGCCTTACTGCCTTCATCATAAATTTTCATAATGAACAGATAAGACCTATGGCATCTACTGTATCTTTTCATAGTGAACCAATCAAGCCTATAGCAGTTATCATCGACTGGTCCCGATAACCAACTCAGGCCTGTACTAAGCTTAAGTCTTCACATCATCTATCATCAAATTACAAAAGTATACACAGTGACAGTTGGCAAAGCAAAAAACTATCTATCTTAAGAGGTCCTACCAAGGATTCTCATAGTGCAAATCATCCATACCCGCTGTTTGTGAGAGGGGGAAGCCGACACCAAAACCCATGCCTACTGTGCTAATATGTGAGATTCCATGTTGCAAAATACCTACCTGTAGACTTTCATACAGAGTAATTACAATTCACCCTTCTATGCCTATTGACTTTAACAGATGTTTGTCTGAATCAGTATGTCATGCCTACTGCCTTTATCGTAACTTATCATTCTAACACATTTAGAACAATTTACAGAACCTTTATCATTGGCCTGTCATCAAAACCAACTCAGAATTACTGTGTTGGTCATAAGCTTTTCCATAAGACAACCATCATGTATACCATAATAAAATTACAAATACGTACAAAATTATAGTTGTCCTTACAATATAAGATACCCACTAATCAAGCTTTATAAGGTTTACCACAGTGCAAATCTTCTACCCCTATGATCTTTTCGGGTGGGTCACCAATCCCCAAAAACCTTGCCTACTACTATGGTAATCTATAAGATTCAATGTTACAAAATATATGCCTAATGGCACAGTGCAATAATAATCCACCCTAAAAGGCCTATTTCCTTTAGAATATGGTTTTCACAATAAGTAAGGGATGCCTACATTGCTTTGACATAACATTTCTCAGGGAACCAATATGGCCTCTAGCCTTTACCGTTTGCTTGACACTGTGGCGGTCATTCTGACCGCGGCAGTCGCCGCCCGCCATGCGGTCACCGCCGAATGGCCGCTCCGCGGTCAAAAGACCGCGGCGGCCATTCTGGCTTTCCCGCTGGGCCGGCGGGCGACCGCCAAAAGGCCGCCCGCCGGCCCAGCGGGAAAGCCCCTGCAACGAGGAAGCCGGCTCCGAATGGAGCCGGCGGAGTTGCAGGGGTGCGACGGGTGCAGTGGCACCCGTCGCGATTTTCACTGTCTGCAAAGCAGACAGTGAAAATCTGTATGGGGCCCTGTTAGGGGGCCCCACGACCCCCGTTCCCGCCATCCTGGTTCTGGCGGTGAAAACCGCCAGAAACAGGCTGGCGGGAAGGGGGTCGGAATTCCCATGGCGGCGCTGCAAGCAGCGCCCCCATGGAGGATTCCCTGGGCCAGGGGAAAACCGCCGGGAAACCGCTGGTTCCCCTTTTCTGACCGCGGCTTTACCGCCGCGGTCAGAATAGCCCTGGAAGCACCGCCAGCCTGTTGGCGGTGCTTCCGCTGCCCTCCGCCCTGGCAGTCAGAGACCGCCAGGGTTGGAATGAGGGCCTATATCTAACACAGGCTTTCAGAAGTATGTATAAGATGATGAACATTAGGCATACAGTTATAAAAATGCATACAATTACAGTTGGAAAACCAGTAACAACCTCTCTCAGTAGGGCCTAACAAGAATGATCACAGTGAAATTCTAGTCCCAGGGTTTGTCAGAGTGGATGACAAACATCAAAACCCTTTCCTACTATTGTAATCTGTGAGAGTACATGTAACAAGGTACCTGTCTACAGCCTTTAACATAATACAGTAAAAATCCACTGTTAGGAGCAAAGCCTACTGGCATTTATAAATGCTTTTCACAGTAAGTAAGCCAGGCCTTCTGCCTTTGTTGTAACCTTTCATGACACACAGACCAGACCTCTGGCATAACATATCCCTGCCCATCGATCACACCTCTAGGTGTTATCATTGACTTGTCACCATAACCAGCTCAGGCCCACTGCGCTGAGTGTAAGCTTTTCCACAAGGCGTCCATCAGTCATTCAGCCATAAAATTACACATATACACAAAATTAGTTGGCAAAGCAAAATATTATCTTTCTAAAGAAAGTTTAACAAGGATTCCCACAGTTTAAATCTCATATACCTATGATTTTTCAGATGGAGTAACCAACACCAAAACCCTTGCCTACTATGGTAATCTGTGAGATTTCATGTAATGAAATAGTTGTCTGTTGGCTTTAATACCGAGAAATAACAATTCATCCTTAAATGCCTATTAACTTTAACATATACTTGAAAAAACAATATGTGAGACCTACTTTGTTGATTATAACTTTTCCTAATAATCAATCATGCCTATATCCTTTAGCACTGGATTGTCACCATAGTCAACTGAGATCTACTGTGTTGGGCCTAAACTTTACCACAAGGCAACCATCAGGTGTACTGTCATGACATTATATATACATACAAAATTACAATTGTGAAGACAGTGTAAAATCCATGCTTAAAGAGCCTGTTTTGTATTATCATTTTGCAAATCTTCTACCCCCATGGTATGTTTGGGGAGATCACTAACACTAAATCCTTTGCCTACCTCTGTAATCTGTATATTTCTGTGTAACAAAATACCTGCCGTCAGGCTCAAGCACAGTGTAATAACAAACCACCTTTAAAAGTCTATTGCCTTTAACACATGCTTTTCATTATAAGTAAGTCAGACCTACTTGCTTAATAATACATTTCATTATAAACAGATCATGTCTAGGAAATCCGAAATACAATTTCCTAGGAACTATTAAGGCCTAGAGCCTTTATCATTGTTTCAACAACTTGACGCTACATCTGTTACTCAAAATGTCTTTGAAGGAATGCTTCTGCCCTGGGTAGCATTTCAATACATCATTTCGATTTCAGCCTAACAAAGCCAAAACCGGTCTGTGGTTGCTTGTGTTCCCGTCTGGAGGGGGCCTCATCTGACAGTCCATGATGGACTGTTCCAATGAGCAGCAGGGTCATTACTGATTTGCATAAGGCAGGCCTTTGTGTAGAGTGGTCACAGTGGGTAAAAAAACAATGAGTTGGAAAGCTACCTCGAGCATTCCTCCTATCAGTTTTTATCTCATTAACACTACATTCAACAGAGTGGATGAAGTGGCATTAACTGACAACCATCAGGCATACTGTTATAAAATTACAAATACGTACAGATTTACAGTGCAAAACAGTATACAACACCTCTCAATAGGACCTAACAAGAATCATAAAAGTGAAAATCTGCTACCCCCATTGCTTGTCAGAGTGGATGGCCAATGGTGAAACCCTTGCCTACTAACCGTAATCTGTGAGATTACATGTAACAAAATATTTGTCTACAACTTGTATTACTATGTGATAATAACCATCGTTAAAGACCTACTGGCTTTAACAAATGCCTTTTACAATAAACAAGCGAGGCCTATGGCCTTTGTCGTAAGTTATCATAATCAGCAGATCAGACCTGTGGCACTAGATAGAATGTTTCCCAGTGCACCAATCATACCGATAGCTTGTCACCATAACTTGCTCACACCTGCTGTTTTGAGCAAAAGCTTTACCACAAGGCAACTATCAGGCATGTAGCCATAAAAATTTGAAAAGTATACAAAATGGCACTTGACCAAACAAAATACTATCTCTCGTAAGATGGTCTAACAAGGATTCTCACAGAGCAAATCTTCCATATCCACAGTTTGTCACAAAGGGTAACCAACACTTGAACCCTTGCTTACTTCAGTAATCTGAGATTTTCAGGTAACAAAATACCTATCTGTAGTCTTTAGAGTGCTAACAATTCACCCTAAAATGCCTTCTTCAGCATATGTTCTTCTCGTGAAATACATCAAGCCTACTGTCCTTATTGTAAGCCATCATCATTGGCTTGCAGCCTTAACCAACACATTCCTGTTGTACTAAGTATATGCTTTGCTACAAGCAAAAAGTGCAACACAAGCACTCTTTGTGGTGGAAGTGCACTAAGTTGGCCAATCAAATCCTGTACTGAGGAAACCAACATGTTGGTTAAGCCTGAGCCCCTCTCACTTGTACTATGCAAGCTCTTTTTTGTTGATCACAAAAAGTCCAAAGATGCACGTATATCAGTGTAGCCCAGGGCATCTCATACTGCACTCGAACACAGCGCTGCACGCTGAAGTCTAAAGTTAATGATGAAAAAGGAAGACTAGGGTGCTGGGACTGGAATACAGCGATACATTTCTCAAGACTCCTGTCCTCCCATCTTTGCTGCTGCCAGTGAAAAACAAACAATAAATTATCTACTTAACAGCATTACGCCAGGTGCCATGTGTGTGCCTCGAAAGGTCAAGCTTGAAACTTTATACATGTTTGTGAGACCTCTCTAGGAAGCCATGCTGCTGCCGGCTCAGGCAGCTGGATAAAATGATGACAGCTACATGTAGGGAATAAAAAGAATTCTGTGGAAGAACATACCTTCTGCCCAATCAAAACATCTATTCCTGTCCACCAACATTTGGGTCGAGCCCCAAAGCACCTCTGTATGGGACTCCTGAAAGCTCTTTTTTAGGTTGATCACATAAGGTCGCACATCAGCTTCGATGTAAAGTCAGACCTAAAAAGGGGAATATGTGATGTCCAATCATAACTTTATGTAGTATTTGTAAATACAATTAGGATATGGTTCCTAGTTATTAGGCTGCTTCACAGTCATGGATAGAATGTGAGTGTTTCAGTAGCCACAGTTAGAATGGGTTTAAAACTGATTGAAGATTAATGCTAGAACCGGTTTACAAATGGATCTTCATTACAAATCCATCCATGTCCGTGCCATTCAATAGCATCCTTATTGGTCAGAAGGAAGAGAATATATATTTTCTGCTCTTGCGCTACTCTTGTGGCCACCAGTAGCCAGGTCATGCAATTTAAGCCATTTGTGTAGTGCACTGGTCCTTTTATCTGTTCTGTCCATCCTTTCTCCTAAGTGAATTAAATATACCCATGTGCAGTCAATGAGATTTGCTGCGGATAAGGATCTCATCAGTCTTTATATGCAATGAGATTTGTTATGGATAAGGACCTCATCAGTCCACATATGCAGTCTATGAGATTGGCTGCGGATAAGGTCCTGGTCAGTTTGCCTGACTTAGGGAAGATCTTTTTCTGGATCAGTGACACAATTGTAGAATTACTTTTCCTGTATAACCAGTGCATCAAAGATAATGTCAAATCAAAGCTCTTTCCGTTGAAATCCATAGTTTTCACCATGGAGCTTTGTATATTCACTTATTTAGTTCAGTGTTTTGTTGAGTGTATGTTGCCTTTTACCCATTTTAAAAGGGTGCTGTTGGGAAACGAGGTAACACTTTGGGTGGTCCCCTGTGGCAAGATCAGACAATATTAATGTGATTCAAATCATGGGACGGCACTGGGCCAGACAATATCAATGGCCTTTGAATCATGGGACTGCACCAGACCGGTGCAGTCAAAGAGAGCATGAATGGTATCATTGAATGTGGCTTTTTGTCTGCTTTTATTGAGGACTGAGGGTTGAGTAAGACTGTCATTGGGTTCTACTCCAGTGGTTCTAAACCTTTTGACTTCTGTGGACCCCCACGTGATCATTACTGGAATCCAGGTACCCCCAACTGAATCCTTATTGGAATCCATGGGCTCACTACTGAGTCATTACTGGAAACTGGGGAGCCTGTCTTAAGCAATTTTGTTGATTTAACCTATTCACAAAAATACAGAAACATGCGTTCATCAAGCAAATACACAAATTATAAAATATCTTATTTAATTCACAAATACAAAATTGAAAATGTTCATTTTAATGGGAAAGCTGGGAGTTTTCTAAATTTAACTGATGCCACCCATCTTCAGTTCTACATTCCGTTTGATGCATTTCCATCATTTCCACAAATCTATCTGAAGACACCAATATTTGTAGCCTTCAATTTCAAATTCCTTCAAATTGACTGAACATTTAAAAATTTCCAGGTTTCAAAACGCTTCTTTATTTTTACACACTTCATTAATCTGATAATATTTTTTAATTTCAAAGCAATGGCAGATGCATTGAGTAGATGTTGCGGAGCTCTACGGGTTCCCAGACCACAGATTCAGAACCGCTGATCCACTCCATTTACGAGAATGTTTGTGGATAAAGGGTTCGAGGGCAAAAATGCTGTTTACACAAACGTGGTGTCATTTTGTGGTTAACTTGGATTTCAGTTGTATTTGCAAAAATTTTTGTAGTTTATAAGGCGAAACAAATTAAGAAGTATGTTTGTTTTTCAAATGTTAACCTTAATTTTTATTTTATTTCCCCGTTGGCTGCCCCTATCTTTGGGTCTGTGGTAGAAGGAAATGCTTCCTTCTTCAGAATATCCCAGTACCCCCCACCTGCATACCCAACTTCTGCTCCTCGCCTACCTCCTTCTCATACTTTTCCAATTCTTTATTTTTTAATATCCTGTGCAGCTCACTTGGCCCTTAAAGAACTATCTGTTCCATCTTCATACAGAATCATCTGCCTCTGCTGTTCCCTACCACTCCCAGTAACCTATTTCCATGTTCACTATCACTACCTCTCCTCTTGAACACTCTTCTATAACGCAACGACCATCTTTTATCATGTTGATTATTGTTATGAAATTAGTTATGTTTTATTTTGGAAGACTGCACAACCTTTTTTGATTTTTTCTATCTATTCACAATAAATACGTATATTGCAAACTACATTTCTACCAGACTTTTTGGGGTTTATGACATGTTTGCCCTTAAATTTTTATTGCAACACTCTTGTGTCTTGATGCATCTGCCTGTGGATTTGCCTTTTTGTTTGGTTTATCTGAATTAGGACTGGCAAGTGGTTTCAGTTTCATATGCATGCTTCTCTCTGGTTCAGACACCGTCATTTCACATCCTCGACCTTTACCTCACTCCTGTGGATAACATACGTGAATATAATCTTCTGACATGCTCATGCGCACTTCAAATTCCCCTTTCTGTAAGGGAGAGTTTGTGCAGAAAATAAATATTCCCTTCGATAGATTGGCATGTGTGTGGTATTTCTGTCGCTTATGGGACCATGGTTACTTACCCTTCTCCACCCAATCAGTTTGTGTCGGGGTAAAGCTTGTTCCAATAACATTTCCCTGAACATATCTATATTTTTTCTTTTTGAAGATAAAGACAGTAGTGTTTAGGTAACATTGTATCAATATAATGAACTATTTTTTTAACAATTGAATTTCTAACAATCACAATATGGCCACAGCAGAGGAGAAAGAGGGAAGTAAAGCATTCATTAGCATACCTAGTGGATCTGGGGTTACAGCAAGGCATAATTCTCAATTAACATTTACAGACAGTCCATACAGACATCTATACCTACCCCTGTCTGCACAGTCACCGAGCACTTCATCCCCAGCTTGCTGCAGCCCAGGGGTGGCTGATGAAGTCTCCAGCTCATTTGACACATGTCATGAATGGTGTCCCTATTTTTTCACATCTGCATACAGGAAATGGACCAGACCTTCACCCACCGGTGGCTTATAGTTGGAGATGCGGCGTTCCTCCAGCTCCGAGCTATCACAAAGCGAGCCGCCATGCAAAGAGGCACGAATGTAATGATATCTTTCTGTGTACAATGATTGAGCTCAAACATGTATCATCAGCATTTATTTCACGTTCATTTTAAGTGGAGGGTTACATTAATCTAAGACTTTCTAATCTTTCTCCTGTGGTTTAATGAGATAGTATGCTGAGATCATTGCATACTATATATATATTCAATGCTAAATTATTTATATACAGAATCAATTGTGTTGATAAAGTTTGATATGTTAGATAATATTGGCCTCGTGGGAGGTTCTACTGCCATTGTACAAATCTCCAGTTCATACCACTGAATGGAACCATTGACTGTTTCACTATGTTATCTATCTTTCATCATCATAATCTAATATTCCTGGTGCTCATGTTCTTCAATTTCGTGTTCCAATGCTGACATCATAGCATTATATGTTCTTTAAAACAATGAACACTGCTGAGTAGTCTAATCAATTCATAACCATAATGTTCCTTGTTCAGCATGGAATTGTTTCCACACATAACCAATTGTTTAGAAACCAACATATCATTCACTTCTAAGCAGTGCTTAATTTGTAAATAAAAAGGTGCTGGTGCCCAAAGACCTCCTCTTAAACACGGGGCTGCTGCATTTAAATGTGCGAGACGGAATTCTGAGGCAGCTAATCCTGAAGCCGTCTCGGGGCTCTTCAATCCGTATAAAGACACTTCCTGCACCTCCAGCTCACTCTTGCAGCTTTCTGCTTTCTCCCATTGTGACACTTTATATTTTTTATCTTCCTCCGTCTTTCCCATATGTGTCTTTTGCTCGTAGTAAATGCTTAAGACAGAAGAATAAGCCCCGGCGTCAAAAATAAGTGCCGGTGCTCAGCACCGAAAACAATAAGCACAAATTAAGCACTGCTTCTAAGTATCTAAAACCATCATTATGAGCACACTATTGGCAGTTCTATAGATACATGAATGCATTTTGTGACAAATCTGTTGCACAGTGGCTTATTTTTTTTCAGAAGTCCTAAATGAATTTACGTCCTATATAATGGCACCTGTTAGACCTGACAGCCATAGGGTGGCCTTCCCCCATTTGTTTTGCCTACCTCTGAATCTTTTCTGACCCCATTTTGCTGGTATTAGTACTCGGTGCACATTACCACTGCTAACCAGTGCTAAAGTGCTCGTGTTCTCTCCCCTAAACATGGTAATACTGGCTTATCCCCAATTGGCAATTTACTTATAAGCCCATAATAGAGTGGTACTGTGTGTACCCAGGGCCTGTAAATGAAATGCTACTAATGGGCCTGAGGCACTGATTGTGCCACTCACTTAAGTAGCCCCTTTAACATGTCTCTGGCCTGCCATTGCAGACCCTGTGTGTGTAGTTTTACACTGCCATGTCAACATGGCAATTTACCCCTTTCGCCAGGCCCAAACCTTTCTTTTTTATACATATAATTCACCTCTACGGTAGGCCCTTGACAACCTAGAGGACAGGGTGCAATGCATTTAAAAGGCAGGATGTGTACTTTCAAGTTTTAAATGTCCTGTTATTGAAAAGCTCCTTACTACTGCAAGGGCTATCTCTTTCATAGGATAACATTGAGATTGCTTTATCACATTTTATAAGTGTAATTACCAATTGTAAAGAGAGGGATTTTTCAAGTTTGGTGTCTCTGGAATCACAATTTAAAATCCAAACTTATGGTGAAATCCAAACTTATGGTGAAGTCAGATTCTAAATTGCCATTCTGAAAATGCCACTTTTAGAAAGTTGGTATTTTTCTTACTTTAGCCATTTGGTGCCTGCTGCATGTCTCTGATCGCATGTCTGGGGTGGGTGACAGCTGGGCTTTGTGTATTCCCCCTAGTCTGCCACGCACAATGGAAGCTTAGGTGTGACTTAATGAGGCAGCCTGGCAGGATGGGAGGGAGGAGCTGGACCCAGCCTCACTTACACCTAAATAGGCTGTGTCTTTTCCCCACACAAAGGGCTGCATATCCACCTGTAGTGAGTTGGGAGCCAGGGCAGGAAGGGCAGAGCCTCTGTGCACTTCAAAAGCCTGTCTTTGAAGTTTCCCCTTATTCAAAAGGCACCTGTGGTATCCTAGGAATCTGGGTGCGTGCGTGTCCGGCACGAGATGAAGGTGAGAATGTTGTGTTTGCTCGAGATGCAGCTTGTGGAATGTGAGAGCGACAGTTGAAGGGGAGAGAAGAGGACGCTGGTTGGTGTAGGGCTAATCGTTTGGCGTGTAACCTAAATAAATCATCACCACTTCATTTAACTTTTGGTGTTGTTCGTGACTACCTCTCTGCCGCCCCTCTTACATTGGCGACGAGGTGAAAGTGGAACTGATTCTGAAAGTGGAGTCTGCGGAAGGGGAACGGTAGGCAGCTCTGGATTAATCTCTATTGTACTAGCGCCAAGAGCCCTGACAACACGTCTGTGGATCTTCGTGGATCTTCTCTGTCAACTTGTTCACGCCCAGGTATTTCATTTCGTGCTGGCGTGTTTATTTTATTTTAATCGGCTTCAGTTACACTTCGAGTTTCGGCGCGCGAGAGCCAAACGCGCAACCCTAGCAACAGCAGCCATAGAAATAACGCGTCTCATGCTAGAGGTTTATACCTCGCCAGGAACTCACGCGCACCCCGACAAAACAGCAACTTTTGACGCTCATTGACATTTTGTGTCATCTACTGAGGCCAGTCTGCTCTGATAGCCTTCATCTGTTCCTGTTCCTGTTTATGTCTCTGCAATATAGGTAGTCACGTTTCTGCAATAGAGGGTTCATCATTGATTTCGGTGCCACTTCTTAATTCAGGTTTAAACAGCTTTAATTAATTGCTTGCCCTTTTAAACTATTTAAAGTTACTTTGTATAAACCTGCCGATTGTGGAGTTGTCTTTCACTGGTCATCATGCAGAATGTTCCTGCTGCACCGTTTTTTTTAACCTCTCCTGGTGACCCACCCATATCATGGCAAAAGTGGAAAAAGGTTTTTAACAACTATGCTAGGGTGTGTGGAACTTCATTAAGTGCTGAAAGGAAGACTTCACTTTTAATGCACTGTTTAGGCACTGAGGGCCAAGAAGTCTTTGAGAACCTTCCTGATCTTTCAGATACAGACTCTACTGGCCTCAACAAATTTGATATTTGTCTAAAGAAACTGGACCTGCATTACTTACCAAAAGTAAGTACAGTTCTTGAAAGATACCAATTTGGAAAAAGGATGCAACGCCAAGGTGAAACAATGGAACAATATATTACTGAGCTGAGAAGGCTTGCTTCTACCTGTGCTTTTGGAAATTCTTATGAAGAACGTTTGAGGGATCAATTCATGCTTGGCTGCTCCTTGGAAAAAGCAAAGGAGAGCATGTGGCAAAAGGACAACCCAGCTCTAGATGAGGTTCTAGTGTTGGCCAGAACCTGTGAACACTCCAAGAAATGTGTTGAGGTACTTCGAAAAGACTCTACTGTATTTGACACAACAAGAGATGAAGGAGCGTCGGTGAAAGTAATACATTGCAATAACACTGACAGTAGAGTTGGTGGAGAATCAGTAAAGTCAAAGAAAACATTTGCTGGGAAGTGTTTTAGGTGTGGGAATGTTGGTCACATGGCCAATAACAAGGAATGTCCTGCTTGGAAAATACTCTGTAGGAACTGT
This sequence comes from Pleurodeles waltl, assembly GCF_031143425.1. Taxonomy (NCBI): domain Eukaryota; kingdom Metazoa; phylum Chordata; class Amphibia; order Caudata; family Salamandridae; genus Pleurodeles; species Pleurodeles waltl. The sequence goes on from NC_090438.1 coordinate 180,788,490, forward strand.
GGTAGAGTTGGTCATCTTGCTAGATGTTGCAGGGTGAAGAATAACACAAAGAAAATAAGAGAGGTGTGGTGTGATAGTGACACAGATGGTGCTGAAGCAGTGAATGTCGTTCAGGTTCTACAAACTAGTGTTGGGTCTTTTGATGGTCCTGTAGAGTCAATCTTGGTTAATGGTAAATCCCTCAAAATTTTATTTGATTCTGGGGCAAAACTTACTTTGATACCTAAAATATTTTATGATCAGTATTTAAAGGGGACAGTCGACTTGTTAAAACCTGATGTGTTACCTAAGGGTTATGGTGGCGAGCCAATCAAGTTGTTGGGTTACTTTTGGGGAACGGTAGAGTTTAGGGAGCGTGTCATTCCAGCAAAAGTGTACGTCTCTGTAAAAGGGGACTCTTTAATTAGTTGGTTTCATCAACGTGATCTCAGAGTTTTGCTTGATCCAAATGAAGACCCACCTGTTAGGCTGAAGGATAACCACACAGTTCAGTCTGTTTCAGAAGATGTGGGGGTTTGGGTGAAGGAGTTTCCAGATGTGTTTAGCAAGAAATTAGGCTGTCTGAAAAACTATGTACACAAAATTAGGCTAAAGCCTGGTGCACAGCCGAAGGCAGCGAAAGTGAGAAATGTACCTCTGTTGGTGAGGGATAAGATGAAAGCTGAGATCGATAAGCTCATCATGAATGGGATTATTCAAGAGGTTGAGGCTTCAGAATGGGTGGCACCAGTTGTTATGGCAAGGAAGTCCAACGGCGAAGCTAGGCTCTGTGTTGAATTGAGAGATCTAAACAAGTCAGTCATCATAGACCACTATCCTCTTCCAAATATTACAGAGTTGTTGTGTTCGCTGTGTGGGGCAAGTCACTTCTCAACCCTAGATTTGACCTCTGCTTACCATCAAATTAATTTGCATAATTCTTCCCAGGAATTTACCACTTTTATAACACCTTTTGGCACATTCAAGTTCTTAAGAATGCCGTTTGGGTTGATTTCTGCAGCATCTGTTTTTCAGAGGGCCATGGAAAGGATTTTGAGAGGCATGGAAGGGGTGAAAGTATATCAAGATGACCTTTTAATCACAGGGACTAATCTAGCAGAACACAACAAGAGACTGAGGATGGTTTTAGAGAAGCTACGAGACAATGGCCTGACTCTCAAAGCTGAGAAGTGTAAGATAAATATTCCCAACATTGAGTACTTAGGTCATGAGATTTCGGTGAAAGGAATTCGCCCCAAGGAAAGTTTAGTCAATACTATAAAAAAATTACCCAGTCCACAAACTAAAGAAGAACTTGTAAAATTCCTAGGCATGGCGGAGTTTTATAATAAGTTTGTCCCACGCTTTGCTGAAAGAACTTATTACATGAGACATTTGTTAAAGAAAAAAGCAGAATTTAATGGGATCAGGTATGTGAAAAGGAGTATCGGGACATCAAGGTGAGCTTGGATAAGGCAGCAGATTTAGGGAGCTTTGATGCACATGATGAGATTATTGTGATGACTGATGCCAGTTCTAAGGGTCTTGGGGCGGTTTTGTTACAGAAAAAACATGGTCAAATGAGGACTATTCTTTTTGCATCCAGATGTTTGAAGGGAGCTGAATTCAATTATTCGGTTGTTGAAAAAGAGGCGCTTAGTGTCTTTTGGGCAGTAAGAAAACTGAGGAAATTTTTGTGGGGACATAGATTTCAGATTGTGACTGACCACAAACCTCTGGTAGAGGTATTTACAAAAAAAGGAATAGAGTTGATCTCACATAGAATCAGGAAGTGGGTAGTGGCATTGCAAGAATTTGTATTTGCAATCTCTTATATGCCAGGGACATTAAATGTTCAGGCTGATTGTCTGTCGAGGTTGTGTCCAGACACGGGAAAAGATGATGAGATCATTGAAAGAGGGTGTTTTGCGGACATTGTAGCTGACGAGGAGATAAAGGTCTGCGTTGTCACTGAGGGAACAATCTCAGAACCAATGTGGTTGGATGAATTGTCGAAAGACGTCATCTTGCAGGATGTAGTGAGTAAAATTACAAATGGTTGGGGTGTCAAAGAGAAACTGTGTGAAGAATTAACAGGTTACTGGCAGGTCAGGAATGAATTGTCCGTAGTTGGTGGGTTATTGATGAGAGGCAGCAAGTTGGTTCCACCAACTAGCTTGAGAAAGAATCTTATTAATTTTGCTCACTCAAGCCACTTGGGCATCTCCAAAACAAAGGAGAGATTAAGGAACGCCTACTGGTGGCCTGCCATGGACATCATGGTGGAAAGGGTAGTGAGGAACTGCTGTGAGTGCGCTTGTTCAGATAAGGTATTAAAGTGTAGGGTTCAGCCCATGGTCATACGTGAGGAATCTTCCGGTCCCTGGGTTGACATAGCCTTGGACATTTTAGGCCCAATTAAACTGAAGTCTGTTGACCGGTATATTTTAGTCTGCATTGACATGTTCTCCCGTTGGCCAGAAGTCAGATTTGTGAATTCGGTTGAATTAAGAGACATAATTAATTTTCTTGATGACCTGTTCGAAAGAGAGGGCTTTCCCTCTACTTTACTGACCGACAATGGAGTGCAGTTTGTTTCTGATGCAACAGAGTCCTTTTTAAGAGAAAGGAATGTGGTTCACAAAAGAACCGCTCTTTATCACCCAGAGTCTAATGGTGTTGTTGAGCGCTTTATAAAAGTGCTGAAACAATGCATGCAATTAGCACTTATTAATAATATTGAGTGGGAGGGTGAAGTAAAAAAAAAGGTTCGGGAGTATCGTTTGACACCACATTCCACTACAGGGGTGACTCCTTTTCAGTTATTCAAAGGTAGAGTTCCTTACAGTGAGATTGAACCCAGATGGGTTAATGAGAGAAGAAAAGAGGTCAGTGATCAGATTGATAGCATTGAAGGTTGGAGAGAGAGAGAGAGAGAGAGAGGTGAAAGAGAGAAGAAAGTTGAGGTATGATGAGCGAAAAGCTGTTAAAAGAACTGTATTACATGAAGGGGATTTTGTTAAGATAAGATCTCCAAGGAAGGAGGGAAAACCATCTAAGTTCAAGGCTCCATTTAAAGTCATAAGACTGTTTAGGAATGCAGTGAAAACAGAAGGTCATAGGATATGGAATCTGAATAGGGTGGCTAAGTGTTCGGGACCCGATGTAGAAGTTCATGACTCTCAAGGTATCTCACTGGATGTTCCTGCTCAAGATATCTGTATCGCTCCAGGTGTTACTAGAATACGAGGCCCAGCTGAAACTCGACCGAAAAGGAATGTTTCAAAACCATCATGGTTCAGGGACTATGTAAAGTGAACTGTGAAATGAACTGTGTTCTGTGACATCTTTATGGACTTTGTGATGCAATGTTCGTTCAATTTGTCTTAGTTCGTAAGCAATATTAATTGTTCAAGGGCCATGGGTAGTTTGTGTTTTAGTTTTGTTATTCTGATATGGGGAAGGTGGTGTGGTATCCTAGGAATCTGGGTGCGTGCGTGTCCGGCACGAGATGAAGGTGAGAATGTTGTGTTTGCTCGAGATGCGGCTTGTGGAATGTGAGAGCGACAGTTGAAGGGGAGAGAAGAGGACGCTGGTTGGTGTAGGGCTAATCGTTTGGCGTATAACCTAAATAAATCATCACCACTTCATTTAACTTTTGGTGTTGTTCGTGACTACCTCTCTGCCGCCCCTCTTACAGCACCACTGGGTGTAAGAACTGGACCTCAGACACCACCACTTCAGTACACTTTTGGACCTGTGAATACTCTGCTAGGAAGAAAGACTGCTGTGCTGCTGAAGGACTGCAACTCTGCAAGACTGTCTCTTTGCTGACCTCCTGCATTGCCGTGCTGCCATCCTGCCTGCTTTTCACCTGCCTGGGTGAGAAGTACTGGACTTGCACCACTTGAACCCAGAATGACTCAAAGGGCTAGCTGTCCGGCCTCCGGATCTGAAGTGGTTTTCTAAGTGGAACTGGGACATCCTTTGCTGAGCGACGCATCCAGTCGCAAACGATTTGCATCACCCCTGTATCTTGGGTTTGATGCATCACCTTCGGAATGGCCACTGCGCAACGCTTTGCCCGGCGTAATCTACTCACATCTCCCTTTGACGACAGGCTCGATGATAAAGCCGAAATTCCACTTTGCAGCTTCATTGTTCATTGGAGATGACGCATCACCTTGACTGCGCAATGCATCGTCGACATTGGCCTCTGCATCGCAAGCCCGATCAACAGGATCCTCGACATCAACGCAACAAGACCTCTCACTGCTGCACGACACATCTTCGACACAGATCCACGCTATGCAATCAGGATTTAAGGTACTTTGGTTCAGTTGGCCTAACTGGGTCCATGTAGCTCACCTGTGCTCCATTGCAGTTGGCCTGAACTTTTGACTATGTCCTGGTCAGGCTGGACCAGATATTCACACTAGCGCTTCTTGGTTCTTGATGCTATTTTTACTTAAACTTTTGAAATTCTATATCTCAAGTTTTACTTATTGGATTTTTGTTGTTTTTGTCTTGTTGTATTTATTCAATTCAGATCTATTTTTGTAACATGGTGTGAAATCTTTTGTGTGGTGATTTCACTGTTTTACCATTTGAAGTGTTGCACAAGTACTTTTCACATTGCCTGTAAGTTAAGCCTGACTGCTCCGTGCCAAGGTACCAGAGGGTGGGCACAGGTTAATTTAGGGTTTGCTTGTGCCTTACCCTGACTAGAATTGTGGTTGCTGCTAGATCAAGGCTCACTCCCCTGTCAACCAACAACCCAATTTCTAATAGCACCTTAATTACATTAATTTCAAAATACTCTGCATATTCATAATTCTGTATTCACAGAGTGGTGATAATTACAGGTATAGGGGCGAGAGAAGAAACTTTCAGTTTCATCCTTGTAGTATTTATGTAGTTTCAATCTATTAGTGAATGTTCACTAATCTATTCTAACTTCCTATAACCAAAGTTGTTTAGGGAGGCAGCAGGTAGTCCAAGTTCTTCTGGGACATTATGTTTAACATAAGTGTATAACTTGTTAATTACTTATTAATGTAAGCATTAAAGCACAATTGAGGAATTACAAGAAAAGCAAAACAGTGTTAATTTGTTAAGGCCAGACTTGGTATTTCCTTGAGAAAACCTGTTTTGAGAAGCAGGTGTCGGCAGCCATGCAAATTATGAGAGAAGAGGTAACTATGGAGCAGTCTTGTTTCCTTGATTTCATTTTGTTCCTTTGATTCTGTCAGTAGCCTGAAGGGCTTTGGTTTGCTCACTAATTTTAATGAGGCCAGAATTATCTGGATCAGTGGAGTTTTATCAGATGTCTGAGGAATGTATTGGGATGCCCTTGATTTCACAGACTTCTGTGATCTTAATGTCAAATAAAAGTATGAGATCTTCATACTTTTGAGGGACACAGCAGGTCCCAAAGTTTGTGGTAGATGGTGAATAGTGTGGCAGTTTGGATTTTATCCTTCATTTTTCTATGGGTTTTGTTCTCAAGACTCATTTTTCGTTGGTATAAAATGTTTCGACCACTCCTCTTCAGTATTGCTTGCTTAAGAATAAACCACCTCTTGATCACAAAGGACTGGAATGTGTGAATGTTCAATTGAATCAGCTCAATGTTCATCCCTTTCAGACTGGATAACAGGATGTCACCAACAGTGACCAGGATCATGGGCTAGCTGACTTTCTCAAAAACTGGTGAGAACCTGGTTCAGTTTTTTTCATTCGAAGAGGATTTGCTGGGGAGGTATACTGGTGAAGTTGAAGGTGATGGTGAATTAACCCACTAGCTTTTAAGGTTTTACTTCTACGTCGACTGTGTAGGAATCTATGTATTTATGCGTGTGGTAAAAGGCAGCGGCACTCTATTCAGGCTAAAAGACAAGCTTAAAGTCATCGATTAATGGGAGAGGTTGCTGGGTTGTGCATGGTTAATGCATTGTGGTATAGTGTTCTTTAAAGAGATGTATTCCACTCTTTCCTAATGTGGAGCAACATTGGGGTGGTCCTGATGGATATGACGATGCTGTTCCAGATCCTGGGTTCATAGATGGAAAAGGCCTCCTGTCTTGATTTTGTTCTTTTTTACACTTCTCAGTTTGCAGTCTGATGGTGTACTAGCAGCAGGTGTGCCGAGAACCAAGATGAACAGGAGTGCTGTTCATGATTGTAATATGTAAGGGAAAGCCAGGTCCAGTGGCAGTCATGCTTTGTGAGTGGGGGACATGATGAACTCTGTAAATAGAAGCTTTAATTCCTTAGTTTGCAATCAGATTTTGCATGCAGATGCTTCAGCTCTCTGCACAAGCCTAAATGTGACATCCTCATGTAAATAGTTTGTGAATCTGGTTCATAATTGTTAATAATTGCTTGTTAAAATTCCTTACTACTGAAAAAAGAGTTGATCACTACTAGCCTTTTCAGTTATTTCGGAGGGAACCAGGTATAGATTATTGACCTAAGATGTGCGGGGCTTGAACTGTCCACAGAAGCGAAATAGAGTGGATGCATACCTCAGCAGTTACGGTATAGCAGTGGCATTTCTTCAGGAGACGCACCTATGGATAGATTGTATTAAATGTCTAAAGAGAAGACGGAGGGGAAGGATCTCTGCTACATCCTATTCTGGCTATGCCAGGGGGCCCCTAATATGGATGTCACTGGGTGTAGCATTTAAGTACATGCAAGTGATCCTGGTTGCGGATGGTAGATATGTTATATTGGAGGGCACACATGATGGTGCTTTTCTTGGCAAGCTGCTGGCGGCTTCCCAGTTCTCCCCGTCAGCAGAGATTATCCTGGCAGGAGACTTTGATTGTATTAGACAGCCAACTGGATAGGCTACCCCTCCTCTTCACAGTAAGTCCTGTATGACATTGGCTCTAAGACAGACTCTGACAAGCTTGTCTCTCGTCACACGTGACACCCACATTCGCTTACATATTCCTATTAGACATCCGCGGCTGATACACACTGTCGCCTAGATAACTTCTTTATACATGCAACGGCATCGCACAAGATGGTGGACATTCACTATTTGGCACGCTAAATATCATATCCTTAACCATTGTTTGTCACATACCCTCTGGAAAGGCAGAGACCTAGGGTTTCCTTATGGTGACTTAATACTGATTCCCTGACTGATCCGGCCATCAGGAGTATACTCTTGGAGGCCCTTTCTCAATACTTAGAACATAATCGGGACAGCACGAGTAGTAGGGCAACAGAATGGGCTGCTATGAAGATATTGTTTCAAGGGGTTTGTTTGGCTACTGCGGTTGGTATACGTAGGACATTGGGGGATGACTTGATGCAACAGGAGATGACGCTGAAACACTCTAGAGAGCGCTGACGGTTAACCCGGAGATCATGGGAAACTGGGACAGAAAAAGGCATAAGGTGTGTGAACTGGCACTCGAGTAGATGCCGCTGATATCTAGAGGGGGACAAGACAAGATGACTGCTTTATTGATCAGGTCAGAGACTGACACACATCCCATTTTGGCGGTAAAAGACCCAGCAAGGGTGAGTAGTATACGTGGAGCCTATGCGTCTCACTTGTGGGAGGCGTATAGGGAATCCCCACACAAGACCATAAATTGTTTATTAACCACCTATTTTGCGGAGTTGCTGTTGCTGCATCTCTCTCATGAGAACAGTTAGCTATTGGGGGCACCTTGGATAAACAAGAATTGCTCAATGCGGTGGCCTCAGTGAAGTCTGCCAAGGGGCCGGGTGGTGGCGGGCTTCCTACAGAATTTTATAAACTTGTTCCTGATATCTACACTGGTAGATAAATTGAGGCATTTGGGGAAAGGCCTCCTCCCAGATTCCATGAGGGAGGCCATAATAGTGACGTTACCAAAACCAGGTAGAGACCCTATGGAGATGACTTCTTATCATCCACTCTCCATAATAAATGTTGACCATAAAGTCCTCAGCCACATCTTGGCGGCATGACTGCTCCCACATCTCTCGCCACTGATTCATGTAGATCAGTCAGGATTTAGCCCACAGAGAAACACATTGCGCAACCTATGTCACCTTGCTCATGTCCTACTAGCACGGATACTGGAGGATGATACTTACACGCTTGCCTTTCTCAATACTGAACTGGCTTTTGATTCAATTAGCTGGGAGTATATATGACGGGTGCTAGACAGGCTGGGACTGGGGTGCACCTATATTCAGTGGGTCCAACTGTTATCTAAGGCCCCGAATGTGTGAGTAAGAATGGGATGTGTTGCCTCATTGGCTTACAAAGAGGCACCCAACAGGGATGCCTTTTGTCCCCTCTGTTTTTTGCCTTCGTGATTGAGCTGCTGGCCTGCAGAATGAGGCAAGCCCTACACAGGTGAGGTATACGGTTTGGCAATTCGGAGCATATACTGTCACTGTATGCAGATAGCGCCATGATTTACCTTCCACAGCCAGATATCTCAAGCCCGATACTGCTTAACATTATGCAAGGATTCTGGGAATATTTGAGGTTGCGGCTCAACAGTGCTAAATCCCCTCTGTTCCTGCTGTGTAAGCTGAAGGGCCTGCTGGTGGACCGGCTTCTGGAATCAGGTCTGGCCTGGAAAGTGGACAACGTTAAATCCCTTGGCATACAGTTTACACATGAAAGGCAGTAGTCGTATGACTTAACGCTAGGCAGAGTGCTCGTAATCTGCTCCCCTCAATTACATTCTAGAACACCCTTAAACTGTCCTTGATGGGTAAAATCATGTTTAAAATTTTTTTGATTTTGCCCTAGTGCTTATATGTCTTTTAGGACGCTTTGTATGAGAGCCCACAGGCAGTATTTTGTGAACTTGACTCCTTGTTGGTGGAATTCCTCTGGGCTGGTGCGAGATGTAAAGTAGACTTAATACTCTTAAGCAAGAGTGGGCCAAAGTAAGGTTGGAAGTCCCAGATTTGGAGCTATACTACTTAGCAGAGCATCTGCAACATGCTGTACACCAGCTAGATGGCAACCCTAAATAGGAGAGATCCTCATTTGCAGGCACACATGATGGGCACCAGCTTGGTGAGCTGTTGTTGAGAGGGTGTGACATCCCAGCTAGCTTCCCGCACTGTATAATGTTGTCAGACCTCTATCCAGCGGGACACTTTGTCACTATGCAGGAGACGATGGGGACGTTTAATATTGGAGGTGGATAATTCTTACAATATTCCAAAATTGCACCCCAGCATTCCAGCTATGGCCAAAGTTACCCTAGGCCCCTTAGCCATCACACACACTGGTGGTTTTACTGTCTATGGCAGGTAGGCACAGGCTCATTACAGATCTATACGGGGCGCTGCACGCAGATAAGTGGCTAACACCACTACTTATAGAAGAAGCATGGCAACGAGTTAACGAGTAGCCTCATACTCCCTAAGCCTGGCTTAATATTCATTCTGGGGCCCGAAGGGTGTCCACTTGTGCCTGATCAAACAGATTCAGTATAATATCGTCCATATGGAATACCTATCCACCAAGAGATTGCAGACTATTTACCCAACGAGGGAGAAGCATTGTCCCTGCTGTGGAGCAGCGTTGGCCACTTTACTGCATATGTTGTGGCAATGTTCAGCTATTATACTTCATTGGACGGAGCCACTGTCCCACATCAAACATATTACTGGATGGGACGTGCCCTGGCGGATTGCACAGTGTGTGTTGGGATTGATTCCTGACAACCCAAAAAAAAGACACTGAGTAGGTGATACACGTTTCTGGGGCTAAATGTGGCAAAACGGCGTATCGCGATCTCCCGGTTGAGTCCTCGTCCACCGACGGTTAAGGCATGGAAAATAGACTTCCTTGAGTGGGCCCGGGCAGAAGAGGCGCATAGGAGAAAAGCCCGCTGAGTTGGGTAGGAGGTTCTATATAGCATTTATTTCACTCTTTATAAACTATGTTTGTATCAGTCATACCATCCTTTATTTACGAGCTGGTTACTGGAGCAGTATAAGATATTCTCAGGTTGGTTTGTGGCAGATGTTATTGGTTGTTCTTGTGACTGCTAGTGTTCTATTCTTTATGCACTGCCTTGTGCTGCTACTGGTACAGGTACATGATGCAGCTATATGTGCACTCTCGATACCCTGAGAAATGTTCTTCAATTTTTCCTGTTTCCTTTTTTTCTGAAATATATGCATTTATTCATAAAAGTAATTCTGCAAGCTCTCCTTATTCGAGATATAAAACATGGAGTTCAAATTCAGAGAAGGATCTTGTGCTATGAGTGTGAATTCACCCTTTCCTTGGATCTAAGGTGCGGCAAAGGAAAAATTATCTTTGGACTGTTGTAGCCAGGCCTCCACCAGAAGATTTGAGAATTTGATCTGCAAATTTCATGTATAAACATATTTTTAGGTGAAACTGGGAAAACATGGCCCACTGAGCCTTCTTTTTAATAGCAGGGACTCATAGTGTTTTCATTTTTTCTATATAGATTTATTGTTACTGGGAGCATAAGATGATGGTAATGATGCTTTATATAGCACACACCAGAAACTGAACTGATTCCTTAGATAACAAATTATATCATTATCTCAAGTCCCTTTAACCTTGGAATAATGTCAGGTTCTCTCAAGCATGGGAGTAATCAAACCTATGATCTGCAGATAACATCCATTACTTTAACCGAAATGTGTTCAAAGGTATTAGAACATTGGAATGGTAGGCGCTCCATTAAAGACAGTGGAGTGCTCCGGGCTTCTAATGGCTGGTAAAAGCCTGGAACCGCAACATTCCAATGTTTTTGTTGGCAGCAACAGCTATGAACAGAGGCCTCACGGAGCCTGAGGGGATTTAAAATCCCTCGGGCTCTGTGAGGCCTTTGTTTTATTCATTAGAACATTCTGCCCTCTAGTGGTGGAATATTCTTATAGCCTTATAGCCCTTCATAGCTGGACTATACCAGCAATTAAAGTCCTGCTCCCTTGTTAAAAGCCCTCGCTATGGCGGGCTCTAAGGCTATATTAGAACATGAGAATCTTGGGAGCTCCATTGAAGGCAATAGAGCGGCTCAGGGCTAACGATGGCTGGTGTATAATAAGCCTTCTGCTTGAACATTCGAATGTGTGTCTTTCTGTATCTCCGTTTTTAATTTAGCACATTCTACTGTCAGTGGGTGGAATGTTCTAATACCCTTATAACCCTCACCCCTAAGGTTATACCCGTTGTTAAAGGCCCTCACCATTATTTTAGACCAAAGCCAACTCTGGTTCAAGGCCTTTGACAACCAGGATATAGCTATCAGCAATGGTCTACAAGACTATAATATTGTTTCTTCTCATGAAAGACGAATGAAGGCAAAATATGCATTCAGTCTTGTGAAGAAGTTAAGGTGTCTTTGTAGTCTGAAATGTCACTTTCTGGAGTGGAAAAGTTGTCCATGCTGCCGAAGGTTAACTATATTGTTACACTGCAATTATTCTTCCACCATCTGATGGGCATTATGCCAGAAATGGGCCCTCGGTGCAAGAGGTTGACCTTTGCTGCATATTTGAGGCTAGCATTGAGAGTTAGTATTTAGGACAAATTTTACATTATTAACATCCGTTTGGGCTACCTTGCAGCTCCTGTTAGTTAACCAGGCTGACAGCTGGTCTGCAAAGGTAAAAAACTTTTTTAGCTTTTTCTTTAGGTCGAGCGCATAAGCACAAAATTTACCTGTTGTTATTATTGTGGGCTTTTAACTACGCCCACCTCACGCCCATCACTTTCACTCATTCGTGGGCTTGTCTTTCAAAAATCCTTTGTTATCATTGGTAAATGCTTTACGTTTGTCCTTCCTTGTTTAATAGATGGTTGGTTGTGTCTGTTACCAGGAATACCTGTAAACATCAGTGGCGGCTGCCACTCAATGGGGGTGGTGGGAGGAACAGAGGGAGTGGTGGCGGGGGAAACGGGGTGAAAAAAATAATTAAAAAACCTTACCTGTGGGGGAGACCCTTTTGTCTCCCCTCTGTCCTCATCCTCTTCCTGTTTCCAGGCTCCCAGCCAATCATGACGCTGCTGTCACCAGCAACAGCAGCATTGTGATTGGTCTGAGTGGCCTGCTTCACCGCTCAAACTAGGAGTGGGAGCCTGGGCATGTTCTCCACTCGGCTGTTGTATACAGCCGGGTAGAGAACATGCAAAGTTCCCTTGTCTTTTTGGCCAACCCAACACAGCCGGCCAAACAGACTTGCACACTTTGTGTGCACATAACCCTCCTCCGGCCCCCTCCCTCTAGCCCAGCCCCACCCCTCCCCTTCTCCCAGGAAATATAGAATGTTAATAACGTAACATTATTATCATTGTATTTTTCCTTTTCCCACAATCCAGTATGGCATTGCTCCTTCGCCTTAGGGTAGGAGCTGCTCCTGGTAAACATACTGCATTTGTTAGTTTTCAACAAGACTGTTGAATAAATACGTATATTGGTCCGTTATCAGCCTCAAAGGCCGTATTGTATGTACCTTTTCCTATGACGCTATCGGGGTGAAAGGCCAAGTGATATCACTTCCGCTAGCCAGTTACTTGTAAAAAAGGATCTCTGAGAGTCTTTATGCGGGAACAGAACTCACAGAATGAATGTGACCTGAACAGCATTGAGGCTGAGTGGTCTGCTGTTGACCTACCATGAGGCAGTCATTTTATAGCTGCTGTAGAATTAGTTTGCAAGACATGACCATGCATTTAGTGAGATTTTAGGCATTTGCTGGTTGAGTTAGTTTACGAATGTAGCTCTCTATGCCATGCAAACATAGGAGATTATTTTCTCACCTAGGCGCCCTGACAGGGTGGTAACTACGCCTCACGGACACTGGCAATATTTTGTGTGCTTTTCTATAATTGGCAAAGTGTATTCCAGGACAGGCTGTGTAATCCTCTGAAATGCCAGGAAGTGGCATTACTGTTAATTGAACAAATGCTGGGAAATCATCATGCACATACCCAAATATAAATAATGAAGCTTGGATGTAGTTTACATGTAGAAACAGTCTCAGCTGCTCGGCTTTGGAAGGCAACCTGCTGCAGGGACCTTAGCTGAACTTCTTGATACCGTCTACGTCTTGCAGGAGAGATTCGTCATCAGAGGGTGAGGGGTGTGGATGTAACACTGTTATAGTGCCTAAAAACCTATAAACAGTCTCTGGGAACTGGGCCCAGGCTGTACAAACCATGTTTCAAGTGTCTGTGAAAAACAGCAGTGCTTTGGCAATGCATAGTTCCTAAATGATCATTACAAAAAATGTATTGTGAAACCTCTTCGGAAAATGATCACCTCGCCTCTCCCACCATATCCTCTCTGAGTTCCTCCTGAAATGTTCTAAATCTTAATCTGTTACAGTCCTTGGGCCTGATCCACAATACAAGCTGGTACAATCAGGGTGTGGGGAATCCTCAAAGCCCTCACACACAAAAGATTTTTTTGGGAAAAAACATGCAATTTGTCCATCCCATGGATATTAACGAGGGAGAGATTGGATTGGGGTTGTTGGAATTGGGGATTTGAGGCCTAAAGTAGTGAAACAGTTTTTGGAACACAAACATAAAAGTGCGCTGTCCGCCTTCAGCTTTGTGAAACTGCAACAACGCCAAACGTAGGTGGTAATATGAGAAATAGGTGTTTTCAGTCTGCTTTTGAGAAGAACACGCTGAAAAGGGTTGGGATTGTCACTTGAATATGGAAAATTGGCATTGAGCATCAGCATTGGAGGCCGACTTTAAGGAAGGGGCCTCGTTGTAAACATGGTAGACTGGACTCACTGATACTAATCCACCCAGGAGTAAGTTGTGATTTAGTTCTTCAAGACTGAACAGGAGAAAAGGCGAAAAAGGCTTTGAATGCAGTAGGTGTCTATGGACAAATTAGCAATCAGGGGAATGCTGACCTGCATTTGTAATGTTGGGTAGGACACAGGAAGTAAGATAAACTGGCATACTTTTCATGTTTCTGTATTTCAGTGTGCATTGACAAGCTAGTACTGGATGCAATTTTTATGTTCTTGTTTGCAGATAATCAATTCTTTATATATGTATGATGAAGGCAGCCGCGGCTCGTCCTTTAGGGCGGAGGGGACCCGCCACCCACCTTTTGCCCCTCATGAAGAGTGCCTGTCAGGCTGAGCTAAGGTCAGCCTGAAGGTCAGCGTGACGGACACTCTTCACGTTCAGCTCAGGCAGCCAGGAGCAAGACATGCTCAGACTCCTGACTGACAGAGCTGAACATTGCTGGGCTAAAGAGGTCACAGCTCCTATGGGCGTGACCTCCTCGGCTCAGCAAAGGTGCCTTGAGGCCCTTCCCCTCGGTGGCAAGGGGAAGCATCACCCATTGACTTCGACCTGGGCGCTTCAGGTTTAAGCCCTGAAGTGCCCAGGACAAGTGTCAATCAGTGACACCTCGTCACAGAGTGGGGTGGGGTCAGCCGTCTCACTGACCCCATCCCACTCTGTGACAAAGATAGGACTGCGTTTAACTCAGTATTGGGGATACAGCTGGGGTCATATGACAATTCCAGTAATGCACGTGGATGGCTACGACTGTTGCAGCTTTCGGGTCGTAGCACTGCCAATGATTGTGAATTACCCAAGTCGTACATATACACCCAAGAATAGCCATATGACTACGAGTGTATATCTATGAGTTTTCTAGGTGAAGGGGCCCTGACTTAGTATTGTTCTATTTGTCTAAAACCATTTCCTGATGTAATTTTTCTATTTTACCAATAGCTCTACTTTCTCTTCTGCTATTTCAAGACATACAGCCTTTGACCTCGACGAAATTGACTGACACGGGTACTTAAGACTGAATAATTTTGAAACAGCTCAAACAGCCTCCGTTCTGCTGAAAGTAGGTCTAGCATTAGTCAGGTAGACAAAAAATAGATCATGTCAGTTTTTTACCTTTTGAGATAATCAACTGTTTACAACAACAACAGACGCCAGTCTCACTTTTGTGACCTACTGCCCATTAACATGTTTTCATTAGCTACAGTGTTTCTGATCAAATTTGCATGTTTTCTGATGTTCATTATTCCGCATTGATTACATTTCTTTGTCTCTTTCCGTGTTCACATGCACTTCGATGTGTTGAGCCAAAACTTTAGACGCATATTAATTATGCATTGGGACCGGTGTTTCTGCTGTACTGGATACCCCATGGAGTTTATCAATGAGATAGTCTTCCTCTGTGATCAATGGCTCTGCCCTTGTTAAATAGAGATTGATTTCTGAAAACGTGGCTGCTGAGGCATTGTAATCCCAACAGAACTCTTAGTACGCGTTTTAGAATTCATTGGTGATCCACATGCTGTTGGAAGAGAGATGATCCAGTTTCTTGCACTCTGCAAAGAAGCCGTTAAGTGTGCCAAAGCCCTTCCCATTGAGACCTTAGTTTGCACACACGTCAGTTGCAGGACTGGCAAAGTACATTGAGCAAAGTTGTTAAGTGCTGCAGGAACTTAGGGCCAGATGTAGGAAGCCGTTTGCATGGTGCAAAATGCAAAAATCACAGTTTGCGCCATGCAAACAGCCTAACGCGATGCTCATTCACAATTTGCGAGTCGGTTACCGACTCGCAAATTGTGAATGCGACTCGCAAATAGGAAGGGGTGATCCCTTCCTATTTGCGACTCGCATCGCAATTCGCAGTTACCACCAGTGTCACACTGGTGGTAACTCATTCGCAAAAGGGAAGGGGTCCCCATGGGACGCCTACCCCTTTGTGAATGTGGGCAAAAAGGTTTTTTCAGAGCAGGCAGTGGTCCAATGGACCACTGCCTACACTTAAAAAACGCAACCAAATGGTTTCGTAATTTTTTTCATTTTGCAACTCGTTTTCCTTTAAGGAAAACGGGCTGTAAAATGAAAAAAACAACTGCTTTATTTAAAAAGCAGTCACAAACATGGAGGTCTGCTGACTTAAGCAGGCCGCCATCCCTGTGAGTGCAGGGACTCGCTATGGGGTTGCAAAATGCAACCCACCTCATTAATATTCATGAGGTGGGTCTTTGCGACCCCATAGCGAGTCGCAGACGGTGTCTGAGACACCGTTCTGCATCCGATATTGTGAGTCGCAATATCGGACTTTGCTACATGTGGCCCTTAATCCTTCTCAGCAAGTAGGTTGATTCTCTGTCACATTTCAATGCAAAATGTATTTGTACTGCGCAAACGAAATTGAATGAGCAATTATCAGCAAGCCTTGGGAAGCCTCAAGTACCTCTCTGGGCCAATTCAAACTTAGGTTTCCAGAATAACTGAAACGTTGCTAAACAAGCATTGGCAAAACTGGAGGTGTTGGCTGTCAGCATTTTGGCTTTGTCAGTGCTTCTTTTGTTTTGTAATGTTCTTTGTAAAGCGTTGTTGTTGGGCTATATCAAAAATATATTTGGTCTCAAATAGCACACACTGTCATACCAGTCTCTGGCACAGGAAGAACTACTGTGTGTGCAGATGTACTCATTTGTGAAATGGCAGACTTGCATCACCAGCAGAGGTATAAGCTAGTGGGTGAAGTAGGCTGACCCACTACCCCATGTATGTATGCCGTAGTAGGTGGAACAAAAATGTTATTGACACACCAACAGACCAATGGATGAAGAGGGCTGCCAGAAACCGTCCATGACAAATTCTAGTAACAACACCTCACAAACATCAGTATAGAAAAGCTGTTTTTTCACCACCAGCCCATTCAGCACCAGGATAAAACTTCCTGGATTGCTGCTAGCTGATCATTCCATGGACCTTTGATGTACAATGATGTGATATATTTAAAGGCACATGACCACAATATAATTTTAGTAAAATCCAAAGGTCTTGGCTAACGTCATACTCAAAAAAGGACACTGCAGTATGGAAGACGTGTTGCGGCCAGGTTCTCCTTGTGTTTGTTTATTATTTATGGATCATTTCTATATAGCACATAAAAGCACAAGACCCTCAAAGCGCTTCTCAGGGGTGCAAAGAAACAGTACCAAACAGGATAATGTATGCAATGGAAAAGCATAATTCTCAAAACATCTATCATACAAGCAAAAGTCAATAAAACTAACAAAACAAGTACGCAACTTATCAAGAATAGCCAAATAGTGTGCCGATAGGCTATCAGAGTTACTAATGTCTGCTAGTGGCCCTAAATCAGGCAGGTTTCAAGAGGACTTGAGATTACTAACCAGGAAAAAATCCAGATATTATATAACAGGTTGGAGAGAAGTACTGATGAAGGAGAAATCGTTACAGTTCTTGTGCAAAGTTGCGTAGAGAGGTGATAGTACGTAGAAATGGTGGAATAGCATTCCAAACCTTCGGAAAATGACTGATTCAAAGTATACCTGTGGTCGAAGACAGAAGTTTTAGCATCAGACAATAAGAGCTGCGAAGTTGGCGTGGCCCTCCTCCCCCCCAGAACTGCAAGTAAGTAGCCAAATAGTGAGAGTGAACTGAGTGTAAGAGTTTTTGCTCCACAAAGATTCAAAATACTCTGCTTTCTTTTGGTCCCAGCGCTGGTATCGTTTTACAAAAATCATGTGGGTAGACGATGTGGCATATCTGAAAAGTAAATTTAAAAACTCACACAAATGGATAAAAGACGGGCTTGGGTGTGGAAAGGACAAGATTAGAGATTGGCCAATACAGTCTCTTTTGACTAATATTATGCCTTCCTTATCTTCTTGTGCCATCTAATGCCTGGCTGTCAAGTCCATGTGGTTCCTGCAAGAGTGTTGTTGTGCAAACAAATGTTAGTTTTATGTCAGATGGCTGCTCATTTGAAACTGAGATTCTCAGCAGATAATACATAAGAGGTTACAACTGAGTCCCAAGTGACCTCCAAACAATAGCCAGGAATCCTTACTTGCACTTCTGCTTTTCATTTCAGTCACTCTGAGGTAGAGCTAACCCCAATGAGGATACTTGAGAGATGCTGATCACCAGTGCTGTTCTAACCCACAGTTTGCCCTTAAATATGTTTGATTCCTAAGTCACAGATAAAGCAATTGAACCAATCTTTACTTGACTGTCACATCTGCGTAATGCTTCTCCTATTACATATATCACCACTAAGGTTCCCATAGCTACTGATGTTTAATCAATCTATTTTGGATAAAAAATAAGTTACCAAGACAAAAATAACACTAAGACAAGTGAAAACTAGAAAAGACAAGAGAGTCAAGTTGATGATTGCGATATGGAGTGTGTACCTTTACTGAAAAAGCGCACACACATTCAAGGCACTACACAACTTAGGCCCCACCTACCCGAGTAGTCTTATCACCTTTCACCAACCACCTAGACACATCCGCTCCACGAGACTCCTACTCGCACACATCCCACGCATGCACAGAACCAGACCAGGATGATGGGACTATTCTTACATTGCTCCTAAAGTGTGGGATTCCTCTCACTCCACATCAGAGCCTCCTCCTCTGTCATTGAATTCTGCAATTCAATTAACAAGCCATCCATAGGCAGGGCTGGGCACCTACCTGCTCAGTGCAAGGATACCCTGGCGAGTGGTAGTGCGCTTTACAAATACACATTAAATAATAACATAACAACTTAGATGTTTACGATGGGGGTCAGATGTGCGCACAAACAATTTATTCAATTTGATGATCAATGTTCAGGAGGCAAGGCAAGGGGAGTGCAATCAGCAGCATACCGAAATAGAATCATATTGTTGAGCCACCACCATCTTGACTACTTGAACCCTACGAGAGAGGAACAGCTGTAGATGCAATCACCTGACAAAGTCAGCGTTGAATGTAGTCATCAAGCGCTCCAGTTTTTCAGACTGTATCCTTTCAATGCTCCTGGTTACTAGGATTCTGTAACATTTGAACTTGTCCGGGAACCACTTAAATCTAGTCTCCCATCACAGTGCTGGCAATGAATCTGGGCAAAGGCAGCATTTCACTCTTCCCCATGTTCATTTTGCATCCCGAAAAGGTGGAAAATCCATCAATTAAAGCAGGTATGGGATTGAAAACTTGGCCTCAGAAAGAAAATGCAAAATGACATTGACAAACAGCAGCGCTTTTGATTTACATGCTAATGATTTAATGTCCTTAATGGAAATAGATTAGCATAAGGTTTCAGAAAGCGCTTGAGTGCCCTTAATAGGCAATGCACTCATCGTGAACATAGCAGACAAAACCATCCACCGTCTATTTTGCAGTGGTCTTGGTGTAAAATCCATTTAACCTTCTAAATGAAATCCTGTCTCAAGCCTGCCCTTTTGGAGTCCTGAAAAGCTAACACTATTCTACATTGTAGACGTTTTCCCAATATTGATGGATATTGTAACTCATTACTTAGGGTTGTCCATCACCAGCCATAACAGATAGGACCGGCTTTAGGATGGTGCGACAGGCACCTGCTACAGAGTTTCCTGTATGTCCAGAAGATTTCTGGCAACAATAAAAATGTCAAGATAACTCTGGTGATTAATGCTCCTGCTGGAGAGAGATGGAGCTTTGTCTAGTGGTACTTTGCTGCATCATAAAATAATAGAGAAAGAATGTGTCCTGTGCAGATCACAGAATGGTTTTTTATGTGTATAGCTCAGTGGGCTACTGTTTTCGTCACAGATATCGTTTCGTTATTTACAGTTCATAAGTCACAATTCTAATATAGCACAGTAACTTATGAGCGGTCATCAAAGAGCTGCTTGCAAACTGCATTGTATAGGTTAGGACCTTATGTTTTTTCCCCCTGTCTTTCTTGATCTATTAGTAATGTTGCTGAAAAGGTTTAATTTTGGGTAGAGATACATTCTTATTAGTATAACCAACCCCGAACAGTGCTTTAAACAAATGAAATGTATGTGAGAGAGGGGATATAGAGACATGATGGACACCGGCAGAAGATGGTAATGAGGGACTTTGTGGGGAAGGAGGTCATTCCACACAGAAAATTGTCGTACGTGGCACCGCTAGCACTAAAGCCGACCCTGATAACTGACAAAGGGTCGGTGAGTAGTTCCTCAAGGAATGCCGGCATATCTCGGAGTTGCGAACAAGGCTTGGCAGCACTCTTCTGAACTTGGTGGCCAAGACCTTGGGCAAAATGATCTTGTCAGCATTAACTAGCAATAATGGGTAGTAGTGGGCACTGTACATAGTGTCCTTTGAGGAAGAGCGTTATCACAGCATCACTGAATTCTGGATGGGAAGTGGGATGCCTCAGTATCTCCGTACAGACAGCCTCTAACTTGACAATTTTGGCTGAATTCTCCGCGTGCTTTATTAGAGGGCAGATTTTGATTGCCTCTGCGATCTCCTGAACTGTGCCCCCACCACTCAGCCACTCAGCGGTGCCTTTACATCATTTGAAAGAAAGGACAGACCAACTTGGCTAAGAAAATCTTCCTCTGCTGGTCAGTAGCAGCCTGTAGTGAAAAAGACAACCGAAGAAGCAGGTGAAACTTTCCATGATTTCAATAGGTTGGGAGCGTAGCACATTGAGATTATGGTAAATAGCCAAAATTGTGCATTGCGCCTCCTTGTCTTGGTAGAGACAAGTGAGCAGATTACCCACCATCTCCTGCTGGGACCATGCCCCTCTTCCTGAGAATGACTGCCCTGCTGTATCTCTAAAGATGGTACCTGTGAAGCTGGTGGACTTATGTGGCGGTCCCTGAGCAATCTTCACATCTTCCTTTCACCATCAAGAATAATCGTCTGATGTGCAGTCTCTCCTTTTTTTCTGGCAAAACTCTGTTGAAACAGTCCTTTGCCAGTCCTTCCCTGAGCTGGCCCTCGGCATCCTCTTCAATTACAGTAAGTGCTTTCATAATTTAAAGGCCTTCTTAAGCTAACGCACAATCCCTTGCAAAGTTTCCAGAATTACTTTGGATTTTAACTGTGGCCATTAAGTTGATTGAGAGGAATTGCGGTGTCACTCTTCGAGGTAACAAAATGTGCAAAAAATATATTTTGCAAGTCTCTGTGCCGTTCACTCCACTCAGAACCATCGATCAGCAGCATCTTATATTAATGTTTGTCCCTCATATTATTATTTGCCTTATTCAGTTTTAAAGCCATTGACATCCTGAGCTTATGGAGGAGACGCAGGGAGAAAAACTATACTGTGGTTTAAACGACAACTCGGGTCAGGACCACCAAGGAAGGATGTTTATGGAGTTCTTGTAAAAATGAATGTAAAACACTCTCGCGCACACACTCTTCTCTCTATGTAAACTCATTGCTTACTTACTAGCATTTTATTTAACCTGAATCATCTAGAAGTTTTTAACTTATTTCCTGTTTTTTTTCTATCGCTTTCACTGTATTCACACATTTTTCGTGGGTTAGTCTGGAGCCCCTCGACGGATTTCATAGACCACCTTCTTGTTCTCATTTTGAGTTCTGCATATTCCCGAAATTAATTTGAACTTCTTTTGTCCCCTCGTGCCTTCGGTGCATGCAAGTTTTTTTATTCTTCGCACTCTTCTCGTAATTATTATTTTTAGGAGTGGGGCACAGCGATAAATGCACGAGACCCTGTTATTTAGTTCCATGTTGCAGATGTGATCTGATGCCAGAGCGTTCCTGGCGTGTAGTGCGTCACAAAATTATGTCAGCACGTTTTCTCCTTATTTCACGCACGGTTGTTTCATGGCACCGCTTCCTCACTCCTCAACGAGCAAGGAAGCTCCTCTCAGGGTTGCTTTGAGACATTGCTTTCCTGCTGCCGTCCTCTTTGTTTCCGCACCCTTTGTGCTCATCTTTGGATGGGGTTTCATATTTTCATTGAAGATAAACTGCAAACGTCTAGGCCGCTCTTCTATCTTTTCGAAATCGATTCTAATTTCCCTTCTTCCAGATGTGCACATTGACAGATCTGTGTACCCCAGACAGATACTAGACCTACCTTTTCAGTCAGTGGAGCCTCTGAAATACGTATTTACAATTATATGCTCACAAATAACGCTGATAAATATATGTGGAGATCAGTGCTGGAAATTGGAAACAATACTCTGGGAGCCCATAAACTGGAGATCAAAGGTAGCAGCAGGAAGCTGGCGGCGTCTCCAGGGGCAGAGTCGTGAACAGTAGAGCAATCATTGCAATGGAATAGTAATCACAATAATACAACAATAAACCAACAAATACTTTTAACATTGCAGGTGGGCTAATCCTCGCCTCCGTGTCCTTAATAGAATTGAAAAATTCTTAACGCGAATGCTAGATTTTTTTTAATTCAATGTCAGGACTAGAGGCTCCGATTATGCTTGTTTAAAGCTGACCCACAACCACCGATGCAATATCCACAATAGGTTTATAATAAAACGATGTGAACGTAGATTCAGAAGACCAATCTGCCGCTCTTAAAATGTCTTCAAACTGGGAACCCAAGGCAAAAGATTTTGAGGCCATGGCCCCTCTAGTGGAATGGGTGCCAAATTTAGAAATATCAATGCCCGCTTCACCCAAGAGCCAGCGAACACATCTGGCCAGAGTGTCGGACGAAACAGGGTGATAAGGCTTAACCAATGAAATCAACAACTGTCCCCCCATATCAGAACGAAATTCTTCTGTACTTACCTCATAAGCCCTCAGACATTGTACTACACACAATTGGCAATTGTCTACACAACTAGGATAGGAAACTGATTTCAAATTACACATAGTATGACGAGAAATAGAAAATGTTAGTCCCTCAGGAGAAAAAAACCCTACCTGCCAAATCTAAGCCCTAACATCAGAAACCCGTTTGCAGGAGTTTGAACATAATAACATAGTGCATTTAGCCGAAAGCTGTTTCCTGGAAATGAATCTACTAGCCGGCCACGACTCTAAAGATCTCAAGATTACATTCACATCCCAAAGCGTAGAATAACACGGACGAGGGGGGTTAGCCAACCTTATGCCTTTCAAAAGCTTACAAACAATGGGTAATTCCCCCACAGGTTTACCATCCACTGGCAAATGACCCTCCAAAATGGCCGACCAATAATTATTAACCAATCTATAAACCAAGCCGGACACAGCTAGAGAGGACAAAAAATTCAGGACCAGACTGCAATCCGCTGAAGACGGATCAGCGTTACGTGCACTGCACCAAGAACACCGTTGTTTCCAAGCGGAAGCATATCTCTTGTGGGTACTGGAAGACCAGGATCCTGCAATGAAAGCGGAAGACTCCTGCCAAAGTCCCGGGATACTCCATCTTTCTCTGAAAGACGCCAAGCCACTAGGGCCAACTGCCCGAGACAATTAGAGGATGACGAAGGCCCAGGGGATCCAGAAGGAGGTTGGGTCGGAACAGAATTAATATTGGGAGGTTGCAACTAAACTCCAGAGCAACCAGAAACCAAGCATGTGACCTCCAGAGAGGAATCACTAGAATAAGATCCCCCTGCTGACGATGGAACTGAGCCAAAACCCTGGGAATCATCAAGAAGGGAGGAAACGCATAACCCAGACCCAGAGACCAGTCATGGAGAAAAGCAGATATGGCCTCAAGCTGAAAAATCTCTTCATCTGCCGATTGAGGCGGGATGCAAACAGATCTACTGAGAAGGGACCCGACAAGGAGCAGAGAATTCAAAAGACCTTGGGATAAAGCCTCAAGTCGCTGAAATCCCGAAGGTGACAATAGTGCCAATCTGCCACAGAATTGCTGCTCCCCAGCAGGTATTCCACAACTACTGAAATCCAGTGTTGTAGACAGAAATGTCAAAAGTCCTTGGCAATCTTCACTAGAATGCAAGACTTGGTCCGCCCAATTTGTTGACATATCTCACTGCCGAGATATTGTCCATACGAACAAGGATACAACAATTCGTCTTGATAGGAGACAGGCTTTTGGTTGCGAATGATCCCACTAACAGCTCCAGACAATTGATATGGAGATCCAGCTCCGCTTTGGACCAACGACCCCCGTGGCAACCGACCCGCAATGAGCCCCCCATCCCTAAAGACTGGTGTCGGACTCTATCACAATCTCTGGGGAAAACCAAAGATGGCCCTGCCATTGCAAGGCTCCATGTAGTCCAACCACCAACGCATCTCTGAGCGAGCCTCCTCTGAAAGGGGAATCTGGTCCACATATTTGAGACCTCTCTGAAGACGAAAAAATTTCAATCTCTACAGGGCCCTGTAGTGTAGAGGACTCGGAAAAATCACTTGAATGGAGGAAGAGAGAAGGCCCACCATGGAATTTTGAATATTTTACTGGATTATGGCACCTGCTGCAGAGATCTTTGTGTGCCCTTGCATAAACCTGTAAAATAACTCCACTGATTAATGCTGTTGTTAGAGAGATATGTGTTTTGTCTCGTCACTGTTTTGAATGATCATAAAGTAGCCAAAGAGAGTTAAGGTGCCTGGCGCATTTATAATCCTCATACATCACAGTGAGCAATGAACCAGCACCAAAGAGCTGTATGCAAGCCTCAAGACAGGTTTTGAACCTCATTGTTTTTTTCTTAATCTTTTGTTATTCAAAGTTCGCTAAAAAGTGTTCCTTTGGGCAGTAATAGAGTCAGCACAACCATTGTGTTAAGTTTTAAATCCTGACTTTGTATTTCTCCAGACCAAGCACTCGTAACATAAAATTCCTACCTGTATGGATGACTCCTACACTTTGTAACCCTACTCGCCTTGTGTAACACTTTCTTAACAATGATTTACACACCTGTATGATCCACTCTTTCTTTATAATATGTGTGTGATGTAAAGCACTCTGACACTCTCCATTGGGATGAGCATCACTATAAAATAAATGCGTCAAGGCTCTCGTTGCCATAGGGGGGGTCAAAGTTAAGAGAGGGTTCAAGGGTGACATGGGGTTCCATTTGAAAAGGCGGCCGCACCGATAGCAGTCTCGTTTGATTCTGGGGGCTGCCCACCAATTTGTATGCCTTCCAGCAAAAAGCAAAGGTGGAAAAGACATCATTAGCTGGGGGCAGATATGAATGTTACCAACCACCTTTAAAAGGTCAGGTCCAAGGGTCAGGGATCAGGGGGCCTCTTGCTGCCAGCCCACACCCGTCTCCCTACACAACGTCTACCAGCCATCTGGGAGTGGGGGTTCTATCTGCTGGCACTTAATGAGTGAGTTAGGTGCTTGAATAGAAGACTCTTAAAACTGCTCAATACTTGTCGTCTGAGGACTATTTCACATGGATGCCTAAGGGGCAAAACATTTTTTCACCCAGATGATGTACATTTGCCTCAGGAGGGCAATGAGTTGTTTGTTCATGCATTGTTTTCTTTTACAGCACAGTTCACTGCATCCCACAGGCTAAGGCCAGTGGGTATGTGAGGGCTGGCAGTGAGATTTCGGGTCACTTTCACATCTCACATCAAAAATAATTTCTCATGGTTGTCTATTTTCATTCGGGTCTCAAATGGGGGTGTATAGGGCTTCAAATATTTTATTGGGGGTCGAGGATGCACTCTGGCGTGGCTGTTTCTGGCCTCCGTTTGGCTGGGTGCTCTGTTGTTTTTGGCCATTTGGAGTTGTGAAGGATGAGGTCAGCGACAGGAGCTCAAGCATTGACAGAGTTACCCATGCCATCTCTTTATCAGGTGCCAGGGGATGCCTCTGGCAAGGTTATTTTAGATTGCTGCAGGCTCTGATTGAATTCTGAGGTTGCTAAGAGGACCTCAGGAGGAGATAGACAAGCTCACATGAAGATTTCACCTCGGGATGGTAGGGATGGTTAGGATGATTATTGTCTCCTGTACTGTGCATTGGGAACAATATTATTGTTGTGTACACCCGCCAGGGTATCCTGGCGATGAGCAGGTGTGTGTGTAAGCTGGTTAATTGAAAAGCCAGGTTTTCAGCTTCTTGCACAATTCTAGAAGAGAGGATGAGGTTCTGTTGTGGAGTGGGATATGAGTGAGATATGAGTGAGTAGAACATGGGATATGAGTGAGTCGAGCCCTGCGGAGCAGAGTAGTCTAGTTGGTTGGTGGAAGGAGATGCGGGACCTGAGTTGTGTAGTGCCTTGAATATGAATTCAGTGCATTTCTGTATCTGGACCCAGTGTAGTTCCGTGAGGTGTGCTGTGATGTGAGCTTAGTGTGGAAGATTGAGGATAACTGTGGCTGCCGATTTCTGGATGGTTTGTAGTCTTCTAACGAGTTGTTTGGTGATCCCAGCGTAGAGGGTGCTCCCATAGTTCAACTTGCATGTGACTAGGGTGTGAGTGACAGTTTTTGTTGTGTTGCTTGGGAGCCATTTGAAGATCTTCCTCCGCATTTTCAGAATTTGGAAGCAGGAAGCAGTGACAGCATTGACTAGTGCGGTCATTGTCAAGATTTGTAATATGTCGAATTGAATTAATTGTTTGCCAGTTGTTCTTTTTTTCTTAGAACTTTGTCTCACGTCAGTTTGTGAGTTGGTTGTCTCACAGGGGCCCCACATACCACTTGTGGGTCCATGGGCATAAGTTAGGGGTCGCAGCTGCAACCTCTGACTTTCCCCCTGTAACCCCTGGCATTGAGGTGGCAAAATCAGTGCCATGAGTAGATGGCGGCACTGCATTACATATTTTCTGCCCATTTTCACTATCTTAATGGTGAATAACATTCTACAGTGAAAAATTAGTGTAATTAAAAAAATAGAGCACACTTAGCTGGAATGGGACCTTTGGTGGCAGTTGTGGAAAGAAAAAATGGTTTTAAATTAATGTGTGTGTGTGCGGGTGAGAATGTATTTATGTGAGAGAGTGTGCATATATGAGTATGTGTGTCTGTGTGTGTAAGCATGTGTGTGTGTGTGAGGAAGACTCAGTGACAGATAATGATGAGATTGTGTGAGATTGAGGGCCAAATTTACTATTCTTTGATGCTTGGCAACAATGCACCAAAGTTTCCGGTGCTGCCCTGCATCAAAAGGAGAGAGGAAAAATATGCCATATCTACTAAGATATGTGCCTTTTTGTTCTCCCTTTGCGCCAGTGCACTTTTGGCAGCTATGTGCCAATGCCAACGCACACACCCCTTTGTGCATTCTCTGAAGCATAGGCTTTGCACTGGAAGGGATCCCTTTCAGAATAAAAACTATGCTTTAACGCCTTTCCCACTTTGTATGTGTGCTGTACAATTGAGCACACATACAAAGTTGGAAAAATGAGAAGAAAAGAAAACATTTCTCCTCGTTGCCTGCCTTGAGGAAGAATATGGTTTTGGAGCAAATTCCTGTCTGGGTGGTTGTATGGGAACGCCCATGCACCACACATGGAACGCAAAGTAATGCAAAGCAACACACAGCACAACTTTGCGTTAGTTTGGGATTCTATGCAACAAAGTAGAAAATCCCACTCTACCCCTTTGTGCTAGGTTTGTGTCACAAAAGTGTTGCAAACCTAGTACAAGGCGGTAGTAAACATGGGCTTGAGTGTTGGTTTGTATGAAAGAGTAAGAATGAGCAAGATTTAGAGTTAATGCAAGTGAGTGAGCATGAATAAGAATGAGTGTAAGGGGGTGTAAGAGAGTGTGAGTACGTGAGAGGGAAAATGAGTGTGAGTGAGTGAATTTCAGTGAGAACGTGATGTGATGCTTGCAAGTTTTTCTTTGGCCCTGGCATGCTGAAGATAATGATTGTTTTATGAGTCACTCAGGGCAAGATACCGTCACTAACATGCTTCCAGCAATTCTCAGCATAACAGACACCTGGGACAAAATAGTGGCACTGGCATACCGGGGATGCGTCTTGACATAATGGGCACCCATGGTAAAATATTGGTACTGGCACCCTAGAGGTAAATCATGACATATTGGGCACCTGTGGAACAATACTGGCACACTTAAGGAAATTCTTTAAAAAAAAGCTTTTTGTTGATGAAGTAGTAAACAAAAACAAAGATACAAAACATAACTGAGCAGTGACATTGGAGCAAGCACCCAGAGTGTTACTCAGCTGTGTACTTCCTTCTCACTACTAGAATCAATTGACAATAATGAGGGGTACAGTGAGACCCGGTTCCTATTTCATCGGGCCTGTGGAGGCGAATTCATTACATATGTTATCTCTGTATGCAACCCATTTCCCCCAAACGTAACCCCATTTCTGAGGGAAGCCTGGCATTCATACACTGCTTGCTCAGCAACAACTATTCCATTTCCCATTTCCAGTTCCCCGGCGATGGTGCCTGTTCCACCCCCCATAATCGTGGTATCTTACGTTTCACCATTGTCAGTCCAAAGGCCCACCACATCTACTTAAGGAAAATTCTTGGCATGTGGACACTGTTGGCAGAATGCTGGTGTTAGCACATTGGAGGTAAATATTGGCATAAAAGTGGACAACCTTGCATATGGGAGGGTGTATCCATGGCATATTTTATGTCATTTTTGATACAAGGTGGCACCCATGAAGTATGGGACACCCATGACAAAATATTGGCCTTGGCAAAATGAAGGTAATTTTTGACATATGGGGGCACGCTTACCACATTCTGAAAAAATGTGGGACCTGGCACAATAAAGGTAATTTTTGAAATCTAGGGGCACCCATACCACATTCTGAGAAAAATGGGGCAACTCCTGTGGAATGCCAAGATTAATTTGCTTGGCACTACCTAGAACAATTTAAATATTTAATTAGTATCCTATTGCATTATAGCGAATTTATTTAAAAATTGTGCATTCAAATGCACTATTTCACCACATTATTTTCATATGTTTCCCCAGTGTGGGAAACCTGCTAGAAGAGTTCTGGCTTACTCACTTTACTCGCTCATTGCAATTCAGGGCAAGTATTTTCCCCCAAAGCTTTCAAAGATCAAATGAGCACCATAGTATAGGTGGTATCAAAAATAGGCATTAGTCTGTGTTATGCTGCTATGCTAATCACACAGTTATTATGGAACTTCAGCAATGTAAATTATTTTAATGTTACAAAAATTACCTATACAAATATATATGACATTCTTAAACTGCATGCTTACAGAGTAGGTGACCAGAGTACAAAACGTGTCTTTAAATAATGGTTGTGAAGTTCTAACAAAAGGAGTGCCTTTGTTTTCTTTCATTACATTGACGTTGCGGTTTTAGGTTGCACATAGCTCCCAGCCAAGATGAGACTCCAAGTAAAAGAGGGCTGACAGCCCTTTAAATGAGTTCTTTGTGTAGGACCCAGCCGGAAGTAAAAATATCAACCGCTCCACTCGTCTGCAGGTTGCTGCTCAGAAAGGAAAGAAGACAATGTGCAGTTGCTGCTGAGGGTGATTAAGTTTCAGTCAGATTTCACCAGGACGAATTAACTATATTTTACAGATGCTGGCTTGAATCTTGGTTCCTGCTCAGTAATAGCTGCTTGGTCTGGGATCCAGCTTGATCCCCCTCATTTCCTGCACTCGTAAAGATAGCAGGTTTTCAAATGATGCAAACACTTTGGTGTCCTGCTTTTTTGTGCCAGTTTGAGTGCTGTAAAGTAACACGATGATGCAGAGGTTTAGTAAAGTGCTATGAAACAACTGTTTAAACGATTTCGATTCCATGAATTATTTAAAAATGAACAAGCCCACCCTTGGAAATGTTTGCGTTGTATTTCATAGCGCCTTGTTTTAGCGCTGAAGGATGCACTCCTCACCGTGCCATGGGTTCGGACTTTTCCTCACTGATGAAGCTTGAAAAGGCTGAAACTCAAACAGGGTTGCTTGCTTCCTCCCGAAGGGGCCTTGGCTGGCAATTCAGGCTGGACTTTGCTGAGCGGAACAGGCCCAAGCCTGGTTTGCATATAACAGTCTCTGTCTGATGTGACACAGTGGAGAAAAAAATGACCTCAAGAAATAACTAGTGGCTGGGATTAATTCAAGCTTCTCCCCACTATCTTTTTGTTTTCCACTGTACCATGCCCTAAACATGACAGGTATGCTCACGTGCTTTCCATGCTCACTTTTCAATCCAAATTAAGTGTATCTCGGCCTAATAGCAGTGCTTAATTTTTGCTTGTTGTTTTCGGTGCTGAACACCGGCACTTATTTTGGAGGGCCGGGGCTTATTCTTCTGCCTCGAGCATTTGCTGCAACCAAAAGACACATATGGGAAAGACGGAGGAAGGGAAAAACGAAAAAGCGTCACAAAGGGAGGAAGTAGAAAGCTGCAAGAGTGAGCTGAAGGGGCAGGGAGTGGCTTTATATGGATTAAAGAGGCCCGAGATGGCTTCAGGATTATACCGCCTCAGTATTTCGTGATAAAACATTTAATTGCAGCAGCCTCGTGTTTAAGAGGGGGGCTTTGGGCACCGGCACCTTTTTATTTACAAATGAAGCACTGCCTAATAGGCTGAAACTAGTCTGGTGTTGCGTGTGTTCCCATCTGGAGGGGACCTGGCTTAGCAGTTTGTGCACTGCAAAGGTTTTTTTTTCAGGTATGGCGTTTTTATTTTCCTAAAACTATATGAATAATGTACCTAACGAGGCTTTCAGCTCCTCGCTTCATCCATTGGTTTGTTGTTGTGTCATTCACATTGCTTCCGCCCACTACAGCATACAGCATGGGGCAACTGGTAAGCCTACTTCAGCCACTAGGGGCCAGATGTAGCAAGCAGTTTTGTCCATTCTGTGTCTATGGGAAAATGTGTTCGTACATATGGCCCTAGTTAACTTCATTATGAGTGATTGCATCTTGCTCTTTCAAATGAGGTAGTCACCTTCATTGCCAGTGTTTCTGTTTTGCTTTATAATTACTTTAGTGTTGCCTTTGTGTTTTGAGCCTGAGGCAAACGCAGGACTATTCTACCACATATGAACACAGGCCACATTCCACGCTTTATCAGTTCCTGTCTCCTGCCAATGCTGTTATAAATTATTTTTGAAGTGTCCTTTGTTTATCCGACTGCTAGCATTTCACAGTATCACAGATTGTAACCTTTTGAAATTGTTATGTATTAAATGATACTGTTTTTACTCTGCATGCAGTACACAAACCAAAAATGCCAATATTATACATGTGAGTTCATAAGGGGATAATCCTTTAGAACGCGTATATTGTGGACTCAATTTAATCAACGGGTTTTTAATACACTTTGCCCAGGAAGAAAATTAGTCTTTATCATGTTTAATTTAGAGCACTTGTAACACTTTTTTTCCTTATGTTCTGTCCTTCCTTATTACTTTCCTTCTTATTTTTTTCTGTATTTCTTTTTTATCACTTTCTTTCTCTCGCCTTCTTTCTGTGCTTCCTTCTTTCTTTTCTTCCTTTCTTTCTTGTTTTTCCCTTTGTTCATTTCTTTCCTACTTTCTTTTCATCTTTCTTTCTTTCTTGCTATCTTTCTTTCTTCTTGCCTTTTCTTTTTACTTTCTTTCCTTCATTTCTTCTTTCTTTATTTCTTACTTTCTTTTGTCTTTCTTTCATTATTTTTCCTTCTTTCCTTTTTATTCCTTCCATCCTTCTTTCTTGCTTTCTTTTCTTCATTCTTTCCATCTTCTTTCTTTGTTTCCTTTTTCCTGTTTTCTTTTGCCCTTGCCTTCTTTCTTCCCTTCCTCCTTTTTGTATTGTCGTTCTTTCTTCCTTCTTTATTTCATTTTTTCATCCTTTCTTTTTTCCCTGCTTTTTATCTCCTTTCTTTCTTCTTAATTCTTTCCATCTTCTTTCTTTCCTCTCTCTTTCTTCTCCTCTATCCTTCCTTCTTTCTATCTTGATTTGTTTACTTCTTTCTTTCATTGCTGTCTTTCCTTACCCTTCTTTCTTTGTCTTTTCTTGCTTTCTATCTTGCTATTCACTTTTCCTTCTTTCTTTCTTTCTTTCTTTCTTTCTTTCTTTCTTTCTTTCTTTCTTTCTTTCTTTTCTTCCTTTCTTTTGCCGTTCTTTCTTTCTTTTCTTCTTTCGTGCTTTCTTTCCTTATTTCGTGCTTTCTTTATTTCTTTTTTCTTCTTTCATTCTTTCATTCCTTTTGATTCTTCCATTTTCTTTCCCTATTTCATTCCTTTCCCCTTTTCTTGCTTTGCTTTCTTTATTTCTTTCCTGCTTTCTTTGCTACTGTCCATCTTTCTTGCAATCAGTCTTTCCTTCTTTCTTCGATTTCTTGTTTCTTTCCTTCTTCATTATTTCTTTGTTTTCTTTTTCTCACTTTCTTTCGCTCTTGTCTTCTTTCTTTCCCTCCTACTTTTTATCTTATTTCTTTCTTTCTTTTTAGTTTTCTTTCTTTCTTGATTTCTTTCTTTCTTTTTTATCTTTCTTTCTTGATTTCTTTCCTTCTTTTTTCACTTCTTTCTTTCTTACTTTCTTTCTTTCTTTCCTTTTTCCGTTCTTTCTTTCTTCCTTTCTTTCTTTCTTTCTTTCTTTCTTTCTCAAAGGCTAGAGGCTGGCAGCCAATGGCAGAACAATTGTCTTTGGTAGGACTGTGTTAGCCATGACCTTTTGA
The DNA here is from genome assembly GCF_031143425.1 of Pleurodeles waltl. NCBI lineage: Eukaryota > Metazoa > Chordata > Amphibia > Caudata > Salamandridae > Pleurodeles > Pleurodeles waltl. Next base: position 180,820,798 of record NC_090438.1, read on the forward strand.
TTTTACTAAAATTATTTTCTTTCCTGCCTTTTTATCTTCTTTCTTTCTTTTTTATATCATCTCCTCTCTCTCCCTTTCTTTCTTTCTTTCTTTCTTTCTTAGGTGACAGCCAATGGTAGAACATTTGGGTTTTGTAGGACTGTGTTAGCCATGACGTTTTGATTTTACTAAAATTATTTGTTTGACATAGTTACTTGTAGGCATTTTCAGTCACACTTCCGCAATATGCCTATGGCTTTGTCATTCACAATTTTCTCTAACCCACTCAAGAAGGCATCAAGGGGCAATATGTCAGCCAGATGACTATGAGTTATGGCATGCTTCCCTTTTACAATGTGATACATACAATAAAAGTGGCCCAAACGGACAATCTGGATAAGTCAAATCAATTCACATATCCTAACACAATACAATTTCCACAAGAAATAGACATGGCTCTTTTCTCAGAAAGGAAGAGTAAACACAATTGCACATCACCAAAAAAAATGCAAACTGAATGCAAATTATTTAAATTGTATTAGGAAACAATAATATGTATACAATATTCACATATACATGGTTGCTCCGTTCCGTATAGCAAAGTGCTCGGAAAAAGTGCATGTGTACAGATTAAGGAAGAAAAAGAGAAAAAAGAAAGTGGCAAATCCATAATATATTCAGTCTTTTTTTTAAACAGCGCCTGTCCGTAAATCCAATCAATCACTTGAATTCTGTTCCGCACTTAATAGGTAATTGCTTGAGTCAATGTTGTCCCCTCCCCTTGTGGATAGTGTTCACAATCCAGGCTGTAAAAGCAGGAAATTGTCGACCTTTCGACCCAAAAAAAAGGACAAAAGGCCAATTAGGGCCTTAAACATGGGTCTTCATCAGTACAAGATGAAATAATGAAGCAGAGGAGTAACCTGGAGCCATTTAACCCCCAGTATGGGGATAGATGAACGAGTTATTACTACGAATGCCAGCCGGCTCCTCATCGAGTGGGGATTCTCCTAACTCTTACATATTAGAATTCTGAAAAACGACCTTGAGTAACCACGGTCTGCACAAACAAGCAGCAAACCCCTCTTAAACGTATCAATAGAACCGCTCTCTAAAATTACAAAGTATCCAGAGCTCACTCTGTGCCGTAGCAGACTGTGTTAGGATACATTAGTTGATTTAACATATCCAAATTGTCAGTTTGGATCATTTTGTTGTATGTATTGCACTATATCAAGGTCCTTCGGATGTTAGGTTAACCCCATTAGTATGTAATGGCCCTTTCACAATGACCACATCAACACACAAAGGAGTTCTTTTCAGTGCTAGGGAATACTATAGTAATGTGTACTTTTTTCAGACTAGTAACATTTTGGTCTTCAGTCAATGTGTCTTTTTTTTAGATTTACGAACACGTGGCAGCTTCCTGAACAATAAAGTCTTGCAAAACCACGAAACAACAAAACAAGAATGACCAAAAGACTGGTGGACAACGCCAGACCTATTGGCTTTGCCAATGCTTGTTTGTTTCTGGACTTCTATCTAGAGCAGCAACATGCCACCATAGACCTCGTGCAGAGAGAAAAGTGCAGTCCTGAGTCTTGCATTGGGATGAAATATAGACCCTGGGAGAAGCTGTGGCTTTGTGTCAAGGTACTCCCAGGAGTGAGCTTTTGTGTTGCCCTGGTATTATTGGATCCTGCTTTTTGTGGGGCCTGAGTTGTTACTGGCAACCTGGTGTAAAATAGGAAATGTGCTTTTTGGTTAAAATTAGGTTATGAACATTCTTGACAAAGCTACAGACCTGCCTTTTCAATACACCTCATAACTTTGTGTGGCCTGCTATGAGCACGTATAGCGGTATTGATTGGTAGGGTCTGTTGGCACCTGAACAGGTAAAGTTCTTACATAACTACAGGGTCTACTGTGCACTGAAATGGCTAGCTGCCTATACTGATATTTATTTAAGGTGATTTGGTCCACAGTCATATTCAAAGAAAGTTTGTAAGTATTTGTCATTTAGGGCCTCATTAGGAGTTTGGCAGACGGAAAACTCCTTTCACCAAACTCCCGACAGGGTGACCCCTGCCTCTTTGGTGACCTCCCCGCTGGAGTCATTAGGAGTTTCCCGCTAGGTCAGCGGGCGGAAACCTAAGTTTCTGCCTGCTGGCCTAGCGGGAAATAGGCTACAGCATTGTCTCCGGCTCATAATCAAGCCGACGGCAATGCTATAGCCAGCAGGGTGCACCAGCACCCTTGCAATTCTCACTGTCTGCAATGCAGACAGTGAACATTGCAACTGTGGTGGGCAGGGGAGCCCCTGCACTGCCCATGCCAAGTGCATAGGCAGTGCAGGGCCCTCGCCATAGCCCCCTGCACCTATTCTTTGCCAGCCTTTTCATGGCGGTGTTACTGCCATCAAAAGGCTGGCGGAGAACAAGGTCATAATCTGCAGGGATCCAAGCTCCTAGCAGAGCTGGTGGTTCCCTGGCGGTTGGCCCGCCAGGGTTTTTATGTGGCGGTCCAAACGCCACCACAAGTGTGGCGGTCATAAGACCTCTACACTAGTAAAGAGGCACTTAGTGTGTACTATTTGTGTGTGCTTTAAAGTACTTTAAAGAAACCTTGCTTACTGGACAATGATTTATTAAGTATTAGTTTTATTCACTGTTGAGTTCTGAATTTCTAGCCCACAGCACACCCCTGAATTAGCTTATCTACTCAGACAGTAAAATACTAACAGGCAGTGCTTATTTTTTAGGGTCGTCACTTATTTGTCTGCTTCAGGCATATTCTGCAAGCAAAAGACAGATATGGGGAAGTCGGAGGAAGAGAAAATTGAAAAAGCGTCACAAAGGGAGAAAGCAGAAAGCTGCAAGTGTGAGCTGAAGGGGCAGGGAGTGACTGTAAATGGATTAAAGAGACCCGAGATGGCTTTAGGATTATGCTGCCTCAGCATTCAGTGCTCGCACATTTAAATGCAGCAGGCATATGTTTCAAAGGAGAGATTTGGGCACCGGCACGTTTATATTTACAAATTAAGCACTGGTAACAAGGGTACAGTAGGGGATCCCAGGACACAAGAGACAAAAGACACTAGTCAACACATTTGGAACCCAGTAACTTCCGACTGCCTGTGACCTTCTAAACTAGATTCCCCACAGTGGGGATAAAAAAATCTGAGGTCATACATTTCACTTTCACATACAAGTGTCTGACATATTAATTGGAAAATCTGTGAAACAATTTAACGCGGCTATATTATTGTTGTGTGAAATCAATGTAGAGATAGTAAGCAAATAAAAGCCCAGATCCTGAACCTAAATAAATAAAGAAAAGGAGAGCACAGTGTATTTAAGAAAACATTTTGTGAAGTCATCAGGCTCTTTTGCGTAGGCTTATGTTTTTGAAAGTTTATCACATACCCTTGACCACACAATTATTTAAAAGATCAGCTAGTAAAGTCACTGGGTCAAAAGTTGTTCGTTTCCTTATATTATTTTTTTAATTACAGCTTTGTTTTCTTCCATGCCTTTACTTCGCCAGAGGAACACAATTACCATGAATAAAGTTATTAAAATGTTTTTTATTTGTTTTTATAATTGTATACTTTCACTGTGATAATTTAGAATAAATGAAATAGCATACAGAGAAACTCTTTGATTGTAAAAATACAAGACACATTTATTTATCCATTAACATATAGACGAAAAAATCATATTTTAAATGACTTTTGGTCTAAGTTTACACTTTTGGTCAAAATGTAGACTTTTGGACTAAGTTTACCTTTGTTAATCGGGCCCAAGGTGTCTTCCTTTTACAAAGGGAGGGCATGCTAGCCTATTGCTGTTACTGATGTTATTCTAGCTAAACTAGGAAAGATTATGAATCTCAAAAAGTAGTAAATATGCACCCACATGTAGACATAAATCTTTGAATGCAGATCGACTTTTTGCTCATGAGTTGGGCCCTAGATGTGCAGTTTCTACGTTGTATAGAACAAGCATATTCAGCGCTAGAAAATGTGTGGAAATTCACAGAACTGTAAGGTCCTTTCACCTTGACATGGAAAATATGTACTTCCTTTTGTACAATGCAACTAACTTGAGTTTAATTTATCTGAACACCACTCTGACACTTCTAGAGTAATAGCCATAAAAACTCTTGTTTGTGCTAGTAGCAGTATTTCCAAATTCATAAGTGACATATATCTAAATGAAAAACCATGTGTAAAGCTGACTTGAGTACTACAAGTGCTCAGTGTATTGGCCCCATTCTCTATCTATATTTCTTTCATTTGGGAACTCTTTTGTCAGAGGGAACCCTATCACTTTTTTATTGTTTCTGTGGAACCCTACACTTACTATATTTAAGTGGTTTATGCTAACGGAAGGAAACCTATACCTCTTTTAGACAACTGTTCTTGGCAGATTAACCTCTCAGCTTGTTTAGAGGAGTCTGCCGTTTCTAGCTGCTTGGACTGTGTGAAAGATGACTAAAAACTTCTACTGACGACTGTTCACTTGGATACTACAACAAACATTGAAAAAGCTGCTAGGTCTGGCGTCCAGCCTTTTGGTTTTGTAAATGCTTTTGTTTTGTCCTGGTCTTTGCCACGTATTTTGCAAAACGTTAATGTTAGGGAAGCTGTAGAGCCCTCTCAATCTTGAAAAAACATTGGCTAAAAGCAAAAATATGTTTCAGGATCAAAAAACACGAATTGCTATTCTAGTGTGCGGCACTGAAGGGAACGACTTTGTGTATGAAAGTGCTCCTTCTTAGAGTGCAGAATGCAGCCATTCACAGTAAATTTAACCAACAGCTAAAGTGGCTGAACCAATGTCCCATGCTATATGCAGAGGTAGGCAAAAGAAACAAATGTGAATGGCATTATAGTACACCACTGAAAGACAGGGGCTGGTGAACGCCATATTTTAGGTAAGCATACTGTGCCTGTAGATTTAGTGGAATCAAACAGTCTTTGCTAACACCAGACCCAAAAAGCATCCATTTACAATGCCTGGTCCGAATTCTGACCCCACATTGTTAATGAATTCTTTGAGGCAAATAGGCTGAATCCGATCTCTTGTCTGGAGATAAATCTTCCATCTACATCTCTAGCAACTGAAAACCTTCTACATTCTAACCTCAGTGTCCCTTCACTCATTGCCTTCAGGCTTTGTGACCGGTCCCTTTACACTCTAATCTGTCCATACAGTCTGCCCATTTGGTCAGGGCAAGCAATCAGTTCCCCTCTACCAGAACAATCCTTTAGATAACTCGAATGTAACATTCCTCGTAATGCTGTCAGTTACTCTAAATGTTGCATAGGTGCACAAAGTTTTCATTGCATAAGAAAAACTCTGACTAACTGAATTAGAATTTGCAGCTTATTAGCGACACAAATCTAATGAACATATTCCTGAAAGGTCTGTCTACTTGGTGGACTTTTATGCATTAATAATTTTGAGTTAGTGGAATGAAAATGATTGTTGGGGTTGATACTTGCATCAGCCTTTATTACTCATGGTGCACACCAGTTCTTAAAACAGTGGTCTTCAAACTTTTTAATGCCGCGCCCCCCAGTGAATGATAAAAATCATCGCACCCCCCCTCTGAATTTATTACAATTATTCTATTAAATTGGCAATGTTTAAATGTGTCTAGACTTATTTTAAAAATCACAGTTACCTTCTGTTACTGTTTTAAAAATGAAATCAAATACATGATGCCAGACATACCATTCTGGTCAGGGAGGCCTTACTAATGTGTAAAAGTATTCACATTGTGATTATTAGAAGTGGCTGAGGATTCTGAAGAGTATTTGGAGTCTTTTTCCTTTTGACACAGACTCCCAGCATGAATATAGAAGACAAAATACACTAGTGATGGCCCAGTACGGAGTTGTTTACTGCTGCTCATTTTTTTCACCTTAAAGCAAAGCCTTGTCATCAGCACAATGCTTCTTTTGGCCAGAGCTTGGTGCCCCCCCTCCCGGGATTACTTAAGGCCCCCCAATGTGGGCCCACACCCCAGTTTGAAGACCCCAGTCTTAAAAGAATATCGTGACACAAAAACAGTCATTTACTCTCTCAGAACTAAGCTACACCTCGAATCACTCATTGACTACATCTTTGCTTTAAACCCCATACAAAAAAAACATGATAATCCATGAATACATTAAATGTATTTACTTCATCATAATGATATCACACAGGGCTCATTATTATCATCATTATTTTTTTCGCATTAACCCCTTCGCTGCCAGGCCTTTTCCCCCTCAGGTGCCAGGCCTTTTTTGGCTATTTGGGGCAGTTCCCCCCTAGGCCCTCATAACTTTTTGCCCACATAAGCTACCCACACCAAATTTGCATCCTTTTTTCTCCAACATCCTAGGGATTCTAGAGGTAGCCACCAGAGTTTGTGGGTTCCCCTGAAGGAGACCAGGAAATTAGCCAAAAATTAGCGAAAAATGTGAAAAATGGGCTGCAGGAGAAGGCTTGTGTTTTTTCCCCTGAAAATGGCATCAATAAAGGGTTTGCGGTGCTAACATCACCAGCTTCTCAGCTTTCAGGAACAGGAACAGGCAGACTTGAACTAGAAAACCCAATTTTTCAACACAATTCTGGCATTTTACTAGGACAAACCCAATTTTTACTATTTTTTGTGCCTTCAGCCTCCTTCCAGTTAGTGACAGGAATGGGTGTGAAATCAATGCTGGATCCCAGACAGCTAAACATTTATGGAAAGTAGACAAAATTCTGAATTCAGCAAGGGGTAATTTGTGTAGATCCTACAAGGCTTTCCTATAGAAAATAACAGCTGAAATAAAGTAATATTGAAATTAAGGTGAAAAAAAATGAAATTTTTCTCCACGTTTTACTCTGTAACGTTTTCCCTGCGATGTCTGATTTCTTTAAAGAAATATACCATTACGTATGCTCGACTCCCCTGGTTGCGTGGATATATAGGGCTTGTAGGTTCATCAAGAGCCCTAGGTACCCAGAGCCAATAAATGAGCTGCAACTTGAAATGGGTTTTCATTCTATACCGGGTATACAGCAATTCATTTGCTGAAATATAAAGAGTGAAAAATAGGTATCAAGAAAACCTTTGTATTTCCAAAATGGGCACAAGATAAGGTATTGAGAAGCAGTGGTTATTTGCACATCTCTGAATTCCCGGGTGCCCATACTAGCATGTGAATTACAGGGCATTTCTTAAATAGATGAGACAATGCTGGGTGGTAGGAATTTTGTGGATTCCTGCAGATTCCGGAAGGTTCCATCTCACAAATGTGGAAAAAATGTGTGACTTCCAGCAAAGTTGGAAGTTTGCAGGGCATTGTGGGTAAGAAAATGGTGTGGGGTGCTTGTGAAGCACACCACCCTGGACTCACCCAGATGTTTAGATTTTCAGATGTATCTAGGTCTTGTGGATTTTTCTACATGGCAGTGTCCCAAAGTCCAAAAAGTGCACCCCCACCATTCCAAGTGGGACGATTTTGAGAGTTAGCCAAGCTCTCATGGCACAAATGTAAAACCGAAACCCCAAATTATCAAATGTCCTCTTGCTTGCCGTGGCATAAGAGGTTTTAGTGTGGGGGGGAGAGCCTAAATACTGTTACCCCCTTCAGTTGGGGAGGGGGCATAACCATGCCCATACTGGTTGGTAGCCACCACCACACTATTATTTTTTTTTCTAAATTCCCTGGCATCTAGTAGACTTTCTGCCCCCCCCCCCCGGGGTGTGGATTGGGGGTAATTGCCCCATCTGCCCACTGGTGGGCAAAACAGCTATTGACCCATTTTTTTGGTGTGGCCATACCCCCACCTTCTTACTTTGAAAAATAAATCTTCCCTGATCTCTGGTGGGCTTGCTGCCCTCCTTGGGGGCAGATGGGCCTTCCAAAAATAGGCCGATCTGCCCCCAAGGGAGGCAGATATGGCCAACAGTAATGTGCCCCCATGGGGAGCGACCCTTGCCCAAGGGGCTGCCCCCCCAAACAAAACATACACACACACCAATCCCTGTTGCCCAAGTGGTTTCTGCCCCCCCCGCCGGAGCAGGTCGGCCTAATAGAAATAGGTGGATCTTCCCCCAATGGGGGCAGAAATGGCCTAAAATAAATTTGCCCCCCCCGGGCAGTGACCCTTGCCTAAGGGGTTGTCCCTTTGTGTGAAATTGGCACAAAAAAAGTCCCTGGTGCCTAGTGATTTCTGCCCCTCTTGGGGGCAGATCGGCCTAAAAAACAATAGACCAAAAATAAATTCCCCCCTCCACTCCCCCCGGGGGAACAATCCTTGCCTAAGGGGTTGCTCCCCTTGTGTGAAATTGACGCAAAAAAAAAAAAAATCCTGGTGTTTAGTGGTTTCTGCCCCCCTTTGGGGCAGATTCATGTAATAAAAATAGGCCGATCTGCCCCCAAGGTGGGCTGAAGTGGCCTAAAGACAATTTGCCCCCAAGGGAGTGACCCTCATATAAAAAAAATAAACACAAAAAAAAAAAAAAGATCCCTGGTGTCTAGGGGTTTCTGCCCCCACCCCCCCACCCCGGGGGCAGATCGGCCTAATTATAATAGCCCAATCTTCCCCCAAGGGGGGGCAGAAATGGCCTAAATACAGTTTGTCCCCAGGGGAGCGACCCTTGCCTAAACCTCAGCCAACTTTTATTCCCAGTAACTCAGAGACTCTGAGGGCACCATGATATAACCAAGGCATAGATAAAGAAAACAGTGCCATCTCCAAAGGAGAAAAGCAAACCAAGTCTAAAGCCTCCAATATATCCCTCAACAATTCTGTCAGACCTTGCCCCACCCTCCCATGCCCAACACAAAACAGTTCTTCTGAAGATCTCACCTTCCGTTTGGTCGTAACCCCAGTAATACTTACCATAGAATGAAATACCTGACATTTTCCCTGATATAGTAACCGCCGCCAGTCACAGGTCAATCTGGCCCATAATAAATCGGACTGCATCCTTCCGTCTGTACCATAATACATAAAGTCCTTCCCATCTCCTAACTGTCCCTGACTTAAGGAATTCAGACCAAGCCTTATCATAATTCTTCTGAGTCGACAGATCTATGGAATGACGAATCAACTGTAACATCCTCAGATTACCAGCTCCCAAAGATCCTCCGGCAGAGCCGTCTTCTAAACATCCGCTCCAGGTACCAGTCCATAGAATCTCCACCACTGTAAGTGGTCAGCTATATCATTATTCACACCTGAAACATATTGGTGGTCATTCTGACCCTGGCGGTCTTTGACCGCCAGGGCGGAGGACCGCGGGAGCACCGCCGACAGGCCGGCGGTGCTCCAATGGGGATTCCGACCGCGGCGGTAAAGCCGCGGTCGGACCGGCACCACTGGCGGGGTCCCGCCAGTGTACCGCGGCCCCATTGAATCCTCCGCGGCGGCGCAGCTCTTCCGACCCCCTCTACCGCCATCCAGATCCCGGCGGTCGGACCGCCGAGATCCGGATGGCGGTAGGGGGGGTCGCGGGGCCCCTGGGGGCCCCTGCAGTGCCCATGCCACTGGCATGGGCATTGCAGGGGCCCCCGTAAGAGGGCCCCTAAATGTATTTCACTGTCTGCTGCGCAGACAGTGAAATACGCGACGGGTGCAACTGCACCCGTCGCACAGCTTCCACTCCGCCGGCTCGATTCCGAGCCGGCTTCATCGTGGAAGCCTCTTTCCCGCTGGGCTGGCTGGCGGTCTGAAGGCGACCGCCCGCCAGCCCAGCGGGAAAGTCAGAATTACCGCCGCGGTCTTTCGACCGCGGAACGGTAACCTGACGGCGGGACTTTGGCGGGCGGCCTCCGCCGCCCGCCAAGGTCAGAATGAGGGCCATTGTGTCTTAAATAAAATGTTGAACTTCAAACAATGGAGTAAAAAGAGCCTCTACAACTTCAAAACGTTGCTTAGCCAAATTGACCGACCAGCTGTTGAATATCCACATTAAATACCACACGTCTGTCGGCCAATTTTCCAACCCACAAAACCATAGCAACCAACAAAGGAAAAAAATTCAAGAAACGCAATGCTGTGGTGTGCAGCTCTCCACGATTCGGGCCAACTTTCAGCAGCCCAATGGCCATCCTAGAATACACCAAAACCATGCGCTTCAGAGGCATCAGAAAACATTTGGACTTGTCACAACTATTCTTCATCAGCCGTAAACATTGTGACACCTTTAAATCTTTGAAGAAAGGAAATCCACATCCGCACTCAGCCTTGATGCTGGCCTTAAGTCTAACCCTGTGGTGTGGTAAAACTGCTCCTTTAACTGCAAAGCCAGGTTGTCTACAAAAAAGCTCTTCCAACTCTCACTACTTGACAAGCAAAATTCAAATGTCCCAATAGGGCTTGCACCTGCCTTAGCTCTAGTTTGGCTTTGCCAACTGCGTTTTCCAACAAGGAAATCAACTTATTGACTTTATCAACTGACATTCTTACTTCCATTTTTTATGGAATCCAGTTCTGTACCCAAAAATGTAATGCTTGTAGAGGGACCTTCAGTCTCACTCGGTGCTAGAGGAACTCCCAACTCTTTCTTAGCCATCTGGAAACTCTACAACCCTCTCTTACATTCATTAGACCCAGACCTACCTACCTGAAAAAAGTCATCGAAATAGAGTGTCACTTAACGGAAACCACTTCTGTGCTGGAATAAAAACACTGCAAAAAAACAATTAAATGTTTCAAAAAGGTAAGAAACTGAGCAGCCCATGGGCAACATCCTGTCCACAAATATGAAGTCATCAAACTGAAGACCTAAAAGAGAAAAACCATCAGAGTGCACTGGCTATAATCTGAATGCTGACTGAAAATCTGATTTTGCCATTTCTGCATCTCTTCCATAAGCCCTCACCCACCTAATAGCCTCATCAACCGATGATTAATACACAATGGACTCTTCCTGCACAATAAAATCATTTACTGACTCCCTAAAAGGCCAAGACAAATGGTGTGTAAGCCTAAATTCACCTTCTTGCTTTTTATGAAGAAGTCCCAAGGGTGAGTAAAAGGCCAGAAATCAAAGGGACCTACAACTATGCCACATTCAATTTCCTCCTTCAACATGCCTCCCACTACATCTGGATTATCAACTGCAGTCTTCAAATTCTTTGCCCATCTTCGCACTCTGGGACCTTGATAACACAACCTAAAACCTTCTAAAAACCCCAATACAATAGCTTAGCTTCCTCTTGCAGTGGATAAAACTGTAATCAGTAAAACAAAATATCCAACTTAATAGGAGTAGGGCCCTTTTGCCACCACTGGTTCCATCTGACTCCTGCCCTGTCTCCACCTCTCCCTGAATTGGCCTGCCATCCCCATTGCATCCCTCCGAAACACTGCATCAAGGGATGTTTACCCCACAGTTTGAGCAGTCATGCCGAATCCTTCACTGGAGGCGGGTACACAAAACCCTGTTGAAGGACCAAAAAGATCCATTTTGGGGGAACTGATCTCTGCAAAGCCACCCACCCCAAATTGGGTGGTGTGCCCCTGAAAGGGTTTGTATGGTAATGGGAGACAACTAACTGTGTGTAAAGCTGGAGCATTCTTGGAATTATGCAACCACAGTTCTTTGTCAATGTCCCCCCATTCATTTTCTGGAAATAAAGCCATCCTAACTAAATTCTTTATCATATCCAAACCAGAGGAAACCCTCTATATTACATTTTAGCCCTCCAGACCACATCCATGTATTTGAATAAAGCAGCACATCGCTCCAGATGCCGCTCACAGTACACACTTGCAAAGATAAGGAAAGCAGACGTCCAGTTCTCAATCGTATTAGGTACCGTGGGCCTCTAGCTAATACCCACTCTTTCTGTTTAGATCCCTCCTTATCCTGAACCTCTCTGTGCAGCAATTTAAACACACAAACAAACTCTCAGTTGCAAATTTTGTCCTTCATTGATTGGGTGAGATGCACCCCCAACAGCATCAACACCCCCATGTAAGGTCATTCTTTCTTCTTAATAATGCTACTAGACGAAGTTGCTTCTTTCTTACCTGACGACTGTGCTCTAATAGCACCTGTACTTTCAGAAACTGACTTACCATCAGTAACTCCTGTTTTATCACTCACCAAAGCCACTTTGTCATTCAATACTCCATTGATCTCTTCCGTAGTGGTCTGAATGGAGATATCCTTACCACCCAAACTCACCAGTCCTTCGATCGTGCTGGATCGTATTGTAGTCACTTTCTGTAAGACATCAAAGCTCCTTCCTTCATTAAATAACATCCCAATTTTTTCATTACCTTTCTCTATGACATTCTGTCCCCCCAAATCCTCCACAATTTCACCCTCCTCCATATCCTGGTCATCAGCAAATCCTCCTGCAGGTTAAAAACACTTTCAAGAACATCAGATCCCCTGCTGGTAGATGGCTGATCAAAACTATGTCTGCTTCTGGAATCCAATGTTTCAGTTACCAAATCCCTCGAAGTCAGGCTGTTTGCTCTGGAAACAACCCTCTCTTCTGACCGGCATTCTAAGGGTGCCCTAAACCTCACTGGTAATCCCACTTTAACCGGACTCACCATTCAACAAGTTGAAATGGCTTTATCCCTTGAGCCGCTAAGCCCAAAGGAGCTGTCACACACCCCAATTCTTCCAGCTGCCCTGTGCTGTGCCTGACCAAGAAATTGACCTACTGCAACTGATGCCCTTCACCATGTAAAGCATCCACCAAAACTGACCCACCTGCCTGAGACTCTACATTCTTTAGTAACTCCTGTTCATAACCAAATGACAAGTGTACTGGCAACATAGCATTATTATCCACCTGTCATCTCTGCACCTTATGAATCATAGGACAAATAACCTATGCACCATCTGCACTTCAGGACAATACTTCCTGCTCAAGACTGATTTCTCCTGCCGAAAAATGTCTTGACCTACAATGTAGTCACAATATATCTAATTCTTCCTCTGAGTAAATAAAAATGACTGGGTTGGAAGAAATCATGGGAGCGGCCCTCTTGCAAGGTGTACTTTCCTCTAATGAGTCAGGCGGCCTCTCAGCCTGCTCTGACTCATGTGGATATAATTGGGGAAGTCCTTCTTCTATTGTCATGCCCTCCTCCTCAAGCGCATGCGGGCTGTCATTGCTGGCTCCGAAGTGGTGCACTTGCCTCACCACACTTGGGCCTTTAATGCCTCTTCCTGTGCCACCCATGCGGTGCTTGCGAGACATTCCTGTGCGGCGAGCCAAACAGAGCCCCCCCATTCGGAATAACTATACACTTGGCCAAAATAGGGACGACTGCATCTGATGCCTCATTGCCACCTCCGACTGCTGGCTCAGGTGAGGAATGTGGACGTCTACCCGACCCGCTCTTCTGTTGATATTTTCTTCCTTTCTGTACCAGCGACATGCACAATCGCACGGCCGCGGCAACACCTTCTGCTGACGCCCTCCTAGGGCATTTAATACCCACCTAAGCCTGCTCCAAAACACCTGCCTGTAACAAATCCTCCCTACCCTCCTCATCCAATATTTTTAGTGCAGCTACTACCTTATTAGGCTGAGCCATTATCACCTACTACGAATAAAACTAACTGCCACTGAAACTGAAATTGAAACTATGATCGGCCTACCTCACGATAACAGAACCAATGACAGAAGCCACACCATGACTACTTGGGGTGTGACAGCAGGCAAAGAGGCCGCCCAACCACACCCAGCCCTCCCTTCATATGGCCAGTGACTGATCCCACCCATAATGACCACTATCAGCCATGGGGATCAGCATCATGGATAGCACCACCAACACCTGAAAAGCCCGGAGGGATGCTGGGCAAGCCCTTACTCCCCCAAATCCACCATTTCCCTCTTAGAACTGCCACATTACGTGAGGCCCTATAGTTCAGAATGCTACAACTACATGTCCCAAACCAGAATTAAGACCACACCCACTCTAGGCTGCACATTCATGCATTGAGCAATTCCAGCATATACTAGAATCATCAAAAAAATCCTACATTGTGTTAAACTATGGGCATTGATGAAACTGGGAAATACTTTGCACTGTAACTTTGGCAGCATACACAATTGAGTGCGGAAAGAAACCTTGTGCACTAAGTTTATATCTGCCCCATAGGGCAATGGGCTCCTGATTCCTTAACGTAAGGAACTACATGTCCAAAGCTACTGTTATGGCCACACCCATCCCATGCCATACATTTACATAAGGAGCTGTTCCAGCGTACACAGCAGAAGAGGAAGTGGCATAATTGAGAACAAGACTCTGAATCCCATTACACCACAATCTAAGGTAAGCCCAAGAATTGTATAAGACACATTTTGGTACTGCTGCTTGACGGCAGTAACTCCTTTGGATGTTTACCATTACACTAGCCTTACGCTTGTCTCCCCACCAGTGCTGGGAGCAGCTTAACATGCTACTTAGAACACGCACCACTCCGTGGGCATAACAAGACTGCAGGAGTTTCCTTTTCAAACCCCTTTTCCCCCGAAGGTAGACGTTCTTTAGACTTTTTTCATAGCCAAAGATGAAGCAACAGCAAGAGTCAAGACTGGGTGACAAATTTCTGACATCTACTACATATACAAGGGAACCAGGCAAGGGTGTCCCCTCTCCCCCTTGCTCATTGTCATAGCAATGGAGCCACTGGCAGAGTGGTTCTGGATGGAAGGTCATGGTAGGGAGATATCTAGGGGAGGTACGAAGTATTTTATCATTGTACGCTGACAAACGTTTGATTTATTTGAGGGATGGGGAACAGGAACTACCCTGGGCGCTTTAGGCGCTGGAAGAATTTGGGAAATATTCAGGGCTACGTCTTAACAGGAGGAAGACAAGCATGTTCCTTGTAGCTGTGTGTGGTATCCCGCCCTCCACCTGCCCGGCAGATGTTAAGTGGGCACCCAGTACATTTCGATATCTTGGCATTCAAATTTACCATGACGAAGTCGATCTCAGGGAGGGTAACCTGGGCAAAACTCTCAGATCCCTTCGGGCCAATGTAGGTTTTGGTGCTCCCATAACTTGCCCTTTATGGCACGAGTCTCACTGTCCAAGATGATAATGCTCCTGAGACTCCTATATTTCTTCATTAACCTACCAGTAACTTTCCCGGTACAATGGTTCCAGTCCTTAGATACCCTTCTCAGAGAATTAATATGAAACGGTGGACACCACAGGGTTGCACTGGCTACTCTCTGCCTCTCCCCGGCGGCGGGAGGGCTGGGAGTCCTGGTCTTTGAACTCTTATTACATAGCAGCACAGCTGCAATGGCTGGCACGATGGCGGAATACCCGTGGGCTGACAGAACTGGACTAGGATGGTGCCGGACAGCACATTGACAAGTTGGTGGCCGGACTGTTTCGACAGAGACTCCTGTCTCATGGGCCGGGGTACTCCTGGGTGCAGCCTTCATGGCCTGGCGTAGAGCGCATACGCAAACTGAGGTCCTGACCCCATACGCCCCTGAGATCCCATTGTTGGGGCTTCCGCTTGGTGAACCCCCCGCTGCTTTACACAGAGAAAAATGCTTCCCTGGACGGCGGTAAGGTTGACCTCCATGAGTGACTGTTATGCACAGGGCGAGTGATCATCTTTTGCAGAGCTCTCGAGGGGGCGGACCTCCCCCAGGGCAGATTGACCTTTGACCTATTATAAAACCACTACACACCAGGGATAAAAAAAAATTGTTTATTGATTTTTTTGTATGTGGGGAGCGACCCCTTAGGCAAAGGTCTCTCCCCGGGGGCCAAAAATACTTTTAGGCCATTGTCCAGATAGTGTTTTGGGGCACTTCCTTCCGCGGGCACTAGGCCTACCCACACAAGTGAGGTATCATTTTTATCAGGAGACTTGGGGGGAATGCTGGGTGGAAGGACATTTTTGGCTTCTCTCACAATCCAGAAATTTCTGTCACCGAAATGTGAGGAAAAAGTGTTTTCGGCCAAAATTTGAGGTTTGCAAAGGATTCTGGCTAACAGAACCTGGCGAGAGCCCCACAAGTCACCCCATCTTGGATTGCCCTCGGTGTCTAGGTTTAAAAAATGCACATGTTTGGTAGGTTTCCTTAGGTGCCGGCTGAGCTAGAGGGCAAAATCTACAGCTAGGCACTTTGCAAAAAACATGTCAGATTTAATGTAAAAATGTGATGTGTCCATGTTGCGTTTCCTGTCGCAAGCATTAGGCCAACCCACGCAAGTAAGGTACCATTTTTATCGGGAGACTTGGGGGAACACATAATAGCAAAACAAGTGTTATTGCCCCTTGTCTTTCTCTAAATGTTTTCCTTCCAAATGTCCTATATATCCCCACAACCATAAGCGTCTAGCAAACGTAATGGTATATCGCTTTCAAAAATCTCAAATTACAGGAAAAAGTTACAGAGTAAAACGTGGAGAAAATGGCTGTTTTTTTACCTCAATTTCAATATTTTTTTATTTCAGCTGTTATTTTCTGTGGGAAAACCTTGTTGGATCCACACAAATTGCCCCTTGCTGAATTCAGAATTTTGTCTACTTGTCAGAAGTGTTTAGCTTTCTGTGATGCAGAATTGGTTTTACACCCATTTCTTTCACTAACTGGAAGGAGGCTGAAAGCACAAAAAAAAGTACAAATGAGGTATGTCCCAGTAAAATGCCAAAATTGTGTTTAAAAATTGGGTTTTCTGATTCAAGTCTGCCTGTTCGTGAAAGCTGGGAAGCTGGTGATTTTAGCACCGCAAACCCTTTGTTGATGCCATTTTCAGGGCAAAAACCACAAGCCTTCTTCTGCAGCCCTTTTTGTTCCCATTTGTTTTTTAAAACTATGTTTTTGCTGTATGTTGGCTAATTTCTTGGTCTCCTTCAGGGGAACCCACACATTCTGGGCACCTCTAGAAACCCTAGGATGCTGGAAAAAAAGACACAAATTTGAAGAGGGTAGCTTCTGTGGACAAAAAGTTATGAGGGCCTAAGCGCAAACTGCCCTAAACAGTCAAAAAAAGCCTTGGCACCTGAGGGGGAAAAGGCCTGGCAGCGAAGGGGTTAAAGAAGTCTGAGCATTAGGATGACGCTGCCTCAGTATTCTGTGTTTGCAGATTTAATTGCCGCAGCTGCTAGTTTCAAAGGAGAGCTTTGGGCATCGGCACATTTTTATATTCAAATTAAGCACTGCACAGGCATGATGGTCTGCTGGGGTAAGCAGACCACCATGCTTGTGATTGATTTTAATTAAAGCAATCTCTTTTTTTGAAGTTAGGCCATTTTCCTAAAAGTAAAAAAGAATGTGTTTAAAAAAGAAAATGAAATTTTTCACAATCTTTTTTTCAGAAGCAGGCAGTAGTCCCTGGCAGATGGACAGGAGCCCTTTGAGTCGCCATGTTGTCTGGTTTCAGAGTTTTAGGAAAATATTCTCTTCTGGCAGATAGAAATGTGTAATTTCCTGGAGTGTTAACAGGTTATAGATGAGGTGAGTGGAGATCAGGGGTATCAGTGAATTTAATAGGAGCCAACTGCAGTATAGAGGCAGGATATTCATATGGATCATATGCAGTGTTTGTTGGCAACTAAGCTTAAAGGCCACACGTTGTGGTTGAATAAAGGAAATAAAACACAAAAGCCTCACTTGCAATAAAATGTCACCTAACTGCATTTGTGTGTGCAGCCTACCTGTCCAAATCTAGTACTGAGAAGCTACCTGTACAGAGGAGGGAACTCTGGAGCAACTCTATGTCCACCTACCTTTATGTGGAAATACTGCTCCTACCACCTCGAATTCCACCTTCCGTAGAGTAGAATATCCAAGACAATTTAGCAACTAATTTTGCACTCTCAATGTTGTATTTTGTTCTGCAAAGCATCTTAAATTAACAACTTCACCGCAGTTTTGCAGCAGCAGCAGCATTGATGTATGAGACCCTGGTCAGGGAGAGTAGGGTAGGCGGTTTGGGGAGTAGACATAAGTGACTGCAGAGCGGAGGAGGACCACTTTGAGGTCAAGATCAATGTCAGGTGAAGAGTTTTGTTTTTTATGAATAAATAAGGCCCAGTTATGGGTAATGTCCCAACAGGAATCAATGAGCAAGGAAATGCGAGGCCAGATGTAGCAAAGGTTTTTACCCATTCTCTGTCTATGGGAAAAAGTGTTTGTACATATGGCCCCTTGTGGTTAGTGACAGATCACAAGGAAGGGGGATCCTGGATGAAGCTCAGCCAAAAGCTACTGCAGTTGTACTTGGTGTAGCCGCAGTCATTGCAGCTCAAGACAGTCACACACACTTTGGCTGAAGCTGGCACTGACATTACTAAGCAGAGGGAGAAGGGACTAGAATGTTAAGATGATAACCCCCCTTTCATTACTATGTGTGGCCAAGATTGGAAAGTAGTTAAAGGAATAAAAAGTGGCAGAGTCAGATGAACATACAGAAGGTGAGGGATTAAACTCATCCTAAAGACAGACACTCCACCAAGCCATTGTATCTCTAGCGGTCTTCAACGACATAAGTCTTTACAAAATACCTTGAGTGTGTGGGAATTAATGCATCACATAATAAGAGCACTGCACTAGAGAGGAAAAGCCACTTAAAAGTATTTGATGGGTTCTTCAGAATGGCTAAAGCTATTCTCAATTGCTCTGCCTTAAGTAGTTAAAAATTCTCATTCCAACAAATTTAGATGTCACCCCCCCCCCAATGTGGAGGCCTTTGAGAAAGAATAGATCTCTTTGGGAAGAGCACATTTGATGAGAATGGAATGCAAGCTGACTGCCGTGTTGACCAACATTTTTTTTTTGGTTGTACAGTAATAAGCTCTTGAGCAGGAATTTATGTCGGCATAGCAAACTACTCTGGTCTTGACATGCAACACATTTAGGCCCTCATTCTGACCCTGGCGGTCTTTGACCGCCAGGGCGGAGGACCGCGGGAGCACCGCCGACAAGCCGGCGGTGCTTCAATGGGGATTCCGACCGCGGCGGTAAAGCCGCGGTCGGACCGGCACCACTGGCGGGGTCCCGCCAGTGTACCGCGGCCCCATTGAATCCTCCGCGGCGGCGCAGCTTGCTGCACCGCCGCGGGGATTCTGACCCCCCCTACCGCCATCCAGATCCCGGCGGTCGGACCGCCGAGATCCGGATGGCGGTAGGGGGGGTCGCGGGGCCCCTGGGGGCCCCTGCAGTGCCCATGCCACTGGCATGGGCATTGCAGGGGCCCCCGTAAGAGGGCCCCTACATGTATTTCACTGTCTGCTGCGCAGACAGTGAAATACGCGACGGGTGCAACTGCACCCGTCGCACAGCTTCCACTCCGCCGGCTCGATTCCGAGCCGGCTTCATCGTGGAAGCCTCTTTCCCGCTGGGCTGGCTGGCGGTCTGAACGAGACCGCCCGCCAGCCCAGCGGGAAAGTCAGAATTACCGCCGCGGTCTTTCGACCGCGGAACGGTAACCTGACGGCGGGACTTTGGCGGGCGGCCTCCGCCGCCCGCCAAGGTCAGAATGAGGGCCTTAGTCTCTGCACCAGTGAGCCATTGTTGATTTTCCTGCCAGGACATTCCAATGCTATTGTGCAAGTGACCCTGTTGTGGAGGTCCGCCAACTAGAGGTTTCTCATGGTGTAACCACTGAGGCTTCACCATCAGAAACCTGATAATTTCCCCAACTTTGCAAGAGGCAGGGGGATCATGTTGGTGGTGCAGCAGGAGAGCTTCCAGTTTACAATAGATATCCCACATCTACCAGCCTCTAAATGGGCATATCTTTAGTTAACAAGTGACCCACCAGCTCGCTGTCACCATCTGTCATCCTCTTTCTGCTCTGCAGGGAACCAGTGAATGCATTTAAAGATTCATCCAGCTTGGCAGGGATCATTTTCAGCAAAAGTGCTCCTGCTTGCACAACCAGGGCAGTTTAGGCAAATATATAATGCTAGTCTGCAGTTACATCATTAGATCGGATTGGCTTTTTTCGTGTTCTGCAGAAATAATCCACAAAGTGTGAACTTTTTCTGCATAATATAAAGCAATTACCCTGATGGTCAAGGAGTTTTCTCTCTGTACATGGAGGACTATTGCTGATTTTTCCTACTATGGTCTGCCGTGCCTCATGTGGTGGGGCTGAGCAGGAAACATCTGCACCAGGAGGTGCAATCTAAATAGGGCAGGCTTTACATTGCTAGTGGCCCTGTGATAAATCGGCTAACCGCTAATAGTTACCAATGGCAGAGCCAGTGGAGACTCTGCCATCAGGAACCCAGTGTTCTCCTTCCTCCAAATGAGGCAGAGTAATAATGATGTTGATTGATTTGGACAGCTGCATGTTAACATGAAGGACCACATCCACCAACCTCTAAATAGACCCCAAAGTCTTCAAAGAGGTTTTGAGTAGGTGGGTCTTAAGTTCCTTCCAGAAGGAAAGATCTGTTGTGGTAAATGGTTCTAGGAGCTTGGCAAGCAAATGTTTGGTTCAGAATTTTGGACTTTTTTGGAATCTGTTTGTTTTTCTCTCTACTGGTGTGCAGTATTTTTTTTTCAGGAAGCTGGTTAAACCAACGTGTAAAGTTTTGTATGTGTTACAAGACATTTTAAAGTTAATTTTATCTTCAAAGTGTAGTCAAAAACATCTCACAAAACTTCTGCCTTCAAAGGGTAGCCAATAACATCTCACAAAACGGCGGTAATGTGTTCTGATTTCTTTGTACCTTTGAAGCATTGTACTGCTGCTTCGAGAATGGTTACGGTAGAATTTGAGAGACTGAATAGTTTCCTCTTGCCTCAGTTGTTCAAGTTTTTTGCAGTTATTTCTTTAAATATTTTATCTTATCACCATTTGAACATTTAAAAAAATATATTTTACTACCTATATAATGTCTGCTGATGTACACTTGCTGCGTATGCATGGCCAACTGATCGCAGGAAGTTTTGCAGGCTGCAACAGCCATCATAAATTTGCGGGACTATGCAGCGGGCAGCATGGAGGACAGGCAGGGTGGTAGCTCTTACAGCATGGGCAGCTTTGGCCTCCTATCACACTGCCCCTAGCCTAGGAGCCTTGGTCTTATTAGCACACACGCAGATATGTTCATACAACGTACAATGCGATGCAGTGGCTGTCGGTGTTCTAACTGTTGGAGATGTCACATGTGCATGCTTCCAGAAACTAGCCAATTTCTAATGCCGCCACCTCCAAAATTGGATGAAAGGCCCCCGAAACATACCCTTCTATTGGAGTACACAATTATTTACTATTGTAACTCCAATCTTTCAATAAAGCTCATTAGATGATGACTTGATCAAGAGTTGAACTTAATCAACATGTTAACAAACACCGGACCCAAGGTTCTTTAATACCTGGGAATCACCATCCCGGCTTTCTGCGCCCTTGCAATGGGACTCCATGTAGACCACTGGAAATGTGAGACGGCTGAAGTTGACAATTCCTACATGAGCTTAAGAGGCATTTATTCTCTAGCAGAGCGACCCTGACAGATAAACCAAAAACTCTTACATGTATTACTAGAATGAAGGGGATGTGAATATGACAACACCCATCTGGTTCTGTGTGGTCCTTGCCTGTGGTGGCAATAATGGCCAGGCCATGGTACCATACATTTTACACCCCTAACTTTGGAATCTTTAAGTAGAGTGAGAGTGAGTGGTTTTGAGGAGGGATTCCACAGAAGTGAATGAAGAAAAAAATATTTATTTATGAGGTTGTCTGTAGCAACAACATAGCCCAATGGCGTTAGAGCTCTTAACTGGAAATTAAAGTAGCTGACAAAGAATATACAACAAACAAATAACAGAAAGTAATCAAGCAATCAGTAAATAGAGGAGCAAATGAACAATTTGGTGGTAGAGCTAATGACAGTCAAGGATCGAAGTGTCTTTTTAGGAGAAGGGCTTCAAGTTCCTTTTTGATAGTAGCCAGGCAAGGACTTGTGCATAGATTTGGAGAGCGAATTCAAGATCCTTGGAGCACTGCCGGCAAAGGACTGCTTCATATACCATTCATATTTGAAGGGCCAGAGCTTGAGTGAGAGGGATTCAGCATTTATTTCTTGTTCAGTACCAGAGATGTTCAGGTTCTTGGCTAGGTAGGCAGGTGAAGCATTGTGAAATGCTCTATGAGTGATGCACACCAACTTAAATTGAGTTGTTGCTTCAAGGGGAAGCCATTGAAAAGTGAGTAGGACTGATGAGATGTGGTTGAAATTTCTTTTATCCTGACACAAAGCAGGTGGTCGCACGAAGAACTGCTCTGAGAGGGACTAGATGTACTGTCGGGAGACCAGAGAGCAGGACGTTTTTGTTGTTTAGTCTGTAAA
Source organism: Pleurodeles waltl (assembly GCF_031143425.1). Lineage (NCBI taxonomy): Eukaryota > Metazoa > Chordata > Amphibia > Caudata > Salamandridae > Pleurodeles > Pleurodeles waltl. The sequence continues at coordinate 180,843,084 of NC_090438.1, forward strand.
GGATCAGCACCTATACTTCGAACTTCAAGTACTGGTCAAGGATGAAATGCCTGATGCCTTAGAAAAGCCTGATCTAGGGGTGTGCATTCTAAGCCATCATTGATATATGGGAAACACAACTGCCTCATCGCCGCCACCGATGACATCAGAACCATACTGGACAATGGCAAAACTGCGGCCCTCATCCTCCTGGACCTCTCGGCCACGTTCAACACCGTCTGCCATCACACCCTACGCTCACACCTCAGCAATGCAGGAATCCACGACAGAGCCCTGGACTGGGCCACCTCCTATCTCACCGGCAGAACCCAGAGAGTCTGCCTCCCCTATTCTGCTCGGAGGCCACCGGAATCATCTGCGGTGTACCCCAGGGTTTGTCCCTCAGCCCGACCCTCTTCAATGTCTGCATGGCCCCACTCGCTAACATTGCCCGATCCCACAACCTCAACACCATCTCATACGCCGACGACACCCAGCTGATCCTCTCCCTCACCAAGGACTCCGCCAATACCAATCTCCACGAAGGTATGAAGGCCATCACCGAATGGATGAAGAGCAGCTGCCTCAAATTCAATTCTGAAAAGATGGAAGTCCTCATCTTCGGCTCCTCCGCATGGGATAACTCCTGGAGGCCTGCCACTCTCGGAGCCGCTCCGACTCCCAGCGACCACGCACGCAAACTAGGATTCATCTTGGACTTCTCATTATCCATGACCCGGCAAGTCAACCCCTTCTCCTGCTTTAACACCCTCCGCATGCTCCGAAAGATCTACAAATGGATACCCACCGAAACCAGAAAAACAGTCTCCCAAGCCCTCATAAGCAGCAAATTGGACTACTGCAATGCCCTCTATGAAGGAACCATAGCCAAACTCCAGGCATCCCCTGCCACTGCCACATCACAGACCACCTGAGAAACCTGCTCTGGCTCCCAGTCAACAAGAGAATCACATTCAAACTCCTCACCCACGCTCACAAAGCACTGTACAACACCGGACCAGAATACCTCAACGGACGGGTCTCCTTCTACACCCCAACCCGACATCTCCGCTCCGCCGACCTCGCAACCGTCCCACACGTCCGCAGAACTACAACCGGCAGTAGATCATTCTCGCACCTCGCTGCCAAAACGTGGAACACTCTTCCCACCCACCTGCGCCAGACCAAAGACCTCCTTACCTTCAGGGAACTTCTCAAGACCTGGCTGTTTGAGCAGTAGCAGCACCTCTCCCTCTTCTACCCCTCTCCTCAGCGCCTTGAGACCCTCACGGGTGAGTAGTGTGCTTTACAAATTCCTAATTGATTGATTGATTGGGATTATATGTTATGACTCTTGTTGAACATGACTCACAGAGATTTGGCGGTATCCATAATAGCTGGGTTGCAGCCAGGGAATTGCACAAATTGATACAAGGAGTATTTTTTCAATTATATTAAAAGGAATTCTGTTATTGCAGGGTTCAATTTTAGGTGGTGGTTGAACATCTGTTTTGTGATTCTGGACAAGGAGTCCGCAAGCAGGAAGATGTAATTTGGGGAGGAAATCTCAAGGTAGACTTGTGTATTATCTGCATATTTGTGATATAGAACACTGGCGTTTCAGAGGATCTATCCAAGAAGTTCTAGATAGAGGTTGAACAGAGTAGGGGTAAAAGTGATCCTTAAGTGTCCTCTTGTGATAGGCTGACTGTACTAAAGCTGGAACTCCTTATTTTGCCTGCTTAGGAGCAGCTGGAAAGATAGGAAGTAAACTAGTTTATAACATGGAGGCAGGGGTTGCCTGAGTCGAAGAAATGGAGAGCATCATCAACCATTTAAAGGGTGGCGCTGTATTGTAGACATGTCTGAAACAAGACAGTTTTCATCAAGGAGATTGTTTGTCTGGATAACAAGAATAAGTTGAAGCAACAGGGGTTTTTTGTCACCTTGGCTAGAAAGTGTAGAGTTGAGACAGGCCAGTATTTGTTTAGGTAATTTGCATCTGCTGAGGTTGTTTTCAGGAAGTTGATTTGACCAATTTTAATTGAGTTTGTGAAGTTGCCTTACCTGGCAGAAGAGTTCACTAAAGTGGTCCAGAAAGGAGCAAATGTTTGACAACATCCTTGCTGATGGACCTGAACACAGCACCCTTGAAGTGATCTGATGGTTTAGCCTTAGGAATAGTTTCAGGTGGCTCCATTTTCACTACTTCGTCAAAGTTAGACCGGTGGGGCTGGGCCTTGCTGGGCACCTTGTGCTCATCAGAGCCGGAAGCGTTTAGAGGAAGAGACAGCTCAATAGGATTATCACTGTAAAGAAAAGAGCTAAGTCATTGCATTTATGTTTTTTGAAAGGGACCAAGTTGCATAGGCATTGGAAGTAGGGGGGCTGGGAGTGCTGCAGGACCCCCAAAATAACCATGCCAAAGTTCATAAGGTAAATGAACAATTAAGATTAAAATTGTATTTTCATCTGATAACATTTGCTGTGCTTCAAAGACAGGCCAAAAGCAGGCAATATCTTCAGGCAAATGGCTCTATATTCTTTTAAAGTGGATATTGATGTGTTTACTTTCTGTAGCTGCAAAGTCAGATGATTTTGAACTTTATGGCAATCTTGCAGGGGTGCAGGGGAAGGGAAATGCTGTGGGATAAAATTTAAATACCTGTGAATGAACTATACAAATGCATGGGAAGATATCAGTTTCTCGGAGAGCACAAATTAAGCACATTTGTTTGCAGTTCTGAAGTGTGATAAAAAGAATGATTTTAATAGATCCAAAAGATAATTATGTCCCAAAATCGATTTCCATTATTTATGTGCTTTTAACGTAAAAAGGTGTGTCTGGGCAAATTTAGTGCCCTCCTCAATGGAAATGTGCTGTCTGTATATGATTCTGCACCACCATACCATGCTTTAGTAATATATTTCCAACAGTGTTCTCCAAGAAGCAACTTTAGCTACATACTAAACCCTTATCTTTCTCCTGGTGAATACATTTGCAACACTTGTTTGTATGACTCTTTGATTTCTTGATTTCTCACAATCCCTTTGACTCCAAACATTGATGGCAGCACACACACTCTTGGAATTGTTCAAGCACAACTGCCAAAATGTTGGGACATCGATTATTTGATTGTTTAACCAAATCAAAGAGAAGTGCTCGTTGGTTATTGCAGGCATTCAGCAGTGCTTTAATGTGTAAGGACTTGGTTGTGAAAATGTGGGATTTGTAGCTACTTCTGGCAGCTTTCAGATGTAGCGGAGAATTCTTGGAGGAAGAACATTTCCAGATGTGTCGAGTTTTCTCAGGGCTTGTTCTTCATTGTGCAACTCTTTAGAGGACAATGAGAGAGATGCTTTTGGTCGCTTTTTGCTTTTCAGCAGAGCAAAATCTTCTATCAGTTTCTTTATGTATTTGTTGAAAAGCTCTTCAGTGGACATAAAGCCTTTTGGTTTGCTGTTTAAGGCCTTTTGGTTTGCTGTTTAAGGCCTTTTGGTTTGCTGTTTAAGGCAAGATTCAACCTAGCCCTGTTGTCAGGAGCTATGAAGTGTATGTTTTTGGTGTCTCAAAATCACATAGTCAATTCTTTCTTTTGGTCAGAGGTTTTCTGTTGAGCAAAGACAAGAGTGAATGCAATCTGTAGCTGGTCTGACCAATCCACCAGAATGGGTTTTTTGGTGGAGAGTGTTGTCCCCTTTAAGATAATCAGATCAAGAGTGGGATCTTTGGAGTGTGTGGGGCTTTTACAGGGATATGGCATTTTTTGGATGATGGAGGTTTTCTGGGCAGGTGACCATCTTCAAGTCTATTGCAAGCTCTCTTGGAAAGTGAAGGTGAGCCCAAGGAGAGTGACACCTTCCCAACGAAAGAAGTTAAAAGGTATGCTTATGTACTGGGGCAATGTGAAAATCAGACTTCCCTTTGTCAGGCATTGATTTCCCATGCAGTCAAGAAGTCATTTCTTGACACCACTTTACTGTAACGAGAAAAAGTTTGTTAAATGAATGTGAATTTCTGCATATTTACAATTTTAAAAAATTGCATTCTTCCACGCCATCCTGTAATTCACACATGTTGCTTCTTCTGAAGACCTACTAACAAACAAAAACATGTCCTCATCTTTATTTCTACATCTTGTCAATTACACATTCCATGAAACGACCCACAGAGCACTCCTTAAAGCAGGGAGCTTTGCATGCTGTCTGAATTCAAAGTGTTATCCCTGCCACCTGACACTGTAGACACCTGTCCCACTGCTGTGCCCTGCTGCGATTGCTGAGGTTATGCCTGAGGGGTTGTGCTCATGCGCATGACTGGGGAAAGCAGCTCAGCAAGTTGTGCTCTTGCTGCTGCAATGTGTGATCCGCAGATCGGAGTTTTGAATCCAGGCGAAGATGCCGCAGTCATTCATTGTTCTCAAAGTTTAATAATGAGTGCCAATGATAGCATATAATATTGTTTCATGTAAAGCTGCCCGGCGTAAGCACTGTGTTAATGAGAGATTATTATTATTAGATGTTAATGACATGAACATCAGTCACTGTGCACTTCCGGGAGCAGGAGGTGGTCCCACACTGTTGATTAGGTTTATAAGCAGCAGGACAGCAAACTCCAGGCAGTTAATGTTACATTTAAATCATCGTTTTAAATCTGTGTCTCATCATCTAGCTGAAAGGTCAGAGCAAGTTCAGAACTGTCTGGAAATGGTTGAGATATGGCATCATTTCTACTTCAGCTTTAACCATACCAACAGGGACGTCCTGTGACATCTTACCACCAGTGCAGGGCCACCGGTAGCAAGGGGCAAATAAATGCAGACAATGTACCCCAAGTTATTCCCCATTTCCTGCACCGACATTAAACCCTGAGGTAATGCCATTCTTAAGACTGCTAAAGCATCTGTAGTGTTGCACTATAGAGTTCAAATAAAGAAAAGTATTTATTGTCAGTGAAAACAAATGTGGTCAAGTTACTCGCAATTTAAAACAAGTGCATTAATAAACACAGGCCCTCATTACAACCCTGGCGGTTGGTGCTAAAGCGGCAGTAATATCGCAAACAGGCCGGCGAAAAAAAAAAATGGGATTACGACCGTGGCGGAAAGCGCCAACATAGACAGCCACTTTAACACTCCGACTGCCACGGCGGTAGAAACAAACACCGCGGGGGTAACTGCCAACAGACAGGTGAAAGACAAAGTACCGCCCACCGTATTTCAAGATGCCTATTTGCCACCTTTTCCGGGGCAGAACCAACGCTATCAAAAGCACGGCGTAAACAGTACACAGAAGGGAAAACACTCACCTCTCGACACCCAACGAGGAACCAGGACGCCATGGAGCCCGAACTTCAGGTGTTACCCATGTTGGTTTACCTCCTCTTCTACCAGGAGTACGAACGGCGGCGACTACGGCGAGTACTGCACCTACCACACAGGGGAGGGGGGGAGGAAAGAGAGTGACAGAGACACGCAACACCTCCACCCTCACCCTCACACCCAACAACATACACACAAATACATGCATCAACATTACATATACACCCCCCCAACCCTGGAAGAACGCAAGGACAAAAGGAAATGATTGTAACGATTGTAATTATTAAAAATCCATTAGTCAAAAGTCAAAATTCAGTATATACAAATATGTACACCAACTACACAAGTCCGGATAGCGTACCAATCATTGTCCGTGGCCCACTGGGCCCAAAATGCATGGGCGTAGCCCACACATGATACCTGACTCGAAACTGAGAGAACTCCTGGGGCATCAGATCGAAAATACACAGGCACCTCAGGGAAAGGGTGGGCACCTCAGCATGAACGCACGATGCCACTGCTGTACGAGGGGGCTCCATGTACGAGGGGGCTCCATGCCCATTGCTGTATCCTGGGGAGTGCAAAGCCACAGTCTCTCAAGTATCTCCAGTGGGTGGTTTGCCCACTGCTTTATCCTGGGGAGTGCAAAGCCACAGTCTCTCAAGTCTCTCCAGTGGGTGGTTTGCCCTCTGCTCTATCCTGGGAAGTGCAAAGCCACAATCTTTCAAGTGGATAACAGTCTCCACTGGTTCTGGAGGGGGCCTGGTGCCCAGAGTGCTTCATCCTGCCAAGGACTGAGATAGTGGATGTGATATTCCACTGGTTCTGGAGGGAGCCTGGTGCCCAGAGTGCTTCATCCTGCCAAGGACTGAGGTAATGGATGTCAATCTCCACTGGTTCTGGAGGGGGGCTGGTGCCCAGATTGCTTCATCCTGCCAAGAACTGAGGTAGTGGATGTCAGTCTCCACTGGTTCTGGAGGGGGCCTGGTGCCCAGAGTGCTTCATCCTGCCAAGGACTGAGGTAGTGGATGTTAATCTCCACTGGTTCTGGAGGGGGCATGGTGCCCAGAGTGCTCCACGTGCAGTGTGGCCGGTACAATTCCCTCACCTGGGTGTGCATGCCACAAGATTGGCGAGGTTCAGGTAGCATGATACGCCATGGAGGCAGCGACATACCCCACACTGCTGCAGCTTTGCATTCCACCTGCAGGTGCAAACAGTGATGGAAGTCATGCCTCATGGAAGCTACCCAGGCTCCAGGAACTCACCTCCAGCCTCGGACGACTGACCAATGGGGATGGTAGCCATGTCAGCGGTAGTGCCAGTGTCCGAGGACACCGCAGGGCCAGTGATGGTGCTTGCGGCGGTGTCTGTGGCGGCGGTGCTGGCGGCGGTGTGTGTGGCGGCAGTGCTGGCGGCAGAGCATGGGTCAGCACCTGCTGAGGGACAAAGAAGGACGTCTCCTGCAGCCTCGGATGGCTGCCCACTGGGGAAGAGGCTGGGGAATGTCGCTGAGGCTGTAGACGTGCCGGGGGCGGTGCAGGTGGCTGTGCAGGTGGCAGTTGTGGTGGTGGGGCAGCTAGCGGTGTTCGCCGCCGTACAGGTTGGCGTGGTCGTGGACAGAAGGTGTGACACTGGTCCCTCAGTCGGTGCCACCATGCCCTCTCCTGACCTGCTCTTCTGCTTTTGGCCCTTCCCCACCTTTGATGGTGCCGCAGTTGTCTTGCCACTATCCCCTTTTGTTTTTGCTGAGCCCTTGGTGGCTGGTAGTTTCGGCTTCTCCCTCCGGGATGTGGGCACCTTTTCACCTTGGCAGGTGGCGGAATGTCCTTGCCCTCGGTACGTGGCACACTGGTATCTCCTGGTGGGTGGTGCACTCGATGACCCCGCAGTTGCTGGCACCACTGTGCCTGGGGATGTGGTGGCTGAGGTGCTGGGCCTGGAAAGCCTGGCCCTAGGTGAAGGACGGGGGGGAGGTGTAGAGAAGAGGTCAATGTTAGCCAGGAAGAGTTTTTTTGACACACTGGGACGGGAAGATGGAGGGGGTTTGGGAGTGGCGGTAGAGGTAGTGGTTGTAGGAGGTGTACGTCTGCTGAATTTGGGTGAAGGTGCATGGGCCGGAGGCTGTTGTGAGGTGGATGGCTGTTGGGTGGGTGTGTGCCTGCGTTTGTGTACTTTGGGAGGAGGGCTCACTGACACACTGGGAGAGGACACTGGGGATGTGTGAATGGTAGTGGGAGTGGTGAGTGCACGTGAGCGGTGTGTGGAAATGGGCGTGCTGGTGATAGAGGTAGTGGCTGAGGATGTAGTGCATGCAGGTGTGAGTGGAGATGAGACAGGGAGGGAGGAGGAGGACATGGAGGAGGACGACACAGTGGAGGCAGTGGATGTTGCTGTGTCTGCATGGGGATGGTGCTTGTGTGAGTGCCTGTGGGTTGTGTGGTGCTTATGTTTGCCATGTCCACTCTTGTGTGTTGATGTGTGTGCATGCTGGTCTGATGGTGTGCTTGGGATAGATTGAGGTACAGGGGATTGGGTCTGAGTGGAGGAAGTTGGAGGGAGGAGGCTGGACACAGGGACAATGGCTGCCATCAGTGCTGAGACCAGAGCCTGAAATGCTCTCTGTTGGGCTGCCTGCCCAGAATGAATGCCCTCCAGGTATGCATTTGTTTGTTGCAAATGCCTCTCTACACCCTGGATGGCATTGGCAATGGTAGATTGTCCAACAGTGAGGGATCTTAGGAGGGCAATAGCCTCCTCACTGAGGGCAGCAGGGCTGACTGGGGCAGGGCTTGAGGTGCCTGCGGGAAGGAGATGCCCACCCTCCTGGGTGAGCGGGCACGGGACACATGCTGAGGGGCTGCTGGGATGGCGGTGCTGGTGGAGGGGTGGCAGCTGTACCTGTTGATGCGGTGGGCACAGAGGGGCCCACCACCGCAAGGGAGCTCCCATCAGAGGAGGAGTCGCTGTCACTGCTGTCTGCTCCTGTCCCCGCCGTGGAGCTCCCCTCGCCCTCCGTCCCACTGGTGGCTTCAGACTCCGTTGCTTCACCCTCCAGGGCCAAGTGGGTTACAGCTCCCTCCTGCTCCGGTGCAAATGCTCCTCCGCCTGATGATGCTATTGCACACAAGAACAGGGAGACCACAAAAAGGGGGGGAGACAGAAGAAAGACATGTTCAGTGCATGCAACACCACTACCGTTGGTGGACACAACACACATGGAGCAGCCCTCTGCACTACGCCATGCACTGACAGTTCCTAGAAATTTCAGCTGACTATAGGGTACGAGGCCTAAGACCAATTGTTGCACACCTAGAAGTCACAGGAGCCTGACTAGGTGTATATGGCTCTTACCACTGGTGGGGTTGGGGTGCCACATAGCCTGCCTCACAAGGGACCTTGCCTACCAAGTTCGCCCTAGCCTAGGGGAACCCACTGCCCACCTCCCCCACCCAGACACCTTGTAATGCGCATTCAGCTGAATAAGAGTGTACTCACCCCCTTGTGGCTGCTGTGATGCCCTCAAGCTCCCATCCAACTCCGGATAGGCCACCGCCAGGATCTGGAATATCAGGGGGGTCATGGTGCGACGGGCACCCCTCCCATGTTGGGAGGCCATCCCCAGCTGGGCCTCCGCCGTCTTCTTGCTCCAGCGGCACAGGTCCTCCCATCTTTTACAGCAGTGGGTACTCCATCTGTGGTAGACCCTCAGGGTCCGGACGTCTTTGGCGATGGCACGCCAAATACCCTTCTTCTGGAGGGCACTGACCTAGAGGAATGGTACAGGGGGAAAGGAAATTACTTACCCATCCGGACCGTCATACTCATTGCCCACCAGTTCCCACTCATGACCTGACGCACATACACTCACCATCCGCACATGCAGGCCTCAGCCCCCCATGTATCTTCCATCCACACCACTCTAAACAGGCATTGCCCATGCAGCATGCTCACAGTGTACTCAACTGTTTGTCTGGAGGACCGTACAGTTGCATGTACTGAGGGAGGACCCCATCCACTAGTTTCTCCAACTCCTCCGACACTGTAGCCATCGTCGCTTCCAGACACAGGTCACAGCAGCACTTGCAGTGTAGGTCCTCTCCTGTTGAAGGTCAGGTATCAAGTGAGGGAACAGACAGAAAATGGCGGTCACGTCCGCGGCGGTGCGTACCGTCACCGCTGGCGTACATCGTCATTGGCTACTGGGACTCATAGGGCCCAATGGTAACCAATGCAGAATTGCGCCACGGTCTTCGACCGCCCACCACGACGGTGTACAACGCCAGCGCAGTTACCTCATATCCCCTTGTCCCACCTTACAGGTCAGGCAGCCGCCATTTCAGGAGGCCACATGGGATGAATGTTAACTGCGTCACACCTATCTGGGCCGGGAATATAGACAGATACCGGCACATTGCGGATTAATAACGTTTCTGCAAATAACAAATTGTGATACCTCAGTGTTGGATGACTCTCTGCTCGCTCTTCTCCTCCATAGGGCACGTCTGCTGGGGCAGGTGATGAGATGGCGGCATCCTCCGGTGTACAGACCCCTGGTGGACCTGTCCTCAATGGAAGAGAGACACATCCTAGTCACATACAGGCTTGATCGTGCAACAATCCAGGAACTGTGTGCCCAGTTGGAGCCAGACCTGATTTCATCTATCCGCCATCCCACAGGAATCCCGCCTCTGGTGCAGATCCTGTCTGTACTCCATTTCCTGGCCAGTGGGTCTTTTTAAACAACAGTGGCCATGGCATCAGGGATGTCCCAGCCAATGTTCTCTAACGTGTTGTCCAGAGTGCTGTCTGCCCTGCTGAAACACATGCGCAGCTACATCGTTTTCCCTCAGGAGGAGGATTTGCCCACAGTGAAAGGTGACTTCTATTCCCTGGGACATATCCCCAACATCATTGGTGCCATTGATGGGACACATGTGGCATTTGTACCCCCCCGCAGGTATGAACAGGTGTATAGAAACCGGAAGAGCTACCATTCGATGAATGTGCAGATGTTGTGTTTGTCAGACCAGTACATCTCCCATGTGAATGCCAAGTATCCTGGCTCTGTGCATGACGCTTACATTTTGAGAAATAACAGCATTCCTTATGTGATGGGGCAACTTCAGAGGCACCATGGGTGGCTAATAGGTGAGGCCAAGGTTCCAATACAGTTGACATAGGTGTCTGGGTATCGGGCTGCCCTAAGGGTTAGTGTGTGTCTAACATATATCCATCGACATTTGCAGGTGACTCTGGTTACCCCAACCTGTCATGGCTACTGACCCCAGTGAGGAATCCCAGGACAAGGGCAGAGGAATGCTACAATGAGGCACATGGGCGAACTAGGAGGGTGATCGAATGCACCTTCAGCCTCCTGAAGGCCAGATTCCGGTGCCTCCATCTGACAGGTGGCTCCCTATACTACTCACCGAAGAAGGTGTGCCAGATAATCGTGGCCTGCTGTATGCTGCACAACCTGGTTTTCGACGGCAGGTGCCTTTTCTGCAGGAGGATGGGCCAGATGGTGGTCTTGTGGCAGCTGTTGAGCCTGTGGACAGTGAAGAAGAGGAGGCAGAAGAAGAGGATATCGACAACCGAAACAACATCATCATGCAATACTTCCAGTGAGACCCAGGTAAGAAGATGTAACCGCTTCCCACATCTCATACTGTTGTTTGAGCTAGCATAAGTCTGTCATTTTCACTCAGTGTATGGACCCTGACTTGTCAGTTTGACTTTCCATTTCACAGATCTGGGTCCCACTTTGTGCCCTCTGCTCTGTTTACTCCTGGCCTACAGCTGTGTTACATTGGTATGTGAACAAGTACATCGACATTGCTATATTCCATAGTTATTGCAATTAGAGATTTGTGAAAGCACAGACTGACTCCAGATTGTTTTGTGATTGAAGTGTGTTTATTCCTGTGCAAATAAGAGGAGGGAGTTGTAAAATGGGCTGGGGTGATGGTGGAGGAATGTCCATGGCAGAGTCCAGTCTATTTGTTTCACAGGTGCATTGTCCAAAGAGGCATAGGAAGTGGAGCAATGGCATTTTAAGGATGGACAGGGTGACATAGTGGGACAGAAGGGTGATATTCAGGAGGGTCCCATTTCCTGGTAGGGTCTTGGCAATGTTCTCTGTCTTGTTCTTGGATCTCAGGGACCGTTTGCGGGGTGGTTCTCCATCTGGAGGGGGTGGGGTGCTGGGCTCCTGTTGTTCCTGTGGTGGTGCCTCCTGTCCACTAGCACCGGCGGAGATGGAGGGCTATTCATCATCCAGGCTAGTGTCAGGGCTCCTTGTTGTGCCACTGTGTCCCTCGTGGGGTTGAGAAGGTCTGCCAGCACCCCTGCAATGGTGACCAGGATGGTGTTAATGGACTTCAAGTCCTCCCTGATCCCAAGGTAGTGTTCCTACTGCAGCCGCTGGGTCTCCTGAAACTTGGCCAGTACCGTTGCCATGGTCTCTTGGGAATGATGGTAAGCTCCCATGATGTTGGAGAGTGCCTCGTGGAGTGTCGGTTCCCTGGGCCTGCCCCCCCGTCGCACAGCAGACCTCCCAGTTTCCCTGTTATCCTGTGCCTCGTCCCCTGAACCGTGTGCCCACTGCCACTGCCCCCAGGTCCCTGATCGTCCTCTGTTAGTGGGCTTGCCTGGGTTCCCTGTAGTGGTGGACACACTGCTGATTGACGTGTCCTGGGGACAGAGGGATGGGCCCGCTCGGTGGGTACTGTGCTGGTGTTTCCTGAGGGGGAAGGCTCTGTGGTGGCTTGTGACAGTGGCAGGGGAACCGACTGTCCTGAGGTCCCAGATGGGCCGGGCTGGTCATCTTGATCCAGGTGTGCAGAGCTGCTGTCATCACTGTGGGCCTCTTCTGTGGGGGGACTGGATATGTCTGGCACCTCCTGTCCGGTGACGTTGGGTAGGGGTCCTGTTGGGGTGTAAATGCATAGTTATTGTATCTGTGTGCGCCATCGTGTGCAATGGGTGAGTGACCCTCTACTCCAGTGCTTGCATTATTGGCTTGGTCCTTGTGTTATTGGTGATTTTGGGGCATGAGTGAGTCTCTGTAGTGGACATGCTTGGGGGATGGGTGTCCATGCATTGGTGTTACATGCAGGGCTTGGTTTTGGGATGTGTGGGTTGTGTTGGTGGGGTATCTGTGGGTTGTTGGGGTGATGGGTGTGAGGGTAAGGGTGGGAGTATGTGATGGCATGCAGATGGGGTGGGGGGGATAAGGTAGTAAAGATTTGCCTTACCAGAGTCCAGTCCTCCTGCTACTCCTGCGAGGCCCTCAGGATGCATGATCGCCAAGACTTGCTCCTTCGATGTTGTTTTTTGTGGGGGAGGAGATGGGGGTCCACCGTCAGTCCTCTGTACAGCAATCTGGTGTCTGGATACCACGTAACGCATCTTCCCCCGTAGGTCGTTCCACCTCTTCCTGATGTCGTCCCGTGTTCTTGGATGCTGTCCCATGCGTTTACCCTGTCAACAATTCTTCACCATAGCTCCATCTTCCTTGCAATGGATGTCTGCTGCACCTGTGATCCGAATTGCTGTGGCTCTACCCGGATGATTTCCTCCACCCTGACCCTGAGCTCCTCCTCAGAGAACCTGGGGTGACTTTGAGGTGCCATGATGTGGTGTGGGTGATGTGTGTGAGGTGGTGTCTTTTGTGATGTGTGAGGGGATGTGGTGGTGTGTGTTGTTTGAGGTGCGTGGATGTTGTGTAAGTGATCCTGTTGTGTGTCTGTGGATGCTGGTGTTGTTTTTGGTAGTGTCTCTCTCTGACCTACTTTCAAATTTCTGGTAGTAAGGGTTTGTGGGTAATGTGGGTGTGTGTTTTATATTGGATTGGGTGTGTGGAAGTAGTGTGTGTACGTGTATCAGGTGTGTGTATTTTGAATTGTCCAATGTGGTTGTGTTTTGTAAATGTGTGTGTATTTTGAGCGCGGCGGTGTGTACCTCCAATGGTTTACTGCGGTTGAAAGACCGGTGCGTTGATTCGTGGGTCGTGATAGTGTGGGTGTATTCTTGTTGGCGTGACGGTGTCGGTTTTGGTAACGCCAGTTTATCACTGACCTTTGGTGTGTTGGACTTGTGTGGGTGTCTGTATTGTGGTGGATTCCTAGCTGTGGGTCGTAATACCTGTAGCGGAATTCCGCGTCCGCAGCAGTATGTTGGCGGTCTTCTGCACGGCGGTAAGCGGGATTTACCACCAGGGTTGTAATGAGGGCCACAATGCCACTCTTTTTACTAGAATGCAAAGTTCGAATTGCTCATTATTACCAGAGTACAGTGTAACTGACTTGAGAAAACTATGCTTGCTGAGTTGCAGAGTCCATCATACAATGAGTTAACAGATTAAAGCAACTGAGCCCCAAACACACAAAGTTTAGATACTGTGATGAAGTTTCACTGCAGGTATTTAACCCCTTGTTCTCTGGTTTATAAATACTTCACTCGATAAGACAGCATGGAATAACCATACATGCAGATACGCACGGTGTAACATAAGTGATACTAACAGATGTTACTTACAATGCTTAGAACCAGAAAACGTATGGTATGAAGCGCACTATAGAAGCAAGGTATAACTATTTATTACCCTTAGTGGGAGAAGGGAAGGTTATGTAACTCGTTCAAGGATTTGCCTCTCCTAAGTCAAGGATGTTCCCCACACTCCACAAGGGTAATAACTATGTTATCGTTCGAGGCATGAAGTTTTCAGTGCAGCTGTTGTATGGCATGTAGCCAAGGAATACTGATTAATTCAGTATTATGCAACCTGGCGGGTGTGAACGTGGCATAAACTCCCAAAATATGTAATACATTTTAGTGCGCTCCACATATGCTACCCTTCTTGGCAAATGACTCGACCACGGTTAGGGCTGCAGTTAATTAATTCCAGTAATCCTCAATGTTCTGAAACATGTGTAAGCTATTCAAGATGCAAAGCTGAAAGTAACCAAGTTGGAAAGATGCCCAAGAACATTTAACAAATCCTTAAATGACCGAAGCCTGCTAAAATCCTTTTGCAGTAGTTATGTCCTTCCTTTGCCTCACTTCGTATACAAATACATAAGAAATGAATAGTGCGAGGTCCACAGGTGCACGTTTGAAATGTAACTCAGACGAAGCCACTGCTGGAGGAAAGTGACTTCTATACCGCAGCGCCACAAAATGATTCATTTCTAGGCGCTACCTAAGGGAACGGAACTGGATAACTTTAGAACTCAGATCTCCCTTCTCCAAAGCCAGCAAAGCAGTGTTAAATAGACGAGAATCAAAACTCTCACCAGTTATGTTCATCATAGTATAGGAGATTTGCAAACAAATTGCATAATTGCTTTTTTGATTGCATCATGAATTACAGCAATTCTGGGTTTTAGCCTAACAAAACATGATACTCTGCAACGGTACGTTGAACTTAAGTGCCAGACACATACATTGTTTGAGCAGCGCTATCTCATGTCCTTGGTGGTAACTTAAGGCAGTGTTTGGTGAAAAAATAATCTTCCCCACTGTATTATGAAAGCAGGCGTGTGCAGGTGGTAAGGTGTGTATGCTGCTTTGGGACATTTACAATGTATTATAATTTGGTATGCTGACGACACACAGCTCCTGCTTGTATTCCTGCGGGTGGATGTTGAATTGGTGGAAGGTTTCCAGATCTGTCTTGGCGCGGTAGCAAAGAGGATGCAGCAGAGGTGTCTTAAGCTCAACACCAACAAATCAGAAGTTCTAGTATTTGGCAATCCTTCTCCATTTGACCTCCTGAGATTATGACCTAAGGATGTTGGAGACCCTCGACTCCAGCTACGGTGATGAGGAATCATGGGATAAAATTCAACAAGGATCTCTCTTTCAAACCTCACACCCGGGAGATCACTGGAAGCTGCTTTGCTTTACTCAACTCTTGCAAAAGACATCAACATTTTAGTACCTCACACTAGGAAGCCGATTGTCGAAAAAATTGGTGACCTCCAGGTTGGAATACTTCAAGGCCCTCTTCTTGTGGATCCCCACAAAGCTGCTAAATAAACTACAGTTGGTTCGAAATGCAGCAACCTGTGAAATTTTAAAGTGTCCTGCAAGAGAGTCAATTCGACCCAGCCTTAAGAAGTTACATTATCTCCCCTTGAGCAAGAGGGTCATTTTTAAGGCCCTGTGGATCACTTTTTGAGCTATTCACAGGAAGAGCCATATTTATTTCTGCAAGAGGTTTAGTGAATACACGCCCAGGAGAGGTCTGAGATCCTCTAATCAGAGGTTTCTTATAATCCCCAGAATTCGGCTGGCTAGGAGAGGGGGCTGTACCTTCTCCTTTCTGGCTGCAAAACTCTGAAATGAGTTGCCCAAAGAGCTAAGGCACGGTGGCCCAAATTTAAGAAACGTGGCACTGGTGCTTTCCTTAGTGCCCCCCCTAACGCCACAATGTGTGCGCCAAATTTAACATACGGCACACCATGGCGCAGGTTAGGGACAATCGTATCATACGTTTTGACTCTATTGTAGTACGTTGCAGAATTAGCGCAAAAAAAATTGGCGCTAATCCTGAAAAAGTACATAGGGGCCCATTAAGAATAGTTGTGTGCCCCCTTATAATGCCTACTCTGTGCAGGCATTAAAACTAGCTGCTAATGACACAGTGGACTCTCATAGATTCCATTGCACCATTTTTGTGGTCCTCCTAACGGGGGAAAGCCCCCCTTGCATACATTATGCCTGGTGCAGCAATAATGTGGCACAAAGGGTCGCAAAGTGGCGCAATGCATGCATTGCGCCACTTTGTAAACCTGGCGCGGCAAATTTGGCCTTGTTGAGCCACATTAGCATCATAAAAATTGACACTAATATGGCGCAGGGAGGAGCTAGGCCTTCTTAAACCTGGGCCGAAGACTCCGAAGTTCAGTTCAAAAAAGACCTAAAGAGTTTCCTTATTAGGGATGTTCAGGCTTAGATAGATAAGTCCGAATGGCAGCGTGAGAACGCCTCTCTGGTAGCAGATAGCTGCGCTTTAGAAGTAGTATTTAATTCATTCATTCATTGTATTTTGTGCTGCCTTTTTGCATTTTGTTGTTGTTTGGCTGTACTGAGATCAATGTGCTGCTTTTGTTTTGACTCGTGTTGTAGTTGTGTTGTGTTGTTCCTTGGTGTTAAGCTATCGTTGTGTTCTATGGTTTATTTCTGGGACATCGACAAATGCTGCTGCAATTTCAGCCAAAAGCAACACATGGTTTTAAAGTTCCTGTGGTAAGCAACTATTTACCACTGTCTTAGGTGGTAAAATACTGCTGCTCTATCTCTTCCACTCTTTAAGACACAATCATGCCAGACCTGCGGCGCAGACCTGACTCAAACCATTGCTTCCATTTCTGAGTTTATGTGACACTGTCCCATTGGTGATGCTTCAACTCTCTGAGCTTCCCTCTGCTTCAGGGCCTCCCGGTAGAGGAGGAAAGGCAGAGAAGCACTAATGGTTGACATGCATTAATGTGTAGGCATTTCTATGCCTCCCGGCCCACAGGCGAAGGCGAGGGATAAAAATAATGCAACGTGCCATATTTTTAGGGTGAGAAATATTTCTGTGTCGCCCTATAAAATCGGATGGGAAGCACAGAAATGCTGATATGCATAGCCGAAGAGGTTGTATTTGTATGCCTTCTGTCGAAGGAAAAAAGGAACTCTGAAATGCCCGATATCAAGAACTGGTTAATCCACTGTTCTAGTTATTTGGGGAGAGTATATTTTAGACATAGGAAAATACACTTTCCTTAAATATTCTAAGGTTAAAGATGGAATTTTATGCTATTCTAATGTTGGTGTTCAGTAGTTTTTCCTGTGCCTCCCCTCTGCTTTCGAGAAGAACTATATAAATATAACTACTTTGAGGTTATAACATAATTCCGCTGTCTGGGGTTTTAAAGATACTCCTTTTTTTGCAATAACAGTCGCCAAAAATAGAATTAAATGAAAACTCTTTGCCTAACTGAAGTTCATTATTTTGTTCAACGTCTAGTATAAAGGGTGGTTGGGAAAATGGTCTTTGTTTAGTGTGGTTCCTAGCTTTAATGTTTTAGGCTGGATACGTGTCTTCTGTCTGGGTGTAGGTAGATGTATCAGGCTAGGAGACATTATTGCATCCTAATAAAGTATGATATTGGAAACCATTCTTTTACCTACCCAACATGTACACTTTATTACTGCAATGCTAAGTTCAGAATCCATCCTTTTTTTTTGGTCTTACCAAAAAAACAGCAAGCATGCACTGTTGCTTGCAAGGGATTTCGTTTACATTAAAGGAGCTTGGAGCCCGCCTACTGCTTACTATTTATTAGCTTCATTGTCACTCTCATGTGCCAATGTCACTTCCTCTTTTTTTCCTTTCTGCCTTCCTTGAAGTATGAGCCAAGTACTGATTGCTTCCTTTTGATTAATGTCCTTCCATTGCTTGTGGTGTGATTGAGGTACTACTTTTTTTCTTCCGTCTTCCTGTGTTGCTTGTTGGTTGTCCGTATTGCTTATCTTTTCACCCTCCAGTTATGCGTGCTGTGTGTTCCTGTCTCTTGTCTGTGGAAACCCCC
This sequence comes from Pleurodeles waltl, assembly GCF_031143425.1. NCBI lineage: Eukaryota > Metazoa > Chordata > Amphibia > Caudata > Salamandridae > Pleurodeles > Pleurodeles waltl. Next base: position 180,860,971 of record NC_090438.1, read on the forward strand.
CACCCTCCTGTTGGCTGCTTTGCTTATTACCTCCCACCTTCTTGTCTATGTTGCTTGTCCCCTCCCTTTGTCTGTGATGACCCACACCCGCCTTTTTTTTTTACCCTTCCATTGTCCATGTGGATTGTTCCCTCCCAGACTCCAACTCTTCCGTTGCCCGTGTCTCTTCTTGCCTCACACCAATCCTACTAGTGTCATTGTTGCCGCCACCACCTGCCATAAGGAAAAAATAGCCCTATGGCCAGCCAGTGCTGGCTATGTCATAGCACTCTTTTGCTAACTTTTAGCCATGCTGCACAGCAGCGCAGGTGCTTTACTACAGGACTAAAAGACAATGTCAAAGCCAATAGCTCTTGCATAGGCGAGACTTATTGCCTTTGCCAATTTTTGTTTACCATGGTACAACCTAACGACAGAATTCACTGCATACCGCTTTGCAAATTCAATGTTCTCCTCTGTGCAGCTCACTAAATTAGAAGCTTTTATTTGTTTGAAATAACATATGTTTACCAAAATTGAGAGTGTATATTTGAGATGAAAATATCTTTATTTTTATAACCCATATGCTGATACTTGGAGAAGAACGGCTGGATTTCCAAAATATATTTAAATCTGAAATGTGAGTAATAAATCATGTGGCACTTGGGAGACTGTTTACAAATGTTATTATCTTGGACCCAGAGCATTGCTGATATAGCTGTTATGTATTACCGTTGTAGAGTAACTCATTATTGGCAAAGCCTGTTTTACTGCTGCGAGCCACGCCTGATGCACAGAGGTGATCGCTGATAATAATCTTCCATATGGTGGCCACTGATGTAGTCTTTTCAGCTGTGGCCACTTTTACAGCACTTATAATACTAATAGCTCTTAATGAGTTTTTTTTTACATAAGTAGCTCTTAATACAGAAGGTGGGAGATCCCTGTTGAGGATGGAAGCACATGATGTCCCGCTCAATGTCCATTGTGGAAGGAGTGCCAAAATGACTACCTCAAGGACGATTGTGGAGAGAGGGAAATGTTAAACCACTCAGCAAAGACCAGAGTCGTGTGCCCAGGACACGAAGCGCATATCCGCATTCACTGGGAAAGCCATAAGTCCCTTCATGACACAAGCGCAAAGCCAGACAAATGTTTTAATTTCTTTAGAAATTTCTCTGATTGTATGTGTAAACAGCGTACTGCAGTGTTAGACACCACACAGAATCCTTTGCACTGTGATGCAGCAGGACTTAGGCAGCATGCAGAGCGGAAGAGCGCGGCCGTGGGCCACATTTACAAGTATGGATCTGCACTGCTCCCTCCGCTTAGATGTCTCTTTTTCACTGCCATCAAATATTTTGATGTTGAGGGTGAAATTCCAGGTGACCTAATGGAATTGTCATCAACACCACCTTCTGGCATTGGGTTTTGTGCACTCGACTATGTATGTCCAATGGGAAAATTAAGGAACGTTTCAGTGGTCAGGCACACGAGCCCGCTGTGTAGGAACAGACCCCAGTTACCAGTATGAAGTGGGATGTTCCTTAATGCCAGAACACCGACAGCTGGATCCGATAGAAAGCGTGAACTGGAATAGCCAGCTACACGAACATGCTCTAGGGTTGCGCACTCAAATCTCTGGATGCGTATCGGAGGTGACTGGAATAGATGCCTTTATTTCAGGAACAACGTCCTCCATCTTGTTTATTCTCTTTTCGTTCTCTAAAGACTTTAGGGCCCGCCGAATCCGAAACATGTGTTTCGTCTTGACAACTCCTAATGATGCAAATATTAAAAGGAAATCATCATTGGATGGAATTTAACCGTATGCCGTTTTTTATTTTATGTGGGAATACTGCCACCTGGTGCACGCACATTGGACTGCATCCCTTTTTTTAAGCTTTGCTTCTATTATACAAAGAAAATGTAAAGGAGAAATTCTTAATCGTAGCGTTTTGAAGGTCGTTCAAAGTCAAACAAGATCTCTATAAATGAATTAAGTTTGTCTGAAGTAGAAGGCTGCTTGATTACTAAAAGTTTCCAGTCTTCAACTCAGTATTAAACCATTCTCACCTAATACCGGTTACCATACCGTAGGTACCCATTTTTTCAATTCTACGTTGGTGGTGAATTCTTAATGAAATGCGGAACAGGGCTGAGGGGCATATTTAAAAGTCCCTAGCGCCACTCTTACGCCATGTTAGCAAAATGTTTTGTACAATAATGTGGTGTTAGAAGGCCAAAAAACGCGGCACCATATTTACAAAGTGCCACTTTGTAACCCTTTGTGCTACATTATGCCCGCACCAGGCATATGTATGTAAAGGGGGCATTCCCCCATTAGTGGGGGGGGGCAAAAAATGGCACAAAGAAATCTCAGAGATTTCTTTGCGTCATTTTTGTGGGCACTTTTAACACCTGCTGAGAGCAGGTGTTAAAAAAGAGGCTTCCATTGGATACGAAATTCCAGAATAGCAGCAAAAGAGGTATCAAGAATTCTGACGCTAGTCCCCTAACTACCACCATGGTGCACCGTATTTTAAATACAGCGAACACATAGTACAAGGGGCACAAGAAACATGGCGCGGCCCTGCGTGCAGCACCACTTTTCTTAAATATGCTCCTTAGTTTTTCTGGAAATAAATGAAAAAAATGCACTGCCTGTATCGGTTTATCTTTTTGATTATAAAGTGTTAGTAAAAATCAAATTAGCTTCACAAAAAACACAGCCAGCATTGGAGCTCTTTTTTCATTAACAGCAATTGGACAGTTTGTTTAGAAATTAAAGATAGGAAAGATGAAAAACAGCATGTTGAGATTCTACTCTATTCTAGTCTGTAATTCTTGCAAGGTGCACAGCTACCCGGAGACCTCCCAGCGCTAGAACCAAAACCGCACTAACCACACCACCACTGGAAGGGAGGGATTAGTTCCTACCCACTCGAAAAAGGGAGGGACTAGATCCTAACCAGCCACATTTTCAGGACCTTATGACATGGGAGTGCATGGTCCAGTCCGCATAACTTTGGGGGCAATGTAGGCCATTGAGAAACCTCCCCATCTAGATCTGAAAATCTTGGGAACATTCAGCCGGTGTGACAAGGATGATCTGAGTAGCCTACAAAAGGTGTATGGGGAGGCTAAAGGTTTTAACAGTGAAGGACCTTCCTTGTAGAGTGCTCTGGGTGGAATGAATGGGGCCTTGAACTGTAGCCACCGCTCCACCGGGAGCCAGTGTAGTTCCAACAAAGCCTTTTTGCGTACTGGTGCATTGGGGTGTTCATGGGGAGCTGAGCAGCTCCATTGTGGACGACCTGTAACCTCTTTAACACATGTCGGGGACCACCAAAATACAAGGTTTTGGCACAGTCAAGGCAAGAGATCAGAAAGGCATGGATATTTAGCCTTCTGGATGGGAAGAGGAGGAGGTGGAGACCTTCCTCAGCATTATAAGAACGCCGAAGCAGCTCGATGAATGCTTTTTTGCTTGGTGATCCATGGTGAGGTTGTAATACAAAAATGAAAAAGGAGTATACTGTGCCATATTCAACTAGATTAGGCTCACAGTCGAGTCTGTGTACGGTAACTTGGAGCAATCAGATGCCTTGGCCAACAAATTGGAGAACCATGATTATCCAAGAAGGATTATCTATGCAGCCCAGAAGCAGACCCGAAACAACCATGGGGCAGCCATTCTGGCCCGCTGCCAGAAAATTGGCCAACCCAAATTTATATATGTCACCCTGTTCTCCCCGACATCCAATCGTGTGTAAACAGCAATCAATAAGAGGTGGTCCGTTCTTAATAGTGGAGACATCAGAATTGAGAAACCATTGTTTGCATTTAAGTGTACCAGCTATAGTCACGATCTTGTAGTTCATACTAGACCACGTCATACAGAAACTCCAAGTATCACAACTACCTGGGGTTTAGCCTCAGTTATGGGACACTATCCCCGTGGATGGTGTAGTGTGTGCGGACTTGGGCCTGATAGAGAAATATAAATAACTGGAGGCCACCAATTGCCAGGCAACCACCTGCCCATGTTGCCTCAGGTGCATAGGTATGACCACCAGGCTAGTCAATACAAGGGTCATTGAACACTGCAGCAACATCAGGTGTTGCTGTCTCACTACAAAACTGAGTACCCATTATGCCACAGTCAACCACACCCCAAAATAGTTGACTTGGACTATTTTGGAGGCTGTATCGGGGAAAACATACCAACGAGACTGTTTAGAAAAGAACCAGACAGAACCCAACGACAATATCCCCTAGGTAGACCTCAGAAAATGAGCTTCCTTCTGTGTCGACTTCTATGTTCTATCATTTCACTTTTTATCATTGACCCTTTCTTTAGGGAGTTTACTTACCAACACAAAGGGATGATGGATGGAGTGCTAAAACTTTTCAACACTCACCCCCAGTCAGAGATCTGAGTTTAATCCATTGATCTTTTGCTCACCATGCCACCCCAGTTTGGACCCAGACACATGATTGAGTGCTTCAAAAGGGGCTTGAGTTTGATTATCTCCCCGACTTATCATGTTTTTAGCAGCGGTGAGTCATCCTATTGGTTTTTAGTTTGGCAACATATGCACCTTAACCACTTCTTACTTGTCAACTGGACAAGTATTTCTCTCCACCTACTGCATTTTTGTGCAGGTGGGTAGCGTGTAGAAAATGTTCGGTGCTGACCAGTGGACTTTCTGCAGCGGTGGCAGCTCTTCATGCCTGCCTACTGCCTCTTTGTGCAAGCAGGAATGAAGAATAAGGGACGATGGAAGGACAGTAGGCACACTGATACCCACACGTTCCACTGAGAGATACAGCCGGGCTAGATGTGACCCACAGGGCGGAAATGTTCATAGGGGGAGGACCAAGGCAACCCTACTGTTGGGCAGGTTTGGCCCACAGAGTGAGGGTGACAGGTGCCTGCTCCTGTGAAAACACCTAGGCAAAGTGCAATAAACAAAGAGAGTCCATGACTGGTAGTAAACCAGGTGCAAATTTGTAAAATCAAACAAGCCATATTCTATTTGTTTCTCAGTGCTTTTGAACATGTTTATAATACAGGTTTCCAGTAGTTTTGCTATTTATTGATAACGGACACTAGCTATTGACAACAGGGTGAGGAACTAGATATTGCTGTTGGCGTGGTGTTACTTTTGGATGTACGGTGCCTTTTTATGGTGACAAGTATTAATATTTACTGTAATATACTAGTAAAGCATCTGGTGGCATTCCTGTTTCTACAGATTTGTTTATAATAGTTCAAATTCAAGGAAGAATTTATTTCCCATCTCCTTGAAGAGCCAGGCCAGGCATAGGCCTATGGCCTATGTCACAACTAGATGGCTGTATGTGTTGGATTTTTTTTTAGCTTGCCATTAGTGTGTGATGTGCCTTGAATGGGGCAAATAATATCTTATTTTAATTATAGTAATAATTTGTTCTGCATTTCCAGTTTGAAGAAGTCTAGAACTACTTTTCATTCTCATATTATTTTGTCAAAATCTTCTTATGAGTTGCAGCGTCAATATAGTCACTCAGGCCCTGATTTATACTTTTTTTTTTGCGCCGGATTAGTGTAATTTTTGGACGCAAATGCGGCGTAAACTTACAAAATTCCATTGTTTTTTGTAAATTTGTGCCGCTTTTGCATCAAAACATGGTGCTAATGCGGCTCAAAAAAAAAAGTATAAATCAGGGCCTAACTGTCTGAGTTCGTAGATCATGCCTAAATTACCTTTATGGATCTGGAGTCCTACTCTTTATTTTACTTTATAGCCTTCTTATGGTTACTTTTCTTCATGTTCATTTGACTTGTGCCAGAACGTCGTCGGCACATGGATGCCTGCTGTCACCCGGAGGATGCTGTTGGATGCCTGCAGTGTCTGTGATGATACTGAACTAGGCTGCCATCGGTGTGAGTTATTTTTGGGAAGGATCTGCTTGTAGTCCTTGCTTTGGTTAACACTGTGGAGTTGGGGGGAAGTCAAAGATGATGGCAGCACGATTGGTCCAATCCAATTTAGGCCCTTAGCTTGCAGCAGCAGCTTTTTTCACAATCCTGCATAGATCCTTTAAGCTTCACCATTACTGCCATTGTGATCCGGCAAAAAAAAACAGAATTTCTTTAACATCCTAAATACTCCTCTTCACAACTTCGCACCCCCTTAATTAAGATTCCCCAGGGGTGCAGGTGTTGATGGTCATAGATGCACAGTTGATGCCAGGATGGCCCTCTTGGCACATGTAGGTAGACTGATGAACAGTGGCAAAAAAGGTGGACAAAAGTATTCTGTACCTTCCTTCTGGCTGTAACTCTTGGGAGGGTGAAGTTCCATCAAAATATATTAACATAGCCGGTGGAGGCTGCTCTGATTGTATTGTGTTAGTATTTATAGATCACTTTCTTATCGCTTACAAGGACCAGAGTGCTTTCAGGAGTTAGTTGGTTTGTTGTGTTTTTAAAGTGGCCTGTATGAGAAGAGATGTGGTGTTGTGTGTAAGCTTCAGGAATGCTCCATATGTATCCCAATACGGCACATTACTGCCCTTTCTGCAGTGCTGGTGCACAATGGGCTGCCTAGCGCCAACACAAGCACCCTGGCAGCATGGTGCAAGCGTGCCTCCGTTGCATGTTGAATTGTTTTTGTGCAGGAAGAGGCACCTTCCTGCACAAAAACAGTCCCCTGAAGCTTTTTTTCTCTTTCTATGTGTGCTGCAGAAACCAATTATGTACAGGCGCATGGATCCAGTCATTTGATTGCTATTGAGTAATGCAGTGAACACAAAATACCACCTAAATAAAGTACAAAATGAATTAAAAGTTTTACTCAGTTAATTTAGTGTCAAGAAGTATTTGATAAAATAACCATTCGACCTTTCTTTTATATTTCTAACTAATTAAAATTGCTAATTCTAATTCTGATGTGTGTGTTTTAGGGTCATTTCGTAGAAGACGCCGAAACTCCCTCTTCGTAACCGTGTCGCTCCTCATTGTTTCAATGTTAATACTCACTGTGGGCCTTGCAGCAACAACTCGTACACAGAATGTGACTGTTGGCGGCTACTATCCTGGGGCTATTGTAAGTATTGAACTTTAACATTTTTCCAAAGAACGTTGTGTGCACATGCCATTAAAGTTCACCAAATGTTGTAAACATCACAGGATAAACCCACGCCTTAAAGTCTACTTTAGTTGGTTTGCCAAAAGAGGGAGAGAGAGATAGAGAGAAAGAGAGAGAGAGAGAGGTTTTGGTTGATTCTGCCTACCACATATAATGAGCTGTAATAGTGGGTGAATGCTTGGGCAATATTTACAACAGACATCCATCTGAGTCCAGACTCGTCTAGTATTTTGGGTACAATCCTAGACATCAAGTCCGAAGTAGCCAGCCAGAAAGAGAGTCTGCCAGTCTTGTCCCCATGCTCATATACTCGCTGGGTGGTAGCCCTCCAACATTGGCGGGCCTTCTCGAGGACGAACTGGTGGAGGGAGCTTTTATTCAGTTCCATTCGACAAGACAATCTGGGGTCTGGGTCAAAAGCATATTGACTCTCAAATGTAAGAATTTGGGTCTCAAGTTCTGCTGATGCCTTATGCATTCTTTGCTTCAGACATGGCTCTTGTAGCTTTTCCTGCTGTCCACAGCGTGCTTGCAGAAGCAACTGTAGCTTGGTTACATTTAAAGTTGGTCTCTATCTCGGTAGCTAAGAAATTGGTGCCTTATGGGCCTGTCAAATACCATACATTAAGACGCCACATCGAACTTGTGGCCATCAAGGGGGATCTGAGGTGGAGGTGATGCTGGGTTCGGTCAGAAATAGCACTGGTTGGCCCCTTCTTCTTCTAATTCAGTGCAGAGGGAACCACCATCTCTTTGGATAGCTCAACTGGGAGGCTCTCCTGTTATTCTGCATCTTCCCATTGCTTGTACTCCATATGTTATTGTTTTAGCCAACAGCCCCCACCCATATTACCTGCAAGAGAAGATTACCAATAACTTAAAGATAATGCTTTTCACTGGCTGGGAGGGTATCCCCTGATATTAGATCCATCCAAGGTATATGATGAAATAATCATGGTAAGCAGGGTGGACTGGATAGGTTGTTCTCCCAAATCCATTGGAGGGGACTGTGTTGTCATTACCTTCGGCAACAATTTTATGGCTGATTTTCTGACAAGGTTACTTGGGCCTGGCCTAGTAACCTGTGGTAGCATTACAGTCTTACCTTTTTTTATAAACTTACTTCCCTGAGGCAGCCTCCAAAAGAGGCTCTTTCTCAAGACTTGCACAGTGTTTGTGGTGGAATTGCTAGAACCCAGGTGGGGAACGTAGGCCCAAATCTCATCATGTCTAACCGTTTTGAATCCCTCAGTGGCATGAATGACCAAGACTGACTGGGGAGGGATCTTAACCCTAGTGCCCGTACCACTGTGTCAACTTCAAGTTATGTACTGGAACATCACAGGTCTGCAGGGGAAATCTGATGAGCCAGACTGGACGAAGTCCCTCTTTTTTCACAATATCATATCTTTCCAGGAGACCACGGACATACGAGGGCGATTTCATATGGATGGTTATGTCACCTTCCCAACTAATGCTCTGCCCTTGTGTAGGAGGCTGGCCTGGCTTATAGTGGATACCTGATGGTATTTACACCTTGTGCCAGGTCCAGTTATCCCTTATTAGTAGATTAGTAGTGTTCTAGCAGCTTAGGCTGATAGAGGTAGCTATAGCAGAGCAGCTTAGGCTGAACTAGGAGATTTGCAAAGCTCCTACAATACCACTTATATCATATAGCACTATATCATAAGAGTCACAATACTCAGAGTTACTAAAAATAAATGTACTTTTAGTGACAATGTGCCAAAAATATCTCAGAGCATATACTCCCTTAGGAGGTAAGTAAAATACACAAAATATGCATTCAAACCAAAATTAGGTAAGTTAGCAGTTAGAAAAGTAGTGCAAACACTGTAGAATACAATAGGATGCAATAGGACTTGGGGCAACACAAACCATATACTAAGAAAGTGGAATGCAAACCACTAAGGACCCCAGGCCTAGTACAGTGTGTAGAGGATCGCTGGGAGTGTAAGAAAACACTAAGGGTGTCCAAGATACCCCGCCCAAAGACCCTGAAAAGTAGGAGTAAAGTGACCCTACTTCCCTAGAAACACACTAACGTCGTGATAGGAGATTCTGCAAAGACCACAACAGACTGCAAAGCCCCGAAGACGGATTCCTGGACCTGAGGACCTGTAAAGGAAGGGGACCAAGTCCAAGAGTCATGAAAGTGTCCAGGGGGGGGGCAGGAGCCCACTAAACCCCGGATGAAGGTGCAAAATGGCTGCCTCCGGGTGGAAGAAGCTGATGATTCTGCAACAACGGAAGATGCCAGGAACGTCTCCTCTGCACAGAAGATGTCCCACGGCGTGCTAGAGGATGCAGAGTTGTTTCCACGCAGAAAAACCGCAAACAAGTCTTGCTAGCTGCAAGGGTCGCGGTTGAAGAAAATGGGTGCTGCCCAGGCCCAGGAAGGACCAGGAGGTCGCCCCTTGGAGGAGGAGACAGAGGGGGTGCTCAGCAACACAGAGAACCCATGCAGAAGCAGGCAGCACCCGCATAAGCACTTGAACACAGTTTCAAGAAAACTGAGCACGGCGGTCGTCTCAACACTACAAAGGGGGGTCCCACAAAGCTGGTGGTCAACTCAGCAGTTGAGCAATGCAGAATGGAGTGCTGGGGACCTGGGCTGTGATGTGCACAAAGGATTTCTTGCAAAAGTGCACAGAAACCCTAGCAGCTGCAGTTCACAGGATTACTGTCTGGCATGGGGAGGCAAGGACTTACCTCCACCAAATTTGGACAGATGGACCACTGGACTGTCGGGGTCACTTGGATCCAGCTCCTGTGTTCCAGGGACCACGCTCGTCACGATGAGAGGGGACCCAGAGGACTGATGAAGCAGAAGTTTGGTGCCTGGGTTAGCAGGGGGAAGATTCCGTCAACTCACATGAGAGTTCTTCTTGGCTTCCAGTGCAGAGTGAAGGCAGACAGCCCCCAGAGCATGCTCCACCAGGAAACAGTCGAGAAAGCCGGCAAGATTAGGTTCTACAATGTCGCTGGTAGTCTTCTTGCCGCACCAGTCCATCACCCTCTGCCAGTTCATGAGACTGGCATCTGACTGTGTTGCCATTTACTCGTTATGTCTCTCTTAGCCAGTAACATATGCTAGGCCCAAGAGGGTGCATCCGTTTTTTTTGCCTCCCAGGATCCCGGCCAGCTCCTGCTCGATGGACCGCCAATGTGGCACAAAAACTAGACATGACAATACCTTGTGGCAAAAGCTGGGTTCTGCGGTCCCACAATAAGGACAGTGGGGGATGGGAGATTGGCCGCATGCCAGAGCTGCCAAGGTTTGTAGTATGCAATATGGAGGTAATAAGTGTGGTCTTGAGAAGATGCTGAGGGTGCAAGGAGCCTTTCGAGCATCCATCCAGTCTGCATCGTCTAGGTCATCCACCCAATCCTCCAATTTGTGTTTGAGGGTGGAGAATTTTGACAGGTACGTTAAGAAATAATGATCTGTAAATTTGGGAGATCCATCCCTTTCTTAGTAAACTCAGCAGAAGTTTGGCCTCCAGGAGGCTGAACTGGGAGAGATCGTGTAGCAGTGGGGAGCAGGCAGCAAGTGCATGTTTAAGTTGTAAATATTTATGAAACTTTGTGGTGGATAAAGAGAAGTGTGACTGCAGTTCTTAAAAGGACATCATTGCTGAACCTCGCCAAACGTCATCCAGATGGGATATCCCAATCAAAACCCATTTGGCGAACCCCCCTAGCTGGGCTGTCTGTTGAAGCCAAGTAGCTCTCCAGAGTGGCGTCAGTTGGGTGGGTTTCTTGTACTATACCATCAGTCATTTAGCTCCTTTCCATATCTGCAGGACCACCTTGCTTGGTGTTGGACATTTTGTGGGATCTGACCGCTGTATAGCACATGGAGGACCTTGTCTAGGCCCAGGAGGGAAAGCTCAGCTTCATAAGTTGGGCCATTCCATGCCCCCATTAAGCCAGTTATTAATCACAAACAAACGTGATGCACAGTAATACAAATTAATGTCTGCCATGCCAAGACCTCTGTCATATGTTGATTGGCAACACTTGTTGAGGACAATCTAGCGTCGGCGTCCCGCCAATGGGAAAGACTGGTTGACTATTGCAATATCTCAGATTCTGGCAGCGCAGGAATGGTATGAGAAAATTCTGTATGGCATATAGTAGTGGGGGGAAATTTTCATTTTGAAGAGAGCTATTAGGCTCAGGATTTGAAGCAAGTGGATCGCCCAGTGCTGAAAGTCTTCCTTCATACATGCCACCACAGCTTCAGGCTCTGGTTCCAGGTAAATGCTGGTGCCAAACATTTAAAAATGGCATAATATCGAAATCTTAGCCATCTCAGTGGAATGGTGGTTCACAAGGAGTCTACCTCCTTGTCTCTGAAATGCAGGATCACCAGGGATTAGAATAATTCAGTTATGAGAAGCGCTTACGGCCCGGCATCTTGAAGGTGGGTGAGGTTTGGTAACACATCATCAGCATATAATGTTATTCGTTCTTCGTTTAGTTCTGGTGGTTCCCCATATTTTTAAGTAAGTACTATAGTGGCCCCATCTAGACCCGAAAGGAACTTGCCCTGGGTCATTGCATCCATGTATAAACTAAATAAGTGGGGGATTAACAGTGGGGGATTAACTGATTGCAGAACCTGAGGTATAATCCTACCGGGAACCATCCTTGTCCCGGTTTTCCCTGTGTTCAGGTCTGTGAGAGCGTCACTGACCACTTCATGAGTCACTGAGACTTCCAGCTCTGCTCTTTGAGGTCCAGACAGCTCAAGTAGTAGAATGTTGGGAGGAATTGGGATTGTTAGTTCCTCTGGTGGTTTGGGGACCCAGGCATATAATGAGCATATAATGAGCTGTAATAGTGGGTGAATGCTTGGGCAATATTTACAACAGACATCCATCTGAGTCCAGACTTGTCTAGTATTTTGGGTACAATCCTAGACATCAAGTCCGAAGTAGCCAGCCAGAAAGAGAGTCTGCCAGTCTTCTCCCCATGCTCTTTTACTCGCTGGGTGGTAGCCCTCCAACATTGGCGGGCCTTCTCGAGGACGAACTGGTGGAGGGAGCTTTTGTTCAGTTCCATTCGACAAGACAATCTGGGGTCTGGGTCAAAAGCATATTGACTCTCAAATGTAAGAATTTGGGTCTCAAGTTCTGCTGATGCCTTATGCATTCTTTGCTTCAGACATGGCTCTTGTAGCTTTTCCTGCTGTCCACAGCGTGCTTGCAGAAGCAACTGTTGCTTGGTTACATTTAAAGTTGGCCTCTATCTTGGTAGCTAAGAAATTGGTGCCTTATGGGCCTGTCGAATACCATACATTAAGACGCCACATCGAACTTGTGGCCATCAAAGGGGATCTGAGGTGGAGGTGATGCTGGGTTCGGTCAGAAATAGCACTGGTTGGCCCCTTCTTCTTCTAATTCAGTGCAGAGGGAACCACCATCTCTTTGGATAGCTCAACTGGGAGGCTCTCCTGTTATTCTGCATCTTCCCATTGCTTGTACTCCATATGTTATTGTTTTAGCCAACAGCCCCCACCCATATTACCTGCAAGAGAAGATTACCAATAACTTAAAAATAAGGCTTTTCACTTGCTGGGAGGGTATCCCCTGATATTAGATCTAAGGTATATGATGAAATAATCATGGTAAGCAGAGTGGATTGGACAGGTTATTCTCCCAAATCCATTGGAGGGGACTGTGTTGTCATTAACTTTGGCAACAATTTTATGGCTGATTGTAGGAAGTTGGCTCTGTATGTGCTATTTCAAAGTAAGGAATAGCATGCACAGAGTCCAATGGTTCCCCTTAGAGGTAAAATAGTGGTAAAAAGAGATAATACTAATGCTCTATTTTGTGGTAGTGTGGTCGAGCAGTAGGCTTATCCAAGGGGTAGTGTTAAGCATTTGTTGTACATACACATAGACAATAAATGAGGTACACACACTCAGAGACAAATCCAGCCAATAGGTTTTGTTATAGAAAAATATATTTTCTTAGTTTATTTTAAGAACCACAGGTTCAAATTCTACATGTAATATCTCATTTGAAAGGTATTGCAGGTAAGTACTCTAGGAACTTTGAATCATTACTTTAGCATGTATACTTTTTACATAAAACACAATAAGCTGTTTTAAAGGTGGACACTGCAATTTTCACAGTTCCTGGGGGAGGTAAGTTTTTGTTAGTTTTGTCAGGTAAGTAAATCACTTACAAGTCTCAGGTTTGGGTCCAAGGTAGCCCACCGTTGGGGGTTCAGAGCAACCCCAAAGTTATCACACCAGCAGCTCAGGGCCGGTCAGGTGGAAAGGTCAAAGAGGTGCCCAAAACACATAGGCTTCAATGGAGAGAAGGGGGTGCCCCGGTTCCAGTCTGCCAACAGGTAAGTACCCGCGTCTTCGGAGGGCAGACCAGAGGGGTTTTGTAGGGCACCGGGGGGGACACAAGTCAGCACAGAAAGTACACCCTCAGCAGCGCGGGGGCGGCCGGGTGCAGCGTGCAAACACACGTCGGGTTTTCAATGGAAGTCAATGAGAGATCAAGGGATCTCTTCAGCGTCGCAGGCAGGCAAGGGGGGGACTCCTCGGGGTAGCCACCACCTGGGCAAGGGAGAGGGCCTCCTGGGGGTCACTCCTGCACAGAAGTTCCGTTTCTTTAGGGGCTGGGGGCTGCGGGTGCAGGGTCTTTTCCAGCCGTCGGGAAATGGAGTTCAGACAGTCGCGGTCAGGAGGAGCCTGGGGATTCCCTCTGCAGGCGTCGCTGTGGGGGCTCAGGGGGGACAACTTTGGTTACTCACAGTCGTAGAGTCGCCGGAGGGTCCTCCCTGAGTTGGTTGTTCTCCACCAGTCGAGTCGGGGCCGCCGGGTGCAGTGTTGCAAGTCTCACGCTTCTTGCGGGGAGTTGCAGGGGTCTTTAAATCTGCTCCTTGTAACAAAGTTGCAGTTCTTTTGGAGCAGTGCCGCTGTCCTCGGGAGTTTCTTGTCTTTTTCGAAGCAGGGCAGTCCTCAGAGGATTCAGAGGTCGCTGGTCCCTTGGAAAGCGTCGCTGGAGCAGGTTTCTTTGGAAGGCAGGAGACAGGCCGGTAAGTCTGGGGCCAAGGCAGTTGGTGTCTTCTGGTCTTCCTCTGCAGGGGTTTTTCAGCTCAGCAGTCCTTCTTCTTGTAGTTGCAGGAATCTAAAATCTTAGGTTCAGGGAAGCCCTTAAATACTAAATTTAAGGGCGTGTTTAGGTCTGGGGGGTTAGTAGCCAATGGCTACTAGCCCTGAGGGTGGGTACACCCTCTTTGTGCCTCCTCCCAAGGGGAGGGGGTCACATCCCTAATCCTATTGGGGAATCCTCCATCTGCAAGATGGAGGATTTCTAAAAGTTGGAGTCACTTCAGCTCAGGACACCTTAGGGGCTGTCCTGACTGGCCAGTGACTCCTCCTTGTTTTTCTCATTATTTTCTCCAGCCTTGCCGCCAAAAGTGGGGGCCGGGGCCGGAGGGGGCGGGCAACTCCACTAGCTGGAGTGTCCTGCGGTGCTGGCACAAAGGGGTGAGCCTTTGAGGCTCACCGCCAGGTGTGACAGCTCCTGCCTGGGGGAGGTGTTAGCATCTCCACCCAGTGCAGGCTTTGTTACTGGCCTCAGAGTGACAAAGGCACTCTCCCCATGGGGCCAGCAACATGTCTCTAGTGTGGCAGGCTGCTGGAACCAGTCAGCCTACACTGAACAATTGGGTAAAATACAGGGGGCATCTCTAAGATGCTCTCTGTGTGCATTTTTTAATAAATCCAACACTGGCATCAGTGTGGGTTTATTATTCTGAGAAGTTTGATACTAAACTTCCCAGTATTCAGTGTAGCCATTATGGAGCTGTGGAGTTCGTTTTTGACAGACTCCCAGCCCATATACTCTTATGGCTACCCTGCACTTACAATGTCTAAGGTTTTGCTTAGACACTGTAGGGGCATAGTGCTCATGCACATATGCCCTCACCTGTGGTATAGTGCACCCTGCCTTAGGGCTGTAAGGCCTACTAGAGGGGTGACTTACCTATGCCACAGGCAGTGGGAGGTTGGCATGGCACCCTGAGGGGAGTGCCATGTCGACTTAGTCATTTTCTCCCCACCAGCACACACAAGCTGGCAAGCAGTGTGTCTGTGCTGAGTGAGGGGTCCCTAGGGTGGCATAAGACATGCTGCAGCCCTTAGAGACCTTCCCTGGCATCAGGGCCCTTGGTACTAGGGGTACCAGTTACAAGGGACTTACCTAGGTGCCAGGGCTGTGCCAATTGTGGAAACAATGGTACATTTTAGGTGAAAGAACACTGGTGCTGGGGCCTGGTTAGCAGGGTCCCAGCACACTTCTCAGTCAAGTCAGCATCAGTATCAGGCAAAAAGTGGGGGGGTAACTGCAACAGGGAGCCATTTCTTTACACAAGCCCCCCCCAGCCCACAGGCCAGGAGACTCAGCCAAAGCTGGAAGAGTCTTCCTAGTCTGTCAGGCGAGGAAGAGTAGAGGAAATAGGCTGGTTTGTTGCAGGGCCTACTCTGCCTTACATCCTCCTGTTCAGGTCATTCCCTCTGGGGAACTGACCCACTTCCACAGTAATAGGACCTAGTCTGAATTGTCTCTTGTCTGTGCTTTTTATGTCTTCACCCATTCTCTCTATTTTGGGGTTAGAGGTATCCACCTCTGCTAATCTTATCTTAGCCAGGGTCACCCCTAGCTTACCCAAAGAGGTTACCCAGAGCTGGAGTAACCCCACCATGACCAACAGGGTCAGGGGGCCTAACTTGCTATTTGGCATGGGGTCAGACCACCATGCCAAGGATAGTGCAGCCATAAAGGCTAACACCCAGCAGAGGCCACTGACAGCTGTCAGTGCCCAGAACCACACCTTTAGCTCTTCACCTACAAGGGAAGGGGCTAAGTTACAGGCTTCTTTGGGTTCAGGGTGCCTGTCTGCTGTATTAGAGTGGGGGGTTACCACATCTTGTAGTAAACACCCTTCTTCCACTCTTTCTTCTGTTAGCTGAGGAGCCACCCACTCAGGCTTAACAGTTGCCTGACTAGCCAGGACTTCTTGTGGGTCAGGTTGGACTTTATCAGAGCCACTTTTGGAGTTCTCCCCTACTGGAGCAGAATCTCCTTGGCTTGCTGGAACCTTGGCTAAAGGTTGTCCACCTTTCCTACTCTGTTTCCTTTTCTTTTTCTTCTGGGGCCTACTTGCATTTACTGCAGAGGCAGGAACTCCAGAATCCTTGGGAAAGGACTGGCACTGGACCAGTTCCTCTCTTGGGCTCTAACTAACCTCTGGGTAGTCATTTCCAAGAAGACAATCAAGGGGGAGGTCTGTACTGACTACCACCCTTCTCCAGCTAAAAGTCCCACCCACTTCTATGGGCACAAAAGCCACAGGCCTATCAGTGACCCTGTCTGGGCTAACTCTTACTCTGGCCATCTCACCTGGGATGTACTGGTTTGAGAACACCAGCCTGTCATGCACAATAGTGTGACTGGCACAAGTGTCTCTTAGGGCAGTGGTTGGGATTCCATTCACCAGTAGGTGGTGGAAGTGTCTACTTCCCTCTGGAATCTCCAACTCACCTGTTGGGCCCTTTTTCCAGTTGAAGGCTATGAAGACCTCCTCCTCTGAGGAGTCATCCCCAATGGCTACACTGGTCACCCCTGGGATTTTGCTAGGGGGTTTGTTTTTGGGACAAGAAGTGTCCTTGGTGTGGTGCCCTGTCTGTCTACAGTTATGGCACCATGCCTTAGTGGCATCCCAGTTCTTACCCTGGTACCCACCTTTGTTTTGAGTTGTGTCTCGGGGCCCACCCACCTGGTCTGGTTTTTGGAGGCCTACAGAGGACTCTTTTTCTTTGTTTCTAGTGTCACCCACTTTCTCCTGGGGAGTCTTTGTAACCCCTTTCTTTTGGTCACCCCCAGTGGAAGTTTTGGTTACCCTAGTCTTGACCCAATGGTCTGCCTTCTTTCCCAATTCTTGGGGAGAAATTGGACCTAGGTCTACCAGATACTGATGCAACTTTTCATTGAAGCAGTTACTTAAAATGTGTTCTTTCATAAACAAATTATAAAGCCCAACATAGTCATGCACTTCATTTCCAGTTACCCAACCATCCAGTGTTTTCACTGAGTAGTCTACAAAATCAACCCAGGTCTGGCTCGAGGATTTTTGAGCCCCCCTGAATCTAATCCTATACTCCTCAGTGGAGAATCTAAAGCCCTCAATCAGGGTACCCTTCATGAGGTCATAAGATTCTGCATCTTTTTTAGAGAGTGTGAGGAGTCTATCCCTACACTTTCCTGTGAACATTTCCCAAAGGAGAGCACCCCAGTGAGATGTGTTCACTTTTCTGGTTTCACAAGCCCTCTCAAAAGCTGTGAACCATTTGGT
This sequence comes from Pleurodeles waltl, assembly GCF_031143425.1. Lineage (NCBI taxonomy): Eukaryota > Metazoa > Chordata > Amphibia > Caudata > Salamandridae > Pleurodeles > Pleurodeles waltl. Next base: position 180,878,496 of record NC_090438.1, read on the forward strand.
GATGTCATCACCATCTTCATATTTAGTTACAATCCCTTTGGGGATTTTCAACATGTCAGGAGAATCTCTGACCCTATTTATGTTGCTGCCACCATTGATGGGTCCTAGGCCCATCTCTTGTCTTTCTCTTTCTATGGCTAGGATCTGTCTTTCCAAAGCCAATCTTTTGGCCATCCTGGCTAACTGGATGTCCTCTTCACTGGAGTTATCCTCAGTGATTTCAGAGGTGCTGGTCCCTCGTGTGAGGGAGCCAGCATCTCTGACTAGTATTTTTGGAGTCAGGGCTTGAGAAGCCCTGTCCTCCCTAGATAGGACTGGTAGGGGGGGAATCTTCCTCCAATTCACTATCATCTTCATCTGTGTTATCCACAGAGTGGTTGGCTCTATCATACTCTGCCAACAGCTCCTGGAGCTGTAGTTTGGTAGGTCTGGAGCCCATTGTTATTTTTCTTATTTTACAGAGTGACCTTAGCTCTTTCATCTGGAGATGGAGGTAAGGTGTGGTGTCGAGTTCCACCACATTCATATCTGTACTAGACATTATTCTTCTAAAAGTTGGAATGCTTTTTAAGAATCTAAAACTGGTTCGAGAATCTAATTCAAACTTTTACAAACTTTTAAACTCTAAAAGAAATGCTAACAGGGACTAACACAAGGCCCTAGCAGGACTTTAAAGAATTTAGAAAAAATTTCAATTTGCAAAAAATCAATTTCTAATGACAATTTTTGGAATTTGTCGTGTGATCAGGTATTGGCTGAGTAGTCCAGCAAATGCAAAGTCTTGTACCCCACCGGTGATCCACCAATGTAGGAAGTTGGCTCTGTATGTGCTATTTCAAAGTAAGGAATAGCATGCACAGAGTCCAAGGATTCCCCTTAGAGGTAAAATAGTGGTAAAAAGAGATAATACTAATGCTCTATTTTGTGGTAGTGTGGTCGAGCAGTAGGCTTATCCAAGGAGTAGTGTTAAGCATTTGTTGTACATACACATAGACAATAAATGAGGTACACACACTCAGAGACAAATCCTGCCAATAGGTTTTGTTATAGAAAAATATATTTTCTTAGTTTGTTTTAAGAACCACAGGTTCAAATTCTACATGTAATATCTCATTTGAAAGGTATTGCAGGTAAGTACTCTAGGAACTTTGAATCATTACTTTAGCATGTATACTTTTTACATAAAACACAATAAGCTGTTTTAAAAGTGGACACAGTGCAATTTTCACAGTTCCTGGGGGAGGTAAGTTTTTGTTAGTTTTGTCAGGTAAGTAAATCACTTACAAGTCTCAGGTTTGGGTCCAAGGTAGCCCACCGTTGGGGGTTCAAAGCAACCCCAAAGTTATCACACCAGCAGCTCAGGGCCGGTCAGGTGCAAAGGTCAAAGAGGTGCCCAAAACACATAGGCTTCAATGGAGAGAAGGGGGTGCCCCGGTTCCAGTCTGCCAACAGGTAAGTACCCGCGTCTTCGGAGGGCAGACCAGGGGGGTTTTGTAGGGCACCAGGGGGGACACAAGTCAGCACAGAAAGTACACCCTCAGCAGCGCGGGGGCGGCCGGGTGCAGCGTGCAAACACGCGTCGGGTTTTCAATGGAAGTCAATGAGAGATCAAGGGATCTCTTCAGCGTCGCAGGCAGGCAAGGGGGGGGCTCCTCGGGGTAGCCACCACCTGGGCAAGGGAGAGGGCCTCCTGGGGGTCACTCCTGCACAGAAGTTCCGTTTCTTTAGGGGCTGGGGGCTGCGGGTGCAGGGTCTTTTCCAGCCGTCGGGAAATGGAGTTCAGATAGTCGCGGTCAGGGGGAGCCTGGGGATTCCCTCTGCAGGCGTCGCTGTGGGGGCTCAGGGGGGGACAACTTTGGTTACTCACAGTCGTAGAGTCGCCGGAGGGTCCTCCCTGAGTTGGTTGTTCTCCACCAGTCGAGTCGGGGTCGCCGGGTGCAGTGTTGCAAGTCTCACGCTTCTTGCGGGGAGTTGCAGGGGTCTTTAAATCTGCTCCTTGTAACAAAGTTGCAGTTCTTTTGGAGCAGTGCCGCTGTCCTCGGGAGTTTCTTGTCTTTTTCGAAGCAGGGCAGTCCTCAGAGGATTCAGAGGTCGCTGGTCCCTTGGAAAGCGTCGCTGGAGCAGGTTTCTTTGGAAGGCAGGAGACAGGCCGGTAAGTCTGGGGCCAAGGCAGTTGGTGTCTTCTGGTCTTCCTCTGCAGGGGTTTTTCAGCTCAGCAGTCCTTCTTCTTTTAGTTGCAGGAATCTAAAATCTTAGGTTCAGGAAAGCCCTTAAATACTAAATTTAAGGGCGTGTTTAGGTCTGGGGGGTTAGTAGCCAATGGCTACTAGCCCTGAGGGTGGGTACACCCTCTTTGTGCCTCCTCCCAAGGGGAGGGGGTCACATCCCTAATCCTATTGGGGAATCCTCCATCTGCAAGATGGAGGATTTCTAAAAGTTGGAGTCACTTCAGCTCAGGACACCTTAGGGGCTGTCCTGACCGGCCAGTGACTCCTCCTTGTTTTTCTCATTATTTTCTCCGGCCTTGCCGCCAAAAGTGGGGGCCGGGGCCGGAGGGGGCGGGCAACTCCACTAGCTGGAGTGTCCTGCGGTGCTGGCACAAAGGGGTGAGCCTTTGAGGCTCACCGCCAGGTGTGACAGCTCCTGCCTGGGGGAGGTGTTAGCATCTCCACCCAGTGCAGGCTTTGTTACTGGCCTCAGAGTGACAAAGGCACTCTCCCCATGGGGCCAGCAACATGTCTCTAGTGTGGCAGGCTGCTGGAACCAGTCAGCCTACACTGAACAATTGGGTAAAATACAGGGGGCATCTCTAAGATGCTCTCTGTGTGCATTTTTTAATAAATCCAACACTGGCATCAGTGTGGGTTTATTATTCTGAGAAGTTTGATACTAAACTTCCCAGTATTCAGTGTAGCCATTATGGAGCTGTGGAGTTCGTTTTTGACAGACTCCCAGCCCATATACTCTTATGGCTACCCTGCACTTACAATGTCTAAGGTTTTGCTTAGACACTGTAGGGGCATAGTGCTCATGCACATATGCCCTCACCTGTGGTATAGTGCACCCTGCCTTAGGGCTGTAAGGCCTACTAGAGGGGTGACTTACCTATGCCACAGGCAGTGGGAGGTTGGCATGGCACCCTGAGGGGAGTGCCATGTCGACTTAGTCATTTTCTCCCCACCAGCACACACAAGCTGGCAAGCAGTGTGTCTGTGCTGAGTGAGGGGTCCCTAGGGTGGCATAAGACATGCTGCAGCCCTTAGAGACCTTCCCTGGCATCAGGGCCCTTGGTACTAGGGGTACCAGTTACAAGGGACTTACCTAGGTGCCAGGGTTGTGCCAATTGTGGAAACAATGGTACATTTTAGGTGAAAGAACACTGGTGCTGGGGCCTGGTTAGCAGGGTCCCAGCACACTTCTTAGTCAAGTCAGCATCAGTATTAGGCAAAAAGTGGGGGGGTAACTGCAACAGGGAGCCATTTCTTTACACTGATTTTCTGACAAGGTTACTTGGGCCTGGCCTAGTAACCTGTGGTAGCATTACAGTCTTACCTTTTTTTATAAACTTACTTCCCTGAGGCAGCCTCCCAAAGAGGCTCTTTCTCAAGACTTGCACAGTGTTTGTGGTGGAATTGCTAGAACCCAGGTGGGGAACGTAGGCCCAAATCTCATCATGTCTAACCGTTTTGAATCCCTCAGTGGCATGAATGACCAAGACTGACTGAGGAGGGATCTTAACCCTAGTGCCCGTACCACTGTGTCAACTTCAAGTTATGTACTGGAACATCACAGGTCTGCAGGGGAAATCTGATGAGCCAGACTGGACGAAGTCCCTCTTTTTTCACCATATCATATCTTTCCAGGAGACCAAGGACATACGAGGGCGATTTCATATGGATGGTTATGTCTCCTTCTCAACTAATGCTCTACCCTTGCCTAGTGGGAGGGATAGTGGGGGTTTGGTGACCCTGGGTAAGTTAGATTTAGCACTTAATGTGGAAAAGATTCTAGGCACCTCTCCTAACATTCTTGAAGAACAACATTAGGAATCTATGTATCAACAGTTATAATGCGGTTCATGGGAACACCTCAGAGTATATGATGTGTTCCTTTAGCTCTTTTCTCCACGTTTTTAACTCTAGTCATCCTCTTTTTTATACAATTATATTGATCCTTGGTGATCTTAACTTGCACCCCTGTAAATGTTGGTATTTACAAGAGGGAGAAGGGCAAGAGGTCGAGAACTTAAAAGACCAAGCCCATCTGAAGCACACTACACAAGGGGAAGTGATAAATGATTGTTGGCTAAATATAACTTGCTCAATCTTTTGAGCTTACATAGTTTGTAAGCAGGCTATAACTATAACACCCCCGCCTTTAAGGGTCATGGAAATGGATCTTATATTGATTACATTTATGTCTCTGTAGTTCTGCTACTCTCACTTATTTTATTTTCAGTGAACTGGACCACCCAGAGAGTTACAAAATCACCCATAGAGACCGCACCAGCAAACCAGGAGGAGGCAGCGCCATATTACACAAAAACTCCATCAAAATCTCCACCAACACCAACGACTTCCTAGACAACGCAGAACACCTACACTTTCAAATACACATAAACGCTAACACCACCCTTAGAGGAACCTTCATCTACAGACCACCAGGACCCGCCCCTCATTCTTTAACACCATCGCCGATACCATCAGCTCCCACGCCCTCCCCTCCACAGACTACATACTCCTTGGTGATCTCAACTTTCACCTGGAAAACACCCACGACTGCAACACCACATCCCTGCTGGACAACCTCACAAACCTCGGCCTCAAGCAACTGGTCACCACACCCACCCACTCAGCAGGACACACGCTAGACGCCATTTTCACCTCCAGCAACCACATTACCTTCACTCGTACCACCAAACTCCACTGGACTGACAACCACTGAGTCCACTTCTCTTTCATGAAACCCACCACCCACCACCAACAACTCACCACACCCTACCGCAAGTGGAACAAGATCTCCAAGGAACACCTGATCTCCAACCTCTCACAAACTCTACCGCCCATCACCAACGACCCCAACACCGCCGCCCACAACCTCACACGATGGCTAGAAACCTGTGCAGTCTCCCTCGCCCCATTGAAAACAAACAAAAACACCCGCACCACCAGGACCTCCCCCTGGTTCACCACAGAACTTCAATCTTCTAAATGAGAATGCCGAAAAACTGAGAAAGCCTGGTGCCAAGAACCCTCAATGAGCAACTTCTCCGCCCTCAAATCAGCCATGCGCAAACACCACCAACTCATCCGGATCACCAAACAATCATTCTACAAAGAACGCATAGACATCAACACACACAACAGCAAGGAACTCTTTGCTATCATCAAAGAACTCACCAAACCCAAATTCTGCACCATCGACCCCCTACACTCCCAATACCTCTGCAACTCCCTCTCCAACTACTTTCACCGCAAAATCGCAGACATACACGACAGCTTCACAACACCCTCATCATCAACACCCACCACCGCCACCACCGACACAACCAGCACCACAACACTCTACTGCACCAACCGACTAAACACCTGGACCCCCACCAACGATGAAGAAATCGGCAAAACCATTAACTCCATCCACTCAGGCTCCCCAACAGACCCGTGCCCCCACCACATTTTCAACAAAGCCAGCCAAATCATCGCTCTCCAGCTCTGTGCCGTCATGAACAGCTCCTTCGACACTGCAACCTTTCCAGACATTTGGAAGCACGCCAAAGTCAACGCTCATCTCAAAAAACCCAAAGCAGACCCAGAAGACCTCACAAACTACCATCCCATTTCTCTTCTCCCCTTCCCCGCAAAGGTCGCCGAGAAGGTAGTCAACGCACAACTATCTCACTTCCTTGAAGAAAACAACATACTCGACACCTCCCAATCTGGATTCCGCAAGAACCACAGTACTGAGACCGCCCTCATCGCCTACACAGACGACATCAGGACCAGAGCGGACAAGGGCGAGACCGCCGCCCTCATCCTCCTAGACCTCTCTGCAGCTTTTGACACCATATGCCACCAAACCCTTCACGCATGCCTGTTCCTCTCCGAAAGAACCCAAAGAGTTCGCCTCCCTCCTTTCCGGTCTACAGCCACCAAGATTATCTGTGGGGTCCCCCAAGGATCCTCTCTCAGCCCCACCCTCTTCAAAATCTACATGGCTCCTCTTGCCAACATCCTCCGACCCCACGGCATAACCATCATTTCTTACGCTGACGACACCCAGCTCATCATCTCCCTCACCAAGAACCCAGCCACCGCCAAGATTAACCTGCACGCCGGACTCCTCGACGCCGCCAAATGGATGACAACAAGCCAGCTCAAATTGAACTCAAACAAAACAGAGATCATCATCTTCGGCCCCAACAAGACAGCATGTAACGACTCCTGGTGGCCCACCACCCTCGGACCACCCCCAGCACCCACCACCCAAGCATGCAACCTTGGCATCATACTGGATTCATCCCTCTCCATGACCCAGCAAATCAACGCCATATCACCCTCCTGTTTCAACATCCTTTGCATGCTACGCAAGACTTTCAAATGTTTCCCCACAGAAACAAGAAGAACAGTCACCCACGCCCTCATCAGCAGCAGACTGGACTATGGCAGAGCCAAACTTCAAAGAAAACTTCAGCAAATCCAGAACGCAGCCGCACGACTCATTCTCAACCTCCCTTGCCACAAACACATATTCACAACCTCAGATCCCTACACTGGTTGTCCATCGACAAAAGGATAATTTTCAAAGTCCTCGTCCACGCTCACAAGGCCCTCCATGACAGCGGACCGGCCTACCTCAACGAATGAGTAAACTTCCGCATACCTACTCGCCAGCTCCGCTCCACCGACCTCGTCCTCGCCACAGTCGCCCGCTTCCAACGCACCACCTCTGACAGCAGATCCTTTTCCCATCTCGCCACCAAGACCAGGAACTCCCTCCCAACCAACCTACGCAAGACCTACTAACATTCAGAAAGCACCTAAAAACATGGCTTTTCGAACAGTAACCGGCCAATACCCCTTCCCCCGGCACCTTGAGACCCTACAGGGTGAGTAGTGCGTTTAAGAAATTATATGATTGATTGATTGATTGATTGAGTGATTGACCACTCACAGCGATCACAATCATCTTGTTGCCAGTTTTCAGTGGGAATTTGAGTCAGTGGAATCTTGTCATCTTTTCAAATCCTAAGTTAGGTCACGTACAATTATCCCTGAGCAGTTTATTACTGAGTAAGTCACATTCTGTCTCTTGGAATTTCAGACTTCTTTGATTCTGGAGGGCTCACACCAGAGTATTTGCAGGCATATGCTAAGATATGTTTTTATGTTAATGAAGTGCTCTTTAGTCTGGATAAGTCTTATTCTCCAACTTCCTGTTGATGGTTTGATAATAATTGTATGCAGGCCCAAAAGGCACTCTCATCTGCATTAAAAAACAACCCCAGGATAGAGGGGTGGTATGAGAGTGTAGAGCTATGTATAGAGCTGCAGTAAAGTACAGGAAGATGGAGCTCAAAGTCAGCTGTGGGAGGACCTTCTCCTTGCTAGCAGCCAGAAGATAGTACTTTGTTCTGGAAAGTGAATAGCCTCCCTTCTTTAAGGAGGATATGGTGGCAGATCATCCTGCACTAGTTCCTGTTCAGGACTGAGAGACCCATTTGTCAACTGTATACCAGGGGGATGATCCAATTTTCCCATCCTTCTCCCCGGCTCAGGGTGTTAAAATAATGTTACTAAGGGAAGAGGTTAGAGATGATATCATAGCCCTTCCTTTGGGGAAGGTGCCCGGAGTAAGTGGTGTCCCAGGGGACTATTTTAAGTCCTTTGTAGATCTCTTCGCCCCTCGTCTAACTCTTTACATTAATTCAACCATTAGTTGCTCCATCCCTGCTTCATAGCTTCATTCCATTATTATACCTGTTTTTAAGAAGGGGAACAGGAATGACCCTTCCTGTTACAGTCCCATTTCTTAAATCGAGAGGTGAAGATCATAGGTAGGGCCATATTGAATAGACTAACTGACTGGGCGAAGGAACGTAACATTTTGACTGATATTCAATGTGTGTTCCATTCAGGGCGGGGCACGGAGGAGCAGAATCTCAAGCTCCGTCACGTCCTCAATAAATATATTTGGGTCCTCAATAAATATATTTGGGTAAAGAAGGGTTCCCTGCACCTCACCTTCATGGACTTCAGCTCTGCCTTTGACAAGGTCAACAGAGAGAAGCTGTGGGCAGAGCTGGGAATCTTCACTGTGGGTTGACGGTCTGAGGTTGCTAAATCAGCAACGAAGAATGCACTAGGCACTTTCCCCTCAAAAAGTGGGTGTTCCTCGTGGATGTGTCCTGCCCCTTTCTTTTTATAATGTATGTTAATCACCTTGAGAATGCTCTTCTGGAACTGGGCATAGATGTACCCAAAGGCTGGGGCAGGCTGCTCCCGGCTCTTCTATATGCAGACAATGCTGTTTTAATTGCCTATACTGTCAGAAGTTTACAGTGGCTTTTAGATCTTTTTGTTGGCTTTATGGCCAGTTTGGATTTATTGACTAATTAAAAACAAATCACATGTGTTGGTTCTGAGGCTGACAAACATGAAAAGTGCTATCTTTTCCATCCAAGGTTAGACCCTAATTAAGGTACAAAACTTTACCTATTTAGGTATTCTTATAGATTCCAGAATCAGCTGGTCACCCTTGATAAAGATAAATATTGGCAACCTTAAAAGGGTTTGGGCTGGTGTGAGCAACTTTTCCTCTCGCTTGCGTCAAAAGTCCTTGAGAACCATGTTCGGGATCTACAAAGCCAAGTGTACACCAATCTCAACTTTTGAAAGTGAGATCTGGGGTTGTGTGAATTTAGATTCTATTGGGGTGGCAGAGAGCACATCTTTCAGGGGTCTGCTGGGGGATGGGAAATGCATACCCACTGGGATATTACATGAAGAGTTAGAAACAAATTACATTGTGGATTATATCTGGCTGTGGCCTCTCCTGCTGTGGTGTGCTATCTGTCTGAAGGAAGAACTAAGCCTCATTAGGCTAATTATCTAAGATTGTATGCGGCTAGATAACATGTCTAATATACCATTGTTGGTTTATGTCAAGGAGAACTTTAGCGCTCTTGGAAGATCGGAGCCATTTTTAAACCCTCAGTGCATTATGAAGCAAGATGTTGCCTGGGTAAAAGAGACCTTCTTCCATAGATTGGCAGCTGAGAGGTTAGCATTAGCTCTGGCAAATCCATGATTTCGCAAATTTAAAATGGTGAAAACTGTTCCCAGGATAGATTCATACCTACTACTAATAATGCCCATTCTTCAGAGTTGTTTACTTATTTATCTCAGGTTAGGTTTTTTCATCAACTGGTCTCTCCATGGTTACCTGGCACAAGTTCCCTGAACCAACAACATGTACTTGTGATTTGGGGCCACGCACAAAAATCAGGTTTTGCGACTCGCATATTGCGAGTCAGAGCGACTCGCAATTTGCGAGTTGCAAAACCTGATGTACAACAGTGTCAATGACACTGTTTGCGAATCTCAATGGGGTCGCAAATGACCTACCTCATGAATATTCATGCAGTAGGTCGCAATTTGCGACCCCATTGGGGAGGGCCACCCTCACAAGGAAAACAAGATGCATTTCAAAATCAAAAATGACTGCCTGCTCTGAAAAAATATTTTCGTTGCCATTCACAAAGGGTAAAGGGTCCCCTGGGGACCCCTTCCCGTTTGCGAATGGGTTAACACCAGTTTGAAACTGGTGCTAACTGCGATTTTTTTGCGACTGCATTCACGGTATACATACCATCTGGATTCGGTATTAGGAAGGGACGCTTTTGTCACGCCTCTTCCTAATACTGAATCGCAAAACCCAAACTGTAATTCAGTAACAAGTTACCGAATCGCAGTTTGGGCTTTGTACATCCCAAATAGCATTTTTGTAGTCGCAAATGGGCCAATTCACCGTTTGCGACTTGTAAACTGCTTCGTACATCTGGCCTTTGGTCTATAAATGCAATTTTTTTTTATCAGGCTAGACCTGCCTTTTTATACTTACAGCTTTTAGCAACAGATAAGGTTTGTTTTTATGTGTCAACATTTCTCATGGGGGTATTTAATGCTATTATTTGTGCTAATTCTGCTGAGTATTTTTTCGGTGCCTTTTTTGTATAATTATGTCTGGGGCTAATTTTATGACATTTGTTTCATGTTACTTGTATGGTTTTATATTGTAAAATTGAATAAAGTAAAGAATGAATGAATAGCTCAGAGAAGTAATTCTATGTCAGTGGCATATAAAACATCAAGAGCTGGTAGGAGAAAGACGTTGATATATGAAAGAGTTTTATGGGCAGCAGAGGTGTGGGTGTATTCTCAGATACGGTTGTGCCAGGTCCTCCATATATATCTGGAGTATTTTCGTTGTGTGTAGTCTCCGGGGTGTTCGTCCTGTGGTTGTGTCTGTTTGAGCATCAGGGACTACAGTAAAGTCACCAGCTACAATTGTGACACCTTGGGGGAACCCATCAGTGCTGAAAGACATGCCTCCAATGTTCTCTTGGGAGCCCGTGGTGGATGTATACACTTAGGGGGTTATTACAACTTTGGAGGAGGTGTTAATCCGTCCCAAAAGTGACGGTAAAGTGACAGATATACCACCAGCCGTATTACGAGTCCATTATATCCTATGGAACTCGTAATACGGCTGGTGGTATATCCGTCACATTTGGGACGGATTAACACCTCCTCCAAAGTTGTAATAACCCCCTTAATCCCTCAAGCCACCCATATCTACCAAGAGGATCTAGGTGAGCCTTTGTGATTACCAGGGGAACGTTTGTCCTCAAGAGGATAGCTACCCCTCACAGGCTTTTACTGAATGCAGCATGATAGACCCTGTTATAGCCATATCAGCCTAGTATTGTGCACTGGGTACCCAAGATATGGGGTTCTTGGAGCATAAAAATCACTGGTGAACTGCGTGTGGCATATTGGAGCAGTGCCAAATGTTTAATCCGATCCACAAGACCAATTACATTCCATGAGAGGCGTGTAGTGTCAGTCATAGAGGTAAGTCTGAGGAGAGTTGGGACTTAGGGCCAGCGCCCTCTTGCATAGTTGGTGTTAGGGGAGGTACCCGTGCCTTTGCAGGATAGATTTATATGATAGAAATGTGGATACAGTTGCCAAATTCATGAAGCAAGAACAATACTGTGATGGGGAGAACATGGCGGGCTGCAGTGAGGAAGCAGCACACTAGAGCGCTTACCCGGGTTCCTTGGCGGCAAAAGTGACATCTTGAGGTGAAAGTTAAACGCCTGATGTGTGGGTGGTCTGCAAGTGTCCTGCGGTCACGGGAGATTACTCTGGGCGGTTTGGCTCGGGTGTCTGGAGCAGCCGTTGGAGTGGCTCGTTCTGGAGTGGCTCTGGAGCTTCGACGGATGCGCTGAGTGGCAGCGTGTTTTCCCATCTGGGTGAACAGCACAAGCGCGTCTGCTGGTATGCCAAGGAGAACGTCCAGAGAGGAGGTGAGGAAGGTGGTGGAGGTGGTGGAGGAGGTGGCTGGCAAAACAGTAAGACATAGTCGGGGTGAGTGGCTCACCCCCCAGAACTCTGGAAAGGCTTGGTCATGGGCGAGAGGAGACCAGCTGGAGGTTGAAAAGAGGATCTGTATTTGGAGAAGCCATTGGTGAGCCTGTACTGTGAAAGGGCAATAAATGTCAGAAAAGAAGTTTAACAAATACAGTTAAAAATAAAGTCACACCTTCCTTGAGGTCCTATTTAAGGTTAAACCTGGGATTACAGCGCCTTCCCCCAGCCGGGCAGAGGTAAATCAGGACCAACAGACAATGGGAGACCTTAATCCACAAGTCATGGTAGACTAGGTGGAGGCTGGGGGTAACAATAACAATAGAGACAATGTGGCGATAGAGAAAGGCGAACCCCAGTCACCTCAATTTAACATAAATTGCATTGAGGGTTCGAATATGGATGATGGGGATGCAGCTCTCTCGCAATGGAATAGCGAGGAGGCTGCTTCTCTGCAAGAATCCAACCCACAGTTTCCAGGATCCCATGCTCAGTCTACAGTGGGGCCCACGACCCCTACCACCTCCAGTCCTACTTTAGGCTCTCCAGTGGAGGCAATGATTCTCGCTATCTCCAAAGACATAAAAAAGGGTTTTGCAATCTCCAAGATAAAAACAGGGAGAGATAAGGGAGGTCTGTGAGGTATTGGAAAAAAGGTTTGACTTCCTGACTGTGAGAACTCAAGCTCTTTAAGACACCGTTGGAGTAATGAAAGAAGAATCAAGGCTACACAAGGAAGGGATTCATGTTTTGAAAGGGATTGAGCAGGAGCTACAAAATAAATTAAAACATTTGGAAAATAGCTCAAGACGAAATAACCTGAGAATGTTGAACGTACTGGAAGGAGTGGAAGATGAAAACCTGAAGTCATTTGTAATTTCTCTGATCAAATCTGCAGTTATGTTGGAGGAAAGTGAGGAAGAGATCGAGAGAGATATTCAAAGGATCCATAGACATCCTTTTAGGAAGAAGCCCAACAGAATTAATCCATGAAAAATCTTGATCAATTTCCAAAACATACGAGTTAAAAGAAAACATTTTGTCCAAAGCACTAAAACTAAAAACATTACGATGAGATTATTTTTCGTTTGAGATCAGGTCAGACTTATCTAAGTCTACTATGAATAAGCTGTGGGAATTGGGGAGACGTTTGGAAGAATTCAAGAGGCTAAGCGCATCAGCACCGTTAAAAAATTCCTTGCCTTTCTACAAGTTATGCATAACAATAAGATGTATAATATAAGGGTCGTTACTGGAGCGGACGAGTTGTTGACAGTAATCAAGAGTGGAAATGTTGAGCACTAGTAAAGATTTAGATAGTGCATGGTTGGGTTTCGCCCAGGAACCTTGGGGTGCTCTAACATTGGGCTAACACCAGTCCTTAAATTGGGTTCTCCTTGGGACGGGAGGATGGGAGATGGCGAGGGGTCACTGGGTTGGGAGCATATGGAGAAAATAGAAAAAAAAAGCCTTATTAACCTCAGACAGGTTTTACACTGCACCATAGTGATATATAACATTGGCGACGGCCAGGAGTCCAGACATACAGTTATTCAAATTCTTTCATGGAATGCTAATGGCCTGAGAACTAGGGGAAGAAGAGATAGGGTTTTACAATACTTAAGGGACTCACCAGCACAAATATTGATTTTGCAAGAAACGCATTTAACTAGAACTGAGTGGGTAAAGCTATTTAAAACACAAAGGTGGGTCCAACACTACCTGTACTGAGCACAGTCTCCATGCTAAAGGAGAGGCTATATTGTTTAAGCAACATGTTAACGTAGTAGTCTTAGATATGAGATCAGATCCAGCAGGACATTGGGTTATAGTTAAGGTACAGGTTAGTGGTAGGAAGATTACATTGGTAGGATTTTAGGGTCCGAATAGTGACAATATAGAACCACTTTGAGGGAGGTTTTCTCGGCTCACAGATTTCCCTGACCCAATTCTAATGGCGGGGGATTTTAATATAGTTTTAGACAAAAAGTTAGATAGGCCAGATGAATGCAGATCTTTAGGAACACCGAAATCCCAGCGATATCTGAGGAGGATGATGAAGGAACTGGGCTTGTGCAATTTATGGAGGCAGAGAGTCAGCGTAAAACAGGATTTTTCATTCTTTAACAAAATGTATAGGCATGCTTCCCGTATAGAATATATTTTGGTAGAAATAAGGCTGGGAGATCTTGTGGATGACCTAACATATCCACTGGTTCACTTATCAGATCATGCAACTGTTCGGTTAGAAATGTTTCTTGTTCAGGAGACAAGAAGTAAGAGATGGACACCAGACCGTTCATTTTTGTTAGACAATGAGGTTGTATCTCAATTACGTAAAGAGACAGAGGATTTCTTTAAAGATAATGTGGGGTCAGCCCCAATATTTGTAGTTGGGATACTTTTAAGGCAGTTATAAGGGGAAAATTATGAGTGTAGCTAGTTACAAAAATAAACAATCTATCAATGAAGTAAGCTCCTTAGAACAGGAAATGTTAAGGTATAAGCACCAGTTGCCAGGGAACATGGAAAAAGGCAAAACTGAGGTCTTGATGAACAACTCAAATAATCTGAGGCAGCAGCTTGAAGACGTGTTACAAGCCAGAATTTGAAAAAGCTGGGAAGCAGGTAAATTTGCTCCCTTTGAATACGGCGAAAATGCAGGGAAGCTGCTAGCTTGGAAGAGTAAATTGGACCAAGTACAGAACTATATTAAAGAAATTGAACTAGATCAGCCGGGAGGAGGAGCAATGAATAGTAAGGCCATAGAGCTAGCTTTCCAAAATTTCTTTACCCAACTTTATACAGAAGAGTTAGAGGTGGGGGAGGAAGAGATAGGTGGCTAGTTAGGGCAGGACATACTCCAGAGTATCACACTGGGGGAGTAGTTACTCCTGAATAGACAAATCATCCCAGAAGATATAAAAAGTGTTTTAAATGGGAGTAAAGGAGCGAAAGCCTCCAGATGGTATTCCGGTTGAATTGTATAAGGTGTTGTGGGAATCAATTATACCAGTTTTATATGAACTGTTTTGAGGGATTTTTGAGAGCAGAGCCCCTATACCAACTTCATGGAATGAGGCGCCCCTTACATTAATTTTAAAACCAGATAAAAATCAGGCAAAATGTGAATCATATAGACCAATATCATTGTTGAATAGTGACTACAATCTATTTGCTAAAATATAAGTGGACAGATTAATTGGTGTAGTGAATAGCCTGATACATTCTGATCAGAAAGGATTCTCTAAAGGAAGATTTTTACATGAATTGACCTTTAATTTGATTGGGCAATAGATTTGGCTACTACTTTTGAACCCCCCCAATGGCAGTTATTACTGTGGATGCAACGAAGGCTTTTGACCGGGTTAATTGAAATTATTTGAAATCAATTTTGGGACGTTGCAATCGGGAGGGGGGATTTTGCAGGGCCATTGGGCAGATCTATAGGGCTCCCCTGGCAAGAGTAATAGTGAACGGCATACTTACAGAATCCTTCAGGATCACAAGAGGTACCAGGCAGGATTGTCCTCTGTCTCCTATGTTGTTTAATTTGTATAAAGAACCGCTGGCCAGGAAAATTAGGCAGACTTCTATAATTTTCCCCTTCAGTTTTAAGGGTTGGGTGAAAAAGGTAGCTTTCTATGCAGATGACCTCTACCAACAGCTCTTCCTGCATTATTGCACATGACAGATCATTTTGGCAGAGTATCGGGATATTGGGTAAATGCCAAGAAGACAGGGATAATGTCTTGGAGCCTGAAGAAAAACACGCCCCAAGGAAGGAAGGAAATTAGGTATTTAGATATAGCAATTACACATGACATTGAGCACTTGGCAGAGGCTAACCAAAACAAAACTGCTGGGGGAATGCAATAAGATAATGCAAAGATGGGCAAACCTTCCCCTAAAAATATTGGGAAGGGTCAACTTTAATAATATAATAATTTTACCCAAGTGGAATTTTTTGTTTACTACCATCCCACTTTCAATGCATAAAGGGTACCTGGATAAAAGTCAGCAGGCCATAAAATATGGGGATGTAGAGGTCCAAGGATTTCTTGGAAAAAGCTGTGCAGAAGAAGGGAGAAGGGAGGCCTGGCTTTGCCAGATTTAAGATACTACGCTTGGGCATTCCAGTTTGAAAATTCAAGGATGTTATTTACATCTCCGGACTCTATAGCAATTGGTGTTATGTTTAAGGCCATGGGTATGACTGTTAGAGGGGCAACAAGATACTTCTTACACAAATTCGGTGATCTGACATTTTTCATAAAGGTTAAACTGAAGATATTGCAAGATCTTGCTAAGAGTTGGTATCAGATAAGATTAACAGCAAAAGTAAAGTATTATAGTCAAAATGTCCCCATCTGGGAATACCCAGGTACACCAGAATGCCTTAAGGATGCACTTGCCTTGCCAATCAGAAAGGCTTGTATAGAAGTCTGGGGGGACCTTTTTAGTGAAGGTGTTTTGGTCCCATGGGAAGTGCTAATAGAGAAAACTGGGAGGTCCCTGTCCAGGCCGAAGTACCTGCATATAAAAGGATGGTCACGAGGTATTAGGGGGAACTTGGGTTCAGCAAACGTCTTGGAAGATAGCTTGCCTGTGTTTTCTCCTTCTTCAAAGAAGACAGTGATCTGGTATTAGGGAATCTTGGGAGGATTAGATGCTGACTTTAGTTTGCCAACAGCTCTTTGGGGAGATCTTATGTCTGGGGAGATGTTGCAAGGATGGTGGTATATGCAAAAAACATTGGTCAGCAGGCTGGGATGAATTACTTAAATTCAATATGTGCACGCAACCGCGGTGCGAGTGACAAACGTTCTGTTTGCCGGACGGCAGGACTGTTTATTAGACCGATGGACTAGACGCTGCAGCCTCGAGTCCATATGAGCTCGCAACCGCCATGTGAGTGACAAACGTTTTGTTTGCCGGACGGCAGGATTGTTTATCTGACCGACGGACTCGGTTTTGCACGGAGCCCGGACTCGCAATTATTTGGGCCGCGTAAACAGTTTAACTGCCCCAATTAGGCTTCCAGCTTATGAAGTAAGGATTTCTCTGGATTTAAGACTCTGTTGAGGCTAATCTCTGTTTTTGAGGTTAAGTTGTCACATTATAGTCCTGATGAGGCCTAGAATTGAAGGGGCCGAAACGCGTCAACACCATGTGGATTGTGGCAGGGTTGTGTAAAAAGCATAATTAACCCCCCAGGAGTACAATGTACAGTGCAAGAAATACCAGGAAATAATTGATCTGGGTTCAGCACTTGTCTACAGTATTTACCACAACCATTGCCAGAAAGTGGATTACACCCTAAAAAACTCTTTATGTACCACTACCTCCAAAGGAGGAGATTCAATTGGGACAATTTGTTGATGTGTTGGCTGATTACATTTGGTGTGTCTTCTGTTTATTAATGTTGTATAATGTATGATACAAATTCTTTTTTGTGCATCTTTGTGAGTCCTAGTTGTTTTTTGTAATAGGGACAATGTGTCTCATTAGTGGTTCTCTTTGCCTTATGTGATCGGATAAAAATTAAATTAGATAAAGAAATAATTTTTTCAAGAAAGTATTCAGTATTTTGCTTGTTAGAAAATTTAAGTAATTAATCCCAGCTTGTTGACCAATGTTTTTTGCATATACATTTCCTTACCCAGGTCAGGTAGGGTTTTTGGGTAAACCTCTTTTCTTCATTTGCAAAGATGGTGGTAGACATAATTGTGTACTTTGTTTGAAGTCGTAAAACCTGCTCCACTGAGGAAAAAACATCTCTTCTCCATACATAGGGCCTATATCTCATCTGAACGGCTTACCAAAATAAAAAAAGGAGAGGTAGTAGAATGGCCCAAATGTGGCCTAGAGAGTGCAACAGATGTCCATATGTTTTTTGGAGTGTCCGGGCATCCACTTTTTTGGGGAAGAAGAAGGTATGACTCTTTCGGGAATATAAGGGCGAGATATCACAGCAACCCTCCCCTTGATTATATTTGGGCAATCACAAGAATTGGAATTGAGGTGCTATCTTATTAGTTAGGAAAGAAATTTGCAGGAGATGGATATCTGGATCCCCCTCCCCCCCAACAAATATGGATTGGCTCAGTGCTCTCTTTCATACCTCAAAAATGGATTTGGCGGTGGAAGGCTCTAAGAAGTAAAAGGAGAGACTGTGGGCCCCCTTGGTAGAATGGAGAGGCAACCAAAGAGATGTGTCTAGATCTGATATGGGACTAAGATCTTGAGGTAAGATCTGATGGTAAGGAAGCCTAGAAGTCCAATGATTATACACCTTTTTCCTGCTCTCCTGCCTGTTGGTGGATTCTCCACTATGGGAAGAATGTGTGAGAGATGAACTGTGATCCTAGCATAAGCTATGTCTTTTTATGAGAAGGTGCGAAAGGTTAAGTAATGGAGCTGGCTTGGAGGCTGAGGTGAATGAGGGCAAAAAAAAAACAATGCTGTTTAGAACAATGAGCAAACCTAGAAACTGAATCCACACTACCTCCCCGCAAAATCTCCCCATGCTCTAGCTCCCACTCAGAAGCATCTGTCACCCCGATAAACCTTCATAAACAACTACTGATACAACCTATATGGGGGGAAGCCTCATGCCCTCTTCCATTTTGTATGTGTGAACAAGGCATGAGCCCACCATTGGAGGGGCCTCAACTCTGCAGAGACACCACGGTCACAAGGAATTAGCATAAAGCAAGTTGTAGCTCTTCTAAGTGTCTGGGTGGCCCCTGCTCGGCCCTTTGGGGGGACGTCACTTTGGTTGTGGACTGGTAAGTGGACATAGTGCCCCAAGATCTGTGTCCGGTGGGTCGGGAGACTGTGGGTTGCTTCTCTGGACCCTCCTGGATTGGGTTCTCCCGCTGGATGGGCACCTGGGGGAGGGCGCCTGGGTGGGGCCCTCGATCCCGTGGCAAAAAGTCTTCTGTTCGGGAAGAGGAGAGAAATCTTTTCGCTGCTGCCCATTCCCGGGCCTTCTCCTGGGACTCAAAGAAGTATGTCTGGGAAGATCAACATATAGCTCAGGTTTATTGCCCTGAGTTTTTGTTTGGGGAAGTATTTAATAACAGCTGGGCAACTTCATATGTTTTCCCCCAGCTGTCCCAGAAAGAAAATGCCATAATGAAGCAAAAACAGTTGTTCACAATAGCGTGTAAGCCGGGAGTGGGGTCTCTTTGCTGTGCCAACTTCAATAGCAGAGCTAAACTGTACCCTCAAACAGGAGTGTTATGAAAGTATTGTAATTAGTGAACTTAAATAATAAACACAGTAAAATATTGCTTAGTAGATACTTTTGATAACGGATCATTATTTTGGGGGAAAAATGCCTTGCAACAACACGTTATTATCAAAGCAAACTGTGTCTTTATTGTAGGCTTTGCCATACAAACTAAGGGCCGGATTCACATAGGTAAACGTAGATCAAAAGTCTAAGTTTAGACCAAAAGTCTAAGTTGAGACCTAAAGTCTAACTTTACTCGTAGTAAAGTTATACTTTTCGTCTAAGTTTAGATCAAAAGTCTAAGTTTAGACCTAAAGTCTAAGTGTACTCATAGTAAAGTTAGACTTTTGGTCCAGGTTTAGACTTTTGGTCCACGTTTAGACCAAAAGTTTAAGTTTAGACCTAAAGTCTAACTTTCCTCGTAGTAAAGTTAGACATTTGTTTTAAGTTTAGACTTTGGTCCGAGTTAAGGCTTTTGGTCTAAACTTAGACTTTTGATCTAAACTTCAACTTTTTGTGTAAGTTTACCTTTGTGAATCGGGCCCAACATCGCCTCATAAGTAAAACAGCCATAAATTAGCAATTAAAACTATCATCATGTCAGCAAAGTAAATACACTGAAGAATATACACCAGTACTTGCCTACCCAAAGAACTACTTGCTGCCCCATCGTTGAAATCTAATGAGAACATAACTGAAAAAATGCAATCATCCGCAAAAAGTCTTGGCCTCGATGAACTTGCCATTTACATGCGGGCAACTCATGACAAACACATAAAAAAACAATAGCTCTAAGGAGCTGCCCAAAGACACTCTTCCCCTCATTATGAGTCTGGCGGAGCTGCCATGCTCCGACAACCGTCTTTGCCAGGTTGCCGCCAGTCGACAGCCTGGCGGTGCCGGTGGTCTTAATCCACCAGGGCAGCTGCCCTGAGGATTATGAGTCACCTCTCTACCAGCTTTTGCATGACGGTCCCACCACCATGCAAAGGCTGGCGGAGACGGGGTGCCAGGGGTCCCCATTGGCAGCCTCGTTGTGCTTTTCACTGCCCGAATAATGGGCAGTGAAAAGCACAATGGGTGCTGTCGCACCTGACGCACCGCAACATTGCCACCGGCTGAATGTTGTGGTGAGTTTCCCCCAGGCCAGCTGGCTGAAATGCTGTTTCCGCCCACTGGCCTCCGCCGCCTGCCAAACTCAAAATGAGGCCCTCTATCTCTGTCATTCTCATTGGAGTATTTCATTTTTGAAGAATTGATAACATGAGTTATTATAGACAATGATGCTCTATGTACCAAGACCTAAAAAGATTACTGTGACTAAACGTGTTTTTATTCTACTACTCTCCTTTCTTCTCTTTAAAAAAAAAACTATTTCTTCAAAAACTTCCAATTTATATTGTTTTTCAAATTGTGTGTATTTTGTGCAGTTTTTCAAAAAAATATATATCTTACATGGGATTTCATAATCACTTTATTGTTAAGTGAGGCATACACTTAGTAGGGTGGAACCAGCAATGAGCAAATGTGCCCACAGGTAATTCATGAATAGATCTGAAGCCTCAAAGCCCCACGGTTGTAAGGTAATGTAAGCATGTTCCAGCTGATCTGTGGTTGCTTACCCACCCACACTAAAGTGATCAGGTGTGATTTAAGAGTTGTAAAGAATTGCTGCATTAAGGAGATAGATAGTTTGGTGAACAGACAAAGAAACTTGGGCAGTATCACCATCTTTACCAATACCACTCTGTCAGCCAGGGAAAGTGGCAGGCTTACCCACCTCTTAACTTGTCCCTCAAGCCATCCTGTAATTGTGATGGATTACTAATTCCGGGTCCCTATGCACCCATAACCCAAGAGTCAATCCTCCACTTCAAAGGAAAGTTTAGCTTAAATGGCATAGTGGCCTCAATCAGAAGAAAAACTATAGATTTCAATCAATTGATACTGAGGCCAGAGTAGTATTCATAGCGGATATATTCTCTTATAACTTTGGGCGAGTGTGTACGCGGTTCTCTAATTTATAGCACCATATCGTCAGCATACAGTGATATGACAAGCAGACGCTGCAGGAAGCGCAAGGCAGTCTCTGCATGCCGTTGTCTGAAAATACACACCAATGGGCATCCCTGCCGTGTGCCCCTAAAGATGTGCACCGGATCAGATATGTGGTTGTTAATCCCCACCCACGCTACTGGACTCAAATAGAGCAAACGCATTCACGTGAGAAAGCGTTGGAGTATGCTCATGCAATAAAACATGGTGAACATACAAGTCCATTCTATAGAGTTGAAGGCTTTAGCAGCATCCAAACGGACTGCCCCAACCTCCATGATGGGGTTGAGATAGTGTAGACCGGTGAACAGGTTACACAAAGTGTCTGCTGTCGATCAAGTGGGCATGAAATCAGATTGATCGGGCAGGACCATGTTAGTCAATAGGGGCTGGGGTCTAGTGGCCAAAAACTTGGCCAGTATTTTAGCTTCTATATTTATTAAAGAGAGCGGCCTATATGAGTTACATTTATCAGGGGATTTATCAGGCTTAAGCAAGGTGATGATAAGGGCTTCCCGTAGGGACGAGAGAAGTAGCTGCGTTACATATGCCTCCTCGTACGTGGCAAGTGTGGTGCCAGGAATTCAGCATACTCTTTTTCAGAATTCTCCCACAAGCCCATCCAACCTTGGGGCCTTCCCATTACGTAAGGTGCATAAGACATCCCAAATTTCCTCCATCATGATAGGATGCACTAAGTACTCCCACTGCCCCAGATAGAGCCAAGCCAGCACAACGTCTTCCAGGTAGGCAGAGATCTCAGCCTGCGAGCCCGAGATTTGTGTTTCGTATAGTTGTTCATAATAATCTGTATATGTGGTAAGGATCTGTGGTGTGTTATGACAAAGAGTGCCAGCAGGAGTCATGATTGCAGCAACATGGGTATGAGTTCTAGGGTCTGGCAACTTGGCTGCCAAACTGCGGTCGGGGGACCACCCTCCCCGTAACCCCATACCACATGACACTTCGAGAGAGAAAGCACTTCCTGTGTTACCTCTTCCTTATATTCCAGTACTCGATCCTTGATAATGGCCAAGAGAATAGGATCAAGTGTAGCAACATATGCAATTTCAAGGGTCCAACTGTTTATGGATCGCTTTCAGCACTCCTGCCTACGTGCCAATGCTGAATCCACAGATAGTGACCTTAAAGGCTTCCCAAAGGGTGCCGGCTCCCTAAACCGAGCCCTTATTGTAGGCAAAGTATTCTACAATTGCTGTGCGCAGCTCATCTCTGAAAACAGGGTCTAAGAGAGTTGCAGGCCGGAGCTGCCAGGTAAACAGAGTGAGCTGGCATTTACAGCACCAGTTTCACCGGGGCGTGGTCTGATAGTATTCGTAGCAGATGACAGATGTCCTCCGCCCAGTTACTTACCTCCCAGATGCTCAACCAGTAGCCCAATCTGGACCATGTACCATGTCCTGATGAGGTAAACGTGCCCTCCCTTTCAGTGGGGTGTCTCAGGTGCCACAGGTCAACCATCCCATGATCCTCCATTCCCTCATGGATTACCCGTGCAGCATGTTTCCATTGCCATCCACCACAGGCAGAGAGTCCATACGTGTTTACCAGCACAACAGGTGTGCCACATAATGTGCCCTGCACAACTACCCAATATCCCTGCTCATCCATGTCAGATTGTGTGAGGATAAACAGCACTCCTTTTCTCACCAATAACAACACCCCTTGAGTATATGATTAAAGGAAGAGGCTATTCTAGTACCCACCCAGCGCGCTCAAATGGCTCTCTCGGTGAGTGTAGTAAGGTGGGTCTATTGCAGGAGGGCAATCTAAACATTATGTCTGTCTAGATAAGTCAGTACATGCCTCGTTTTCTGAGGATTATTAAGTTATTATTAATGTTAAGAAGGTAATGCGCCCTTTGCTAGTGGACATACTCTAGGAATCATAGTGTGTCAAAAGGAGTATCAGGCTCCAGCACCCCGGGACATAGTACGTTCTGGTGATATACAGGAGCAGAGTGGTGATAAAACATCTTTAAACAGAAAACCCCACCCCCTTCACGCTTCAGCATCCCAGTCATTCCAAAGACATCCCCATCCTCAAACAACAGTGGATGCATGTCCATGGCACGCTCCTTACATTGCATACTATCAAACATTGCCTGACTGACCAGTAAGATTCGAAGGGCACCCATGTGGGGGATGGCTGGGAACCATCAGCCTCCAAGTAGGGCGAGGTGGCTGAGTATCAGTAAGTCTCCAGCTGCCCTCTTTACTGAACACACTCCTCTTGCTCAACGTGCATTGGCTGAAACACATAAACTCACCCCCTATTAACCACTCCCCGCGTTTCTGCGTCCAGGGATCTCTTTTTCGCTACAATGGCACAAAAAACCTCAAAAGTACTTGATGAGAGAAGAACTGCAAAACCAATTGTATGAAAGTAATTTTTTTCAAGAAAATGTAAATACACAATTTAGCAACTTTTTAATGTGGACCTAGTTACCTGCATTGAAATGTTCACAAAGAAATCTCATGCCTTGATTTGTTTTGCAGCTTGGTTTCGGGTCTTTTCTTGGAATAATTGGAGCAAATTTAATAGAGAATAAAAGACAAATGGTGAGTTTGTTTGAATGTAATAAAATGTAAAGAAAGTGAATATAAAAATGTATGATTATGATTCGCCTCTCAGATTTACAAAGCACTCTATTTTTTGTCTTCACATTTCTATACTCATTACTCATTAGTTCTATTTCTCCATTGGGGCCTACAAGAAGTAAGTGCTTGGAGAACGTTTAAAATGTCACTGTTCCCCACTGGCTTGAACGAAACATGGAATCTTAACATTATCAAGAATATATTGTATGCTCTGTGCTCCCTATGCTGCTTTCATTTCTGCTTGGAGCTTTCAGACAATCCTTTCCCTAATCTATTTTAGTCAGACAGCCGCTTCCCTCAGACTTAAGTGAGTCCCAAACAACTTAAAAGCTGCATTCCCGTTATTGCTAAATAACAAAAACTTTAAAAGGATTTCATTTTATTCACCACCACTAACTTGGGAAGCAGGTCGTTGAGAAGCCCAACATTCAACCCAGCAACACAGTAAGCATAGGCCCAGATTTACTCAACTTTGACTCAACTTAGTGGAGTTGCTGGGCTGCATTTCGTCAAAGGAAGAGAGGAGAAATGTGCCATATCTACTAAGGTTTGGCACAGGTCTGCTCGCTCAGTGCCTGCACTGTGGTCAGAACAGGGGGTACCTTTCTGCACAAAAGCTATACATTGAGGCTTATTCCTCTTCGTATGGTCTATTGCAGCATATATGCAAAGAGGAAGTAAACAGGAGAAATGAAGATATTTGTCCTTGTTACACCAGCCCCGAGTAGGTGCACCATTCCGGCACAAACCCCTGTTTACTGACTTTAGTAAATATGGGTTTGTGTCAATATGGTTAGATGCATGGAGCATCCATGCTCCACCACGTAATCCTCCCCAACGCAATGTAAAGCAAAACAGTGGTATGTGCTGCCTTGCATTGCTTTTGGAATAAAATCCCATTCAAAGCTACACAAGTCCTGATTTGTCCATATGACCCATCACCAGTTTCAAGTCCCTCCCTAATATAAGTGGCTTTTAAGCAAATTATATAATATTTCATGGTGTTGATCCACTCATGATTCAGAACATGTACCATTGCTGCCAGCACCTCCCTGCCTCTAAACTATCCATTCAGGATTATTGGTCATTCTTATTTATCCAACTTGGAGTCCTATAAAGCGTGCAGCATAGGAGGCACAACGTATGCCACCTATTGCGTTCTTGGTCTTCACCAAGACAAAGTGAATGTACTTGTATCACAACCTCTAAACCATGTGGGTCTCATTTAGAAAGCAAATGTCAGCTTTCGGATGCCTCAAAATTTGGGGAACGTCACTCTCTTTGATAGACAATGTAGGCTGCTGATATTAAAGAAGATAAACTAGACCATCCTATCCATGAGTTGTCAAAGGGTTATCTTTACTACCCCCCAGTACTTTCCCACCACCACTCAGACAAAGTCTCTCAGGGAAGCAATAAGTGCAAGGTAAGTACCAGCTACAGTGTGGTCAAACTGATCAAGGCTTCGATTTGCTCCCAATCAAGCTACATTCCCACACAACAGTTAATAATAACAATATAGCTCTTTGTCTAGAAAAAAACTTGTTATAATGAACTTGTCAACCCTTACAGGACTGACTAATGACCAATAGAATATGTACCCTAGCCACATGCTGCCCTCCCTCCACCAACGTTCCCTCTTACAAATATTTTGGTAAACAGTAACATAGAGTGAATGTTGGAAGTAACCTGTCCAATCCCTCATTTACTATCTTCTGCTGAAAAGCAAGTAGCTCTGTTATCTGCCTCTGTTGCAGGGAGCCTAACTTTCTGTAGATGCTTGATCACTTGATCCTTCTCTTTCCCGGCTACAGTTTCTGTATTTGGTTTTGCATTCCTCCCTCCTGACCATTTACACCACCTGCCACTGGGAAACAGTCGGTGATCCTTCATGGTCACTCCATACTTGGTTTGTTTTTCATCTAAGTGCAACATTCTCCTTGTTTCAGACAAAAAGTTGTCTTTCCCATTGGAAGATAAGCTAGAAGAGGTTATTCTATTGGTAGGCATGTAATTAGCCCGCATGAATTAGCTGACAGGTCTAATTACATGCCTAGTAGTCCCTCTTTCACTCTGTGACCATAATTGTTAGCTTCTGTTGGAAATAATGCACCTTTTTTGGGAGGCAGGTTCATGTGTGGGTCTGAGTGCCCTATTCTTTGTGTTCTAGCCAACTTCACTGGGTCTCAATCTCCCAGTTCCAGAGTGGACCTCTGAAACTAACTTTCGATGTACTTATCCGCAAATCTTTTCAGGGCTC
The DNA here is from genome assembly GCF_031143425.1 of Pleurodeles waltl. Taxonomy (NCBI): domain Eukaryota; kingdom Metazoa; phylum Chordata; class Amphibia; order Caudata; family Salamandridae; genus Pleurodeles; species Pleurodeles waltl. Next base: position 180,904,323 of record NC_090438.1, read on the forward strand.
TCCTAACTCTCCCATTGTTTACCTTGAATAGTTTTATGAGTTATACGATTTCTACTGGAAAATAAAATTTTGCTCTTTGATGATGACTACCCTTAGTCTCACAAATTCATGGTTCAACTGTAGTGCATCCTAGTTTGTTTTAATAGGGTACAGGAGTTAGCTTAGCCTTTGCTTTGCAGACTCATGCCCCCATCACCTAGTGGCTTTTACCCTACTTAGCTTGCTCTGTTTTAGCACATTTATTTAATTAAATCTTTTAATTAAAGATTGTTTTTAGCTAGGCCCATGTTTTAGTTTGTGTTATCAGTGGCACAACGCTAAAGTGTCAATATCAAGCGACAAAGATAAACAAACTGTAGGTGTTCACATTAGGTAAATTCCCTCTTCACGCTTTCGAGGGAATTGTTTACATAAATTACCGTCCCAAGCATGTCTTGTTATCTATTGCTTGGGAACAGACCTACGTAAGGGGTCCAAGCAGATCTGTATAAATATTCCTCACTTAAAACAGATAGAGGGATTCCGACCAGATGCCATCACTGCTATCGATGCTGCATGTCACCTTGACACTGACCCAGTCTTCGTGTCCCTACGGAGTCTGAGCTAGAGACCTCATTCCAAGGTAACGAGGGTTGTGGTGCTCTTCTCATGGACATGGAATTGGCAGATTAGGTTTAACAGACCTAGCTCTCTTTTAGGTTAGAGGTTAGGCTCATTATGCTAGGGTATTAGGACATATCTCATACTTTATGTCATTACATGTTATTGCAAGATGGTGGGGGTCTTTGTATTAATGACTGTTGTCTATGCCATTCTGTTTCTTCCACTGTTCATTATCCTAACCATTGCAGCCCAAGCAACTTATCGCAGATTGCAGTTTTGCTAAATAAAACCTATTGAAACTTTCCTGCATCTTCTTCATTGCCTGTGTTTTATTGAGACATGGTGTTCATGTGAGAAAGGGGTAATCTCCGTTTAACCACAACACTCCCTGAGATGTCACACTCTTGAGTCCTTGCGAAAAGGCTGCCACAAATCACCTTTTACTGTTTGGGTTTCTGGTGAGGTGCTACTTGTGAGCCGGAAGAGTTGGGACGACTGTTGCAATTTGTTGTAGTATTGGCATAGTCACCTACAAACTTAAGTAATGTCATCCTTAAACCAGAAGTCTTGCCTAGAGCAAGAGTCAAACTACGACACAACGACCTGTTGTCTGACGACTTTTCTTTGGAGAAAACAGGTTCTTCTATGTCACTTACCTTTTTCTTGACCTCCTGCATGTCCTTTTTGAGGCTCACCCTCAGTGAGCAGAATTAGGGGGTTATTCCAACTTTGGAGGAGGTGGTAATCCGTCCCAAATGTGACGGATTTACCACCAGCCGTATTACGAGTTCCATAGGATATAATGGACTCGTAATACGGCTGGTGGTATATCCGTCACTTTACCGTCACTTTTGGGACGGATTACCACTTCCTCCAAAGTTGGAATAACCCCCTTAGTCCTTTAGGCCTTTATTGAGGGCTTAGCTACCCTTTTTACAACACTTGGTGGTATGTTTTTGCCTACATCACCTTTTTCCTTAATCCTTTTCTTAGGAATGTCCCTTGGATTAGCTCAGGCAAGTCAGCAGCTCCTTCACCAAAGGTTTCTCTTTGCCTTTTGGACCTGCCATGTCTTTCAGATGGTTACCCTCACTGGCCAGGTATACTGTTGACTGGGGACTCTGTTTTGTGCCCCGTCAGCCCTGGCACTCCAACTCAGATTCTCCATGTCTTTTCTTTTTTTTCTAATTTGCATTGCAAGTGGGCCCAATCCATATTCCTTGGGGAAGAACATAGTAGCCCTTCCAGCAGCAAAAAGTGCAATCCAGTATTTTTTCTGCTCTGGTGTGGATCCACCAGCAGGTGCAGCTCACACAGTTAATGCAGTCTCTTCTGATTCTTGATGTGCAAAGGAAAGTGAGGCATCCCCAGCCCATAGGTTTGGGGGGTGCTTAATGTCACTGACAAGCCAGGCATCCCATGAAAGGGCCAATGGATATCACCATTATTTTTTCTGAGCAGTGACTCCCTGAAATACATAGACATGCCATCTAACATGATGGCCTCCATTTGGAGAAATATTCGCTGCCTGGGGCTTTGCCCCTAAGAATATGTTACTATTTCCAGTTGAACACATGTTCTGGTTGCCCCTTGTAGACTGTTCGGGGTATCTCATCTTGCAAATCGCCTCCCTGAGCCTGCTTTACTGTGAGGGCACCTGTGTCCTACCACCTCTGGTTGGATTCCAGTCTTCAGGACCCACTGCCTCCACCTCCTTTACAGCTATAGTAGTTGACTAATGCTTCAGCATGATGGGTCCTCCGTGGCTGCCATTCCACCGCCTGCAGCTTTGTTTCTCTCAGGTGAAGTCCACCTGCTCAGCACCGGGATACCACCTGGGTGTTGGTGCGCTCCATAAATGCGCATAATATAACAATACAAATTTACCTATATTTGTTTTTTTCAATTTAGATTTTCCCCTAAAATAATTTTATTTCTGTGTAGTTGTTTTGGTAAAAATATTATACACGTCTGCAATAATAAGCACCAGGATACCACCTGGGTGTGTGTGCACTCTACAAATGCACATGATATAACAATACACATTTACTTATATATGTTTTTTCAATTGAGATTTTTTTCCCTAAAATATTTTTATTTCTGTGTTGTTGTTTTGGTAAAAATACTATTCACATCTGCAATAATCATCAATGATAAACACAACTTTTTTGTAGGTCAATGTTTTCGGATCCTTGCATAAACCCTTGCACTTGTGCAGGGGGTCGAAATTACGAGTGTGGTGGTATTTACCTTCTCTGGTAATTAAAGGGAGCGTTAAATATCTCACCCTTCATTAAATATTGCCAGGGAAAACCTGAAATTTAACAGGGGAAAAGTGTAAGGTATTTACCATATCATTCCGATTTTGGTGGGGTAAGCACAAAATCTGCGTGTTAGACCCCAGAATCTCCTAATAGGTACTGTTTCTCATACCCGGTACATAAGGTACCCGAGGGTATCTGGTGTGATAAAGAGCGCCTGCATGCCGACAAACGCGGAATCAGGGCCTTTGTGTTTCTACAGTGCTTTGCATTCTTGAGTTTTGCATTGACTATTATTGCTATGATGTGACCATCCTCCATTTCTCTTATTGATAACCACCTTCTTCTTTCTCTCCACAGCTTGTTGCATCGATCGTTTTTATAAGTTTTGGCGTTATTGCAGCATTTTGTTGTGCCATTGTTGATGGAGTTTTTGCTTCAAAACATCTCGTAAGTAACCTAAAACTTCACTAATATAAAGGTCACACAAATACAAATGCAGATAACGTTCTAAGATCAAAGTTGCATGATTCTATATTTTAATTGTGACGAAGATCCAAGAAATGGAGTCATGTTCTAAAATATGCCATGTTGACTAAGAGGTGGTAAGTGGTGCATCGTTGTACTTTAAAGCCATGGGGAAGAGTGGTGGGAGATCGAACTCCTGGGCATTTTGTAATCTCACAAGGGGGATGAATTATCAAATAAAGCGTCAGGAATGTTTTTGTGTAGCTGTACAGTCTTAACTGTTTGGAAATTCGAACTTTAACAAACTAACGCAGCCTTGAGTCACCCACAATAATGTATGTATGAATACAACATAGCACTTCATACCATACAGTATCAAAGGACAGTATAAGCCAGCAATGTATATTTTCTAAGGTAAGCGTTGCCGTGACGAAAGATATTTTAATAATTGCAGTTCACTCCTAAACTTAGCCATTGGCTCTATTCTGTTGAAGAAAAAACATTTTACTTAGCCTTTCCCAGAAGTCTGGCCTGTATTTTAATTACTGTCCATGTGCCATCGCCATATGTCTTTCAAGAAAGGCCCAAGCAAAGAAAGCTCGCTCTTCACAGGACCATCAGAAGAAATGAGTCAACCTACTTGAACCTCAGGCAATACCTCCAACACAATCGATAAACAATGCAGTAGAGTAAGGTACGGCTGCACTTGGAAGCTCAAACCAAGCGTTTCTTTTAAACAAACCTAAAATAAAGGGCATGGGGCCTGATTTAGTCCTTGGTGGAGGGAATATCCATCACAAACATGACGGATATTGCGTCTGCCATAGTACGATCCCATTCTATCCTATGGGGATCGTAATACGACATACGGGATATCCGTCATGTTTGTGATGGATATTCCCTCCGCAAACACCTAAATCAGTCCCTAAGCAAAGTAACCACACAGTCAACAACCTTGAATACGTGTCTTAAATGTCCTAAATCTGATTGTCCTGGAGGTGTGTCCATAAGACTAGAGTTTTTGCTTAAACTATCCACCCTACTGGAGTGCATTCCCAGCTCTACGCAATGCAACTTATTAGGTGGAGCATATGATATGAACTCATTGTCGACGATTAGAAGTAATTATTGTGAAACAGTCGTTGTTTAAGCTCGATCAGTCAGGCTAAAAAACTGGCCCTGCTAATATTACAAGATGGGACTGTGCCTGGGTCTCCAGGAAATAACTGGTGAGATTTCACTGTTTCTGTGTCGCCCCTCAAATGACCACATTGATAGAGAGTACAGGCTCATGAAAACCACCCACCCTTGGAGGGCCATTTAAAAGCGCGCCAGGTCACTTGCGTGATTTAGATGCTGAAAAATATCGCTGTCCGGTTTAAAACTTGAAAAGGAAATCCTGATTGGAACTCTAACACCAAATTTACCTTTGGGACAGGAGTTTGCAGTAGGAGAGTGTGTTCTACCCTTCCCAACTAAAACCGTGTCCTACTGGGCAGCCATCAATCTTTTCACTTTACAAAAGGGTAAAAATAGGTCATACATTGATAAATTCTATATGAAACAATCTAGACATCAAAGTGTCTCCCCCTTCTTAGATCTAGACCTTGCAGAGAAGTATGAGTGAGCCACGCCCCACATAAACAGTAACTTACCCTGAGGGGTCCTATCTCTGCAATGAACCTGCAGGTGCAGGAGAGATTTGTGTGAATGCAGCTAGTGCACTCTTTCTAGTCTGGAGGATAGAGCAGACTCCTGCTAACATCATGCACGAGCTGCGGTGTACAGACTGTTGTGTACTTCACCAGATTAGTGACTTTCTGCTGTCATTCCAGGTGCTGGAGTGTTGCCTGAAGTAAGACTAGGGCACCAGTAGACTAATTTGAACAGTTTATTTCATATGCCTTGATAGCTCTTCTGTCTGCCCTACCCCCAGGTTGTCCGTTGCTTACGAGAGCTCCTCCAGCCTTTGTTGGCCATTGACCATGTTGGAACAGTAAAGTAAAATAGCCAACATGGCCATGGTAAGTCCTGACACATGCACATCTGCTCGGCTGCTTTTGCACACATGTCCCCCATATGTGTATCTGGCTACCATTTTGGAATTATTTTTCATAGAAGAAAAAATATTCCAAGATGTTCCCTCTAAGTTCACATGCATGCATCGCTAAGCACGCACAGGCACAGGTTGCGATGCATGCACGGGTCAAACCAGGTTCCTGTATCCAACGGCGCTCCATTGCTGTAACCTCAGATCGTGCCTAGGTCCTGATTTACTGCAACCAGTTGACCGTGGTTAGTACTTAACACTTTTTGGTGTTATTTATATTTAAAAGGTTAACAATACATATCTCTGGTTCCCCATATTGGATATTTGTAGGTTTGGTGTAATTTAATTTTTTTAAATGTACCCTATTTTTCTAAATTAGTTTGGGATTTTTCTTTTGTTGTATTTTGACTTTATTACTGTTTTGGTACAGCATGAATACTTTACATATTGCCTCTAAGTTAAGCGTTTCAGTGCTCTGCCATTGTTACTAGGGGGTTGCACTGAAGTTAATTTAGTGACTTTCGTGGTTCACCCTGACAAGGGTTGTGTTTGTGACTAAAGGTGGGTAGCCACCCCCTTAGCAAACAACCCGATTTCATATAGTTGCATAATGTTTGAGAGTAGTTGTTTGCCTCTATTTAAGGTTCAGCTGAAAACCCCTACTTACCGAGAGAGGTTGGCTGCCTTTAGTCACAAACATGTCTACTTTTGGCATGTTACATCCCCAACATTAAAGCATAGCTGACCCTAATAACTTGGTTTTAAACTAGGAGTAAGCCCTGCAAAGAGAAACTATGGGGGTCATTCTAACCCTGGCGGTAAAAACCGCCAGGGCGAATGACCGCGGTAGCACCGCCAACAGGCTGGCGGTGCACCGCTGGGCATTCTGACCGCGGCGGTTCAGCCGCGGCCAGAAACGGAAAGTCGGCCGCCATGGGGATTCTGACACCCCCTACCGCCATCCTGTTCCTGGCGGGTCTCCCGCCAGGAACAGGATGGCGGTAGGAGGTGCCGCGGGGCCCCCGTAAGAGGGCCCCAAAAGGAATTTCAGTGTCTGCCTAGCAGACACTGAAATTCGCGAAGGGTGCTACTGCACCCGTCGCACTCCAGCAACTCCGCCGGCTCCATTCGGAGCCGGCTTCATCGTTGCTGGGTCTTTCCCGCTGTGCTGGCGGGCGGCCTTTTGGCGGTCGCCCGCCAGCACAGCGGGAAAGCCAGAATGGCCGCCGCGGTCTTGTGACCGCGGTGCGGTCATTTGGCGGTAACCGCATGGCGGGCGGCGACCGCCGCCCGCCGCGGTTAGAATCACCGCCTATGTCTTCAAGAGAGGCAACAGGTCAGAACTTGTCCCTTTCAACATATTGAACTAGTAAATGAGTGTCTGCAATCTAGTAGTAGCAGAAAGAGGAGGAACAAATCTTGTTTTTCATCATCACTTAACTACGATAACTAAATGAGATGGAAAATGGCCCATATTCCATAACTCACATACCAGACGCAAAGCTCATGACTTCACCAATGAAGTTATAGATATAATTACAAATTACCTTGATTGTGAGATTAAATACCACCACTATCAATGAAACAGTTATGAATACAGCTTTATGTGTTGGGTTGGGTACATGTTGTTATTTAAAGAGGTTGTGCTACTTTTTGTTTTCATTTATTGATCTACATTTTGTGACATCATAAGCATTGTATTTGGTGGGTGAGTTATGGTTTGCAGAACAGTTGTGCAAGTTATGGAGTGCAGAGCTATCCATAACAGGTGAAGTACAGTAGTGTTGCTAATTTAGTTCAGAAACATCAACAGAGGTTGATCATCAACACAACATAAACATATGCTGTATTTTAACTGTGTTTTAGGTGGATTTTCTGTTGTTTTATGTTTCTCTACATCAAGTGTCCATCCCACATAAGTGGTTTGGTATGCTGATCTGCCATGGTCAGAAAATCACTGCTGCGCCGGGGGCTAGCCACAGGATCTGGCCTGTGGCCAGGTCCTCCGTGCCACCTGCCATGCTTTCCATTCCCCACTGTGTAAACCCCCAGGGACATGCAACACCAGCTGCAAACTACATTCAACCATTCCCAGCAGGGCATAGCTACAGAGCCTTGTCTTTGGCCAGGCCATATAGCAGTCAATCCCTGCTGCTTGGGGGCTTCAGCCTAGTGCAGCTGGGGTTGGCCACTGATCTTACCTACTGCCATAAACTGCACCCAACAATCAGTGATTTGGTGTGCATGGCCATCAACTATTAGCAGCCAAACCATCCTTTTATATGGTCATATGCCCCCTTATCTTTATTTATTTTTCCAAGTTTTGGGCAGTGCCTACCAATTTGGGGAATGGCAGCCGTGAGAGGAATCATTAGGCCAATTAGAGCACGCTGCATTGTGAATGCTCAATGGATGACTGGAATAAAAGCTTCTTCATTCAGTGGTTTACATTGATTTTGCAATGAATTTGAGTATTTTCCACAGATTTGTCTGTAGAGGAAGGGTGAATAAACCATAAACATATTTTACCCTGTCTGAACCCTTGTAGAGTTGGGTTAAGGACCGAGGGCCTCAAGGCGAGAATCCTGACGCGTGTCTCCGAGCTCCATTAGAAGGGAAAAAGGATGAGCCTGCTGGGGATACCTGATATAAGCAAAGCAGTGCAGGTGCATGGAAAACTATAAAATCCTGAATAAAGTCACTGTTGCTGCCCCTTACCTTCGTGTCGTGTCTTCATTATACGAGGCTGACACCTCCTGGACAGATTTACACCAAACCAAGCAAAGGCACTCCTCTGAGTAAAGTTCTAGTTTCATGTCATGTTTGGTGTAATTCCGTTCAGCATTTTTCTTGTTGCATAGGACGGTTCTGCATTAGACTTAACATACCAAGAACATTTTTTGGAACGTTTTATGCAGGTTTCTCAAATGGAGCAAAAGCTATAAGCAAAATTCACCCTTTCAAAGTAAATTTAGACTCCAATCATAACTACAGAATCACTATCACCAGCTCTATAATACATCTATATGCATCTATTTATATGTGTATATGTATAAGTGTATGTTTGGTACCTTAATAACCTCCTGAAGGTCTGTTTTAAAATAAACCTATCATAAGATAGCAAGAGAAGGGGGAAATGATTGTACAGCCTGCAATTGAGCTGCATGGCTTTTTCCTGCAGGAGGCAAGCAAAGTTTCAGTTTTGCATTAGCAGGTTTGTTACCTACCCTTTCTTTCCTTGGAAATTCACTTTTTCGAACAAAGTGGCTAATAAATGGAGTATTCTGCTCCCATGTATTCCGGTTTGTTGGCCTGTCTCAATGTGATGGACAGTTCTGGTGGTAAATACTGTGTTACCATTTACACTGTCACAATGTGAGTATTGTTAGTCCTATGAGGTTAGTACTGGCAGACCTGGTATGTCTAAAGCTGAGGTCAATGGGAGAAGAACATGGTCTGAAGTTGCTCTCAGAAGCAAGAATTTACACTGGAGGAAGCATGAAAGACATAGAAGGTATTCTATGTAGAGACCTTAACATGCTTGGATAGACTAAGCCCATTTCAGTATTTTAGGTGCTGTGGGCAGGTGTGGAGAGTGGCGAGATCATATAAAGCTTCCTGTGCCCCTGAATGATTGAGTTTAGTTAAATAGCTTTGATGGGTCCTCATCAACAGTCCTTAAGGTAAACCCACCTTAAGGACTGTTGATGAAGACCCGTCAAAGCCTTTTTTATAAGTGCCCCAGAAGAAGGAGCGTTGGAGAACTCAAAGCTCCGAAGACCCATGGCACAGTCACCGCTGTCCCCAATCAGATCAGTCCCAGATAGGCTCGGAACACACAGGGCCATATACAGGTTTGCGTCAAAAAAATTAGCGCCAGCTAACGCCATTCTGAAGCGCCATGCGGGCGCCGTATTTAATCAATGACGTTAGCCGGCGTTAGCCGCCGGCGCTGCCTGGTGTGCGTGAAAAAAAACAACGTACACCAGGCAGCGCCGGCGTAGGGGGATATGGAGCTTGGGCGCCAAAAAATGGGGCAAGTCAGGCTGAGGCAAATTTTTCGCCTCAACCCGATTTGCGCCATTTTTTTCGACTCCCAACCCCCATAGAAATGACTCCTGTCTTAGCAAAGACAGGAGTCATGCCCCCTTGCCCAATGGCCATGCCCAGGGGACTTATGTCCCCTGGGCATGGTCATTGGGCATAGTGGCATGTAGGGGGGCACAAATCAGGCCCCCCTATGCCACAAAAAAAATAAAAAATAATACTTACCGGAACTTACCTTAATGTCCCTGGGATGGGTCCCTCCAGCCTTGGGTGTCCTCCTGGGGTGGGCAAGGGTGACAGGGGGTGTCCCTGGGGGCATGGGAGGGCACCTCTGGGCTCCTTCCGAGCCCACAGGTCCCTTAACGCCTGCCTTGTCCAAGCGCTAAAAAACGGCGCAAAATCGGCCGTACGTCATTTTTTTTGACCCACCCACTCCCGGGCGTGAATTTTGCCCGGGAGTGTAAATACGGCGCACATGCCTCGGAGTCACTTTTTTAGACGGGAACGCCTACCTTGCATCTCATTAACGCAAAGTAGGTGTCCACGCTAAAAAATGACGCAAACTCCATGGACTTTGGCGCTAGACGCGTCTAACGCCAAAGTATAAATATGGAGTTAGTTTTGCGACGGAATTGCGTAAAAAAAAAAACGACGCAATTCCGGCGCAAACAGAGTATAAATATGCCCCACAGTGTTTCCTATCCCGTCCCAGAGAGTGCATAATGAGGTAATGAAGCACTAGGTAGATTGAGAAGATGTGTGAACCAGAAAGGTCAGTCTGAGGCTGTTTTAGGTCAGGGACAGCAGCAGGCAGTAAGAATGAACTGAACGCTATGTTCTAGTCCCGCTCACAGTTTGCCCAGAGAAGAGCATTATGGCAGAGTCCATCTTGTGGTGGCCTTAGGAGCATGGGAGGCTGCTGTTATGTTACTACTGACAGCAGCGGGAAGTAAGAGAGAGTAGTGTGTTGTGTCTTAAGCCCTACTCCGTTCCACCCCAATTTGGTTAGTGTTTGCTGCATGCATACCCAAAGAGCCTTTGGGGGGATCGGTAAGTGCCAAGTGGTAGAGGATGCTGTTGACCCAGTGCCAAAAAAAGGAGAGTGGAATTTTAGACATGCCCTGTGTGACAGCACACCAGACACACATATAAGTGATGCAGATCTTGATCCTTGTGGTTGCAATTTGCCAGCAAGACAACTTGCTGTGTTGCGTCAAATGGAGATAGCAGGAATGCACCATATTTAGTAAGATATGGGCCATTCCTCCTCTCTCTCGCTGCGCTAGTGCACTGAGTTCTGCCTAGCGATAATGCAGGCACCCTTACGCCATCATCAGGATTGTTTTTTGTGCAGGAAGGAATATCTTCCTGCACAAAAAACAATCCTCAGATGCTTTTTCCTCTTTCTCTGTTTGCTGCAAAATGCTGCACACGTAGAAAGAGGAAATAACAAGGAGAAATAAACATATTTCTCCTCATTTGTGCCTCTCGTTTAGGATGGCGCAGCATTTTGACGCATTCCCAGGTTTATGATTCTTAGTGAGTCTGGGGATGGGCCAAAATCCATGGGTGGTTGCAGGGAAATGCCCAGACTCCTCCCTTGGAACGCCTTTCCATCGCAGAGTAACACAGGGCAGCGACTTGACCTTCCTTGCATTACTCTAGTTTTACTAAGTCACGCAGAGCCACGCAAGGTAGTTTTGCGTGGCATAGTAAATCTTACTTAAGGGCTTGCGTCGCTTTGCGTGACGCAAAGGCAATGCAAGACCGTAGTAAATCTGGGCTTGGGTGTAGGTGGGAGATTTGATTTTCTGGCAAGGAGGGGGGGAAACAGTTGTCTAGGTCAAGCCAGAAAATTAGATTTCCTATTTCTCCTGTTTTGGCGTCTGGATGGGGCTCACGGACAATAAACATTTCATTAGACAGAGACAGTTATTGTTTGAGTTAATGGTGACTAAAGGGCCTTTATCCTTCGTTTTTGGGTGATAGATTGCCATAGAATGAGTGGAGGATTTTGAAATATGGTGCTTGATCTCTACGTCATGAAGAAGTTTGGCATTAAACATATTCAATGTATTGCACATTCAACGTGCTGCCTACTGTAGAACATCACTAAAGTGGTGTATAGTTCAGACCACCGTATGGTTTCTATTCCTGAACCTAGGCAAAAAAAGCTGGAGCTGACCTTTGCTAGTGAATGTGTCTGAACTCCAGGACCTGCGACTGAACAGCAGGAGTCAAGCAAACTAAAAGTGACACATAACATGTCGTAAATATCACTCTGTGCAAAGATTAATTGTAATCAAATGCCGAATTCATTCAATTTTTTCTGCAGGATCTAAGACCACTTTATGAAGGAAAATGTGATTATTTCCCCAAAGGCGCTGCCTATACAGAACAAACTACTGAGGTGAGTGTTATCAACTCTCTTTTATAAATTAAGTAGGTGCAGTGATCCCTGTTGACCTGTATTTATGTATTCATTGTGATGGCTGGAAGAGAATAAGTGATGTCAGAACTCGTGTTAGCAAATGGGATATCCCAGAGTGAAAAAGGCGTGGATCATCAATTTGTGGTTGACATTCCTGTTCAAACCGGTTTTAGGGAACATACTAGTATAGTCCTATCTATGAGACATTTTTCAAGACATTCTTAATAAGGTTCGTTTTTTATTGGTTTACTGAAAAGATTGTAAACAAAACTGGAAAATTAGTCTGTTGGACGCTGGAGACAATGCTGAAATAGAAACAGACCAAGTAGTGGATTGTTTTATTCATGACTGTGAGGAGGAGATTTCCCATCTTTAGCGTCAAGGTGAGGTGCCAGGCAAATGAATGTAGAAGGAGGAATTTTTCCAAAGGCAACGTTCCCCTCAGATCACATTACTGATTTATGCAAATGGAGTCCAACCAGTTCTCCTTACTGGTTTCAACAATGGCAAACCACATTCAGTCGATAGATAACTGAGTTCCGCTCATTGTTCCATGTGCAATCATCTCCCTGCTTGGTCAGGCAAATCAGTTTCTTTCACTGGTTTAACTGATGTTTCTGTTTTCAGCATCTCAAATGTCCGCTTCAGAAGGTCTTTCCCCAGCCACCTTTCTCTTCCTCAAGAAGATACTTTAGTTAATTCATTGCCCTGTTTCATGTCCCCTCCCTTTCTGTTATTCAATACCTTCCTTCCCCATGCCCGCCCCTCTCTGGTGATAGGTTCCTTTGACATTTTTCTTTTATTATCATCTCCTCGGAGACCTTCCTTTAATCCTGTGTCGTGGTGTTGCTGAACTGCTTGAGGAAATGGGACTTTCACCAAGAATAAGAGGGGCTTTGACAAGGTTGACACAGCTCTGTTAGGACTACAGTAAGTGGGATTTGATGGTGTTATTCTTCCATCTGGCTCTAACTTGGATGCATAAGACTGCAGGAGAATTAAACCGGTATCTGGCCGTGTTTGGACTGAAGTGTCAGATCAGCAATCAGGCGTCTTGTGCAGAAGGACCGAGAGAGGATGGAATCGTATGTGCCCACAGCAGCATTTGAACTGATAGGGGAGCGTGTATGAAACCTGGTTAGAGTTTACTTTGGGGCTCTTGGGGCCACATACTCTCCCACTAATTTTTCCTAAACTAAGGAAATAGGTTACCTTTCGACTCCTCATGCAGGTTAGAAAGTCACTGGAGTGAACAATGTCCTTGCAATGTTGTGCAGGCAGGAACTACCTCAACCCTCTGGAATTAGTACCCTTAAGTGTAGCCAACCATACTAAGGAAGCATGATCAGTGTCCGATGTAAAGGACCCGACTAATAGTAACAGAGAGATTTTATACCTCATGGGCTGGCTCTCTGAGAATAGTTTGGCAATATAGCAGAAATCCAAAAAAGTATCTTTGAGCATGGTATATTTTTGAATGACTTGAAAATTTGGTGGCCTGGGGATGAAGAATTCAATTTCCTTCTCTCCCTTCCTTCTTACTGATTGTCCCTCTCCTCTGGGTTACTTGTATGATTGGGTCCCGTATAAATCCACCAACAATGGGCTAAGAACAGGGGGGCAGCCAGCTGGGAAAATATGCTAACCATCAGAAAGCACAAAACTCAGAGCTAGAGCGCTTGGTGCTTGGTCTTTAATCCCCTTAACGTTCCTGTCAACCTCTTACGTCAAAATGCGGTTGAAAGCAGGCTTTTATCACTTTACCACTGCTAACCAGTGCTAAAGTGCATATGCTCTCTCCCTTTAAACATGGTAACCTTGGATCATACCTGATTGGACTATTTAATTTACCTATAAGTCCCTAGTAATGTGCACTATATGTGCCCAGGGCCTGTAGATTAAATGCTACTAGTGGGCCTGCAGCACTGGTTGTGCCACCCACTTAAGTAGCCACTTTACCTTGTCTCAGGCCTGCCATTGCAAGGCCTGTGTGTGCAGTTTCACTGTCACCTCAACCTGGCATTTAAAAGTACTTGCCAAGCCTAAACCTCCCCTTTCTCCACATATAAGTCACCTCCAATGTGTGCCCTAGGTAACCCCTAGAGCAGGGTGCTGTGTGGGTGAAAGGCAGGACATGTACCTGTGTAGTTTACATGTCCTGGTAGTGTAAATCTCCTAAATTCGTTTTTGCACTTCTGTGAGGCCTGCTCCCTTCATAGGCTAACATTGGGGCTGTCCTCATACAGTAATGAAGTGGTAGCTGCTGATCTGAAAGGAGTAGGAAGGTCATATTTATTATGGCCAGAATGGTAATCCCAAATCCTGCTGACTGGTGAAGTTGGATTTAATATTACTATTCTAGAAATACCACTTTTAGAAAGTGAGCATTTCTTTGCACTTAAATCTTTCTGTGCCTTACAATCCACGTCTGGCTGGGCTTAGTTGACAGCTCCTTGTGCATTCACTCAGACACACCCCAAACACAGGGTACTCAGCCTCACTTGCATGCATCTGCATTTTGAATGGGTCTTCCTGGGCTGGGAGGGTGGAGGGCCTGCTCTTACACAAAGGACTGCCACACCCCCTACTGAGACCCTGGCAGACAGGATTGAACTGAAAGGGGACCTGGTGCACTTCTTAGCCACTCTTTGAAGTCTCCCCCACTTCAAAGGCACATTTGGGTATAAAACAGGGCCTCTGCCCTACCTCATCAGACACTTGCTGGAGAAGAAACCTGAACCAGAAACTACATCCTACCAAGAATAACTGCCTGGCTGCTCAAAGGACTCACCTGTCTGCTTTCTACAAAGGACTGCTGCCTTGCTGTTGGCCTGCTGCCTTACTGAACTCTTGTCTGGCTGTAAAAGTGCTCTCCAAGGGCTTGGATAGAGCCTGCCTCCTGTTCCCTGAAGTCTCAGGACCAAAAAAACGTATCTTTTCCATTTGGACTGTTCGTGCGCCGAAAATTTCGACGCACAGCTTGCTCCGCGGCGAGAAAATCAACGCACGCCGACGCTGCTCGACGCGACGGCTACGGGACGACCGGAACTTCGACGCACGGCCTCGCATGGACAACGCCGCCCGACTTCCAGAGGGGAAATCGTCGCGACGCCTGCCGTGAGAAAGAAAATTCCACGCACAGCCTCCCGGAACGACGCGCAGCCGGAAAACAAGCAGAAGAATCCACGCACAGACCCCGAGACATCTGTTAATCCCGCGAACCACAGAAAGAGACTGTCCACTTGCCGGAAAACAACGCACGACTTCCCCGCTTGAAAAATAATGACGCAAGTCCGTGTGTGCAGGGGAGAACTCGACGCACACACCATTTTTCCACGTATCTCTTCTTCTGCGGCCCTTTCCACTTTAAACCAGGTACTTTGTGCTTGAAAGAGACTTTGTTTGCTTTTTAAAGATATAAGACACTTTATATCATTTTCAGTGATATCTCTACAATTTCACATTGCATCTTTATTCGTTTTGACCTGCAATTATCCAGATAAATATTATATATTTTTCTAAACACTGTGTGGTGTATTTTTGTGGTGATATATTGTGTTATGGTATGATTTATTGCACAAATACTTTACACATTGCCTTCTAAGTTAAGCCTGATTGCTCGTGCCAAGCTACCAGAAGGTGGGCACAGGATAATTTTGGATTGTGTGTGACTTACCCTGACTAGAGTGAGGGTTCTTGCTTGGACAGGGGGTAACCTGACTGCCAACCAAAAACCCCATTTCTAACAAGGTCAAACTGTGGAAGGCTGCTTTCAAGAAAATCTCAGAATGATTGGGTGTCAAAGAAAAACATGGAGAAATTTGTATGGTATGTTATATGTGTTTGTAAAACACATAATTCACCACAGAGGGTATCCTGGTGCTCAAGCAGGAGCTGTATGGCCACGAGCCAGGGCTGGAGTTAGGCGAAGAGCCAGGTTTTCAGTTTCTTAGGCAATTCAGGAACTGAGGAGGCTGCCTTGGTGTAGAGGCCCAGGTCGTTCCAGGCTTTAGGAGCAAGATAAGGAAAGACATCTGTGGGGTAGGTGTGTGCAAGTAAGAGACTGGATGAGATTAAATATCTGGTAGGTTTGTGGAAGTGTATGCGGTTTGCATGTGTGCTTGAGAAATTTGAAGAAGGCTTGTTTGTGGATTGAGAGCCAGGAGACCTCTTTGAGGCGCGGGCTGATGTGAGCGCAGTGGGTTGGAGGTTGAGGGTTAGCCTGGTCCATGAGTTATGTATCATCTGGAGTCTTCTTTTCAGTTGAGGGTTGATTCCAGCATAGAATGCATTGCTGTATTCCAACTTGCTGGGGATTCTGACTTGTGGGACTGATGTGGGGTGCCATTTGAAGACCTTCTTGAGCATCTTGGGCGTCGGGAAGCAGGAGACAGAGACTATTTTCAGTTAGCTGGTCATGGTGAGTTAACTGTAAGTGAATATTTCGAGGTTCTTTGTGTGGGTTACCAAAAGGGTGTGGGTCTGAGTTTGTCTGGCCACCATGTGGAGTCCCAAACCGAGGTGTCGTGCCGAAGATTACCACTGGCGCCTTGTCTGTGTTGAGCTTGAGTCAGTTGGTTTTCCTTCATCTGGCGACTTCGGATATGCATGTAGAGAGATTGATCTGGGTGTTTGGCATCTTTTCAGAGAGTTACAGTATAAGCTGGGTGTCTTCAGCATAGGATAAGGTGTTGATTCCATGGGCCCAGATGTATTGGCGAGTGAGGTCATGTAGATGTTAAACGGCGTGGGTCTGAGTGAGGATCCTTGTGGAATTTCACAGATGAGGTTTTATGGCATCTGCAGTGGGCCAGGCTCACCGACTGGGTGCGACCTGTCAGGAAGGAGCAGATGCAGCAAAGTGTGGGTTCATGGATGCAAGCTTTGTGCAGTCATTGCGAAGTGTGTGGACTGCAAGGTGGTTGCGGTTTCGTCAGTGGTGATGATGTGCAGGGTAGTCATCTGGGTATTGGTTGAGATGGGCAGGAGGGCTTCAAGGGTGGAAGGCCCAGTATGAGCTCAAAGTTATTGTGTGGTGATATTGTTGCTGAAGAATAGGGACAGCTGGGTGCAGGGGTCCTGAGTGGGGGTTAGGCTTGTGTAACTTACAGCTGGCGGGGTGAAGTCTTTCACTACCGTGCAGATTTCCTTGGTGCCGTTGGTGATGCTTTTGATAAGGCTGGTGAGCGAGGAGCTTTTGGTGGCTGTAAGTTGCTGATGGTTGCATCTAAGGGTGGAATTGTAGGTGCTGTTGTCAGTGTTGTTCTGACTCTGTCTTCATCTGCACTCAAGTTGCTTGCAGTAGCGTTTGGTAAGTTCTTCCAGGTACCAGCCTGCTCGTTGGTTGGATCTCATGACTTTTTTGGCTTTGAGAGGAGCCATAGTGTCAGTCCAGGCATTGAAGTTGGAGATGGATTCGGTGATGGTGTTATATGTCGAGACCAGTGGTGTAAGAGTTTGAGAATTAAGGATGCTTCTGAGATCGTTCTCCAGTCTGGTCATGAAGATTTGGTGATGGTGTTTGTTTCTGTGGTGGTCTGGGATTGGTATGCAGAAGTTGCCAAAGATGTGGTCAGAGCAGGTGATCAAAGTGGGCTTGTCCACTGTCATGTTGCTGAAACTGGTGAAGATGGGGTCATGTAGGTGTTAGACCTGTTAGCCTTAGGGGGTCTTCCCCCAAACGTTTTGCCTCCGCCTCCATTTTTGCTGATCACCTTTTTGTTGGCCTTTGACTGCGCTCTTTACCACTGCTAAGCAGTACTGCGGTACATGTGCTCACTCCTTAAAACATGGTAATATTTACTTATCCAGAACTGGCATATTTTATTTACTTTAAAGTCCCTAGCAAAGTGGTATAACATGTACCTAAAGCGTGTAAATTAAATGCTACTATTGGGACTGCAGCACTAATGTACCACCCACTTAAGTAGCCCTTTAAACATGTCTCAGGCCTGCCATCACGCCCTGTTTGTGCAGTTTTTAAACTGCCATTTTGACCTGGCAAAATAGATATTTTGCCAGGCC
This sequence comes from Pleurodeles waltl, assembly GCF_031143425.1. Classification (NCBI taxonomy): domain Eukaryota; kingdom Metazoa; phylum Chordata; class Amphibia; order Caudata; family Salamandridae; genus Pleurodeles; species Pleurodeles waltl. The sequence goes on from NC_090438.1 coordinate 180,922,207, forward strand.
CAAACCTTGCTTTTTAAAACGTATAAGTCACCCCCTAGATCAGGCTTAATCAGCCCAGATGACAAGGTGCAGTGTGCGTAAAAAAGTAGGACATATACTTTTACATTTTACATGTCCTGGTAGTTAAAAACTCTTAAATTAGTTTTTCATTAGTGCAAGGACTACCTCTCTCATAGGATAACATTGACATTACCTTATAACCTTTAATAAGCTGTAATGTTCAAATGAGAGCCGGTAACTTGTTCATGTTTGGTGACTTAGGAATTGTAATGAAAAATCCTCTCTCATGGTAAGGTTGAATATTAAATTACAATTTTTAAAAATGCCACTTTTATTAAGTTGGTACTTTTCTGCCTTAGTCATTTAGGCCCTTGTTTTGTCATTGGCGGTAAAAACCGCCCTACCGCCGCAGTGACAGCTGCCAAAATACTGTCACTGCGATTACCATCCGTCCACCATATTATGATCACTGCCAGATGTCCACCACAAGAAGTGCAGAAATCCGACAGTGATCATACTGGCAGACGGTGGTAAGCTGGCGCTACTACCACCAGCACCGCTATGCCTGTTGAACGCTGCCAGCCATATCATGACCTGTGATATGGCCTGGCGGTGTTCCTTCCCGTTCCCTGGCGGAAGACCACCTAGAACAAGGTAAGTCGGGCTTCCGACAGGGGAGGGGGTGGGGGTGTTGTGTGTGTGTTTCTGGTTGTGTGCATAAATGTGTGAGTGTGTGTGTGAATGCGCTATGTGTGTTGTGTTGTTTGCATGGTTGTATGCGTGTGAGTGATTGTGTAAGAATGTATGCGAGCATGTCTGGAAGTATGCATGTATGAATGCGTTTATGCCAGTGTGAGTGACTGGGTGTATGCATGGTGCGTGTCTGTGGGTGTGTGCGTGTATGGGAGGTGAGGGGGTGTGTGAGGATCAGAGAGAGTAGAGGAGCGGTGAGAGGATCAGACGGGGTGGGGGGCAGTGAGAGGATCGGAGGGGGTTGGGGTAAGTTTGGATGGAGGGGGCTGGGTGGTGTCAGGTGTGTGTTGGGGGGTGGGAGAGCCGCCTACCGGTGAAAGGGTAGGAATTCCCTGTCACCGTTAGGGCCTGCTGCCATGTTATATTTTTGCGGTATGTACCTCCATCCTTTTGGCGTTACTACCGCCACATTATCACTCACCGCCAGGATCATAATAACCCCCTTAGTGCCTGTAGAATTTCCCTGGGTCACATGACTGGGTTTAAGTGACAGCTGGGCTTTGGGTGTTCCTCCTAGAAAGCCCCACACAATAGAGAACTTAGGTATGCCTTGATAGGCCATCACTGGTAGGATGGGAAGGCAGAGCTTGGCACAGCCCTACTTAAACTTGAATAGGCTATGTCCTGCCTCTACACAAAGGGCTGCATACCCGCTGTAGTTAGTATGCAGCCAGGGCAGGGAATGAAGGATGCCTATAAACTTCAAAGGGAAACCTCTAGAGGCTTCTCCCACCTTCTAGAGGAAGGGTACCAAGTATAAATATTCGACCTCAGGCACCAACTCCTCTGTAATCCTCTGGATCTATGGATACTATGTCAGAAAAGACTGCTGTGCTGCTGAAAGAACTGCCACTCTGCTGGACTGCTGCTCTGAAAGACTTCTGGCCTGCTGTGCTGACTTACTGATTTCTGCCCTCCTGCCTACGTGAGAAGAACTGGAAGGGCATCCGTGGAACCCAGGACTCCTAAGTGACTTCAAGGGCTAGCTGGCTGGCCTCCTTACTAGAGCCACGAGGACAGAAGACTCCAACAACCTTGAACCTAGCACCTGGACTCTGAGTCTACCCTGCAAATGTGGTGCCACCCCAGTTTCGGACCTTAAGGTGCTCTGCCAGACTCTGCGAATCCAGCAGAACCTATGCATCTCCCTGCTGCATGGTGCAATTCCAAGCAGAACTGACGCATTGCCACTGCTGCATGGATCGGTTCCATCGCAAAGACCTGCATTGCAGCCCATTTCCCCATCGGAACCGCCGCTGTGTGACGCATCCTTGGTGCAGACCCTCATATCCCTTGTCGATGGCAGCTTCGAGGACTACACTGGACTCTGCATTGACCCAACTGCATGCCACATCCTGGATGCCAGACTTAGCATCCCAAGCCCTCATCCACTGGATCCTCAATGAAAATGCAGGATCTCGCACTGCAGCCTCACCTCATCTCAGAACCGACGTATCTCGTCATCTGCACTACGCATCTTCAATGGGGACCCTCACAACGCTCCACAAACCAGGATTGAAGGTACTCTTGTTCAGCAGAGTTAACTGGGCCCTTGTAGCTGGCCTGCTCTCCATCCTATTCGGCCTGAACTTGTGATTTTGTCCCTATCCAGCGCAACCAGATATCCACAGTTGGTACGCTCTGCTTTTTGGCACTGTTCTTGCTAAAATCTTTAAACCTGCATATCTCTGTTTCTACAGATTGTTTTTTTTTATTGTTTTAGTCTTGTTTTATTTATTAAAAATTACTCTATTTTTCTAAACTGGTATGGGATCCTTTATCTTGTATTTTCACTGTGTCACTGTTTGAAGTGCTGCACAAATACCTTACACATTGCCTCTGAGTTAAGCCTAACTGCTCTGTGCCAAGCTGCCCAAGGGTTGAGCAGAGGTTAATTTAGGGTTTGCTTGTGACTTCTCCCTGATTGTGATTCCTGGTTGAGTAGGGTTTCATCCCCTCAACCAACAACCCAATTTCTTCCAGTAGGTGTTTAGTAGCACGTGTATGGGAAATCCGGTGATGTCACTTCCTGTGCAGATGGATAATGGGAAATGAATCCTCATGCTTGTTTTTTTCTTTTAAAGAGAGTTTTGCTTGGAAACCAATGATGCCACTGTGCAGATGGATGATGGAAAAAAACAATAATGTCACTTCCTGCACAGATGGGTAATGGGAAATCCGGTGATGTTACTTCCTATACAGATGGATGATGGAAATGGGTCCTCTTGCCTGCCTTCTTCTTTTAAAGATGTTTTGGTTAAAATTCAATGATGTCATTTCCTGTGCAGGTGGTTGATGGGAAACATCCAAGACAGTTTTGAAAAATAGAAAGTTCATGATTCATAAGGTTTCAATGAAGTTGTGTGGTTCCTAGCTCACTTGCCATATATCAAAGTATGCCATTACCAGAACTGTGTCAGAAAACACCTTTGGATGTTTGCTTTTACTCCTTGTTCTTGAGGTGTAGTACCAGAATAATGTAATCAGAAAATTGGTTGACGTAAATAGCGTGTCCTAAATAAAGTTTAGAAAAATACCAACCAAATGAAGTTAGTAATGGAAAATGTACGTATAATAAGCCAATATTTTTGTAAACATTATTTAGGATTTGATATGTATGTCAGATGATATTTCTTTAAAGATATAAGAACTTTGGAATGTTGACAGCTCCACTGAGGACAGTGGAGTAGCTCCGAGCTTATAATGGCTGGTATTAGTCTGGAGCTTGAATATTCCAATGTTTGGCTTCATGTTTTCTCCCTTTAACATTTAACCTTAGTGGATAGAATGTTCTAATAACTTTGTAGCCCTTCCGCCTTGGGCTATACTGGTTGTTAAAAGCCCTCTCCCTCGTTACAGGCCCTCACCTGCAGCCCGGGACTCAAGGCTATATTAGAACTTTGGAATCCACAGCCTTTGCCTTTCTCTTTCCTCTGCCTCTCCAAAATATATTGAGTGGGCAGGGGAAAGCGGGAGGCAGAGGTTATGCTGCAGGGCACACCATTCCTACTCCCATAGCTCACAGAATCACTTGAGCTTGGGAAGGATGGAGAGGGAATACTGCTCAGCTCCTTGGCCTCCCTGGCCCAGCAGAATGGGAAAAAGCAGTTTAGCCGAGTCCAGAGAGAACCAGGGGCTGACTTCAGCTCCAATTCACAGCTATTGCTGTGTGTTCAACAGCTAACAGCTGTGGGCCTGTGTGTGGGTGTTAGCTGCTGAACAATCACAGCAAGAGCCGTGAATCAAAGGCTGCGGAACTTCAGGAATTTCAACCACCTTAAGCACTGAGAGGCCTTTGTTTATATAATTAGGACACTCTGCCCTCAAGGGGCGGAATGTTCTAATATCCTACCGTAGGGGGCTATACTGGCCATTAAAGGCCCGCTCCCCCGTCGCTCCGACCTTTAACGCTGGAGCTCGCCTTTATTGATCGGTATAGCCAGCTATGGTGTGCTGTAAAGCTATATTCTGAAATACAAGTGTTGTTACGAATTCTAAATAAGTATTTATTTCTATTCTGTGTTTAGTAGCATGCCTGTACTGAGATACCTCTATCTTTCTCAATATTTCCCTCTCTTGCTCTCTGCATTTGACTCTCTCTCTCTCTCTCTGTCACACATACAATGACAAACACGTACCCACATCCCAGGTAACAGCTACCAGCAGACCAAATAACACAAAAGCTATTCAAAGCCAGCTTTACCTTACAATTTTAGACCAGGGCAAAACAATTGCATTTACTCGTGGCAATACATTGTATTTTAAAATGACTTTCTTTCAGAAAAGCACATACCAGTGAAACAGTGTATCACATGATTATCTTCATTGTTTACAGGTCTCTTGTCCATTGTCGACAGGTCCAACCTGCACTCTTCAAGTAAAAAGCAATACCTGCTACTGCTGTGACCTATATAACTGTGGAAGGTGAGCATGTGGCTGCTCTGGTGTATGTTATTGTTCTGCATTAGTCAAGGTATGTTTCTGCGCAATCTGCATTGGATGTTTCTGTTACTAAGGTACATTGTCTTGCTGCCCTGACTTGCTCTTTGGTACGCCTCGCACTTCCTTTGATATCCCTGGGATTAAGGTCGTGGAGGTAGTGGCTGTAAACTAAAATGAAATATGCTCTTACATGTGTAGTTATCTCTTTGCCTTCTGGTGTTTTCACTACGTGCCATTCTAAACCTCAAGAAGATTTTGGGGGGATAAGAGTGAGAGAAGGAGTATCAGAGGTCAACGGGTTGTGACTTCTGCAAACCAAAGCATTTTGGTGAAATGTTGTCATGAGAAGGGGCTATGGTATGAAACTATGCGTGGTTCGAGTACAGTGGTGGCATGCAGGTGTGGTGATTAATGTGATTGATATTTCAGGGACTTCCTGTCTGTGATTTTCACACGTTTGTTTATGTTTAGCATCTTTCGTATTGAATAACAAAACCGACAATGAACAACACAACACTAAACAGTAAACCACCCTCTAAACCAACACAGTGTCTATGGTGTAAAACGGCCTATAGGTCTTAAAGAATTAGATATAAGTAACCCAAACCTTTGGACCGTATTCTCGAGGCAAAGGGACCTGACACCAGGCAGTCATCCAAAACATGAAGTTGTAACCACCATGCACCAGTTAGAATTGATGAACATCTAAAGATTATTTTCCATTTTCAGAACTTATTTACAGATCCTTTGGTCATGTTTTTGCAGCTGCAATTTGCAAGACTTATGGCCTTCCATGCGCTTCTGTCAACCAGCCAGATAATGCATCATTACCTGGCCCTCCAGTAAAAATCAGCTCTTTCCTACCTCGAGAAGCTTGCTGTTCCTTAAATTTGGCTATATGATCAGCAACAGAAACGTTAAACCTCTGTCCATTGAAGAATATGTTTCTTTTTTATCTGCCTCACCTATCTCTACGTTATGTTTGTCCGGTCTTCTCATTGATGTTAGATCTAGTTTTGCACTTTTTCCTCTTTAAAGCTCTGCTGGGAAGGATGAGGGCTTGCGTAAGCCAAGTTTTTTTTCTGGACTCTCCTGTTTTTCATTCAGGAGACTTGAGGTGAAATCACATGGGTAATTATCTCTTATTTTAATAGGGATCAATCTAGATCCCCCCTCACCAGCGTTTCTGCAATTTTTCCCATATGTCAGAATGACATTATTGTTTGCGCTGAAATAATGCAGAAGTCCAGTTGATAGCAGCTGCTTGTTCCACAGACGTCTCTGGAGTCTCAAGCCGATTCTGTAGGTACAAATTCTACTCCTACATTACGTCTATAGTCTCCATCTTATTGTTCATGGAGGCTAACTTCATTGTGAGCATTTTATGTAGTCTACCTAAGAACTGTAGAGATTGCACCTGTGATCTGCTCAGGCGCTGCAGCCTTCCTGAAGTCCTCTTTGCTGGTTACACTTTCCTGCGAGTTGAAGTGCACCATCTTTGCCTCTTCTTATCTCAGTCTTCCATTACTGCAGTTTGCCTCAGGAGACACCAAACCTTTGCAGATGAATCACAACTTGACCTCCTCTTCCATCAGGTGCTCTGCATTTCTTCTCCAAAGATGTGCTGCTCATCCTGAGCAGCACCAAGCTCTCAAGATGAGGTGTGAGCACAGTCTGTCTTCATTTGCAGACAAATGGGAGTTCTGAGCCTAGCTGCAGTCCTATGGGCTATTCTCCGTCCCCTTTCAACTCCCAAATGCTGTAGGAAAGTACCATCTTGCCTGGCATGTTACCCCCACATTTCACTGTATATATGTTGTTTTAGTTGTATGTGTCACTGGGACCCTGCCAGCCAGGGCCCCAGTGCTCATAAGTGTGCCCTGTATGTGTTACCTGTGTTATGACTAACTGTCTCACTGAGGCTCTGCTATCCAGAAACTCAGTGGTTATGCTCTCTCATTTCTTTCCAAATTGTCACTAACAGGCTAGTGACCAATTTCACCAATTTACATTGGCATACTGGAACACCCTTATAATTCCCTAGTATATGGTACTGAGGTACCCAGGGTATTGGGGTTCCAGGAGATCCCTATGGGCTGCAGCATTTCTTGTGCCACCCATAGGGAGATCTGACAATTCTTACACAGGCCTGCCAGTGCAGCCTGAGTGAAATAACGTCCACGTTATTTCACAGCCATTTACCACTGCACTTAAGTAACTTATAAGTCACCTATATGTCTAACCTTTACCTGGTAAAGGTTGGGTGCTAAGTTACTTAGTGTGTGGGCACCCTGGCACTAGCCAAGGTGCCCCCACATTGTTCAGGGCAAATTCCCCGGACTTTGTGAGTGCGGGGACACCATTACACGCGTGCACTATACATATGTCACGACATATGTATAGCGTCACAATGGTAACTCCAAACATGGCCATGTAACATGTCTAGGATTAGTAAAGGTAAAACACTACCTACTATCCCTCCCTCTTCAGTGGATTCAACTTCTGAGGAAGAAGAATTTCCACCCTGTGCAGAACCTACACCAGAGGAGCTGGAAGCAGACACTGCTGAGCTTTTGGGTGAAGGGGGGCCTGCCAGGGAGGAGCTGAGTGTGGCACAGCATACCTGTCCCACACTAGAGGGTCTAAGGCAGCAAGCTGTCAAACAAGCAAATGGGGATGTCAGTGACTCTCACAGAGTTTACTGGGAGGATAACCTTTTGTATACTGAAGCAAGGGATCCAAAACCTGGAGCTGCCAGGAGATTGGTGATTCCTCAGGAATACAGAAAGTTCCTCCTAACTCTAGCCCACGACATTCCCATAGCTGGACATTTGGGGCAAATGAAAACTTGGGACAGGCTTGTCCCCTTGTTTCATTGGCCTAGAATGTCAGAGGACACAAAGGAATTTTGTAAGTCCTGTGAAACCTGTCAAGCCAGTGGCAAGACAGGTGGCACTCCAAAGGCACCCCTTATTCCTCTGCCTGTGGCTGGGGTTCCCTTTGAAAGGGTAGGAGTTGACATAGTTGGCCCCCTTGACCCTCCTACTGCTTCAGGCAATAGGTTTATCTTGGTGGTAGTGGACCATGCCACCAGATATCCTGAAGCAATTCCTCTAAGGACCACTACAGCTCCTGCAGTGGCAAAGGCCCTCCTGGGAATCTTTTCCAGGGTGGGCTTCCCAAAAGAGGTGGTATCAGACAGGGGAAGCAATTTCATGTCTGCTTACTTAAAGGCCATGTGGAAGGAATGTGGTGTGACATACAAGTTCACCACACCCTATCATCCACAAACAAATGGACTGGTTGAGAGGTTTAATAAAACTCTCTAAGGAATGATAATGGGACTCCCTGACAAACTCGGCAGGAGATGGGATGTCCTGTTACCTTGCCTCCTTTTTGCTCACAGGGAGGTACCCCAGAAAGGAGTGGGCTTCAGCCCCTTTGAACTCCTATTTGGACACCCTGTAAGAGGTCCTCTAACACTTGTGAAGGAGGGTTGGAAACAACCTTTAAAAGCTCCAAAGCAAGACATAGTGGACTATGTACTTGGCCTAAGATCTAGGATGGCTGAGTACATGAAAAAGGCCAGTAAAAACCTTTAGGCCAGCCAAGAGCTACAAAAGAAATGGCATGACCAGAAGACTGTTTTGGTTCAGTACCAACCAGGGCAGAAAGTGTGGGTCTTGGAGCCTGTGGCCCCAAGAGCACTCCAAGACAAATGAAGTGGACCCCACATAATTGTTGAAAAGAAGGGTGAAGTCACCTACTTAGTTGACTTAGGCACTGCCAGGAGTCCCCTTAGGGTGCTCCATGTCAATCGTCTGAAACCCTACTATGACAGGGCTGATCTCACCCTGCTCATGGCATCAGATGAGGGACAGGAAGAAGAGAGTGACCCTCTCCCTGATCTCTTCTCTTCCACAGAACAGGATGCTCTAGTGGAAGGTGTAGTACTGGCAGATTGTCTTACTGCTGAGCAGAAAGACCACTGCATAAATCTCCTGGGTCAGTTTTCTGAACTCTTTTCTACTGTGCCAGGCACCACTTCTTGGTGTGAGCACACTATAGATACTGGAGACAGCTTGCCTGTCAAAAGTAAGATCTATAGGCAGCCTGACCATGTCTGAGACTGCATAAAACAAGAGGTGCAGAAAATGCTTGAACTGGGAGTGGTTGAGCACTCTGAAAGTCCATGGGCCTCTCCTGTGGTACTTGTACCAAAACCTCATTCCAAAGATGGTAAAAGGGAAATGAGATTTTGGGGGTCATTCTGACCCTGACGAGAGCACCACCAACAGGCTGGCGGTGCTCTCAAGGGCATTCTGACCGCGGCGGTTTGGCCGCGGTCAGAAAGGGAAAACCAGCGGTCTCCCGACGGTTTTCCGCTGCCCTAAGGAATCCTCCATGGCGACGCAGCTTGCTGCGCCGCCATGGGGATTCCGACACCCCATACCGCCATCCTGTTCCTGGCGGTTCGGCCGCCAGGAACAGGGTGGCGGTATGGGGTGTGTTGGGGCCCCTGGGGGCCCCTGCAGTGCCCATGCCAACGGCATGGGCACTGCAGGGGCCCCCGTAAGAGGGCCCCACAAAGAATTTCAGTGTCTGCTTAGCAGACACTGAAATTCGCGACGGGTGCAACTGCACCCGTCGCACCCTTCCCACTCCGCCGGCTCCATTCGGAGCCGGCTTCCTCGTGGGAAGGGGTTTCCTGCTGGGCTGGCGGGCGGCCTTCTGGCGGTCGCCCGCCAGCCCAGCGGGAAAGCCAGAATGGCCTCCGCGGTCTTTCGACCGCGGAGCGGCCATATGGCGGTTCCGCCGGCCTCAGAATGAGGCCCTTTGTGTTGACTACAGAGGTCTCAACCAGGTAACTAAAACTGATGCTCACCCTATACCCAGGGCAGATGAGCTAATAGATACACTGGCATCTGCCAAGTATCTAAGCACCTTTGATTTGAATGCAGGGTATTGGCAGATCAAGTTATCAGAGGATGCAAAAGCAGAAACTGCATTTTCAACCATTGGAGGCCATTACCAATTCACAGTAATGCCTTTTGGATTGAAAAATGCACCTGCCACTTTTCAAAGGTTGGTGAACACAGTCCTGCAAGGGCTGGAAGCTTTTAGTGCAGCATATTTAGATGATATAGCTGTCGTAAAGCTCCAGCTGGGATGATCACCTGGTCCACCTATGGAAAGTTTTGGAGGCCCTGCAAAAGGCAGGCCTCACTATCAAGGCTTCAAAGTGCCAGATAGGGCAGGGGGAAGTGGTTTATCTGCGACACCTGGTAGGTGGAGAACAGATTGCACCACTTCAGGGGAAAATCCAAACTATTATAGATTGGGTTCCCCCTACAACTCAAACTCAGGTGAGAGCCTTTTTAGGCCTCACTGGGTACTACAGGAGGTTCATAAAGAACTATGGCTCCATTGCAGCCCCTCTTAATGACCTCACATCTAAGAAAATGCCTAAAAAGGTATTATGGACAGCAAACTGTCAGAAAGCTTTTGAGGAGCTGAAGCAGGCCATGTGCTCTGCACCTGTCCTGAAAAGCCCCTGTTACTCCAAAGAATTCATTGTCCAAACTGATGCATCTGAATTAGGGGTAGGGGCAGTCTTATCACAACTTAATTCTGAGGGCCAGGATCAACCTGTTGCTTTTATCAGCAGGAGGTTGACCCCTAGAGAAAAGCTTTGGTCTGCCATAGAGAGGGTGGTCTGGGCACTGAAGAAGTTGAGGCCATACCTGTTTGGCACTCACTTCATTGTTCAAACAGACCACAAACCTCTACTTTGGCTAAAACAAATGAAAGGTGAAAACCCTAAATTGTTGAGGTGGTCCATATCCCTACATGGAATGGACTATACAGTGGAACATAGACCTGGGAGTACCCACTCCAATGCAGATGGACTCTCCAGATATTTCCACTTAGACAATGAAGACTCATCAGGTCATGGCTGGTCTTATTGTCCTTCGTTTGGGGGGGGTTGTGTAGGAAAGTACCATCTTGCCTGGCATGTTACCCCCATATTTCACTGTATATATGTTGTTTTAGTTGTATGTGTCACTGGGACCCTGCCAGCCAGGGCCCCAGTGCTCATAAGTGTGCCCTGTATGTGTTACCTGTGTTATGACTAACTGTCTCACTGAGGCTCTGCTATCCAGAAACTCAGTGGTTATGCTCTCTCATTTCTTTCCAAATTGTCACTAACAGGCTAGTGACCAATTTCACCAATTTACATTGGCATACTGGAACACCCTTATAATTCCCTAGTATATGGTACTGAGGTACCCAGGGCATTGGGGTTCCAGGAGATCCCTATGGGCTGCAGCATTTCTTGTGCCACCCATAGGGAGATCTGACAATTCTTACACAGGCCTGCCAGTGCAGCCTGAGTGAAATAACGTCCACGTTATTTCACAGCCATTTACCACTGCACTTAAGTAACTTATAAGTTACCTATATGTCTAACCTTTACCTGGTAAAGGTTGGGTGCTAAGTTACTTAGTGTGTGGGCACCCTGGCACTAGCCAAGGTGCCCCCACATTGTTCAGGGCAAATTCCCCGGGTCTTTGTGAGTGCGGGGACACCATTACACGTGTGCACTATACATATGTCACGACATATGTATAGCGTCACAATGGTAACTCCGAACATGGCCATGTAACATATCTAGGATCATGGAATTGTCACCCCAATGCCATTCTGGCATTGGGGAGACAATTCCATGATCCCCCGAGTCTCTAGCTCAGACCCGGGTACTGCCAAACTACCTTTCCCGGGGTTTCACTACAGCTGTTGCTGCTGCCATCCCCTCAGACAGGTTTCTGCCCTCCTGGGGTCCAGCCAGGCTTGGCCCAGGAAGGCAGAACAAAGGACTTCCTCAGAGAGAGGGTGTTACACCCTCTCCCTTTGGAAAAAGGTGTCAGGGCTGGGGAGGAGTAGCCTCCCCCAGCCTCTGGAAATGCTTTGATGGGCACAGATGGTGCCCATCTCTGCATAAGCCAGTCTGCACCGGTTCAGGGATCCCTCAGCCCTGCTCTGGAGCGAAACTGGACAAAGGAAAGGGGAGTGACCACTCCCCTGACCTGCACCTCCCCTGGGAGGTGCCCAGAGCTCCTCCAGTGAGCTCCAGACCTCTGCCATCTTGGAAACAGAGGTGCTGCTGGCACACTGGACTGCTCTGAGTGGCCAGTGCCAGCAGGTGACGTCAGAGACTCCTTCTAATAGGCTCCTTCAGGTGTTGCTAGCCTATCCTCTCTCCTAAGCAGCCAAACCTCCTTTTCTGGCTATTTAGGGTCTCTGCTTTGGGGAATTCCTTAGATAACGAATGCAAGAGCTCATCAGAGTTCCTGTGCATCTCTCTCTTCACCTTCTGCCAAGGAATCGACTGCTGACCGCGCTGGAAGCCTGCAAAACTGCAACAAAGTAGCAAAGACGACTACTGCGACCTTGTAACGCTGATCCTGCCGCCTTCTCGACTGTTTTCCTGGTGGTGCATGCTGTGGGGGTAGTCTGCCTCCTCTCTGCACTAGAAGCTCAGAAGAAATCTCCCGTGGGTCGACGGAATCTTCCCCCTGCAATCGCAGGCACCAAAGAACTGCATCACCGGTCCTCTGGGTCTCCTCTCAGCACGACGAGCGAGGTCCCTTGAACTCAGCAACTCTGTCCAAGTGACTCCCACAGTCCAGTGACTCTTCAGTCCAAGTTTGGTGGCGGTAAGTCCTTGCCTCCCCACGCTAGACTGCATTGCTGGGAACCGCATGTTTTGCAGCTACTCCGGCTCCTGTGCACTCTTCCAGGATTTCCTTTGTGCACAGCCAAGCCTGGGTCCCCGGCACTCTAACCTGCAGTGCACAACCTCCTGAGTTGTCCTCTGGCGTCGTGGGACTCTCCTTTGTGACTTCGGGTGAGCTCTGGTTCACTCCACTTCGTAGTGCCTGTTCCGACACTTCTGCGGGTGCTGCTTGCTTCTGAGTGGGCTCTTTGTCTTGCTGGACGCCCCCTCTGTCTCCTCACGCAATTGGCGACATCCTGGTCCCTCCTGGGCCACAGCAGCATCCAAAAACCCTAACCACGACCCTTGCAGCTAGCAAGGCTTGTTTGCGGTCTTTCTGCACGGAAACACCTCTGCACGACTCTTCATGACGTGGGACATCCATCCTCCAAAGGGTAAGTTTCTAGCCCTTGTCGTTCTTGCAGAATCCACAGCGTCTACCATCCAGTGGCAGCTTCTTTGCACCCACAGCTGGCATTTCCTGGGCATCTGCCCACTCCCGACTTGATTGTGACTCTTGGACTTGGTCCCCTTGTTCCACAGGTACTCTCGTCAGGAAATCCATCGTTGTTGCATTGCTGGTGTTGGTCTTCCTTGCAGAATTCCCCTATCACGACTTCTGTGCTCTTTTGGGAACTTACGTGCACTTTGCACCCACTTTTCAGGGTCTTGGGGTGGGCTATTTTTCTAACCCTCACTGTTTTCTTACAGTCCCAGTGACCCTCTACAAGGTCACATAGGTTTGGGATCCATTCGTGGTTCGCATTCCACTTCTAGAGTATATGGTTTGTGTTGCCCCTATCCCTATGCGCCCCCATTGCATTCTATTGTGACTATACATTGTTTGCACTGTTTTCTATTGCTATTACTGCATATTTTGGTATTGTGTACATATATCTTGTGTATATTTGCTATCCTCATACTGAGGGTACTCACTGAGATACTTTGGCATATTGTCATAAAAATAAAGTACCTTTATTTTTAGTATATCTGTGTATTGTGTTTTCTTATGATATTGTGCAAGTGACACTAGTGGTACTGTAGGGGCTTCACTCGTCTCCTAGTTCAGCCTAAGCTGCTCTGCTAAGCTACCATTATCTATCAGCCTATGCTGCTAGACACCCCATACACTAATAAGGGATACCTGGGCCTGGTGCAAGGTGTAAGTACCCCTTGGTACTCACTACAAGCCAGTCCAGCCTCCTACAAATGCCAACACCAATCCACCACCCAGGCCATCCTCTGAGGTGGCAACATACTGTGGAGCTTCTCTGCTGTGATTCAGCCTCCTCCTTGCACACTTCTCAACACTGAACGTTTACTGGGTGGCACACACTCTCAGCAGCAGCTGACATGCCACAGCTTGCAAAAGCAACCCTAAGGGCCATGTTGTTCCCTTCTGTATCAAGAACAAAGGTTCACTCGGGAGAAACAAAAAAATGTGTAAGAAATAAAGACATAGCACAAGGTAAGCCAAAGTTTATATACAAATACAAAGAATGGCGTTCCCTTATGAACTGCGAACACACAATAGCAAATTTCAACAAGAGGAAATATTTAAATAACATAAAGATAATTGTGTAAAGTATGACTACAATAATACAAAGGAATAGAAACTAGCAATACTCAAAACTATCCGAACTGCATAACTCAGTTCAAGTTGTAACCGCACATCTATAAGTGAACTTGTGATTCTTTCATTTGTCATTGGACAATAATTGGCCTCAGTCTGTTTCTGCAGCCTATTATTTTGTATGTGACATATTACTTTGATTTGATTGCACCTGCATTTTTTTAGCATGTTGAGTATTGTTTCTTTCTTTTGCTTTGGATTACTGAAGTAATGTTTTGCACAATTATCTTTACTTTAATTAGAGACGGAGACATGCTTCCTGTAGCCCGTATCTCTGCCCTTGTGTGTTCTTCCCTTGGTAGTATTTCACTTCTACTGTATGTATATCCACAATCACAGCTGAGATAATAACTCTGCATGTGTATATGAGCCCTAAGGTTGGAACCTCTAATTGGAGCTTCAAGATAAATTGAGGAGCTATGGCGGTGTCCACTCTGTTACATAATTCATTTCTTTTGTATTTTTTAAGTTCCAAAGCCTGAAGATCTCACTTGGGTGCATTTCATATGCTACACAAACCTCCAAATAAGATAAATGAAAAGAATGATTATCAGAACGAAACATTTTCCTTTTTTGTATTCTAAGGCAACTTTATGTTAAAATGACTCAGCCTAATGGTCTGCACAAATGGGCTGCTATTTCAACCCATCTACCCCAGCTACAGGTTTTTAAGTTTACGAGATATCCATGGAATTTGACTTAACATGCAAAGGACACGCACCACTTCTAAAGTTGTTAGTTAGGCGTCATCTCTGTGACTCTCCCCTTCCGTCCATCTCCCTAAAATGACTGCTGGCTCCAAGAGGCGTGAGCAATCAGTTACAGACATGCAGCAGGCTCTCTTCAGACTTCTCTTCAGCAGGACAATGTCATTTTTGTTACCCCTGTGACACTCCACCTGTCTCACAGGTGGAGCAGCCCTGCCTTCGCAGCTGTGATGTTGATAAAGTCAGTCTAAGCACAATGGAAGATCCCCTCTGTCACCCCAGGGCTTTTCACAGATCCGGTGAGAGGAATGCGTGTGCACTGAGCAATTCCCATGGAACTTTGCTCAGTTATTAAATGAAGAGTGTGGGTGACCCCTCAGGAGTCACCAAACCTTTGCAGATGAGTCACAACCTGACCTCCTCTTCCACTGTTTGATTCATGTCCAGTTACCATGCCTATTCCATTGGATGGGCCTTAGTCCTCATGTCTCTTTGGTGACAACTGTTGCCAGATACACGATGCTCCGAGTCAAGGGAGCTAGGATGACCAAGTGAATGCCTCCAAAGGCTAGCCCTCGTTTCTGGTTCCCAATAAATGTTCAATAGAGCGCCCAGGTCTTTTTTCACCACTAGGACTTTATGTTGTTTTCCATTGAAGGTGGCTCTTCCTTTGTTTTGATGTTGTGCTTTGCAGATTACTAAAATATACAAAAGGTAATGAAAGGTGTTAGAAAACAGGGCTGATTGCAGAGGCCCCCTAACTTTTTGCCCCCATTTTTCACTTTTTGCTGGTGTTTTCCTGACTCTGATGGTGCCCTGGGTACTGCTAACCAGTCCCAGGGCCTGTGCTCTGTGTAAAATCAGTATGAAAATTAGGCTAATTATAATTGGCTAAGTCAACCTACCTATAAGTCCCTAGTATATGGTAGGGCATGTAGGTTAAGGGACCCCAGCATAGATAGTGCACCCATAGGTGCACTGCTGAGGTGCCCAGGGTCATTTTAAAGGCAGGCCTGCCTTTCTGGGTGCTTTTAAATTAAAGTTACATGCAAATTAGACTTTGGAATTAAAAGTAGTTCCAAAGCCTTAAACTACCTTATTTTTACATATGCATCACCCCTAAGGTGTGCCCTATGTGCCCCTAGGTGGGTGCCATGTAACTATAAGCAGGGCCCTTATAAAATAGTTTTTAAAGCCCTGGTGAGGTAAAACAACCAAATTTAGTTTTTCCCTCATTGTAGTGAATGGCCTCCTTAGGCTAGAATGGGGAGACTTTATTTTAATTTTAAAAGTCCCCTTAAGTAACAGATACCACAAGTTTGGTATCAAATTAATTGTTATAACAAATCCCACAACTTCCATTTGTGGGATTTAATATAACTTGTTCAGGTAAGGAGGTTTAAACTTTACCTGAAAAGTTGCCAACTTCAGCCCTGCAGTGTTTTTGCTGCTTTGCTCTGATTGGCCAGCCTCTGTTAGCCTGGCCAGGCTGCCTTGATGAGGTGTGAAGTGGCCTGGCTCAACACAAAGAGATGTGCCTGGAGGAGGAGATCTTCCCTCAGCAGACGGGGACGCAGGAAGGGGGGAGGGCTGCCAAATGGGTCTTCAAAGGCAGGGAAGGACATTTGGAGCACCCCATTAACATCCTCACATCCTGCAAACCCAGACAATTAGGTGCCCCCTTGATTAGATTAGAAGAGTGCAGGAGAGGGGTGTGTTTAGGATTTTTAGCCACACCAGTGGGTGGGCTCAGCCAGATATAACCTACAAAAATCACTTTCAACCATGATGGATTTATGAGGAATGTTGCTCCCTGGGATTGATTTTTGCCACATTTCCCAGGAAGTGGTCATCACAGGGGGAAGGACCCTCCCCCTGATTGGAGAACCAGGACCCCCTGTTTTTCACCCAGGAGCAAGGATAAAACTGGCAGACCTGCACAAACACCTCAGTTCCCTATCAGATCCCTAACAGATTCCAACAAGGGAGAACTACAGAAGAAGAAGGACTGCCCTGCTGGACCCATGGCCTGCGCCTGGACACTGCACTCTGGTGGACTGCACCAGCTGCACTCTTGGGCTTCACCACAAGAAGGACTTTGCCTGGCTTCAACTGGTTCAAGGAGGGACTCCCTGTTTGCTACAGGTGAAAACTTGCTAACCAGAGTCCCCTGCACCAACTCCTGAAGAAACCAACCAGCTGACCACTATCCAGTGGCCAAAAAGGAGTTTGCACCAGGTGCATTGTGGGAGTTGTAGTCTGCACCCCTCAAGGAGCATCTCAGAGCTTCTAGAACCTTGGGGTGAACTGTGGACCTCAAAAGAACCTTAAAAGAACATCTGGAAGAAGATCCAGAAGTTTGGAGAACTTATGGACAAAAGCTCCATAGAGGGACTGACCTGCCACAGCAACTCTAGCCGGCTTGCCTCAACCGCGACCCGGCCTGACTTGCAGGTTTGTCCCGGTGAAGAAAATCTCCAAAAAAGTGACTACGTCCCAACGTAGGAAGTTGACCAGGACCTACCAGGCAGTGTATACGAAGAGGACTCCAAGGACGTCGGATCAAAATTCAGGTTTGCCCGGATCAAAGGATTTTCACCTCGAAAAAACGACTAAGTCCAAAGGTAAAAATCTCCACTGAGGGCTCCTGCGACGCATATCCGAGGAAGAGTTCCAGGAGGTCGGATTGGACTGGCAGGTTCGTCCGGCTGAAGAAAATCTCCAGAAAAACGACTAAGGTAAACTTTTGACGAGGCCTCCCACGGGCTGTAATCGAGCCAGGCTCCATCACGGTCGGCCTTAAACTTTGACTTTGCCCCAGTCGAGGTGCGACCAGATGACCAGATTGGCACTTTTTGTTTCTATGCGCTAGAAAGCATTAATTCTTTAAAAAATAATATCTCCGGTTCCCCTTATCCAATTTTATTTGTTGTGGTGTCATTTTAAAGCTAAAATATTTACAAAATAGATTTTTGGGTTTTTAAACTGTTTCCTGTGGTTTATTTAATTACTGTTTTGTGATATTTTAATGTTTTATGCTTTGTCTCCTAAGTTAAGCCTTGTCGCTCATTGCCAAGCTACCAAGGGTTGAGATAGGTTTAATTTACTGAGACCTAACTGGACCTAAGTGGAGGTTAGTGGCCTATTGCTAAGTGTAGGTTCTTACCTGCCTTTACCAATAACCCATTTTCCAACAAATGGACTGCATAGTTCAACCCGACCTACCAGGCCAAGTCCTCCCTTAATCGGAGCACAACCAACCCAGGACAGGCTTTGCCACTTAAATCAAGCTCTACCTTTCTGATGCCTCCCCATCAGAGTGCAACTGGTCCTAGGTTGCTCGTATTCTGCTTCAGGGAAGCCCTGGCGTGGCAGTTCGGGCTCGACTGTTTCCATCAGTCAAGACTGATCTGCATATGACTGGGTCTAGACTGAGGTGGCATGGTGGGCAAAAACGATGGATTGGGATGTGATTAAGTCAAGCATTCCATCTATCACCTTGTGGTTGTTGCATGTGCTTTGCAGATTAGGCAGTATCTGGTGCCAGGAGCTATTTTTGTATGGCAGTCATTCATGTATGCCTAAACAGGTTTCCCATGGAATTGACTACTCCTGGCCTGTACAAGATGGTGAACTGGTATTTCTAGACACTTCAGTCTGGAATGGTGGATTAGGCAGGCCCTTGGAAGAGATGCATCAGGGGTTATGATTAATAAGGGCCTGAAACGAGTGTCAACAGGGGTAGATAATGAAGATCCCCCTTGTATTTAGATGTTTCTTTTTGTGAATTGTGAGTATTGTTGTCCTGTATTTGTGATGTCTGTGCACACATATGTAATAAAGGTTAGTCATCCTTTGTGAGTCTCATTGAGTACAGACAGGCGTTCTCTCATGGTTTCGGTTATAGTCCATTGGTTGTGGTTGTGGTTATGGTTATGGTTAATCGCACCCAAAGGTATAATGGCGCTAAGACTGGAAAGAGAGAACCGAAATGCTCCAACAGGACTTCTATGTACCCGAAACAAAGACTTCCTCAAACAGCCAAGTTTTAAATGCACATTTGAAAACTCCCATGGATATAATTGATCGGATGTACATCGGAAGAGAATTCCAGGTCTTAGGGTGCCCTCATGCAGATCTTCAGTATAGAGTTCCCATTAACATCTAGATGGGATGTGAAAGCCATATAAAGAGGCTGCTTTTCAGGTTTTTGGAGGCTGGCAGACTTGCCTGATTCCTCATGGATGGGCTCAACACAAACCAGAGTTGAGAGCCCAGACACAGGCTGTTTCTATTGATTTTCTGTTTGAATCTGGTTTGTGCAGTCATATTCACTTTACCTTTCCTAAGGTTAGAGCATTGGTTTTCTGTTTGAATCTGGTTTGTGTAGTCATATTCACTTTACCTTTCCTAAGGTTAGAGCGGGGAAAGTATTGTGGGTTGCAGTGTTTCTAGATATTTTATAACGTGATTCAGTGTATTTTTTATTGCATTCTAGGAGCCAACTGAGCTCCTTCAAAATGAGGGTGATGTGGAATTATTCTGTAAGGTTCAAGCTGAGCCCAGCTGTTTGGTATGTATTCTATGCCATTCCTGTAAGTCTTTTTTGATGGACCCATTAATGCCAGGAACATCAAGCAGAGTGCTATGCTGATCAAATGAATACAACTGAAGCTATGAATGCAGAACATTCAAGGCAGCTGCCAATGAATGCAAATGCATCACCTATTTACGTGACAGTCCTGGGTGAAGGTATCATGACATTTGTATGAAGCATTCCGAATGTCCCCAGAGGCATACTTCTGAAGCTATTTTTTGGATTGCACTTCATGCAACAACTTTACTCGGAATGCCATCACTGCATGGTATGTGACTAGTGATACTAGAATTCTGGTGTTTTACCCCAGAAGCACATTGCCACAAATTGTTTGGACCCTGAAGTACCACCAGGGTTTATGCGAGTATCTTTGTTGTGTGTGGGGCAGTTCTAAGCAGACCAGCCAGTGTTGTTACTGGACAGTTGGCTGACGACTAATACCATTTTTCACACTCAATGCACAAAATATAATTGTGGAAATAATTGTGGATGTACACAGAATGAGTCTGTCCTGACAAACTTTCTTCAGATTTATCTTCCAAACACTCAAAACGTCGACTACTACACTTGTGCCACTAACAGAAGAATTATAAACCTTATTTTGTATACACATATTTATTGTTTGTATGTTTGTCATCTTTTTGTGTATCCACTTGGTGTTAAAATAAATGTAATTTGTTTTCTACTGCATTGTTCGGAGCCTGCTGTTGTATTATAAAATGAGTGCTGTTTGATGTCCTACAATAAGCAGGTGTGATGCCCTCATTTCCAAGAACCTACACAACTGTGGCTTAGTACATTGCTCTGAAGAAGCACTAGTTTCAGCTTGCAACGCTAGTGTGAATTGTACCATATACTTGGTGCATGTTTTACAGAGGAGCCACTATTTTGATGGCTTCTGTTAAGATGTAGCCAATGAACTCCAGCTTGTGTTTGAGGAAGTCACACTTATTCCAGTGGAGCCTGAAGGTACCTTCACAAATGCATTATAGAGAGCTGTCTGCTACAGATAACTCGATGAATCCCAATCACTGGTATCTTCAGTTCAGTAATGTTGCAAATGTGCAATTTCATTTTGTAGTAACTACCATAGAGGAACACGTTTAAAAAAACATTGGGTGTAATTAGATCAGCTAACAGTTCATCATTGTGTTGTTGCTTTTATAAGGCTCATTTCAGAGTGTCATACTAACACACATCCAAAATTGGCCAAGCGGTTTGGCTCTGGGCATGCCTATGAATAGGAGAGACGTGAGGCAAGTCATGAGACCCATATGTATCATTTTCACATGCAGCGCAATGCAGCAAGCCACCTTGCTGGGTTGTGCTGCATTAAAGGACAGGAATGCCCCTTTTTTGACATTACATGGCACATTCCTGTCCTTTGCTAGCCTTGCCTGCCAGCACCAATGCAGGAACTCTTGTATGATGGTGCAAGGGTGCCTGTGTTGTAGACAGAATTGTTTTTGTGCCTGAAGGGACAATCCTCAGAGGCATTTTCCTCTTTCTACGTGTGCTGCAGTGTCCACCAGACATCTCTGTTCATCATCATCCACCAACTGTTAGACCTGACAGCCTTAGGGTGGTCATCCCTAACTTTTTGCCTGACTCTCTCCACTTTTTGGACACTATTTTGCTGGTTTTAGGACTCTGCGCCCTTTACCACTGCTAACTAGTGCTGAAATGCATATGCTCTCCCCCTTAAAACATGGTGACACTGGATCATACCCAATTGGATTATTTAATTTACTTATAAGTCCCTAGTAAAGTGCACTATATGTGCCCAGGGTTTGTAGATTAAATGCTACCAGTGGGCCTGCAGCACTGATTGTGCCTCCCACTTAAGTCGCCCCTTAACCATGTCTTAGGCCTGCCATTGCAAGGCATGTGTGCACAGTTTCACTGCCAATTCAACTTGGCATTTAAAAGTACTTGCCAAGCCTAAAACACCCCTAAGGTGGGTCCTAGGTAACCCCTAGGGCCGAGAGCGGTGTAGACAAAAGGCAGGACATGTACCTGTGTAGTTTACATGTCCTGGTAGTGTAAAACTCCTAAATTCATTTTACACTGCTGTGAGGCCTGCTCCTTTTATAGGCTAATATTAGGGCTACCCTCATATATTGCTTGAGTAGTAGCTTCTGATCTAAAAGGAGTAACCAGGTCATATTTAGTATGGCCAGAATGGTAATACAAAATCCTGCTGACTGGTGAAGTTGCATTTAATATTACTGTTTTGGAAATGCCACTTTTAGAAAGTGGGCATTTCTCTGCACTTAAATCCTTCTGTGCCTTTTTAGTCCACGTCTGGCTAGGTTTAGTTGACAGCTCCCTTGTGCATTCACTCAGACAAACCGCAAACACAGAATGCTCAGTCACACTTGCACACAGCTGCATATTGAATGGGTGTTCCTGGGCTGGGAGAGTGGAGGGCCTGACACATACATGTCAAAGGACAGTAGCCTGCCCTCACACAAAGGACTGCCACACCCCCTACTGGGGCCCTGGCAGACAGGATGGAACTGCAAGGGGACCTGGTGCACTTCTAAGCCACTCTTTGAAGTCTCCACCACTTCAAAGGCACATTTGGGTGTTTAAACCGGGCCCCTGCCCCTACCAAGTCAGACACTTACTGGAGAAGAAACCCAGAACCAGAACCTGCAACCTGCCAAGAAGGACTGCCTGGCTTGCCAAAGGACTCACCTGGACTGCTTTGCTGAGAAGGACTACTGCCTTGCTGTTGCCCTGCTGCCTTGCTGCTCTCTGGCTGTGCTGAGAAGTGCTCTCCAAGGGTTTGGAAAGAGCTTGCCTCCTGTTCCTTGAAGTCTCAGTACCAAAAAGACTTCATCTCTGCAAAGAACTCCTTGTGCGGTGAAAAATTGACGCACAGCCTGCAAGAAACGATGCACAGCCAGCAGCGCAGTGAAAAATTAATTGCACACCGAACTGAAATGACACAGTCCGACTTCGCAAGGAGAAGATCGCCGCAGCACCAGCGTTGCGACTGGAAATTCGACGCATGGCCCACTGGATCGACACAGCCCGACTTCCTGAGAGGAATCGACGCAGTGCCTGCCATGCTGTAGAAATTTCCACGCAAATGCCCACCAGATCAAAGGAGCCCCTGTGACTTCGTCCTGCAAGTGTCGGATTTCAACGCATCGTCCCCCGGGGCGTCCGATAATCCCACAACCCAAAGAGGATCCAAGTCCACGCGCCGGAAATCGACACAAAGCCATCCCTGCGTGAAAACTAAATGACGCATCGCCTGTGTGCGCAAGAAAAATCTACGCAGACCTCCCTGTTTTCCACGCATCTCCTCCTCTGCGGTCCCTTGTGGAGAATTTGAACACAAACCAGGTACTTTGTGCATGCAAGAGACACTTGTTGCTTTTTAAGAGACTAAAGACACTTTATATCATTATTACAGTGATATTTCAACATATACTTATTGCATCTTAATCGTTTTGACCTGCATCTTACCAGATAAATATTATATATTTTTTTAAACACTGTGTGATGTATTTTTGGTGTTCTACTGTGCTATTGCATGATTTATTGCGCAAATACTTTACATATTGCTTTCTAAGTTAAGCCTGACTGCTCAGTGCCAAGCTACCGGAGGGTAGGCACAGGATAATTTGGATTGTGTGTGACTTATCCTGACTAGAGTAAGGGTCCTTGCTTGGACAGGGGGTAACCTGACTGCCAACCAAAACCCAATTTCTAACACATACCTATTTTATAATCTCTGGGCTTTTTGTTGGGCAGAGAACCACAAGATCCGCAGACCTATGCAAAAGGGTTGCTCTTGCTATATGAAACACATTTCTTGATAAGGGTTTCTGCTTTCATTTTATGGAAAGACCGCACCACAGTAAGTTACAGTTGAACTTTTTTCCATTTAGTTCTTTTGTACAATGCTTGGGTCACTAGTGCCGTCCTCTATCACTTACTACCCAAAGGTAATCCCAAATGCCAAACAGACAAGAGAGTATAGCTGGCAACACTACTTGTGACTACAAAACCTTTGACTCTCTTTTATATTGTGGAGAAAATTTGACACCTTCATTTCTCCTCTGGTCATGCTTACAAACTTGTTACTACTCTGATACTTTTTTCAGGGTGATTATTCCGGTAATCACATTACTGCTAGGCCTCAAATGAAAGTTATGAATGTGTTATTCTAGCTGGTTTAGCATCATTTAATACATTAATATCTAAGCACAAACAATGATATAACAAAATTAATATAATAATACAGTAGTGGAAATTGTGGTTATAAGAATGCCAGGGTTAGTGGTAATGGTTATAGTCTAGATGGTAACGGTGGTGGTAGTTGTGGGGGAGAGGGATGTGTGTATATATATATATATATGTGTGTGTGTGTGTGTGTGTATTCAAGCTAGTGGAAGTTAGAATGTGGGTAGGTTCTCGGTGGGAATGTTGGAATGTTGGGATTTGGCTTATATATGATAACCTACGGTTGAAATAGTGTGCTGCCACTAAATGAAATAAAGAAAGCCATCATAACCTTACCTGGTCAATCTAATGATTTGGTGTCTCCACTACGTGGGTCTTAATCTTAGAAACGGTTACGCTTTTGCTTCATATTACCCTTAGTTAAACATTACCATGTATAGTGGCTGCTGGGCACTCCATGTTGAAAAGAAATAGGCCGCCATGTGAACTGAGACAACCGTCAGTGGTACAGCACAAGCTAGTAACGCTTTGAGCAGGGGTGTGACTGGCAAAAGGAGGCTGACTCAGTCTCCCACTCCATGTGTACTGTCCTATTTATTGAACTATAGCGTGAATGATAATCCAGCACATCAATTGCTGAAGGATGTACCCTGATGCCTCTTTCTGTATATAGTATTAATAAGAATATGATGTATTAATGTTCAAGAGTTCAGTAGTTTGGCAAGTGTTAAGAAAAGAGATCTGATCTCCAAATGGTTGTTAAAGACTCTTCCCATAGTGTAATGACCCCCTAGAGGAGGGCTTCAGGGAGGTAGGGAGATGCCGACTCTAAGAAATATGTGACAATACTTTCTTGAGGAGGAACATTTATAGTGCCAGTTGAATATGTATAAAACATATACAGTTCACCCTGTCCAGGGACCCAGTTTGAAGTGTCTTTTCAGCCTATTGTAAATTTTGATAACCTGCTCCTATAAGCACCAAACAATGTTTTTAGATAAGTCTTTGCAGGGGTTAGTGGTTGCTTATTCCTAGCTTATTCCTAGCAGCTTATTAATTACTTCATGGGGCTCATTTCTGAGGCATCGGGAGAGTCCTTTTAGTGTAAAGCCTGATGATGTGTGCTGCTTGCAGCAAAAAAGGATTACCTAACGATTCAATATTGACTTTCCCGTTTCCATTCAAGAGGAGATTTTGTGCCGATTCTCTGAAAGAGGCAACTTTGAAAGCCAGGCAGCTGCTCTTGCAAAGCTTCTCCTACATGTGGGCAGATGTCCCGCTGTTATGGGATTGATAAAGAATTCCATGATTACTTATAGAAATGTTTGCTAGTTCTTAGTTTCCAGAGGTACTCATATGCATAAAATGCATGCATACCAAAATACCACCAGCTGCAAAATTTGACAATTATATCCATTTACACATCTAAGGAGTAATTTAGAGTTTGGCGAGCTGTAAAAACTGCTGTATATCAGCAACTCTCCTTCTCCGCCAAACTTGCAGTTCCCTGGCCTCACAGAGGCGGGGGAACCCTTGAGTTTCCCATGATAGCCTCTGCTCACTCTGCCATGGGCCGTCGTCTGCCATCAGCCCTTCTGCCTCATGACTGCTCACTTTAGCGAGTATGAAGACCATATTGTTTAACGGGGGCATTCCAATGCCTTTTACGGTCGCAGCCTAGCAGTCAGCACAGGTGTGGTTTGCTGAAGACATCTTAGGGCCTTTCAGATAGTTGACTTGGGAATGCATGCCGGCCGTTGATTAGCATTGGCTTGCTGTTTTTTAATTCACATTTTATGGCTTTCTATTTGCTGGCTTATGCTCTCCAGGTTCATTATGTCGCTCCCATCCCCAAACCTTATTTACCAGTATCCTTCCAAGAGCTCCCGTTCTCTAAATCTTATTTTCGTTTCCCTTATCTGCCACCTCAGACACAGCAACTACAAAATCCGAACACTGGCAGGGAACAAACACCTGCATGTAAATCGACGCCATTTTTTAAATCACATTGCGTGACAGCCAGACAGCAGTTTAGTTTTGGGAAACACCTTCTCCTGCGCCACTGGGAGCACTTTCACTAAAGCAGCCCCCAGTGACATGGCAAGGATTTCCAAGTATCTAAGAATGACAGGGGGTGTTTCCCTGGAAGGGCTGCCATCGCCCACTGACCTGGCAGGCTAGAGGGCCGCCTGACATTCCCTAAATGATTTCCTAAGCCTTTCTAACTTTGTGCTAAAGGAAGAACATTTTCCCTGTTTAGACACACCTTAGCCTACACCCCACTAATATAAGAGTGTTCTCTATTCCAGCTGTGGTAAGACATGTACCTTTAACAGGAGTACATTTGTCTGTGTTACCGGTGGAAAGCTACCCGGAAGGGGTACATAAATACTGAGGCACTTATGCGAGTTCCTTCGGAGGTGTGTTTGTGAGACAGTGTGCATGTATGAGTGCGCAGTGGGTTTAAACCCTTCGCTCTCTAGTTAAAAATATGCTACTATTTTTAACATGAGACCTCACATCAAAGCCCATTCATTTGCCACTGCTGCTGTCACTTAAAAGTTTATCGCTTGTAGTTTTGTTTCTAATGGTTACTCACTGGTTAAACAAACTGAAAATATAATTTCTTCTGTTTCTTAATGGACGTCACAGTGTAGAACGCAAAGTTCGTGATTAAGGGCCAGATTTAGCAAGAAATGCTTTTGCGACTCAGAAATTGCGAGTCGGTGCGACTCGCAATTTTCGAGTTGCAAAAGTATGTGCAGAATGGTGTCTCAGACACCTTCTGCGAATCGCAAGGGGGTCGCAAAGACCCACCTCATTAATATTAATTAGGTGGGTCGCAATTTGCGACCCCCTTGCGATTCCCTGCACTCACAGGGATGGTGGCTTGCTGGAGACAGCAAACTTCCATGTCTGTGACTGCTTTTTCAATAAAACAGTTTTTTTTTGTATTGCAGCCCGTTTTCCTTAAAGGAAAACAAGTTGCATTACAAAAGAAAAAATGAAACTATTTGGTTTCGTTTTTTCAGAGTAGGCAGCGGTCCATTGGACCACTGCCTGCTCTGAAAATATATTTTGTGCGACATTCACAAAGGGGAATTTCCCTTTTGCAAATGAGTTAGCACCCACTTCACATGGGTGCTAACTGCGAATTGCTTTGCGACCGCTTTTGCGGTCACAAAGCAATTCTGCATCACAGTGCGAGTTGCAAACACCCCTTCCTATTTGCGAGTCGCATTCCCATTTTGCGAGTCGGTATTGAATCGCAAAATGGGAATGTGCATCGCGATGGCCGTTTTGCATGGCGCAAACTGCGAAAATCGCAGATTACGCCATACAAAACGGTTTGTACATCTGGCCCTAAGTGATCGATCAATCAATCAGAGAATCTATAAGGCGCACTACTCACCCCTTTACTACTGCCCGACATGGTCGATGCTGCCTCCAATCTCTATGCAACACCTCCCATCTCAATGTGAAGCCTCATAGCCATATGTAAAGCCTTATATTCTTATACTTAGCATGTATTGCCTAATGGTCCCAATCATAGGTTAAACATCCCCACTGGATGCCAGAAAGGGATCAACAAGTGCCAGGGAGCAAACTCCCTTTAACCCCTTCGCTGCTGGGCATTTTCCCCTCCTGTGCCGAGCCTTTTTTTGGTTATTTGGGGCAGTTCGCACTTAGACCCTCATAACTTTTTGTTCACATAAGCTACCTACGCCAAATTTGCATCCTTTTTTTCCAACATCCTAAGGAATCTAGTGGTACCCAGACTTTGTGGGTTCCCCAGAAGGAGGCCAGGAAATTAGCCAAAATACAGTGAAAAGTTCGATTTTTTCAAAAAAATTGGAAAAAGGGGCTGCAGAAGAAGGCTTGTGTTTTTCCCCCTGAAAATGGCATCAACAAAGGGTTTGCAGTGCTGGAATCACCAGCTTCCCAGCTTTGAGGAACAGGCAGACTTGAATCAGAAAACCCAATTTTTCAACCCAATTTTGGCATTTTACTGGGACATACCCCATTTTTATGATTTTTTGTGCTTTCAGCCTCCTTCCAGTCAGTGACAGAAATGGTCATAAAACCAATGCTGGATCCCAGAAACCGAAACATTTCTGAAAAGTAGACAACATTCTGAATTCAGCAAGGGGTAATTTGTGTAGATCCTACAAGGGTTTCCTACACAAAATAACAACTGAAATAAAAAACATATTGAAATTGAGGTGAAAAAAACTGCAATTTTCCTCTACGTTTTACTCTTTAACTTTTTCCTGCAATGTCATATTTTTGAAAGCAATTACGTCTGCTGGACTCTTCTGGTTGCCGGGATATATAGGACGTGTAGGTTCATCAAGAACTCTAGGTACCCAGAGCCAATAAATGAGCTGCACCCTGCAGTGAGTTTTCATTCTATACCGGGTATACAGCAATTCATTTGCTGAAATATAAAGAGTAAAAAATAGCTATCAAGAAAACCTTTGTATTTCCAAAATGGGCACAAGATAAGGTGTTGAGGAACAGTGGTTATTTGCACATCTCTGAATTCCGGGGTGCTCATACTAGCATGTGAATTACAGGGCATTTCTCAAATAGACGTCTTTTTTACACACTCTCTTATATTTGGAGGGAAAAAATTTAGAGAAAGACAAGGGGCAATAACACTTGTTTTGCTATTCTATGTTCCCCCAAGTCTCCCGATAAAAATGGTACCTCACTTGTGTGGGTAGGCCTAGCGAGCGCAACAGGAAAAGCCCCAAAACACAACGTGGACACATCACATTTTTTCACAGAAAACAGAGGTGTTTTTTGCAAAGTGCGTACGTGTAGATTTTGGCCTCTAGCTCAGCCGGCACCTAGGGAAACCTACCAAACCTGTGCATTTTTGAAAACTAGAGACCTAGGGGAATCCAAGATGGGGTGACTTGTGGGGCTCTGACCAGGTTCTGTTACCCAGAATCCTTTGCAAACCTCAAAATGTGGCTAAAAATACACATTTTCCTCACATTTCAGTGACAGAAAGTTCTGGAATCTGAGAGGAGCCACAAATTTCCTTCAACCCAGCGCTCCCCCATGTCTCCCTATAAAAATGATACCTCACTTGTGTGGGTAGGCCTAGCGCCCGCGACAGGAAATGCCCCAACACACAACGTGGACACATCCCATTTTTTCACAGAAAACAGAGGTGTTTTTTGCAAAGTGCCTACCTGTAGATTTTGGCCTCTAGCTCAGCTGGCACCTAGGGAAACCTACCAAACCTGTGCATTTTTTAGGTTCTGTTACCCAGAATCCTTTGCAAACCTCAAAATTTGGCTAAAAAAACACATTTTCCTCACATTTTGGTGACAGAAAGTTCTGGAATCTGAGAGGAGCCACACATTTCCTTGCACCCAGCGTTCCCCCAAGTCTCCCAATAAAAATGATACCTCACTTGTGTGGGTGGGCCAGGTGCCTGCAACAGAATAAGGCCCAAAACTTGTAGAGATAGAGGGATAGCAAAGCGAGTTGATAAGGACATATTCTTCTTTTATACATCTTTAGGGGACCCACACAAGTGAGGTGCCATTTTACTTGGGAGACTGAGGGGAACGCTGGGGAGTAGGAAAAATGAAAATCAGGAAAATATGTTTTTTTAAGCAAATTTTGAGGTTTGCAAAGGAGTCTGGGTAAGAAAATGTTGGGGGATCCACGCAAGCCACACCTCCCTGGACTCCTTGGGATGTCTAGTTTAAAAAAATGTCTGGGTTTGGTAGGTTTCCCTAGATGAAGGCTGCACCCAGGACCAGAAACATAGGTGCCACCTCCACCCCAAACACAGGTAGTTTTGTAATGTATCATTTTGATGTGTCCACATACGTCTGTGATGTGCCAAACACTAAAATTGTGAAAAGAAACGCACTTAGGTTATGTGAAAAAGACCCCTCACCCACCAACCAAGGTGGTGGCATGCTTCATCATCGGGGTCCCACCCGAGGCACCTAGCGTGTCACAGGTGTGCTGCGACGCCTGATTACAGCGGAGCAGGTTTTGTCATTTTTACCACACATACTGGTTGGATTTGGCACGAGGGTGGGTGATGGTTCAGTGGATCAAATTTTATTAACAAGAGATTTCACATAAATGAAATGCACTGTTAATAACTGAAAGGCAAAAAACTGAACCAATGACTCACAGCTTGTGAGCTGTAAAGCAGCGACAAGGCACCAACCGCTTTACAGTCCATTCACACACCTTTCATACATGACACGCACAAGACCATTCACACCGCCAGCCACGGGCCCAGCACATTACAACACTCACATTGACAGACAGCGCCACTCAAGGGCCCATCACTTACATACGCCCACATGCCTGATACAACAATCACACCAGCTGATGGCAGTGTGTGGACTGGTGTTTGGCTGGCAGTGTGTTGCAGTAGCCAATAGCAAGTCAATATGTACACTAGGTACACCCTCAGCCAAGCCCCACTCCACACAGAATGGCATCCCTTTTTTTTTTTTTTAAACAAAGAAACCCCTAACTAATTAGAAATCATTACAAAACTACAAACACAAAAGCTCTAAGTACATGACAGAAATGCTAACCATGAAACTGAACACATGAAAATACAAAACAGACATGAGTTTACACTCATGGTTGTTCTCAGTAATTTTTCTGGGTGTGGTAATTCTTAAAACAACCACCCACACACAGCCCAGGCTTTGAAGGACAATCTGGGCAGTACATTCGAGTCTCCCTCCGGATACCTCTTCGAAAACACACTCTACATTTCTTAGCTGGAAAGTCTTTTTTGGGTGTGGGAGGAATGTGCTCAGCAAAGTGGCGATCTTTCAATCTAGCCACATCCTCCACCACTGCTTCTCTAGGAACTCTGGCCTGTTCCACCACAATAAGGCTCTCTATCACTGACTCCTGAAATTTCACAAATTTCATCTTTGACTCTGGAGACCTATCCTTAAACACAATAAAAGCATTAAAAGTTGCTAAGTGGAAGAGGTGAATTGCTAACTTCTTATACCAAACGTAAGACTTACGAATAGCAGTATAAGGTTCCAACCTCTGATCAACTCTATCTACACCTCCCATGTGCTTATTATAATCTAAAATGCACACAGGTTTGCGCACTTCAGCAACCTGGCCCCAAACAGTCACGGGGGAAGTACTCTCATCATGGATGGTACTTAGCATGTAGACATCCCTCCTGTCTGAAAACTTCAAAGCTAGCAGCTCATCATTCCGCAAGGCACTGCACTGTACCCTCTCAAGTTATTTACAGACAAGCTCCCATGGATAGCCTTTCCGGTTACAACAAATTGTGCTACAAGCAACAGTGTCCACTCTAAATAATTCCTTGAACAACTGCACTCCAGTGTAAAAGTTATCTACATACAAATGGTGACCTTTGTTGAACAGTCGTCTACCAAGTTCCCACACAATTTTCTCAGTAACTCCAAAAGTGGGAGGACAACCAGGGGGGTCA
Organism: Pleurodeles waltl; assembly: GCF_031143425.1. Lineage (NCBI taxonomy): Eukaryota > Metazoa > Chordata > Amphibia > Caudata > Salamandridae > Pleurodeles > Pleurodeles waltl. The sequence goes on from NC_090438.1 coordinate 180,953,296, forward strand.
ATACTGGAATCCCTACCAGTGTAGATATGGAAATTATTATACACATATCATGTACTACTTTCAGACAGCATATACAATTTAATTCCACATCATGCCCTCTTGCTAGGAATGTACTGCCTAAAAACCAAACGACCCTTGAAGAGGACCAAAGACTCGTCCACAGCTATTTCTTTGCCTGGAACATAGACCTCTGAAAAACGATCTACAAAATGATCAAGGACAGGCCTAATCTTAAAAAGACCGTCAGAATCAGGGTGATCTCGTGGCAAGGCTAATGCATTGTCAATAAAATGCAGCATCCTAAGAAGAAGCAAATACCGATTACGAGTCATTGTTGCAGGAAATATAGCTGTTGCCATCAAGGGACTAGTAGACCAATAAGAAGCCAGTGACGGCTTCCTTATCAACCCCATCAAAAGAGTCAAACCTAAAAACCTTTTCATCTCCTCCAAATTTGTGGGAATCCACTGGGCAGCTCTAGAGTGCAGCCTAAGTCTAGCAGCGTTGTCCCTCAAATACTGCTCCACATACAAATTAGTCTGCTCAACAATCTCTTCCAAAAACACATCATCCACAAATAACTCAAAGAAATTGACAGGCAAAAAGTTCTCAGTATTGACTCTACACCCCGGGAGACCAATAAAGGCAGGCAACTCTGGCTGCTCCATGTTTGGGGCAACCCAGAGTTCAGGTCTTCTAACGGGAAACTTTCAGCCCCAGGTTGCTGCACTAATGGCACATCAGTGTCCTCCTCTGAAACATGCCCTTCATCTGCACTGAGTGTGGCTTCCTCATCAGAAGATTCCTCTCCAGCAGAAATTTCACTGCCAGAATCCCTCCCTTCCTCCTCTGCCCCAGATGCAGAGTCCGTCTCATAATCATGATCAGACAATGACTCAAAGAGCATACCAACCACCTGCTGAGCGGTCATCCTGCGGCTAGCCATGACCTTTCCTACTAAAATTAACTGGACAAATGCACCACCAACAACCAGCACTGTGTAAGATAAGTAATAAAGTGTAGCTTTATTAGTAAGAGTTATAAACTCAAAAACTATACCGCTCACTTGCCTGAAAAAGCTTGAATCACCAGCAACTACTCTGCACAGACACAGCAATTACCAATGATATCCCACTAAAAAGAAAGAAAGAAAAGCAAATTAGAAATAAGACAACACAAATATCATTGTGCACAAATCCAAGGACAATTTCACACAGACCTCCATTTAGTACACCACCTACAAACATGTCATTCATGCATGGCAACAATAGTCCTTTGGAGTAAATTGTTTTTCCTTACCTAAAACATGCAACTATGCAAACCGCAGGTCAACCACCGCCAAAACCGCAAGGAGCTACAGCAAGGAAAGCAAAAGCTTTGAACTAGATCAAAAAGGAGGAAAAAAATTATCACATATGCAAATACTTCGTCAGTTGACAAACATCCCACTATCAAGCATTTAGAAATTGGTGTCTAAGTGGATTCTGCCATAGGGGCAGATGGGCCTACTAAAAAATAGGCCTATCTGCCCCAAGGAGGGCAGAAATTACCTTTAGTAGTGTGTCCCCAAGGGCCCACCCCTAAACAAAAAACAAACCACACACACACACCATCCCTGGTGCCTACGTGGCTTCTGCCCCCCTTAGGGCAGATGGGCCTAAAAGAAATAGGCCCATCTGCCCCTAAGGGGGACAGAAATGGCCAACAGTTCAATGCCTTGGGGGGAACCCCACAGAGGGAGCGCTAGCGCTCCCTCCGGGCTCCGTGCCGAGGACGTAATGGTAACCGTTACGTCCGCGGCACAGAATGGGCTAAGTCAGGGATGGACACAGAAGCCAGAAATGCCACTATAATGCCAAGGAAACCCACTACATGTCAGAAACGGCAAATGGACATAATTAGATCGCTAAGCATCTGGCAGACGCACATCTTCTTAGCCTACAAGTCCCACACCAACAATCCCTTCCCTAACACAATGAAAGATAGAATTCTGCATTTATGGATGAACGCCTATCTCTCTCGCAGGCAGAGTTTTCTACTTATTTCTTCAAGACAAAGACATTCCCGGTGAGATATTTTGGGCAGTGTGAGTGGAGCACGAAAGGAGCATCAGATCATTATCTCTCAGGCAAGAAAACCCCAGAAGAAGCATTAGAAACTGGCAGATCACCTAGAATCCCCAATGGGAACAAAGAAGGGACTGGTTGAGGTACAGAGAGAATCCTTAGGAGATGCGTCTGGGAAAATGCGGATAGGACAAGAACGATACTCAGAACCACAGACTGCGAGTACAAAGGCACAAGTATCAACTAAGGCATTTTAAATGAGACACTAAAATACAGGTAAAGTGAGCTGGAGGCCGCAATTAAGCTGTTGCAAATAGGAGGACGTGGAGAAATGTGATTGCACCCCTTCTGCCTCTACAATCACTTGGGCTGGATTTTCTGTGGCGAACCACAGGAACTGAATTTGACAAGGGGTCTGTTTAGCTCATGCAGATGCTCCCTCATGGCCTTAAAAAGAGGGACTAAATCCAGAAAACAAAGTGGAATCTGAACACCAGGTACAAGAGCCCTTGTATCGCCCTGGCTCAAATGTTCATGGGTCCCACAAGTATTCATGAGGGAGAACAACAGTTCAGTGGCAATGATGAGAACCAGGTCTAAGGGGAATGGAAGCCACACCCCCCTTTCTACTTGCTTCAGGGACTCCAAAATCAATTACTAGCTTCTTTCCTCTTAGAGACTCTCGGGCCACACAGAGATACACACATAGGCTGACAAAACCATCTGCAGGAAGTATACGTACCAAATCACATTTAAAACAGGCAATTCTGCATTTCCCTGAGACAATTTCATCTGCACAGAATTATTGTGTTATCATGTTGTTATACTATTGTTAACTCAAAAGGGCCACTAGCAGAGCTACAATGAAGCTGGTGGGTGTAGGTGCTGTTTTTACAATGTCAGGATCACACATTATGTCTTAATGCCTTGAGCACAATCGCACAATGCCCTATTATAATAGACCTCATGTGCAGCCACGGGATGTTGTGTTGAAACTTGTAGCCTCACCTCTGTCCTCTGTGTCTCTTGGGTTTGACTTTGGGTCAGCTCTTTCCCCTTCCAGTCACAGTTTTCTGTTTATCTTTTGATCACATTAAGTTGGACCCACCAGGAGACAAAATGTATTGTTGTGCACTACTTGCAATGAAAATAAAGTTTTAAAACAATAACTGACATTGGCATTATATGTTGCATTATCAAGAAATAGCATATGAATGATTGGTGCGTCCTTTTACACAGATGACATATTTCTGTGGGTACGACCTTGGAGTGAGCAAGCACCTTTGAGGTTTCAATTGGGGGCACAGCTGGTTACACTTCTCTGTACACTCACAACACCATTAAGGGTGACTTTAACATTTTGGAAAGTTTTAATACAGTTATCTTAATTAAAAATTAAATCTTGTTTTACTTAGTGATTGATCAAACAGGATGCAGGCTACCTAAAGACTGTTGAGAGGTGGAACATTGTAGGTACGGTCTGCAGGTTGGTGTACTTTGGGATTTTTTCTTTGGGTAGCAAACCATTCTCACCTCCTTCTTCAGTGAGAGAACGAGTCTCGTATAATCTGTGCATTAGGATTCATGACAAGGGTGAGGGCTGAGAGTGGTGTGGTGTACCTAGAAGTTAGTAGTTTGGGTGTGTGGTTGCTCCTTGTTTCTCCCGTGAATGATATAAACAAATAGAGGGCGGGTGAGGCTGAACCAAGCCAGTGGATGCTCTACCATTCTCTGACAGGTCACACCTAATATGTGTTGTTAGGGAAAAGTTGGCTATAAATATATTGTGGTGGTATGGGTATTATGAGTCCTCTTTTTTTAGTGCCTGCTTAACTATCAAGAGAAGGTGATGGGGCTTAGTGGATGTGGTTGGAAAGAAGCCTTTGATCTGTGAGTTAGGGCGTGGTTTTTGCTGCACTATGTGGTAGTGGTGTGTTGGCCCCCTGGAGGCATGTAGTTGTCCGGGTGTGTAGGGGGCGCCAGCGTAGGTCAGATGGGCATTGTTTTGTCACCAAAACCTTTCACTTTTCTGGGTGTTAAATTAAAGACCAAACTGTTCTAGGCTTTTGTATCTGGCATAGCTTGCTACTGGGACATTGTTAAATAGGCTAATTGCTGCTTCTTTGGAGCGTTCATCCTTTCGACCAGATAAAGAGTTTTTGCCAGGCGACATGTTTGAGTTATTAGTAATGAGAAATAATTTGCAAAAGGAGATGTGCTGTTTCTGAATGTTGGTGGTTTGAAATGGGTCTGCTTTTAGCTTGTCACAATTTGTGCTGTGGAAGTGGTCACTGGCGACCATTTCTGGGAATTTCTTTCAAAAAGTATTTGAAACATTTTAATTGATTTTTATTAGACTAAAGCGTTTTTCAGTATTGCCTACAATCCGGGCTGGCTTTAGCGCTGGTGGTATCTAATGCAACAATCATTTTTGATGCTACTCCACCCCCATATGCCCACCTCCTCCACCTACTCAAATTCCCTCACTACCACCCGGGTGCCCCTCATCTCTCCAAAGCCCCTCTCACACACACAATTCATTTGTTTTAAAGCGCTTGTAATGGCTGGTTTTACTAATCCGAATGTAGGTCTACCAAAACAAACCCTTTTTAGCAACATTAGGAATAGATAATGAAAGACAGGGGAAAAAAACATAACGTCCTAACCTATTTTATGCAGTTTGCATGTAGCTTTTTGATGACAGTTCGTAACGATTGTATCTCTAAACAAATCAATGCATTTAAGTTGGGCTGTCTGTACCAGGCTGCCTGCCCTGCATTGCTTTAAAGCAGGAGACGGAAGCCAGGCAGTAAATCAAATTTCTACACTGTGACCCACGACGCAGGGCTGACTGCTCTAATGCCCTTTTTTCCATTGTGGTCTATGGCAGTATCCACTATAGGCTAGTGATGCTTTTGTTGTCATGATTTTGGGCGTCAGAGTCTTCATCCTTGCGTGAGGGCAGCCGTCTGTCATTAACAGGCATAGATCCCACCCTTTCCCCATTAGTCACACAGTAGGAGTGGATGCAAGCACATGTGATTTAGTGCCTTGTCTTCGGTAACAGTAACTGTTATAATGCTAATCTTGTGTTAATTGTATTGTACTGAGACCCTTTGACCTGCTAACCTCTCCCGTGTGACACTCCCGGCTGTGGCTGCACACCGCTGGCTCCTTTAGAAGTGGAATTGCTGTATTTGTTCCTGTGAAACTGTTCCAAAAGTCGAGCAGGGTTCTTGCTCCCTTGCAAAATGGATCCAAATATCCACGTCAAGTACAGGGGAAGAAATATGTGCTTTCTGTAAAAGCTGTTATTGGCTGTATGGCATTGAAACTGGTCCTATCTTCATGCCCTTAACGTTAATGCCATAAACATGGATTGATATGCGAACAATGAATGTTAAAATGTGTGTCAGCCATTTAGTTCCTCCTATTTTACGTTTTACTTAGTGCTGCTTTACCCAAACTTTAGCTGTTTCATCATGCTGTGTTTCTGTGCATTGTATTACTCATGCATAGTGCATACTTTGACTCGTGCCAGGTGTTTGAAGGGCTTTGATTGAGAGCGCTGGTGCTGAAGCTGCAGGCAAAGCAAAGTGCCTGACAGTGGATTGGTCTCTCTGCAGAGCACACATAACAGTGGTCATGTATTCCAGATGAGAATTAAATTCAGTGTAAATGTGTGTGAAGGGGTATGTAGAGATCCAAATATTCGGAAGGCAAAAGCAAAATGAAATAAAGTGCTTAAATGTGAATGAGTGCAGTGTATGCTTGGGGTGGTAAAATGAGGGAGATGCGAGGGAGGGCCTTCAGGGGAGAGGAAAAAGAGGGCGCTGAAGAGGAAAGAGAGGAGGTTGAAAATGTGCCGATGAATGAGATGTGAAGAGAAAAAGGCCATACATATCTAACATAAAACACACATAACTAAAGGCCATACTCTTTCCATAGGCCTCAATAATATTTAATTCACAGTCTCACAATTTTATAATTGAAACATTTCCAATGTCAGAGAGAAACCAAAATACAGGCCGGGTGGCACACTATGGGATCCCAGAAATTTATTTTACATGTTCCCTTTTAGAGAGCTCCTACTTTTTTCATCCCGCTTAAAGATCTGTCCGCACATATTTCTGTATGATTGATTGTAGCCAGCAGCTGTGGGTGCTTCCTGGTGCCTGGATGGAGCATTTTATTCCACAGTTGATGCTGCATGCAGTGCAAGACACTGGGCAAGTACACTTTAAAGGGCCTGAAGTTGTTGCATTGTACAATTTGCACATTAAAGCAACTGTTGAATGTATTAATGCAGTAAGCTATGGGGCAGTTTTGTATGTGTTTAGTATTTCAATACTATATGTTCCTACTGCTTTATAAACCTTGCTTGTTCACTAAATTCATTTGCTTTCAAATGCAACATTTGTCAATCTTTTTTTCAATTTTTGCTTGGAAGGAGAACTCACCTTGGACCCCACATTTGTCCATTAAGCTTGCTCACTTCACTCTCTACATAAAAGTCATATCAAACTTGTATGCCCCACACTTACAAATGTCACCAGCCACCACTGCTCAGAAGCCTTGGTGCTTCCTACTGCCATCCCATGGCACAATGTCTACTTTGAAATATTTCCTTGGCTTATCAATTTAACAAATTGTACAAACTGTAAAACTCCCTTATTTCATAATGGACCACATGCCATATTCACATTTCTGTCCAAATGGTATTACCTAGTGGTTGGCAATTGAACAGAACTGATGGTTAAGAAAGAAGATGAGAGATGTATGAGAAGCATGTGTTGGAAGAGATGGGGCAAAAGGAAGGCATGTGCATGTGTCCTTGGCCTTACTACAAACAACTCTTTCCGCTACCACCCATGAGAATGTGCTACTCCCAAACACTATCGATGGATTACAGTGAGATTGAGATTTAAGCAATTATGATACAGATTAACGCAATTTCCTAAGCATCCTCAATTTCCAATTCATCTGTTCACAAAACCCCTAAATAAGCTTTATTTCCTCAGCAAAGTATTTTGAAGTCTTGAAGTCTAAGAAAGGTTGTCTGCCTCTGTTGTAATCTGATATATTGTGTGATTCTATGTATGTAAATTCTGTCCTTTGTCTTTCCTCTAACCCAGCAGATCAGGAAGTTCCAGCCAGTATTATGAATATATTGATGTGAATAACTGCCAGGATGTCATCCATCTTTACCATTTGCTGTGGTCAGCAACAATCCTAAATATTGTGGGATTATTTCTAGGAATCATCACAGCTGCTGTTCTTGGAGGATTTACAGACGCGGTATGGGGCTTTAGTCAGTCTTAAAACTAAATGCGTGTAGTTGATACAGCACACCAGTAAATGACTTTAATTAAATGGAGTTGTGTTTGATTGTGATGTGTCATCTTTTCCAAGTTCATCTATTTATATTATTTCTAATGATGGTGGAAACGTTGTGCATATATTACTCATTTTAAAAGTAAATCGGGTAAACCTTACTAAAATTTGGCCCAGATTCTGAAAGGTTTAGCATCGGGTTAGCGTTACTTCTGTAACGCTCAACTGGCCTTAAACTTTTTTGGGGATTCACAAACCAACGCAAATCGGTATTTGCGTTGGTTTGTGTGGCAAAGTAACGCAAAGTAGTGTGAAACGCTGTTCTGCATTACTTTGCATCAAGGGGGCATTTCATGAGTGGTACATGGGTGTACCTATGCTACCACCCATCCTTTTTGATGTTAAACCTCTTTCTTAAACATCAGTGGAAAGGGTTTACCATCAAAAATTAACGCCACTGAAAAGCAGGCGTTAAACGGAGAACTGTTTTCATGTTTGCATGCTGTTTTGACTTTGCATGTGTGCTGCACTGTACAGCACGCATGCAAAGTATGAAAATAATTTCCACTAGTCTAGGCATAGTATTTTGTACAGGAAGTGTACCCTCCCTGTATGAAACCTATGCTAGACTCTCACACACACACCCTAGCACCATGGTGCTAAGGAGTGTCCGTGGTTGGTGCATGGCAGCTGAAATCAGCACCAGAGCTAGGGAGAGGAGAGGAAAGTGCCATTTCTATGTGAAAATGGTGCTCTCCTGCTCCCTGCATGTCCCACAACGCAGCATCTTTGGGTGCTGCACTGTGTTGCCTGCCACCTCTCAGAATCTGGGCCTTTGTATACTATGAAAATTCTTTACTTCCCCCGGAAGCATCTTATTATTAAGGCTCCTGTTTTTCAGTTTTTACTGATTTTTACAGATAAAAACAGGCAGAAAACTATGGCGGTCATTCTGACCCTGGCGGTCTTTGACCGCCAGGGCGGAGGACCGCGGGAGCACCGCCGACAGGCCGGCGGTGCTCCAATGGGGATTCCGACCGCGGCGGTAAAGCCGCGGTCGGACCGGCACCACTGGCGGGCTCCCGCCAGTGTACCGCCGCCCCATTGAATCCTCCAAGGCGGCGCAGCTTGCTGCGCCGCCGAGGGGATTCCGACCCCCCCTACCGCCATCCAGATCCCGGCGGTCCGACCGCCGGGATCCGGATGGCGGTAGGGGGGGTCGCGGGGCCCCTGGGGGCCCCTGCAGTGCCCATGCCACTGGCATGGGCATTACAGGGGCCCCCGTAAGAGGGCCCCTAAATGTATTTCACTGTCTGCTGCGCAGACAGTGAAATACGCGACGGGTGCAACTGCACCCGTCGCACAGCTTCCACTCCGCCGGCTCGATTCCGAGCCGGCTTCATCGTGGAAGCCTCTTTCCCGCTGGGCTGGCGGGCGGCCTGAAGGCGACCGCCCGCCAGCCCAGCGGGAAAGTCAGAATTACCGCCGCGGTCTTTCGACCGCGGAACGGTAACCTGACGGCGGGACTTTGGCGGGCGGCCTCCGCCGCCCGCCAAGGTCAGAATGAGGGCCTATGTGTTTCCTATCTGTATTTATTTATAAAAGGGGAAAAATACTTAAAATAGTGCTTCTTCTGAGAGACTTTTCAAGATATATTTCATGAATTGCAGGCAAAAGCTGAGCAAATATGCATGAGGAGTTAAGACAGGATGAGATTTCCTTAAATATAGGCATATGTTAACATATATTCGTAGTTCAACACTAATTTGTACCTCTGGGTGTAGGGTTTTGTTATAGGTGTTGCTTAATTTGCTAATATATGACAGGCATCCATGCATGAGTGCAAGTGTAAAAGTAAAATAAATGTAGAAAATATGCCATTTAATGATTTCATTTATCATCAGAACGCAAAATAAATGTGGATAAATACCAATAAGATGGCCACAAAATAAATATGGATAAATACAGACAGAAATGTTAAATAAAATAAACACCATAAAACCGGGAGCCCTACTTACTATATAGTTGGGCTTTTTACTTGTGATTATTTTAATTCAATATCCATGTTCAGATGCCTTTTTTATGGCAAAATCATAAACCATCCTTTCAAAGATTAGGGCTAGATTTAGAGTTTGGGCACAAAATTGACAATAACCTTTCCGCCAAACCCTCGGTCCTCTCATTCAATTCTGAGTTCAGTGGACTGTCGAGTTTCTAACATTGCTGCCACCCTGGCTCCAGCGTTAGAAATCTTTCTACCTGACAGGTTAGGGGCTGTGAAGTAAAGCCATCAGATCACCCTCCTTATTTAGAGTGCATGGTGTGATTACTTTTTTCTTCTGCCCGTTACCTCCAGAAAAAAACGTTGATCACAGACAGAAAAAATATAGTTACCCCTACACACATGGTAAAAAACCTACTGGGGTGTGGGGGTCATTATTTATTTGTTTTTGAGAAATATAAAGTTTAGTTATTTGTCTTCAAACCCTTCCATCAAACGTTTTGTACCTTCAGAAGAACTGCTGTGACAGCGGGTTCTCTGAAGGTACAGAGAGGACTGCTGGGCCGGGAGTGATCTCTAAATTTGGCAGGTGGAAGTCTGATAGAGTGGAAGGAATAGGGCCTGATTTAGAACTTGGCAGACGGGTTACTCCATCACAGTGGTGACAGATATCCCGTCCGCCGAAATCTAAATCCCATGGGATATAATGGGATTTTGATTTCGGTGGACATGATATCCATCAGTGTGGTGACAAGTAGCCTGTCCATCAAGTTCTGAATCAGGCCCATAGGGAGATTGGGAGGAAACGGAGGAGGAAGCTTAAGCCCTTGAATCGCTTGCGCCTTCTAGAAGTTATGGCTCTGTGGCCAAGTCTATGCGAGATTGGGTCGAAGGATCTACAACAAATAAGGTTTACCTTAAAATCAGAAGGGACGGAAGTGACAAAGGCTCTCTTTTGTTCAAAATGCGGCAGACGATTGGTTTTGCAAGCAGAAATGGAGTTAGTGAAGGATGGTATAAGATTGGTCCAAATAAGAGAACCAGAACTTGAGGAAATAGATAGTAGAGCCCTCAAGTGCCATGCAGGCCTGCTCCCCAATCAAGTGCAGTACAACTTAGTAGGTTCTAAAAATCTAAGAACGTGTGCAGATGAAAATAAGGGCAGAATAAGTGTACCCATAGCTACGAGTGTAAAGACCTAAAGCTGGAAGAACCGTTTCCAGCCCCTTGCAAACCCCCTTGATACCTACAGCAGGGGGGAATTGAATGATTTGGATTAGGAATTAAGCTCTTCGCACAGCCATCTGATTTTTCCTGGAACTTAGTAGGCTATAAAAACCATTTAAAACATAATCTATTTAAAGGAAGGCTGGAAAATTATGATATAGTGTGTCTCCAGAAAACGTGATTGTGCGAAGAACCCGAACCAGTAGATGGTTTTATGAGGTTCTTTAGGGGTGCCACTCGACAAGGTCCAGGCCGTCCATCGGTGGGTCTAATAACTTTGACCTCGACCAGAATAGCCAACAGACTTACAGAGGTAAAAAACAAAATGTCGCGGGCTACTAGCAGGTCAAGTAGACCTTTAAAATAATATTGGAGGGTCTAGACAACTCATGATAATCAATGCATATATACAACCAGGGATGACACTTGATTATGATATTCAGTGGGGTCTATTTGAGGAAGATCTGAAAGCGATATGTATAGGTAAAGCGGAACACCTGATCTTAATTTTGGGAGACTTTAACCATAAACTGAACCCCATTAGTAGTGATAAACTGTATAAGGAGCTGCTGACAGCTGCACGGATTCCGCATAGTATTTTCCCAAATACAGAATGTACTGCCTGGGCCATGTCCCTAGTAAGAACCTTAGGATCTCTAGGTCTGTTTTGCATTAATGGATGCATGAATACAGGTCGCCCAGCAAAGCAAATTTTTCGAATAGGCAATCAGGCATGTCCTATTGATTATGTCTTCATAAACACTTGCTATTTTGGAGAAGTATTGGACTTTGGAATCATGCACCTAGAGGGCAGCGATCATTGGCCTCTACAACGAACAATCAGGTCAGTAAATAATGCTCAAAAAGAAAGAAAAAAAGCGTTCACACTACAGGTAGAGTACCCACGTAGGATAACTACCCAAATCACAGAAAGTAGCCTAAAAGCACTTAATGAATTGACAGTAAATTATAGAGATCTCAGAATGGAGCAAGACCCCAATGACGTTTTAGGGGATACAATAGGGTAATTAAGTTAATAGTATATTGTTTGAAAGTGAAATTAAAAACAACACCGGAGAAAAAGGCAAAGGGAGAAGTAAGTAGGGTCAATAAAAATACCTGGTATAACCAGGAGTGTAGGAGCCAGAAGCAGAAGGTGCGGAAACTAGAAAGGGAATTTAGGAAAAGATGCACTATTGAAGTAGAACAGAAGCTCCGCCTAGCAAAACAAGGTTATGAAACAATCTTAAGATAGAGGAAATGGGAGTACGTAAATAGGAATTGGGAGCTAATGGTAGATGTGATAACAACACAAAACATTAGGGGGTTCTGGCAGTTGGTGAGGGAGGGAAAAGCCACAGGAACTATGGAATGCTTAGTTGATGAAAATGACTAGAATAAACATCTGAGTAATGTTTATAGAGGAAAGGATGCAGAGAAAAAATGTGGAGTTAATATGAAGATAGGTAGGGGTGTAAGATCAGCTTTTTCCCTGCAAAAGACAAAAGAAACAATTGCAACGCTTAAACTAACTAAAGCAGCGCGCCCAGATAGCCTTCCAGCGACGATAATAAAAAATAATATCGATTGGTGGGCCAAACTTTTCTATGACACTTTTCATAAAATTCTTGATTTGGGTTGTTTCCCAGAGAATTGGGTGCTAGAATTAGGCCGACCTATAAAAAAGATGACCAAACTCAACAAAAAATTATCGCATAACAAGTTTATTGGATGTAGGTGAAAAAGTTTTTGCAAAGTTATTGCTGGGTCAAATTAAATCCTGAGTAGAGACAAATGACTTGATTCTGGTAGAGCAAGGCAGATTTAAAGAAGGTCGCTCAACAACTGACCACTGTTTCAGTCTTTGGTTATTAGCAAAAAAGTCAATTGAAATGCAAGGCTGCTTTGTCGATTTACGTGCTGCATTTGATTTGGTGGATCGAAACTTGTTATGAGATATGTTAAAACGGCTGGGGGTCGATCCAGATCTACTTTTTCTCCTTCAGGGTCTGCATTCACAAAATTGGGCCCAAGTAATTTTAGATACGAGTGGTTCACTCTCAAAGAAGATCCCTATAAGGAATGGATTGCACCAAGGATGTGTTTTGGCCCCGTTATTATTTGCTATATTTCTGTCAGACTTACCAGCTTTACTAAGAGAGGCTAAAGCCCTGTGCCTAAAAATGGAGGGGGTTCATGTATCTTGCCTATTATACACGTATGACCTGGTGATAGTCGATATGACGGAGTTGGGGCTACAAAGAAAATTAGAGGCTTTTAATTTTTACTGTCAAAGAAAAAAACTTATACTAAACATGGATAAAACTAAAGTAATGGTAGTAGGGAAAAAGAAGAGTGAATTTTCCTGGTTTCTGGAAGGAGAAAAAGTGGAAAAGGTTGAAAAATACAAATATTTAGGCATGTGGCTTGACTCTGGATTAAGATGGAAAGAACATACTGAGGCTCTAAAAAATTAGGGCTTTAACATCAGTATGGGGTTTAAAACAGTTTAGCAGGTAATATGGGGGACCGTCCCTATGTCCTGTGGTTTCTGCTTCTAAAGCTATGATACATCCTCAATTTCAATATGAGGTAGAAGTCTTAACACTTTCTGGGAAGTTAAGTTGGGAGGTGTAAGAAGTTAAATGTGTAAAACGCTTGCTATCGCTGCCTCCCTCAAGTATGATACAAGCTATAAGGGCGGAGTATCAAATGACGGCATGGAGTTACCTGGGAACACAAGCTGCATTAAAATTCTGGTTGAGCCTGACAAATGAGGGAATTTTTAAAATCACAAGATCATGTAAAACAAAAAATAAAGAAGAGTGAGTTAAACTGGGCATCACAGGTTAGAGGACAGTTAGGAAAGAGTTGTGTCCTCTTAGGCTTAAGCGTTAACCAGTGGCACAGAGAACAAATTCCGAAACAGGAGCTGCGTGCCATGGCAAATAAAAATGCAAGACAAGTAGATTTAGAGTACCTGGAGAGAAAAATGTCCACCCAGTTTATGGTGGGTGAGTGGAGGAATGCCAAAATTGTTCCTTATATAGAGGCCCTACCAAACCCAAATTTAAGAGACACAGGGCCTGATTACAACTTTGGAGGAGGTGTTAATCCGTCCCAAAAGTGACAGTAAAGTGACGGATATACCACCAGCCGTATTACGAGTTCCATAGGATATAATGGACTCGTAATACGGCTGGTGGTATATCCGTCACTTTACCGTCACTTTTGGGACGGATTAACACCTCCTCCAAAGTTGTAATCAGGCCCACAGTGTTAAAATTCAGAGTCGGATTAAACCCCGGCTATACGGACCCCAAAGTAAAAGCCATACTCAGGGCCTATGTATATGCGGCCTACAACAAAAAGGTAGTGCCCAACATATTTTATTGGATTGTTAATGGTTTTTAGAAGTACGTAAGAAGTTTTTAAAACCAATTTTTAAGGAATATATTATTAATAATAGTGATCAAGCACTTAAATTACTAGTAGATATGAGATTTTTGAATGTGACTCGAGCGCTAGGCAGATTTTTTATTGAAATACAAGGCTTACAGGGCCTCCATAAAATGTACGAAGGTAGTATGGGAAGTTTTAAATTAGAGATGACACTTTTTTAGATAAATAAAGAGATTATAAATTGACTGCTTTTATATTTATACCGAATGACTGTAAAATTTTTATAACTAATAGTTGTTATCCCCCCGAGCAATATAGGACAACTGTTTTGAGGTTAAGATGTAGGTTTAAAGTAAAAGCACTGCCTCTTTATCTAAACTTGCGCCATATGTAAATAATAAGAACGTTTGTACTATTAGGAATATAATCGGGTTAGGCTGGAATGCACAATGCATGTAAAATAATAGGTAAATGAAACTTGAATATGGGGTTAGTAAAATAATACCAATCCACATTAGGAGGGCATTGTAAATATGAAATGTTATGAATTATGAGCAACTGGGCGGGTTTACACTATGTAACAGATTAATTTTATGAACCATTGTATAGTCTAATTTTGTGTTATGCTCTGATGTATTTAAGCCAAATGAATAATTTAGATATAACCTATTTAAGCCAGGTTTAGGGATAGTGTTAAATAAGGTACTTTAATAAAATTCAAAATCAATCTGTGACACAGTTGATTGCTTCACATTGGAAGGAAAAGAATGATTGTCAAGTATAGTATGATTTTCCTGCAAAAATATGAAGTCATTATTTTAAATTGGAATCTATAAGTGTATACATTATTTTCAACCATGCTTACTAGAGGTGAGCCATGGACATGTAAATAGACATATAATATCTGACTTAGGATTGGATAGCTTTTCAAAGCTACCTGATGCCTGTCAACAGAAATGAGGAAAACACTTTTGATGGGGTTAGTTGAGCTTATATGATGGAAATCGCCCAACAATCCACATCCTCTCCAGCATCTGCAGATGTGTCAGGATAAATCTTGTGAAGCTTGGCTGGATGTAAGTACCAGTCATAAAGTACTTTATAGTGGCTTCTCCTAGACCCAGTGATCTATTGAACTTAGGGATGTCTTCTCCATAGATTCTGCCATTGCTCCGTGGTAATAGGTGTCCGCAGGATGTGCTCTCAAAGCTTTCTGTGTCTCTGGGTAGGATTCGCGGGAGGAAGCTAAGAGAGAGTATAAGAACAAAAAAGTCCCCTTGGATCTTTCCTGTTTGCGTACAAATTTCTCGAGTGGAATTATCTCCCTTGTAGCAGCTTGTCTTGTCATGGAATGAGATACCCAATGTTTAAGTTGAATATAGTAGTATATCTCAGTGGCCGGTAAGTTGAAGGGCCGGCAGCAGTTATGGAACATAAGGACATCCCCGCCAGGGAACAAGTCAGAGATGTTTAGACACCTCACTTCCCTCCACACATCAAAGGGCCCTGGGGTTAGAGCAGGTGGAAAAAGTTTATTAAAATGAATCAGGGTTTATGGGGAAGGAAAGGTCGTCAGTTTATGTTTGCTAGGAACCTCATCCCATGCTTTCAGTCTGGTTTTAGTTGGAGTGCTCAGGTAGGCGTAAGGGGGCAATTCACTTTAGACTTCCAAAGCAAATCCCATATCGTTTTTTCCACATGCGCCCTGTCCATATGGAGCCAGTCTTTATTTGACTCTCTTAACAAGCATTCTGTAATCACACAAATTTGTGCTGCCTTGTAGTAAAGGGGGAAGTTCAGCAATGCTAATCCCCCTTCCGTTTTGAGAAGGGACAGAAGTTTGTTAGGAAGGCGGGCTGGATTCCCATTTAAAGAATACAGGATTGGGCTCTTTTTTCTGAAGTCATATCTTTATAGCCATTCCTGCTGCAGGAACCAGGGCCTAACTCTGGTACCTGGTAGACTACAGGCACGTACTGCAAATGTTAGCTTGTATATGTAACATAATGTGAATAGAAAGTATAATCTAGTGTGCAAGGAGATTTTAATTGATGTTTAATGTACCATTTAGGCACCAGGTCTTTCAACAATTAGTTGCACGCCGGAAACTCCTCGACCAACAGTATCATACAATTCAAGTCCACCAGTGCCAGCCTACAACACCTACTATCACAGCACTCCACATCTGCCACCGTACACGGCGTATGACTTGCAGGTATGTTTCGGAAACCTCAGATTCATTTATCTTAAATGCTGAGTTTTTTGGATACAGTGATGTAAATGTAAATAACAAACATAGCTGGATAACTCAACTTAGATTTCACGAAACACCTCCAGTGCATGTTTAATACCCTTGGATCCCAGACACTAGCCCCGGTAATGCAAAATCTGTTTTCCCTACTTCCAAGGTATATAAAACCAGTATCAATTTCGATTGGACCACAAGAGCTCAATATAAAACTTACAATTCAAACACTTTGTTATGTTATGGTAACTAAATTTGTAAAGATATAATGAAAAGAGGGCAAATGAACCATGGCCAAATCAATCAGCCTAAGAATTGTTTAAGCAAAAGTCTTAAGACTTCTGCTAGCATGAACAAAAGCCTCGGTCTTCCTCATTTCCACATGGAGATAATGCCATAATGTGGGCACAAGGACTGAGAAATATCGGCCAACTTAGATGAAAGTGACACAAACAGCATAGTTTATTATTATTTAAACACGTAGATAGTGTCCTGGCTCAATATCTAAAGAGATGATCAAAAAGAGAGCTAAGCCAGTTTCTTACTTCTTTTTCTGTCCAGAAGAATAAAATTAAAAACACAAAAAAGAGTTTAAAAAGTCTTATGTATCACCCAGACCTCTTTATAAAAAAACTATTTGGTATTTTAATATTAACGTGCATTTCCTTGCAGCAGGGTTTCTCTGAGGGCTACCTAGCTGCATAAATAAATGTAATTGGTGAGATTCCCAAAAAGTGACGATATTTGCACCCACAGGGCTGATTTCCAGATTTATGAAATAGGCAAAGGGTTCCAAGAGTACAAAGGGCATTCACAACCTGGAAAAGCCAATCCCGGCCACTGAGATTTAGTTACGCACAGTCATCATCACAGCAACATCATAAGTGAATAATTACATTGTGAGTAAATGGATGTAGGACTTGATGTTCACCTTTCTTTAACACTTTGCATTTGTAAATCAAGCCATTTTTGTTCGTTGGATGTAAAAACGGCTTCGTAAATCTGGCCCGGTGTCTTTCAGAAATCTGATAGTAGATTTATTGGCACTTCAATTTCACTATTTGGTGTTAGTTCAAGAAAAAACTTCAGTATGTGTTTGTTTGTATTAGAATTTGAGGAATAAGAAACATGGTGAACTTATGTCCTAGAACTCTCATCCTGTCTGTGAATTCTGCAGTAATCAACCATGCAGTTTAATAGCCTTTATGAAGAATAGGGTTCGGACCCATTTAGCCTCCCCTAGATTTTTTGTTTTTGGATCACCTGTGTTTTTTGATCCCTGCTGTGATTCTTACTAAGTTTCACACTTTGTAAGCTCAGGTAAAATGGTTGGCTTCACAGCTGGGGTAAGAGGTTCTGGGCTGGTTACAAGTGATCATGTGTGCACTCATATGCAGACTGAGCAAGTGTAATTTTTGTCTAACTTAGGCAGGCTGTCAAAAAGAAGACCTTTAGTGCTTCACCCTGGGTTTGTAGTGCTTCACTGTGGGTTTGTAGTGCTTTACTGCATTCACAATGTCAGAAAAAGGTACACCAAAATAAAAACTTTGCATTGTTGCAGTCTATAGAATAGTGTAACATCTCTTTCCATATGTAAAAAAGGTCTCAAGTGCAGATATAATATTCATTTTGCCATATTTGCATTCTGTAATGCGCTTTGGTTTGTTCATATTTCTTTGAGTCAGCCCTTAATTGGATGCAGGCTTTGAACTACCCTGCTTTTTCAAGTTAGTTATTCTGCTGACCTGCAAGTAGGTCAAATTCATCCTCACACAATAAGCCAATCTGGAGAATATTAAGGGCCTGATTCAGATCAGTGTACTGCTGGTGGATTGATGATTGAGGGAGGCCATTGCTGAACCCAGTGAGCATCGGACAATGGCAGTGGCAATAAAATACAGGTAGGTCACACACATACTCTACCTAGCCCATATGTGTACACCTGCATCACACAGAACACCACACTACATGCACACTCGTATCCATTACCATTGCCATGCCATCACAACACAACACGTATATGCTGCAAACACACATTGACGTACACCATAACACAACATACACACACTATTCACATTGCACCTACACATTCCACAACCACAACAACCAAGACAACTACAAACCCATCTACACAAGCACATTCACACAAAGGAACAACTGCCACACAACAACACTCACATGAATGTTGCACGCAGCAACACAATACACACACAACAACATCAAACCCATATGCATGTGGGACACATACTGACACAACCACATCACCCACTCTATCTCCCCCACCTCAACCAGGCAATTGCATCACACACACATATATGTACTGACTCACATACACAACTGGAAGCACAACAAGTACAGTTCACCTTGCAATGTTCAGACATGGACATAGTTGACAAGTGTGATTGTACTGTCATTGTGGAGCCCAGCATTCATTTGGCAATGAATACTGACACCAAAATTACAACTGTGTATGTGTGGGATATTTGTCATGTACCAGTGTCCCCCCATCCATATCTGATCAAATCATGTCCCCAACATATGCATGTCATAGTAATTTAAAAATTCCTCTGACATGTATATGACTGCAGTGGTCCCGAGCTCATATGGGGTGCCCACACAACATACACAGCCAATTCAGGTTCCCTAACTTTGAGTCTGGCGATGGGGGGAGGGGTTGTGTTTTCTCTGTGGTCCAGTGGCTGCAGCAACAGAAGGTGATGTCCAGTCATATCCAGTCAAAAACAAAAGTAGATTCTTTAAAAAATTTAGGGTTTTCACCCCGTTCTCCCCCAGTCTGCCAACTTGGCTGCCTCAGAGGTCGGACCACCACAGATGACTTGGCGGTAAGGTTAATCCAAATCTGCACTGCGGTAAAGGTGGCTAGAGTCCCATTATCAGCCACTAATTCCTATGGTGTTGACGTGGATTGGAATCCTTGGTAGAGTCGTCGGAACTCGGGCTCACTTTTGCCTATGGGATCGCCAACATCTAAATTGGACGGGCGGACTGCCAAGGTGACAAACAGGTTTTCATTAAAAAAACAATAGCGGGACCATTACCACCAAGATCTAAATCAGGCCCTAAGGCTGTTCCAGGTAGATGGTGAGGGTCGGGGCAGAATCTACGTAGATTGGTTTCATTCACAGTGCCTGACAAGTTTGTGCATTCCCTTCCCTGAGAAACAATAGAGGGACATCCAGACCTCTCCTCCTGGCTCCTTTGAAGTGTTGGTGGGAAGGAACCAGTTTGGCATTGGCAGTTGGTGGTGAGCTGAAGCTCTCAGAGAGCTCTGACCACTACCCCTTGAAGTTGCTGTGTTGAAAAGTGCCAAAACATTTTGCAGGAAAGACAGTGGTGGAGTGAGGATGTGCCACCTTTGGATGGGGCAGAGGTACCAACTTTCTGGAACATTCAACTCACACTTAAAAACCCTTGCAAAAGGGAAAGACTGAGAGAAGCAATACAATCTGTTGCATCCGAGGAAGAATACCCCTGTTTGGAGTGGTGGGACACTCTGTACGTGTACTGACTTGGATTCTGTGGTTCTGTGTCTCCAGGGTCAGTGGCACTGGCCTCCCCACTTCCTCTGGGAGACAGTTGAGGGGTGAACTTTATGGGGAGGCGGAAAGAGAGGGTTCTCCTGCAACATCTGTGGAATAATTTGGTGGGGGCGACCCCTGAAGAGGACCCACGAATCTTGCTAGAAACACAGTTGCCCTACCAGGGAGGAGTGCTGGTAGGGAGGGTAATCTGCCAAGAGGGTCACAGGGTGCTGCTGAGGATGACTCTTTGCTAACAAGTACCAGGAGCCAGACAGAGGAGTAGGTCCAGTTTACCAACAAGAAGCCACATCCATAGATTGTGAGGAGCTGAAGGGCAGATCTTGAGCTCTTCCTCATTGAAGAGAGAGCAATTAAAGAGAATAGTAGTCAAACATTTAGAGGCCCAATGGCCTAAAACTGACTCTTCTGGTGCAACAGTGGCTCCCACTAAAGAGTGCCGGGCACCGCCCATCTCGTTTTTTTTCCAGGTTATGTGGATGGTAATTGCAAAGAGCAATTACTATCCATGTAAGTTATTTTTTTTAATTAAGTAAGGCCTAAAGTCCGTGGGATGCTGCTTAAGTGCCTGGTTGCCTCTCACTGGCTGCATGAGAGTCAGGAAGCCAGGCACTTTCGAGTAGGATACATGCTCTAATGCCCATGTGTCCCTCAGCATTTACCTTTAAAAAAAAAGGCTTACGCAGGTTAAGGTCTGGCCTAGCATCAGTCATGGCCAGCAGCGTCATATTTACACGCAGATCTGGGTGTCTAGGGCATAAGCCATATATTCCATGGACTGCCTGTCAACCACTTTGGCAGGCTGTTAGCAACACCCTTTCCCAACTCGTCACCTGTGGCATGTTGGGAAAGGGTGTTGCTGACAGGATGTGAAAAACTGCAGGCATGTGACTCAAGGTCACAGAGTCATGAGGCCGAGAGAGCATGCTTGTCACTCTCCAGTCTCCCATCCTGGACTGGAACAGCAGCAGCACACCCTTTTGAGGGCCACCATGCGTGTTCCCGAGCAGGATTTGCCAGGTAAGTGGGCCGGGAGGATGGCGGCCTTCTACATGACTGCCAGTCTGTGGTTTGTTTTTACTGTTTTAGAAAAAAACACGCAGGCTGGCACAGCAGAGCACACATCCGGATCTCATGAATTTAAAAGTGTTCCTTTTGTGTGCTTTTACCATGCAGGCCGTTTTGCTTTAGGCTATTAGTTTATATCACTATATCGAGAGGTATTTATTAAAGCTGTTAATAAATGCCTCAGAATATAGTGATATAAACTGATGTAATAAAGTGAAACGCACAGACATGTTAAAAGCATACAAGAGAGCACTTTTAAATATGTGAGCTCAGGATGTGTGAATCCTAAAGTGACCAATTTAAAAGTGCTCTAGTGTATTGTATGCTTTTAAAATGCAGGAGTGTTTCACTTTAGTAAATCAGTTAATATCACTACGTACGTTAAAAGCATACAAGAGGCACCTCACCCCTTCAGGTTCCACCAGCCACCACTGTTCTGGTGGCTGGAGCATGTGTCCAAGAGCACAGCGGAACAAAACCTGTGCATATTCGTTCACATAGGCCAGAGAAAGCAGCATTTGGCCTGGCTGCCCATGCATAGCCCGTCTAGTGGGTCCCAGGGCAGTGAGTTCACAAAAACTGTACCATGCTTTGTGATTCTTTAAATTAGCTGCTGGAGAACACCAATGCCTCAGTAGACCATCAAGGGTAGGCATGTGGTGCCCGATTCCCAGTTCATCCCAAATTCCTGAGGGATATCAAGGATCCAGGGGTAGAAGATCGGATATCAAGCACCTAGTGCTTCCCACCCCCAACCCATTATAGTGTAAGCACCTAGGAGGGTATTGTGGTATTAGGGTTCAGGGCTTGCTGGTGCATACACGCACAGATGCCTTCTGATTAGAGGTGCTACTGCACGCTGACCTGTGGGATCTCTGTTAAGTGTGCCACCCCATTGGTCGTGAAGCCTCTAGATGATGTCACCTTGAGCATTTCCACCTGCCATTTGTGTGCATATATTTGGACATTTTTGCATTGTAATTAGTAGTGTGTTTAATATAAAGTTTGTTGTAAGAAAACATACTCACTGGACACCAATTTAGTAACTGCTGTTTGTTACTTTGCTGAGTTTGTAGACCACAGCACCTCCCCTGAGTAGGCATTGGACTGCTCTGCCTCACTTCCTTGAGAGTCTAGTGCTCAAAAAGGGTACATGGTTTCCATTTAAGTGCTCCACAGCAGAGGGGCTCAAGAACACAAGTGGTGTAAGAAGCCACTTAAAGATGGTACCACTACCCCTGTCAGCCCCGAGACCCTGCGACTTGGATTCTTGACAATTTCTATATAAAGCGTCAGATTACTACTGTGAATTATCAGTAAGTGGGCACTGTTTTCTCCCTTGTTCAAAATAAGAATTGTTTCATAGGGCAGCAATTTTGTGTTTGTAATTTAGGTAAACTGTCTAATAGGTAGTTTCATAGACTACATTTCCTTCCAAAGTTGTTCTGTTTTGATTTATGATTCATAGCTGTAATCTTGTATAAGAATGTGTCACACCAATAAACAGATAAAATACAGCTATAATCCTATTTCACATTTATTTTAGTTTAATTACTTATAGGTATCTGAACACCATACATAGAAAAAATGATGCACAATCTTCAAAACTGACAAGCGATTTTGTCACAAAATATAAAATAATTTCACAAACTTGTAAATGAATAATAAAGGGCAAACTAGCAAAAATAAGAGTGAGTTCATCGCAATCATGCCTTCCCTCTAGCTCACAAACAAATATGTTTTAGTTTCTTACTATCACCAAAGAAGGAGCCATTATTGTCAATTCCGCTAATAGGCCTTTCCAGTTTCACATCATAAAACCTTTGAATGATTAGTTCGATGTTTCAGATTTTTAAGATTTCAGGGCCATATTTATACTTTTTGACGCACAACTGCGCCAACGCAGTTGTGCGTCAAAGATTTTACCGCCGGCTAACGCCATTCCAACGCGCCATGCGGGTGCCTTATTTATGGAATGACGTTAGCCGGCACTGCGGACTGGTCTGTTTAAAAAAAAATGACTCACACCAGGCCGCGCCGGCGTATGGGAAAATGGGGGTTGTGCGTCAAAAAATGGTGCAAGTCAGGTCTGAGGCAAAAATCAGGCCTCAAACCGGACTTGCGCCATTTATTTTTACACCCAACCCCCATTGAGATGACTCCTGTCTTAGCAAAGACAGAAGTCACGGCCCCTTGCCCAATGGCCATGCCCAGGGGACTTATGTCCCCTGGGCATGGTCATTGGGCATAGTGGCATGTAGGGGGGCCCAAATCAGGCCCCTCTATGCCACTTAAAAAAACGGAAAAAAAATACTTACCAGAAATTACCTTTCCTTCCCTGGGATGGGTCCCTCCATCCTTGGGTGTCCTCCTGGGGGGGCAAGGGTGGCAGGGGGTGTCCCTGGGGGCAGGGGAGGGCACCTCTGGGCTCCTTCCAAGCCCACAGGTCCCTTAACGCCTGCCCTGACCCAGGCGTTAAAAAACGGTTCCCATCATACTGTGCGCTGTTTTTTAAGGCCCACCCCATCCTGTGCGTCAAAATGATGCCAGAGTATTTTTTGGAAGGGAACGCCTGCCTTGCATATCATTAACGCAAGGCAGGTTCCCCCTTCCAAAAAATTACGCACATGGTTGGATTTTGACTTCCGCGGGGTCGGGCGTTAAAGTATAAATATGGAGCAGGGTTTGCGCCGAATGTGCGTCAAACTTTTTGACACACATTTGGCGCAAGCAGAGTATAAATATGCCCCTTAGTGTCAAGAGAAGAGGCTGTGAGAACTCTTAAAACCATCTCTAATCTACACATACCAGTACAAATCTTTAAGTACAAGTACAACATTTGGTTGTGGTTTTCGGAAGATGAGAAGCAGCGATAATCTTTGCTTTAAGGTTTGGTGATTGCTTTGCTGTATTACACATGCTGTGATTTGCACCAGCCCTTATGTGGGGGTTGACTCAAGAAGCCCATTTCTCCTACTCCAGCATAAAAGCAGAATTTGGCAGGGGCTAGTCACAAGCAGCATGTGGCTATGGTGGACTGAAAACTTGATCTGTTTTTATCCTGGACTATTGTATTGCATTTCTTTGAGATAACAACTGCTAGCTCTTCTAGTGACAGAATTGAACTCGTTTTTAAGAGCAGGAGTTTATCTAAGAAAGTGAATATGTTTTGCCAAACAGTGCAGCTGAGCCTAGGCAGGCTGTCGTTTAGCTCAGATTTACAATGACTGTGCCGGAACAGCATGCAGTGTGACGCAAAGACTTAGGGGCATATTTATACTCTGTTTGCGCCAGAATTGCGTCGTTTTTTTTTACGCAATTCCGATGCAAAACTAACTCCATATTTATACTTTGGCGTTAGACGCGTCTAGCGCCAAAGTCCATGGAGTTTGCGTAATTTTTTAGCGTGGACACCTACTTTGCGTTAATGATATGCAAGGTAGGCGTTCCCGTCTAAAAAAGTGACTCCGAGGCATGTGCGCCGTATTTACACTCCCGGGCAAAATTCACGCCCGGGAGTGGGCGGGTCAAAAGAAATGACATCCAGCCGCTTTTGCGCCATTTTTTAGCGCCTGGTCAGGGCAGGCGTTAAGGGACCTGTGGGCTCGGAAGGAGCCCAGAGGTGCCCTCCCATGCCCCCAGGGACACCCCCTGCCACCCTTGCCCACCCCAGGAGGACACCCAAGGCTGGAGGGACCCATCCCAGGGACATTAAGGTAAGTTCAGGTAAGTTTTTATTTTTTATTTTTTTGTGGCATAGGGGGGCCTGATTTGTGCCCCCCTACATGCCACTATGCCCAATGACCATGCCCAGGGGACTTAAGTCCCCTGGGCATGGCCATTGGGCAAGGGGGCATGACTCCTGTCTTTGCTAAGACAGGAGTCATTTCAATGGGGGTTGGGAGTCGAAAAAAACTGCGCAAATCGGGTTGAGGCGAAAAATTTGCCTCAGCCTGACTTGCCCCATTTTTTGGCGCCCAAGGTCCATATCCCCCTACGCCGGCGCTGCCTGGTGTACGTTTTTTTTTTCACGCACACCAGGCAGCGCCGGCGGCTAATGCCGGCTAACGTCATTGAATAAATACGGCGCCCGCATGGCGCTTCAGAATAGCGTTAGCCGGCGCTAATTTATTTGACGCAAAACTGCGTTAGCGCAGTTTTGCGTCAAAAAGTATAAATATGGCCCTTAATTTTTAGAAGAATAAGTGATGGTGAACAAAACTGTGCTCAAATACCAAGGCTATGTAGTCTTGAATCTAACTTTGACCTCATTTATACACTACCAGATACTCACTGCCCATTTATCAGTTTCATACTAGTTCCTGCTTTCTCCTTATGTGGCATTTTGTCTCTCTTTCGCTTTTTCCTTCCTTCCCTTTCCCTCTCTTGTTCTAGGGGACTGTCCGATGAGAAAAAATTAGAGCTGGTCCACAAAAATGAGTGCTCATGGCCCCCACTGGCTCAAATTAAGTACCTTGCATGGGTATCTATTTTCCAGCGCGAAAGGTATTTTGCACTGGAAAGGTGTGCTTTTTTCAGTGCAGATAGAGTTTGCGCCATCCTGCGCTAGAGGGGCCTTACTTGGGTATTACTTGTGTTAGAGTTGGACTCTTGCTCTAGGCAAGACTGCTGGTTTAGGGATGACAGCACTTTTGTTTGTAGGCGACTAGGCCAAACCTACAACAAGTTGCAACTGTCTGCCCAACCCTCCCGGCTCACAAGCAGTACCTCAACAAAAACCCAAACAGTAAAAGGTGATTTCTGGCAGCCTTTACGCATGGACTCAAGAGTGCAACATCTCAGGGGAGTCATGGTTAAACAGAGAGTACCCTTTTCTCACATAAGCAGTAAGTCACAGTAACACAGGCAGCAAAGGAGATGCAGTGAAGTTTTCAATGGGTTTTATTAATAAAACTGCAACCTATTGTAAAATGCATGAGCTGCAATGAATAAGATAATGAACAATACAAGAAGCAGAATTGTGAAGATGAGAGTCGTGAATACAAAGCCCCCCACCATCTTGCAATAGCATGAAATGTAAAAGATCCATAAAAGCCTAGCATGGGGAACCTAATCTCTAATCTAAGGAGAGCTAGGTGTAATAAACCTAATATGCCAATACATTGTCCATGAGAAGAGCCCCCCAACCCTTGTTACCTTGGAATGAGGTCTCCAGATCAGACTCCGTGGTGACACGAAAGGTGGGTCTGCATCAAGGCGACGTGCAGGATAGATATCGTTGATGGCATCTGGTAGGAATCTCTCTGATAACCTTGTCTGTGTGAGATGTATTTATACAGAACTTGTAGGACCTCTGACGCAGGGATGTTCCCAAAAGATAGATAAAACGGCATGCTTGGGGCGGCAATTTTATAAACAATTCCCTCTAAAAGTACATTATGTTCCTGTCACACATAAGTGGGGAAGGGACGTGATGTGAAAACCTACGTATATCACTTTGACGCTAATAGTGACACCTTCACAGAGTGGCACTGTTAATATGAAATCAAAACATCTTCCTAACTATAAACATTGCAGACTTCTTGGAAGAAATTATTAAATAAATGCACTAAAACAGAACAGACTAAGTAGGTTAAAAGTCACTATGTGAGGGGGGCACAGGTCTGCAAACCAGAAGGCTAAGCTAACTCCTGATTCCTAAAAAAACTAAATAGGATCCACTACACTTGGGAATATCTGTGCAAACACCTATTGTTTTTGATGCAAAGCCAGATCTACACAGCTAGCCGTACTGGGCTTTCTGTCCAAAACTAAAGCCTCCTTGAAGTAGGTGCTAGCAAGGGGAAATGTTTCCATTTAACCAAACATTCCTCACACTGTATGTGTGCCGCAGCACATATACAATGTATAGAATGTTTAAGAATTTGCCTAGGCATCAGATTTTTCCTGGAAGGGTAGGGCAGACATGCAGACCTCTACAATATGGTGCAAGGGTTGGGTATGGCGCTAGGCAACCTTTATAGAGTGCCACCACAGGGGATGACTGCAGCAGATACTATTTTTAGGTCGAGCCTAGGCAGCGCGCATGCACTGTCTGTGAGACATGCTGTATTCACTATGTGAGCTTTCATCCTGCCCCCCTCTGCTGATTTGTTAATGTGCAAGTCATTCTGAAAAGCTTGCTTCTGTGTGGTTTGTTTTACTTATATTTCCCTCCTTCATGTGGCTAGTTTCCTCCCCTGGAGTATTGACTAGTCTCTTTTCTCTGTAGTGTTTTTTCTCTTTGTGTTTGTGCACTCTTTTTTTTTTGTATGTTGTTTTCATTAAGCTTGTGCGCAATGTAAGACTCGAACCTGGGTCCCCATTTCCAAAGTAGGTAGCTCTGACCGTTATGCCACCAGAACAGTGCAGGTTTTTTATTTGAGGTTTTAGTTTACCGTTTGCTGGACTTCAAGAACCAGGATGCTGCAAAACAAGCAGGAGCCAGCCAAGGCGATGTTTCTGCAATGTGTCCTAGATTCCTGGAAGCATACGACTGACTATTCAGCTGCTGAAAAAACCCTGATCAGGCTGAAAATTACAGACCCATATCATTCATTCCAAGTGTCAGTAACATTTCAGAAAAACTGGTAAACAGGTATATGACCGACTTTCTGGAAACTAACAACCACCTGCATCAGATGCAAACTGCTTTTTGACCTGGGTGCAGTACAGAGACAGCTCTCTTACTGGTCACAGAAGTTCCTAAGAAAATACTAGACCAAGTCAGTGAAGGCCTCTTTTTGATGGAGACACATCAGCTCAAATGTTGAATGCCGAAGTGGCTCTTCTCTGAGCCCTAATCTCTTCAGTGCGTACGTCCACTCTTTATCAGACATCATCTGCGCATCAGGTTTCACCATGGTGTCACATTCAGACAACACTCAGATTGTTGTCTTCCTGTCACCTAATATGGATTTAACATCTGAGAAACTGTCCATCTGTTTGGAACAGGTGATCAGTTGGATGGCAACCAGCTGTCTCATGCTGAATGGTGACAAAACAGAGTAATGGAAATTGGTAACAACCCTTTGCTCTGGGATCAACTCTTCCGGCCCCATGTTTGAGTGAACTCCCCCACACCCAAATCAGAAGTGACTAGCCTTGTGGTAATACTGGATAAAGATCTGGCCATGGCCTCCCAGACAAAGAAAGTTGCAGATACATGCTTTGGCCTCTTAAGAGCCCTTAGAAAGACGCTCAAATGGATCTCTATGGAAACATGGATAACAGTGGTCCAGGCATTGTACTCTCTCGTTTAGAATATTGCAACTCTCTTTACCTAGGCAGCTCCTCTTATGTCATGTGAAAGCTGCAAGTTATTCAAACTGCAGTGGCTTGAGTACTGCTGGGCCTACCGAAAATGCAATCAGCACGCTCAACTGTTCCCAAAATCAAGAGAGCTAGAAGTGGAGGCTGGTCGTTTCATACCTGGTATCCAAGCTCTGGCACTCCCTTCTACCAATCTCAGAACAAATGGCAATCTGCTAAGTTTCAGGAAACATTTAAAGGGCCATCGTTAAATGCTTTCTGAAACAGCAACAGCTTATTCTCATTCTTACTAGTCCTGTCAGCGATGGGAAGCTCGTTTTGGGTAGCTGTGTGCTCTATAACAACTCTAATAATAATATCCTCACCCATCCCTAAACCCTAAAAATACACTTACCAGCCAATACCCTCACCAACCACTAAACCCTAAAAATATCCTTACTACCCAATACCTTCACCTACCTCCAAACCCTAAAATACCCTTACCACCCAAATACCCTTACTCACCCTAAATTCTGAAAATACCCTTACCACCCAAATACCCTTACCCACCCAAAACTCTACAAATACCCTAACCACCCGATATCTTCACCAACCCCAAACCCTAAAAATACCTTTACCAAGAGTACCCTCACCCATCTCTAAACCTTAAAACTACCCTTACCACCTAAATATCCTTACCTACCCTAAAACCTAAAAATACCCTTACCCACCCTAAACCATTAAAACACCCTTATTACCCAATACCCTTACCACCCTTAAACCATAAAATAAAGGCAATGCATGGTAAAGACATTGCATGATAAACAATGCATGGTAAAGGTATTGTGTGGTAAAGATTGCGTTATAAAGGATTTTTCCTGCATACAGTGACATTCACTGCACAAAATTTAAAGCATATCCTTTGACATCATGCATCTCACCAAACACCTTAGACTTAGGTCTAACTACCTGCAAAACACACAAAAATGTACTGCAAAAAAGGACTGAGAATACATTGCAAATAAAAGGTTTTTTTGGCATCATCAGGGGGATGAACCACTATATAAATAATACAAAGCAATGTCACCTCGGGATTCATTTTATGCAATTTAAAGGTGCTCTGAATAATAAAAAGTAATTCTCCAAGGCTGTGCTTGAGTGAATTGAGCAATAAAGTATTGGACTATTTGGATTAGAATTTCCAATTTAAAAAAAGACGCATTTGATTTCTGGTAACTGTGGTGGGCCCCATAAATTGTACATACTTCTGCAAAGTATTTCTTTGTTCCATCAGTGGGGCATCTAGCAATGCAGCTGGAGAGCTACTGACTCTTTATTGAGTATCTGACTGTAGTGTGAGGAGTCTTTCCAGCTCTCACGAGGTTAGTTCATCTACGTGAGCCAGCACCCAGGCCTGTAACCTGCCAAAATACATCAGTAACACATGTATCTGGCATGAGTAATGATAACGAGACTCATCACCAGGGAAGGTTGAGCTTGATTGTAGTACTCAGCCATGAGGAAACTTCTGTAGCAGGATCTTTCACCCAAGTCCGACCCTTACTGTAACCTTTGTCATGAGTGTGTCATCCCCCGTTCCCCTCCGGCCTATTTCTCCTGACCTCCATGCCTATTGGTTTACAAATCATTTGAACAGCTACCAAGACCTACCCCATTGACCAATATTCCTCTGCCTCCCCCTTCTGTCTGTGAACACTCTGTGTAGGAATCTGTCTATTGATGTAGTGCACCAATGTATGGGGACACTATGCAGATAGTCCCGTCAACCCTTATAGGCTTACAGGGTTAAAAATGACAATCCCAAAGGCTCTCTTTTGTGGTAGTGTGAGCGAGCAGTTAGGCTTATCAGAAGGTAGTGCTAAGTATTTGTTGTACTCAAAGAGGCAATAAATGTGACACATACTCAAGAAAAACCTGAGTCCAATTGTTAGAAAAAATGTTAATTTTGTTTATATTATGTTTCAACATCAGAATACTGTTGCAAAAATAAATACTGATGTAGTTTTAAGAAAACAAGCAAAATACTTGAAGTGTTTTTAGGGCAGGAATGCAATCCTATGGATAAAAACACATATATTGCATATGGGCATCCAACAGCTACTTACAGGACCAGTCTTCAGGAGTTAAGGTAAGTACTGGGCACTGTCCAAGACAGCACCAAAGGTCACCTCTGGGACCTCTGGGACGTCCGGGTGCAGAGGTGCTTTACGACGTCGGGTGCCCAAGGACTTGAATGGGAAACGGTAAAAAGAAGCTGGAGGTGAGGACTGTGGGAGGAGGGGGTGGAACCAATATGGGGACTCAAGTCTTGCAATGCTCGAGGACAGAGGGACACCTTTGGGCATCTTCTGCCCGGTATGGGATGGCCAGGTGCAGAGGTGTCCTAGGGGATGGGTTTTTGTCACAGGAGACTGTTGCGGTGGGGGGGGGGCCTTCACAAAGAGGCTGCAGGCGGTATTAGGGAGTCCACAGCTGAGGAACTCAGGGTGGGCTCATGTCCTGAAGGGGCTTGGTTACCACACTGGCACTGTTGGCCCAATTCAAGTCGGATTGAGCAGCACAGGTGCAGTAGTGCTTTCTGGTGTTGGATTTTTGATGGTGGTCGGGAGTCCTCAAGGTTCTTCTTGGGTGCCTGCAGAGTGAAAGGAAGTAGCTCTGCTACTTCACTGGAGATCTTGGTGCTTCTTGAAGTGCAAGTAGTCCACCCAGGCTTCTGGAGGCAGAGCAGCTGCAGGACAGGCGACTTTGGCGCAATTGTCAAGGACTGCAGACTGGCTGGCAGGGTTGGGACCCAAGTCAGTAGCTGCTCCTCTGTTCTTGCTTTCCGCAGCTCTTTGGTGTCCTTTTCTTTTTGGGTCCAGAGAATCTGTCTTCTAGGGTCGGGAGCCACATAAATACTGAATTTAGGGCATTTAGGGGTGTGTAGGGCAGTAACCAATGGGCTACTTATCCTTGGGATGCCTAGTCCCCCTATATGACCCCAACCTGTGGGGGGTGGGATTATTCCTATCCAGGAAGGCCTAGTTCCAACCACAGACAAGATGGTGGAACCCTTCCTCGAGTGTCCACCTCAGGTGGTCCACCTTCCACCTTAGGGGTGTGTTTAACCCAGAGGTTGGTACACGCCTACTGAGTAACTAATTTTTTAGCATGTCTAGGTGCCAAAAGGGCCTCAGTGCAGGAGGTGGCTACACCCAGGTCTGGGGAGGCCGGGGGGTTGCATACTAAAGGTGAGAACGTGGGCCCTTACCTCCTTGGGGGCAGACACCTACCTGTGGTAGCAGGCTGGTTGCGACCAGTATGCCAACACATCCAGAGACTAGTAAGGTTCAGGGGGCACCTTTAAGGTGCCCCCCTATGAGTGCATGTCATAATAAATCAGAGGATGGCATCAGCCTGGCTTTGTTATGATGAGGTGTTTGATACCAAACACCACAGGGTTCAGTAAAGCAATTATGTGACTGGGCCACTCATGTTGACAAGTGTCCAGCACATACCTTAAGATGGCTTCCCTGTTCACTTGTAATGCTCAGCAATGGGGCTGGGCATCACAGGGGCATATCTGCTCATGCAGATATGACAACACATCAAATATAATGCACCCTGCTTTAGATGTCGAGACGGGACCACTCACCTGGAAAGCAGGATGTCTGCAGGGGCGATTGTATGCCACCGGCCTCCTTGAACACCTCTCGTCGCTTCCTGGTGGACACCGAAACCCTGGCAGGTGCCCCAAAAGGAAAGGGGGAGTGGAAGAGAAAGAGACAAAACACTGCCACGTCTTGCCGGTCCAGCCAGGCATCCTGTATTTTCGGGGGGCAGGTCGTTGTTGACAGAGTGATAGTAGAGTTAGTGCACTCAACTTCCTTGAAACTGAATCTCTCTTTCTGATATGGGCACGGGAACAGTAGAAGAACACCGGGATGCTCATGAACTTTTCTTGGATAATAACTGTTGGCACAATTACTAACACTGCATTACCAAAAACCCAAACTGAGTACCATAACAATAAGTACTGCGACACTAGGGCTAGCTTCACAGAGATTCACTGTTGCACACTACAATTAGAACTGTGGTTGCACTTATCATGTACAAGAAAAACAAAAAAAGGGGGCATTAATTATATCGTATATAACTTTCCTGAATGCATAGGGTTAAACTAAAAGGAACAAAAACAGTCCAAGAAATACAAATGTCCACTCTGGGTTTAAACAGAGTGGCACAGTTTGGTTTGGGTTCACTGTCTGTGTGAAAAACCCTTCAAAAGCAAATTCCTCAAACCTGAAACACAGGCATGAATGACACAATTGAAATCCAAGAGTTATGCTATTAGAGAAAGAAAAGTCATGTAAATGCGCTTTTAAAATTGCACTGTCACTTTTTGTAGTACTTGAGCGCAAGCAGATTTCCTGAAGCACATTTAGGCAAGTAACTACAATAATAATGTAGAATGTTCAGAAATGCATTTGTCTCTTCAAGATAAGCATTCTGCCAAAATACGAGGTCTGAAATACACCAGCTGTTGTAGGAAAGCGGGGCGCTCAAAGAACAAACATCCTGGAGAATACTAGTTACTTATCAAATCAAATCAAATTAAATCAAAAAAATGTATAAAGCGCGCTTCTCACCCGTGAGTGTCTGAAGGCGCTGAGGGAGGAGGGGGGCTGCCGTTTTACTGTTCGAAGAGCCATGTCTTGAGGAGCTTTCGGAAAGACATGAGGTCCTGGGTCTTGCAGAGGTCGTTGGGGAGGGAGTTCCAGGTTTTGGGGGTGAGGTAGGAGAAAGATCTGCCTCCTGAGGTGGGGCGTTGGATGCGAGGAACTGTGTCGAGGGTGAGGTTGGTGGAGCGGAGGTGGTGGGTGGGAATGTGGAAGTTCACTCTTTCGTTGAGGTAGGCTAGTCCAGTGTTGTGGAGGGATTTGTGTGCGTGGATGAGGACTTTGAATATGACCCTTTTGTCGATAGGAAGCCAGTGGATGGATCTGAGGTGGGCAGAGATGTGTTCATGGCGTGGGAGGTTCAGGATGAGGCGTGCGCCGTGTTTTGGATCCTCTGGAGTTTCTGCAGAAGCTTGACTGTGGTGCCGGCGTAGTGGGCGTTTCCGTAGTCTAGCCTGCTGCTGATGAGTGCCTGGGTGACTGTCTTTCTAGTTTCTATGGGTATCCATTTGAAGGTTTTTCACAGTATGCGGAGGGTGTTGAAGCAAGAGGAGGTGATCGAGATGATTTGCTGGGTCATGGAGAGAGAAGTATCTAAGATGACTCTGAGGTTGCGTGCATGGGTGGCGGGTGTTGGAGGAGGTTCTAGGGTGGTGGGCCACCTGGAGTTGTCCCATATTGATTTGTTGGGGCCGAAGATGATGATTTTGGTCTTGTTGGAGTTTAGTTTGAGGTGGCTTGCTGTCATCCAGCTGGTGGTGTCTAGGACTCCGGCGTGGAGGTTGGTCTTGGTGGTGGTGGGGTTCCTGGTGAGGGAGATGACGAGTTGGGTGTCGTCTCCATAGGATATGATGGTGATTACGTGGGGGCGGAGGATGTTGGCGAGTGGGGCCATGTAAATGTTGAAGAGGGTGGGGCTGAGGGAGGACCCTTGGGGAACTCCGCAGATGATCTTGGTTGCTTGAGATTGGAAGGGAGGGAGGCAGATTCTCTGGGTCCTTTCTGTGAGGAAGAAGGCGAGCCAGTCCAGGGCCTTGTGTCGGATTCCTGCGTTGTAGAGGCATGTGCGGAGTATCTGGTGGCAGACAGTGTCGAAGGCTGCGGAGAGGTCCAGGAGGATGAGTGCGACGGTCTCGCCTTTGTCGACTCTGGTTCTGATGTCGTTGGTGCAGGCGATGAGGGCGGTCTCAGTGCTGTGGTTCTTGCGGAGCCCAGACTGGGATGCGTTGAGTGCGTTGTTTTCCTCTAGGAAGTGAGACAGGCAGGCGTTCACTAACTTCTGAACCTTGGTGGGGAAGGGGAGAAGGGAGATAGGGCGGTAGTTCATGAAGTCATCAGGGTTTGCTTTGGGTTTTTTCAGGAGAGCGGTTACTTCTGCGAGCTTCCACTTCTGCAGTCTTTTCCGGAGTGCTGGAGAAATGCCTGGTGTCAGCTGGTACAGGAACGAAGAAAAGAATTGCCTCAAAAGTCCTGAATATGAGGATGACAGCAGGGGCTGGGCTGCCAAATCAGATGCTGAGATCAGGAAACAAAACAAAGCCAAGCAGGAAGGCATGCTTCACTCTGCTATTTATAGCCAATCAGGAAAGCAGTTGAATTTCCACATGTGGATGAGTCACCACAACCAATTAGAAGCACATGTGTACACCACACCCAATTAGAAGCACATGTCTACACCTGCTCACATTAGCAACAAGCATTGGTAAAAACAAGCATTGATAAAACCAATTGTGTAACACAGCAAATTATGTTTACTTAGAAACATGAAGGTTTAACCAAGAACAGAGATAGGATTTAACCCTAATCCCTGGGGATGCTGACAGATAATGCAGGAGGCACCTTGGGGATTCCTGACATTAGAGCTCGAAGGCCTGGTGTAGGGGTGACTTACATATACTTAGATGCAGTGATGGTAACATGGGACATAATGGGTATGCCATTTTGTGGTTCACCTGGCTTGCACCAAGACACGCAGACTGCAATGGCGGCTTTGTGTACCTCGTTTTGTGAGTGGTCCCTGAAGGTGGCACAATAAGTGCAACAGCCCTTAGGGACCCTCTTCTCTACCATTGCCCTAGGTACCAGGGTACCACTTACTAGGGACTTACACAAATAGAGGAGTGTGCCAATTGCACACATTATTACTTGTTTTTGGAGAAAGAGCACTGGCACTGGGGACCTAGTTAACAGGGATCCAGTGCACCTCAATTGAAAAACCTCAGTACCAGTGAGCAAAAAGTGGGGATGACCATGTCAAAAAAAGGTATGTTCCTACACTCTGATAGGGAGTCTTATCGATGTAGACTGAGGTATGTGCGCCCTAGCGCTTTAGGTCTCACAGAAGTTATGGAAAGTGCTAAATATGCAATACAATGCAATAGTGATAGAGGATGTAAAGTGTGTGGATTATCAGGAACGGCTTGCGGTGCTGAATGGGGGTGGGTGGCAGGATCCGGGGGCATAGGAGGAGGAAATATATTTTTTTTAAAAACATACCTCTATAGTCGCTGCTCCTCTCACAGACAGACTGCAGGCACAGGCTCCCAGCCGGCCCTGCAGCCAATCCTGACGCTGCTCAGAACAGCATTAGGATTGGCTGGGAGTGCCCAGCCAGGACGCTCCCAGGCAGACTGGGAATCTGTGCATGTGTGTTTGGCCAGCCCGAGACAGCCGGCCAAACATAGATGCGCAGTGAGGGGGTGTGCTGTGCACTCCCCCTCAGTGCTTGTCACAGTCTGTGGCCCGCCCTTTTTTTAACCACAAAACGATAATAAACACAGTTTATTATTGTTTTTTGGTAAAAGGTTTGCATCTGCTGCTGCTGGCGAGGGGGGAGGTGACGCTCCTCCGCTCTAATGGAGGAGCCGCACCTGTGGATTATTCACGTGATGATGTATCAGGGATTTTGAACGAGACAAGTGATTCTGGCCTGTCACTGCAGAGAATGAGGTCCTATTAATAGTAAATACATCTGTATTCTACTTAAACCTGTTCTGTCTATGAATGGCTATTTTGTACCATAGTTGAAACCTCACAGGTAGGCTTTCTGTGTCTGGGATTGTTGCTATATGTTGAGAAAAACGCATTCATGCCTCTTACATCCTAACTGTCATGATATAAGCTATATCCTTCTTGTACTGCTGTTACCTGCATTGTGCTCTGTGTCTGTGCATTCATGTGCTATCCATGTTCTATCTATTAGTGAGCTTGCTCTGCTGATGGTTATGCGCTGTCCTTCTCTGTTGTGTGTAGGAACACGTAATTATCTTCTGAGTGTGAAGATGCCTGAACAGTTGGCTTTGCCACTGTATATTTTAGCGAGGGAACTGGTAAAGATAGGCACCCACACAGGGAAAATGGGCTTTCCAAGTGTGACGTGCATTCTCATGCATGGTACCAGGTGCCCACGGCTGTTTTAACACATCATTGGTGGTGACACCCACACGCAGATAACTAGAGAGATCCTATGTTACAAGAATAGCAGAGTCACTATAAAGTAACATTGTTAATAAGAACTAGATCTGCACAGTGGCAGAAGCTACTAGAATTAGTTGCAAATTGTTTGACAAGATATAATGTGGTCTCCTTTTTGTGTTAAAAACTAAAATGTGACAATGTAGAGCCAGCCTACAGTTATCTATGTGTGCTTGTCTTGCAGCATTCCAGTGTTTACCCTGTCTCAACTCCTTCCGGCCTCTCAGATGACCCGCAGGCGCCATCACAGCCAGCCTCGAGCTTCATGTGGTCATCCAGTGCCCCGCCACGCTACTCCCCTCCACATTTCCCTCCAGACGAGAAGCCACCACCATACACACCATAAACCAAACCCATCCTGATCTACAGTTTGTTATTTAATGTGAAAAAGGAGTAGCAAATAAGCCCACCTTGTGAGGACATTTCCCATATGTGTTCATTGTAGAAAGGGGGTTACTTTTGGAGACAGGGGTGGGGGGCAGAGAGAAGAGAAGCAAGAGAGAACATGTGACCATATGAGCTCATTGTTTTGCTGCTTCATTTGTGAGTCAGTCACTCCACCACACATAATCAGGAAAGAATGGGATAAGTAACTCAAAACAAATGATGCCAGAACTGTTATAGCATGCGCCATAATTTAGTCAGTGCTGTTGGTTTCCGAATCCCCGCAGAGCAGATACTCGCTCTCCCATTCACCATGGGATACTTAAAGGGACAAGTAAGGTGGACTTCCTAACACTCCAGTAATTTTCAATATTATGTGTACAGTTATATCAAAGAAAGTACTGTTGGCCTTAATACAAAAATGTTTTTTTACAAATTTTTGATCAACTATCTTCCAAAACACAGGTGTGTTGTGATCAGTTGCTACTTAGGGGATTCTGGAGTGAGTGCACAGCTTTCTCACATCTACTGCCGAAAGATTTTTTTGTACACCAAATGCAAGTTATATGTGTCTGTGTCAAGTTAAAGTTGTCTGTTAAATCATGTGTCATTATGACTGAGCCTTTCAGAATTTGTTCCGAAAGATGAATTGTCTCATTAAAACAGAACATACAGTGGATGATACTGTAAATACCTATTAAGAATTTCTGTTTTTCATTGACTAGTGTAAGCGACTTTTAGCCCAATGATACTCTGATCAGATATATTCATGAATAACATGCTGGTTATTTGTATTGGCCCTATATGCTAGCAACATCTTGTTTTTAAATTTCTTTGTTATTAATTTTTCGTCCACAGAGTTGTTCAAACCATACATAGACATCAGTTTACTTTCTATATGAGGGTGGGTTACATAGCGTTACAGAACACGGATGAACATTTGCGTATAAATCTAATGCACAGACAACTGGGATGACAATATTTGATTACAGTAAGATGCAGAGGGTGGCATACAAAATCAGTGTATAGAAGTATTCAATTATCATGAACAAGGGACCTCGAATTCGTGGTCAGGGAGGAGTCCAAGGTACCGGGTGGGTATCTCAATGGGTACCATCTAGCTCTGGATCGTCCAGAGTCAATAAGTAGTCCCTTAACTGCTGCCGGATGTCTTTTGTGCAGAATGTGGGGGGTTGCAGGAATGCGTAGACCTCACTTGTTATATCGCAATATATGAGGCTCTGCAGCCATGCCCTCGTTGTAGGTGGGGCTTTGGACCCCCACTGCAGTGCTATCTCAGTAATGCGACCTAGGGGGTCGGGACTTAAAGGGGTGCCCAGCATCAATGTTAGCCCATTAAATACGTATTGTTGACATGTCCAAGTCATGTGGGCAAAATCTCCAATAGGTGAATTACATTTGAGGCAAGCAGAGGAGCTCATCGGGGGTCCAGTTCGGCTATCGCAGAAGGTGTCATGTAAGCTCTACAGAGAAATTTGGGGTGATTAAGGGATACTGTGCTTGTTTGGGCACAGCATGACTACCATACTCTATGCGATAGGGGGTGCCCCAGCTCCGCCTCCCAAGCCCCTTGTACTTTCTGATCTTGAATTGGAAGGTGGTTAGGACATGTGCAATAAAGTTTGGATATTATGCCTATGCTAATATCAGATGTGATGATCAGTGTGAGGGGTACAAAGCCATCTGGTGCCAATGGCTAACAAGGTAAGATGGCACACAGTGCACTCTGCAGACAGTGTAGTACAAAATGGTCCATGTGTGTGGCAGAAATTAATTGGACATCTTCCGTCTGTGAGAAGATGTGGTCGTCAGGAAAAAGTTTTCCCATGGTATTGAGGTATAGAGAGGAAAGTGTGCATTTCACCAGCTACTCGTGTGTAAGCGGGAGCCAAGGATTATCTCCCAATGGGATTGCTGAGGAGTAGAGAAGGCTTCATGCGAGGAGGCATGCCAACCTGCACCATGCCCAACTATCCAGAGCAAGCATCTGTATATCAGTTGGATCTAAAGGTATTCAGGATGGGAGAAGCATACATAGGAGGGTAGGGGAAGCTAAATCCCGCTCCGGCATGAGGTACATTAGGCGGACGTCCATGTGGTACGAGTAGTATGCGCAGTGGCATTGCGCAGCCAGATAATAAAGCTGAAAATGTGGAACCCCAAAACCCCCATGTTCATGAGCTCTTGAGTATCGCGAAGAACAAATCAATCAGAGGAAGTGGTATAGTCACAAATAAATATAAAAGGTGTGGGAGCGCCACCATTTTGATAATGGCAATACGTCCCTTCATGGAATGGGGAGGCAGACCAACTGTTCGATCTGCGCATTCAGTTTATCAATGGCGGGTTATTAATTTAATCTGATAATCTGTTCCTTGTCACGATGTATATACATACCCAGATATTTAACATGTTCACCATACCTGGAGAAGGGGAACTCCAAGTCCAACGGAGTAGCCACCTTCGTGAGAGGGAACAGTTCTGATTTATTCCAGTTTATCTGCAACACAGAGAAACCACCAATTTAGCAAATCTCCCGCAGCACTGGGGTCAGAGTATTTGCAGGATGTTTAAGGAATAAAATGGTATCATCCACAAAAAGGGAGACTAGCAGTGGTCCAGATCGGAACTGCAGTCCCCTATGTCAATGGTTCTCCTGTAAATGTTATATAGGTGAGTCCATGGAAATAATGAAGGGCAGGGGTGACAGGGTGCAACTCTGTCTAGTCCCTCTAGTGGTGGGCAAAGCAGGTGTTAGGGTTAAATTAACTATGATTCACGCCGTTTGTGAAAAATGAAGAAGCATAATAGGGAGATTAAGCCTTGTGGCATGCCGAGTTTACCATGGGTCGCTTCCAAGAAGAGCCATTTTAAAGAATCAAAGGCCTTCTCAGCATCAAGGAGGGCCACTGCGGCTGGGATTGTAAGCGATAGGGCCGCGAAGACCGAGCTTCACTTAAGGGGCGTGGATCAGTGTGGAACAAAGGCAGATTGAGCAGACAAAACAATTTGGTCCATTAAAAGGGACAGGCGATTGGGTAGAAGTTTAGCCAGGATTTTGTTGTCAACGTTCAATAATGACAATCGACGGTATGAACCGCATAATGTGGGATCTTTGCCTGGTTTTAGTAAAAAAGTGATCACCGCCTCCCGAAGCGTGGGTGAGAGCACATCACCATCCAGAGCCTCCTTATGCTTGTCTAATAAGTGGGGGGCTTGGAGATGCTTGTATGTTTTAAAGAATATCCTGAGGAAACCGTCCAAACCTGGTACCTTGGAGCAGTCTAGTGAGTGGATGGCCAATGTAATCTCCTCTTTGGTAAAGGGCTCACTGAGTACAGTTTTTGCGCAGTACTGAGCCTCACTATGGCTACCTCCTCGAGGTATTGTGTAATTTATGGGGGAGTAACCTGTCATGCGGGTAGGATAGAGTTTTGTATAATAATGAAGAAGTTGCGTCTGCACCTCTTCAGTAGTGGAAGCTAGAGACCCGTCTGGGTTTTGCAATTCAGGTATATATGAATTTGATCTGGATGGCCTGAGGACGCATGCCAAGATTCGGCTCGGACAATTCACCCTCGCCATAGCGGCATGCTCTGGCATACTTGCCCAGAAACCTCACCTCACATTCCGCCAATCCCCTAAATTCGTCCATCTAGATGGCACATTTGTGTAGGTGAGGCCCTGCAACCTGTGATGCAGCTTTGCGGTCTAGGTCTGTCAAAGCTGCATCAACTCGAGCGAAATACAGACAAATATCTTTTAGTACACCCAAATGTTTGGCAATGCAGATTTCTCTAATGTATGCTTTGATGGTGTCCCACAGTGTAGCCTGAGAAGTGTTGAATTCTGTATTGATAGCAAAGTATTCTACAATTGCAGTATGTAAGTCTGAACAAAACACTTCGTCCTGGAGCGCCATAGTGGGGAAACGCCACGGACACACCAAGGGGCATATTTATACTCCGTTTGCGTCGGAATTGCGTCGTTTTTTTTACGCAATTCCGACGCAAAACTAACTCCATATTTATACTTTGGCGTTAGACGCGTCTAGCGCCAAAGTCCATGGAGTTTGCGTCATTTTTTAGCGTGGACACCTACTTTGCGTTAATGAGATGCAAGGTAGGCGTTCACGTCTAAAAAATTTACTCCGAGGCATGTTTGTCGTATTTATACTCCCGGGCAAAATTCACGCCCGGGAGTGGGCGGGTCAAAATTTTTTACGTACGGCCGCTTTTGCACAGTTTTTTAGCGCCTGCAAAAGGCAGGCGTTAAGGGACCTGTGGGCTCTGAAGGAGCCCAGAGGTGCCCTCCCATGCCCCCAGGGACACCCCCTGTCACCCTTGCCCACCCCAGGAGGACACCCAAGGCTGGAGGGACCCATCCTAGGGACATTAAGGTAGGTTCAGGTAAGTATTTTTTTTTTTTTTATGTGGCATAGGGGGGCCTGATGTGTGCCCCCCTACATGACACTATGCCCAATGACCATGCCCAGGGGACATAAGTCCCCTGGGCATGGTCATTGGGCAAGGGGGCATGACTCCTGTCTTTGCTAAGACAGGAGTCATTTCTATGGGGGTTGGGAGTCGGAAAAAATGGCGCAAATCGGGTTGAGGCGAAAAATTTGCCTAAACCTTACTTGCCCCATTTTTTGACACCCAAGCCCCATATCCCCCTACGCCGGCGCTGCCTGGTGTACGTCGTTTTTTTCCACGCACACCAGGCAGCGCTACTTTTTTTGACGCAAAACTGCGTTAGCGCAGTTTTGCGTCAAAAAGTATAAATATGGGCCCAAATATCCTATGCTTTAGAGATCTAGCTCGAGTCGGACCGGGGAGTGGTTGGAAAGTGTGAGTGGTAGGTGGGTAATAGAACCAAGCCAGGGCAATGTAGATAATGACATTAGCCAGAAGTCTATGAGCGATCAATTGTCATGCGAGGCAGGATAGAATGTGTATGCCAGTGCGGGGGTGGGTTGGATTCGCCAGCGGTCTCGGAGTGAGTGGGTGTTGCCTAAGTCTTGCAACACCTTCAATGAGAGATTTTTGCCGGTGGGGTGAAAAGCAGTGGTGTCAAAGCGAAGGTCTTGGAGTAGATTGAAGTCTCCACTAATTATCAAATGCTCCACAGTTTCCCTGTCAATATGTGCTTGAAGTTTACCAAAGAAATCATGGGTATCTACATTTGGGACAAAGACACTGAGCAGCATAAGCTTATGACCTGCTACGGTACCCTCCCTCCCACACCAGTATGTATCTGCCCTGGTTGTCTACTACAGTGTGATGAAGATGAAATGGTAAATTTTTATGTATAAATATGCAAACTGTGTGAATAGAAGCTATAATTTGAGAAATAGCAATGTGGGCCCCAGTGGTTAGCGTAGTTAGAGGTAGGCGATAGGTGAGTCTCCTGCAGGATCACTACCAGAGCTCTGTGTCTTGCTCAGTATTGCAAGACCTGCTTCCCTTTTTGGGGGTTGTTGAGGCCCCTGATATTCCAAGACATGAAGATTACATCCAGAGTCGACCTCTGCCCGTGGGTTGAGTCAGTCATCTGTGTAACTAGGAAACCTATGTATGTGTCTTGTATGGGTGGACATGAATATAATCAAAAAAATATCAAACTAAAATAAATCATGCTGTCTGCGAGCTTTCCTCACCCACCATTCACACCTGGCAGGAAGATGCCCAGTGAAACCCTAAACTCAAAAATGAAACATAACAAAACCCCATCTATACATGGCGTGGTGTCAACCATGGAGGCGTGGCAATGCAACAGCGGGAAGTCCCTGTTAATAAAAAAGAACAATCAAGTAAGTGTTGAGGAACGAGGTTTCCATTTCAGTCCAAACAAATCAGATGATTGGTGCAGGTAACATCGTCCAGATAATAGACCCTGAGGCACTGAAATCTCTGTCATATAACCCAGCCCCAATGAGCCACGGGCTAGTCCACCGGGAACAAGTCCAAGCTGGAAGCCCTCAGGTGTGTGGTGGGGAATGTTTCAGCAATGAACGCGACGTAGATGGGATATCTTTGAAATACTTTTCACAAAATTCTATCACTTCGGCAGGTTTGTCAAATATACATGGTTTACCCTGGACGTCCACATGGAACCTGGCAGAGTATAGCATACCGTATCTGAGATCCAGCCCACGGAGGGTTCTCTTTGAATCTTGGAATTTTTGCCTGGTTTCCTGCACCTCCACATAAAGTCGGTATATATGAAGATCGTGGCTCCCTGATACTGTGGGGTTGGCTTTTCCCTGGCCAAACTAAGCATAGTGTCATGGTCCCTATAGTTAAAAAGGTGTGCAATAATTGGATGCAATGAAGCTCCAGGCACTGGGCGCAGAGCTAGGGACCTATGTGCATGTTCCACCACGAAAATGGAAGTGAAGTTGCTGCACTCGACCAGCTCCGTAAGTAGGCGTTTGACAAAATGGTCAATGCGGCCCGTGGCTGTCATCTCAGCCACTCCCATTATGCTATATTGTTGCGCCTTCCCCTTGATTCAAGGTCCTCATTTTTAATTATGACAGTATGTATCCGGGTCTCCAATTTTTCTAGCCTCTTGTCCATTTTGGCAGTGTGATCTTCAACTTGTGATATTCGGTTTTCTGCATGTTCTAACCGAGTATCGTGCCTGTCTAGGCACTGCCCCATGCGATTGAGGCAAACAGCTATGGTGTCAAATCTGACCTTGAAACGTGCACTAAGTGGGTGCAGCTACAGTGTGGTCCAGTTCATTGCCCCATTTCCAACGGTAAGGGTGGCTCCTGTGCGGGTGTCTGCTTCTGTTTTTCAAATGGGAGCTTCCGTTGTTTGGGGTCACCTCGACCCATCAGTAGTAGGAGAGGAAAGAGCCATACTGTGGGTGGATGCTGGTAAGTCAATGAGGGCGACAGCTACTACTTAACTAGTCCCTTCCATAGAGTACAGGGAGGGCTCACTACATGTACGATGCTAGCCATCACAAATTGCAGCTACAATACAACCATGCAGTCCCAAGCGGCCCACAGGTCAACTGTTCAGCCAGCACTTCACGTGGGGCCAGGCATGCACATATATCACTAATGGTTAACAGCAGGCCTGTGTTCTGGGGTCTGTGTTGCTGTTGAGCTCAGTATGTCAGCAGCCGGTCGCAGGTCAGATCATCACCTGCAGTATGGACATTCACCCAGAGGGCCCCCCCCCCAGTCAGCCACATGGCAGTCCAGATCCAGGGTATTTGGGTAAAGATTTAGGCCCATATTTATACTTTTTGACGCAAACCATTGCAAAAAATTACCGCCAGCTAACGCTATTCCTATGCGCCAGGCGGGCACCTTATTTAAGGATTGAAGTTAGCAGGCTGGTCAGAGTAAAAAAAAAATGACTCAAACCAGGCGGCGCCGGCGTAGGGGAACATGGGAGTTGTGCGTCAAAAAATGGTGCAAGTCAGGTTTGAGTCAAAAATCATGGCTCAAACGGGACTTGCGCCATTTTTTAACGCACAACCCCCATTGAAATGACTCCTGTCTTAGCAAAGACAGGAGACATGCCCCCTTGCCCAATGGCCATGGGTGTCTTCCAGGGGTGGGCAAGGGTGGCAGGGGGTGTCCCTGGGGACAGGGAAGGGCATCTGTGGACTGCTTCCATGGTCAGAGACCATGGAAGTGGGCCCACATGTCCCTTAACGCCTGCCCTCACCCAGGTGTTAAAAAACGGTGTACATCAGGCTGTGCGCCGTTTTTTAAGGCCCGCCCCCTCCTGTGCTTCAAAATGACGCAGGAGTATAAATAAGGCGCACAGGCCTTAAAGTCATTTTTTGGATGGGAATGCCTACCTTGCATGTCATTATTGCAAGGCGGTTTCCTGCATCCAGAAAATGACGCACACGGAGGGATTTTGACGTTCGCGGGGTCGGGCATCATAGTATAAATATGGGGCAAGGTTTGCGCTGAATGTGCGTCAAAAGGTTTGACG
Source organism: Pleurodeles waltl (assembly GCF_031143425.1). Classification (NCBI taxonomy): domain Eukaryota; kingdom Metazoa; phylum Chordata; class Amphibia; order Caudata; family Salamandridae; genus Pleurodeles; species Pleurodeles waltl. The sequence continues at coordinate 180,997,976 of NC_090438.1, forward strand.
CACATTCGGCGCCAACAGAGTATAAATATGCCCCTTAATGTTTACTTGCCGGGGTCAGAGCACACCTGCCACTTCTTAGCCACGTTCAGTACTGCAGGGGCGCGCCCAGACTCGGCCCTTCCAGGCAGCAGCACCAAGTGGGTGGGCCCAGGAGGGCCCAGAGTTTCATGCTGCAGAAGAGTGCTGCCCAAGCACTGCCAGGCCTCAGTCCTCGCTGGAGTGCTGCCTCTGTCACCGGCATGTCATTATCATGGGTGGGGGGAGGGTATGCACTACGCAGCTTGGCCCCTCTCGCATCTCAGGCTCGTCTGCATCCCCTGTTGCTGCGGGGCCTCCAAGAAGCAGAGACACCATGGGCAGGGCAGTTGTTTCTGCCTTTTTTTCAGTCCTCTGATCATGTTTTCACCTTGCTGCCACTCCCACAGGGCGTTCTTCAATCAGCACCACTCATGTTTGCTGACATCGATGGACTGATACTCCTCATTCCGCATATCACTGGGTTTAGGGCAATGAAGCTCGAACGCCATAGCAACATCTTTTGACTTTGAGGAAAAATTGTAACATTCAATCGAAATGTTATTAAAGACAAGGAGGCCCGGATTATGTGCTGTCTCCTTTAGTACAATTCCCCACAAACTGCACAATACCATAGCAACAGAACATCTGAAATATTAACATTCTATAACTCCTGAAACCCAGCCTCTTTATTGCTGATTTCAAACCTAAACATATTCCTTTTTGTCTCCACAAAGTGAAAAATTTCCTCTTTCTTCTTCTTTCTCCTTTTTCTCTAACTCAAAGATCCTTGAATAGCTTCTTCAATAATTACAACAAAATTTCAGGATACAACCATGTTCCCTTTTATCCTTGGAAAAAAGGATAAAGTATTACCATCTTACTTACCACTTGTCAATATTAAGCTGCATTTACCACCTTAAAAAGTGACATGTATCAGCAAGAAAAGCACTACAATAATTCTGTAATCACATCAAAATACATTTCCCTCCATCAGTCTCCACCAGGGGTTGTGGAAAACTCAGGGTGGAATAATCCAGGCCTTCTTGTTTTTAAGAAAATCTTTATTTTGAGATCTGATTACGTTTTAAGCCCTTTCACCGCAAACTCAGAAGCATGTATAATCAGTTTGAAGTAAAACCTAAAAACACTAGACAGTCGGCAGAATGTAAAATGTCTTCAACAGGACCTCTCAGAATTAAAGCCTTTGAAGCCATATCACCTCATTGGGAATGAGCTCCGAATATATTCACATCCACTTCTTCTTTAATCACACAACTTACCCTCCTTGCGATAGCTGCAATAGACAAAGGTTTGGAGGGTTTCACATAAGAAATTGAAAGTTGATATACACCTATTTGTCTGACCTCTTTCGTTCTCGACTCATACTGCTTAACACAACACATCGTGCATAACTTTAGTTGTTCTCTAAATAAAGGACACTCTACTACCTTGAAAAATATCTTTGCTTACTTGTTATTTCGAACACTAACTTTTCTGGTAGTTAAGATCTGACCAATCCAGAGCTCTAACATCAGAAATCCTCCTAAAAGATACTAAGTATTACAACATTGCAAGTTTCCAAGATAATAGTTTCAAGGATAGATCACTATTATCAGGCCAACTGCTGATTAACTGTAAGGCTAAATTGACATCCCACAAAACGAAGTCCGGTTTGGAGGCATCCTAAAATAAATGCTCTTCATGAGTATACAAACCAAATCATTATCCCAACAAATATTCAGTCAACCAAAGAGTGACCAGCTGTAACTGCTGATTTATCTGTATTCACGGTTTGATAACCTTTTACTAAAGGCATATGTTAAAAAAAAATTTGCACTAAAGGTACTCACTGGGGATGCAAATTCCCTTCAGAGCACCAATTTCTCCACAACTTCCAAGTTAAATAATATTGCTTCATAGATCCTGATGACCAAGCCTCTGTGACCAGTTTTGCAGCTTCTCTAGGAGGTTATCTAATTCCTCAAGGACTCCTGAAATCATCCAAGCTACCAAACATAACTGACCTGTTTGAATCATTTCATGAAACTCGCCATGAGCATTCCTCAACAATGAAGGAAATGGTGGGAGAACCAACAGGACCTCCACACTTAATGCTAGAACCACTGGAAATAAAATTTGTGTTGGCCACCAGTGACTAATCAATACCAAACGCACTTGGTCTCTCTCCATCTGTAAGAAGACTCTGGGAATCACTGCAAAGGAAGGAAACATTTAGGCCCCTCTGACTGACCGTGTCTACTTCTGGATCTGGCCTCCATCCATAAAATATGAGCAGTTGTTTTGTCCCTTTCAAGCAAAGAGATCTCATAGCATTGTACCTCTCCTGACCTTTCCATTAGAAACTCTTGTCTGTCCAAAATCCACTGGAATCCACCAACTTAAATATTAATTGGCAACCACAATCAGTTTCACTGGCACATGTTCTTTCCCCACAGTAATTTGCATACAGACCATTATGCCAAAACTCCTTCGCAAACTCCGAAAACTTCTCTGATGATGTAACCCCCAATTGCTTTACATATTGAACTGCTGACTCACTGTACATTCTCAAAAGAATTGACCTGAGGATGCCACCTACCAAACTCTTCACTACAAAGGAACCTGCCAAAAGCTCGAGGCAATTGATATGCACTCCCTGTTCTTTCCTGATACATTTTCCTCCATCCATATTCCTTACCCACCAAAAAACCCTCTTCTCTTGCTTCTGAAGTCAACCTTACCTGATGATGATGATGATGATATCACCAACCTCTCTAAAGGTACTGCTCTTTCAGTCTCTAAAGATAATGATGATGCAAAACATCTGGGAAAATAGCCTAAATTGTTAAAAACAACAGACCCACACTTTTAACAAATCTTTTAAAGGAAATATTTCCTTGTTCAACAATCTCTTCAACTCTTTCCTTAAGTGACACAGTTTGTCTGCTGATGGACTCAACATGGATTGCTCTGAATTCAAACCAAAATCTAAAAAAACTCCACTTTTTCTCGATTCAACACCTACTCTGTTTACCATGTAGCCCAGATGTTAGAAACTGAGTTTCTGGTTGGCAAAGGTATGCACCTTGTCCAAGCAGGAACCACAGTCCTAGTCAGGGTAAGTCACTAACAGACCCTAAATTAACCTGTGCTCACCCCTGGTAGCTTGGTACAGGGCAGTCAGGCTTAACTTAATAGGCAGTATGTTAAGTATTTGTGCAACATTTCAAACACTGAAACAGTGAAAAAACCACACAAAAGATACCACACCTGGTTAGACAAATAGAGATTAATTTAATTAACAAACCAAGATCATGATGGCATAAATCCAATTAGTAGAACTTGATGTATGAATTTTTAAAGAACAAATTTAGCTGTAGTGCTTAGAATCATAGCGCGCCAACGTGGTCTATCTGGTCGAGCTAGACATGGTCAAAGCTGAAAAGTCAGGCCAACTGCGATGGAGCACAGGTCAGACACATGGACCAGCCTTGGCCCACTGAAAACAGTACCTTGGTTCGCAGTTACGTCAAGAGCAAGAAGCAAAGAGCAAGGGAGGAGATGCGCTGGCATCGTTCCCACAGATGTAGGCGATGCGTCGGGTCTGAGCCTCACGAAGTCGGAGATGTATCAGAAATGGAGGTGATGCATCATGCGATCGGCAATGCAGTGTTCCCAATCTTTGCAGCAGCTGTGATGTGCCAGCGTCAATGGCGATGCGCTGTCCGCGATCCTTGCAGGAGTGACGATGTGTCAGTGGAGATGTGCCAGTTCAGAGTGGTGCAACAGTATCAATGTATGGATTTTGGACTGGAGCAGCACTTTATACCCACTTCTAAAGGCCCAGGATTGGATTGGCACCACTTGGCAGGGCAAGACTTGTAGCAAGCAAAGTCCAGGTGGTGGAGGTGATGAGTTGGAAGTTTTTTTTTGTGACCGTGAGACTTTAAACGAACAGGAGGCAAGCCCTGTGAGTCACTCTGGTTCTGGGTTCAAGAATTGTGGATCCAGTCCTTCTCACCCAGGCAAGGAAGGCAGCAGGTCAGCACAGCAAGAAAGCAATTGTTCCAGAGCAGCAGTCCAGCAGTATAGCAGTCCTTGCAGCTAGCACAGTAGTCCTTCTTCCTGGCAGAATATCCACAGGTACAGAAGTGTACTGAGTGGGTAGGGTCAGAGGTCCATTTCCAGTGGAGGAGACTTCAAAGAGAGAGTTTTGAAGAATACAGAGTCCTTGCCCTTCCTGCCCTGGCTCCATCCTTACCACAGGAGGGTAAGCAACCATTTGTGTGGGGACAGGACACTGCCTATTCAGGTGTAAGTGCAAGCCTCTCCCTTCCATCCTGCCCAGGATGTTGATCGCCCTTCAGTCCCACTCAAGCTCCCTTTGCGTGTGGCTTTCTACAGGGAATGCACAAGACCAGCTGCAATCCACCTCAAATGTGTATTGGAGACAGGCTGCAGACATACAGGGCTAAGAGCAGGAAAATGGCAACTTTCTAAAAGTGGCATTTTCAAAAATGTAATAATAAATCCAACGTTACCATTAAAGAGGATTTGTTATTACAGTTCCATAGATACTAAGCATGACAGGTCTACTCCATCTCAATCGGGAATTACCTTTTATTAAATGTAGTAAGAAATCCCCATTGTTATCCTATGAGAATGGTAGGCCTCACAGCAGTGAAAAAAACGAATTTGAGAGTTTTGTATTATCAGGACATGTACAACTTAAAATGATATGTCCTTCCTTTTCCTTACAGAACACTATGGCCTATGGGTTACTTACAGGTCTACCTTAGGGGTGACATATGTAATAAAAGGGGAGTTTAAGACTTGGCAAAGGGTTTTAAATCCCAAGTCGACATGGCAGTGTAATACTGAATTCAGACTGCAATGGCAGGCCTGGGACAAGTTTTAAAGTGCCACTTAAGTGGGTGGCACAAGCAGTGCCATCAGTCCATTAGTAGCATTTAATTTACAGGCCATGGGCGCATGTAGTGCACTTTACTAGGGACTTATAGGTATATTAAATATGCCAATTAAGTATATACCACATAAAACCATGTTTTAAAGAGAGAGCACAAGGCCTTCAACACTGGATAGCTGTAGTAAAGTGCACAGAGTCCTAAGGCCAACAAAAAGGAATTCAGCAAAAAGTGGAGGATAAATGGCAAAAAGTCTGGGGGTGACCCTGCAGAAAGGGCCATTACCAATATTCGATGTTCTGGAAGCTTTACAGTTATCTGTTGCAAAAACACCACCTGATGTTATTCTATTTAGTGTTTTATTGTGATAAAGGTACCAAAACAATATAGCAATGAGGAAACAAAAGAAACCCCAAAACTTCCCCCTCAATTTTTCCATACATATATTTCTTACATGTCTTTGCCAGCTATAAATATCTGTGCCCACCACCTTCAAGAGGCGTTGATGTCTGAGAGCGGTTATGTCTAATAATAGCAACCTTTCAGAATATCTCCCTGCGTATTCAGGTCCTGGCCATGAATAGGCAGGCAATGGACCCTATATGACCTTAGGTCTCTGATCCGGTGGAAGGGTGCTATTATAGAGTTCCAGCTGCTTGTTGCAAAAAGGCAAAGTCCTCCATCCACTTATTCTCTCTAAGCACAAGCCACTTGCCTTTTCACCAGCAGTAGAGTCAAGTACTCAATTTTTTGCACAGTCACTGGGGCATGCACAGTATACCCCAACAAAGCTATTTTGTGAGACAGTGTCTCCTCTGTCATATCAGAAAGTGTGGTAAATATTTTCTGTATAACAAATGTTATTGAATTATCTAACATATAACAGTGTGGTACAATGTCTAGTGCTGTTCACTTCAGTGACTTTTCTGCCCCACTAGTCACATATTTCATCTACCTTAAACGCTGATCTTCATGTGGGCATCTGCTGTTACAAATAGACATAAGCCAACAATAAGAACTTCCTAATTAATAACCCTCCCTTGCCAGCCCCCCAGACACACAACACTCTGACTTTGCGTAAGTCTAAATAACCTGTAGGGGTACTTGTTTCACTCGCCCCGTATGTCCTTTCTTTTACATTTATGGTGTGGATGCCTGGTTATGGCCCAACCCCAATTGCTGGACATAACCTGGGGTCAACTGAGTCATTCGCATGGAAGTAAGATACGTTTGGAGAAGGTAAATATTTGAAACCAATACCTGTTATTAAGAGGACATACCCATGCCAGATGGATAAAGTTAGCCTCTTGTGTGTGGTGTCTTGCACACTTTGCATCTTCTTACAATTTGGCTTTATACAACTTAAGAGGAGTGTGATTGATCTGATGTATAAATTTAAGTTGTATCACAGTGGAGCATTGGGGGTGTGGGGTGGGACCTATCTGGTCCAGCAATAGCCACATTACTTTCTAGTACCTCTTATGTCGCCGTGGCCTCCCGCAATACCCCAAGGATTTCAGCTTGCAACGTAGAGTGCAACTTAGTAAGAACATGTTTTTAGAGCTAGTGTTGAGAAGCAATGTTAGAGTTTTGCAGGTGAGCAGTTTTTGGAGAGATGAGGGATAGGGGATTTTACAGAGAGTTGTAGACCGATTATATATAAAGATGTCTTGTGCAGGGAATTCCTTATCTGCCTATACTCGGGTCCAGCCAGGCCACCCTGCTCATAAGGCAGTGTCAGTATGTTCCAACACACTCTGGGTTGACCACCCGGTCAAGGTAGTGAGATCATACATGTGACTTAAGTGTCCTAAAGAATGTTTGTTTAGCAGTATGAGAATATCATAGACCAAGTAGAGGAAACCACCTGATCTTCAGCCATTAATAAGATATCCGCCAAATAAACAATCACACTTCTGTTTGTCTAAAAAAATAAACAACAAGCCTCAACAACTTTGAAAAATACCAAGAAGCAGATGAAAGACTAAATGATAAACAAATAAATAGCTACCATTTGTCTTCCCATCCGAAGACTGAATGTTTGTGATGCCCCTTGACCATTGGGATTGTAAAGTGGGCATCCTTGAGATCCAAATCACCATCCAATCCTGAGTCCTTTGAATGTCTCTCAACAGGTGTTTCTGTTCTATTTTCAAATGCTGATAACTTACCTATTGATTCAAACCTCCTAAATGTATAACCAGTTCTCATCCCCAGTTCCTGATTTCCCTTCTTTTTCTTCTTCACTAAAACTCCTGATCCAAACAGTCTTCCTTTATTAACATTCTTTAAATATCTTTGCCTACTATGTCTTTTTCGTCCTCTGATGAATGTATTTTTGAAAAGGTTCTCCTTGAAACAATATCTTATAACCCATTACTATTTCGAGTACCCAGGAATCTACAGTTACTCACTACCATGCAACTAAGTTATGTCTCACAGTGCCTCTTTCCCTTGGCAGGAAACAACTGAAAAGAGAAAAAGCACTCCCCTAAAACATTTTTGTGGTTTTGTTCTCTGCCACAAACTGATCTTGATCTGCCTCCTCTCCCTTATTGAGCGTAGAACCTGGTGGCAACTTGAGAGGCCCCTTGCATTCCCTTTCCCCTGTAGAAATACTATTGATTTTGGTAGTTGTTTTAAGGTCTGTATTGACCATGATTGAAAACCAACCTCATACTCTCCCAGTCCTAGCAAAAATACCTATTGAGAAAGCTCTCCTCAAAGCGGATTGAACTTTGTCTAAATCAGAGAAAGTTGCAGCATACTTCCATAATTTATCACTGAATAAAATCCCCTGCGTTCTGGGACCATCTTCAACAACAGCAATATGTCAACTAATTTAGGATCGATTCTCATGAGTATCGATTTCCTCTCTGTAGCAGCTCCTGAACTACCATTACCAACCAGACACACAGGGGGTCATTCCGACCTGGGACCGCGGATGCACCGCCAACAGGCTGGCGGTGCATCCAGGCCAATTCTGACCGCGGCGGTAAAGCCGCGGTCAGAAAAGGGAAACCGGCGGTTTCCCGCCGGTTTTCCCCTGGCCTGAGGAATCCTCCATGGCGGCGCTGCAGGCAGCGCCGCCATGGGGATTCCGACCCCCTTCCCGCCAGCCTGGTTCTTGTGGTTTTGACCGCCAGAATCTTGCTGGCGGGAACGGGTGTCGTGGGGCCCCTGGGGGCACCTGCAGTGCCTATGCAAATGGCATGGGCACTGCAGGGGCCCCCTAACAGGGCCCCACAAAGATTTTCAGTCTCTGCATAGCAGACACTGAAAATCGCGACGGGTGCAACTGCACCCGTCGCACCCTTTCCACTCCGCCGGCTCCATTCGGAGCCGGCATCCTCGTGGAAGGGGGTTTCCCGCTGGGCGGGCGGCCTTCTAGCGGTCGCCCGCCGGCCCAGCGGGAAACTCAGAATTACCGCGGCGGTCTTTTGACCGCGCTGCGGTATTCTGTCGGGGGAACTTTGGCGGGCGGCCTCCGCCGCCCGCCGAAGTCAGAATGACCCCCACAATCCGTTGGATCCACCCTCTAATGCTATTGATATTAATATTGACCCGTTCAGATATTGCCTCTTCTATAATGTCACATATACGTACTACTGGGCCAATGATATCCAGCAATTTAACCTGACAACTTTTAACAGACTTCTTAAGTCTTTTTAGGGTCTTTCCCCAATTTCATCTTATATTTGGGCATTTTCAGAGCTACATCAGGAGTATTACATAGTTCATATTTTATCTGACTACACATCAAGCTGGGCAGCTGGTATGAGTTTAGGATTAATTACTGCTGCCAATTTTAGTTAGTTGTGAAATGCCTAATTGAAGTGTGATATTACATATTTTATCCTTAACAAATGGCCTGGGGCACTTTTAATTCAAAACATTCCTCTTTTCTTCCTCTAAAGGGCTCCTTAATTAAGAATGGATTCCTATAGCCAAGTGATTCATTAGCCACCACTCTTGGAATCAAGGGTAATGGATCCCCTTGGCCTTAATACATCTCTCCGTTATGGGGATCTTTTCATACCTCTTTAACTAAATCATCAGAATTCTTAGCACCTCCAAAGCAGTCATCATACTTGGGTGTCTTGTAAGACCTGAAAATCATGTCAGAAGTCATTTTCGAAGGTCAGGTGTGTAATATCTTTACCAGCAGTCATTTAATCAAGAAGGTGATTAGAACTGTCATCCTCCCTCGCCCCGCAGGTAAACCTTTTTTCTGGAAGGCCACATTTCTCAGAAAATGCTTTCAATTGTTTCCCTAAAAGGTAATATTTACTGGATAATGCTTGAATTACTTCCCATAGAAAGTTTCACACTCAAACTACTTTTCTTCCTGTTGTTTCCTAGTTTCCTATCTTCATGATTTGAGTCAAATAAAGACAAAAACTGAGCACCTTCTTGACAATTCATTTACTTCCTTTTCCCATAAAAGGGATGCATCTTTTGAGAAGTAGCCCTAAAACAGTCTGCTGTCCAGGAATATTAGAATGTAATTATCTTAGATGTTCTGTTGCTGTGGTATTGTGCTGCACATAATTGGGGCTTCTGGTCTTGACATAAAATTATGATAGCTTTTTACATAAGACTCTTTCACAGTTTATTATTTTCAAAGCAGTTGGGTGTGTTTTCTATTTTTATACCAGTTATTCAATGGCAAATCTAGTAAACTAAGCATCAAAATGGATCCGGGTACCTTGAAGCCAAAACAGCTTGTAAGACTAGAGGTTAATACGACTAGAGAAGCCTATAGCAGAATTAGGGGGTATATTTATGAGCCCCTTGCACTGCCATAGCGTAAATTTTTGTGATGCTTCGGCGATACAGACTACAAAATCATATCTATGAGGCAACACAACGCCACTTATGAAATGCTATACATATACATTGATCAGTAATCTACTCTTAACTACCTTCTAGCAACTCAAAAATATTTGACATTCCAGCAGAAAAAAGGTCATTTGTCAATGGTGCAGAAAGAGATGGTTAGAAATCTACATTTATCTTTATCTTAGACAAATCTCCTTCCACCACTCTGGAATAAAATCATAGTCAATAAAGATATATAAGTAGCTTGCTATGACTTTGTTGCATCTCCTACATTTAGCATCTTTCTTTAAAAGTAGTTTATACAATGTCAAGGGAATTCAGCGAATCTGCAAGACAAATGCAGTGAAAAGAAGCTGCAGGCCAGAGTTTGTTTAATTGTATAGGAGGGTAATATAACCCATTAGGAGCAGTAGCCAGTAGGCATAATTAATTATTCTTCACAATCCTCTTAGATATAGATATCTTCTAATTATCTCAGTGAATAAAGCTCAGAAGTAACCACTGGTAATAAAATATACCTACCTGAAACATTGTTATTCTTCCATTGGTGTCTCCCTGGCATTCACAAGCTATTTGTAACAATCACATCCAGAATTAGCAATGATACCAAAATACAGATTTCAATTAACAATTGTGCTGGGCCCTAAAGTGTGTCAGCATCAATTGATGATATCTTGCATTTGCCACTGCTTAAAGCCATTTGTGTTTATTGTTTACATTGGTACAAAAGAAGAGAATACCTAACTCAGGATGATCATCTGTAGGAATAGACTGTAGCATGTCATCCCTTGAAAGACATACTAATGAATCAGTGTTGCAGCTAAGAAACCTTTTTACAACCATGAATCTTCTATTATTTAACTTTGAACAGAATTCCAAGATGGTTTGCCCATGAAAGCTGGGTATTGACGAGTGAGCTTTAACCTGGAAGGTAGAAGCCTGATGTTTTGAATGAGCCATAGGTTGGCTAGGGTGGTTAACTTTTGGGTAGCAAAATGTGATGCAGGCTACATGGAGATGTCAATGTTATGCTATGAAAACACTGACAAAGAATAGGACTAGTGCAAATTAAATTCAGAATCTACTTCCCAGAACACTACAGGATGTGACTAAAGATCCTAATCTATGAGCAGCTTCCACATCAAATGGCCAGGATGCATATGATAATTCACTTCTGGGTGCTCAAATGGACTGTTGCAGCCTGCTTGTGATTTTTCAGCATCCATTCGAGCACTTGATGCCCCTTTTTCATCGGAATACTAGAGATTCACTTGCATTTGAACACAGTAGTGGGGTCTTAGAGTTTGCACTTCCTCCCCATATGGGGGCAGCTGCGCAGAGTCTGTTCAGACAAGGCAAAGAAAAAGAAACTGCACAAGACTTACAGAGGCAGCTTCTGAAATCATGCCAGCAAAGGTAGTAGATCACGAGAGAAAGCAGGAGGGATATGTGCCACAAGAGCAGGTAGTAGATAGAAGGCACATAAAACATGAATCAGATGAGGCAGAGGGCATTAGGAAGGTGCCTGGCACTGGACAGAAATAGAGGTCCAACTGTGGGTGGGAGTAAAGCTGAAGTGAGCAGGCTTGCCCCATTCTCTGCTGTACTTCAGCCCCCACCCCTGCTGAATTTTACTTGTGTGCTAATCTGTTCTATTCATAGCATTTCTTAAGTGCATGGCTGCCCAACTGTGCTCCCAGGACTAAATGGTCAAACCAGATTCTGAACCAACGTTTTTAGATTAAAAAAAAAGTTGTAAGCTGTTTCCCGAACCTTAGATCATTCTTCTCCTTCCATAGTGCTTCTCTGATTTGCCTGTTATCAGTTGCTTCCAATCCACATTGACTGGTTCGACACATTTTTGTGTCCCATCCTTTCTGTTCCACTCCCCCCTTTCCTCACCAAAGCACCATTTTACCGTTACTAACTGCCTTGCACCGCTATTACACTGCAAGCTCCCAAAAAATGAATCCCCTTAGCCTCCGGTGCACAAGTGATAGCATTTAACGCTTGAATACTCACATGCTGGAATTTTAACTCTCGGCAAAGTTCAGAAAAAAAGATTTTCCCCAAATATTCAAGGACTGTAAATAATTATTTCCCCAACGACTGAATTAGAATAGTAAATCATCCTCTCCTCTAATATGTGGGGCCATTTCTATGCCTCTCCTCCAAGTCAGGAAAACTGTAAAAAGATGCTTCTGGAAGTCGTGACCAGTCATGAACCTGGATCATTAGACTACCAGCATCCAAAGGACTTCAAAAGGGACAAAAAGTCATTGTGCCTTTTCCAGACACACCAGTTACCTCCTTGCCTACCTAAATCCCTGTTGGCGCTCAAATTTATCTTAAACTCGAGTTTATGGGGCACACTCACGACTAGAACCAGGGGCCATATGTACGAACACATTTTCCCATAGACACAGAATGGGTAAAACCCTTTGGTACATCTAGCCCCAGGAGTGGTGTAGTAACTCTACAGACTTCGGTCCCCAATACGATTCGTCACTATTTCAAATTGAGCACGTTCAATAGCAAATACTGAAACATTCTTGTAAGAACGACAGACATGCGTTGTTTAGAAATTTTATATAAAAAAGTAATAGGCAACATACAGAAAATATACCATCAGTAAGTCAGCAACAACGCTTACAGATCAGAAGTACAGCAAATTTAGTAAAATTCTAAGGGAAATTCAGCATAGATTTGGAAATAAGATTGGGAATAAGAGGGCTCCCGGATACCGAATCTACAAATACTTTTATAAGGCTTTAAACAAAGACTCTCATACATCCTACATGGTTCTCCGATGTGCACCTAGAGGGAATAAGCAAAAGGAAACATTTTACAGCGCAATACATTAAGAGATTCTCTCATTGTAGTAGTACATTGGATGGTAGTCGTTCTCACAGTTTCTTGGAGCATCTCAGAGGATACATTGTATAACAATAGCCTGAGTCAGTAGGGTTGTCCTTGGTTACAAACAGTGAGAAAAAGTCTCTGGTAACACTCTGTCCATGAGTGTGTCTCGAAAATCTTTATTTAGAACAAGAAACAACAATAGTAGGCATCAAGTGATGTATTGTGACGTTGGTGCAAGATGGAGGGCAGTATAAACACAGTTTAGATTAGTGCAAGCTCGATTTATAATGCGGGAAAAAAACAAGCCCCACAACCCTTAGACATGGGGTCAAGAGGTACACATAAATTATGGATACTAGAGCCATTATACTCTCTGCATAAGAATCGAACACAGCATATCCATGTGTATTTTGCACTCAAAAAGAAACCCCTTCGAAAACAAACAACCAAATCTTACACCAAATGCAGCCCTAACACTACTCCTCTTACTAACCACATCCATAAGATTAACATTAACTTTAAAACGAACCTAACCTAAATGTAACTAATGGCTTCCAGAGTAACCCTTTTAATTGATGTGCACACGTCAACACACGTCAACACAAATGATATGTTTCACCACTGTCTGTATTTATTTTAAAGTAAAAAACAATACATTAATCTTTTGCATGTCTCTCAATAGACTCATCTACAACTGAGAAGCCAGTACAGAAAGTTTTTTTTTTTTTTAAGGAAACAGCTTCCCAGTGAAGCTTACATAGCTCCAGGTATGCACATGTGCTAGTATTTCCAGGCTAATGTTTTCAGATGCGTGCATTATTTATCACATGTGACTACTTAGCACACTCAAACCCCACAGACATAAACAGGTGGTTGATGAAAGTAAAAACAAACGAGATGCTACTTGGGGCCATATTTATACTTTTTGACGCAAAACTGCGCTAACGCAGTTTTGCGTCAAAAAAATTAGCGCCGGCTAACGCCATTCTGAAGCGCCATGCGGGTGCCGTATTTATTCAATGACGTTAGCCGGCATTAGCCGCCGGCGCTGCCTGGTGTGCGTGAAAAAAAATGACGTACACCAGGCAGCGCCGGCGTAGGGGAATATGGAGCTTGGGCGCCAAAAAATGGGGCAAGTCAGGCTGAGGCAAATTTTTCGCCTCAACCCGATTTGCGCCATTTTTTTCGACTCCCAACCCCCATTGAAATGACTCCTGTCTTAGCAAAGACAGGAGTCATGCCCCCTTGCACAATGGCCATGCCCAGGGGACTTCTGTCCCCTGGGCATGGTCATTGGGCATAGTGGCATGTAGGGGGGCACAAATCAGGCCCCCCATGCCACAATTTTTTTTAAAAAAAATTACTTACCTGAACTTACCTTAATGTCCCTGGGATGGGTCCCTCCATCCTTGGGTGTCCTCCTGGGGTGGGCAAGGGTGGCAGGGGGTGTCCCTGGGGGCATGGGAGGGCACCCCTGGGCTCCTTCCGAGCCCACAGGTCCCTTAACACCTGCCCTGACCAGGCGCTAAAAAACGACGCAAAAGCGGCTGGACGTCATTTTTTTTGACCCGCCCACTCCCGGGCGTGAGTTTTGCCCGGGAGTGTAAATACGGCGCACATGCCTCGGAGTAAATTTTTTAGACGGGAACGCCTACCTTGCATATCATTAACGCAAAGTAGGTGTCCACGCTAAAAAATGACGCAAACTCCATGGACTTTGGCGCTAGACACGTCTAACACCAAAGTATAAATATGGAGTTAGTTTTGCGTCGGAATTGCGTAAAAAAAAACGACGCAATTCCGGCGCAAACAGAGTATAAATATGCCCCTTGATTTTTTTCACTTACCAAAAAATAAGTGTGGATAAGTGCCAGAAAGAAGAGAAAAAATAAATGTGGATACATAGAGATGGACATGTAAAAACATAAATACCATAAAATTAAGACCATAATCATAAACTAAACACTAAATATAACTCTAACCCTATCCAAATATCAAACCAAAACATATAGCTAAAACTAACTGCAGCCCAAATGTTAAGCAGAACCCCAAGCACTACCCTAGTCCTACCCCACACATAACCCTTATGTCTAACTCCCGTCCTAGCCATAGAAAGCTCAGTGTTGCATAACGCAAAGAACACCTTTCTTGTGATTATTTTATGTCCTTCACTATTATTTAAAATAAAAATACTTAAATTTTACTTTTTTTCTATTTCAGTTGTTTGACAGGCTTCCTGATAGTAGCAGCGCCTTCATTATCACACGCTGCCACTCGAAGCCCCACCTACTCCATCTGTTACTTAAGTGAGCTCTGAAGGGCCTGGGACCTGCACAAAGCAAAGATATGGTCTGGAAAACAGGATTTAAAAGAGAACAAATGATTAGTGAAGGAAAAGGACCAGGGGCCAGATGTATCATCTGATTTTGCACTCGCAAACAGCGAAATCGGCCATTTGCGATTGCAAAATCAGGGTCTGCAATGCATCAAATGCATTCGCAGACCAAAAACAGAAAATCGCACAAATTGCGATTTTCTGCGTTGCGACCTGGATTTTGCGAGTCGCAATGCAATTCTGCAAAAAATCGCAAATTGCGATTTTTCGCAGAATGGTATTTTGCAAGTGCAAAATACCATGACCTGCAACCAGGTGGTAACCTGGTGCAAAATTAAAAAATGCAGTAAAACTGCATTTTTAAATTTGATATGTAAAGCACACATGCCCTTTTGGCATGTGTGTACTTTACATGTGGAAAAAAAAAATGGGGTGCAGGAGAGGGGGCCTTAGGCCCCCAGCACCCTGGCCCTTTGCTTTTCCCAAATTGCGATTTCTGTTTCAGAATTCGCAATTTGCAAAAATGCAAAAAATTTGCAGCTATGGGCCAACAGGTCCATAGCTGCGAATGGGGCCTGTATCGCAATTTGCGATTCGGTAATTGCGATTTTTAAGAAATCGCAATTACCGAATCGCAAATGTGATACATGGCCCTTTGCGAGTCTGTAATTGCGATTTCTTAAAAATCGCAATTACCGAATCGCACTGGGCCAGATTCATACATCTGGCCCAGGATGTCTTGGATCCTTTCCTATTTTGCGAGGGGTGAAAAAAACATTTCTGAAGACAAGTAGGAAAGGGCTGGAAGAATAAATTGGGGAGCGAATCCTCAGCAAGTGCTCTAGTGGCTGTGTCAGAAGGAGAGAACTTCCTAGTGATATGGGATTCACAATACCATATTATCAGATAAGATCAGGGAAAACCTAGTATTGCAAATACACGATTTATTGAGACCTAGCACTGATCAGGATGATACGGTAGAATGGACGTCCTCAAATATTCATTCTAAAAATGTTGGGAATTCATCAATATTTTTATTGTTAAAATGACTCTAGGCCACCGTATGACTGATCTTTCTCAAGTCCTGATATAGCAAAGAAAAACACCAGCAGGCATATATTGAACTTCTTGCTACACAATAGCATTAGAAGTGATGCACCCAGTGAAAAGCACATCTGGCGTCTGAATTTGACAGTTCAGAAAATATTACGATGTGTCTAATAAAATGGTGTTGAATGGACCAGTCTGATTGTGTGCCAAACCAGCTATAAGGAATGAACGTATAGAAGCACGTTATCCAGGTCTTATCTTTATAGCATTATTACATGAGTAGTAAGTGTTGTAAGTATTTATGATTTCAAAGCTAATTCTATTATTAATTCCATTGTTAATCAAGTAATCAAAGTTACGCCCAAAGGGCGTTCATACTGCGTAGGCAAGTGAATGCCACAACCTACCAATACATTGTGTGTTACTGGGCGCCTAGGCGCTCCTAGCTGAGGCGTACAATGATATACTTCACAATAAAGGTTTCCGGATAGGTCAAGAGCAGTGGTTGCCCTGGGACCTCGTTCTCCACTCTTCTGAATCTTAGAATTGGCCAATCCAGCAAAGAGCATGCGTCTTTTCTATTATAGAAAACCCCAGAAAGGGAGAAAGTGATATGAAGCACCACTGCACAAGTGCAGATGAAACACCATATAGGGTGCTGGTGATATTGGTGGATGTACAGAAAAAGGACATACAGACATTACAAAACTGAAGGAAGCACTTCAAATATTGCAATAGGCTAGATGCGCATAGCCAATTGTAATCCTGCCAAAGCGCCAGATTCAGACATCCGGAAACAAACACACAAAGACACATATTTAAGAATAGCGCCCCCCTAGCGCCTCCATGTGTGCGCCAAATTTAAAATACGGCACATCATGGCAGTGGTTAGGGGACTAAAATCAGATTTTTTTACGCTAGTCCGACGCTTTGCAGGATTAGCGTTAAAAATTCTGACGCTAATCCTGCAAAGCACCCAGAGGCCTATTGTAACCAATAGGAGCCTCCTTTTAATGCCTGATCTGAGCAGGCATTAAACGTACTGAAAAAAATGGCACAAGGAAATCTCTAAGATTTCTTTGCACCAGTTTTTTGCCCCCCACTCCAGCGGGAGAACTCCCCCTTTGCATACATTATGCCTAGCACGGCATAATGTCACACAAAGGGTTACAAAGTGGCGCAATGCATGCATTGCGCTACATTGCAAATATGGGACAGCATTTTTGGCCTTCTAACGGCACAGTAGCGTAAACAAAAAAATTACACTAATGTGGCGTTGTAATGGCGCTAGGGGTTCTTAAATATGCCCCAAAATGCATTTCCTCCTCATCACTGCAAACATGTCCTGATCTCTAAGGCAACTAGAACCAATAAGATGATACCGGAATCAAGGGGTAGCATGATTCCTAATCCTTCACCTTCTGATCGAAACAAAACACGATGAGTCCAAAGACGCTGCCTCTGACTCTGGTGGCTGCAGGATTCCTCCCATACACGTATCAGTACCCAGAGGTCATTTTGCAACTGAAACCTCAATGCAAACGGCAAACAAATTGAGATCAGGAGACCGATCAAGGACAGATAGAATATTATGACCATAATAACCCGAGTTTGACTTGGTGTACCTTTGAAGCCAAATCGTTGATTGGTTAGCAAGACAAGTTGGGCCAGGTATTGGTGTCATCAGAATGGGAGTTTACAAGGACTATGTAGTCATTGCATTTCACCCAAATGAAAAAGATATGACCTTGAACCCAGCTCATGTAGAATTCCCCTGTCTCCACCTCACCCATGTTTTATTGTTAATCCCTTTCCTTTATATTAAATATTCTAACTATATCGTGTATCTGAGGCACCAAAGTTCTGTAGGCCTAGTAAATAAATATGGCTTAACATCCTAACCAGTATTAAAAAATATGATGGAGTTCCTTAAAAACACACAGTTACAGTCCTACCAAGTGGACCTCTGAGGTACAAGAAAACCATGAGGAGCTTCAGCCCAATGCTTTGTGCCTAAATCATGAGCTTGTCAAGATAATTAAACACATACAAAGAAGAGTTCACAACATGTGCTGTGTACCCCTAAAATACAGTAAAGACAGTATATTCAATAAGGAGTGTTGATTCACCACATTACATATTTTAATAGCTGATAGCCGAATGATTGATCAAATGTTCTGCCGAAGCTGAGTATTAATTATACTTGCTAAACACATATTGTAAAAAAATACAATCACTCTAATAAATATGTCCCCCTGGTTTATTTTATTCATGTGAATTCCATCTGTGCAACTTGCACGATTAAAACACGAATGTCAGAAAATAAACCTGATTTAATATCAATTAGCAAAATGTAATTTTCTGTCAAATTTTATTGTCTAATAAGAGGATAGTACTTCATGATTTAACTAAACTAATTCAATTGATTAGTAGTTCAAATTGTCATATCCAAATAGATAAATATAACTGTATCCAGGAGAATAAATCAGTTTTCCCAAAATTTAACCAAAAACCTATTTGAAGCTGAGCCTAGGTTTGTGTCTGTCACGACATACCCACTAAGTTCTTGGTTGTATAGGGTACTAGCTGAGAAATACACCACAAAGGAGGTACTACGTGCCGCACCCTATACAAACACAAATGAACCTACCTTGTCCATTTAAAAGCGTTGCATGCCCTGGGGCGCCATTGTAGAAAGGGCAATAAATGAAGCGTGAGTGCCAAAATGAACAATTCTGTTTCAGATTGTGCAAGAACTTCTGACCTGACCAACAGGTTCTAGCGAGGTACCAGGGCAATGGGAACAGGTGCGAAGTCATCTAGCATGTGTTTATGTAATAAGAATCATCATAGTTTTAGAACTGTTTTCACTATCCTATGGTTGAAAGGCAAAAAGGCCCAATCACAAATCAATGACATCATACCATAAAGAATTTTAAACAGATTTGTGAGCTAGTTAATTCTTAACCCTAACACAAATTTGGGGCTAGATTTACAAGGTCCTAGCACCTCCTTACGCCACATTAGTGTCATTTTTTCAACACTAATGTGGATCAACGAGGCAAAAATCACCATCTCGTATTTACAAAGTGGCAGTTCGTGCATTGCACCACTTTGCAACCCCTTGCGCCACATAATGTAGGCAAGGGGAGATGTTCCGGCATCAGGAGGCCCGCAAAAATGACGCAATGAAATCTACAAGATTTCATTGTGCCACTTTTGGCATCATTTTTAACGCCTAAGCAAAGCGTTAAAAGGACGTGCCCATTTGCAATCAATGGGCCACCTTGCACTTTGCCCTACTACCGTAAAAAGTTTGGATGCTAGTGGAGCAAAGCGCCACGATAGCATAAAAGTTTTTTATGCTACTGGCCTAACGTGTATTGTTAGGTGGCAGTTGGGGGGGGGCGCAATAAATCTGGTGCATCATTACTGATGCATCAGATTCTTATATTGGAATGGGTTAACACATGCGGGCAAAAGCACAAATAAAAGGAAGACAAAATAATTTGGAAAAACATCTAACTAGGATAACTCACTACAAAAATATGCTGGTGTAAGTCACTAACTGAAAAGGAAACAAGAAACCACATTTAGTCATACCTCTCCTCATGGGACAGCATACAGTGGCAATTTGTCAAGCAGGACATTCATCATCTTCTGGCGGCAGGTGACAGCAACATCAAGATGGTGCAGAACACTGACTGCACATCAAACAAATTCAACTGTTCTGAATTTGTTGGCCTTATTAGTACTGAACCACATAACAGAATAGGGCAGTTAAGACTATGATGAGGACACTCATAAGGAGACTCAGGGAATAGGACAGCTGATTTAAACAGCGTTCGGAACAACTTAAAGAATCAGACCAACTCTAAAACTTTCTCAGGACAGGCTGACTTCAACTCCGAAGTTCTTCACTGATTAGACGTATGCACGATCCATTCATTGGTCCTTCAGGTGGGCGCATTTCAGACGTCAATTCCAGCATCCAATCACTGCAGATGGCACTACCAAATTCTTTTACTTTTAAGAATCTTCTCAGTAAAAGTGCATAGTCATCAAACAATTTCACACGTTACTAACAAAATATTACATTCTCCAATTATTTTTTACTTGAGATCCCTTTCTCACACCACACAATAAACTAAACTAATTAATTACACATGAGAGCTACAGATTTCCTATCCTGTTCGACAGCAAGAACAAATAGTGTTACATTGTTGCATCTAAAACTTGTCTCTTGCTTACAATACAATGGGACAATCCCATTAACAGCCTAGGGAAGGGATTCAGGTCAAAGGAAACAGAATAAACAAGTGATCTTCCATTATTGCTGCAAAATGAATCACATTTAGGACTAGTCAAATCAAGGAAGACTTAATACACAGTATTACCATTAATGCATTAATAAACCTATTGCACACCTTACAATTCATATATGTAAAGCAAATTATTTAATTGCAAACATTATTCATAACATGTTAGAACTAATTTAAATGTGGATTTATTTTTCCACATATGTATAACTGGCAATAATAAAATTCATTTATATCAATATATAAGTTTGATTAATTCATATTCATTTAATACTTCAATAACACTTTTAATACTAAATCACATTAGTACTTTATTTAATATGAATTCAAACTCTCATGTTAAAACATGGTGCAGTACATGAATGGTGGCCACATAGTTCACTAAGTTTCAAATGTGCATATTTTACAACTCCTTAATTGCTTTGTTAGGCTTTTAAACACATGTTAATTAATCACCATATGCTAACTTCTATGCCACTAATTTATTAATAAAATTTGATCTCTCTCATTTCCTTCTCTGACTGCAATCTATGTTGTCACAAAAAAACTATTCTTATTTACAGTGAGTCAAAATCAAAACCTCGTAGTTCCATAACGCATAGATCTAGGTTTGCAATAATTGTAAATTCTCTTCATTGTCCGATAATACTTGTTTCTCATATTCTCCATTTACATTTCTTCTCTTCTCTCTTTATGCTTTGTTTTCTCCAGAAATTGTAAGCTTTCTAAAATCCAAGAGCAGAAATGATGCACACTGTCACAATCAATAAAGGTTTCAGGATCATTTTCACAAAACCATTTCCAAGGTACCAAACTAAGGGGGTTATTACAACTTTGGAGGAGGTGTTAATCCGTCCCAAAAGTGACGGATATACCACCAGCCGTATTACGAGTCCATTATATCCTATGGAACTCGTAATACGGCTGGTGGTATATCCGTCACTTTACCGTCACTTTTGGGACGGATTAACACCTCCTCCAAAGTTGTAATAACCCCCTAAGATCCTACCTTGGAGAAACCTTCACCTATTGTCTCCCGAACATTTGTCTCCTTTAGGTCATTTAAGTCATTTTTCAGGCTTGTCAAATTAGATAAATATCTCCTTATCTCCTTGCTGTTATTCGGGATATAAGTGCAACAGTGCTGTGATTTCAAAATTCGTCAGACTCCGCCCTCCTTTGCTGAAGGGATGTCTAACACAAGGCAATTCTGAAGAATGATAGATCTTGCTGCAACCATTTGTGTGTCCATTGGCAGCATTTCACCTAAAAAATCAGTTGACATCTTAACTACAATTGTTGATAACTTCCTTATCTTTATGTCATTCAAGATTCAAGATCACGTCCACTGATGGAATAAAAGCTACAAATATATCTCCTGTAATTTCTGAACCACCTTCTCCCCTTTTAAATCTCATCTAAGGTCTCTCAAGCCCTGCAGAACTGTCAATGCTGTCCACTTGGTATATTTTCAGGGAAACATCTCCCAAATAGCATTTGCAATACCAGCCTTTCGGCAGCTTGTAATAAGCGTTCTTATACATTTAACATAAAATCCCATACACTCTTGAACAGGAACACATGTCTGCATTCACTCATTCCTACAAACATATACTCAATTTTTGTTTGTGGCCTATATATACAAATCGTTCCTATATGTGGCCAATCTAGAGCTAAGCGTCCCTGTGCATCGGGTGTGATGTGAAAGGATTTCTTCTTACTAACAATACCCTTATCGATCCTTTCCTTCATTGCTTTTCTTCTATCATCTACTTGATTAATAAACTGGTTTTCTATCTGTGTGATAATGCAAGTTAAGTTATTTCTGTGTGCATATGCTGTGTCAAAAGTCAGTATAGGCTCAAAGAATCCTCCTACTATGTCTATATTCCTAGCCTTTGCAATGCTGCTCAAATGCTGATTAATGAGAACAAAAGGAAAGTCTACATCATAATTTGAATAAAAATACTGTGCTACTCCTGGTTGTACAAATGTGTTAATAATAGACTGCAACTAATTCCACAAGTTAGTGGTAAGCTGTGATATGTGATTCCTTCTTGTACTGAGGAAGGAATTTGTGTACACGCATAACAATCACGCACATTCATTGTGTCCACATACTCATACAGCAAACTATAATGTCCATTGGAAGATAAATCTCCCTTTGTGTCATCTAAATGAAGCAATTTCCTCATCCTTGTAAAACTTATTCTGCGTAGATGTTGTGATTCTCAGCACTGGAGTTGCTGCACTTTGCTCCCCTCCTTTCGTTGAAACACAAATTCCTGCAGTTAATGAAATACACGCAATCATACATACTAGTATTAAACCAATGCACACATGTTGACACCCGCTGTGTTTGCATTGTCCAGGACTCATGGATTCTGTAGAATTAGAGGAGAAAAGAAAAAGAAAAGCATAAAAGCAAAAGCGAGCAAAAATCAAAAACAAAAACAGCTTTTCATAGTCTTTGTACTATTTACAGCAGTTCTCGATCTTCAAGAAAGTTCCTCAAGATTCATCTAAAAATTCTCAAAAATAGTTCAAAGTTTCGTTTTCAACAGAACACAGTCTGATGATCGCTAAGTATTACTTCTATAGTGTAATGTCTTTGTTGATTAATTGACAGTGTGCAATTTCAAGCTCCAGAATGTCCAGTTGAATTCTCACAGTCAAAACAAAAGGCCATGACACGTTCTCCCATTCATTTGTGACAAGAGAGATCCATTCAGGTGAAGAGAATCTGCAACTTGTCACTCTTTTCCTTTTCGTTCTTCTTACAGCACCATCTTCACTCTGACTTGACTCTTTGACTGTTTCTGTTGATGATGGGAGTTTGTCAGCAACCAGTTCATGTGCAGCAGCAGGCCATTTGTCTTCTTTCACAGATCTCTTTCTGGGTGCAACTGCTTTAACAACGTTTGCTGCTCTGGCAGGAATTAGTTGATTTTGACTCTGTTCTCCTGCGCTTGTGATGGTTTGCAGGTTACTTGCACATTTGCCTGTGCCTTTATCTATGCTTTTATCTGTATACAGACAGCTTGTGCCTTCACCATTTTGCATGTTTTCTGCTTCGGCCACTGGTTCCGTCCTCACAGCTTGGGCAAGTCGAACCCCATCTTCATCAACATTAGCTCTTGCAGAATCAAAGTCTGTGTTTTCAAGAGGACACAGAACTTTGTGTGCGTGGCTTGCATGTACCCAGTTCAAAAGACCAGCACACTTCACAGCTGTTGTCGTTACCAAGATGACTTGAAATGGGTCTTTCCACCTTGGCTCCAAATGAAATTTCGCACATGATTCTTTATGACGACCCAATCTCCAGCTTTCAAGCTGTGACACTGTTCCTGGGCCACATGAACTGTTGCTGCTTCAACTTGATGAGACAAAGAGCGAACCACATCAGCCAGACCTTTGCAATAATCCAGCATTAAGTGATTAGATACGTTCACATGTGCATTTGCAGGTACTGCTGGTAGCCTCATTGCACAACCCATCAGAATTACATGGGGAGACAGTCCTGTTTTCCTGTCAGGGGTGCTACGCATGCTCATCAGTGGTAATGCATCATGCCATTTCAACGCTATTGAGGCGCAAACCTTTGCTAATCGACCTTTCAGTGTTCCATTCATTTGCTCCACTAATTTCAGAGGCATCTGGTCTGTAACTGCAGTGTATTTTTTGCTCAATGTTCAGTGCTGCACACAACAATTTTATGATTTCATTATTAAAATGAGTTCCTCGATCCAATTCCAGAGAAGTCGGGAACTCATACCTTGGAATTAATTCCCTGAGCAGCAGCTTAGCTGCAGTGAGACTATCATTCCTACGTGTTGGATAAGCCTATACACATCTGGAAAACACACATACAATGACCAAGACATACTTCAATCTATTACAAGCAAGCATTTCAATGAAATCAAGATGCATTCTGTTAAATGGACCTCCTGATCTGCCTATGTGGCTAAAAGTAACCACTGTGTGTTTCCCTACATTCATTTGTTTGCATGTAACACATCTGTGACAAACTGCTTCTGCAACCAATCTAAATCTGGGGTTGTACCATGTCTGATTGAAAGTGCGAATCATCTCATCTCTGCTGACCATGATAATATCTAGCCATCGAATTCACCAAGCAATCTGGCAACAGACCTTTCCCTTCATTTGCAAAACAGACATCATCTCCTTCTCTTTGTGCACAACCTGCTTTTATTCAACCTATGTGTGCTTCCTCTGTTGCTTCTTCCTGCAACCTCTTAATTTCATCCCAGGTACCAACCACTGATATCAAGAAATTCTGATTTGTCTCACTGATATCACTTTCATTACTCTACTCTTCATAGAAGGTGAAGTGCACAATACCTGGCAATTTGGTCAGCATAGGCATTGCCCAATGTTACATAGTCATTTGGCCTCCTGGTCATACACTGAACAATGGCAATTTTCTCCGGTAACTGTAAAGCGTTTAACAAATCATTCATTTTTTCACCATTACGACTGGGTGATGCAGAAGAGGACATGAAACTCTTCTGGTGCCATAACTGCACAAACTCTCTCTCAACTCAGTTAAAGCTCTTATTCATTCTTCATTGGAAGGGACTGGATATGTGACTTATTTGTGTGTCAACTTCTGCAACGGTTTGGAAATTACTGAAAAATTTGGGATCCATTGCCGACAGTAGCTCACCATGCCCAAAAACATTCTGACATCTCTCTGTGTAACTTTGGGATCCAGTTGCATGATTGCTACAACTCTTTCTCGGGACACTTTCCTCACACCTTTCTCAATTTGGTGACCCAAGTACCTCGTTTCTTTCTGGCAATATTGTAACCTCGCACAGGAAACCTTGTTTCAGTTCTCACACAAATTATTCGATAACGCTCTGGTATCTTGTCTGCATGCTTCACGTGTATCGGACGCAACCATCAGGTCATCAATGTACTGCACTAAAGCAGACTAAAATGGCTTGTTCAAAGACACTAAGGGGGTCATTCTGACTTCGGCGGGCGGCGGAGGCCGCCCGCCAAAGTTCCCCCGACAGAATACCGCAGCGCGGTCAAAAGACCGCCGCGGTAATTCTGAGTTTCCCGCTGGGCCGGCGGGCGACCGCCAGAAGGCCGCCCGCCCGCCCAGCGGGAAACCCCCTTCCACGAGGATGCCGGCTCCGAATGGAGCCGGCGGAGTGGAAAAGGTGCGACGGGTGCACCCGTCGCGATTTTCAGTGTCTGCTATGCAGACACTGAAAATCTTTGTGGGGCCCTGTTAGCGGGCCCCTGCAGTGCCCATGCCATTGGCATGGGCACTGCAGGGGCCCAACGACACCCGTTCCCACCAGCAAGGTTCTGGCGGTCAAAACCGCCAGAACCAGGCTGGAGGAAAGGGGGTCGGAATCCCCATGGCGGCGCTGCCTGCAGCGCCGCCATGGAGGATTCCTCAGGCCAGGGGAAAACCGGCGGGAAACCGCCGGTTTCCCTTTTCTGTCAGAATTGGCCTGGATGCACCGCCAGCCTGTTGGCGGTGCATCCGCGGTCCCCGGCCCTGGCGGTCTATGACCGCCAGGGTCGGAATGACCCCCTAAATTCTTCTTCAGGATCTGATAAAAAATGGACGGAGATTCTGAAAACCCCTGTGGAGTGCAACACCATGAATACACATGGTTGCCGAATCAGAAACAAAAGAGGAACTGACTATCCTCATACAAGGGCACTGAGAAAAATGTTTGTGACAAATCAATAACTAAAAACAATTCGGCATTACATGGAATCTGGAATAAAATCACTGCTGGATTTGGCACTACTGGACAACAGGATACTACAATTTTATTCACCTGTCCCAAACCTTGTACTATGCGATATTTCACACTTGGCATTCGCAATCCCATAATTGGTGAATTACATGGGCTGCCCATCATCTCTTTTAAAAACCCCTATTCAACAAAGTCTGCAATTACTGGGGTAATACTTTCAATTACTTCTGGAGTCATGTGATATTGTGGCGTTCTGGGGAAAACTGCATTTGACTTTACAGTCCCTTTGACTGGATCAACACCTTGAATTAATCCAATGCCCTTTCCAGAGAGATCCCAAACTCTCAGTGTTACTTTCTCTTGTGATTCATCAGGCAAATCTTTAACTGTCATGGCAGGAAACAATGTAATGAGAGGATACATCTTATCAGTTTGACTGGAAGTCTCATAATCGCTATTGTTTTGAATTTCTGTCCCCTCCTGTGTACAAGTGATGGAACATTTTAATTTGCATAGTAAGTCTCTTCCTAGCAGACTCACAGGACTTGAATCACAAACCACAAATTGGTGCAGACCCGCAAAAGTTCCTATTTGAACTGGAATGGGCTCTAATGGGATCTACCAAATGCTTTTTTGCAACTCCAACAACCTGAACTGTACTTCCTGAAAGGGGCATATTTGGGACTTCTGCAGATCTGACAGTGGAAAATTTTGCTCCTGTGTCAACCAGGAATGAAACATCATGATGCATAATACTCGCATTCCCATAAGGACCACGATAATCTACCTCCAATGAGGCAGCGAACACATTCTTCTTCTTCTGAACTCTCGCTCATGTATTCTTCACTTGTTTCATCATCACTGAGATCAATCAATGGGTATTGTGTGATTAACTGATTCACATTTGCAGTTGTTCTTTGGTTCGCGTTCTGCTGAGGAACCATCACCTGCTGCTGTGCCATTGAAGCTTGTGGTATCTGCATTTGCTGTGGGACATGGATCTGCTGCTGGGGAAATTGTACTTGTTACTGGGGAACCTGCATTTGGACTGCTCCTGTCGAAGTATTCATATTTTGATTTTGGGGTCTTTGAACTCTTGCAGTTTAAAATTGAGTGTGGTCAACCATCTTCGTAACACCACCACCTTGCACCTAATTATTTAAATTTTTAAAGGGGCACTCCCCCTTACAATGTCCAGCGTTGCTGCACACGACAAGGCAGCATTTTCTTCATGTTCTGAACGTCAGCCACATTCGCATTCAGATCTACTAGAACCCCATGACCTCTACCTCTAAACTGAGGCACCATACTTCCCTCCTGCTGTATCCCTTGCATTCCTCCTGTGTTCATCATACCCTGCGATTTCTGCATACCTGCTGCTTGGGTAGATTTAATCTGCATCACCATTACCTTCCCTTCAACCTTTTCTTGTTCGTACCAATCTCATTACCATAATATTTTGCGTATTGTATAATATTTTGCGTATTAAAGCACTTCATAAATCAACCTTCCATGCCAGCAAATTAAATGATTCTTAATAATATTGCTAAAACATAAACATAAAAATGAATCATGTCTATTGGCTCAATAATTTCTGTGCCGCTGTATTGTCTGAATACTTTCAGCAGCCTCTCACAGTAAGCATGAACAGACTCCTTTGCCCCCTGAGATGTTCTGTCAATTCTTTGCCAATGTATTTAGGGGAAACTCTAGTCTTCAGAAGTCTCAATCGTTCTTCATCACATCTTCAGATGGCGCACCTGTTGCTTCATCTCTCGGTGGCTCACGCATTGGCCAATCAAAACTCCTCTTACGCTCAACCCACAAATCTGAGGGAACAACAATCTCAAAGTGTTCAGATCTTCCCACAAGCACTTCGCAAGCTTGACAAACCTCTCCATTTGCTGGTAACATTCTACTGGTTTCTCCCTCAACGTTTAGTAATCAGTTGTAAATGACAGCACGTCACTTCTGCTCCAAGGAACATGAACAAAATTCCCTCCCGAAATTTCTCTCATTGGCATCATTTTTACAACTCCCTCAGCCTGCTGTACATCATTTTAAGATGCAGTTGGCTTCTTCTTCTGATCTCTTTTCTTTGCCCATCTGCCTTCCCATTTATCTAAGGCTCCCCATGTTTGAATGCTATAAATCAACTCCTTAATTTGAATTTTCATTCCAGGTGATCTCATGTTTGTAATGTCTCTCATATTGAATTTTAATCTAGCCATGTTTAATGTCCTTTCTACCTCTGGCGGCTTTCCTGGGACTGATGCTCCACTCAAGTTTTCTAACCAGACAGTCAATTGTTGGGCTGTCAATCCTTGTAAACGAATATTATTTCCTCCATCTCGTGGCATAAACTGTGGTGCATTTCATGGGACTCTCACACCTGTTCTTGAACCATCACAGTTGACCCCACTGAGCATGGGGCCATGTCACATCAATCAATGGACCAGCTCCATTATGTGTCTGCTTTGAACCGAAATAATCCATAGGGGTCATGGCTGGCACAGTAGTGCTCAGTCTCTCCATTTCTGCATTAGTTCCAAAAGGTGAATTCATTGCTGATCCTGGATTTGGAATCTGGAGACTGTAGGAAAGTACCATCTTGCCTGGCATGTTACCCCCATATTTCACTGTATATATGTTGTTTTAGTGTATGTGTCACTGGGACCCTGCCAGCCAGGGCCCCAGTGCTCATAAGTATGTGCCCCGTATGTGTTTCCTGTGTGATGCCTAACTGTCTCACTGAGGCTCTGCTAACCAGAACCTCAGTGGTTATGCTCTCTCTGCTTTCTAAATTGTCACTAACAGGCTAGTGACCAATTTCACCAATTCACATTGGCATACTGGAACACCCTTATAATTCCCTAGTATATGGTACTGAGGTACCCAGGGTATTGGGGTCCCAGGAGATCCCTATGGGCTGCAGCATTTCTTTTGCCACCCATAGGGAGCTCTGACAATTCTTACACAGGCCTTCCACTGCAGCCTGAGTGAAATAACGTCCACGTTATTTCACAGCCATTTACCACTGCACTTAAGTAACTTATAAGTCACCTACTGTATACAGGGAGTGCAGAATTATTAGGCAAATTAGTATTTTGACCACATCATCCTCTTTATGCATGTTGTCTTACTCCAAGCTGTATAGGCTCGAAAGCCTACTACCAATTAAGCATATTAGGTGATGTGCATCTCTGTAATGAGAAGGGGTGTGGTCTAATGACATCAACACCCTATATCAGGTGTGCATAATTATTAGGCAACTTCCTTTCCTTTGGCAAAATGGGTCAAAAGAAGGACTTGACAGGCTCAGAAAAGTCAAAAATAGTGAGATATCTTGCAGAGGGATGCAGCACTCTTAAAATTGCAAAGCTTCTGAAGCGTGATCATCGAACAATCAAGCGTTTCATTCAAAATAGTCAACAGGGTCGCAAGAAGCGTGTGGAAAAACCAAGGCGCAAAATAACTGCCCATGAACTGAGAAAAGTCAAGCGTGCAGCTGCCACGATGCCACTTGCCACCAGTTTGGCCATATTTCAGAGCTGCAACATCACTGGAGTGCCCAAAAGCACAAGGTGTGCAATACTCAGAGACATGGCCAAGGTAAGAAAGGCTGAAAGACGACCACCACTGAACAAGACACACAAGCTGAAACGTCAAGACTGGGCCAAGAAATATCTCAAGACTGATTTTTCTAAGGTTTTATGGACTGATGAAATGAGAGTGAGTCTTGATGGGCCAGATGGATGGGCCCGTGGCTGGATTGGTAAAGGGCAGAGAGCTCCAGTCCGACTCAGACGCCAGCAAGGTGGAGGTGGAGTACTGGTTTGGGCTGGTATCATCAAAGATGAGCTTGTGGGGCCTTTTCGGGTTGAGGATGGAGTCAAGCTAAACTCCCAGTCCTACTGCCAGTTCCTGGAAGACACCTTCTTCAAGCAGTGGTACAGGAAGAAGTCTGCATCCTTCAAGAAAAACATGATTTTCATGCAGGACAATGCTCCATCACACGCGTCCAAGTACTCCACAGCGTGGCTGGCAAGAAAGGGTATAAAAGAAGGAAATCTAATGACATGGCCTCCTTGTTCACCTGATCTGAACCCCATTGAGAACCTGTGGTCCATCATCAAATGTGAGATTTACAAGGAGGGAAAACAGTACACCTCTCTGAACAGTGTCTGGGAGGCTGTGGTTGCTGCTGCACGCAATGTTGATGGTGAACAGATCAAAAAACTGACAGCATCCATGGATGGCAGGCTTTTGAGTGTCCTTGCAAAGAAAGGTGGCTATATTGGTCACTGATTTGTTTTTGTTTTGTTTTTGAATGTCAGAAATGTATATTTGTGAATGTTGAGATGTTATATTGGTTTCACTGGTAATAATAAATAATTGAAATGGGTATATATTTTTTTTTGTTAAGTTGCCTAATAATTATGCACAGTAATAGTCACCTGCACACACAGATATCCCCCTAACATAGCTAAAACTAAAAACAAACTAAAAACTACTTCCAAAAATATTCAGCTTTGATATTAATGAGTTTTTTGGGTTCATTGAGAACATGGTTGTTGTTCAATAATAAAATTAATCCTCAAAAATACAACTTGCCTAATAATTCTGCACTCCCTGTATGTCTAACCTTCACCTGGTGAAGGTTGGGTGCTAAGTTACTAAGGGCCAGATGTAGGAAAGGATTTGCGCGTTTTTCGCCGTATGCGAGGCGCAAAAGCCTCTCCACGATGCAGAAATGCATTATGCGAGTCGGATCCGACTCGCAAAATGCATTTCCGACTCGCAAATAGGAAGGGGTGTTCCCTTCCTATTTGCGACTCGCAACGCTATGCAAGTTCATTTGCGACCGCAAAAGCGGTCGTAAATGAACTCGCAGTTACCATCCACTTGAAGTGGATGGTAACCCATTCGCAAACGGGAAGGGGTCCGCAGGGGACCCCTTCCCCTTTGTGAATGATCACAAAAACAATTTTTCAGAGCAGGCAGTGGTCCTGTGGACCACTGCCTGCTCTGAAAAATACCGAAACAAAAGGTTTCGTTTTTTTTTCTAAGTGCAGCTCGTTTTCCCTTACGGAAAACGGGCTGCAGATAGAAAAAAAAAAAACTGCTTTATTAAAAAGCAGTCACGGACATGGTGGTCTGCTGTCTCCAGCAGGCCACCATCCCCGTGATTGCCCATATTCGCAATGGGGTCGCAAACTGCGACCCACCTCATTAATATTAATGAGGTGGGTCTTTGCGACCCCATTGCGAGTTGCAGAAGGTGTCTGAGACACCTTTCTGCATAGCAAATTGCAACTTGCAATTTTTGAGTCGCACGGACTCGCAAATTGCAAGTCGGAATTTTCAACCTACCTACATCTGGCACTTAGTGTGTGGGCACCCTGGCACTAGCCAAGGTGCCCCCACATTGTTCAGGGCAAATTCCCCGGACTTTGTGAGTGCGGGGACACCATTACACACGTGCACTATACATAGGTCACTATCTATGTATAGCGTCACAATGGTAACTCCGAACATGGCCATGTAAAATGTCTAAGATCATGGAATTGTCACCCCAATGCCATTCTGGCATTGGGGAGACAATTCTATGATCCCCGAGTCTCTAGCACAGACCCGGGTACTGCCAAACTGCCTTTCCCGGGGTTTCACTGCAGCTGCTGCTGCTGCTGAGACCCTTCAGACAGGTTTCTGCCCTCCTGGGGTCCAGCCAGGCTTGGCCCAGGAAGGCAGAACAAAGGACTTCCTCAGAGAGAGGGTGTTACACCCTCTCCCTTTAGAAAAAGGTGTCAGGGCTGGAGAGGAGTAGCCTCCCCCAGCCTCTGGAAATGCTTTGATGGGCACAGATGGTGCCCATCTCTGCATAAGCGAGTCTACACCGGTTCATGGATCCCCCAGCCCTGCTCTGGCGCGAAACTGGACAAAGGAAAGGGGAGTGACCACTCCCCTGACCTGCACCTCCCAGGGGAGGTGGCAAGAGCTCCTCCAGTGTGCTCCAGACCTCTGCTATCTTGGAAATAGAGGTGCTGCTGGCGCACTGGACTGCTCTGAGTGGCCAGTGCCAGCAGGTGACGTCAGAGACTCCTTCTGATAGGCTCTTACCTGTGTTGCTAGCCTATCCTCCTTCCTAGGTAGCCAAACCTCCTTTTCTGGCTATTTAGGGTCTCTGCTTTGGGGAATTCTTTAGATAACGAATGCAAGAGCTCATCAGAGTTCCTCTGCATCTCTCTCTTCACCTTCTGCCAATGGATCGACCGCTGACTGCTCAGGACGCCTGCAAAACCGCAACAAAGTAGCAAAGACGACTACTGCAACCTTGTATCGCTGATCCTGCCGCCTTCTCAACTGTTTTCCTGGTGGTGCATGCTTTGGGGGTAGCCTGCCTCCTTCTTGCACCAGGAGCTCTGAAGAAATCTCCAGTGGGACGACGGAATCCTCCCCTTGCAACCGCAGGCAACAAAAGACTGCATCACCGGTCCTCTGGGTCCCCTCTCAGCACGACGAGAGTGGTCCCTGGAACTCAGCAACTCTGTCCAAGTGACTCCCACAGTCCAGTGACTCTTCAGTCCACGTTTGGTGGAGGTAAGTCCTTGCCTCCCCACGCTAGACTGCATTGCTGGGTACCGCGTGATTTGCAGCTGCTCCGGCCCCTGTGCACTCTTCCAGGATTTCCTTTGTGCACAGCCAAGCCTGGGTCCCCGACACTCTAACCTGCAGTGCACAACCTCCTGAGTTGTCCTCCGGCGTCGTGGGACTCCCTTTTGTGTCTTCGGGTGAGCTCCGGTTCACTCCTCTTCGTAGTGCCTGTTCCAGCACTTCTGCGGGTGCTGCCTGCTTCTGTGAGGGCTCCCTGACTTGCTGGGCGCCCCCTCTGTCTCCTCATCCAAGTGGCAACATCCTGGTCCCTCCTGGGCCACAGCAGCATCCAAAAACCCTAACCACGACCCTTGCAGCTAGCAAGGCTTGTTTGTGGTCTTTCTGCGTGGGAACACCTCTGCAAGTTTCTTCACGACGTGGGACTTCCTCCAAAGGGGAAGTTCCTAGTCCTCTTTGTTCTTGCAGAATCCACAGCTTCTACCATCCGGTGGCAGCTTCTTTGCACCCTCAGCTGGCATTTCCTGGGCATCTGCCCAATCTCAACTTTGTCGCGACTCTTGGACTTGGTCCCCTTGTTCCACAGGTACTCTCGTCCGGAAATCCACTTTGGTTGCATTGCTGGTGTTGGTCTTCCTTGCAGAATTCCCCTATCACCACTTCTGTGCTCTCTGGGGAATATAGGTGCACTTTACACCTACTTTTCAGGGTCTTGGGGTGGGCTATTTTTCTAACCCTCACTGTTTTCTTACAGCCCCAGCGACCCTCTACAAGCTCACATAGGTTTGGGGTCCATTCGTGGTTCGCATTCCACTTTTGGAGTATATGGTTTGTGTTGCCCCTATACCTATGCTTTCCTATTGCAATCTACTGTAACTTTACATTGCTTCCTTTTGCTATTACTTCATATTTTTGGTATTGTGTACATATATCTTGTGTATATTTGGCATCCTCATACTGAGGGTACTCACTGAGATACTTTTGGCATATTGTCATACAAATAAAGTACCTTTATTTTTAGTATATCTGTGTATTGTGTTTTCTTATGATATTGTGCATATGACACCAGTGGTATAGTGGGAGCTTTGCATGTCTCCTAGTTCAGCCTAAGCTGCTCTGCTATAGCTACCTTCTATCAGCCTAAGCTACTAGAAACACCTCTTCTACACTAATAAGGGATAACTGGACCTGGTACAGAGTGTAAGTACCCCTTGGTACCCACTACAAGCCAGGCCAGCCTCCTACAGAGACCACTCTCATTATTACCCTGGGCATACAAGGGACTACTGGACCTATGGTTACAGGAACTGTTAATGCTTCTGGTCCTGTCAAATTTGAATGATTTTGCAGGAACAATAATCTTTTATTCTGGCCAGCTAAAAATACTGTACCAAAAGTTTGATTTGACTTATTCAGGACAATATTCTGTGGTGTTATTACTGGGGAATACATTGGCATGGTCTGTCTTTGATTCACAAATTGTGTAGGTGTCCGTGCCTTAGGTGTTGACTCAAACTGAATAATTCCTGCATTCTGAATTGGCTGTGGCAAAACTTGAAATGGGACATTCTGAACTGTAATAACATTTGGAACTGTTGGATATACCGCTGGTACCTATGCAACATTTGCAGCAGACACATTTGGAATTATTTGAACCTGCCTTTGTACGACTGGGGATGTGACAACACTCAAGGCTACATTCTGATCGGACCAAGTGACGTCACACTCACTCCGATCAGCAGCTGCGACTGACTCCAGAGCTGTCCCATAAACCTCTCACGCAAAACCTAAATGCAAATATTGCGAGCACAAAAACTAAAACCTGTCTGCTCCCTATGGGTAGGACTCAACCAGCTGTAAGAAAATTTTGACTTTGGCCTTTCGCACAAACAGCTACTCTTCTGGCTGTGGCTTTCTCAGAAACGCAAGTAAGATTTGACCCACAAATCTCACTCTGATTGGCACAGATCCTCCATGTGCACTCAGGATTCACCTAATACCAACCAACAACTCACCTACTCAAGGGAAATACTATGGATATTGTCGACAGCGCTCAATCAACCAACACCTCACATGCAGACAATAAATTAACGAAGTGCCTCCATACACTTGTACAATACTCTGTCTTAGGCCTCCCAGGACCCGTTACAACAACAACAACCATGTGGGCAATTTTAGAGCACAAAGCGCAACATTCACTTGGAGTATGCCAACTCCCCACTCTCTTACCTGGAGCACGTACACTCCCTACTCAATTACCTTGGAGGACGCAAACTCCCTACTTCACGGCATACATCACACTTCACCGCAATTTAGCCGAAGCACTGAAAGTGCAAAACCGTACTCAAAACACATACCGTACACTTGTAACGCAATGCTGGAATTTCATCAACCCTTACACTATACCAAGAACAACTCTCAGTGTGGGCAAGTTCTGACTCTCCTCTTCAAAATATAGAACTGTAACTCTGCTACCAAAAATGCTGACGTGCTGGGCCCTACGGAAAATTTCCTTCCCCCAAGGTTCCGATTTAAAAAACCGCCAGCGCTCAGGTGGGATACCATCACCAATCTCACCCCTACAGAGATTGATCAAACCTTTGGACTTGACGAGCATTGTAGTAGTTATAATCATTCAATAAAAAATCAACAACATTATACCATAAACAATTTTAAACACTAAATCAAACTCCAAACAGAATAAAGTTTCAAAGCTTTATTGCAATCCCAAAATCAATGCCACATATATGGTGCTCAAAACTAAGTTATAAACATACATGAAAACCATGGGGTGACCTGAACATCTGAAAAGATTTAACCTACTAAACATCAATACTGTTAAACACTACGAAAGAATAATGTAAATTAGCAACAATACAATATGCACATTATGGTTAGAATTCAAAGCAGATTATGGCGACATCAGTGAATCATCAAAATACAGTTTTCACAATCAATTTCAGAATTCAGGTTTCAGATTTCAGAGCTGGGCCATTCCTAACACTAACACAAATTTGGACTTGCATATGTGGGAACGCACAAACACATGCGGGCAAAAGCAAAACCAAGAGGAAGACAAAAATATTGTGGAAAAACAATTAAGTAGGATAACTTACTACACAAATATACTGGTGTAAGTCATTAACTGAAAAGGAAACAAGAAACCACATTTAGTTATACCTCTCCTCATGGGACAGCATTCAATAGCAATTTTTCAAGCAGGACGTTCACCTTGTTCTGGCATGAGGTGACAGCAGCATCGAGATGGCGCGGAACATGGGTGCACATAAGACAAAATCAGCAGTTCAGATTTAGTTGGCCTTATTAGTACTGAACCACATAACAGAATAGGGCAGTTAAGACTATGATGAGGAAACTCATCAGGAGACTCAGAGACTAGGACAGCAGATTTAAACAGCGTTCTAGACAACATCAAGACAAGCACAGGACTAACTCTAAGACTTTCTCAGGAAAGACTTACTTCAATTCCAAAGTTTTTCACTAATTAGAAGTATGCACAATCCATTCATTGGTCCTTCAGGTGGGTACATTTCAGACCTCAAATGCAGCATCCAATCACTGCAGATGACACCACCAAAATCTGTTACTTTTAAGAATCTTCTCAGCAAAAGTGCATTGTCATCGAACAACTTCACATATTACTAACAAAATATTACATTCTCCAATTATTTTTTTACTTGATATCCCTTTCCCACGCCAAACAATAAACTAAACTGATTCATTTCACATTGAACTACAGATTTCCTATCCTGTTCGACAGCTAAAACAAAAAGTGTTACATTGTTGAATCCAAAACATGTCTCTTGCCTACAATACAACATTCACATTAACAGCCTGGGGAAAGAATTCAGGTCATAGGAAAC
Source organism: Pleurodeles waltl (assembly GCF_031143425.1). Taxonomy (NCBI): domain Eukaryota; kingdom Metazoa; phylum Chordata; class Amphibia; order Caudata; family Salamandridae; genus Pleurodeles; species Pleurodeles waltl. The sequence goes on from NC_090438.1 coordinate 181,034,570, forward strand.
AAAATAAACAAGTGATTTTCCATTATTGCTGCAAAATGAATCGCCTTTAGGACTAGTCAAATCAAGGAAGCCTTAATACACATTAACATTTTTAATGCATTAGAATACCTATTGCACACCTTACAATTCATATATGCAAAGAAAATTATTTAATTGCAAACATTATTCATAACATGTTAGAACTAATTTAAATGTGGATTTATTTTTTCACATATATATAACTGGAAATAATAAAATGTATTTATGTCAATATAAGTTTGATTAATTAATATTCTTTTAATACTTCAATAACATTTTTAATACTTATTCACATTAGTACTTTAATACGAATTCAAACTTGCATGTTAAAATGTGGTGCAGTATATGAATTGTGGCCATATAGTTAATTAAATTTCAAATGTGCATATTTTACAACTCATGTTAATTTCTCTGTTATGCGTTTAAACCTATGTTAATTAAGCACCATATGCTAACTTCTATGCCACTAATTTATTAATAAAATGTCATCTCTCTCAGTTGGATGTAGTGGACTTTCAGCAAGGAGCCTCACACTTTTATACATAGACAACACCAAGCTCATACTCTCTGACAAAATGTCAAACACCTGAACCAATTTTTCCTTCTGCATGACCAAAGTCAACAGATTGATGAAAACCAACTGCCTCAAGCTCAACACATACGAAACGGAAGTTGTAATCTTCAGCAAAGATACCTCGCTCTCGGACTCCACCTGGTGATCTACTAAACTCCGACCCACACCCCTCCTGGCAACCTATGTGAAGAACCTAGGATTAATAATCGACAACCATCTCTCCATGACCAGCCAAATGAACACCGTCTCCATCTCCTGCTTCCACATACTCAAAATGCTCAAGAAGATCTTCTAATGGCTCCCCACCAACACTCGCAGAACCATCACCCAAGCCCTCATCACCAGAAAACTGGGTAGCTATGGCATCACACTCTATGCTGGAATCAATGCTCAACGGCCAAAACCCTCCAAAACATATATCAGTGGCCAGACTCATTCTGCACTCACATCACCCAACACCTCAGAGAGCTCCATTGGCTCCTAACCCACAAATGAGCATTCTTCAAATACCTCATACACATATACACACCATTGGTCCCATATATCCCAACAACTACCTACCAGACACCTGTACTCTTCCAGACTCCTATTTGCACTCCCCTCCCACGCTTATGCAGAGCCAGATTAGGTGGTCTTGCTTTCTATCTCACGCCTAAAGCCTGGACCAATCTGCCTCTGTATATCAGAGCTGCCTACTCAGTTCTTGAATTCCACAAGAAACTGAATCTAGCCACATTCCTGGCTCGGCCCACACAGCCCCAACTTCAGATTCAGGATACTTCAGAGTCGGGATATCCTGGGTTTGTTGTGCGTTATACAAATAAAGTACATATAACCTTTTTGGAGGTTTTAGGTTTCTCAGCTGTATTAACGGCTTCCTATATTTTGATACCCAAAGCTTGTTTGTGAATTCTCATACTGTATATCAGTAGGAAGGGAGATCAAACTCTTTACAGGGTATAACTCTGTTTTTTACATATGAATTTTCATAGAAAGAAACCATCAGTAGAATAATACCCACATCATCTCTATTTGGTGAGTCTCAAAAGCAGCAAGATTTATGTAATTAAGTTGAAACTAATATGTTGTCACCCATGGCAAATCAGAAATACAATTCAGCATATAATATGCTATGCTATCCATTGTTAGTCTGATGACCCTCATGGATCACAATCAGTACAGATTTAAATTTGCACATTTGACGATTTAGTTGTTGCTGCTTATGTGAATCACCTACAAACACAACAGTACATATTAATACTCACCTTTAAACACGGCAATATATATGATGTGACCAATATTCTAGAGGTTGTTTCTTGCTACGAAGTGTCATTAAAGTGGTGTAGGAAGCTGTCTGTCTATGTAGTGTTCCGATTATAAGGGGACACTATGCAGATATTCCAGGCGACCCTTATTGATTGACAGGGGTAAAAATAATAATCCCAAATGCTGTGTTAGTTTAGGCTTATCAGAGGGTAGTGCTAAGCATTTGTTCAACATACAGATTCAATAAATCAGACACACACTCAAAACGAAACTTGAGACCAATGTTTACAAAAATACAATCACTTTTATATTATGCTTCAACCCGGGGTATCGGTGCAGGACGGCTCCGGTGTGGCCTGGCATCGTCTCACTTGGTGGGGAGGTATATCTGGCCTTCTGGAGCATGTTGACCTACTCCTGGGTGGCTGCTGTATCGGTGGATCCAATGGTCAGTGGAACTTAGAGCTGGGTGTTGCGTTTGGTGCCTCCAGGCTGCAGGGAAGTGGCTCCTTCACTTTAAGGGAGATGCTGATGACTTGGCGAAGTGCTGGAGACCCTCAAAGACTTTTGGGAGATGCACAGCTGTAGGACGAGTCGGGTTGTCACTATTGTCAGGACTGGAGCAGGTAGGTAGACAGGGTTTTGCATCAAAGTCAACCAGCAGTTCACAGTTCTCGCTTCTTCAGCTCTTCTTTGTCGTCTTCTTACTTCAGTCAGTCGAAACTGAGTTCCTAGTACCAGGGGGCACCTAAATACTGAATTCAGGGGCATTTAGGGGGGAGTAGGGTAGCAGCCAAAGGGCTACCTGGGGAGACTACACCTCCTATATGGCCACTTCCTGTGGGGAGTATGCATAACTCTGTCCCCGAGTTCCTAGTTTCACCAAAAACAAGATGGCGTAACCCTTCCTTTGTGGAGCACATCAGGTTGCCCACCAAAGGGGTGTGACTAGCTTGGGGTTGCAACATGCCTACTTTATAGCTAATTTCCCACCTGTCTGGGTGCCAAATGGGCCTCAGGGCAAAAGGTGGCATTCTTCAGGTCCAGGGGAAGCCAGGGTTGCATATCAAAGGGCAGCAGAGGCTTTGAGGCCTCCAGCTCAGATATGCTGATTTACCAGCCATCCTGATGGAGGAGTGATAACACATTCCACTGGAAGTAGGCATTGTTTCTGGCCTCTGAAAGTGTAGACTCTCAGCTCCAAGGGGTCAGAAACTAGTGTGTGGTGGCAGGCTGGTTGATACCAGCACACTAGAGGACTAGCTAGAGGAGAGGTTTCAAGGGACATCTCTAAGGTACCCTCTGGGTGAATGTAATAAGAACTGCAATGCTGGCATCCATATGGATTGATTAAGACGAGTTGTTTGATACCAAACAACATAGGTTTTATTGAAGCCATTATGTAGCTGGGTAACTCATAATGACCAGTGCCCAGTACATGCTTTAAGATGGCTTCTCTGTTCACTTGCAATATCTAGTAGAAGTAAACATCCCAAGGGCATATCTGCTCATGCAGATATGTTCTCACATAGAATATAATTCTCCTTGCCTCAGGGCTTTACGGCCTGCAGTAGGGGTGGCTTACATATATTGTATGCAGTGACTTTGACATGGCACACAGTGAGTGTGCCATGTCTTGTTTTCACTCAGGGTTTGCACCGTGACATGCAGTCTGCAATGGCAGCCTGCATGTAATTTGTATGGGGCCTCTTGGGGTGGCATAATACATGCTACAGTTCTAAGGACCCTCTTTAGGTCCCAAGTCCTAGTTACCAGTGGTACTATTTACTAGGGACTTACAGGGGTGCTAAAATGTGTACCAATTGACTACAATTAGACATTTTGTTTTTAGGGGAAAAGAACACTGGTAACTGGAGCATTATTAGCAGGCTTCAGTGCACTGTCAAAGCTGAAAACCAGCATCTGGCAGTTAGCATGGGGGCAAAAAGTGGGGGACAACCAGCCAAAACCCTGGTTTCCTACAACTGGTCCTTTGATTTTACAATATGTAGCTATTGAAGTGAAAAGGTTTGTTTTGAGCCTTGAAGAAGCGGACAGCTCCTGAAACACGTTGCCTGCATTTATTGCGCTGCACTGAAATGGGGACATTTTGTTCTCTCTCTTCGAGAAATCCTAATTATGTGAGAGCTCAGTTGCAGAAAGTTTGATTATGTTTCCTGCCATCTTCTACTCGCTGGCTATTGAACATCCAGTACAATTGAAGGAGCTTTGTATAGTCCTCCATTCTATGTTTGCTGGCTCTTTCACAAAAAAAACATGTGCCGTGTCTGAAGAATTTTAGTCCTCACAGCTCACTCCCTTGACAGTTCCATTCTTTTCTGGACAGTGGAGGAAAAAGTCCTTCTTTGTAATTTTTTGCTGCCATCCTGATCTGACTTTGTGACTACTCCTGGGCTACAGATATGCGTTTTCCATAAGCAAACAAGCCCCTGTTTTTTCCATTAAAATCCACTGTGTGGTGCATTCAGTGGCAAGAAACCATCAAGCGAATTCCTGATTTGGAAATACATTAAACATGGGAATTAAAAGTCAGGATTACTATTCTTCTGGAATACCATTGGGTCCTGCCGTGCTGTCATTCAGGATGTCCATGAGGTGCTTACTTGGATATCAATGAGTTTTTTTATGTTTGGGTCGGGGTGCAGGAACACAGAGGAGCAGAAAATATTACAACCAACATTATTGCATAGAATGTAATTTGGGCACCACAAATTAATGTCTATCATTACACACTACAAGCACACTGTAAATAGTATAATTCCAACATTACTCTTTCACTAAAATCAAGTGTACTTACTCCACAACTTCATCTTCATCAAGCCGCAGTTGCCAGGAATGTCGTGCAGTTGAAAATTCATGGCTCTGACCCACTGATAAAATAATGGCAAAGAGACTGAAAATACTACCTGGGTCGCGCTCACAAATCACACAAAAGATGGAATTAGAGTTGATCTGTTGAAGGATTTTCATATTAGTAGTGCATGATGGATAATAAGTCACATTTCCTATCTAAACTATCACATATGGTTGTATGGGAAAGAAAGGATTTAAAAAAACAACAAAAAATCATCACTAAAGATTATGTTGCAGCAAGAGGATGTGAACAGAATCAGGGTTAGGAACTGTGGGGCATAGTTATGAGGCGGTTTGCGGCACTTTTGCACCACTTAATGTGATACATGTGTGACGTAAACCCCAAATGTGATTTATGAAGCCACGCAAGGCCACTTTACTTGGCCTTGAGTAGCTCCATAAATCTCGAGTAAAGTAATGCAGTGCAAATCCGTACATTGCCTTACTCTGCCTGGGAGGGAGTTCCACGGACGTTGCGTGGGTGAACCCGAGCATCTCCAATGGATTTTGACACATTCCCAGATTTACCAGAACCGGTAAACCTGGGAATATACCAAACTGCAACGTTTTCCCAGGGGATGCGGTACTTCCTATTTCTATTTGTGCTGCATTTCACAGCACATGTAGATAGAGGAAAATGCCTCAGGGGATTGTTTATGTGCAGAAAGGTGCCTGTTGGTGCAACATAGTGCAAGTGTGTCTGCGTTGGCTCTAGGCTGCCAAAAGTGCACCAGCACAGGGGAAAAGGCAGGAATGCACCGTATTGCCATATATGGCCCATTCCTGCCCTTTCCCTGTCATGCAGTGCAGTGCAGTGCAGTGCAACAAGGTAACATGCTGTGCTGCACTGCGTGACAATCTCATAAATATGTCTCTCTATGTGCAAAGTGATGCAAATCTTCCAACTTCATTTATTTAAAAATGTACAAATATACATTTTAGCGGTTCTAATTTATATATCAAATCAGTAAGCTTTACATCCTTTTATTCAAATAAATCAGTGTTATTTCATTGTACTTCAGTGACTCGTGATAACTAATAAAAATGTAATGTATACATTTTTCAATCATAAGTTATATATTTAAACGATGACGTTTATTTAAAGATAAATCTATTTCTGGAATCCTAGTCACATCTGGTACAACTGGATATGTGTATTCATAAAAATACTTTGCAATCCATTGTGGTAACTATGTATTTTAAGTGTAATTCTAGATATGTAATCTATCCTTTATTATTGCAAGTGGAGCATGTTTCTGACAAAAGCCTTTTCAATATTGAACTGGTCTACAAAGGATTTCAATAACCTAACTAATTCATTTTGTGTTTATGTTGTAACAGTACTGCAAAAAACTGCACTTCTAATATCCATCAACTACAAGCAGAGGAGGTGAAATAACAAACAAAATTTGTTAGACAATGAGCAGTTGCTAGAAATTGGATTGTTGATTGACTGGAATGTGAGCCCTGGTCAAGCAACAACCACAATCCTACTCATGGTAAGCCACAAGCAAACCACAAATTAACCTTAGAGGCAATGTGTAAAATAGAACAACATTATTTAATAAATACAACAAGACCAAAATGTCAAAAATCCAATCAGTCGAACCAGAGTTATGAATTTTCAAAGTATAAATTAAAATATAGAACTTAAAAGCATAAAGCGCCAACCGTGGCTATCTGGTCGCACTGAACCAGGTCAAAGTCAAATGTTCATGCCGACCGCAATGGAGCGCGGGTAGGATACAGCCCCAGATTAGTCCCCCTCAAGGGTAACTGCGCATGTTGTGTGCCAAGGGTCCTGTTCACGTTGAAGAGTGCTGCTGGTGGTGGTTGGAGTGCTGCAAAGAACAGGCATGATGTTATTGATGAGCAGGATGGAGCTTAGCTTTACCTGTTCTTAGCAGACGATTGATGCTTGCTTTGAAAAGAGACAGGCTGTTGGCGGCTCACGCGCTAATTATCGGTGCAAGTGGCACAGTTGCGGTGCAAACGAGCCTGTTAGCGGTCACAAACAGCACAAAAGTTTGATTTCAAGAGCCCTTGAGTCACATCAAGGGTCCAGGACCTGACAGGCACTAGTTGGGGGTCAGGACCTTGCTGCAGCTGGTTTTAGGAGCTGGTTGGGAAGCATTTTATGTCCCTGAGGCTCAGATCTGGAGGACAGCAGACTAGCCCTTTGAGTCACTCTGGGGTCCTGGGTTCAAGATGAAGTTACAGGTCCAGTTCTTTCCCAGTCAAGAGGGCAGCAGGTCAGCACAGCAGGGCAGCAGTTACTTTAGAGCAGCCGTCCAGCAGAGTGGCAGTTCTTGTAGCAGCACAGCTGTCCTTCTTCCTGGCAGAGTATTCACAGGTCCAGAAGTGTACTGAAGAGTTAATATCTGAGGTCCTACTTTTATATCCTGGTGGCCAGCTTCTGGAAGATGGAAGAAACTATAAGACAGAGGCTTTGAAGTGTGTGGAATTTCCTGCCTCTCCTGCCCTGGCTCCATGGTGGCTGAAGTGACAATGCAGGGTAGGTTTGCCCTTTGTGTGAATGCAGAGCACAAGCTATTCAAGGGTAAGCAGGGCTGTGCTTAGCTCCGGACTCTATCCTGCCAGTAAATGGTTCACTCAGGCACACCTAATCCCGCTACTGTGTGACTGTCTGGAAGGAATTAACAAAGTCTGTCAGCAACACCCAGTCATGTGACCCAAGGCAGGCTACAGACACAAAAGAGCTAAGGACAGTAAAATGCCAATTTGGCATTTTCAAAATTGTAATGAGAAATCCAACTTTATCTTTTAAGGGGGGTTTACCATTACTGTTTTATAGACACTAAACATGGCATATCTACCAGCTCCCAATAGGAAATTACAGCTTATTAAATATAATAAGGAATCTTCAATGTTACCCTATGTGGGTGGTAGGCCTCACAGTAATGACAAACAAATTTAGGAAGTTTTCACTACTATGACATGTAAAACTTGTACCAACCTTTTAAGTACAAATCACTCTGCCCCATGGGCTACCTAGAACTTACCTTAGGGGTGACTTATATGTAATAACATGGGAGCTTAAGGATTTCAGGAGGTTTAAATGCCAAGTCGACATGGCAGTTTAAAACTGCATTTAGGCTAAAATGGCAGACATGGGACATGTTTTACAGTGCTACTTAAGTGGGTGGCACAACCAGTGCTGCAGGCCCACTCGCAGCATGTAATTTACAGAACATGGGCACATGTTGTGCCTCTTTACCAGGGACTTACAAGTGAATTAAGTATACCAATTGGGCATAAGCCAGTTCCACCATGTTTTGAAGAGAGAGCACGAGCACTTTAACACTGGTTAGCAGTGATAAAGTGCACAGGGTACTAGGACCAATAAAAAGAAGGTCAGCAAAATGGAGAACGGGAGTTTAAATGTTTTGGGGGAAGACCACTCCAAGCCTGATAGGTCTAACACCAGTGAAGAGGGGTGTGTGTCAGAGGTGGTGCTGGAAGGGATTGACTTAAAGGCAAGATGTACTTATCGAGTCAAGTAGAGTATACGAGAGATTTCAGGTGTGTATTGCACAAGCAGCTCAAAAAGCTTTCAGCAGTTATACACTAGCAGATTGTAATTATTTGTAATGTCACTGTTAGGTTTCTAATTTTATTTCACATATGTTATTCATTATGTATGTTTGATTTCTTGAGTTCCTATATAAGAAAATATATTGGGAATGACTTTGATTAAACAATAGCTTTTGTTTCTGGCAATATGATGGCTTAAGTTCTCATGGGTTTATACAAAATTCAGATTTTCCTAGCTTTAGTGAAGGAAAGTCTAGATTTTATTAAAGACACGGAGGCGAGTATTATGCTTCCTTTTCTTGCTTTATTTGAATAGCAGCTAAGATAACATAAATAACGAGAACTACATATCCCATGAAACATGGAGAAGAGATGTCATTGATGAAGTCACAAACAATAACCAATAGAAAACGCCCAATCTCAATAACTATCTTAACTGCGAACAACAAGTCCTCTTTTCTTGCAGGAGCAGATCAAAGCGGACGGAACAAAGGAATAATAACCAAAATAATGGAAAAGGCCATTAATAACGTGAAAAAGTATTTTGCAAAGTCCAGGGAAGACGGAGGAGACGGCTTCAGGTGGTCATCACAACATCCGGAAAGCGTTAACCGATGATCGTGGGAAATGCCAGAAGAAAGATCTTCCTGAGGAAGGGTCTTAGACACAGAACCAGCATCTTCAAGATGAAGCGAGTGGTGCAGGGGGAGCCGGCACTGAAAAATAAATGGGTGGGTTAATAAAAGCAGTGGGATAATACTCGCCTCCGTGTCTTTAATAAAATCTAGACTTTCCTTCACTAAAGCTAGGAAAATCTGAATTTTATTACAAGAAGGGAGGCTCCTATTATGCTTGTTTAAAGCATATTAACAACAGAATCAGCCACAGAAGAAATAGGTTTGCAATAAAAAGTCCTAAAAGTGGTAACATTAGACCAATCTGCAGATCTAAGAATGTCCTCCAATCGAGCTCCAGCCCAAAGAGCCTTAGAAGCCATAGCACCTCTGGTAGAATGTGCTCCAAAAGAAGTAGTGTCGATACCCACAAGGGTCATAACCCATTTAACCCATCACGCAATGGTAGGGGAGGAGACGGGTTTATGAGGTTTAGAAAAAGAAATCAACAACTGTGGAGAGGAGGACGTTCTTAAATCTGCAGTTCTAGCAATGTAAACTTTTAAACATTTACCAACACAGAGTTTAGGATGCAAAGGAAAGTACGGGTAATGAATCACAGAAATGTTAGTCTTAGTTCTTCTATGAACCCTAAAATACACATTAGAAAGAGAAAACTGGACGGAGGATACGTCCAAAGCTCTAACATCAGAAACACGTTTCAAAGAAACTAAGCATAACAACATAGTTAACTTTGCAGAAAGACACTTCAAAGAGAGCAATTCATTATCGAGCCAGAGTTGAATAAATCCAAAACCAAATTCACATCCCATAAATGCGTGTATCTAGGTGCAAGGGGATTGGAAAATCTTACTCCCTTCAAAAGACGGCACACCAAAGGATGTTCCCCAACAGGTTTTCCATCAATTCGAACATGTTCGGCAGAAATCGCTGATCTATAAGTATTCACTGTTCTGTATGCCTTCCCCTGGGAGGCTAAAAAATTAATGATTAAAGTCACATCGGTTGAAAAGGGATCTGAGTTCCTGTCCAAACACCAGACCAACCAGGCAGACTTGTAAACCTTAGACGTTCCTGGGGCCCAAGAGTGGCGGATATACTGGGCAGCTTCCTCCAAAATTCCGGGGGTTCTCCAGGCTGACCCGAAATCTTCCATGCTACCAGAGTTAAAGTGTGGTCGAGAACCATATCGTGAGGACGACCCTCTGGATCGAGAAGGAGCTCTGGAAAAGAAGGAATCAGGACCAGAAAATCTATTGACAATTCCAGAACCGAAGGGAACCAAGGCTGGGTTTGCTAAAAGGGGGTCACTAATACTAGGGAGGCTCGTTGACGACGAACCTGGGCCAGGACTCTGGCTATCATCATAAAAGGAGGAAAGGCATAATTGAGATGGGGAGACCAGTCCTGGAGAAAAGCGTCCGTAGCGAGAGCTTGAGGATCCGGTCTCCAGCTGTAAAACTTTGGGAGGTGAGAATTTAATCGTGAAGCGAACAGATCTATCGACATGATGCCGAATTTCGAAGAAGGTTTGTTTAACACTAAAGGGTGAAGCCGCCAATCGCTGGAATCTTTTAGGTAGCGTGAGCACCAATCTGCTATTGTATTAATTTTCCCTGGTAGATATTGTGCCGTGACCGACAATTTTCTAAGAAGGCAAAATTCCCAAAAGCTTTTGGCTAGATCCGCAAGGGGCTTGGATCTCGTTCCTCCCAGATGATTGATATACTTTACAGCGGAAATGTTGTCCATCTTTAAAAGAATAGAACAACTTACCTTGTCCTTTGCGAAGGTCTTTAGAGCAAAGGAGCCTGCAAGCATCTCTAAACAATTGATTTGCAAGGCAGACTCCCTCTCTGACCATACGCCCCCAGTCGAGATGTTGCCACACCTTGCGCCCCAACCTGTCTGACTTGCATCGGATTCTAATACTAGATCTGGGGCCGAAGAGAAAATAGCTCTTCCGTTCCAGGCTTCCAAATGATCTAGCCACCATTGTATCTCTGCACAAGAGTCTTGATCCAACTGAACTACATCCGAGTAATGAAGACCCCTGCGGAGATGGTGAATCTTTAGCCTTTGAAGAGCCCTGTAATGTAACGGACCTGGAAATATGGCCTGAATGGATGAGGCCAAGAGGCCTACAATTCTTGCTAGAGATCAAAGAGAAAGATGGGAGAGACTGAGGATCTGCCGTAGCTCGTGTTTTATTCGACTTACCTTCTGATGGGGTAGAGACAGAGATGTAGCTTTGGAATCTATGAGGAACCCCAGAAATTCCACTTGAGTCGAGGGAACCAGAGAAGAATTTTCCATGTTTACCAGAAAACCAAGGTACTGCAACAGATGAAGGGAAATATGCAAATGCTGCAACAGGGTGTCCTTGTTCTGAGCCATTATGAGAAAATCGTCTAGATAGATGATCAATCTTATTCCCTGAGCTCTTAAAAAAGCTACCACTGGCTTCATCACCTTTGTGAAGCACCAAGGAGCCGAAGCGAGTCCGAAAGGAAGAGCTTTGAACTGGAAAATCAAACCTTCCCATTGAAACTGTAGGAATTTTCTGTAAAAGGGATGGATAGGAATCGCAAAATAAGCGTCCTGGAGATCCAGCCGAACGAACCAATCGCCCTCCAACAGAATGTCTCTGAGATGGAGAATCCTTTCCATTTTGAAATGGTTGTAAACAACATAGTTGTTGAACAATTTTAGGTTTATCACTGGCCGAATTTTTTTTTTCTTCTTTTGGACCAGAAATATGGTACTGAGAAAACCCGAGGGATGAAAGCATGTTTCTTCTATCACATTTTTTTAAATCAAAGATAAAATCAAACAAGATTGTTCTTGAGAAAACTTTAGAGGAGGAGGTGGGGAAGTTTGACTGGGAACCTGATAAAGATCTATGCAATACCCCTGAATGGTTTGAAGAACCCAAGGGTCCGCGGTAATTCGATACCAATTTGAAAGAAAATGGGCTAATCGACCTCCCACAGGAAGAGGGCCAAAATTTAAATCTCTTACCTGAGACTTGTCCTCCTCTCTGACGGTAACCTCTGTTCCTGAAACCTCTCCCTCTTTGAGGATAAAACTGAGGTCTGAATTCAGGGGAGTAGAAAGAGGAGCCTCGGAAACTGCCACCACGGGATGCGAAGCGGCCGGTAAAGCGGCTCCTTCCTTTACCGGCCCTGCCAAAAACCCTGGAGTTGAAGATCTTCTTCATCGAGACCTGATCCTTATCCAGTGTTGCAAAGGTAGAAACGTATCTACTGAGCTCTTTAATAAACGAATCCCCAAAAAGAAGACCTTTAGCCTGCTGTCCTTCTTCTCTGGTTGCCAAGCTGCCCAATTTAGGTTCTATTTTGAGCAAAAGACTCTTTCGTCTCTCCTGGGAAATAGCTGTGTTTGCATTTCCCAATATACAAATTGCCCGCTGGGCCCAGTTGGACAGGGAATCAGGATCAATCTGTGAGCCTTCCAACCTGGCATCCTCAGCTAAATCAGGAATCCTGGTTAGGGGACCAACCAAATCTAATAGTCTGTCCTGGCACACAGACCACGCACGGTCGACCCCTTTCTTCGGATCCTTACCAAACGTAGAGAAAAATAAAACCATATTAGGATCTATAACAGGCGTGGAAGTGATGCTGTGCGGAAGGGAGGGACGGGGACATTCAGAGCGCAATTTATTTCTCGTGGCTTTGTCCAAGGAGTGTCCTAAATGACACAAAACATATTCCGCCACGTGATCAGACGGGAACCATTCAGTGGAGTTTGGATGGTGTATCAAAGTGGGATCAAACATTGGTTCCCCCAAAGCATCAAGAACAGTAAAATCATTAATATATGAAGGACTTGAATCAGAAAGAGAAATTTTCTGCCTTTTCTCCAAAGGCCCTTGCCAGAGATCGTCAGAACCCTGTATATCATCATCCTCCCCATCATCATATTCCATGTCATCATCAGTATCCCTCAACTGAGTTATATTAAGAGGAGAGGGACCCTTTTCCACCGTATTAAACTCCTTACGGGGGGAAGGACCAGCAATCTGGGGAGACTCATCAGCGCTCGACTTTGCTTGTACTTTAGAAAAAGTGCGCTTTTTACCTTTGACTGGCTCAGAAACATTGGTATTGTGAGAGGACAATTTTTTAAAAGATAATTCCAATTTTTTTTACATTTGTAGCATAGACGTTGATACAGCCTGCTGTACAGTATTTTGAATAAAAGAATTTAAATCAGCACGCAAATTGTCCATATCAACCTCACTGGAATGATCATCTACTTTTTTAGACATTATCAGATAAGAAAAATAAGAAATAAATTAGGAAAGCCAGGCAGGAAGCTCACAAATTAAAAAAAGAAGGAAAATATATGCTTAAAAATAAATCAGTGAACAAAGGGTTAAAATATTCTGTGGGCGTGTGGAAAAAAGGGTGTGTGAAGAGGAAGACACTCCCCAACCACCAAAAAAGGTCATAAAAAGGCGTGGCACGCCCCTCGATTTTCTTAAGCCGGAACAGATGTCCTTACACCTTCGCAGACGCGCTCAACGATCAGCTGAGGAGCCACGGATTCTCCGATTGAAAAGGAGAAGTTCCCGTGGAGACACGTCCCAACAGGAAACCGAGCTCTTCTGAGGTAAGCGCTGAAATGAAACGCGTACCTCAGGAGAGAGCGAGGCGGGAGAGCCAAACCTTCTGAAGAACGTTCGGCTCAGCCGCGAAGCGCAAAGCAAGCGCTCGTTTAGAAAAGCCGGCAAAATTTGAAACGCAATATGGTTCAAGTGAAAGAAAACAATTTAAACCATTGAAATAAGTAAAACATTAATAATGATATAATAAATACTAAAATACTAATATTATAAATAACACACAACGACAGAAAAATATGAGATGAGGTAATAGAACTTATCTTGAATGCGAGCAGCAAGAAAAGAGGACTTGTTGTTCGCAGTTAAGATAGTTATTGAGATTGGGTGTTTTCTATTGGATATTGTTTGTGACTTCATCAATGACATCTCTTCTCCATTTTTCATGGGCTATGTAGTTCTCGTTATTTATGTTATCTTGGCTGCTATTCAAATAAAGCAAGAAAAGGAAGCATAATAGGAGCCTCCGTTCTTGTAATAAAATCTGTGCTGCCACAGAGTGAATGTATATGGAAGTATTGGAGGAGACTACCAAAAACTATGCAGGTTCACAAATGTCAATGCACTTGAGGGGTAGATGCAGGTGACAATCAAGCAAAACAGGACCTTACGTTGTCATTTGTATATCCGATGACATAATGTGTACCTTTTATTTTTGGACTGGCACTGTTATCTAAATTAGAAACAATTAAATCAGATGCAAACATTTACATTATCATTGAGTATTTTGTGGTAAGTATACAATATAATATGAACTACAATGGAAAGCTTTTGAGGTAGCAATCATACTAAAGTTTAATATGAAAACTGAAAGAAAAATGTAAAACGCTTGAGAAAAAGTAATGGCTCAGTTAAAATATATCTAAGTAAATACATCAACAGCAAATTGTTGTTTGACGATACAGTGCATGCCTTTACCATGCATATGTAAATATATATGTATCTAAACTCCACCGGCGGTTGCCAGCGTGCAACCCAATCGTGCTTCTGAATGGTGTGACCACGGTCAATGCCTCAAATCTAATTTCAGAAAGCTAGTTCTTGGTCCAGAAAGAGTGCTTTTTATAATTTGGTGTGAATTCATTCAGTAGTTTTTGAGATATTAAAGGGAAAATAAATCTCTATATCTAGATGGATCCTAAGCACGGATCACATGGTGAGATCTAATTGGCTGTCAGTACTTTAACCAGAAAATGATGGCAGCCATCTTGGGACCATTACGCATGATACCACCCCATTGAAATGCACTGTAGTGAATGGCACTTACTACAGTGTTGTAATGAGCAACTAGAGTGCTACCATTCAGAATTTATGCCTAAAGTGTGGCACATTTGACTGCCATCTCAATGGAATCTAAGTGGAAAAATTAAAGCATTTTCTACAGAGGATACTGCAGTAAATGAGGAGATTAGGGCGCTTCATTACAAATAAGTCTCCCAAGATGGCCACCAGAGGAAAAAAGAGCCCAAATATAGCACAAATATCACCTAAATGTAGCCCACGTATAGCACAATGACAGAAGTATGCATAGCACTTAATTATTATGGTTTTTTGCAGTTTAATATAGTACAGACTTGAACAGTAGGTATTGGAGTGCTTTACATGAGCATCAGTTACATTACACATGGACATATTTCTTTTGGGCTTTAGGCATGGGGAGATTAAGGCCCTCATTATAACCCTGGCAGTCAATGGTAAAGCGGCGGTAATGCCATCAACAGGCCGGCGGAAAAAAAATGGAATCAAGACCATGGCGGAAACCGCCAAAACAGACAGCGACTTTAACACTCCGACCGCCAAGGCGGTAGAAACAAACACTGCGGCGGTAACCGACAACAGACAGGCGGAAGACAATGTACTGCCCACTGTATTACAAGGCACCAATCTGCCAGCTTTTCCGGGGCGGTACCAATGCCATCAAAAGCACGGCAGAAACAGGACTTGGAACGGAAACCACACACCTCTCGACACCCAACGAGGAACCAGGACGCCATGGAGCCCGAGTTACAGGTGCTATCAATGTCAGTTTACCTCCTCTTCTACCAGGAGCAGCAAAGACGGGGGCGACGACCATGGTGAGTACTGCACCTAGTACACAGGGGAGGGGGGAGGAAAAAGAGAGTGACACACACATGCAACACGCAACAAATCCACCCCCACCCTCACCCACAACACCATACACACAAATACATGCCGCAACATTACATATACACCCCGTAACCCTCTAGAAGAACGCAAGGACAAAAGGAAATGATAGTAACAAGTATGTACAGCAACTACACAAGTCCGGATAATGTTCCATTCATTGTCCGTGGACCAGTGGTCCCAAAATGCATGGGCGAAGCCCACACATGATACCTGCCTCTAAACGGAGAGAACACTGCTGGGGCATCAGGTCGAAAAAAAACAGGCACCTCAGGGGGAAGGGGAGGGGGGCACCTCAGCCGGATGAAGGGACAACTCCACTGCTCCACGAGGGGGCTCAATGCCCACTGCTTGGTCCTGGGGAGTGCAAAGCCACAGTCTCTCAAGTCTCTCAAGTGGGTGGTTTGCCCACTGATTGGTCCTGGGGAGCGCAAAACTACAGTCTCACAAGTCTCACAAGTCTCTCAAGTGGGTGGTTTGCACACTGTTTGGTCCTGGGGAGTGCACAGCCACAGTCTCACAAGTCTCTCAAGTGGGTGGGTGTCTCTCTAGTGGATCCTTTCCTCCACTGGTTCTGGAGGGGGCTTAGTGCCCAGAGTGCTTCATCCTGCCAAGGACTGGGGTAATGGATGCTGTTCTCCACTGGATCTGGAGGGGGCTTAGTGCCCAGAGTGCTTCATCCTGCCAAGGACTGGGGTAGTGGATGCTGTTCTCCACTGGTTCTGGAGGGGGCTTAGAGCCCAGAGTGCTTCATCCTGCCAAGGAGTGGGGTAGTGGATGCTGTTCTACACTGGTTCTGGAGGGGGCTTTGTGCCCAGAGTGCTTCACATGGTGTTTGGCAGTTCCCATTCCTGCACCTGGGTGTCAGAGCCACAAGATTTCCTGGGAACAGGTAGCATGATACTCCATGGAGGCAGAGACACACTCCACCCTGCCTGCCAACTGCTGGTACTGCCAGTGCTGGTTGTGGTGCCTCATGTACGCTGTGCAGGGTCCCGGACGTCTCCTGCAGCCTCGGACGACTGCCCCCTTGGGATGATGTCCATATCGGCTGTGGTGCCACAGTCTGAGTAGGTCACGGGGCAGGTGGCGGTGTCAGCGGCGGACATGCTGGCGGTGGTGCATGTGTCAGCGCCTGTGGAGGGAGACACCAGGACGTCTCCTTCAGCCTCGGACGGCTGCCCACTGGGGATGATGCTGGGGACTGGAGCAGAGGCAGCAGGCGTGCAGGTGGCGGTGCAGGTGGCAGTGGTTGCGGTGGTGTCCACCGTAGTACAGATTGTTGTTCTGACCTGCAGAAGGGGTGTCACCAGTCCCTCATCCTGAAGCTCTGTGCCCTGAGCTGCCTTCCCTTTAGCCTTGTGTCCCTTCCCCACCTTAGAAGTCGCTGCTGGGACCTTGGCACTGTTCTCTTTTGTCTTGGAGGAGGCCTTGCTGCTTAGTTGGTGCAGCTTGTCCTTACGGCATGTTGTCCCCTTCTTCACCTTGGCAGGTGGTGGAATAGGGTGATCCTTGGCCTCATTAGGTGGCGCACTGGCAGCTCTGATGAGTGCGACCCGCACTGTTACAGGACATGCAGGGACCACAGTGCTGGAGGATTTCGTGGCTGAGGTGCTGGGCTGGGATCTGGACATCCTGGCCCTAGGGGAAGGACGAGGGGGAGGTGTAGGGAAGAAGTCAAAGCTAGCGAGGAAAAGCTTTTTAGACACACTCGGACAGGTAGATGGAGGGGGTTTGGGAGTGGAGGAAGAGGTAGTGGTTGTAGGAGGTGTACTTCTGCTGAATTTGGGTGAGGGTGCATGGGCTGGAGGCTTTTGTGAGGTGGATGGCTGTTGAGTGGGTGTGTGCCGGCGTTTGTGTAGTTTGGGAGGAGGGCTCTGAGACACACTGGGAGAGGACACAGGGGACGTGTGAATGGTAGTGGGGGTGGTGATTGCATGTGAGCGGTGTGTGGTGATGGGCGTGCTGGTGATGGAGGTAGTGGCTGAGGATGCAGTGCATGCAGGTGTGAGTGGAGACGAGACAGGGAGTGATGTGGAGGACGTGGAGGAGGGGGACACAGTGGAGGCAGTGGATGTTGGTGTGTCTGCATGGGGATGGTGCTTGTACGAGTGCCTGTGGGATGTGGGGTGCTTATGTTTGCCATGTCCACTCTTGTGTGTTAATGAGTGTGCCTGCTGGTCTGAGGGTGTGCTTGGGATAGGCTGAGGTACAGGGGATTGGGTCTGGGTAGTGGAAGTTGGAGGGGGGATGCTGGACACAGGGACAATGGCTGCCATCAGTGCTGAGGCCAGAACCTGAAATGCTCTCTGTTGGGCCACCACGCCAGAATGAATGCTCTCCAGGTATGCATTTGTTTGCTGCAAATGCCTCTCGGCACCCTGGATGGCATTCAAAATGGTTGATTGCCCAACAGTGAGGGATAATGATCATTTCTATGTATGATCACGTCCAAGTGGATGAAAGAATTTTGGACCAGAAAGGATACGTAATGACTTTTGGAAATTCCTTTCCTTGATCATTCCAATTGGATACCTCACAAAAGGAATTATATCTTGCAACATATTGCTTTATATTTGAGAGAGAGAACAGTTTGTTTTCTCACACAGGAGTTATCAATCATTTGTAGCAATATTGTTATAAATTCATATTATTTTTGCTTGTTTTGTCATTATTTGTAAATATTTATTATACAATTTCTGTGTGCTTATTTTGTTATTATTTGTAAATATTGAGCTTTTTTGATAAATGATGTACTGGGGTAGAGTGATTTATCTGTTTTTTGGATATTTTTGTCTTGTCTTGTGACTTCCTTGATTTTGTCTGTGTCCATTTGTGCAGTACATGTTGTCTTTGTGCATGGTGTGTTCTCCTTTAGCTCTGTACTTTATGTTGATGTATTTTTTGGTTAGAGGGGGTGATCATACATAGAAATGATCGTTATTTTTGATAAGAAGGACAATATCATTGGGTTTATTATAAATAAATAGGATCTATGTTTGAGATTATTATAACTTATGTTTTTTCTTGCTTTTTCAATCAATCAATCAATCAATCAAAGAAATGTGTAGAGCGCGCTACTCACCCACGAGGGTCTCAAGGCGCTGGGGAGGGGGAATTGGGAGGGGGCGGGCCAGGGAGGGTCACTGGTCGAACAGCCGAGTCTTGAGGTTCTTTCTGAAGACCAGTAGGTCTTTGGTTTTGCGAAGGTCAGTGGGGAGGGAGTTCCAGGTTTTGGGGGCGAGGTAGGAGAAAGACCTGCCTCCTGTGATGGTGTGCTGGATGCGGGGGACTGTGGCTAGGGCGAGGTCGGCTGATCGGAGGTTGCGTGTGGGAGTGTGGAAGTTTACTCTTTCATTGAGGTAGGTTGGGCCGGTGTTGTGGAGGGATTTGTGTGCATGGATGAGGATCTTGAATGTGATTCTCTTGTCTATGGGGAGCCAGTGAAGGGATTTGAGGTGTGGTGAGATTCGTTTGTGGCGGGGGAGGCCAAGGACGAGGAGCGCGGCTGTGTTCTGGATTCTTTGGAGTTTGCGTTTGAGTTAGAGTGTGGTGCCGGTGTAGAGAGCGTTGCCATAGTCCAGTCTGCTGCTGATGAGTGCGTGGGTGACTGTCTTTCTGGTTTCTGGGGGGATCCATTTGAAGGATTTTTTTTAGAGTGCAGAGTGTGTGGAAGCAGAAGGAGGTTAGAGCATTGATTTGCTGTGTCATGGAGAGGGAGGGGTCGAGGATGATGCTGAGTTTGCGTGCATGGGTTGCGGGGGTGGGTGCGGGGCCTAGGGCGGTGGGCCACCAGGAGTCGTCCCATGTGGTTTTGTTGGGGCCGAAGATGATGATTTCGGTTTTGTTTGAGTTGAGCTTGAGGTGGTTAGTGGTCATCCAGTTGGTGGTGTCTAGGAGGGCAGCATGTAGGTTGGTTTTGACGGTGGTGGGGTTGCGGGTGAGGGAGAGGATGAGTTGGGTGCCATCTGCATAGGAGAGGATAGTGATTCCGTGTGCTCGGAGAATGTTGGCTAGGGGTATCATGTAGATGTTGAAGAGTGTGGGGCTGAGGGAGGACCCTTGGGGGACTCCGCAGGTGATCTTGGTAGTGTTGGAGTGGAAGGGCAGAAGGTGGACTCTCTGGGTTCAGTCGGTGAGGAAGGAGGTGAGCCAGTCTAAGGCTTTGTAGCGGATTCCTATGTTGTGGAGGCGTGTGCAGAGTGTGTGGTGGCAGACGGTGTCAAAAGATGCAGAGAGGTCTAGGAGTATGGGTGCGACAGTCTCGCCTTTGTCGACTTTGGTCCTGATGTCGTCAGTGCATGCGATGAGGGCGGTTTCTGTGCTGTGGTTCTTGCGGAACCCAGATTGTGAGGGGTCAAGGGTGTTGGTTGCTTCGAGTAAGTGGGATAGGCGGGTGTTGACTAATTTCTCTGCAACCTTGGCGGGGAAAGGGAGGAGGGAGATGGGGCGGTAGTTGGAGAGGATCTCCGGGTCGGGTTTTTTTTTTTTTTTTTTAGGAGAGCAGTAATTTCCGCGTGCTTCCAGGGGTCTGGGTAGGAGTCGAAAGAGGAGTTGATTATGTTGTAGAGTATGGGGGCAATGGTAGGGCTAGGTTTGTTGTAGATGCGGTGTGGACAGGGGTCAGAAGGGGAACCGGAGTGGATGGTTTTTTCGGTTTCTTCGTGTGTGGTAGGGGTCCATGTGGATAGTGTGGTGGGGGGGTCTTGAGTGGGGGTTGAGTTGGGTGAGTGAGGGGTATGTGTGGTGGGTGTGTGTGATATGAAGCTGTTGTGGATGTCCAGGATTTTGTGGAGGAAGTGGTTGGAAAGGGCGTCACATAGGGGCTGTGTGTGTGTGGGGTCTATGTTGCTGGCTTTGGGTTTGGCAAGTTCATTGATGATGGTGAAGAGTTCTTTGCTGTTTTGGGAGTTGTTGTCAAGGCGTGTCTTGTAGTGATCTCTTTTGGCGGTGCGTATGAGTTGGTGATGGGTGCGAATGGTGGTTTTGAGGGTGGAGAAGTTGATTGAGGAGGGTTCTAGTCTCCATATTTTCTCAGCTTGGCGGCATTTGCGCTTGGAGTCTTGGAGTTCAGGGGTGAACCATGGGGCGTTCTTGATGTTGCGGGTGGTGATGTGTTTTCTGAGGGGTGCTAGTGTGTCTGCGCAGGTAGTGATCCATTTGGAGAGGTTGTGTGCTCCTGTGTTGGGGTCGTTGGTGTGGGGGGGGGGGTTATGGGCCAGTTGGGAGTTTAGTCGTTCTGTGGGGATCTTGTCCCACATGCGGTAGGGTGTGGTGTGTTGATGGTAGTGTGTGGGGGGTTTGGTGAAGGAGAAGTGGACGCAGCGGTGGTCAGTCCAGAGGAGTTCGGTGGTGTGGGTGTAGGCTATGTGTTGGCTTGAGGTGAAGATTGCATCCAGCGTGTGTCCTGCTGAGTGGGTGGGTGCGGTGACCAGTTGTTTGAGTTCTAGGTTGTTGAGGTTGTCTATGAGGGAGGTAGTGTTGTGGTCTTGTGGGTGTTCTAAGTGAAAGTTGAAATCACCGAGGATGATGTACTCTGTGGAGGTGAGGGCGTACGGGCTGATGCTGTCGGCGATGGTGTTGTAGAAGGCGGGGTGTGGTCCGGGTGGTCTGTAGATTAGTGTACCTCTGAGGGTGGAGTTGTTGTTGATGTGGATGAGGAAGTTCATGTGTTCAGTGTTGCCGATAGTGTCTTGGGAGCTGGTGGTGACTTTGATGGTGTTTCTGTGTAGGATGGCGATGCCCCCGTCTGGCCTGTTGAGGCGGTCTTTGCGTTGGAGTTTGTATTCCTTGGGGGTGGCTATGGCTATGTCAGGTTCTGAGGAGGGGTTGGTCCAGGTTTCCGTGAGGAAGGCGATGTCAGGTGAGTGTGAAGTGATGAGGTCCCAGAGTTCTATGGCATGTTTGTGAAGGGAGCGGATGTTGAGGAGCAGGCAGTTCAGGTGGTTGTGGTGGGTGGCGTTGGTGTGGTGCGTGAGGGTGTTGTTGCGGGGTGTGTTCTGGTTGTGGGCTGGTGTGCTGCGGGGTTGGTTGGTGGGGGCAGGGTGGGTGAGTCTTGTGTTGGGGGTGTTGTGTTTGTTGAAGGTGGGGTCGCTATGGTTGGTGTGTGGTGTGAGGGATGACGAGCAGGAGAAGTGGCAGGTGTAGCAGGTGAAGGGGCCGTTGAGTGTGTGTGGGGCTAGATGTGGTGCATGTGGGGCGGGGGCCTGGGTTGAGTGAGTGGAGGGTGAGGGGGGAGTAGGTGTGTCTGAGAGGGCCAGGGGTTTTGGCACTGGGCGCGGACGAGCACAGATGGGCTTGCCGCGGCTGCCATAAGAGGAGGGCAGGGTGGGAGTGGCAGCTGGGAGGCGGGAGGGCCTGTCCAATGAGAGGGCTGGGGGGTGGGGACGCAGGGGACGCAGCGGCGGGAAAGACAAAGAGGAAACGGTGAGAAAAAGGAGGGGGGAGGCGGGAGGGGCCGCAGGGGACGCAGCGGCGGGAAAGGCAAAGAGGAAATGGTGAGAAAAAGGAGGGGGGAGGCGGGAGGGTCAGGAGAGGCCGTAGGAGACGCATCGACGGGAAAGGCAAAGAGGAAACGGTGGGAAAAAGGAGGGGGGAGGCGGGAGGGGCCGCAGGGGCTGCAGGGGCCAAAGCGGCGGGGAATAAAGCAAAGCAAAGCAAAGAGGGAACGGGAAAGGAAGTGGCACGGAAGGCAGAGCGGGGAGCGACCTACCTGCAAGCAGTGTCAAAGGTTGATTTTTGTCCCTGACATTATACAAGAGAGAGATGTTGTTATACCTCTAGTAGATTACCCTTGATCTCTCTCTTTATTGATCTAGGGGCCCTGCTTTCTACTGGGTTTCCAACAGTGAGGGATCTCAGGAGGTCAATAGCCTCCTCACTGAGGGCAGCAGGGCTGACTGGGGCTGGGCCTGAGGTGCCTGAGGCGAAGGAGATGCCCACTCTCCTGGGTAAGCGGGCACCGGAAACTCGATGAGAGGCTGCTGGGAGGGCGGTGCTGGTAGGGGGGGGTGGGGCTGGACCTGTTGTTGCGGTGGGCACAGAGGTGCCCGCCCCTGCAAGGGAGCTCCCATCAGAGGAGGAGTCGCTGTCGCTGGTGTCTCCTCCTGTCCCCGTCGTGGAGCTCCCCTCGCCCTCCGTCCCACTGGTGCCTTCAGACTCCATACATTCACCCTCCAGGGCCATGTGGGTTGCAGTTCCCTCCTGCTCCGGTGCCACTGCTCCTCCGCCAGATGATGCTAATGCACACAACGACAGCGTGACAAAACAAAAATGGGGGGGGGACAGAGGAGAGACATGGTCAATGCCTGCAACAACATCACTGTTGACTGACATAACACATAGGGAGCACCAGGCCATGCACTAACAGTTCAGGGGAAAATCACATGCCCATAGTGGACTGTGCCTATACCCATTTGATGCACACCTGGAACCCACAGGAGCCTGACTAGGTGTAGAGGGCCACTACCACTTTTGGGGTTGGACTGGCACTGAGCCTGCCTAAAAATGGATCTACCCTGGCACACTTGCCCTGCCCTAGGGGAACCCACAGCCCTCTTCCCACACCCAGAAACCTCATAAAGCGCGCAGAGGCAGCTGCATGAGACAGTACTCACCCCCTTGTGGCTGCTGTGATGTCCTCAAGCGCCCATCCAACTCCGGAAATGCCATTGCCAGGATCCGGTACATCAGGGGAGTCATGGTGCGACGGGCACCCCTTCCACGTTGGGAGGCCATCCCCAGCTGGGCCTCCGCCGTCTTCTTGGTCCAGCAGCGCAGGTCCTCCCATCTTTTGCAGCAGTGGGTGCTCCGTCTATGGTAGACCCCCAGGGTCTGCACTTCCTTGGCGATGGCACGCCAAATACCCTTCTTCTAGTGGGTGCTGACCTAGAGGAAATGTAAAGTAGGAATGGATTTTACTCCCCCTTCTGGTTATTTTTACTCATTGGCCACAACCACCCACCCTGGCCCACAAACACATACACTGACCATCCTCACATCCTGGCCTCTGCCCACCCCCACCTGTATCTTCCATTGACGCCACTCCATACATTCATGTTCCATCCATCATGCTCACAGTGTACTCACCTGTTTGTCTGGTGGACCGTAGAGTTGCGTGTACTGGGGGAGGACCCCATCCACCAGTTTGTCAAACTCCTCCGCAGTGAAGGCAGGGGCCCTTTCCCCAGACACTGTAGCAATTGTCACTTCCAGACTCAGGTCACAGCAGGTCAGGTATCAAGTGAGTGAACAGATAGAAAATCCGCGGTGGTGCGTACCGTCACCGCCGGCGTACATCATCATTGGCTCCTGGAACCCATAGGGCCCAATGATAACCAATGCTGAATTGTGCCGCGGTCTTCGTCCGCCTACCGCGACAGTGTGCAACGTCAGCGCAGTTACCTCATTTCCCCTTGTCCCTCCTTACAGGTCAGGCAGCCGCCATTTCAGGTGGCCACATGGCAGGCCAACTAACTGCGTCACAGCAGTTTTGTGCAGGAATACGGACATACAGTGCTAAACAGAGATTACATCACATTTGTTCTCAACACCCTTGTGAAACCTATGTGGTGTATGACCCTCTGCTCACCCTTCTCCTCCATAGGCCACGTCCTCTGGGGCAGATGTTGAGATGGCGTCATCCTCCGGTATACAGACCCCTGGACCTGTCGACAATGGAAGACAGACACATCATCATCACATACAGACTTGATCGTGCCACAATCCATGAACTGTGTGCCCAGTTGGAGCCAGACCCGATGTCAGTTATCTGCCATCCAAAAAATGTCCTGGCCAGTTTGTCCTTTCAAACAACAGTGGCCATGGCATCAGGGATGTCACAGACAATGTTCTCTAACGTGTTGTCCAGAGTGTTGTCTGACCTGCTGACGCTTACATTTTGAGGAATAGCAGCATCCCTTATGTGATGGGCCAACTCCAGAGGCACCGGGTGTGGCTAATAGGTGAGCCCAAGGTCCCAACACAGATTACATAGGTGTCTGGCTATGGTAGAGTCCCTAATGGTTCGTGTATGTCTCACAGTTGTCCCTCTATATTTGCAGGTGACTCTGGTTACCCCAACCTGTCATGGCTACTGACCCCAGTGAGGAATCCCAGGACAAGGGCAGAGGAACGCTACAATGAGGCACATGGGCACACTAGGAGGATAATTGAGTGTACTTTTGGCCTCCTGAAGGCCAGGTTCTGGTGCCTCCATCTGACAGGTGGCTCCCTATACTACTCACCGAAGAAGGTGTGCCAGATCATCGTGGCATGCTGTATGTTGCACAACCTGGCTTATCAACGCCAGGTGCCTTTTCTGCAGGAGGATGGGCCTGATGTTGGTCTTGTGGCAGCTGTGGAGCCTGTGGACAGTGAAGAAGAGGAGGCAGAAGAAGACGAAGATATTGACAACCGAAACAAGATCATCATGCAATACTTCCAGTGAGACGCAGGTAAGAGACTGGCACTGCTCCTCCCATATCAGACTACTGTAGGACATTGCATGATTCAGCATTTTTGCCTCTGTGTATGGACCCTGACAGTTCACTTTGGCTTCCCATTTTACATATGTAGCACTTTCTGCCTTCTGCTATGTTTACTGCTGCTGAACAACTGTCTAACATTGGTATGTGAAAATCAACATTGACATTGCTATTTTTCAGAAGATTTGCAAAAACACATTTGTGAAAGTACAGACTGACTCAAGATTGATTTGTGATTCAAGGGTGTTTATTGCTGTGCTAATAATTGGAGGGGGTTGTGCAATGAGCTGGGGTGATGGTGAAGGAATGTCCATGGTAGAGTCCAGTCTATTGGCATCACAGGTGCATTGTCCAAGGGGGCATAGGAAGTGGAGTAATGGAAGTTGAAAGTGGACAGGGTAACAGAGTGGGACAGAAGGGTGACTATCAGGAGAGTCCTATTTCCTGGCGGGGGTCTTGGCAATGTTCTCTGTCTTGTGCCTGGATCGCAGGGACCGTTTGCAGGGTGGTTCTCGTTCTGCAGGTGGTGGGGAGCTGGTGGCCTGTTGGTCCTGTGGTGGGACCTCCTGTCCACTAGCGCTGGCGGAGGTGGAGGGCTGTTCATCATTCAGGCTAGTGTCAGGGGCCCGTTGGTGTGCCACTGTGTCCCTCTTGGTGTTGGACATGTCTGCCAGCACCCCTGCAATGGTGACGTGGGTGGTGTTAATGGACTTCAAGTCCTCCCTGATCCCCAGGTAGTGTTCCTCCTGCAGCCACTGGGTCTCCTGAAACTTGGCCAGTACCGTGCACATGGTCTCCTGGGAATGATGGTATGCTCCCATGATGTTGGAGAGTGCCTTGTGGAGAGTGGGTTCCCTGGGCCTGTCCTCCCCCTGTCGCACAGCAGTCCTCCCAGCTTCCCTGTTCTCCTGTGCCTCTGTCCCCTGAACCGTGTGCCCACTACCACTGCCCCTAGGTCCCTGGTGTTGTTGGGGTGGTGGGTTAGCCTGGGTTCTCCGTAGTGGTGGACACACTGCTGCTTGACGTGTCCTGGGGACAGTGGCATGGGCCCGCTGGGTGGGTGCTGTGGGGGTGTTTCCTGAGGGAAGAGGTTCTGTGGTTGTTTGTGACAGTGGCAGAGGAACCAACAGTCCCTAATGGGCCGGGCTGGTCATCTTGATCCAGGCGTGCAGTGCTGCTGTCGTCACTGTGGGCCTCTTCTGTGGGGGGACTGGATATGGCTGGCACCTCCTGTCCGGTGACGTTGGGTAGGGGTCCTGTTGGGGGGTAAATGCATAGTTATTGTATCTGTGTGTGCCCTCTTGTCCAATGTGTGAGTTACCATCTACTCCTGAGGTTGGCTTATTGTCTATGGCCTTGTGTGATTGTTAATTTGGGGGCTTGGGTGAGTATCTGTACTGGACATGCTTTGGTCATGGGTGTCCATGCATTGGTGTGACATGTAGGCCTTGGGATTGGGATGTGTGGGTTGTGATAGTGGGGTATCTGTGGGTTGTTGGGGTTATGGGTGTGAGGGTAGGGGTAGGAGTTTGTGATGGCATGCAGGTATGGATGGGGGGGATATAGTAGTAAAGATATGACTTACCAGAGTCCAGTCCTCCTGCTACTCCTGCGACGCCCTCAGGATGCATTATTGCCAAGACTTGCTCCTCCCATGTTGTTAGTTGTGGGGTAGGAGGTGGGGGTCCACCGCCAGTCCTCTGTACTGCTACCTGGTGTCTGGATACCACGTGACGCACCTTCCCCCGTAGGTCGTTCCACCTCTTCCTGATGTCATCCCGTGTTCTTGGATGCTGTCCCACTGCGTTGACCCTGTCGACAATTCTCCGCCATAGCTCCATCTTCCTTGCAATGGATGTCTGCTGCACATGAGAGCCGACTAGCTGTGGCTCTACCTGGATGATTTCCTCCACCATGACCCTGAGCTCCTCCTCAGAGAACCTGGGGTGTCTTTGAGGTGCCATGATGTGGTGTGGGTGATGTGTGAGGTGCTGTCTGTTGTGATGTGTGGGGGGATGTGTTGGGGTGTGTTGTATGAGGTGTGTGGATGTTGTATGAGTGATGGTGTTATGTGCCAGTGGATGGTCGTGTTGTGTTTGCTATTCTCTCTCTCTGGGCTTCTTCCAAACAGGTCGTTGTAAGGGGTTGTGGGTAATGTGGGTGGGTGTTTTATATTGGATTGGGTGTGTGGGTGTGGTGTGTGTATGTGTATCAGGTGTGTGTATTTTGAATTGTCCAATGTGGTTGTGTTTTGTAAGTGTGTGTGTATTTTGAGCGCGGCGGTGTGTACCGCCAATGGATTACCGTGGTTGAATGACCGCCGCGTTGATTCATGGGTCATGATAGTGTGGGCGTAGTTCTGTTGGCGTGACAGTGTAGGTTTTGGTATCGCCAGTTTATCACTGACCTTTGGTGTGGTGGACTTGTGTGGGTGTCTGTATTGTGGCGGATTTCTAGATGTGGGTCGTAATACTGATTTCCGCTGTTGCCATGGTATCTTGACGGCCGTCAGCACAGCAGTAAGCAGGGTTTACCGCCAGGGTTGTAATGAGGGCCTAAGTGATTTGCCCAGAATCACAGGATGTCGAGCTGATGCCAAAACTCAAACCTGGTTCCCCAGTTCCAGCTCCGGCCGTAAAGCCATATTCTCTCCCCTAAGTGTAACATATAATCAAGTGATCAACTGGATGAAAAAACATCAAGATAGCAAATAATTTAAAAGTTTTTGTCACCATTTGAGAACTCAGAAAATATGGTCTCATTTTAGTTTCTGAGTGCACAAACCATAATTTCTACGGGAATAAGACCCTCTCATTTTTATAATTTCTAAAGGAAATTACAGTTTTGATTACATCAAGATGACATCAGGCGTGTCACACTTTTGTAATAAATATAGAATGTTAGCAATCTAGTTGTTCATTAGAAAACTGTGGGGAGACAGATGTCAGGGCCATGGACTTGGATAACTGAGGGCAGGAAGGAGGATGCAGAGGCAACAATTGAGGGTAGGCAGGAGGTGCAGGGGCAGCACAATGGACAAAGGACAGGGGAAAGGGGTGCAGGGGCAACAAACCAACCATGCAGGACAAGCAAGACAGCTCTGGCAGTATAACAGACCATTGAGGGCAGAAGGAAGAGGCAGTGGAAGTACAACCATACATGCCAACATACCCGATTCAAGCAGGAGACTCCAATGTTTTTAAGCCCAAAAGGACTTTATTTTATCTGTATCCTACCTAAAATGTTCTCTTTTTCAATGTAAGTCAATGGGAAAAATCAATTCCCCAGGTGTTTTTCAAAATCTCCCTTTTACCAAGTTCAAAATGTTGGCAAGTACCGTACATTGAATCACTAAGGGCAAGAGGAATGGGGTAGGGACATGGACTCAGATAAAAGAGGGCAGGAGGAAGATGGGGAAGGGCACCAAACTGGCCTTACAGAGCAGGCATTAGGGGTAGCAGCAGCCCAATACACCACACAAGGCAAGCAGGGAGGCTGTGCAGCACACGGGACCATGGAAAGCAATAGAAAGGGGACAGGGCCATTCACATGGACAACAGAGAGCAGATGAGAAAGAGTCAAGGGCAGCGAGCAGACCATACCGGACAGACAGGACAGACTGCTGTAGCATAAAAGACCATGAAGGGAAAGAGGGAGGGGGCAGGGACACGACAACTGACCAGACAAGGCAAGTGGCAGGAGATACGGGTCTGCACATGGGAAATGGAGGGTAGGGAGCAAGGGAGCAGGGTTGCAGCAGTAAGTTGACCATGGAGGGAAAGTGGGATGGGCACTGTAAGCACAACACACCATGGAGGGCAACAGGGAGAATATCATCACATACACACAAACAATATAGGGAAGGTGGGAGGGTGCCAGGGGCAGAAAGCTGATCCCACAGGGCAGGTGGAAGGGGATGTGGCAGCACACAAGCAAATGCATGGCAGCCAGGAGGGTTAGTGGCAGCACAACGGTCATGGTGGGCAAGAGGGAGGGGGGTGGGTCATGCACAAAGGATCATGGAGAACAGAAGGGAGAGATAGGGGCTGGACACAGACAAAAGTGGGCAGTGGACAGGGTTTAACAATAGACCTTGCGGGGTAGGCATGATGAGCAGTTTAAGCACAACAGAGCATGGAGGACACAAGGGAGTGGCATCAAAATGGACCATGGAGGACAGGAGGAATGGGATAAGGGCATGGAACTCTGACAGGCAGGGTGGAGGTGGCAGGGACAGGTGGCAGTCATCTCACCATGATAGGCAGATGGAAGGGGCAGTGGCAGCTCAACAGAACACTTAGAGTAGATAGGAGGGTCAGTGGACGGTCCATGGAACATGGTGGGCAAAAAGGAAGGAGCAGGGGCAAGCACACACACATCAGAGGGCAGGGGAAGGTGGTTAGGGGCAACAAGCTAAGCACAGAGGCTAAGCAGGAGGGCATTGTTGGGGCATAGAATTGGGCAATGGAAGGCAGGAGGAGTGGGCAGGGACATCAAGCTAATTGGAGGGCAGTAGCAGCACATTCGACCATGCAGAGCAGGAGGAAGGGGGCTGGTGCATGGACTGGGACAACAGAGGGTAGGGAGGAGGTGAATGGGGCAACAAGCTAACTGTTCAGGGCAGGCAGGAAGGGCAGTGGCAACATTCACACAGGGCTGTAATGAGGGAGAAGGGGCCTGGACTTGGACAATGGATGGCAAGGAGGAGTGGGGCAGGAGCAGCAAGCTTGGGTGGGAGCAGCACAATGCCAGGCCAGGCCCTGAGTCCAACTCTCCCGCCAAACTGCATTGCGATGGACATTTTACTTAATGTTAAAAAAAACTAGAAAATCACTGAAAAAAAACGGTCACAGGGACATTATAGTTAGGAAATAGAATTGTAACATACATTGAGAAACTCAAAAAAAAAAAAAATTACGCCATGCACTGCTAATTACCACTGATATTACATCACTCATGACATCTTCTATGATATCATTGATAATATCTGTGTAACATTTGCAGTAAAATTATTGATGAGAAAACTGTGCATGGCGTGAGTTATAGTTACCTTAGAGCACAAGTTATAGGTACTTGAAATAACTAACTATAACAGCTTAATTTCTATGGTTATGTGCGTGTAAAATCTGAATCTAAATATAACGTCTCTGTAACCTTTGTTTTTTTGTGAATTTAGATATTTATATATATATACATAGGGAAGAGGGCATCAGTGGGGCCCAGCCCATTTAGGGCCCTCAGAACCCCATCCCCCAGGATGGGTGCTGGCTCCCCTCCCTAAGATATTTGTGTCCCCAGGGACTCAATCCCCTGGGCCCCAATCTATTTAATAAGGTGAGTGGGCATGTGCCCCCCTCCTCAAGCTGTTTTCAGCCCCGGGGACCCCATTCCCGAGGGCTTTTTGTACTGATTAAGAGGAGAGGAGTGCCTAGTCCCCCTCACTGAGCCCTTTTCAGTTTGGGGACTCCATCCCCCGAGGCCCAATGCCCTGCCTCGCTCCCTGAGCCTAAAATGGCCCCAGGGACCCCATTCCCAGGACAGGTTGCTGTGTTCTGGGGAGCCCACACCCGGTAGACAGTAGTTTCCCTACCCACACTACCACGGGCAGAGTGACATGTTTGATCCCATGTGATGGGAGATTTGAAAATGTTCCCACTAGCTAGGAGCAGACTTGCGCTCTGTTTTCCTGCCCACCCTGATGAGGGCAGGGAAACAGAACTCATATTGCTCCCATGTAGACAGAGCAGTATAAATAGCTGCTGCCTCCAGGTGGGAGCAATGCCAGCTCCCACACCACACCGCACCATACTGGGAGCCAGCTGGGGCCACAAGTTCCTGAGGCTCACCTGCAGCCTCTAACGTGTTGGTCAGTGAGTGACAGAGAAGCACCCACCTATTATTGATGCGGGCCCTGGAGGGTTTGCGTCCCTGAGGCCTATAAAGGCTAGGAGAGGGTGGCTGCCTGGCCCCCTCCCCTTTTATTTTCAATTCGGCCCTGGGTTATTGGGTTCCCGGGCCCTAATTAGGCTGAGGTAAGGGGGCTGTGCACCCTCCACTCTTTATTAACTACTCGGCCAAAGGGATGGGGTTCCCAGGGCCTAATAAGGCTTGGGCTGGGGGCTGCAACCCCTCCCCCCTTTTTATTAAATTTGGCCCCTGGGGATGGGGTCCCATGGTCCAAGAAGGCTCGAGGAGGGGAGGGGAGCAGTGCAGCCCTCTCCCCTTTTAAACATAAAAGGCCTTGGGAGTGGGGTCCCCAGGGCCTATGAAGGTTGGGGAGGGGTGTCATGTGGCCACCCTCCTCTTCCCCCAGAGCCTAAGAAGGCTCAAGTAGCTGCTCAATGCCCTCTTACCCCGTTAGATTTGGACCCCAGGGATGGGGTTCTCGGATCCAAGAAGGCTTAGGGAGGGTGGCTGTGTGGCTCCCTTGCTTTTTTTTATTTTATTTGGCCCCAGAGGACGTGGTCACCGGGGACCAATTAGGGCTCAAGAAGGGAAGCTGCATGCCCTCCTCCCCTGTTTAATTGTATTTGGCCCCGGGGGATAGGGTCAACCGGAGGCCTTTTAAAGCTTGGGAAGGGGGGCACACAGATTATGTCATTGAACATGCCATGAGTGATGTGATATGTGAGGTCACAAGCAGTGGGGGTATAAGTTATAGTTGGCATTGCTAATGTTGTCAGTGACATAGTCAGCTAACAATAACGTTACTTTAAGATCTGTGGTTTTCAGTAATAAATAAATATATGTGTGTGTATATATAAATAAATATATTCATGCCTAAAATATATAGACCAATACATACGATACATGGTAATGATAGCATGCGTGGCAAAGGCTGTGTGATAAAGGAAGCATTGTAAAAGTTGTTTTCCATGATGATGTAATTATAACACTCATTGAAGCCTTGAAAAGGCGACACAAGTTGTTGGCTTGAGCAGTAAATTCATTGACAAAAATTAATAAAAATAGAAAAAATAACATTCTTATTGAATGTAATCAAGTGCCTGCACCACTCCTAAAAATCTGTAGCTGTACAATAGGGCAGATATGTCTTACAAGGTAGGACAGTTGAGTGCTTAATAATACTAGGGCACTAGAGACAAAATTGAATAAAGCTTGAACTTTGCTATAGAAGCTGCAGTCTGGAATAAAGTTCAGTGAAGGGCCAAGCGTAGCTATAAGGTATAACGAGGACAAGTTACCCAGTTTTACTGAAGAAAGAATTAAATAGATCATTGATCAGCAGTGTAAGGGACGCTGATAGTAAAGTGACAGTGATGGACACCGATAATACAGGGGCTGTCCAGGATGGTGTCAGATCTTGGTTGGTGACCTTCGCTTCCACAAACATAAAAAGATGCCTGAATCAGGTTGTAGCAAGATTGGTGCAAAGCTAGATTGTTCTTTCAGGAACCAAGAGGCCTGATCCTCCTGAGTGGTCCGCGAAAGGCTTTCTATTTTCTATATTTCTTCTTAAAGAAGATTTAATGGTTGCAAGCATTTGTGAAAAGCTAGAAATGAAGTGACAGTGAAAACTGGCAAAACCAGTGAAGCTTTGTATCTATTTTCAGTGGTAGGATTGGGTCACTGTAATACTGCTTGACCTTCGAAGAGTCCATGCCAAAGAGTGCGGATGAAAAGACAAACCCCACAAATGATATGCTGGTGACATTGAACCGACACTTTTCTAGCCTGATAAACAAATAGTTGTCCCTAAGGGCCTGAAGCACTTTTCGTACATGGATGATGTGTTCAGTCACTGGAGGGGGAAAACATCAGGATATCAGTGACGTATATTATGAAATAAATATTGATGAATATACAGAGGCCACTTTGAGCAAAATGTTTAAAAATGGTGGTGGACTGTATAAAAAAAATACATTACTTGATACCAGTATAAGCCAAATTGTGTCATGTTTAAAGCTGACCTGGATGATCGTCCATCCTCGGACTGACAGTCGTATGACAGGGGTAGGATGTGTCCTCCTTACTGGTTCACACATAATTAGGTCCCCATGTGTGTACACTGAGAGGGCCTGAGCATATCCTGCCTCTGAAACATGATAGGTTCTACTGTTTCAACACCCACTGAGACTAATGTATATGAAATGGTGTGATGGTCTGGAAGGGCGGCCCACTCTGCAGAGTTAGGCTACTAGACATAGACACAGACACTGGAATACTTTTTTGAGACAACTGCTTTTTGAGCTCCGAAGCTCTCATAGTTAGCCCAGGATCGTAACATTTTCAAAGCATCAGCCCTAGGAAGCCCCTCCGATCCACCGCTCCTCATGATGGAAACAAAGGAAGTCAAAGTTAACAACAACTCCACAACTCCATTATCATTAATTGGTTGGCATTGAGGCGAGGGGACACCGAGCCCAGGCTGCCCCCGAGAAACCAAGCACCAGGACCCACAACACAGTCACAGACACCTGCAGTTTCAGCCACACTAGCTGCCCTGGCCCACAGATCTTGAACATCACAGTGCTGTAAGCAAAACAAATATATTCCACATATTTCTGATAAATAAATGTTACTTGCAGAAAGAGTCCTGAGGGTGATGGGGAGAGAGGGTTCAACAGGATGTGAGCTCTATCTGAATTCCCTAAATTGCCAGACAGGCAGTCCGACCTTTATGCAATTTAACATTGTTTGAGCATCATGTGTATGTGCTGGCGGAAGTGTATTCAAAGTCTGTATCACAATTCACAAGCGTACCATTACAAGACATAAAGAACTGCAGGTCCAAATGAATTTTAAGTTAGATTTGATACACATTGCATGCAACATTGTTTACCTGTTTCCTAATTTTTAATGTGTTTGTGATCTTACTGTGAAGATTTTAACTAACCCATATAATAAATGTCTACTTGTTTACATTCCCATGCAGTGTTTCATCAAACACTTCCACTTCAAAAAGGACCGTAGCTAGGCTCAACAATTGTTCAATAGACAGGAGTGACTAAACCAGTCACGGCTCGCTTCGCTCATAATGGGTGGGGCGGGTGCGGCGTGCGAGCTTGTAGGAGGGGGTCTAAAATTTAATGAAAAAAATAAAATAAATAAAATAAAAACTTACCTCGATCCTCGCAGCTCCGCTCCTCTCCTCTGTCTTGCTGCAGGCACAGGCTCCCAGCCTGCCCTGCAGCCAATACTAACGCTGCTCACAGCAGTGTCAAGATTGGCTGCAGACAGTGCCAGGCTGGAGAGAGCCTACTGCGCATGTGTGTTTGGCCGTCCCGAGACGGCCGGCCAAACATACATGCGCACTGAGAGGAGTACACAGTGCACTCCCCTCACTGCTCATCACTCCTGTGGCCCCACCCCTTTAACAAACAAAACGATAATAAACAGGGTTTATTATTGTTTTGTTTGTTAAAGGCTTTGCAGCTTCTGCTGCTGGTGGGGTGGGGGGCGACCTCCTCTGTCCTAACGGAGAAGGCACTCCTGGATGAAACTGCATAAAAAATAACAACCACTGCTAATCCTACGTTCAAGCTTGTGGTGGTATCTGTATGTTAGAGCCGGTGTCAACAAATTGAATTTCTGATGATGAAAAACATGCAAAGCTGATACCAGAAGCCAGGTTAAACAGCTATGGAAGCCAACAAGGAACTTCGAATTTGATGAAGCTGTAGAAGTGCCCAATAGGTCGAGTCGGGATGGTCAAATTGAATCAGCACCCGTAGCTGCCTCACCACTTCAAAGCACAGGCAATCAAAGCTGGGCCCAGTCCTTAGGTTTTCTGGCTGGTGACCGTAGCTTGAACTTAATGATTCGAGCCAAAACAGTGAATAAAGAATTCAGTTGAGCCAGGGCCGGTGATGGAGATGGTGGTGAAAGCATTATGTTGAGTGCAGGGTCCCACAAAGCTAGACAACACTGTTGGAGTTATCAGTGATATATTATTAATGTCCATGCACCAGCTTGACCTTCCAGTTTGAGAGCGTTCTTAAGTTCTTGTACATCTCAGGCCAGACTCCACAAAGTACTGATCACTTGACAGATAGTTGTAGGGATCACCAAACAATGCTCAGAATTGTAGGTTAATTCTATCACCATCATGTCAGCAGGAAAATCACCACAAAATAGGTAGGACTCTTGTTTGCATTTGGCTAATCCATACCAAAAATTCCACAGGCTTCCTGGTAGCAGCAAGCACCACTAGCAACTTTTATAAGGCTGCAGATGCTCCTATCTGCCTGTATCAACCATCCTATAACCTTGGGAATCAATGTCAGGACGTTTTCGTGCACAAACCTGAGAGCCAGTTTTTTGAGTGAGAGTGTATTTCCCTTTCTTTCAAGTTTTAAAATGATTCTGTGAATCAATCCCTGTCTCAAGCAGAGGTATCGTAATGGCACCGACCTAAGCCATGGGTTAGAGACTACAACACAATATTCCTATTGGAAATTTACTAAAGGACTTTGTGCAGGAAATATGCAAAATGGTGTCAGAAAGCCTCCCCAGAGAAGTACTTCTTCTAGGCCGCAAACCCCAATTACATTTGCATAGACAAACCCGCTTTTAAACACAGTATTTTCACACTTTTTCTGTCTGTAACCCAATATGTCATGCTTTGGATAGGGAATCTTGGAGTCCGGTTTGGACCATCAGTATAAACAGAAAAGGCAGAAAAAGCAGCATCTTGTGCGTATAGCAAACAGGAAAGTTATTAGGCTCAGCCCCTATTCCACAGACAAATTGTTTGCTCTAAGACGTCATCCTGGAAGTACTTTCATTTCTCAATAAAGTTTCTTCTCATACAAAGATAACAGAGAATTCATTCTATACATCCTGCCCTCGAAATCAAGAGAATTTTGTTGATCTCATACACTTTGAATGACATGGATGGTGAAAACCTGTTTGTTAAATCGTGCCCTATATGCAGAATTAAATCTCTAAACGTGAGCCATTCCTCAGCCACCACCATCATAAAAATAATGTGAATAATCCGTTTCTACCATGAACTCCGTCATACGCTCAGTACATTGTGGCCCTGCCTGACCTTCGTCAAATTTAACCCGTTATAGTGGACGTTTTATAGGGTTAGGAAACAGATGGGAGCACCCTGCCTCACACTCCAGCATGCAGTCAGCACCATTGCATCATGGTAAATGCAGTACAAATTCGTTTTTACTCCATAATGTAGTCTGTAGTTTTTCACCTTAGTGGGTGCAACTAGTGCTGTATAAATCTGGACACGTGTTTCTGGGTTTAGCCCTTCATCAGCAGAGAGCAGCTTTGTCTGTAGTTTTTCACCTTATAGGGCAACCTGGGAGACCACAAATTTGCCAAGATATACGAAATACTTATTTCGAAGCACCCAGATGCATTTCTTTCTCTCAGGAAGGCATGGGAGGTGGATGTGGAGTTATAGGAGAATGAGGACTTGACTGGAGCTCTGGGGGCACCACTGGAGATGGACATCGCTGTCAGCCTCCAACTGATCGAGCTCAAATCCACAGGCTGTACTCTACACACCACTTATGGTGGATGGGGATGATTGCCTCCCCAACTTGCTTCCGCTGTGGCACAGAGGACGGCACATTTTTTCACACAATATGGAGTTGGCTTACACTGGAGTGGTTCTGGCGAGGGGTGACATCCTAACTGTGTAGGGTTTTGTCCTGGTCGACCTGAAGGACCCAAAACTTATTCTCCTACATGTCATTGACAGTCTGGGTGGTAATAGATACAAGTTGTCATTACTGTTTTGGGACTGATCCTGGTGAAACAGGATATAGCGAGAGAGTGGAAAGGTGAGGTCCCCCCATCCCCTGCAGTGTGGAAAAAAGGAATGGCCCAACATATGGCCTTGTAGGTGGCAGTATACAGGGTGATGGGCTGTCTGCAGAAACAGCCAAAGAAACGGCAGTTGTGGGCAGACTACGGAGGTATTATTAGAAATTGGGTTTCTGGTTGGCTAGGGTATGCACCTAAGCCAGGCACAACCCACCCACTCTAGTCAGGGCAAGGGAGTTACACATCCAAGATAACCCCTGCTCACCCCCTTGGTAGCTTGGCACGAGCAGTCGGGTCTAACCCGGAGGCAATGTGTAAAGCGTTTGCACAGCACACACAACACATGTGACGAAATATATACTCCACAAAGTAAACACAACACTGAGCTATGTAAAAATAAACTGTATTGCACAAAACATAATTAGACCAAACATTACATGTCAGTAATACCCTGCTACCTTAGCAGTTGTCAGAACGTTACCCAGGTTACTGATACTCTGCAAGAATAAGCAGCAGTCATACATAACATACAGGTTACTTAATATTCTGCAATATAAGCAGTAGTCAGGAATCACATTACAAAACACAAGCACTTGTCATAAAAGTATCCTAATTGCCTATACCAAGAGCATTATAAAACATATGGCAAGTGAAAAGCACATATTAGCATGTCATGCCCATAAACGGAACACTAGCACATATATGTAGCATATCATAAACAAGCAGGGTAACATATACCTCATTAATGTCCATACCAGGAACATATGAAATATGTATGTCCTTGAAAGGTACCTGTGGTATGATGTAGAGGCACTTCCTAGTGCTAAGGAGTATCCATAAGAGGGCCCCCAGCACTCCACTGCTCAAAAACGGGGGCCTCATGATGATTTGGGGGGAGAGGGGCAGCACACACCCCCTCCGGGTTTTATAACAGGCTCCTCCTGGGACCCACGATCTCTGGGGGCTCCCCCGGGCCTCCACTGGCCCTCCAAAAAGTGTAGGGGGCAAAACAATGCCCCAAAACAACAAGTGGTACCCAAATTGGGCCGGGCCTCACCAGACTCTCGTGGGGTCCCAGCCGGGAAGACCTTGCGGTGCTGGGGGCCTCCAGCGAGGCTTTCGCCCCACCCACGATCTCAAAAGATGATTTGGAGATCCATTGGGGCAGTGGGAGCCTCCATTGAGACTTCCTTAACCCCCTACCCATTCACCAAACAACTAGGGGCTCTGGTAGGGCGGGGTGCCTCCCATGAGGCTTCCTTCCACGCCCGTCTCCTAGACCAACAGCAGAGCCCGCCAGGGGCTTTGGCGGTGAAGGAGCACCAAAGCAGGTGCCTGTTGGTGCCCCTGGGTGCTCCTTGGAGCGTGCTTCGCCCCGGGGGCATGGTAGGAGCGCACTCGCTCCTTTCCTTAAACTGATGGTGTACCGGGGTCCCGGGGACAGCGCGACTCTGGCGCGCTGGAGAAAAACCAACCCGGGTCGCGGCGGTGAATCCCTCACGGTAGTAATGCGTTTTTCAAGGTGCAGAGGGGCATTCCCCAAGCCCGGGTTGCAGCGGTGAATCTTCTTCCCAGCAACTGCATGGAAAAGCGCAGGGAGGCACAGAAAAGTGCTCACCAGGTGCTGTAGGTGCAGAAGAGAAACACTCCTCATGCGTTTGTTAGTTACAGGGGTCACAGGACAAGGCACCCTGCTCCTGGCGACAGAAGAGGGGGGAGAGAATCACAGGGCTAGAAGGCCTCAACAACAGGCCAGCAAAGGGATGCAGATGGTAGCACTTCCTCCTAGTGACCTAGCAGTTCACAGGTCAGCGCAGCAATAGCAGTACAAGGTGGGTCCTAGTGAGTCCATTCAATAGCTTTCTGTGTCCTGAAGATGTCCCAAGAATGTCTCTTCATGTGGAAATTGTGGGGAAAAATTCCCTGTACTTATACTCAGTTTACAGTGTGTTTCACAAAGAGAGGGGAGAGGAGGTTCCAACAAGTTACAGCTGGTTCTGGGAGTGCCCCCTCTCTCCTCCAGCACATGCTCCGAACATCAGTTGGGGGTAAACAACCCTTTTGTGTGAGGCCAGGGCACAGCCGTTACAAATGCAGATGTGCACCACTACTCCCTTTTCTCAGCGGAGGAAGACTATTCAGTATGCAGATTCACCTCTGTGACACCTCCACCCTCCCTGTGTACAGGCTGTCTGAAAAGTATGCACAAAGCCCAACTGTCATTCTGCCCAGATGTGGATTGGAGTCAAGCTGCAAAACACCGAGAAATGCTCACTTTCTAGAAGTGGCATTCCTGTAATGATAATAAAACAATTCACCTACATCAGAAATTAGCATTTCTCACTACAAATACAACCATACCAAACATGCCTACGCTACCCCTCACAAATCAGGCTATACCCCGTACACATAAGGCAGGGAATTTCCAATGCAATCCTATGAGAAGGCAGCACTCACAGCAGTGAGAACCCAAATAGGCTGTTTGTCACTATCAGGACAGTACACGCAACCAGGCACATGTCCTGCCTTCTACATACAAAGCACCCTGCCCATAGGGCTAGCTAGGGCCTACCTTAGAGGTGACTTACATGTAGTAAAAGGGGAGTTCTCAGCTTAGCAAGTAAATTTAGATGCCAGGTCCCTGTGGCAGAAAACTGCACATGCAGGCCTGAGACAGGTTTGAAAGGCTACTTCAGTAGGTGGTGCAAGCAGCACTGCAGGCCCACTAGTAGCATTTAATTGACAGGCCCTGAGGAATAGAGCTACCACTTTACAAGTGACTTATAGGTAAATTAAATATGCCAATTGGGTATAAGCCAATCATACCAAGTTTAAAGGGATACCACTAGCACTGATTAGCAGTGGTAAAGTGCCCAGAGTCATAACGTCAACCAAAAAGGGTCAGAAAAATAAGGAGGAAAAGGCAAAACATTTGGGTAATGACCCTGTAAAAAGGGCCAGGTCCAACAGGCATTGAGTTGGAACCTGTCCGTCCTCTGCAGCAACTGGTGAATGATGAAATCCAGGCACTCATGGGATGAGAGGGGGTCGGTAGGGGGTGGAACGAGTAATCGGACTCTCAAACTTGATATGTATCCAATGGCTGTGATGTGAGTGTGGGGAGGGACGGGGCCACGCAAACAGGTGTTTGATTTTGTTTATGCCTTCAGGCTATGTCCATAAATCACAACTAATAAAATTGATTTATAGGCTAGGATAGTTACATTACAAGAGCTCTAGTCAAAGGTAACGTGGAAAAGGTTAAATGTAGCATGCATGTTACGACTCCTGTCAAATTTTGCATATTTTTTATAAGAACTGCATACGGCAAAGCTTAACAAATTGCAATTTCTTGGTATAATGCAGTCGCACTTCAACACTTTGGGCATTATTACGAGTCTGGCAGACACAAGACCACCAGATTCGCAGTGGCTGTTGGACTGCCCCAGCTGTGGCGGTCCGACTGCTACATTATGACCCTGGCTGTCGGACCACCAAAAGGCTGCTGTCTCTGCCAGGATCTTTGATCCCAACGGGATGACAGCAGTTGTGGTTGCAATCAGCCATGCAGGCGCTGAAGTCAGCGCTGCCGTGCTAATTACAACCATGATCCCCAACAGCCTTTTCACAGCGGTTCAACCACCATGAAACAGCTGTAGGAGAACAAGGCCACAGGGGGGTCCTTGCTCTGCCCACTCCTAGGGCATGGGCAGTGCAGAGGTCCCCCTCCACAGCACAGTCGGAATACGCATTGTCTGCTGTGCAAACAGTGCACATTCCAAGGGTGCTAGGGAGGCCCCCTGTGTGACGGCATTGGACTCAGCTCCATGTGGAGCTGGGTCCAGTGCTCCTGTATGTTTTCCACTGGACTGACAGGCGGAGAACTTGGTTTTCTCAGCCCAGTGGAAAACTCGTAATGGGGCCAGTGGGGAGACCTCCAGCACCGTGGCGGTTCCCTCATCAGGAGTTTGGAGGTCGGGTTTTTCAGACCGCCAAACTAGTAATCAGCCCCTTAGTCAGCAGAGGTTCTCTCAAAAAACTGTTTGAAACTGTAAAATGTATATTTCCTTTCTGCTTTTAATGCTATATTCTTATTGAAACCAAGCATCAAAATTACCAATTGAGAAGCTACCAAAAATCCTGAAAACAACTACAATCTACAAGAATACAACAATGCAACTTCCACAACACTGGAAGATCAACAAATATATATTAAACCACTATGCCAATTCAATTTTGCGTGGCAAAAAAAAGCAGCTGCCTTCGAATATTAAATTATATTTCCCTCCGCTATGAATATAGAAGCAAATAATCATTTTAATATAATTTTCAAAATGTGCATGTGTATTTTTATTAGGCAATCTATGAGTTATAAAAATATGTCCTCCAATCTTGCATCATATGATGCATCAATCTTGCATCATTCTGCTACATCACATAAGCTTCTCTGCGAGAATAACGCCATTGAACACTTTTCAAGGGAAAAAACATACGTTATTTGTTAGTCCACAGAGCCTTTAAAATGTGCATAAAGTTAATTGACTATAATCATTTCATGGCATATTAGCATAGTTCCATTGAGAAACATATAGTTCAATGTTAATTATGAAATTGTTGCCACTAAATCTCTATTCTTAAGAACTAATTTTACAAGATCAGGGGCCTAGTGCGAGTCCCAAAGGATGATGACTCCATAACAGAAATAAATCAAATCAATTCAATATTACGCCAGACAAGGTGCAAATTCAAAACCATGAAGGGGTATTCTAAATTGTAGATTATTACAGAAGGTAAAATAGTTTAAGTGAAAATGTCAAATCATTCTCAAAATGCAAAATAATGGAAATTAGCATAGTGTTCAGTCTCTATTTTAGTTAAATAGCCAGAACCCAATATGGCCTAGCAGAAGGCAAAATAATGCACCAGCAAAAAGTATTGAGTCAAAAGACAGACTAAGGTGGAGTCTGCTCTCTAAGTAAAGAAAAAAGAATATCCCACAATCATCCTAAAGGCATCATGTTATTCAAATTTCTAAACAGAGAAATCACACTGTTGACATTGCGAGAAACAAATGCTACATCACACTTTCCAAGAGTAGAATAAATATATATATATATATATATATATATATATATATATAGCGATAGATAGATAGATAGATAGATAGATAGATAGATAGATAGATAGATAGATAGATAGATAGATAATTCACTAAAAAAACAAAGGTTACTGGGTTGTTATAGTTAGGTTCTGAACTTACTCTCACAAAACCATAGAAATTCAGCAGTTATAGTTTTGGCATCCTAAGGTAACTATAACTCCCACCCCTGCCATGTACAGTTTTGTCATCAAATATTTTATTGCAACTGTTTCAGTGATAATATCAATGATGCCATAGATTGTTCAATAAAGTGGACAATCTACTAAGATCCCTGCTATGGGCAGGTGGACAACCCTAAGTGTACTGCAAAGATCAAAATATGACGGTGTATAGCCCTGCCTAATGTCAAAAGATACTATGAAGCTTCACGTTACTGTAGTGAATGACTGGGTGTATGTGGAGCGGGAACACCCGGCGTTTAAGATAGACAGAATGTCCCTTCGGGAGCCATGCAACCTACATGCTTTGTAAGGGGGAAGACTGTCAACAACGATATACCAGCGACGAGGACAGTGGCAATGGTTTGGAGGAAATTGACGACAGAAATGTGCTGGCAACATAGACTGACCCCCAAGACTCCATTATGGGTGGGCACCAAGCTCGGTCTACACTACAGGGATATTCGGGTTGGAACACTATTGGGCTATCTAGTCTTGCAGATGTGTGGGATGCAAATAGGACAGTCCTTTTCAAACACCTGCAGCTTGAATATCAGATACTGTCAACACAGTGGCTATATAACACACCAGGCTCTGCAACACACTCAAGGCATGTATAACACCAGAAACTGAAGATGAGAGATGAGACTCTTGGATGGGAGAATAACCAAGAAACTTATCTCTCTCTTGTTATGAGGAATATACAAACTTCTCGTACATCCCTGCAGACCAAGTGGGAACATGACCTAGGGGCCCTAGACGAAGTGGGCTGGCAGGACACACTGAATTCCCTGCAGGGGTGGCTATTAAAGTGAGTTTTAGGCTAATCCAATTTAAAAAATCTACATTGTGTATACTATACACATGTCTTGCTAAACAAAATAAGTGGAGCAACAAGCGCATTTTGCCTC
This sequence comes from Pleurodeles waltl, assembly GCF_031143425.1. NCBI lineage: Eukaryota > Metazoa > Chordata > Amphibia > Caudata > Salamandridae > Pleurodeles > Pleurodeles waltl. The sequence continues at coordinate 181,077,751 of NC_090438.1, forward strand.
AGAGGGTGTGGCATGGAAGGCACTCTCCTACATACACTACGAATTTGCCCATGCATCCGCACGTTCTGGGAGGTGGTGAAGAAATTCTTGGGGAGGGCGACAGTTCACATTGGAGCTAACACTGAAATTGGCACTGCTTGGAGTGTGGGGAGCCTCAGACCATACAAAATACCACAAATACTTGATTAACCTGGGGTGCATAGTTGCAAAACAGGATATTACACACTGATGGGGCTCAGGAACCCTCCCTGCCCATGGAGATTGGGTGAGAGGGATGGATTTCTGCAGATTGGAAAAAGAAATCTACAAAGGATGGAAAAAGAAATCTACAAAGGACGTGGGATCATGAGGAAAATCAAAAAGATATGGGGAGGATGGGACACATATAAGAGATAACTAGAAGGATCAGTATTCATTGGACCGTAATAAACTGACACATATGACTAGCTGGGGATTGGCGGGGAGGGACTAGGTTGAGAATTGGGATGCAGGGTGAATGTTGTGCTGGTCATATTATCAATGTTTGTAATAAGTAAATGATAACTAAAATAATAAAAAAATGATGCCATAGAAGGTGTCATCAATGATGTAATATGTAGAGTAACTAGCTGTACATGGTGAAAGCGTGAGTTATAGTTAACTTAGGGCACCAGTTATAGTTGCTTGAGTTAACCATAACTATAACTATGAATTTCTATTCAGAACCTAACTATAACATCTTTGTGAATTTCTATGTTTTTTTTAGCATGCACACATGTAAATATAACCAGCGCTGCACACAGCCTTTGGTCGTGTTTGGCGGGGTTGGCAGCTGGACCTGGCCCATGGCTAGGCTTGGGTGCCAACTTTCCTGCATGCACCCAAGCTGGTGGTTGCCAGTAGGTAGTTATAGTTAGGACCAAGTTTCTATAGGAAAAGTGTTTTTTGACCTGCCTATATCTTCGTGCTGTTTGTCAGATCTTCACAAAATTTCCCAAAAAAAGTGCCATCATTTTTGTTGTGCATGTATAATTTTGGGGTGAGCCATCAAGCGAGGGCTGAGAAAAAGGGGAAGTGAAAAAAAGTGTGTTTCCCATGTTAATTCCCATAGGAGGTTTGAACATGACTACACCCCAAACTGCTTGACGGATTTACACCAAATTTGGCAGAAAGCTAGATTTTATTCCGCAGATTGTGCTTTTTGTTATTTGGTGTAAATCTGTTCAGTAGTTGGTGAGAAATGTATGGAAATCCAAATTTGTATATCTAGGGCTGCTGATCCTCCCTGAAGACTTTGCAAAGAATAACAAGGTTGTGCAGGGAAGTGCAGAGCTCTGATTGGCTGACAACAAAGATATATATATATATATATATATATAGATACATAAATAAAACACTTTTGGATAGTGTGATGTAACGTTTGTTTCCCACCATGTCCACAGTGCGATTTCTGTTTGGAAAACTGTATAAAATTATGTTTGATACATTATCCATACAAACATTGTGCATGTCGCTCTAATGGCATTGTTTTTAATTTCAATCTACATCCTTTGTCAATTTCTGCTTTTAAGATTCTGGCTCTAGAATGATGGGAGTTGGGAGTTGTCTGCCTTGGCTGTAGGCATGAACTGTGCTGTTCTCCCAATAAACATTAGAAAATCTTTTTTGGACTCCTACTCTTGATTACAACACTGGTAAAGATCTGAAGAGGAGCTTTCTACTTTATCACAGCACATGAGTGGTGCCATCTTCTCAAATTTATTGAACCCAATTTTATGGATCACTTCAAAACATTACTATTTGATTTGAAACTGGATTTAGTGCACTCACAAAGACACTGAATTATTTTGTTTATCAGGTATTGGATGTACCTGCTTTAAGAAGTGGGCTCACTTACCTCTTTCTTTTGGCTTGTGGCATTTTTCACTACATTTCACTGTAGCGTGGATGAGCGTGCTCTTGGGCCCGTGCTACGGAGCGAGGGAGGCATTTGTTGGCAAGAACTTTGACAAGCACCATTCGTCGCATACCTGGTGGAGATGTGCGCTCATGGGCCGTGCTGTGGAGCAAGAAAGGCATCTTGGACCCATGCTGTAGAGCCTGGCAGCGTCCCTGGAAAGCACTGTGTAAGGCGAGAACATACTTAAGAATTCTGCGTGACGACAATGCTACGTACAGATGACACAGGATACCTGTAACAGCACCATATTTGATTGGGTGCACATAGGACTTTCTGGTTATTTTTTCTACACCAATGTGCAAGGCTGGAGTAGAATTTTGTGCTGATCGCACTTCTTCTTCAGAGCTGATCTGCACAGACGGTATCAAATATTTTACCAAACATAATTTTGACACCACTGTGCACAGCCAAGTGGGATTTTGTTGTGCACAACTTCTATAACATGCTGATGCACATGACAGGGAAAGTGAGATGGCTTTCAATGTAGCTTCCATTTGACTCTCCACTATATATTCTTCAACTACTTTTTTTTAATATGATTCAACTTATCTGAGGTTGGTTGTGCACACGCATTCTGTTATAGAGTAATCACATTTTGTTTTTGTGGGTGTCATCAATGTTTCTATCATAACAATGCAGTTTGAAACCCCTGAAAAATGTTTACAATGCAAGGGTGATCCTCTGATACCTTGGGCTAGGTGGAAGGAGGAATTTCTCACTTATATGAAAGCTATTGATAGGATAGAATGGGGCAGAAAGGAAAAGGAATATTTTCTCTCTGGGCTCTGAGGGCCAAATTATGATTAGGACTTTGCCACAAGTTGCTTCACAAGGAGAAGGTGTTTTAATGCGCTTGAAGAGGCTGTGTTGTCTATGGAACTTAGGTTTAAACCTTTTTCTAGTGTGGCTATGAACAGGTTCAAGTTTTACACCAGAACTCAACATGAAGGAGAACCTTTTGATGACTTTCTTACAGCCTTAAGGGCACCTTCAATGCACTGTAACTTTGGTAATATTACTAATGAAAAGTTAAGAGACCTAATAATTGTGAATGTAAAAAATAAGAAGGTACAACAACAGTTGTGGGTTTTGGGAGACCCAAAGTTGCAAGATGCCATTACCACTGGTAAAGCTATTGAACAGTTAGAGGAATGGTTGAAGTCTGTGCAAGATAGTGCTGCGAAAAGTGTGAATGTGACTGATGAAGTGTGTATGGTTGCGGATAATTCTGTACGGAAACAATGGACAGGCAGGAAAGAAATATGACAAAACTGTTGCTTGTTATGAATGTGGCAGTTTTAGTCATTTCGCCTCATCACCTCATGTGGATGGTAATTACATTGTACGCGAGTGTGAAAATAATAAGAAGAAAGTTACTTATTCCTCAAATGGTAAAGTGGCAAGTGTGAAGAAGTTATCATGTGTGAAATGCAATTGTGGTGGAGACAGTGAGAAGAAAAAAAGAATAGTATTGTCATTGAACACCCAGGAAGGGTAATGGGAGGTTAGCAAACTGCCTAAGTGCAGGGTCCAGATTCTTAACAGAGACTTGGAACTCATGGCAGATTTATGAGCTCCTTGGACAATAATCACTGAGAAATATTTTGCAGAGAAGTTTGGTGACGTCATGACTCAAGATGACTTGAAAGAGTCAGATATTGTAACTCAAAGTTTTGATGGGTCTGCATTGACATGAGAGGTTATGCTGAAGTAGTCATAACATTCAAGGGAAGAGAAGTGCACATTAAATTGTATATAGCAGTGAAAGGTGTAGATGTTTTTGAATGGAAGGATCAGTGGAAGTTGAGCATCATATTGAATCTTCTTAGTAAAGAACCAGTATTGGTAGTTAGTGAACCTGAGTATTTTGCAGGGTTGACGTCTCAGTTTTCTGAGGTGTTCACTGAGAGATTGGGCAAATTGGAGGGTTACACAGTTCGTATTATACTTTAAAAAAGTGAGACAGAAGCTTAGCGTTGTACCCATTTATGTATGAAATGAACTCAAGGGTGTGCTGGATGTGATGTTGAGCTCCAAATCATTGAAGATTTTGAATCCTCTGAGTTGGTGTTGCCCATAGTTCTTGCATGGAAGGCAGAAATGACTGAGGCTATGCATAGATCTTAAAGCACTTAATGCTAATATCATGGTTGACTGCCATCCATTAGCAAACATCAACAAAGCAGTGAGTATGCTGAAAGGTGCAGCTGTATTTTCCGCACTTGTCTTATGGTCAACAAATCACCATATTGAGTTGGCTGGGGATTCCAAGTGCTTGACTGCTTTTGTTACTCCACAAGGTCTGATCCAGTTTAAAATAATGTTGTTTGGCCTTGCACCTGTGGCATTTGTGTTCCAGGGGGCAATGTCTCACTTCTTCAAAGGCATGGGAGCTTTCATTAAATGCTTCCAATGTGACATTTTGATTTTTTTTTCAAATAAGCAAGAACGCTTGGAGCGTTTGAAGGAAGTGTGTGAGCAGTTGAGGAAGCAAGGGTTGGCGTTGAAAGAGAGTAAATTTAAGCTTTTTTGTGAATCTGTGACATATCTAGGACATACATTGTCAAGGGAAGGGGTTGCGCCCTTATTGGATGCCATCATTAACACACCTGCGCCGGACAACAAAGAGAAATTGCTCTCATTTTTAGGATTGTGCAGTATATTTGTCTTATTTCACTACAAATATTGAACCGTTAAGAGAACTAACCAGGACAAATGTGTAGTTTATGTGGTCAGAAAGACAGCAACAACCTTTTGATTTAGTCACATCGAGAATTGTGAGGGCACCTACTCGGAAATCATTTTTTGTGAACAAAGAATACATTATTTTGGTAGATATTAGTCTTTATGGTCTGAGAAGTGTGCTGTAACAGAAGTGTGGTAGTGAAGAATGGAATGTGGCACTTATTTCTTGGACCGTGAGTGAAACCGATAAAGGTAAGCAGTGATAAAGAAAGAATTGATGGCATGTGTATGGGCTGGGGAACATTTCCACAATTATGTATGGGATTCTCACTTCATCGTAAGAACAGATCATAAACCTCTTGTTGGAATATTGTCTGCTGGAGGGGGGTGCAAAGCTACTGCACCTTTTTCACGTTTGATGTCTAGACTCCAGGAGTACAATTTCAAAATGGAACATGTGCCAGGGAGAAATATTGTCATTGCAGAATGTTTATCAAGATTACCGTGTGATAAGAAGGAAAAGTTTGATAAAGCAAATGATTCTGAAGTTATAGCCAGCGTATCAGACATGATGTCTAAAAAGTTTGAAGTTGTGAGTGAAGAAATGTGGAAGATTGCTATGGAAGGTGATTCATTATTCAAAAGTAGTTTGGAATATGTAAGGGAAGGGTGGCAGAGGAAGAAGGACGTTTCTGCAGAATTATTTCCATACTGGAAAGTTTCTGGAGAGTTGGAAGTAGAAGGTGAGATGCTACTTGAAGATGGAAAGTGTAAACCACCTGCTGGTTTGCGGGATCGCATATTTTCCATAGCCTTGAGGGACATTTGGGAATGTCATCAATGAAAAGGTTGGTTAGGACAACATTTTGGGGGCCAGGTCTTGATAGCGTAGTGGATAGAGTTGTACGGGAGTTTGAGGTATGTGCTTATAGTGAAAAGATGCCTACTGTAGTGTCAGCACCTTTGTGTTCTGTTGAATGGCCTGAGTTTCCGTGGCAGAAGGTAGGCTTTGACATTTCTGGTTGTTTTAATTCTTTACCACAAGAGTGTAGATTTGTCATGGTTTTAGTGGATTATTACTCTAAATGGACAGAAGTGAAGCTTGTGTCCTAAGATACCACTGTAACAGTGATTGAGTTTTTCAAACAGCAGTTTGCTCAGAAAGGCTACCCCAAAGTCCTTATCATTGTCAAAGGTGTGCAGTTGAGGTCACATGTGATGGAAAGTTTTCCAAGGTATTGTAACATCTGTCATGTCACCACTTCATTGTACGACGCTCAAAGAAATGAACACATGGAAAGGTTTAACCATGTGTTGAAGGACAGTATTCTGTGGGCACACACTTTAGGAGTGGAATGAAAAGAGAAACTGAGGGGGAAGTTGTGATCATGCCTGATCACTCTTCATACCAACACAGAAGTTAGTCCGTTCAAACTGCTTGAAGGTAGGAAACCTGTCTCTAAGTTGTGTCCCTGGTGATTCAAGAAAAAGCAGGTAAGGACAGATGACGTTAGAGTGAAGTAAGAAGTAGCTCTGAGGGTAGAAGAGAAGCAGAAGAAGGTCAAGCGTGCTTATGATGCCAAGTAGAAGGTCAAGGAACCTCAGTTTATTGTAGGAGATTGATAAGCCTGGAGTTTTGGCCAAAAGTGATTCCAGATTTGGTAAGGTTATGAGAGTAGCCAAAGTCAACAGGAACAGTGTGGCCACTCAAGATGGAAAATTCTGGAATGTCAGAAGAGTGGCTGATTGTGAGTGTGCCATAGAAAGGGCTCCAGTGACATTCCAGAAGGAGTGGACCCATTGGAAAGTGTGGCTTCTAGTGTCAAGCAAACTAATCATGGCAGGAGACATTCCTGTAAATCTGTAGATTTTGTACAGCTTTTAGTTTCACCCTGTTCATTGTATTTGAGTGTGTGGTGTCTCTCTCTAGCTTCTGTTAGAGGGTAGTCCTTTTTGGGTATTTGTTTTTGGTAAGAGGATAGTTGTATATATATATTTTTTTTTTTTTAAAGCATATATTTTTCAATTTTTTTAATTTCATATTATATATTTTTTAAATATATTTATTTATTTGGAATTGTATTATTAGTTTAAACCTTAATATGCAAATTAAGCTAAATATAATGCCATGTACAGTAAAACGAATATACTTACCTGTTTATTGTTGATATTCTTTTACAATATTTGAGTATTGTGATATTTTTGTTCTCATTATTATGTCACACAACCGCAGCTGCACACAAAACATTTTTTTTCAACTCCCAAAGCAAGAGTTAGTTACTGAAAAACAAAAACCCCAGGTGTTTGGGGGTCATTTTTTTATCTCTGTTCGAGATTGCCCGTCTTTCTTTCTGGAAATGGCTGACAGAGGAAAAACACACTAGATTGTCGGTTCTAAATAGGGAGTGCAGTCTGATATCCTTACTCCAACAGCCCCTGCTTTGTCAGCCTGTCGGAGTAAGGTCTCTGCCAGTAGAGCCAGAAAGTGCACCACTGTCAGAAAGATGACAGTCCACTAGACTTTTAATAAAGCAGATGAACCAAGGGTTTGACGGACAGGGTTCTCTGCCACTTTTGTAGATATGTACCCTGTCTGTAAACTCTAAGGGTCTCGTTATGAGTTTGAAGGACAGGAAATCCCATCCACCAAACTCCTGACAGGGTGGCTGCCACCTTTGTGGCGACCACCCCGCCAGACCTATTAGGAGTTTCCTGCCAGGTCGGCGGGCAGAAAGCTCAGTTTCCACTCGCTGGCATAGCGGGAAACAGGCTACAGCATTGTCTCCGGGTTCATAATCAAGCCAGTGGCAATGTTGTAGCCCCCATGGTGCACCGACACCCTTGCAATGTTCACTGTCTGCAATGAAGACAGTGAACATTGCGACTATGCTGGGTAAGGGGACCCTTGCACTGCCCATGCCAAGCACATGGGCAGTGCAGGGTCCCCCCTGCATCTGTTCTCTGCCAGCCTTTTCATGGTGGGTATAATCCGCAGGGCAGTGCCTGGCAGACTACGATCTCCGCCACCGCCACACCGTCTGGATCATGGATCCTGGTGGTGCTGGCGAAACCATGGCGGTCTTTATGTCGGACCACCACAGCAGCGGCGGTAGTTGTAAACTCTTAAAAGTTGTGGTGACCTTAATAATTTTCCATGTAATGAAATCCTTTAGCTTATCTTCGTAAATTCAGGACTTTTCAATCTAAATTATTGTCATCTCCCTGCTCTTCTTTCATGCTGATTTAACCCAAACAGGTTGTTCCACCAATTATAAAAAAATCAATTATGAAAAAAAAACAGAACTCAGAAGTACTGTCTTGCAGTTTCTGTTCAGATTATTCTTCCTTTCAATCTATCACATAAGTTTGGTAGTGCAGTGGATGCAAGTCATTTGCTCACCACAGTAGAAAAAAAGTATTTCTGATGCAATGATTTTCTTAAAAAAAAAGAAATTCAGAATGCGAGGGAAGAGTTTCCTTGTATCCTGAATTTCTTTTTTTGTCTCAGTGATGCTGTACTCCATATCTGTAATGGTTTCAGCAGTCTCTCAGCCTCTTTGTGTGGGGCAGATTGATGGGTCGTACTTCAATCTGTCCCTAGGGAAATAAATGTCACTCATGGGTATATATTTTTTTTTTTAAAGTGGGGTTAGGGGCCACCGGCCTCGGGCCGTACCCACATCAGTGTATACTCTTTATGCCAGCTGCGGTTTCTACATAGGTGTATTGGGGTGTTGACCCCCTGACTGCAGCCATAGCAATTACATAACTTGCATGCACATACAAACTGTTTGTATTCCACTGCACAGAGCTGCCTCTCCAGGCAGACAGTAGTAGGGAGGGCTTTATTGCCGAATTAGGGCTGTTTGACTTAACTGCGCATGTCAGGTTGGCTGATATTTTGCTTATGGCCAAACCGACATCATCAGATGGGAAGGTTGCCGCCATATTGGCTACCCCCCTGCTGGACCCATTACGACTTTGCCACTGGGCTGACGGGTGGAAACCAAGGTTTCTGCCTGACAGCCTAGCAGGAAAGTGGCGGCAGCATTGTTACGTGCTCATAATCGAGCTGACAGCAATGCAACCGCCGCAGAGGGCTGCAGAGGGCACCAGCACCCTCGCAATGCACACTGTCTGCACAGTGCGCATTGCGAGGGTGCTAGGCAGGGGGATCCCTGCACTGCTCTTGCCAAGTGCATTGGCAGTGCAGGGACCCCGCTGTGGCCCCCTGCACCGGTTCTCCACCAGCCTTTTCCTGGCCGTGAGACTGCCATGAAAAGGCTGGCGGAGAACTACGTTGTAATCAGTAGGGAGGCGCTACATGCAGCGCCTCCTGGGTGATTCCGACCTCCACCATGTCAGCCTGTCGGGATCATTGATCCTGGTGGAGACTGCGCTACTCAGGCGGTCTGACCACCAGGGTGATAATGTGGCAGTCAGACCTCCAAAGCAGTTGCGGTCATGCCCGCCACCCCGAGGCTGGTGGTCTCAAGAATGCCAGCCTCATAATGAGGCCCCAAGTGTCTTGTTTGGATCAAAAAGCCCCTGCACCAGCGGAGCCATGAAAACATTATGCAAGTGAAACATGCAACAGGCACAATGTAACAATACAATAACGTCTCTTCAAAAAATTGTATGTTTTATTTTAACTTGTGGAAGTGATTCACCTTAGTGTGTCAGTCAACATGACTGTATTGAGAGGCATTTTTTAAAATGATAGTTTAGAAACATGGGTGGTCATTACAACCCTGGCGGTCGGTGTTAAAGCAGCGGTAAGACCGCCAACAGGCCGGCGGTAAAAAATTTGCAATTACGACCGTTGCGGAAACTCCCAACAAAGACAGCCACTTTAACACTCCGACCGCCACGGCGGTACAAACAAACAGCTTGGCGGTCACCGCCAACAGACAGGCGGGAGACAATGTACCGCCCACACTATTATGACAGGCCAATCCGCCACCTTTTCCGGGGCGGATTCACCGCGGATAAAAACACGGCGGAAACAGGAATCCCGAAGGAAAAACGGTCACCTCTACACACCCCACGAGGACGCCATGGACCCGAAACTCCAAATTCTCCCTGTGATAGTCTTCCTGCTCCTCTACCAGGAGCACCAACGCCGGCGGCGAAGACCACGGTGAGTACTGCACCTACGACACAGGGGAGGGGGGAGGCAAAAAACAGGGACACACACACGCAACACCCCCACCCCCACCCTCACCCACTACAACACACACACTAATGCATATCAATACATCACAGTTACACCCCCCAAGTCCCCCCAAAGATTGCAAAGACAATAGAAAATGAGTGTAACCATTGTAATATATTAAAAGCAAGTAGACAGAAATATATATATACACCATGTACAAAATATATACCAAGCATAGTAATCCAGGTAGTGCTCTAAGAAAGTCCGTGGAATACTGGGACCACACGGTATGGGCGAGGCCCACACAAGATCCCCAACCATGACGGTGAGAACACTGCAGGGGCATCAGACAGCAACTAAACAGGCACCTCAGGGGGGGAAGGAGGGGCACCTCAGCCGCTTGAGTGCACAACGCCAAATCCACAAGGGGGCCACATGCCCACTGTTCCATCCTGGGGAGTGCAAAGCCACAGTCTCTCAAGTCTCTACAGTGGGTGGGTTGCCCACTGCTTTATCCTGGGGAATGCAAAGCCACAGTCTCTCAAGTCTCTACAGTGGGTGGGCTGCCCACTGTTCAATCCTGGGGAGTGCAAAGCCACAGTCTCTCAAGTCTCTACAGTGGGTGGGTTGCCCACTGCCATATCCTGGGGAGTGCAAAGCCACAGTCTTTCAAGTGGATGACAGTCTCCACTGGTCCTGGAGGGGGCTTTGTGCCCAGAGTGCTTCATCCTGCTAAGGACAGAGGGAGTGAATGTATCTCTCCACTGGTTCTGGAGGTGGCTTTGTGCCCAGAGTGCTTCATCCTACTAAGGACAGAGGGAGTGGATGACAGTCTCCACTGGTTCTGGAGGGGGCATGGTGCCCAGAGTGCATCATTCACCCCGTGACGGACTCAGTTGCGTCAGTGCCCTTGCCGCTCATGGTCCAGCGGTGCTTGAGATGGCGGTGCCCTGTTCAGCGGTGCTTGAGATGGCGGTCTCCGTTGCAGGGTCTCAGCTGCTGGCGGTCCTTCATGGCCCAGCGGGGCTTTTGCTGGCGGTCCTTCATGGCCCAGCGGGGCTTTTGCTGGCGGTGGCCTCCTGGGCAGCTGGGCTGGTGCTGGCGGTGGCCTCCTGGGCAGCTGGGCTGGTGCTAGCAGTGGCCTCCTGGGCAGCTGGGCTGGTGCTGGCGGTGGCCTCCTGGGCAGGTGGGCTGGTGCTGGCGGTGGCCTTCTGGGCAGCTGGGTTGGTGCTGGCGGTGGCCTCCTGGGCAGCTGGGGTGGTGCTGGCGGTGGCCTCCTGGGCAGCGGGGATGATGGCGGTCTTCTCTGTCGTGCTGCTCTTCCCAGACTTGCCGGGTTTCTTGTGGCCCTTCCCCACCTTGGAAGGTGTCAGAGCTGACTCCACACTCCCACCTGTACCCCTGGGAGCAGCTTTGGTGGCTGGAGTCTTCCCCCTCTCCCACCGAGCACTGGCCAACTTCTGATGCTTCACAGGTGGGGGACTGTCCGTGCTGTGGCTCCGTGCCACACTGGCTGCCCTGGTGGCCGGTGCACTCCATATTCCGGTGACTACAGGCACCACTGTTCCCGGAGATGTTGTGGCTGAGGTGCTAGTTTGGGACCTATGAGACGGACGGGGTGGGGGAGGTGTGGGAAAGAGGTCAAGGTTGGACAGGAAAAGTTTTTGGGACACACTGGGACAGGTAGCTGGAGGGGGTTTGGGAGTGGAGGAAGAGGTGGTGGTTGTAGGAGGTGTACGTTTGGTGACTTTGGGTGAAGGTGCATGCGGTGGAGGCTGTTGTGAGGTGGATGGCTGTTGGGTGGGTGTGTGCCTGCGTTCGTGTATCTTGGGAGGGGGTGTCACAGACACAGTGGGAGAGAACACAGGGGACATGTGAATGGTAGTGGGGGTGGTGCCTGCACGTGAGCGGGGTGTGGTGGGGGTTGTGCTGGAGAGGGACGTAGTGGCTGTAGAGGTAGTGCATGCAGGTGTGAGTGTAGACGAGACTGGGAGGGAGGAGGGAGACGAGGAGGAGGGGGACACAGTGGAGGCAGTGGATGTTGGTGTGTCTGCATGTGTGTGATGCTTGCGTGAGTGCCTGTGGAATGTGTGGTGCTTATGTTTGCCTGAGCTTCCCTTGGGTGTTGACGTGTGTGCATGTTGGTCTGTAGGTGTGCTTGGGATAGGCTGAGGTACAGGTGATTGGGTCGGGGTGGAGGAAGTTGGAGGGGGGAGGCTAGAGACGGGGACAATGGCTGCCATCAGTGCTGAGGCCAGAGTCTGAAAAGATTGCTGAAGGGCCGCCTGACCAGAATGAATGCCCTGCCTTTCTACACTCTGGATGGCATTCAAAATGGTAGACTGCCCAACAGTGAGGGACCTGAGGAGGTCAATGGCCTCCTCACTGAGGGCAGCAGGGGTGACTGGGGCAGGGCCTGAGGTGGCTGGGGCAAAGGTGATGCCCACCCTCCTGGGTGAGCGGGCACGGGGCAAAGGCTGAGGGGCTGCTGGGAGGGCGGTGCTGGTAGGGGGGTGGCGGCTGTACCTGTAGATGCGGGGGGCACAGATGTTGCCGCTACCACAAGGGAGCTCCCATCAGAGGACGAGTCTGTGTTGCTGGTGTCAGTTCATGTCCCCGGCGTGGAGCTCCCCTCACCCTCCGTCCCACTGGTGAATTCAGACTCCGTAGTGTCGCCCTCCAGGGCCATGTGGGATGCAGCTCCCTCGTGCTCCGGTGCCACTGCTCCTCCGCCTGATGATGCTAATGCACACAAGAACAGGGAGACCACAAAAAGGGGGGGGAAGACAGAAGAAAGACATGTTGAGTGCATGCATTACCACTACCGTTGGCAGACACGACAGACACAGAAGCCCCCTGCACTATGCCGCGCTCTTGGGCCCCACTGTTCAATTCCTGGGAAATGGCCTAGAAGGCTATGGACGACATCTACACACATAGATGACACAGGGGCATGACTAGGTGTACTTGGCACTCTACAGAGGTGGGGTGCCACATGGCCTGCCTTACAGAGGGGCCTTGCCTACGGACCTCGCCCTGGCCTAGGGAAACCCACAGCCCACCTCCCCCACCCAGACCCCTCCACTGCGCGCAAATTCAGCTGAATGAGAGTGTACTCACCCCCTTGTGGCTGCTGTGATGCCCTCAAGCGCCCATCCAACTCCGGGTAGGCCACCGCCAGGATCCTGAACATCAGGGGGGTCATGGTGCGACGGGCACCCCTCCCACGTTGGGAGGCCATCCCCAGCTGAGCCTCCGCCGTCTTCTTGCTCCAGCGCTGAATGTCCTCCCATCTTTTACAGCAGCGGGTGCTCCGTCTGTGGTAGACTCCCAGGGTCCGGACGTCCTTGGCGATGGCACGCCAAATATCTTTTTTCTGGTGGGCGCTGACCTACATGAAATGTGCAGGGGAAAAAGAGAAGTTATTACCAACTGCACCGTCAAAGTGATTGGCCCCCATCCCTACCCTTGCCATGTGGCACATGCATTCACCATCTTGCATGCAAGCAGCACTCTCCCCCCTTCCTTCTTACATCCAGCCCTCTCCACACAGGCATAGCCCATACAACATGCTCCCTGTGTACTTACCTGTTTGTCTGGAGGACCAGAGTAGCATGTACTGGGGGAGGACCCCATCCACGAGCTTCTCCAACTCCTCCGATGTGAAGGCAGGGGCCCTTTCCCCATACACTCGAGCCATTGTCTCTTCCAGACCGAGGTCACAGCAGCACTTGCAGTGTAGGTCCTCTCCTGTCGAAGATCAGGTATCGAGTGATTGAACAGATAGAAAATGGCGGTCACGTCCGCGGTGGTGCGTACCGTCACCGCTGGCGTACATCGTCATTGGCTCCTGGGACCCATAGGGTCCAATGTTAACCAATGCAGCATTGCGCTGCGGTCTTCGACCGCCTACCGCGACAGTGTACAACGCCAGCGCAGTTACCTCACATCGCATTGTCCCACTTTAGAGGTCAGGCAGCCGCCATTTCAGGGGCCCACATGGCTTCATTTCCAACTGTGGCACACATACCTATGCCTAGATTCAACACACAAACAGGCCACTTTTGTGTATGATTGGTGTTCTGGGTAAACTGTGGGTACATACCTCTGAGTTGTTTGACTCTGTGTTCGCTGTTGTCCTTCATAGGCACCGACTGCTGGAACATGTGAGGAGATGGCGGCATCCTCCGGTGTACCGACCGTTGGTGGACCTGTCAATAATGGAGGAGCGACATGTGATTATCACATACAGGCTTGAGCGTGCCACAATCCAGGAACTGTGTACCCAGTTGGAGCCAGACCTGATGTCAGCAATCCGCCATCCCACAGGAATCCCTGCTCAAGTGCAGGTGCTGTCAGTGCTCCATTTCCTTGCAAGTGGGTCTTTTCAAGCAACAGTGGCCATAGCATCAGGGATGTCCCAGCCTATGTTTTCCAACGTATTGTCCAGAGTGTTGTCTGCCCTTCTGAAACACATGCAGAGCTACATCGTTTTCCCTCAGGTGGAGGATTTGCCTACAGTGAAAGGTGATTTCTATGCCCTGGGACACATCCCCAACATCATAGGTGCCATTGATGGGACCCATGTGGCTGTGGTCCCCCCCACAGGAGTGAACAGGTGTACAGAAACCGGAAGAGTTATCATTCTATGAATGTACAGATGGTATGTTTGGCAGACCAGTACATCTTCCATGTGAATGCCAAGTTCCCTGGCTCAGTGCATGACGCCTACATCCTGCGGAATAGCAGCATCCTTTATGTGATGGGTCAACTCCAGAGGCACCGTGTGTGGCTATTAGGTGAGCACCTAGAGGCAAGACAGTGGGAATGGTTGTCTGGGTCTGGGGATATCCCTCCAGGTTAGTGCGTGTCTAACAGTTGTCCCTCACCTTTTGCAGGTGACTCTGGTTATCCCAACCTGTCATGGCTACTGACCCCAGTGAGGAATCCCAGGACAAGGGCAAAGGAACGCTACAATGAGGCCCATGGGCGAACTAGGAGGGTGATCGAGCGGACCTTCGGCCTCCTGAAGGCCAGGTTCAGGTGCCTCCATATGACAGGTGGATCCCTATTCTACTCACCAATGAAGGTGTGCCAGATCATCGTGGCCTGCTGTATACTTCATAACTTGGCTTTGCAACGACAGGTGCCTTTTCCGCAGGAGGATGGTCCAGATAGCGGTGTTGTTGCAGCTGTGGAGCCTGTGGACAGTGAAGACGAGGAAGCAGAGGAAGAAGACATGAACAACAGGGACTCAGTGATCCAGCAATATTTCCAGTGAGACACAGGTAAGAGTACAGACCTGCCTACTACATGTACTCTAACACTACTACCTCTTTACTGTGTGTTGTTTTCACCCAGTGTATGGTCACTGAGTTGTCACTTTCCCTTACGATTTCACAGATGTGGGTCCCACTGTGTGACATCTGCTTAGAATCCTCATGGACTTGAGCTGTGTGACATAGGTATGTTGACATCACAATTGAAAGAGCATTTTGTCACTGTAATTGCTAATACACTATTTCGAAATCACAGACAGACTCCAGATTGTTTTGTGCTTTAAGTGTGTTTATTTAAGTGCTCAATATTGGAGGGGGTAGTGAAATGGTGAGGGGTGATGGCGGAGGAATGTCCATGGCAGAGTCCAGTCTATTAGTCTCACAGGTGCATTGCCCAAATGGGCATAGGAAGTGGAGCTGGGGCAGTTTAACTATGGACAGGGTGACAAAGTTGGACAGTAGGATGACAATCAGGGTGGTCTCATTTCTTGGCGGTGGACTTGGCATCGTGCTCTGTCTTTGTCCTGGATCTCAGGGACCGTTTGCAGGGTGGTGCTCCCTCTGCAGGGGGTGGGGTGCTGGTGTGGTGGTCCTGTGGCGGGGCGTCCTGTCCACTAGCGCCGGCAGAGGTGGTGGGCAGTTCATCGTCCATGCTAGTGTCAGGGGCCCCTTGTAGTGCCACAGTGTCCCTCCTATTGCTGAGTACTTCCTTCAGCACCCCCTACGATGGTGCCCAGGGTGGAGCTGATGGTTCTGAGTTCCTCCCTGAAACCCATATACTGTTCTTCCTGCAGGCGCTGGGTCTCCTGAAACTTGGCCAGTACCGTTGCCATCGTCTCCTGGTAATGGTGGTAGGCTCCCATGATGGAGGAGAGGGCCTCGTGGAGAGTGGGATCCCTTGGCCTGTCCGCCCCCTATCGCACAGCAGCCCTCCCAGTTCCCCTGTGTTCCTGGGCCTCCGTCCCCTGGACCGTGTGCCCACTACCACTGCCCCGAGGTCCCTGTTGTTGTTGGGGTAGTGGGTTATCCTGGGTTCCCTGTAGTGGTGGACACACAGCTGATTGACGTGTCCTGGGGACGGAGGTATGGGCCGTTGGGTGGGTGCTGTGCTGGTGTTTCCAGAGGGGGGAAGGTCTGTGGTGGCCTGTGACTGGGTGAGGGGAACCGACTGTCCCGAGGTCCCCGATGGGCTGGGCTGGTCATCTAGATCCAGTTGGACAGAGGTGCTGTCATCACTGTGGGCCTCTTCTGTTGGTGGTGTGGACATGTGTGGACCCTCCTGTCCGGTGACGTTGGGTAGGGGCCCTTCAGGGGTATAAAAGGATGGTTATTACATCTGTGTGTGTCATGGTGTGCAATGGGTGGGTGACCGTGTACCCCAGTGCTTGCATTCCTGTGTGGGACCTTGTGTGACGATGGTTTAGGGGGTTGTATGGGTATGTGCATTGGCCATGCTTTAGTGATGGGTGTCCATGCTTTGTTGTTGCATGCAGGGCTTGGTGTTGGGATGGGTGGTTTGTGATGTTGGGACATATGTGAGGAGTTGGGGTGCTGGGGGTGAGGGTGGGGGTATGTGATAGCATGCAGGTAGGGTGGGGGATGTAATAATTAAGATTTGTCTTACCAGAGTCCATTCGTCCACCTACTCCTGCGAGGCCCTCAGGATGCAGAATCGCCAAGACCTGCTCCTCCCATGTTGTTAGTTGTGGGTGAGGAGGTGGGGGTCCGCCGCCAGTCTGCTGAACGCACCTTCCCTGTAGGTCGTTCCACCTCTTCCTGATGTCCTCCCGATTTCTTGGGTGCTGTCCCACAGCGTTGACCCTGTCCACTATTCTTCACCATAGCTCCATCTTCCTTGCAATGGAGGTGTGCTGCACCTGTGCTCCGAATAGCTGTGGCTCTACACGGACGATTTCCTCCACCATGACCCTGAGCTCCTCCTCCGAGAACCTGGGGTGTCTTTGCCGTGCCATGGGGTGGTGTACGTGATGTGTGGGGTGGAGTGTGTGGTTATAAGTGTGCTGATATGTAGTGGTGTGTTGTGTGAGGTGCGTGGAAGTTCTGTGGGTGATGGTGTTGTGTGCCTGTGGATGCTGTTGTTCTTGCTGGTGCTGTCTCTCTCTGGCCTTCTTTCGGTATTTTGGGTCGTGGGGGTTTGTGGGTGATGTGGGTGTGTGTTTTATATTGTAATGGGTGTGTGGGAGTGGTGTGTGTATGTGTATCAGGTGTGTGTATTTCGAATTGTCCAATGTGGTAGTGTTTTGTATGTGTGTGTGTATTTTGAGCGCGGCGGTGTGTACCGCCAATGGAATACCGCGGTTGAAAGACCGCTGCGTGGATTCGTGGGTTGTGATAGTGTTGGCGTATTTCTGTTGGCGTGACGGTGGAAGTTTTGTTTTCGCCAGTTTATCACTGACCTTTGGTGTGGCGGACTTGTGTGGTTGTCTGAATTTTGGCAGATTCCGAAATGTGGGTCATAATAGCTGTGGCGGAATTCCGTGGCCGCGGCGGTGTGTTAGCGGTCTTCTACACGGCGGTAAGCGGCTTTTACCGCCAATGTTGTAATGACCCCCATGGTCTTAAAGACATTCCTGCCTCCTACCCTGACACAATGCCAGTAGTGAACTAAGGGGCAGATCAGTTATCATAGCCACTGCACACGTGGCCTAGATTCTTATTACATTTTAAAAAACGTTATTCCCCACTAGATAAACATAGGACTTTTTTTTATAGTGCACATCCTGAACTCATGTATTTCAAGGTTCTCTCATATATGGTAATGAACAAAAAGAGGGTTGAAGAAATAAAATTGCCTAAGAGCACACAAATTGGTGAAGGTAGGAAGCCTGACCTGAGCCCACATTTTTTGCTTTCACACTATGCAATTCAGGTCTTGGGACCTTGTGGCTTTCTAACTCAATTGTTTCTCGCCCATGTGAGGATATGCCACACCACTTTCAAAAGTCAGCAGCCGCGACTGCTTCATTCCTAAATCTCCAACAATCTTCACCCTCACTTTATGCTAGGTATTTAATAAACAATTGGGTAGGTGTTGGCCCCTCATAACATCTACCCCACTCCTAAAGCCACAACAGCCTTTCTGCTCCCCTGAGGACCGCCTGGAAATGTTGATTCTTTTGGGCTTAGTTTTGACACTGGCTGGGCTGATTACATGTGACAAGGGATCATGCGAAGCCCACATTAACTTCATATGGTCACAGTTTTCATCGGTTCCTGGCGCAGGCAATAAGCCTAGTCAAAAAAGTGAAGTACTGTTTTTTCAGGAGAAGCATTGGAACACTAGATGGTGGGACTTTTGTGGTTCTACACAGATTTCAGAACTTTTCCTCACAAAAATACGAGGAAAATACATGATTTTAAACATAGTTTGCAGATCACACTGGGTAAGAAAATGTTATCCATTTAATTCACGCCATTCTGGACTCTCCTGGGTGTTTAGGTTTTAGCTATATCTGGTTTTTAGTATAGTTCCTTGGATGATGGCGGAGCCCTGGCCCAAATATGGCGACTACCCACATCGCCAAAATATGTCAATTTTCCGGGCAAAAACTAGATTTCTCCATGTTGCATTATTGGGCCTATCATATCACAGATGCTACATGCAACCACAAGAGGGGATACTGTTTTAGTTTAGAAGAAGTGTGACAGGACTAGGTAGTTGGAAGTTTGTGCATCCCCTCGAATTCCAATACTTTTCCTCATAGATATGTGTGGAAAATGTGTGATTTTAGCCAATGATTGAGGTTTGCACTGCATTCTAGGTAAGAGAAAATAGTGAGATGAACGCTAGACACACCCCCTGGAATCTTCTGGGTGTCTAGTTTTCAGAAATTTCTGGGTTTAGTAGGTTTACCTGCATGGCGGCTGAACCCTGGCTCAAATACTGCAGGTACTGGCATCGCTAAAATGGCCCACTTTTTATGGCCAAAGCTTGCTGTCTCCACATTGCATTAGGGATCTATTGTGAAGTGGATGATAGATCCAGCCACACAGGTAGAGTTCTGTTTTTATTGGCAGAAGTGTGGGACCGCTCGGTGGTAGGAATTTTATGGTTCCCAGCAGATTCCGGAATATTCTCTCACAGAAATGTGAAAAGAATGTATGATTTTAACCAAAGTTTGAGGTTTGCAGGCATACTGGGTAAGAAAATGTCATGGAATCCATGCAAGTCACACTACCATGGACTCCCCTAGGTGTTGAGGGTTCAGATATATCTGAGTTTAGTAGATTTGCCTGGATGGTAGCTGAGTCCAAGCCCAAATACAGCTGCTACAAACATTGCCAAAATAGATACATTTTTATGGCAAAAAATGTGATGTCTCCATGTTGCATTTTGGGAACTTTTCTGTCACTGGTGATAGGTGCACTCACATACAAGCAAAGAATGTGATATTATCAATTTAATTTCTCTACATAATTGGCTTCTAAATGTAAGCCAGTGTGCAAGAGCACATTTTTTAAAAAGCCCAGCATATAACATGATAGTGTGGGTAACGACAAATAAATTTAGATCAGTACAAATAACCAGTATTCCTAAGCTCAATATCAAGGGAACATTTAAAAGAAACATATGTTTCCTTCATCACCATTTTTCATTCATTAATTGTTAAGATGCATTTGAATTTCAAGGATGATTGTTACACAATGAAATATCATCATAAGCTATAGCTTAATTGTTGGCTTTTGTGTGTTTCTGGACTGGCATAAAAAACTATCTATTCCTGGAACCACAAGGGCTTTATGGGCGTAACTGTAAATTAATTTTTAAGTCAGCCATCACATCAAACAATACAGATGAAAACATTACCTAGTTCTTTTTTGCTATATAAATTCATTATTTTTTAAGTCAATGATTATATTTTAGGACAACTTTGAGTGATCTATACAAATGGTCCCGTACTGAATTAGGAATTATATCAGGAGTGATATCTACATTTCAAAAATGTATAATTTTCCAGGCTAACCCATAGATTTTACAGTTGTTTCCACTACAAACTGCAAATAGGTAGGGATCAAAAAATAATAGGAAAAAATCGACTACTATTGATAAAAATGTAAAGACTGCAGTAAAAGAGTTTACTTCTTACAACTGCTTGTTCCTGAAAGATGGGAAGATGGTCATCTTAGCACAGCAAACCTTTTCTTGATGTCATTTTTGGAAGAAAAAAAAACATACCCTTACTTGCTCAACACTATAAAAATACATTTTGCTATATTATGGCTATTTTCCTTTAGACTCCCAACATATGAGAAAAAGGACAAAAAATGTCCTGGATACCATTTATGGGAAAATGTTATGAAGGCTTAAGCTTGAAGTGCCCCAACATCAACAAAGGACTCTGCACTGGTGGTAGAAAAGCCTCAGCAGCTAAAGAGTTAACTGTGTTGTTAATGTTACTTTGCATGTTCTTCTGCTATGTTCTGTTGTTGACTTTTGATGTGTCAACAAATGCTGTTGAATGTCCAACCAAAAACAGCACGACTTGAAAGTTCCTGAGACAAGTAACCATTTATTTACCAAGGCCAAAGGAGATAAAATAGTGCTTCTAAAGCTTTTCAACTAGTTAAGACACTAGTCAGTGCAAAGCAGCTGCAGACGCTGTGCTTACTTAATTTATCACTTTTAGTGCTTGCTTAATGTAACTCTGCTCCAAGTCTTAAATTAGTGTTAATAGTGAGTGGCAGCTTCATGTAACAAGGCATCTTAACTTTTTCTACGACTCCGAATTTGTGAAAATTGATCAATTCAAGTACTTCCAAGGAGACAGCATTAACTATTCAATAATTGGCTAAGATGGTTGAAGTAGAACTTTGTAACAAAGTTTTTAGAAATCAAATTAAGAACCAGTTTCACCCAACTCATTTTAACCTGGCCCACCGCACGCCCATCAGTTTTGTTGGTTTGTGGCCTGGCTTTTTAAAAATCACTTCATTTTATTTGTGAAAGGCATGCATACGTCATGCCTTTTCAGGTGTTTAGCCCTCCTCAAACGCACCAACCAACTACTGAAAACATACGAGACTCCATGGTTTCAGCATTCTTTCTGGAATACGTTTTCTTTTTATCTCCTATGCAGCGCGATCTCGCTGCACATTTGCAAATATGTTTGACTGCAAGTGAATTTCTGTTTCATTTTGTGTGCTCCTTCACGCTCATGGCGTGGCGGCTCGCTTATGTAAAACAGTATTACTTTTCATTTTCAGTTTATGTGGCAATAAAAGTCCAGTTAGGACTTTCAACACTAATAGCTCTAAGTCGAGCAAATGCAAGACTCATTGCATTGCAAATGCTTGTTGTTTCTTGTTTCTACTTCCTTCCCTCGCCTGTTGCACTCTGTTTTAACTGAGACCCGGGCAAAATTCTGTTTAAGGCGGATCCCTCGCCGGTAATTGCCAGCACTTCACATTATTAATAGAAATGGCTGTTATCACGCCGTTATGCAACGTTGCTTAGTTGAAATTTCTATTGAGTAAAAGTTCTGTTGTGGGATCACGGGAAAAATGGAAACAAATAGAATGCGAGCAGCTATTTTTTTTAGCACGAAATGTGATTTTACACCCAAAATGGATGGAAGGGTGTACAAATAGCGCAACATGCGGACTGCCATTTTACATTGTAATGTGTAATTTATCATAACGTTTTTGGCATTTCCCGTAATTTCTACAAAGGAAATAACGCGAATTTCGCCTCGGTGTATTTTTCCCATTCCTCGCGGGAACCCCTGAAGCCTTCAGCTTTGTGCCCACCTGCCGGCCTCTATTTTCTGCGCCCGTGTCTCTTTTACCCTGAACATCATTCGTTTTACTGACAGTAGAACCTTTTTTCCCACCTGAAGTGATTTTCTCCTTCAGGCCACCCCTACAGCCGGCCATCACGCCCCTTCTCACTTTGCCTGTTTTCCTTTCTTTCCCCTTGTCTTTCACCCGTGTTTTATCAGCTTCAAGATTGCAGTAGAACTAGAAAAAGAAATACTGTCACACTTTAGTGTTTATTTTCTCTTTTTTTACTTCGTCTTATTTGAAAAAAAACTACAAATGCCTCAACTTCCAAATGTTTGTAAGAATTGTTGGACGTTTTTGATTCTCAAATTGATTATTCTCAAAATAGTTTAAAAATCATATTAGTTTTACACCATCACCAGATGCAACCTATTTGCAACTGTATGCTTCAGAACAAAAATGATCAATTTAGCAATAAATGTAGTTACGTGTCAACTTTACTTCGCTTTTCTAACAGCAAAGCCATGCATATCAAATATGTTTTAGAATGTTTGTACCACATTATTGATGTGAATAGCACAGAAAGGCCATGGATTATGCCACATGCTAGAGCAGTATCTAGCCGTACTAGCCGTAGCGAAATAACAAGAGCTTGCATCCCCAAGCAATGAACCTTACCTTCTCTAGGTTTGGTCACGTGGTCACGGAAACATAAAAGCTCAATCGGGAAATAGTGGTGTGCAAAATTCACGAAAATTCCTTGTGAGTATTTATGCGTAATTCCACAAAAAATATGCGAAATTACTTGAAATGCAAAATTAGCATTTATCAATATACTTTAGTGTGAAGTGCGTCTTGTGCAAGGTTTGTTGTTATAAAATAGTGCAAAACATAAAAGTGCTCAAACAAAAGCCATTCACATTCTTGTCATACGTGTTATTCAGTGCCTCTGAGCTAACATTTTGTCATACTGTGTAATGGCGTAGTTTCAGGATTTTTTTATACTTCGAAATTCGCAAAATTAGGCAATATTACATCAGCGTCATGGTAATCTCGCTCGGGCATCGTTACGGAGTCGGCAGAAACACCATAGACCTTTAATGTTAGCCCAGGAATTTCGGCTGCAGAAATGTCCAATCAAACTGCAGGGAAGGTTGAGGCCCATAATGTGTAAGGATTAATGATGGCTCAGAACTTTATGTATTCTTGAGCTGATTTACCAGAATTGTGCTTTTGTGTGTAACAAGGCACTTTAAGTAGTAAGTTGTGGTCATACTTTATCATTCTTGCACCAATAAGCCTTTTTTTAAATCATTTTGGAATTATTCGCCTCCCTTATCCAAAATACTTCTTGGCATATTTAGATGCCTCTGTTAGCCAAGCCACATTTTTTTTAAAGTTGTTTCTGCGTCCCCATAATAGGACCTGCTTTGGCGGGGGAAAAAAAGTGTCAGCCACTGCGACATGGCGAACATTAAGCACTTTTTTCTATAAAGAAAGGCATTGAAAGGAAATTAATGTTCCTGAATCACTATCACGATGTACATGGCAGAGCCAGAAAGGGAAAAAAATGCAGACATCAGTACGGAGAGGTCACCTTAAACATAGTGTTCATCCCAACACCATTTCCACCTGGTGGTAAGGTTTTCTTGATGACAGGTCAGCCATCAGGCAAACTACCACCCAATAACCTTTAAATGAAATGGAGTGAGCAATAATTGGGCAGTTGGAGAATTCTCAATTTTTTAGTCAATTTCCCATAACCGAGCATTTCTAAACAAAACTTTAATTGATTCAGTCTTCTACTAGAGACTTGCTTTCATGATGGCAAACGAATCCCTTCACAAGCATTCATGTGATGAACTAGAAGGTATATTTTTAGATGGTACATAACATTAGCTTCAGCAGGCTATCTCTATATTTCGGTGGATGTGTGGTGAAGCATCAACTTGTGTGTTGTTTCTTTTACATTTGGCTGCTAGATACTATATTGTAGTGTAGTGACATGAACAGGCAGTGTGGTGTTGTGTGGAAATTTGAATGAAGAAAATCTGTTATGTCATTTTCTTTTCATGAACTGTTCCACAAAATGGCTGAGCCTGAAATTGGAACTATCCAAGTTTGTTGTAACTTGCTAATAGCATCAAGTTTGAAAGATAAGGGAATTAAGATTATAGGGAGAATATATACCATAAAATAGTAGTGTTATCGCTAGACCCAGCTATCGCCTTTGACATGGTTGTTGAAGAACTAGTATTATCCAGATAATGCTCAGTGGGGAGAGCAGAAGAGAAAGCTCTTGGATAGTGTAGTGTCATGTGAGTATGAATGACGGAACCCTTTAGGCTCCTGAAGAACACTGTAGAGCTTTGACGTAAGTGTTAGAATGTGGTCTAGTAATTACAGGATTAGAATGTTGAGTTCACGCTTACATGCAGGTGAATAATGACGTGTACTATATAGCTCCGTGTGTGGCGTATTCATTAGCTGGTAACCAGGCTGGGGCGAACGCTACAACTGGTGACGAGATAGGGGATAAATAACCTAAGGATCGACAGTGCTCTCCCAGAGAATTTGCCATGGTCCAAGCAAACTGGTCGTATGTGCCATGAAGTACAGAATCGATGTTTGGCATATTTGAAGTCAAAATGCAACTCCAGCCGGTATGAAGTGTTTGAAGATAAAGAAAGCTTCAATGAGAAGTCTGTGCATCATTGGTCAAGAAACTACTGGCAAGGCTGTACAGAGAGGTACTGCACTATTATGCAATATAAAGCTATATAGTAAACAGAGTGATAATGCTAAAGGCGGCCCCAAGCAGACACAGAAATGAGCACTAGCTGACCGAACAGTTGATAACAAAGCATACTGTTGTTACACCTAGCAAAGCCATGAGCAGAAGGGCTCTACGACCTCAGCGGCGAGTGAGAAGATCCTAGAAGGAGCACAAGGGTTGTTCTTATCATGCTGTCCCTTACCTGAAGCACCACACCACCAAAATTGCCAGGCGGTGGCTGAGCACAACTCCAGAAGTCTCCAGAAAGTGAAGGTCTCTGAAGGAGACCAAGAATACGTCACAGTTTCACAGATTGTCCAAGATGACCCAGAGGCCAGCACGTCGCAAGGTCTCAGAAATGGTGTGCCTAATAAACAAATTCACCAAGACCTCCAAGTGAAGTTAGAGAGAACACCAAATACAGTGTCAGACAATCCAGTGAACGGTTAAACTGCTGCCGCCTTCCTGAAACCACCACCACCATTCAGTACTGCCAAAAAGCAAAATATTGGTGATAGATGGACTGCTTGGAAACAGACATTTGATGATTTCATTGATGCGCTAAAAGAAACAGATTAAAAGATTATCAACTACCTGAACTATCTTGCTGGTGATGCTGTAAAAGAAGTTATAAAGAAAATGCTGTGAGCTACGTACTGTCAAATTAAAGAAGCTTTGAACCTCATGTTCAATCCAATGCCGAATGTTTACAGTCAACAATGGCAAAGAGCTGGTGAAACCACTGACACATTTGTTGACAGACTAGATACGTGCTCATGAAACACTGTAGATTCAATTAATTAAATGATGAAGCAATGCATCTCAGAGTTATTGAAAGATGCCGGTCATATTCATTCAGATGTCGAGCGCTGACAGAAACTCTTAGTCTGGAGCGAGTTCTCATAGCTGCCAGAGCTGAAGAGTGTGCTGATCGACAAACTGCTGACATGGAGGCTGGAGGTGCCCAAACTGAGTCAGTCATGAACATGAAAAGCAAGCAAAAACACAAAGCTGAAGGGCACAAGGTGATGACTCCAAAAAAAAAACCAGAAGTTGTGTTTGAGGTGCAGATTGTCATTTCCACATGAATGTAAATGTACTGTAATTGGATAGATATGTAAAGGCTGTCGGAAGGAGAACCACTTTGTAACGGTTTGCAAGGTGAAAGAAAAAGTGAGTCATGGCGAGATGACAAAGTGACCGACCAAACGTTCCAGAGGCGATGTTCAACGTACGTCCACAAGGCCAAGCGACAACATCAATTGAGACAAATCAACACCAAATGAAGTCAATTGACATCTAAATCATTGTCAAAAAGTTTGCCACTATCAAGTAAAAGTGAAGAAGATGCTTGTGCAATGTCAATGTTTACCTCAGAAAAATGTGCACTTGCTGGACTGGGTGCATGAGAAAAAAAATACTAGTCAAAGAAAAGTTCAGATGAAAAAGCACAAAAGCCATTCAAACATTGTCTGAAGATTACATTGAAAATAAACAATTGTTTCATACCTTTCATTATTGAAAGTGGTGCATCGATAAATATTATGACTGAGGAGAAATATCATGAATTATCTCCACTGCTACGACTGACATCTTTGAAACACATGTGCTGCATTGGCACCCTTGAAAAGTAAAGGTTTATTCTTAGAGACTATTAAACACAAGAAAACAAAAGTGCAAGCAGCTATCCACGCGCTTTAAGGTACAGCGTCAAGTGCCTGTTTACTCAGTTTCAGCACAGCTGCTGATATGGGACTTATCTCTGTCAACTACAACATGAATGCTCATCACAAAATAGTAAGTCAGTTCCCTTTGTTATTTCATGGGTTAGGAAAACTTAAGACTTTGAAAGTACAATTGCATATTAATAAGGATGTTCATCCTGTTGCTTAAAGACAGAGGAATTGCATTTCATTTAGAAGAAGTTGTTGAAATAGAACTCTAATTATTACTTAAGTAGGATATCATTGAGAGTTCTACTGGTCCGATGCCATGGGTTTCTCCCATTGTTGTAGTGCCCAAAAAGGACAGTGAAGGAGCTGTATGCATCTGCGTGGATATGCATCAAGGGAACAAGGCAACTGAGAGAGAATAACATCCAGGTCCATTTATTGCTGACATGATAGCATATTTGAATGGTGCAAAACCCTTCTCTCGTCTTGATCTCAAAAAAGGTTATTATCACTTGGAATTTGAGGAGAATTGCAGGTAGATTACAACCTTTGCTACACAGACTTGATACCCTCACTGGTGATTAGTGCGCTCTCTAAATATGATGATTGATATTGGTCTGTTTCGATACAAAAGACTCCGTTTTGGTGTGTCATCAGCTGCAGAGATTTTTCAAGATGTCCTTAGTCATATCACACAGCCTATCATTAATGCTTTCAACTACACAGATAATATCTTAGTTTTCAGAGCTACACAGAAGGCAAATGATAAAGCTCTCAGGCAAATGTGTCCTTTACGTGTTGATGCAGGTTTAACATTGAATACTGAGAAATGTGAATTTAAACAGACAAAGCTAAATTCCTTTGGCCATATGTTTCTGATTGGGTGATGACAACAGATTCAGGTAAAGTGAAAGCGCTGTCAACTGTCAGTCCCCCACAAGATGTTTCCATATTACGCTCATTTCTTGGCATAGCCAGTTACTCTTCCAGATACCTACGAGACTTTGCCACTGTGAATGCTCCACTAAGAGAGCTGACAAAAACAAAAGTTTCATTTCACTGGTCACATGAACGCGAGCAAAGTGTTAAGAGAATCAAACAAAATATGCTTTTGAAATGGCATGTTTTGATCCAGAGCTACATACAGAAGTTGTAGTTGATACTAGCCAAGTCTGATTAGACGCAATCCTTGCATAGCACAATGGACATCCAAATGCTCGATGACATATTGTGGCATATGCAAGCAAGGGTTTGTCCCAGACTGAATGTGCGTATTCGCAACATGAAAAAGAGAGTTTAGCAGTAGTGTGGGCTTGTGAACATTTTTACGCATTCCCTTAAGGAAAACCTTTTACGCTTGTGACAGATCATCAAGCATTGCTGGCCATCTTTGGAAATTGAAAGGCCAAGATGCCTTCAAGCATTGAACGTTGGGGGGTCTACATTTACAAGATTACAACTACACAATTGTAGTTCAAATATCAAAACCTTGCTGACTACTTCTCCAGAGTACCTATACAGTGTCAGGGTAACCCTTGTAAGAGAGCTGAAGCCAACATAAATTTCATTGTGAAATCAAACATGCCTGCTGCCCTTTCATTGGAACAAATTGTCACTGCCATGAGTCAAGATAGTGACATGTTAAAACTGAAAGAACTTATTACCCATGAGTCATGGAACTAACATACACAACCTCTTACCAGTGACAGTGAATACCAAAAGTTAAAAAATGTCAAAGATGAACTGCTTGTGACATAAGAAGGCATTATCATGAGGGGTCGAGGAGTGTCATTCCGGAGAGTCTGTGACAACAGATAGTTGAAGTGGCCCATGAAGGACATTGTGGAATGGTTGCCACAAAACGAGCTCTCCAAGATCAAGTTTGGTTTTCACATCTTGATGAAAGAGTTGAAAGAGAATTAAAGGCCTGTCACCTATGCAATTGCTTGTCATCAAAAACCACTCAACACCCCTTAAACATATCATTGTTGCCAAAGCATGCATGGGAAAGAATTGCTGTTGATTTTTTTGGTACACTTGACAATGGACATCACTTGATAGTGGTTGTGAATGAATGCTCCCGTTTTCCACCAGTAGAAGATATTTATCACTTTGGACAGAGTCATTGAGAGATTAGATGAATCTTTGCAACAGGAGTCATTCCTCCGATTTTAAAATCTGACAGTGGCCCACCTTTCAATAGTCAAGAAATGAAACTTTATCAATCTGCCTAATGTGAAACATCAGAAGAGCTTATCTTTGGTCACATGCTAATGGCCTTGCTGAACGTTTCATGAGTACATTAAAGGAAGCTGTTCAGTATGCTGCATTAGAAAAGCTTGAACTCAAGACTGTCTTGAATTCTACCCTACAAGCTTACAGTTCAACTCCTCACTTGACCACAGGTGAAAGCACTGCAACATTGATGTTTGGGAGCGCAATGACAACCTCAATGGACTAACACAAGATAGCGAACTGAAGAAGAAACCCGTACAAGACTTCGATCATAAAAAGAAAATGAAGGTCTATGCAGACAAGATATGACATGCAAAATACATTGTCTTCACAAGAGATCAAGCTCTCGTCCGTCAGCTGAGAAAACGTAAGTAAGATACCCCATTTGAGGCCAACCCATTCTATGTCGTAACCAACAAAGGACACATTGTGACTACCCAGCATCCTGGGAAATCCATTGCACAAGATTTCTCACATTTCATGCAGGTGGTTTCTCACTCATCAGATATTGATGTCAACGTGGAGACAGGTTCAGAAAAAACAATTAGAAAACCCCATACTGCTGTTGCTCTTACGTTGCCAATGCAGATCTTAGACACTTCTGTTGCTGATTCCCAGTTTCCGAAGACACAATCAGGGCAAGTAATCAAAATGCCAAGAAGGCTTATTTAAAAGCCATGATTGTGTAGATGTTTGTAAAACATTGTAATTTGTTATTTAACAGAGGGGGAGATGTAGAATTGTGTGGGTATGAATGATGGACCTTTTGGGTTCCTGAAGAACTCCGTAGAGTAGTGATGTAAGTGTTAGAATGTGGTGAAGTGAATACAGATTTAGAATGTTGAGTTCACAATTACACGCAGACAAATAAAGACATGTAATACATAGCTCAGTGTGTGGCTTTTTAATTGGCGGGTACCCATGCTGGGGAGGATGCTACAGATAGTTTTGGTCTTTTCTCACTTATTGCAAGGAATGGGTATGGAACAGGGATCGCTGACTGAAGCTCTTGACTATGGACTGTGATGTTATTCTTAGGTCCAAACTATCTTTTCCCATTTTTAATGTCAATGAGTCTGATTCTTAAATGACTGAAGTGCTGTACATAAATGTAATTACTGTATACACGTCACATGTAACTTCCTGTGGCTGTCAACCAGAGATTTGTTTATGTTTTAACCCAATGCAGTGAAGCATGTTGTTAGTGACCTTCCTGCATCAACAAATTTAACTATATGAGATGAAACAACGAATCAATAGTGCATACCCGTTAAGTTCTCCATTTACTTTATTGTTCCAAAACTATCAAAACTATGCAAGTGCTCAAAATAACGTTGTATTTGTATCCTGGATCAGAGCTATCAGGTTTGACGTCAAAGTTACACCCTCACATAATACAAAAGGGAAATGCATCATGTATCTGTGACATGCCCAAAGTCGGCCTAAATGCACCATGCTGTAGCTAAGTGCTCGAAAGCTCCTACATAGAATTCGATTTCTGACTCATTTGCTACGGAAAAACATGCTGGCCTCTCATCACGCCTATAGAGCTGCAGCATCAAATGTCTGGATGACCTGGGTCTAGAGACGATTGAGTTTGTAGAGAGTTATTGGAAATATCACTCACTTATCACTCACATACTTTGTGTGCGACTCCTTGTAAGAAATCGGGTATTAAATGCTAAGGATGTGAATAATTCACAGGTAATAGGTCTGCGATTGTAGTATTACTGGGAACCAACTACCCCATCGTAGCACTTCACTCTCTGAATGTAGAGAAGCAGAGCAGCCAAGGCCTCCGCAGGGGAGGTGGAATGAGCTAGCAATCCCAATTTGCTAGCACACAATGACAACACTCAGTAAATTGTTGTCCAGTCAGTACTTTTTGTTTTAAAAGGAAAAATATTTTTACTTCACATGTGACTGAATACTACGCATCATGATGAACCATGGAGATGGTAGAACCACTTGTCGCTCAAGATTCAGCCATTCCAGATAAAGTCAGTATCTGCGTGAGGACATGATGATGAAGCATGACACTGGAATTTCGAGCGGGTCAGGGCCCTTTTCATAGAAAGGGAAACCTCCTATTGCGGTATGGGTATTTGTCTGGGTGTCACCACATTTATAGATTCTGCCACAAGTTATGCCTTAGTCTTTCATCACCATTTAAATCAATGGAACCACAACAGATAGTCATAGGTATTCATTATAATGTGAAATGTTCATTGTTCGTTCGCCAGAATGTCAATAAAGCATTTGAATTCAAATTAACATGTTTAAGTCTATCCTCACAGCCAAGCCGTAGGTTCAACCACAGGAGTTCTGCACACTCCAGAGCCCAAAAGCAATAGCTCCAGCTCTGGAAATACTTTATACAAAAGGCAACCTTTCCCAGGGACAGGGATTCAAATCTGGGAGCGGTAGAGTTAACTTTTAAAACCTTCCTTTAGGAGGAGTAGGGGAGGGGTGCTGCTACACTTCTGAAACCAGATGAGCCCATGCAGGCTATTATGGGGCACTCCAGCTGTGAGCAGTGAATTCCTTCTGACCAGGTCTGCTTGCTCTTTCCTTTTTACTTCATGGCCTCACGCTACATGTTTTTATTTTTTATCTTTTTATTTTGGTGGATGTCCACAGTTTCAGGAGTTTTTGGGGGGCTTGTGGAGAGCGTCCCAAAGCACACTGTGCTCCTGCCTCTATTGTCTCCTGGGGGGTAAGAGCAGTGCACAGTCCTCCTGCTGCTGTGGGGTGGGAGGCTCAAAGACGGCACCCCTAGCACATCCCCCTGTAGATGCTCCTCTTTTTTTTCGGGGCCACAGAGAGCATTTTCTTTATTTATAAACTCTTTTTTTAATTGATTTTTATCTATTAGAACAATCACAGGTATAATGTAACAATACACAACATGATAACAGTACAGAAGACATGGGCCAATACAATTTTGAGAGGGCATGGGAGAGATTACAAATGTCAGTGTAAAGCTTGCAGTCAGTTGCACTGAATTAAGAGAGATATGAGAATGGTCCCACCACTTGTCCCACATCTTCATGCACGTTTTTGCCAACGAGGAACTTGGTAAATCTACTCTTGTGCCGTCCCACAAAAATCCATCCCTCTCAACCATTGTCACATAGGAGAGGCACATGACAATCACCAGCATCTCACGATGCCTCTCTTGATGGGTACCATCTCTAGACTCACAAGGATGTTGCATGGTGGGTCACCTTATCCAACAATAACCCCCAGTAGCACCAAAAAAAGTATCTCCCTTCACACTATTTCGCCCATTCGATCACTTTCTAGTACTGGTAAATAATTGGACAGTTCCACATAATGTGACAATAGGTGGCATGGGGGCCCATATATCTAACACAGCGGGGGATGGGATTTGCCTATCTTTCATATGCGTTCCTCATCTTAGTAGAATCTAGGGAAGTACTGGAACTGTATCAGTCTTGTCTAGAGTATGAGATGAAATTGCCAAAGTTATGATCGCTGTTTTTGCCTCAGCCCATTCGGCATCATCACTCAGTCCTACACCCTTCTGCCACTTCTGTTTTAAAGACAGCAGTGGGTCAGACCAGTATAACCTTTAATAACCCTTGTCCAGGGGTGGCTCCTCCGTTAGGGCAGAGGAGAGTCACCCCCCTCCCTCCCCACCAGCAGTGGCATCTACAAAACCTTTAAAAGAAAACGATAATAAACTACTCTGTTAAGTATAAACTTTGTTTATTATCGTTTTCTTTTAAAGGGGCAGGGCCACGGGGGGAGCATTCCCCCCTAAAAGCGCATATGTGTTTGGCCGGCCGTCTTGGTCCGGCCATACACACATACGCAGTAGGCTCTCTCCAGCCCAGCAACACAGTTGCTCACCTACACCTTTGTCAGTTCCGGGGTGGGCTTCCAGGGGTCACTGGAAGTCCTGGTAACGGAAGTGACATCACTTCCTAGGGGGTGGGACAACTGTCACTTTTTGAATGATGAGGAAAGGTATCCCCGAATACTACTTACATACTCAGGCTACATTTGGGAAATGAAACCCATGGCCATTTGTTATTCAACAGAGAGGGGGTATTCCTAAAAAAGGAGATTGGCCGTGGGAATAGTTAATTCTGAAAGGTATACAGAAAGCGATGAAGGGAGATCATTTTGAATAACCCTCTTCTACCTGTCACCGATAACGGTAATGTGGTCCATGTTATTATTTCTTGAGACACAGATAATGAGCAGCTGTGGCAAAGAAAGGACCCAGCACACCCATGATTAGTCCAGAATGTTATGTATCCTTAGCTGGTCCTCCTCCCAGTACTCCACCACTGCAGCCAAGTGCAGACAGAGTTCATCAACCTAGTTCAAAGAAGGCACTCTCCGAAGTGCAGTAAGGACATAGATTCAAATGGCCGGAAATCCTGCTTTCTCTCGGCGGCAAACGGTGGCATTATCTTATGATGAATCACAAAAATAACTATTATAATTAAGGGATGGATAACATACTTTACCACAAAAGAATTTATGATGTTTTTGTCCTGAAGAAGTTTCAAACATTCAAAAGAACGAAACGTGCTGGCTGTTGTATATGTTTTTCTGAGAATTGGATGATTAATAAAGCAGGATTTTTTTCAAGTTAAGGAGACATAGGCAATATCCGGTACTCCTCAGTGGGGAAAAAAACATTTTGATCTTCCTGTACTAACGATCGGATTACTCTGGACTGCCGAGTAGCAAGGACTTTGGCCAGGATCATAGTTTCAATATTAATAAGGGAAATGGGTGGTAAGCTCCAGTTTCCTGAGGAGGCTTATTCAGTTTCAATGTGATTGAAATGATATCGCCTTGCAGGTTGTACAGAAGCCTTTCATTGTGCTTGCCTCTTTGAATAAATCTCGAGGATGTGGAAGTAAAAGCGAAGAGTACTTCAAACAATTTGAGAGCCATAATTGGGAATAATTTCAAAATATTCACCTATTTTGTTGGTAGGAACTCTACAAATTTATAATCGCCAACCACCACACATTTAGACCCCAAATACCTTTCCTATCCCGTTCTGCACAAGTCAACATCAATTCAGTCAGGGACTAATCTGACAATCCCCCAGGTAGAACTTTAGTCAACCACATTTGCTGCTTGTCTACTGCTGGAAGAAATAAGTAAAGTATCCTTAAATGTGTATTATGCAAGGAGGATTATTATATGTAGTGCTTATCAGAAGGGTGCATTCTACTGCAAATGTTAAAAATTCCTAATAAGGCCACCCAGCATTTCATATTAGTTGCCCTTGTGGATGTAGCTGTATCACCATCATCCATTGGTGAACTAGCCAAGCAGAGCATCAATTTGGAGTTTGTGTTCAATTACACTGGGAGGAACATAAACAGTTAAAATCATCCAGGTCTCACCTCTCAACACCCAGGTCACTAGGACAAATCAACCCGTTGGATCAGTATGAACTTTATCATGATAGAAAAGATTTCTTTCACCAGGAGGATTTTCATCAGGTCCCTGGCCCCTAACAAGGTGCATTTTCTGGCTCCCTGCAAGTGCCTACTCCTCCGCATGGCTCCTGGTGCTCCTCTCCTGCTGGTGAGGCATCTTACACAGCCTCTTTACAACCAGCCAGAAGAACACCTCCTTTGCTGCACTTCCAGAGCCCCAGAGCCCTCGGGCATCTTGAAAAACATCCGGGTACAAGGGCAGTAGAGTGCATGTCCTTTTCCCCAACTGGTCCTTGGGGTGGTAGGGGGCATAAGGGAACCAGCACCATTGGTGAGACCCATCCTAGTCTTGGGGATCAGCTGCAGTCAAATAC
Source organism: Pleurodeles waltl (assembly GCF_031143425.1). Taxonomy (NCBI): domain Eukaryota; kingdom Metazoa; phylum Chordata; class Amphibia; order Caudata; family Salamandridae; genus Pleurodeles; species Pleurodeles waltl. Next base: position 181,112,043 of record NC_090438.1, read on the forward strand.
CTTAGTCCACCCATGCAGGGCATCCGGTGGCTTCTTCTTGCAGCTGTGCATTCTTCCAACATCGTCATCTTCCAGGTCCAGCGTCTTCTAAACTGTCTTTCCCTTGTAGAGAGAGTTTTAAGTTGGGGTGGAAGGTTTTAGGGGCCAGGCACCTGTGGCCAATCCCTCACTCCATCCCAAGCACCCTGCACAACATTCTTGGACAATCCAAAATGGTGAGTATTCACCAGTAAAAGCTCCTCTGAGGCCCTCAGCTCTACCCCTAGCTGACATAGCTGCCTGATCCCTTCTCACCAAAACTTCAAAAGGCAAGCTCCTCCTGTGTCAGGTTCCAAGGTCTGGGCTCCCTGCTTTGCTTCTATGGGCCTGGGCCGTCAGAAGAAACAAGCTAGTTATCAGATGCAGATTTCCACACCACCCTTTCATTTTTCAGAAACTGAGCCAATTACTATTGATTGGTCCTTTTGGTGAGAAGGCTTTTAATCCCTCTGATGGGGAGCAGAGTAATTAACATCATCTGGAATCTGATTAGAAGCTGAGCTAGAGAAACATTACAAATGCTGAAGTCCCATAAGTTGTGAATGTGGTTATTGGGGACTGTAAATTCAAACTTAGTGTGAATGTTCTACCCCAGTTTGATAGCTTGAGGGATGAAACTGTACTTTAGGGAAATTTCGCCTATAATGCATAATACAGTGAAAATGCCACAGATCTCAGTAAACACTGCCTACACTATGAATGGCCCCTTATATTATAAGGTCTACTGCAGGCAAGTACCAATCCTTGCAGAGTCCCTACTGTGACAGGCAAACTGTGCGCAGACACCAGAATGCAGTCAATAGTAGTTTCATATATGCAGCCAACATAGGTAAGCAGGTGTGCGTTCACACAGAACTAGCCCAGTGACCCTTACCATAGCTGCACATTTTGCATTAAAAGGCAGACATTGGTGGTTAACATGTTCAGTCCAAATACTGTGAGACTGACTTACATTAAAAGTAAGGGAAACAAAACAGGTTGTCAAAAGTGAAAAACCATCGTGGACTACATGGGGAGAACCCCTTATGTGGTCTTCCTCATCAAACCTTTGTTAACCCTTAAACAGATGATGGACTATAATGCAAGATGACAGTTCTGGTAATCAAGGCGAAATGCTCACTGGCTCATTGGAGGGTTCACTTATGGCGGTGGAGTTAGAATTTTCAAATTCAAGCTTTACAGAAAGTAGACATTTAAAATGGCTTTTTAAAGATAGATGATCCTTCACTAATTTGTTCAGGAGACCCTGGAAAACCTGGATTTTTATAGGGGCACATTTGCGTAAGCTTTATGAACGACATCTTACTAGTCAGAGCTGTGACTGTTAGTAATAATGGTTTTCTTTCTTCATTCGGCTGTTTTTACGCAGTAGGGGCAAGTCATGATAGAAGAGGGACGAGGCTGTGGGTCTGGCAAATCTGAAACTGCCTGACCACTGAGAAATTAAAGCTGGCCCCTGTCGTTTTCCTGATGCAAAGAGATCCATTTATGCCAAATACCTGTCAAATCTTTCTGATCATCACTCACAAGTTTGCTGGAATGTTTTTCACCTCCAATGCTGCAGAGATGGTCCAGGTGGTCATCAACTGCCAAACTGCTAAAGAAGCATCTAGGGGTTTTCATCTCCTGTTTGAAGATATAGCTAATTCAAGTAATGTTGACTGATCAATATATTAAAATGTATACTCAACATTTTACAGATATCCATTTAAATATCAGTTTATCACCTCTGATATAAAATATTGATGTGAAGCTTGTCTGTTTTGTAGACCACTGGCCACCGATGACAAGGTCTGTACTATGATGCTGCCATCCACAACTGGAATGGAATGCACAGTACATTGGATACTTAAAAGAATGGGGCTTCCACCTGCAAATGTCACTTGACATTTGAGAAAATATCGCCCACTAGAAAAAAACAACAGTTTTTGGTGATAATGCATAAGAACCCCCTGGTATTTAGATAAAATTATTAAAGCATCCTTCCTAACCTGGCATATGGCACTTCAAGAATACATGAGACTTGAGAGGTGCACAGTACTTCTATGACAGAATTTCCCAAAAAATAACCAGGCATAAAATGTACTTTCTTTTGTCTGGTTAGAAATCTCTCAAGAGGCGTACCGGATAGCTCCAATAAATTAATAAACTGCAGACGGCCTACCTGTGATTGCTCTTGGTAAACTGACAGATCTACATAATAATGCATGTCGAGGATGTAGATTGTTAATTTCTTGACCACCATTGACGCTGTGATGAACCTAAGCAGCTGTATCTTTAACTGGGAGCAAATCTTTACTACAAACCTCAGGAACCTGACATTCGCATGGGGTTTTCCTCTGAAAGCATTACCTTCTTGTTTATTTAAGAGATACTCAGGTGTATATTATGTAAATGACAAACATCCTCAAAATATATTGGATCATGAGGGAGAGATACAGCGGCAAGTTGCTGCTTGTTTAGTAACTGATTTTCTTTCACAAGCAGTTGTATTGTATTGTATTATATTATAATATATATATATGTTATGTTGATACTTGCATTGTTACAGTGCAATCCTCGCTGGGAAGCCCCAGAGCGCTGCACATTACCTGGCGCCGTTAGCAAACGATACACGGTTGTGCACACTAAGTAGGATTTCTTTTTATTACATATTTGTATTACACATTTACATTTCGCACATTTACAATCGCATTGGAATAAACTCCATATATCTTACAACTATAGGTGGAGGAAGATAATGTGATTTTCCTAGAACTGCTACAAAACATGAGGTCTGAGGAAAACTATTACCAAATCCTTTCAGCTTCCGAGCCACAGAAAACGGCAGAATTGGTAAACTGATAAAAACATTTTTATTTTAACTTTTAACTCAAACTACAAAATGAACCATATGCTTAATGTTATGCACAACAGTCATGTGCAGCCTATAAAATACTCTTTTATGCTTTTCGTACACCTATTGCAAAATTCAAGATGTGCATTCAATTGGAATGCCTGGCAGAATAACATGGCAGACTTCTTAACCTCTTAGCTGCTGGGCCTTCCCCCTCCCCCAGTGCTGAGCCCTTTTTTGGCTATTTGGGGTAGTTCGCGCTTAGGCCTTCATAACTTTTTGTCCACATAACCTATCCACCCCAAATCTGTGTCCTTTTTTCCAACATCCTAGGGATTCTAAAGTTACCCAGATTTTATGGGTTCCCTTGGAGGAGACCAAGAAATTAGCCAAAATCCAGCTAAAATTTCGTTGGTTTTTTTTTTTAAATGGGAAAAAAGGGCTGCCGAAGAAGGCTTGTGGTTTTTCCCCTGAAAATGCCACCAACAAAGTGTTTGCGGTGCTAAAATCACCATCTTCCCAGCTTTCAGGAACAGGCAGACTTGAATCAGAAAACCACATTTTTCAACACAATTTTGGCATTTTACTGGGACATACTTCATTTTTACTATTTTTGGTGCTTTCAGCCTCCTTCCAGTTAGGGAAAGGAATGGGTGTGAAACCAATACCGAATCCCAAAACAGTTAAGCATTTCTGAGTAGAAACAATTCTGAATTCAGCAAGGGGTCATTTGTGTAGATTCTTCAAGGTTTCCTACAGAAAATAACAGCTGAAATAAAAAAATATTGAAATTGAGGTAAAAAACAGCAATTTTTCTCCATGTTTTACTCTGTAACTTTTTCCTGCAATGTCAGATTTTTTTAAAATACTATATTGTTACGTGTGCTGGACTCTTCTGGTTGCAGGGATATATAGGGCTTGTAGGTACATCAAGATCCCTAGGTACCCAGAGCCAATAAATGAGCTGCACCTTGCAATGGGTTTTCATTCTATACCGGGTATACAGCAATTCATTTGGTGAAATATAAAGAGTGAAAAATAGGTATCAAGAAAACCTTTGTATTTCCACAATGGGCATAAGATAAGGTGTTGAGAAGCAGTGGTTATTTGCACATCTCTGAATTCCGGGGTGAATTCCGGGGTGCCCAAACTAGCATGTGAATTACAGGGCACTTCTCAAATAGAAGTCTTTTTTACACACTGTCTTACATTTGGAAGGAAAAAATTTAGAGAAAGACAAGGGGCAATAACACTTGTTGTGCTATTCTGTGTTCCCCCAAGTCTCCCGATAAAAACTGTACCTCACTTGCGTGAGTAGGCCTAATGCTCGCGACAGGAAAGGTAACATGGACACATCATATTTTTACATTGAAATCTGATGTGTTTTTTGCAAAGTGCTTAATTGTAGATTTTGGCCTCTAGCTCAGCCGGCACCTAGGGAAACCTACCAAACCTGTGCATTTTTGAAAACTAGACACCTAGGGGAATCCAGGATGGGCTGACCTGTGGGGCTCTCACCAGGTTCTGTTACCCAGAATCCTTTGCAAACCTCAAAATGTGGTAAAAAACACTTTTTCCTCATATTTTGGTGACAAAGTTCTGGAATCTGAGAGGAGCCACAAAGTTCCTTCCACCCAGTGTTCCCCCAAGTCTCCCGATAAGAATGGTACCTCACTTGTGTGGGTAGGCCTAGTGCCTGTAACAGGAAATGCCACAAAACACAATGTGGACACATCACATTTTCCTAAAGAAAAGAGAGCTGTTTTTTTGCAAAGCGCCTAGCTGTGGATTTTGGCCTCTAGCTCAGCCGTCACCTAGGGAAACCTACAAAACCTGTGCATTTTTTAAAACTAGACACCTAGGGGAATCCATGATGGGCTGACTTGTGGGGATCTCACCAGATTCTGTTACACAGAATCCTTTGCAAACCTCAAAATGTGTCCAGAAAACACTTTTTCCTCACATTTTGGTGACAGAAAGTTCTGGAATCTGAGAGGAGCCACACATTTCCTTCCACCCAGAGTTTCCCTAAGTCTCCCGATAAAAATTGTAGCTCACTTGTGTGGGTAGGCCTAGTGCATGCGACAGGAATAGATCACACAATGGTCAATGTTGGTCCTTACATGAGGCAACTGTTGACCCTGGGGTAATCCATTCCTGATGCAGGCACTAGGTATATGTGGTAATGTGTATCCACCTTAGGGATTAGAACGCAGCATGGAATAAGAATATAGAATGTTGTAAGTGAGAGCGCGAGGGATCGGACGGTTGGCGGGTTTTTTTTTCTCTGCACTGTCGGTGCCTCTTGTGTCTGTATTTCTGGAATAAACTTCTTATCATCTTACTTGTGCCTCATCAATTTATCGGAACTTAACATTGGCGACAAGGGGCAGGAACGATTTCCACTGTCAAGCGGCACCGAGTACAGCTTAAGGAATAACGCTGTTTCCTCTACTCGATCTGTACGGATGAACGTGGATTCCTTTACTTGTTGAAAACGGATGAGGATTTTTTCCCTTTCGAAATTGAGGAAAGTACGACGGTTATTTGGATAATACTGAGCAGTTATTGTAATTATCCTGACGCTTATCTGGCAACTGTAATCCTACGTGTGTGCAACTGCTAGAACGCGTTTTGCAAAAACTTCGGCCATCTTGAAGTAAATCTAGCCCATTGAACTGGTGCATATCACCTGTTACTTGTCCAAGGAAGCAGCGGCGGCCATCTTGAAGAAACTTTTCAGCCAAATGTTGTTATACTGCAATCGTGTACCAATTCATACTGGATTTTATTTGGCACGTCCATTTTAAATGCCTCCTGTATCATACTTTACTGTTTCTACTCGCTATAGGCATTTTGCAACTTTGGTATAATTTTAATGATTTTTTTTTTACATTGATATTTAAAGTGTGAATCGTGTTGCTGTTTTGATTCATATTGAAATATCGCATACATTTTTATATTTGTCATTTTGGAATTTTGGTAGAATTAAGTACTGTTTAGTACTATATATAACGTTAAAATGTCGAACATCCATCCACCACCGTTTTTCCTGGCTGAACCTGGCGAACCTCCTATTCAATGGGAACTATGGATAGATTTATTCGAAGCTTACGTGGAAGTTTTAGAAGAGCAAGAATGTCCTCCTGAAAGACGATTGGCGTTATTGAAACATAGATTGGACGCTATCAGATTGAGAGAATTTAAGAACCTGCCACCAATTGAGAACGCTGGAAAAGTTGACGTCTATGAACTTGCTAAGAAGCAACTTCAGGAACGTTATGGTAGAAAGATAAATGTAGTATTGAAACGTTACAAATTTTATTCCAGGTCACAACAGGATGAAGAATCTATCAACCAATTTGTGGCTGCCCTTAGAGCCTTAGCTGTTACTTGCAATTTTGAGCAAATATCCTACGACCAGGTTTTGCGGGATCAGATTTTAATGAAAACAAAATCTCGCAAAATTCAAGAGAAATTATGGTTGTGTGGTAGTGATTTATCTTTGAACCATGCAATTGAAGTAGAGCGTACAATGGAAGTATCTGAAAAATGTATACAGACTGTGAGGAAGAATGTGAATGATGCTGAGCATGGTGTGGTTGACGTTACCGCTATAACTAAAGACTCGAAAAACATTGAGAAGAGAATTGAATGGAAGAAAGGTACTACAAAGCATCATTATAGATGTGGTGCTGCTGACCATTTGGCAAACTCTAAGAAGTGTCCGGCACTCAATAAGTGTTTTTTGCAATTTGTGTAAGAAAATAGGACACTTTAGTAAAGTGCAAGAGTATGAAGGGGGTCAGTTACATTTCTAGGCAAGAAGATCATGATTGTGTGGGAGTGCATGAAGTGGTACTGAGCGTTTTAACTGATGATGATGGAAATTCTCAGGATCTATCTGCTGGATTACCCACTTGTGACTTGCGCATTGATGGAATGGTGGTTACCACCATGGTTGATTCATGTGCGTGGTTTACAATCATGTGTTTGAGTAAATTTAGGAACTTATGGCCTGGCAGGAAGTTAGTACCTTCTGATGTAAATCCCGGAAGTTATACAGGCCACAAAATTCCCATAGTTGGTTATCTAAATGCACACATTGAGTTTGGGCAAAATCAGTGCAAAGGTAAGCTTTACGTAGCGGAAAGGGGCACTATAGGAACAATACTGGGATGGCCACACATAAAGGAATTAGGGATTACAATTGATCCTACGAAATGTTATCCGGTGTATGCAGTGTTGGAGCATGATTCACTGGGAGAGCTGCAGTATGACAAATTAGACGACTGGTTTCCTACAGTGTTTTCAAAATCCTTAGGTAAATTGGAAGGATTTAAACACAAAATTATATTACAAGAAAATGCAAGCCTCGTGAGGCATAGATTACACAATGTTCCAGTAAATTATAGACCCAAGTTAAAAGAATTGTTGAAGGATTTGTGCAACAAAGATATAATCGAGCCGATTGAGAGTTCTGATTGGATATCTCCGGTAGTTTTATCGCTTAAGAGAAATGGTGATCTCAGATTGTGTGTTGACTTAAGATCCTTGAATGAGGTGATCTGGGTTGACACTTTTTCATTACCAAATTTGCAGGAATTAGTTTCTTCTGTGTGCCAAGCATCAGTCTTTTCCATCATTGATTTATCTAGTGCATACCACCAGATTGAACTGGATGAATGCTCAAAGTATTACACAGCCTTTGTAACGACGGAAGGTGCGTTCCAGTATAAAAGAATGCCCTTTGGTCTTGCCAGTGCATCTGCAGTCTTCCAAAGAGAGATGAGTAAGATTTTCTGTAATGTGAGCAATGCCAGGGTGTTCCAGGACGATATATTGATGTATGGTAAGGATAAGCTGGAACACGACAAAGTTCTTAAGCATGTTTTAACATTGCTTGGAAAAAATGGCTTAACCGTAAGGAAAGATAAGTGCAGATTTGGCCAGCCTCAAGTGAAATATTTAGGACATGTTATTTCTTATGAAGGTATTCGTCCCAAAGTGTGTCATGTAAAAGCTATAGCTGACGCTCCTACACCAGAATGTAAGGAACAATTGATGTCGTTTTTGGGTCTCACTGAGTTTTATTCACGGTTCATAGAAAACTATGCAACCAAAGTGGAGAATTTGAGAACATTTTTAAAGAAAAATGTTCAATTTGTATGGGAGCAAGAACAATCAGAGTGTTTTGATTGCATCAAACCAGAAATTGCGAACTCCCCGTGTTTCAAACCATTTGTGACAAATGCTGATTGAATGATTGCGGTTGATGTGAGTAATTATGGCATTGGGGCTGTTTTATCGCAGAAAAATAATGGTGAGAAGTGGATTGTAGCTTATGCCTTGCGCACTTTATCACAATCTGAGAGAAATTACTCAGTGATTGAGAAAGAACTGTTAGCGGCTTCATGGGCTGTAGAAAGATTTCGAATGTATGTGTGGGGAAGAAAATTTAAATTGCGCACAGACCATAAACCCTTAGTAAATATTTTAAAACCTGGCGGTGGGCGGAATTTGTCTCCAAGATTGGCAAGACTTGCTTCCAAATTGCAAATGTATTTCTTTGAAATAGAGTATATACCCGGGAGAGACAATTTTATTGCTGATGGATTGTCTAGATTACCCATACAAGATGCACATGAGGATGTGGAATGTGATATTGCATATACGTATGCAGATGTGATTTCTGGTTCTGAGATGAATAGTGAAACAGAACCAAGTGTATTAACTGAACAAATATTGGAAGGAGAAATGATGAAAGACAATGAAATGCAATTGGTAAAAAAATACATAAACAATGGGTGGCCTAGTGAGTGATCTTTGAGGGGTGAGAGTGCAGTGTTGTGGAAATTACAGAATTAATTTAGTTTAGAAAACGGTATAATCATGCGTGGTGACAGAATAATTCCACTGAAAGGAGTACGTGATATTATAGTGCAAAGAAGTCATGTTGGACATAATGGAATGTCCCGGAATAAACAGCAAATTAAGGAATTTTTCTGGTGGCCAGGTGTGGACATAATGGTAGACAGATTTGTACGAAATTGTGCTGTTTGTGCCCAAAGTGACAAGAGTGCCAAACCCTGTTCTGCATCATTATTGCCGGTTGAGCTACCTGATAGGCCTTGGAGAAAGTTGGCTATTGATTTCATTGGTCCATTCTCCACTTTGCCAGCAAGAGAAGCTTATGGTGTTGTTTTGATGGATTATTGTTCCAAATGGCCAGAGGTCTAGTTTGTAAGCAAAATTTCCACTGAAGTTGTCATAGAGTTTTTGGAAAATGTTTTTGCTAGAGAAGGGGTTCCAGAGACATTGGTATCTGATAACGGCATGCAGTTTACTTCTGCAAAAATGGCAGAATTTTTTAAAAGGAATGGTATTAAGCATGTCAGAGTAGTGTTGTATAATCCTTCTTCAAATGGATTGGTTGAACGATTTAACAGAGTTGTTAAAGAAACTATACAACTAGCTTTAAAGTCTGGTATTCCGTGAAAGGAAGCAGTAAGAAAGATGCTTTCTTCCTACAGGGTATCTCCACATTCTGTGACAGAGAAAATGCCTTTTGAACTGTTGAGGGGAAGGAAGCCTTCTACTGGTTTAGTTCCGTGGAGGTTGATGGAAAGGAATTGTGATAAATTCAAGGTAGTTTGTGATGAGGAGATGAGGAACAAGGTGTTTCGATCCCAGGTCAAGTGGTGCCATAATGTTAGATCCAGTATTGGTTGATTAGAAGTGGGACAAAGTGTCCGAGTCAAGATACCTGGATTTGTGGAAAAGGGGAAATCCCAATAGTCCGAACCACGGAAGATTGTAAGGGTCTTGAAGAATGCTGTAAAACTGGATGATGGCAAAGTATGGAATGTGAGGCATGTGTCTATATGTAGGCGAGATCCTAATGCTGTGATGCGAAATGCGGAGTGCAGGGAAGAATGCAGCGGATATCTATTTGGAAGCGATTCTGCTAATGTGGATGATACTGGTTGTCATGATGCTTATGCCAGTGTGAGTGAAGCGCTGCACCGTAGCAAGAGGGACAGGAAGATGCCTACATATTTGAAGGATTATGTGATCCTCAAGTGAAATGAAATGTAGTTTATTGTAAGTTCCTATTTTTCTCTTATTACGCGTTATTTATTGTATTTGCTAATAATCCAAATGTATTAGAGTTTTTGTGTACTGTAAGGGTTATTTTTATTATGTATCTTTATTTTGTTTTGCTATTGTATTTTTTTTGTTGAGAGAGGGATGTGTGGTAACGTGTATCCATGCTAGGGATTAGAAGGCAGCATGGAATAAGAATATAGAATGTTGTAAGTGAGATCGCGAGGGATCGGATGGTTGGCGGGGGTTTTCTCTGCCCTGTTGGTGCCGCTTGTGTCTGTATTTCTGGAATAAACTTCTTATCATCTTACTTGTGCCTTACCTATTTATCGGAACTTAACAGTATAGGCACTCAAGTGGGGTAGTATTTTTATCAGGACAGGTGAGGAATCACTGGGTGGTAGGAATTTTGTGGATCCCGGCATATTCCTGTAGTTTGTGTGACAGAAATGCAAGAAAAATTGTGTTTTTATTCAACATTTCAGCTTTGCAGGGTATTCTGGGTAAGAAAACTTTGGAGAATCCACACAAGTCACACCTCTGTGGACTCCCCCGGATATCTAGTTTCCAGAAATGTTTGGGTTTAGTATGTTTCCCTATATGGCTACCGAACCCAGGACCAAAAACACAGGTGCCTGCCTTACAAAACCAGTTTGTTTTGCGATAGATAATTTTGATGTCTCCACAATACGATTTGGGCGGTGGAATTTGGGGCTGAACTAAATTGGGGAGCTCCCAAGAGAGCACTCTCTCTCTGTGCTTGCCGACACATTCACCTGCTCTTTGGGTTGGGCTAACCCACTATTGCCCTGTTGCACAGACTGTGCTTGCGAAGGGGCAGCAGGACTGTCCTCATCACCTCCCTCATAATTACTGGAAGAGGAGTTATTGAATAGGACTCCTCCGACTGAAAAATCACTCCCAGAGTCTGCGCCATTGTCCTATCCCTCAGATGCTGTCTCAGTATCTGCTGTCTAAGTCTCTGATCCTATGTCAGAGTTGTCCTCTATAACCCGAGTGACGGCATCAGCAGCAGTCATCCATCAAGATGCCATCTCTGCTATTGGCTAAACTGTTGCTCTAAAACAGTAGCCTACGAAGACAGTCACAAAACTGCTGGTGTGTGTGTGATACGTGCACCAGTAGCGGCCAGCTTACCTGCGCTTCTTCCTTCAATCAGCACGTTCTTTCAAGACACTCAAAAAACACCTTGTCACATACTATACGTCACAGTCTTTAGCACCTCCTGCGCCCAGTCCAACAATCATTATTGGTGCTCCCACTCCCATGCCCACCTCCTAGGATTACCTCATTTCCACCCAGCAAAAGTGCCCTTCATCTCCCAATAGCTGCACCCCACCCCACACATACATTTTATTTTTATTATAGCGCAGGTAATGGCTCACTTTATTAATGTATTCAGCTGTTTACATAAAATACAGATTTGCTCTTTGCAGTAGGCAAATAAACCTTCTGCGCTTCTTTATGGCACTAAAACTGCCACTAGACAAAAGTCTGATCCTTTTGTAGCAGAAACATAATCACAAGACTTACTTGACTTTTTTATTGCTGCCTAAAAGCTAAAGTTGAAATGTGTCAGTTGAAGTATGTGCATTGCTTTGAAGACGCAAACTGCAACTGCAAGGCAACTGGTGGCAAATATATATATATATATATATATATATATATATATATTTATATATATATATATATATATATATATAGATCACTTTTATATGTGGGTCTGGATATATATATATATATATATATATATATATATATAGATCACTTTTATATGTGGGTCTCGTTTTCCTGGGGGCTGATCGCAGCCCCCAGGGAAACCACACATGCATTGACAAAAGTGATTTTATATATATAGCTCTATCTCTATATAGATGTATCTATCTACATAGATATATATATATATATATATACAGATATATCTCTCTCTCTATATATATATATAGATCTATCTACAGATATATCTATGTAGATAGATATATATATATATATATATATATATAGATCTATATATATATATAAATAATATTTTTTTAGTAGTTGTCTGAAATGGCCCCCAGGGAAACCCTACAACTAGTAAAAAAAAAGTATTGCCCCCACAGGGGGTCGCCCTGCACACGGGCGACCCCCTGTCAATTTCTTTATTTTCTTTTATTTAAAAAAATAAAAAAGGATTCCTTGGGGGGCCCGATCGAGCGCGATCGTGGCTCCCCAGGAGACACCTACCTCCAAGTGAAATCCCTGGTGTCTATTGGTGTTTCCTGGCCCAGGAAGGCCTTGTGTGAAAGGGGAGAGTCTCCCCTTTCATACGAGGCCTTCCCGAACGTCGGGAAGGCCATTCGGGGTCGTTTTCCCCATCGGAGCAGGAAGCGACCTTGCAGCTGCTTCCTGCTCCAATGGAGAAAGCAACGCTGTGACGAGGTGCACTGACGTCAAAAAGGGGCGGGTGGGGGTAGGAGGGAGACACAGAAGATCTTCCGTGACTCCCGGGGGATTTAAAAAAAATAAAAATAAATAAAAAATACTTGGGTACAACGCACCTGAGGATTTGTTAACCTCCTCCCTGGTGTCAGCCACTGGTCGTGACCCGCACCAAAGGGGTTAAGATCACAATTACTTTAATATCCGTCTATAGTTTTCTATAAGCTCCTAAATGTTCCAAAATGCAACAAAAGAGGCACTATTTAGAAGGAAATGAAACGTGATAGACACTTGCAATATAACAAATATTAACAGCATCATCAACTTTATTTCTACATAAAAGCTTGGCTTTAATCAGACTCAAATGTAAACTTTTGCAGACATTTCTAGTTATAAAGTCCCTAGAACTTTATGTAAGTTCTATTTAACCAGCTTGTTAATAGGTTTTTTTATGAATATCAGTGTCACTTACATTTCCCAGTTGTACATAGGATAAAAAAACACACATTCAGGAAAGGCAGTATCAAAAGGATCAATCTAAAAATATAATCTTCCTAATATGAGGATTTCTATTTTATCAGAAGACCAAAATCTATTATCCTTTTATTTTCTTTATCTCAATCACTTGGAACTGCTGAAAATATTAAAACAAAGGCCACACTACTTAAAAGATGTTCTGAACCACTGAACAAAAGGAGTATAAAGATTTAAGAGTCCTTGAAATGTTCTATTGGTTGGACAGAGAAATCAAACTATATTCTCATAGAAAATCAACTTAATGAGGACCATGCCCAAGCACTGTGCTGCCCTACTGGCCCTTAAATATAAAAAATAGCACAATCTTTCACCGTTGTAGATAAGAAATGGAGAGCAAGGATGCTCACTCCCCGGTCCAAAATGGAGGACTCCTTTGACTTCTCCTCTGCTAACCGACACAGGGCTTCAGCTATGCCAGAGCTCTGTCTTCCTCCTTCCAACCCTTTGATTCAACCAGTATTATGTGACCTTGGGGCCCAGCAGTGCACTTTCTAATTGTTGTCTTACTCCTGAACTGAAGAAAGCCAAAACATTGGGCAAGGAGGTGATGGAGCTGGTGGTGACACTGTCCTGCCAAAGAAGACATTCCTGCTGGTTCTGGACAGTCCACCACTGCTGATCCCAATTTGCCCCATAGGCCTGAAGTAGCCTCTACCTCTGCCATTCCTGCTGATGCTGCTGTGTCTGCTTCAAGCACGCAAACCTGCCTCCCTGAGACAGGCATTGCACCAACAAGCTACGGGGGGTTGGGGTCCTGTGCACTACAGCTTCCAACCTGCTTTTGCCTCAACGTGCACAGAGGCATCAGTTGAAAGCCCGCATGGCGCTCCTGCAGTGTGGAATGGACATTGCCGCAACAAGCTACAGCAGGGCCCCACACTACAGATCCCAGCCTGCCTTTGTCTTAACGCGCCCGGAGGCACTAGCTGAAAGCCCACATGGTGCTCCCGCAGCAGGAAACAGGGGTAGCACCAATAAGCTAAGGGTTGTGCACTACAGCTCCAAGCCTGTGTTTGCGTCAATGCGCCTGAAGGCACTAGCTGAAAGCCCGCAAGGCACCAATTAAGGACTGGGCCAAGAGTGGGCCCATCTGGGAACAGATGAGGCTGGGCCTGGCCATCTCTCTGACCAAGTGCCCTATGGATGAGTGACGTTTTATCATTTATATCAAGCCCAGGGCACCATGCTAGTTGGCTGGCCTATTTGTCACTGTATCTATGTGGCAATTTATTTACTTACTTTCTGTTTTTCAACCAGGGTGACTCGGCCCTAGTAACTAGCATCATGGGTGAAAAGAAAGTACCAGGTGGCCCTGCAGCCTTGACTACCCCTCTCAGAACTAGCATTGATAAGATGCTGCAGCAGGCTGTGGGGATCATCTCCACAGAAATTGCTCTGATAGAGATTGCTGCTACGTGCAGGCCCTTCTATGAACTCCAACAGCACCTCATCCCATCGTCCCATTAACATCTCCACACCAGTGGAACACCATCGCCACACCGATAGTCAAACGCAAATACTGAGCTCAAATCCTGCTCCCAACACTGCTGGGGCATGCCCTAAGAACTGCGGTCTTCAAGGGTTGCCAAATAGGCTAGATGCCACCCTTTATCCCAAACCACTCCAGGCCTGGCACACCTTCCACAACCCCAGTATTTGCTTCTCAGGAACTTACCAGCCTGGGTTTGGGGTTTTTAATGGAGGTCTACCTTGAGAAGGTCAAAGACATTGTGACAATGGAACTTTCCCTTATTCAGATTGGCAGCTATTGAACACAACTGATGACATCAAACAACTGCAGAGTTGAGCACCCAATGCCCCTTTTCTAGCCCCTGAGGGTGCTCATGGCGACATCTCGAATCCTCATGGCACTGAAGGGATCAGCTACCATGCATCATGTGACATTGAACTCCGAACGCATCGACGGTACAAATAACACTGTTAGGCAGATGTTGCCTTCCCTCCATGCACTGCTGAAGCCACATCTGGGGTTGGGGCCACAGTGCTACTCAAGGGCGAAAGAGAGGGTCAACTCTTGCCCTGGACTAAAGATCATGATTCCTTCCAGAAACTCACTGTAATTGACCTTCCTCCCGCAACTTGCCCCTAAGTGACAATTCTAACAGGTGTACCCAAGCTGCATGTGTTTCACTGGAATGGCCAGGAAGAGCTCACTAACAAGTGCTGGAACTGGCTGGCCCGGCACAAGAATTTTCCCCTTTCTGTTGCTAATGACATTCTATTAACACGTAGGGTGGGCTGGCTGAGGCCGGGGCCAGTGGACCGCCAGGGAGATTGTATAATTATTAACTTTAGAACACTGCAGGTGTGCAAAGCTTATTATTTCGCCACCTGAGGCTTAACTAGAGACTCCTCTATCAAACTGTTACCACTTGGGTACTTCTACAAACCCTGCTATGTCCTGTGGTCTACTCCTAGCATATGTAAAATTCATACCACGTCTGGACCGCTGGTGTTGGCTGTTTCTAATGCCCCTGCCAGCTAAATAGGCATATTTGGAATTCCCACTTCAAATCAATTTAATGTTTTAGAGGAGGTTGATTGACTTAATATCTCCAGAGCCACACCCACAATGGCTAGTGTTGTAATAGCAGGGGATGGAAGAAGGGGGGCCTCAGGGAACAGGTTGGGTAGTAAAGACAACAGGGACACTACAGCAATTGCAGGGGACTAACACAATTTCAGGTCATAGTTAGGGATCCTCCCTGCTGGGTCACAGACTGCTGCATAACCAATTGTTGTGTTGAGGCTCACCAGGCCCAGGTAGTAGCAGGAACGGACCATCAGTGTCTTGTTAGTGAAGTAATGCAGACTAACCATGGACTCTACAGGGCTAGGGCCACAGATACTCTTGCACTTCTGGTAATCCTTGTGCAAGCAGACACCCCCACCAATAATGTTGAGTCATCCAGCACAGATAACCATGTGGACTCAACAATTAAATGTCCCATTATCTATGTTAAATTGCTGTTGTGAAATATAGCAGTACTAGCATTTAAAGTTGAGTCCCTGGAATGGGCCAAGTTTATAGATGCTCACTCAATCTGTCTTTTTCAAGAAACTTCTTCCACTAAGTTAGTGTACCGTTCTCGGTTTGTAAATTTTAGCAAACTAGCAGTCACCAAAGGCAAGGGTAGACCCTCAGGGAGCTTATTCATTTTGGTGAGCACTGCTCTTGCTTGCAAGTTCCTAGAAACTGTGATTCCTTCACAGGATATCTTGTGTTTTGTTAGCTTCTCGTCCTTTTCAGTTTACATCTATAATATCTGCCTAAGGGCAGAATTACCCATAGTGAATCATCAACTACAGAGATACTGAATTCACACATGGTAACTGTCTTGGTGGGAGCGCTGGGAACTTCAATTGCCAATTTGAACCCCTGGATGATAGTGCAATTGCACTCACCCAGGATGAGGGCAGTGTCTACTCCATTCCTAAATAGGTTATTCCACCGATAAAAAGATGGTCCCGTCTGGCACGACAAACTAATGCCCTAATAATGAACCAGGGATTGCATGCTGGGAATGGTACGACTTTGTCCGACAAGGAAAGGAAGCACACATTCAACCATGTCCGAGGCAGTACGCTTATTGATTATATATTGGTGGACGTAAGGGCCTGGCCATATGTAACTGATATGGTAGTACTATACAGGATCGAATGTGACCACAATGTTCTGGTGCTTGATGTCGAGCTCCCTGATGGGAGTGAGAGAGACAGTGTTGATGAACCTTTTGATCACAGTTTGCAAACCTCTACTAACAGGAGCAGTCAAGTGGTCCACCATGGTTAACTCACAGGAGCAGATCAGGGAAGTCTACAAGTTGGTCGCTTGCAGTACTGAGGAGCTCCTGGCATTGGACTGGGATACTGAACAGGGGGTCCTCCTAGAAGAAGTTTGCACTATTAATAATAAAAAATTTGCAAAGCTAAAGGACTATTTTTATGTGGCCACTAAAAGGTCATTTTGGAGAAAGACCCCTCAGTCCTGGTATAATAGAACTTGCAAGGAAGCTAGGGCTGCACTCATGTTTGCCATACAACATCAAGATAGGAAGGTAATAAAAGACAGGAGGGAGGCATATAAGAAATCGATAAAAATAGCAAAAAGAGAGTGGAAAATCTGGAAATGGGGAAATGGGAAGGGCTGCTGGATGCAGCAAGGGTTGGAGATAAGTTTGCTTTTTGGAATCTGGTCTCAACGGGAAGTAAGGAGGGATTTAGCATGATTGAGATCAATACCCCTGCTCCAGATTGGGGTGCCCACTTCTCCAGCCTTTATGCTGCGATTAGCACTGAGAGAGTGCCCCCTCTCAACTGGGAGGCAAGTAATCAAGCAGAAGGAGGTAGAAGAAGAGAGAAAGAGTAGATCGTACCGATCCTGTTGGCAGTGACATCTGTAATTTCCGATTAATCCTGAATAAGGCCTCAGAGCTTGATAAAATACCAGGGGACCTGTATCTGGGTGTGTAGAGGTTTGGAGCCCTTACTTTCTATTGTTTTTCAATTCTATTATGTCTGGGGCACCAATTCCACTGACTTGGGCGGGGCCGGAATAATACTTATTCACAAGAAAGGGTCCGCATCAGACCCTTGCAATCGATCGATAAGTCTAATTGACTGCTCCCAAAAAATTGTTCAGTAGAATCCCCATAAATCGGCTATTAACTTGGATGGGTCAGAAAAATATACTATCCACACTCCAGACTGGGTTCCAGGAACGTACCAGCACAGTGGATCAGGTTTTTAGATTTCAACTTATGTGTTGGAAAACTGTGGCCCTTGGAGGCTGTCAACTCTATGTCGCATTTGTTGACCTACGATCAGCTTTTGATCTGGTCCCCAGGCCAACGCTCTGGAGGGACTTGGCTGACATGGGTGTCCCTAGTGACCTCTTGAACATTATAATAAAGTTACATAGCCACAATTTTGCCCAAGTCAGCTGTGGTCAATATGTTGAGATGACAGAAACATTCCCTGGTGTTAGGAAGGCCTGTGTCCTTGAACCAACCCCTCTTTACTCTTTATGTTAATGATTTAATATCAGTTTTGAATCAATTCAATGGAGATGCCTCCTGTCTAGCCAATACTAAGGTTTATGCATTAAAGTTTGCAGATGATACTTTACTATTATAAAAATTGCCTATGGGGCTACAGAAAATCTTACACAGCTTTGAGATTTTTTGAAGTCTAAGGAGTCTGGAAATAATGTGGCCAAAACAAAATATATGGTCTTGAATCCTTGCCACTCCACAAGACCCAATCCCAAGCCCTTTGGGGGTCTCCGTGGAACGTGTGCAGATATATGATCATCTTGGGCTGACACTCACAGAAGAGCTGGACTGGTGGTGCCATATAGACAAGTGCAGGCTTAAATTGATGCAAAGGTTGGGGTTCTGACCAGAACACTGCATAGTTCTTACTTCTGTCCGATCTCTGGGGTGATTCACATTTACAGACAGCAGGCATTAGGAGCAGCTCTGTATGTAGTGGAGCTATGGAGTCAAAAAGATATGGCCAAACTGCTAATTGTGGAGAACCGTTTCCTACGTCAATTCACAGGACTGCCAACTAGTACAACCCTGCTCCCCTCAGGTTCGATATGGGACTCAGGTCAACTTCGGAGGAAGCTGGAGTTAGACCAGTTCTCTACTGGAAAAGTATTTGGTCCACACCTGAGCTTGTTTCCTACTGTGAAGGGTTAGAGGATGTTATGGGCATTCTTGGTTCAGGTAGTCTTCCCTGGATCAAGTGTGTAAAAGACATCCTGACAAAGATTGGTTGTGGCATCCTTTAGGATGATCCTCTGGAAGCCTCTGCAATTGGCAAATCAACATTAAAGGGAAGTATAGACAATTCATAATGTGTCAATCACAGGCTAATGGTACCTTTGGCATTCACACTGCACTGACTCCTTTTGATAAAGGACGATTATACATATGAACATTTTTTTATAAGACTGAGACCCCCCCCCCCACCACCTCCCCCAAGTCAGGAAGTGGTAATTACAGTTTAGGTACAGCTCACTACCACTTGCCTCTTTTACTTCCAAATAAGGCAGCATGCCTGAGCCAGCTATATGTGCCACCACCTCACGTGTGTGAACAGAAGGGCAATTTCCTGTTCTTTTGCCCAATTTATCAGAAGGGCAAAAGCAAATGGCTTGTACTGGTTTGCCGGAATTTAGGGATTAGGAGATTGGCTCAGGCCCCACGTATCTTAAAACCTGATGCTAGACAAAGTATAGTCTTTGCAGTATCTTGTTTTTTACTCTTTAGCTGGAGAATCAGGCAAAAGCTGTGTTTGCTACATGACAATACAGATGTTGCTGTCACAAAGGGCTAGTGAGCCATGCACCCATGCGACTTTAGCTATACTTCCAGCTAGAAGGTGGTCCTGTGTACTGACTCTGTAACCTTGATTCTTGTTGCCTTATTGCTAGGAAGTAACTGTTATCTGTTTTATTTTATGTTTACATTTTAATGTCCTAAGGTTTTATCTCAATTGTATTGTGTTTATGCTTTTATGGCAAAATTGCCAAAATAATGTAAATAAACGAACAACACAAGCATCATAAAAGTGCGGAGTCAGCACTTAACCTCAGAGGATTCGCATCACTGCATCCACCCTCAGCTCAATGCGCATTTAAAATTGCATCTGGAGCACATTTGCCTGCAGAGTGCAAGTGCGACATCACAGAAGCCGGATATAATTCAGGCCGAGGAAGAGGTAGATGAGAAAGAGGCCTCCCAGAGCACAGAGGACATTTGACATAAGCACCTCAAGGCAGGACTGGTGAGGAAAGGAGGAGGAGCAAGGGGGTCTATGGCATTAGACACAAGGCCGGCCTGAGAGAGGGGTGGAGTTGAGCTAATAGAAGAAAGCAGCACAAAGAATTCTCCAGGACCTGAGATTTGGACATGGCAATGAGTCATAACTTACTGAGGAGGCAGAAGACAAGGTCAGAGGCATAACCTTTCAGTACATAGCCGAAAAGCGTACAGCTGTGATAGGACCGATTGCAACAGAGGACAAGGAAGAACATCCTAACAGTAAGTGGTGGAAACATCCAGTTGGAAGTCAGTCTGTGAGGTGGAGTGGGGTGGTGTGTTGTGGTATTCAGGGAAAGTGATGTGGGAGGAGTCTTCTACCTACAAACCAGGTGTGGTGGGGCACCTACAACTCAAGGGGAATATCACAACTGGAAAAAAGTAAGAGCCTGAGTGTGTAGACATTGGCAATTACCAAGGCATGGCCTGGAGTAGAGGCTGCAAGGAAACTGAACTGAGAAGTAGCACCCTTCATAGCAATGTGCAGAGCGTGTTAAGAACAACTGCTATAATCTGCTGTTAGTTGTAATGCATCTCTGCACAGCTTCTCTGCTTACCTGCTCTGACCAGCCTGTGAATGATGTCATGAAATGTTGGTGAGTGACTAAAGGAGTGGACAGTTAGAGAGAGTGGGCTGAGCAGAGAGGATGGTGCTCCTGGTGGGGTTCTCCATTGAGTAGCCTGTAACTTAACACGTAACCTATTCAATAAACCTACAACCTGTTATTTTACATGAACTGGCTACCTATTTCCTGTTTACCAAGAGGGAATATTTTCAATAACAACCCCTGTGATGACTTTAAACTGAACCTACACATGAACTTATGGAAACAAAGTAGTGATGGTACTCTGAAAACGCGAGATTAATAAAAAAAGTTTTTTTTTAAATCACCCTGAACCCCACTAGTATCTTTTCCATCAAACAGCCCGCAGACAATGATACCAAGTACTACAAGTCTAAGGAAGTAGCCCTGTTGAACAATCGCCTAACTAGTACTAAAATTGAGTGGAGTTGGTTTGAAGTCAGCATTGGTCGGAGTGAGTGAACCGGCAGCATGTTTTACACATTTTTACAATTGATTTACAGGACGCCCCGGCATGCAAGACTGGAGGAGCAGTGAGTTGCCAAGATCATTAAGCGGGTTGCTGTGGGAAGCTTAGTGCTCACACGCACACAAAGACAACATAGGTAGCGTTGTGTCATCAGAGGAAAGCAGCGTGTATAGTCATAGGCGAGTGTCACATCTCCACGATCGTGAAGAGCGTGCACTATATCCGGACTCAAGTTAACTTTTGGGACATTTAACTAGTAGTGAGAGAATTCAACGGGATAATTGAGAATATCGCACTGGAAGAGCTACATTTAACTTTACATCATACAGAGACAGTGGAGGTGTGAGCACTTGAAACCGTGGGTGGTGGTTTAAAGATGGCATGCAGAGCACAGTAGCGCTAAACCTCATGCCACGTTCAATCATCTGTGTGACTTGAAGACTAGAAGCATTAGCGATAGCCACACGTCTGTGAAGTGTTTGCAAGTCATGTCTATGGAATTGTTTGAAGCATCGTTGGGAGGACAGTCCTTCAACAAAATGGACGGTAAGATGTGCAATTGGTGTTTGGGTACAGTCAGAGACCAGAGGTATAAATTGCACAACAGCTGAACCTCACAAGGTATTTGGGGACGAGGTGCTGATAAACACAGTTATGCCCAGTTAAAGAAACGTTCGGACTTGAGTACATGCCCGTGTTGTGTACTATTAGATAAATGCCCTCATACTTTGTGTAAGTTTGGGTGAGATGTTGTGTGTAAGGCTATGTAGTAGATGGTGAATTATCTTTTGTTCTGCAAGAGTATGCAGTAGAGGGTGTGTGTAGTACTAGTCCCTAAGCCTGCAAAAGTATGCAGAAAAGGGTGAATGTAGTGGTAGTCCTGTTCCTAAATTTACAAGATGTCATACTGTCTGGGGATGAGTGTCGGCTGAAAGAGACCCGCTGATAAATTCATGTGGTGTCCTGTTGTTTTGGGTTGAAAAGGAACCATTGCTAAATTCATATTATCCTGTTGTTTGGGATTAGAGAGATTTGAAAGAGTACCATTACTAAATACACATGGTTCTCTGTTGCCACAGATTGAATGATAGTTGAAATATATCCACTGCGAATTTCCAGAACGAGGGTTGAAAGACACCCTTAGCCTACTGCTATAGTGAGGGTTGAAAGACATCCGTGTTATTACACAAGATGCCCTGTTTCGGGCTGAGTAAGTATTTAAAGATACCCATTTTGTGGTTTAGTGGTTCATTTAATTGTAGCCTATTACCGTTTGTTGGTATTTTATTAGTCCTGTCTGTATTTTATTATTTTCTAAGAGAAGGAGATGTATGATAATCTGCTGTTGGTTGTAATGCATCTCTGCACAGCTTCTCTGTTTCCCTGCTCTGCCTAGCCAGTGTATGATGTCATGGAATGTTGGTGAGTGACTGAAGGAGTGGACAGAGAGAGAGGACCGAGCAGAGAGGATGCTGCTGGTGGTGGCGTTCTCCATTGAGTAACCTGTAACTCAACCCATAACCTATTCAATACACCTACCACCTGTTATTCTACATGAAGTAGCTACCTGTCTCCTGTTTACCAAGAGAGAATATTTTTAATTACAACAACTCAGGCCCTTGACCTATTTTAAGCAGCAAAGTTTTTAACCATGAACAGCTGCAGTACAAACTGCCAAAGAACCCTATCACAAAACATGCATACAAGGAATATGAAATGGCACCAGCAGGGAATGGGAAGCACAGTTCACACCAATTTCAAAGGTACTCTAGGCTATCAAGGGCACTCATGTAATTATATGGGAAAACAAAGGCATTTTGTAAACCTTCTTAGGTGTGACCTTCAAATGGGTTCTCAGGTGTTGAAGGAAGGGTCTCTAGAAGATCCATCAAATAAGCAAGATTATAGCAGAAGGAGAAGAGGATGCTGAGAGGTAGTCAACATCCAGGGTGGTGAGAACGACAGAAAAGGAGTGTAAACTCACAGTGCTCCTTATGAAGAAATGACTACATAGTCATCATGTGTTTTCCCTGTTCACACACCTCACAAGGTACATTTGATGAGCCCACTGCCTATTCCGGCAGTATCATGAAAGCCACCGGTAATCTACAGACACCATGATGCACACAAGGAATGTTCATATTATTTGATAATCCATTTATCTTTACTTCCCACCACCACGCACAAGCAGTACAACCACAAGGAAAGTCTTTTACCACAGCAAAAAAACTGTGGACCATGAACATAAAATACATGGTAATTTTCCCAGCAAAATAAAAGGCCCTGTAAAGAGAAATGGCCTGATATTGTCAGAACCCTGAGAAAACATGAGACTGGGATGAAATACACAAGCACTGGTAAGGACTGAAGAAAGAAGCATCTCAGGGAAAGGAGGTCTGAAAAAGGTAGGTAACTGAGTACACAGATCACCAGAGTGGTGGCGACATTCACGGAGTAGAGCAAAGAAGGCAGAGAATGGGACACTATAGAGACATTCATCAGCTATGAAGGATGCACAAATTATGCAAGAGGGGTACGAGTCACAAGGCAAAGCAGTATTAAAGAAGCATTGAAGTGGGAACAAATTCAGTAATAAAAACGATTATCCCCAATGTTACTGTGGCGAGTGGTGTTACAGGATCAGGAAACAGCTGCATTAACAGGGGGTCGGGCTGGGGAAGAGTTAGTTTGGGAATATTTACCTGTGGGTAATTGCCACACACTCTCAGAGAACTGATTTTCTCAGAACATAATAGACTCATGGTTGTAAGTAAGGATGATGATGGTCCGTCAGTAGCTGGGGAGAACGGGGTACCAATGAGTTGGGGGGGTGGCGTTGAGCACTTCATATGGGTGAAAGATGTCTTAGTTCTACAAAGTAAAAAATAGAGGAGAAGTGGGTGTAAGTTAGACCTGTCACGTGAGAAGAAAACCATCAGTCAGGACACCAACTAAAAAAAGCAAGATAATATGGGGAAATTACCGGCCTGTTGTACAAACAAAGGGTACAGAAAGTGTACAGGTTATGTAAAAGGATTAGGTGATATGCTGTAAATTTCATTACTGTGATAGCTGTGGGGGAAGCTCGCGAGCGCACAGTAAGCATGATATAGAATGTTGTTCTTTGACGTCTGAGGTAATGTTCCAAGAAAGTCAGCTGTGGTTTGGCTTCTTGGTTGTCAGTCGCTGAGGGAAACTTGTAGTGTGAGTTATCATTAAACCTCCTGAAAATCATTCTTCATGAAGGAATCATCACGCTTTTGGCAAACACATCAGTGTGCGGAAAGGTTGGCGAACGGTGCGCCTTTAATTTCGTGTTATTGCCTGATTTAAAGGCGCACGCACAACGTCTATCGCTGAACAGCAGGCACGCCCATTTGTGGTGTCATTGTTGAGTTAAAGGGGCTAATACAGCCTGTACTTTGCTTTTGGAGGAGCAAGCTGACTTGCGACGCTCTGTGATCGTCTTCATATTAATGTTGTGTATCGTTACTACGGTGATACACACACCTCTGGAATAGAATTTATGTGTACAATTGATGAGAATGCACATCATGTAAATTCGCCCTAGATTATTGAGTACACGCATATCTTCGACATTAGTACTGTGCGTACATTGGCACAGAACACAGTGAGGTGTATACCGCATGAACTGATATGTGTTACTGGATAATCACTTATATTTTATAGTGAAGCTTGTTTAGGTTGTCTATAAAATAGGTGATTAGAAGTTATGCATGCTTTCTTTGAAATGCATGTTTAATTTATAAATATATTTTACAAAGTAGGGATTTTTGTTTTGTTAACTTGGTTTTACGTTCACTTCTAACTGGTACTTTGTATAAGATTAACTTGGTGCATTTCAATCATGCAAATGGCAAATTTGCCTAGTCCATTCTTGAATGAACCAGGTGTACCTAAAGCCAGATGGAGTCAGTGGTATAAGTCATTTAACAGTTACTTAGTTGCCATAGATGGTGTGGGATTTCCAGCTGCAAGGAAGAAAGCCATTTTGTACAATTGTTTAGGGATGGAAGGGCAGAGAATATTTGATCATTTACCAGCGATTGAATTGCAATCAACCTCAGAGATGGATGAGTACACTGAAGCAGATTTGAGAATAGAGAAGCATTTTGAAAAAGAACCCAGTATAATTGTAGAGAGACAAATTATTTACGTGAAAACAACATGAACATGAAACTATTGATGATTTTATAGCTGAGTTAAGAATTTTGGCTTCTTCATGTGAATTCGCTGGTCCGATTGAACAGTATGTAAGGGATCAGTTAGTAGAGAATTGTTTTGATCACAAGGTGCAAGAGAGGCTATTATGTAGTAGAAACCCCACTTTAGCAGAAACCTTAGATATTGCAAGAGGGATTGAGAGGTCTCTATTAGCTTCTAAGGAACTAAACAAAAACAAGATCACTTCTACTGAAAGTGTCAATGCTATTTCATGTAAAGTAAAACCTATGACACAAAATAAGATGGAAGGAAGGAAAAAATATTAAAATGGTGCATGCTTTAGATGTGGGTCAAAAAATCATTTAGCTAATGCTACTAATTGTCCTGCAATTAGTAAATCATGCTCAAAGTGAAAGACGATTGGGCATTTTGCACGAGTATGTAGGAATTCAACTAAGATAATGTTGGTTGAAAATACGGATGTACATGGGACCTCTTTGAGTACACGTGAGTTTAACAAAAGTGTGTTTTTTATCAATCAAAATGATTGATACTGATGTCGACAAAGTTGACATGAGTGGAGACCCAGTTTGTGAAGTAAAAATGGGCGATTGTTGTATCCAAGTTACTGTTGATTCAGGATCACCCATTACCATTATTTCTGATAAACTATTCATGGAAAGATGTCAAGGGTTGAAACTTTCTCCTCCAAATACACACAATTGCTTTTGGTGGTCAGGAAATTGATTTTGTGGATATTTCATGGAGAATTTGCAATACAAGGACAGATCCATTTGTTCTAAGGTTTATGTTGCCAAACGAGGTTACAATATATTGGGATGGAAGGACCAGGGGAAGTTTGGGATGGTTCTCAGGGCTGGCACTACACATCCAATTTCTTTGGTTAATGATGTACAGGATCACGTAAGATGTTTTGTCAAAGCACCAGGAAGTTTTTGAAGAAAAGCTGGGAGTGTTAAAGGGTTCCAGCATAAAATAATTTTGAAGCCTAAACCTATTCCGGTCATCCACAGAGTTAGAAATGTTCCATTGTGCATTAAAAAGAGGCTTTAAGATCACTTAAAACAGTTATGTATGGGTGGGGTGATTGAACCCACTGAATCCTCACAATGGATTTCTCCCATAGTGGTGGCTATTACAAAATCTGGAGACTTGAGACTTTGTGCTGACTTGAGATCTTTAAACAAAAACATCCAAGTGGATTGTGTTCCTTTGCCGAGAATTCATAATATGCTAGCACAACTTGGTGGTATGAAGATTTTTTTCCACAATTGATCTTAGGGCTGCTTATCATCAGGTTGAACTCACCCCTTATTTCAGCGATTTAACAGCCTTTAATACACTGTTTGGTGCTTTTCGATTCTTAAGAATGCTGTTTGGTCCCGCTTCAGTTTTTCAGAAACTAATGTACAGGTTATTTGGTGAGGAAATCGAGGTGTTCATGTATCAAGACGATATTTTAATATGCTCAGACTCTGTACAATTCCATTTAAAGAAACTTGACAGAGTCTTAAGCATACTGGAGGATCATGGGTTGACCGTCTCAAAACAAAAATGTGAATTCATGTTGAGTGAGGTGGAATATTTAGACCACAAGATAAGTGAGGATGAAATTAAACCAAAGAATGACCTGTTAGCAGCAATAGAAAAGTGTTCGCAACGTATTAATAAGGATCAGTTAAGATCTTTTCTGGGATTGTGCGAATATTATGCCAGGTTTGTGCAAAATTTTGCCTTGCAGAGTGAACCTTGGCGAAGACTCTTAAGGAAGAATGTAAGGTTTATGTAGGAGCAAGAACAAATGAAGGCTTTTAATGTGTTGAAGAAACTTATCAGCAAGGCACCGGCTATTTAACTTTTCAAGGAGAAAGCCACTTCTGTGATAACTGTAGACGCTAGTGATTCTGGGATCGGAGCCATACTCACTCAACTCTGTGAAGTTCAAGAAACTACTGTGGCTTTTGCTTCTCAAAGACTCACATCGTGTGTAGACATTTACAGTACGATTGAGAAGGAAGCGTGTGTTTCAGGTGTTCATCATTTTTCTACTTATTTATGAGGAAGGTAATTTGTAGTGGTTACTGATCACTAACCATTCATGTATATGTGGAATGAAAAGGGGATGAGTAATGCTAGTCCTAGGTTGATTAGACTTGTCTAAAATGCATGTTTTCAATTTAAAAATGAAACACATTCAAGGTGAGGAAAACTATAGGCCTGATTTTCTGTCTAGATGTCCAGTGAACGAAAGTGAAGATTCTGGAAATACTGATGGAGTGGAAAAATAAATGGTGATTGGCATGATTGACAGTCTTGTTGCATTGGAAGGTGTTATTTCCAGGGACTGTTGGGAGAACAAGGTAGAAATTGATCAGACCCTAAAAACTTTGAAGAGTTACATAAGTAGTGGGTGGCCGAGAGAAGGTCAAATGGCGGAAGATTTAAAACCTTTTTTTTAAAGTAAAAGAGGAGTTGAGTGTGGAAAAGAATTTGGTGATGAGAGGGACTAAGTTAATTCCTCCAAAGGAGCTGAGGAGTGGTTAAGTCAAATTGTCTCACAAGGGTCATGTAGGTATTACAGACACTAGACACTAGGAGGAAATTGCCTCTGTACTATTGGTGGCCTGGTATGGACACTAATGTGGAGGTGATGGTTAGCAGTTGTGGTGTGTGTTCACATGCGGAGAAGTATACGGAACACGCCTTTGTGTCCAATGGGTTTCCTGGAGTGGCCTTGGGAGAAAATTGGCATGGATTTCACTGAACTTATTGGTAGGTTGAATGAAGGGAAAAGGATTGTACTGGTGGTTGTGGACTACCACTCGAAATGGGTGTCGTACAGGTTTATGAGAGAACCTAATAACCATTGTGTGATACAATTTTTAAGGAAATTATTTCAAACAAAAGTAGTTCCTGTCTTTATGGTCACGGATAATGGTGTCCAGTTTGTTTCGCATGATATGAATACGTTTCTCAACAACTTGGGGATAAAACATTTGACTGCGCTTTATAGTCCTCAAGGTAATGGTATGGTAGAAAGAGTTAATCGCATGATACCGTACAATTGGCTACGGAAGCTGGTGGGTCAGTTCAAGAAGCTGTTGGGGACAGAATTTGGTTGTGTTGTGTTTTTTTTTTATTTTGGGGGTGTTATGATTATTGCAGTTTTTCTTTTGTTGTCATTAAGGAAGGGAGATGTGTTATATGCTGTACGTTTCGTTAATGTGATAGCTAGGGGGGAAGCTGCAAGCTCACAGTAACAAGGGGCTTGCTCATGAGCATGATATAGAATGTTCTTCTTTGATGTCTGAGGCGACGCACCAAGAAAGTCAGTTGTGGTTTGGCTTCTTGGTTGTCGGCCGCTGAGGGACACTTGTAGTGTGAGTTATCATTAAACGCCTGAAAATCATTCTTCGTATGCGTCTCCTCGATTTAGCAGATTTACAAGTGGGTGGTGTTCATGCTTGTGGGGAAGCAAACATTGACCTTGGTCTTACTGCAGGAAAGACACTTGGTGGGATAAATTGTGCAATGTTGAGATTTGTCTGCTAGGTCAGTCAGAAAATACAGATTATAAGACAGGGCAAGAGTGTATGAATTCCAGTTCTCTGTAAAAACATATTCTTCTTGAAACTTCAGAGAATACAGCCTCTTGCAATGGGAGATAGCTGCTTTTAATGGTAGAAATTAAATGAGAGAATACAGGGTAATTGAATGTACAGCCCTTACCCCCATCTCGGGACCCAATTTTGGAGCAGGGCTTGCTCATGTAGAACAGTGTTTCAATGAAGCAACGGTAGCTTAGGACAGGACAGGGGTCGCATCACCATGTAGAGTGGATAGATAATAATGTCAGTACTTTTGGAACGGCGATGCCTAGTGGATGTCTTCGTGGACAAGAATATTGAAATAGAAGTATATGGAACATATTCCATGTACAGGCGCGTTCTGCTTTATTTAGATCAGAGTACCTTGCCATCTTGAGGCACAAAGGGATTACCACCCAGCATTGCCCTAACCTATATAATGGAGAGATACATCACTACACCACATACTGGCTACTAGAGACTGCTGTGAATGATAAGATGCCAAGTGTTGTTGATGGACATCGAATCCCTGTAGAAGATCTGCGACACTGTGCACATTTCTGGACATGATTGACATCCCAGTAACCTGGCTTCCCATTTGGTCCCCCCTTTTCCTCTCCATGATTCCCTCTCCCCCGAGACTCATCCCTCACACCTGTCGCTTATGGTGATTACAAGTTGGGCCTACATGATAGGACTTTTTGAGGGAAACTCAGAACATAAACTCACAGGAGAAGTGGATAGCACAACACTCTGTGCATGAGGGAGCCCTAGGCTTGAGGATGGTCATCATCCACAGTTTTAGTTGGAATTTTTACTGTTTTGCTCTTCGGCTGAAGAGTTGATGATGTAAGTATAATGTGAGCACTCCTGAGGCAGTAGACCTCTAAATAGATGGATGTACAGTGGAAACAATTTAGCATGTGAAATGAAATTATGATTTATTTATTTTTTTACAAAATACAAAGCACCAGTAAAAGCATTTATGTACACAAATGCCAATAAAAATGGATTTAAAAAAATAGCTTGAGGTCCAAACCTTTGAGAAAGTGGCGCCTCAACGTCTAAGAGTTGTTGGACCTAGGATTGGCCTAATAATTAGACCTCATGAGGCAACTATGCATTTAATGAGGCGTCAGTGGACAGTAGGATAATGACATGGCAAGTGCAGAAACTAATGCCATTTATAAGGGTTAAGGACAGGAAGACACTGGAAAAGCTGCAATACAAGATAACCAGGAACAAAGAAAGGACAATCTTTTTTAAATTATTATTATTTCTTAGGAATGGGTCAGACAGGCCTCAGAAACACTTTTGTGACTGAGATCGGGGTCCCCAAGCTAACGAAGATATGGCCAAGAATCTTGATCGACACACAAAAGGATCTATGTAGGAAAAAAGTGCTCCAAATTTTAGCATAACTGGTCAAGGGAGATTAAGAAGCAATGGACATGACTCACATTCAGGAACGGAAGGAAGCCTTATGTGAAAGAGACTTATTTTTGGACGAGTATTACAGAGAACAATATAGTGCAGACAGAGAAATTGAGTAGTTTCTGCTTCCTAGACATGCTCAGAGACGACTACATGATGTACACAAAGACCAAATACAACCTACAATAATACTTATGCTAATAGTATAACTCCCCAGGAGGGCTGTGTATCACACAGCCCACATCATTACTTTTACCAACAGATTAGCTGGGAGGCCCAAGATGGTGGTGAACTCTGACCACAATATGCACAAATTTTGAACTTCGATATTCCTGGTGGAACAGAAGGCACTGTAGAAATAAAGTCATGGGATGCAGAAACGTTGTTCATATTTTTATTTCCTACCTAATCCATTAGAAAGGATTGTGTTTTTTGTATTGGGTCTTTCTCTTATACCGGGCACGGACACCTAGAGTATGGGTAAATAGTTAATTATGGGAAATCTGGCTACTGGCAGGGCACCATGATAGCCCCATCAGTCACTGACGGGGCTATGCTGCTCCACTGCCTGTAATGAGACAATTTAATACGCACCAATAAAAAAATCTTCTAATTTTTCTTGGAAAGTCATTTCTGTCAGGTTTTAGAACCATAGATATAATGACGAAGTATGGAAACTACAGCTGCCTGAGGATAGATTTGCAGATCTCGTTACAAATATTCATTATAAGCATAATAAATTTGCTGGATTTGTTTGAGTGCTGACCCAGTGATTCAGCGTTTTATATATGACTTAAGGCACTAGATAGGTTTTTTCCTCCTCACTTCACTAGAAAGAGTAACTTTACATGATTCCTCTGTCTTGTAAATTTTTAGCAGAATATGGCATCCATGATTGCTAAGGTTTAGTAAGGCTCTTTGGAAACTGATGTTTGGAAATTACTTTGTAAGAGGAAGAAGCATGCATGTCACTTACCTACCCGTACAGTTTAGTGCAGGAGTGTGATGGTGAATCAGCCAATGTGAACAAATACTACTAATGAACAGCACAGTTGGTGGAGGCCAATAAATAACTGTGTGATCGCAAGGTACAGGGCCAGAATTGGGTAAGATTGGAAGATGTTTACCTGTCATGGTTGCAGTTTTGGCCTGGGGACAGGCATCTATGCAGAAGCATTGGGGATGCAAGATCATGCATGAGATACCGCTCTCAGCTAATTCATTGAAAGAATTCAAAGAGAAGAAAAAAACAGGAATTAGAGTCAGAGTCATAACTTGGGAGGGAAGCTGAAGACTTTTTAGGATATTTGTGTGGACTTTCAGGTGAAAAGATCTAACTATACAGGTTTTCAGAAATCTTTATGGAGCATGTATAGATTGTGGCCAACTGTCTGTCAAATAATTCATGCTCAAATGCGATGAAAGGTTCTATCTACTTTATAAAAGGAACCTACTGCATAGACAATAAACCCTTATAGAAAATTCATGATGACTAGAAAAAGGATCTGCTTACTTGGGTGAGGAAGAAAAGAAGGAAGTATTATATGTCCGTAAGGAGGGCGGAATCAGTGCATATCTTAGACTGTTCTTGGATTAAAACATTTTATTCAGTCTACTGCAGTTGAACAAGATTGGAAGGAACATACTCAAAGACGGGTGGGAGTAGAATACTATCACATGATTTTATCCATTTCAAACAATCCATTTAATTGCCTTTATAGTATTAATATTATTTTTGTTTATCGAAACAACTTTGTATACAAAAGGAATGCACTGCTTCAAAAGAGCAAATGGGCAAATTTCTAGCTACAAAATACGGTGACAAATTTTCGGAAAATATACATCCCTTCTTATAATCATTTGTAAACTTTACAACTGTCCTTTAACGTATGCTTTATTGAATGCAATGAAATCAGAGGGAGAAACTGGCTGCTACTTCGATATGTATCCTCTGAGAGTAAAACATGCTTAGTCATATTTCTGTGAAAAAACACAACGACAATAAGGTACAGCCTACTTAAAGACAAAATTTGAAGACATGTCAGACTGAAGTATTTTGTTCCCACTTTAAAAGTTGGTTTTAACTTTGTCAGCAATCTATTCACATAATACCGGTGTTTTAGTTTGTGATCAGCTTAGTAAGACTCTGGTATTATAAACTCAATTTCAGCACTGCCCTTGGATGGGCTGGGATTAAGAATGTGATTTTTTTCTTGATGAACAAAGAGATCATCCCAACTAATTGGCTGGTAGGGTAAAGTAGATGTTGTTTCCTCAGAAATAGTCTTTTCATTTTCAAGTAATCGATCATCCTTTACTTCAGGAACACTACTTGATGGATGTGTTTTACTGTCTTTGGCTGATGACTTGCATGGGTGTAAACGATAAAGCTTGGGGTCTCGAGAAGGGTCTTGACTATGAGCTGACTTCATATGTGAGGACATAGATTTATAGTAGACGAAAGCCTCTCCACATGTCAAGCACTGGTACCTCTTCTCCCCAGTGTGCATGACTTCATGCTTTGTCCGGTACTCCCCCAATGCAAAAACCTTCCCACAGAAACGACAAGGATATTTATTTTCCCATGTATGGATATTAAAATGCCTTTTCAAATTTTTTACAGACACATAGGATCTCTTGCATATAATGCAGATGTAATAGACCTTTCCATTATCATCAGCAACCTCATAGTGGTCTTCATACTTTACTTTCAACCGCTTACTGTTTGCTGAACTGTCAGTTGACATTGGTAACTTAACTTCACCTTCACCATCATCATCATCATCATCATCATCATCATCATCATCCTTAATTGATACAACTATGTCGCAGGGATCTTTGCCAGTCTCTATGCAATCTTTGTCAGGAATTGATAACCCTCTATTTCCCGATGGGGTCGCTAGAGTGAAGAGTGTTTTTCCATCCACAGTCCTCTGGGGCCCTGTTTTTATCCCTTCAGAAAATTCTCTGCTGTAGCCAGGATCAACTTCAGCATTTTCCATCTCTTGCCCTTCTTCCCTTGAGGTCCCTTCTCGGTTAACGGTTTTGCTTTTTGGCTTCTGAACTTCTGGCTGGGCACAAGCTTCTGAAATACCTTGAGAGGCTGTTAAAAAATCTGTGCTAGAAGGAAAACTATCATTACTAACAATCACAGCCTTCTCTAAAGCAGCATTATCTGATTTGAGCTGTAGATAAATCCTATCAGTTGGTGGTGATAAGCATTTCTGAGGAAAGGAGTCGATGCTTGATAAATTAGAAGGCTGGTGATGTAGCAACATGGTACTGGGAATTGTGTAGTTATGAGAGGAAGTAGTAAAACGCGATACACTAGCTTGTGTTTGTCCTTGACTTTGTATGCTAACACATGAAGAATCTTCTTCAGATGACAGGACACCTTTGAAATGTAAGTTGCCATCAGACATTGTCATGGGAAGAAATGGAGTTTGAGTAGAAGTGCTACCATTGATGTTAATTTGCTGGCTGGACAAATCAACTACACCTAAGCTGCACCTCTGTTGTGCTACCTCAACTTTATTTAAAACACCAGGGTTTGGAGGTAGAAGGTCAGAAAAGAAAATTACATCATCGTCATCCTCTGCAAACGCAGTTTTATTTTTAATTTCCCCCTGGTCCAAGTTAGGCCGAGAGATTGCCAAACAGTTATCATTTACACCATTTGTCGTGCTTTTCATCTCTGACAAAGGAATACCAAGCTCTGCAATGAACTTAATGCCTAGTAGCTTGCCTGATCTAATCAACTCCTCAAGCAAATTACAGTGTAATCCAAACATTTTGGAACTGTAGATGTAGTTAAGAATTGCTTCAAAGATCTCTGCTCTTACACAAGTCAGTTGAACCACATGACTCGCAATAGAAAATAGCTGATGGAAGTATGTGCTTGATGCTGACAGGATATTTTTGTGGGCGCTAAACCTTTTGCCTTCCACGATAATAGTGATATCACAAAATAGTCCACTGATACGTTGTTCATTTAAAGATGCTAATAGTGCACTAGAGAACTGGGTATCTGTGGCTGAAATCAGTTTTCGGCTCTCCATACCTATAAAGCGGATGGAAAAGAAAAGTGCATTAAAGATCTGGCTTATGACAATATAATCTGTACATTAGATTTAAACTACCCCTTAAGTCATAAGACTTAATACCTCAAATGGTAAAATGCAAGCTCTATCAGTAGTACATAGGCTCGTAGACTGAATTTAGAAGAAGCAATACTTGACAAAAGATAGCAAATAGTTCGAGAACTTTTATAGCAGTTAATATTTTTGCAATGTTGCACCTTGAAAAAAGTTACACTTATTGGCTTTCCACTCATAACAGATTCATAAATTGCAAGAAAACACACTTCAATGCCATTTATTATTTTTTAGGATGGACTTAAAAGGAAAAAGCATTTTCACTAAAACTAACATGGCATATAGACATTAAAAAATTTGCATTGGTGTTTATTTAAATTCGTTTTACACAATGATTATTTTAAGAATATACTCAAATCAAACAATGCTACATCTTTACTTTGAAATATGGCTTCAAAAGACTTCCGTACAATGCCTATTTTCTACTGTCTTTTGCACAACAGAGGACCTCTTTTCTTGTTGGCGCCAACATCTTACTGGTCTTTACTTTTATGTCCAGCCTAAAGACAGCACAACTATCTCGCCAACGCCAAGTTATGCAAAGACGTCAAAAGCAAACAAGCACTGGCGAAGCCGATAGGTCTTGCTATTGTAAGAGAAGCAATGGCATTCACATAGTATACTGTACATGACTTATTTTTCTGACACTGTTTTAGTGTTTCATTGTATGTTTTCTGATTTAGTTTGAGTGTGACGGATTTCCTGAATTTACCTTTTCACTTACTTTTCTAATACTTTTTTGTGTGCTTCCTTGCTTCAGTTTCTTTTCATACATATCCATTATGGTTAACAGTCACATACATTGCTTGCCAGTTTTGTGTTTTTGTATGTATATGTATTTTTATAAATGCATTTACTATTGGATGTACTGTACAGATGTGTCATGCTTGTCTTTGAGAGAAAAAAATTAGTCTGGCGGATTACAATTTGGCTTGTTGTTGTGGCACTGAATTTAATGTTTTATTTTGTTTGTTCCTTCTTTGCATATTCCTTTCATATTGTTGTTTGTGTGATGGGGGTCTCATATGGTGTGGGTTTTTACACTACAGGTTGAATTACAATATGTCATTGATAGAATAGTTTGTGTGTTAAAATAAGTGAGTACATATATACATCTCTATTCTTTGCATGTTTGCAGCCCTCAGGAAGCCTGTGAAAACACAACATGCCTTGGCAACCCTTGTTTGTATAGTCTGAAGGAAAACACAGTTAAAAGAAAATAGAAAAATGCAAAGAACCGACTCGTCTGTTTATGTCGTTTTTTTGTGCAACTTTCTCCGTTAATACTCCAGTTTGCTGCCTTTTGATTGTGTTTAATTACATTCACATGTGCAAGCTCTTCAAATGTTGCCATCAGCACTTTACCGTTGTAGAACTCAGTACCACAGGTCATTGCCAGAGGTCCCCCTGAGATACCGATGAGGGCTTTCTGTGGCGTGCTGCACTATTTAAGATTAAGCTGTTGCTAGAAATCCCATAGTCATAAGTTGTGTTTACATATGTATTTATGGTTTGTAGAATGAAGAAGTACAGCTTGATACCCTTCTGTATGATGTTTCGTGGCCATGCTCTGGATGTACATGTTATG
Source organism: Pleurodeles waltl (assembly GCF_031143425.1). NCBI lineage: Eukaryota > Metazoa > Chordata > Amphibia > Caudata > Salamandridae > Pleurodeles > Pleurodeles waltl. Next base: position 181,147,877 of record NC_090438.1, read on the forward strand.
CTTTGTAAATGTGCGGAATATGAGTACTCATATTGTGTGATCTATGTTTATTGAATTAGGTGGAAGGGTTTTGATGTGTGAATTTTGTGGATGTGCAGTAATCTGGTTTCTAGAGTTGTGAGAGAAGGGACGTTCGGTACTCTGGTTTTTGGTGTGTGTAATACTCTGTGATCTTGTTTTTAATTTAGCAACACCACATAAATCCGTTTTTGTCTCCTTTGAAGTGTTGAATGTATAGCCCAAAAGTAAAAAGACACCTTTTGTACGTACTGTACATGCTTCAATGTTTATTGAAACAGAGTCTGACTGGCCATGCTAATAAAAAAATGACAATGCAGCCTAATTACAAAGTAAATGAAAACATTAGTAAATCTAAATGTGTAATTTCATTCTCCCAATTTGTAGTAAAGTTACAGGACCCCCCCTACCTATCCCCCTCCCCGAAACAAGAGGGGGATCCAAATATAAGCGTGTAAATTTACTGCTGGTAACTTTTCAAATGTAGACAATGTCTCCCCGTGGTAAAGAATAGGGAAAATGAAAAAAAAGATTACTTTAAAAATATAGTAAAAATATTTTTATGTTAAATAATAATGCAAACTAATTATATGTTTTTTAAATGTAGAAGAAAATAGGAAAATTATACAGCTCTATTCTCTTAATTTAGAATTAAATATTTAAGTAATTTAAATATGAAATCCATTTTTTTAAAGACGTATTACAAAAATTCCCACCTAAAGTAAATATTATGTATGAAAAAGTACTAAACTTTAGGTATAGAATCAATATTATTTTCAAAATAAACATGTTAAAACATAGATTTTTAATTTATCTATAATTTCTTAACACTAAATTAAATTTAAATATATTTTCAAAAAGTAAAAATTTTAATTTACAATTATTTCCTATGAGGTTCTATTTTTAGTCCCCGCCTCCACTATTTTCTATGGAGTGTGTTGCAGTACCTGGTTGGTCATGTTTGGTGCTGGACTTACTCCAAAACTGGGCTGAAGCATGCTTATAACGGTTTAGTTTCTTTCTGAACTCTATTAACTTTAGATTTGTAGTTTGTGAATAGCAATGAGCTCACTCTTTTGTGTTTTAGAATGCACATCCTTAAACCCCTCCCTAAACTCCTCTTTACCCTTCCCTAAACCCCTCCAGTTTTGTCACAGATATTCCTCATTTTCTCACCACTATCCACGAGTCTTTTCCCCATTTCCTACTAAGTAGTAAACTTGCATGTGGGTAGATCTCCCCATGGAAATCTTGACCCAGAGATGCCCAGTGTTCTTGCCAACGCACATAATCTTACGGGAGACGACACTATGAGCAAAATTGGAAAAATACTAGGAGCTTTAAATGCTGAACCTGTGAAGTTTCTAAATGGATTTGCTGAGACAGAAGAAGAATGTAAGTTTAAAGATGTAGAAAAATACATTGGGGGTCATTACGACCTCGGCGGTCTTTTAAAAAGACCGCTGAGGCTGCGGGAGACAGAATACCACCATTGCCGGCGGTATTTCTGTCTCCCTATTATGACATTTCCGCTGGGCCAGCGGACGGTAACAGTGTTACCGTCCGCTGGCCAGGCGTAAATGTCACATCAACATTGCAGCCGGCTCGTAATAGAGCCGGCGGCAATGCTGATGTGCAGCGGGTGCAGTAGCACCCGTCGCACATTTCACTGCCCGAAACTCGGGCAGTGAAATGCGCGACGGGGCTATGCTTGGGGGACCCTGCACTGCCCATGCCAAGTGCATGGGCAGTGCAGGGGCCCCCAGGGGCACCCCAAGTCCCCTTACCGCTGGCCTTTCCATGGTGGTGTGTACCGCCATGGACAGGCCGGCGGTCGGGGACTCATAATCCCCAGGGCAGCGGTGCTGCCACCGCTGCCCTGGGGATTATGACCGCCAGGTGGAATCCTGGCGGGAAAGTGGAGGGGACGGCGGTATGGCTGTGGCAATTCCGCCACGGTCATAATTGCTGGTGGAACACCGCCAGCGTGTTGGCGGTGTTACCGCCAACATACTGCTGGCCGCCAGGGTCATAATGACCCCCATTGTGTATGGAAAATTAGTTTTGACTGTCACAAGTTTGACGAGCTTCAGTACAGTGAGCTCAAGAGATCAGTTCTGCTAAGTCACCGTCCGTCCACTGATGTCCACTGATGTCATATTTTGTGCATGGACACATTAAAAGAGCGTTCTGCTTGATCAGAATATGTGTAAATGTTTTGGATCATGCAGATGTAGAGAAAGATCCATGTGAATATGGTTGGGAAGATATTGATGGGGTGCTAACACCTATGACATTTCTAAAGCTTCTACCCTCAGAACTTACACATACATGTACTTGCAAAACCTGTTCTACAAAGATGTCCCTGTCGTTATGTTCTCCTCAAATGTTAAATATTCTGTAAATGTACCACGAGCATAAACATTGTTTTATGTATACATAAAAGGATTAAAACCTTTGTTTTTTGTTTAATTTCTATATATGTCTCGTCTTCCTCTATTATAGCTGCCATTTTGAAAGATGGGGAGTTATTTTCTGTCTTCTTAAGACTACTTGACCCCCAAAACCTATGTTTTGACACCAGAATGAAGTATATAGGTCTCATGGTTCCAGAAATATTACATCATCACTCCAACACATCTGCCATTTTCAAAAATGGCATCCAGAAAAGAATCGGCCCAGATTGGCAATGTCTACCAAAGCTAAATTACTTCTCTAATGATACAAAAACACAAATCAAAATGAAAATATCTGGACAATTTTTGTACGGAGGTATATCAAGGGGCCAGGTTTCACAGGGGCATACGTGTACACACAGGTGTTATGGCTGCATGTGTGAAACTACTGTCTTGCACAGCCTGGCATATGCGCACAGGTAGCCTGTCACAGAAGGGACTCCTCAGGTATATGTAGTGACCCGGGGTAGGCCCTTATGAGTGGGCATTCATAGCGTAGGTCTTAAGTGCTAACTGAAGGTCTCTGGTGTTTACTGGTGTTTACACGACCTAAAGCTTCACACTACCTGGGCCTAGAGGAACCAATTTAGGGGTAAGCATGCACCCCAAGTGTAAATATAGGGAAAACAGCCATTACACCACAGTCACTACCAAGTAGGCTGTTACAGCGCATTCCATTACAACGCATGCATCATTACAATGCATGCATCATTACAAAACATGTTTTTACCATGCAGGATTTTACAACGCATATGCCTTTACCATGCATGCCTTTTACAAAGCATTTCGCTGGAAAGGCATGTATGGTAAAGGCATAAGCATTATAAACATTTTACCAGTATTTCGCAGGTAAGTAATGTGCTTTTCATTTACGTATATGCCTATGTATGCATATATTTTGCAGGTAAGTAATGTGCTTTTTATTTGCGTATATACTTATGTATGTATATGTATAAAAAGACACCGAAAGATATATATAATATATATATATATGTATATATATATATATATATATATATATATATATATATATATATATATATATTTATTTATTTTTTCCAGTGAAAAAGACAAAGGTTACAGGGATGATACAGTTAGGAAACAGAATTTAAAAAAACAATATTAATAAAAAACATTAGAAATTCACTTAAAAGTTAAAGCAACATTATAGCTAGGCTCACATTTTAAATGTACAAAACCACAGATATTAAGCTGTCAGAGTTATTTTAGTAACTATTACTCGTGCCCTGAGGTAACAATAACTCACGGCCCCGCCATGCACAGTTATCTCATCAATACCTTTACTGCAAATGTTACAATGACATTATCAATGGTGGTATAAAAGATGTCATGACTTCTTACCTGAAGTTTTGGCAGCCAATCAAATCCCAGCAGGACAGCCCGCTGGTTCCGTGGCCCTAGATATACACAAATCTATTTTCCTTTAATATTTAAAAAACTACTGAACAGATTTACACCAAATACAAAAAGGGCAATCTACGGACCAAAAGCTACCCTTTTGCCAAATATGGTGTAATTCTGTCCAGCAGTTTGGGCTGCAGGTATGTCTAAAGAGTCCATGGGAATTACCATAGAAACTGCACTTTTTTTGACACCCCTCCCTTTTTTCTCAACCCCAGCTTGATGGATCATCCCAAAACTTGCCATGAACAACAAGACTCAAGTTGAAACTTTCTTAGCAAAATTTTGTAAAGATTCGTCAAACGGTGCCAAAGATATAGGCAAGTCAAAAAGTGTTTTTTCAATGGGAACTATGTCCTAAATATAACTACCTACTGGCAATCGCCTAGTGGTAGTTGCCTAATGCCTACTGCCGGTCACCACTAGGTAGTTATTGCTAGCACCTAGTTTCTATAGAAAAAGTGTTTTTTGACTTGCTTATATCTTTGGCACCCAATGATGAATCTTCACAAAATTTCCCCCAAAAATGTGACGCTCACTTCTGTTGTTGTCTGGATAGTATGGGGTGATCCGTCAAGCTGGGGCCAAGAAAAAAAGAGGAGGTCCCAAAACGTGTTCTCCCCATGTCAATTCCCATAGGGTATTTGAACACGACTACAGCCCGAACTTCCGGATGGAAATACACCAAATTTGGCAGAAATGTAGCTTTTGCTCCAGAAAGTACCCTCTTTCCTAATTGGTGCAAATCAGTTCAGTAGTTTTTGAGATATTTAAGAAAAATCAAATTTGTATATGTATATAGGGACGTGAAGACTCAGTGAACCCTCCTGATCTGATTGGCTGCCAACAGTTTAACCAGGAAGTGTTGCAGCCAGCTTGGGACTCTGCTTCAGCCAAGTCCGTGAAAAAAAAGAAAAGGGACTAAAGGGCCAGGGTAGGGACACCCTGACCTCTTAGCTCTGGTGCTGGGATCCTAGAGGGGCCCGCCAGGGCAAAAATGCATTCTTTTTTAAAGCGAGGGCTCTTGCGCTTGTTTTGAAAACAACTGCCAGGCGGGCCAGGCCTCGGAGACTTTATTTAAGAAATCAAGAGGGGGGCGCAAAGGACACACCTCCTGAGGCTCTTGGAGCCCTGGGAACCATTTCCTCTCCGTGGCTTCATTTATAAAAATATTGATTACAAAAATAAAGAAGCGGGAGCACGGGGCTCCCCTCCTGAGGCTCTATAAGCCCCGGGAACCATCACCTCCCAGGGCTAATGAAAAAGTAATGGGGGGGTACGCAGAACCCTCATAAGCCCCAGGGACCACCACCTCCCCAGGGCTAAATAATGCATTAGGGCAGGCCCCATGGTCCCCCCTGGGTCCTAGGGACCACCACCTCCCTGGGGCCAAATACTCTTAAAAGCATGGGAGAGGGGTGCACGGCTCCCCTCCCTGGCCACTGGGCCTGAAAAGTAAAGAAGCCGTGGAGCCACTGATGGCCCTGGGGACCATCACCACCCAGGGCCGGGTCCTGCTATATCCCTGAGTGCCCACTCCCCGGACATAGCTGTTTGCTCTGACTTGGTGGGTGCTTTAACAGCTCCCGCCAAGTCAGAGCAAACATTCTGGTTTCAGTGGGCAAGAGCTGTCAAAATGCTCTCGCCCGCTGGAAGCACAGGTCTTGTCTCTTTCCCTGCCCGCAGAGAAGCATGCAGTGAAAGAGATGCTTAGCAGTTCCCTGTGTGCAAGAGCAATGACGGCTTCTGCAGGAGGCAGGAATTCAGCTTGGGCCTTGAGGCTCCCCCACCCAGGGCACCCAGGTGACATGGCCAGGCCCCGGGAAATGGGTTCCCCAGGCCCAAGATCGGCCATGGGAGGGGGAGCCATGTCCCCCCATTTCTATAAATAATAAAAGGTCTTCCCCCTTTTTCCAGGATGATGCTTACAGAAGGCCCCCCCTCCCCCAGTGCCGTTGACGCTGATTTTGCCAGCACGTTCTTGATGCCGAGGGATATGAGGACATCTAAACAAAACAAAGAAGCACTCAAATCATATAGATTAGGGGAAGGACCGTGGTTTGGTGGAGATGTACATATTTATAGTCCTCATGACCTCTCTATAGGAGGGAGCCATGTTATCACAGAATTTTGGAGAAAGATGCACTAGTGACAAAATAACATTGCTAAATGCACACAAGGTCGCTGGAGACATTTCCTCGTGGCCCACTACGTAGCTGTAGTATAGAAGACATGTTGGATATTTACCCAAGGAGGCAGAAAGAATTTCACTTGGGTAGACATTTTGGGCAAAAGTGGGGACTCTTGTTAGATAAAAGGGCAGGTGAGGTTCCTTTGTGGCCATGTCACTCACACAGCTAATGACACACCCACACAAACACTCACACACCCACTCACAGACACACTTAGACATCACTCAGACCCATGCATGAACCCACCCAGACTCATGTACTCATTTCACAGACCCACTCAGACACTCACGCATCCATTCAGAGATCCACTTAGACCCTCACACACCTACTCACAGACCCCTCACTCATGCACCCAATCACAGATTCACTCAATCATGTACCTACTCACACACACACTTAGTCATGCATCCACTCAAAGACCTACTCAGTCATGCATCCACTCACATATCCACTCAGACTCATGCACCTACTCACAGACCCATGCACCGACTGACAGACCCACTCAGGTACTCATGCACACACTCACAGACCCACTCATGGACTTAAGCATGCAGCGTTGGGTGGTTATAGGGGTTTGGCCTCAGGGTCTGACCACAAGCCAGGCCCTGCGGCCAAACCCCACCATGCACAGCCTAAGGCTGTGCATGGTTCAGGGTTGGTTAGTATAGCAAGTTAGCTGAAGCCCATGCACAGCGGAGGTTGGATTAAGGTATAGTAATTAAAATTACTTTATGTTAAAAAAATATAGAAATTCACTAAAAAACAAAGGTTACATGGATGTTATAGTTAGGAAATAGAATTTAAAAAAACATAGAAATACACTTAAAAACCAAAGGTTACAGGGACATTATACTAGGTTCCGAATTTACTTGCACAAAACCATAGAAATTCAGCAGTTCTAGTTAGTTATTTCAAGTAACTATAACTTGAGACCTAAGGTAACTATAACTCACACCCTTGCCATGCACTGCTAATCACCCCAGATATTATAGTACTCATGACAACTCTTATAAGGTCAATTAAAATATCAATGTAACATTAGAAGTCAAATTATTGAAGAAAAAACGTGCACGGCAGGGTATGGGTTTTGGATGGAAAGGTGATTTTTAGGGTTTAGGGTGGGTATGGGTTTTTGGATGGTAAGGTGATTTTAAGTGTTTAGGGTGGGTATGGGTTTTTGGGTGGCAAGGTTAATTTTAGGGTGGGTATGGGTTTTTGGGTGGCAAGTGTAATTTTGGGGCTTAGGTTTTTGGCTGAGAAAGGTATATATATATATATGTGGATATTGATAAAAAAATATAAACAAAGACAAACATGTATGCGTCTATATACATTATGCGTACATGTATAAAATATATACATATATATGCTCATATAAGATTAAAATTGATTATACTTACCATTTAAAATTTTAACACTCATATGCCTTTAGCATGTATGCTTTCACAACGCAATTTGCATTATAAAGGTATGCATGGTAAAGGCATAAACGTGGTAAAAGTTGTCGGTGTAATGGCATGGGTGGTAACGCAACATGCATTGTAATGCTCACGTTGTAACAGCATATGTTGTAACGCTGTGCAATGTTCTGTCATTCATCTGTAAATATACAGTCAGTAACAGCATATCTACTCTCCATTTGATTTTTCGCATTTCTTTGGCTCCGCTTTGAATCAGATTCCAGGCCTTTGTCCCTCCCCTTACTGGACCATGTTAATTACTCTGCTCGCCAGCAGGAGAAATAAAGGCCTCACCACATTAGAGCCACTAACAGTGCTTGACCCAGTTCCTGTAAAAGGAGAAAGTGGGGAGGAAATATGTTACTTATATTGTCACATTGCACCTGGACTGGAACATTCCAGGCTCACAGAAACAAAGGAGGAGGACCAGGCCCCCTAGAGGCAATCAGAAGGGGCTCACCTATGAAGTTTTGGTTCGAAGGGATCAAGCAGCCTTGCCAGGGAGAGGCGGAGCTGAGGCTCTCCGGAGGAGCTCTTTCCACAGACATATTCCCACCAATGTACGTTGTCATGTTGCCATGAGATTTGCTGCAAATGTTTTAAAGCACCTATGTCTGTAAACGTAACTCTTACCCACCCTGAAGGTCATTGTTTGGCTCAGACAGGCAATTGCTGTTAACACCTCTGTGCTGACGTTCCCTTTCTATGTTTAATTGAAAGTAAGCATTCTATGCTTTCTATGTTTTATTGAATGCAAACGTTCAAAAAGGCAATAAAGAGATTATTTTAAAAAAGCATTCTCAAGCATTCAGCTGATTGGAACATGAAGAATCGTGTGTATTGTCTCAAATGGCTGGGTGGTATGCTTTATGTTGGCAAGATGGAAAGAAAACAATCAAGACTCGGATAACTAAGCAAAAAGCAATATTAGGAATAAGAACAAGACTTCAAGTGTGGCAACCCACTGGGCTGATAAAGGCAATAACATATCTCAATTGCGCTTTTAGAAGTTGTGTCATCACAGTTGCAGGATTGACAACCGTAAGAGACTCTTGCAAAGAGAAGTGTTTTGGATAAGAACAAATGGACACTGTTCAGTCTAATGGCATGAACAACGAATTATAATTTTCCTTCTTTTTTATAAAACTCTACGTATATAGATTGTGAATATGTGAGCAATATCTGCTTAGCTAGCTACATTTGATGCAATTTAACTTATTTCATTTTTCATTTGAAGCATTTGATTTAAAGGGTTTGTTTTATGTCCATATATTTTATCCCATGCGGACTGTGGATTTCACCATTTAATATGCGTTATGAATCCCAATCACACCTTTGCAGCATTGTCTATTGACTAATTTGGACTATCGATGACACTCATTGTTTTTCAGTGTGTTGTTTGTACTATAATTTGGAGATAGCTACTTTCGGTTCTCGAGGGGAGTGGCTGTTTGAAGAGTGGTGAAGGGTTTTCTTTCCACGCTCTCGGCTGTCGTGGGTGTGGCCATTAGAAGGGTGGTGTAAGTTTCCTTTCTGGGTGAACGCGGCCACTTCTGTGTGCATGCACAAAATGCACGAGGGCCCGCCAGTTTTGTACTGGCATCTACGGCACACACACACCCGGGGCCTGAATACGACTTCAGCGGAGGGGATTACTCCGTCCCAAATCCCGCCTGCCGTATTACAAGTTCCATAGGATATAATTGACTCGTAATTCGGCAGGCGGGATATCCGTCACATTTTGGACAGAATAATCCCCTCCGCCAAAGTTGTAATCAGGCCCTCGGTCTGGAATTCAGGTAAGGGCTCACAATGGGGTGCCCATTCGAAAGCAACGCTGAGATCTTTCTCATGGCACGCTGCACGGGATGGTGTGTTTTGGCGCCAAATTTTCTAGAGTAATACATGCGTTATTGTCTATATTTACATACCAGTCACCCTAGTTCTTTACACACACTGAGGTGTTTTTCACGGTACATGTTTTACCTGTTTAGGAGCATGATTACGTGATGTGTTCAGTCTTTTTTTTTTTTTATGACCATCGGGATAGGAATTTTCAACCTACAATGGTATCCAGTAGGTGAGGGTTACATGGGTGTTTACTTTTCAGCGTTCAGATTGTTGATGACATATTTCATGTTGTAAAAGAAACAATGGCATGATCGCAAATATTTCACAAGAATGTTTAGTACAGTGATTTTAACTTATTTTGTTAAGAGTGTTTTACGGATTGGTGGCTATGTAGCTTGTTTTATTTTGAACGCATGGTTCACCACACTTGTTAAGGTATAGATTCAACAGCGATATCTATATATTTTTCTCTTTTGTTGTGGTTACCCCAGATGTAGGGTTTTCAACCAGAAGTGCATTGGGTAATTTAAATTATTGGATTGAATCATTGGATTCCTTTGGGGAATGGGAATGGTCGTCTCAAGGGTAATTGAGATGGCATCTCGAGGATATTTGAGATCGTCTGAACAACAATTTTACATTGCAAGTGATCATATGAACAAAAACAATAAATATTAAGTAGGCAACAGCAAGTTTTTGTTCATCTTTTCATAGTTTGCAAAAACATTTTATTGAACCACAGGTCTAATTGGCAGTGAATCTTGGGCTGGCAAGTAGGGGAACTGACAAAAAGATTTTTCATTTACAGTATGATGCCATTTGGACTGTGCCAACACCAAGACAGCACATAATCGGCAAATACTTTGGAGACATTAGAATGTTCAACAGAGTGCACCTACTGGATATCTTTTCACAGATGAAAGGAGAAGCCATCTGTTGCCCTGCAAGGACAGACTTTGGGACTTTAACGTCGGCTGACCCCGCATCCTAGGATGGGTCCATCCAGGGCCAGAGGCGCTTGCACCCTTGTGGTGCGGGAGGAATAGTTTGAGGAATGGACCAGCTGAGGGACCCTGGATGAATATCCTTAACCTTCTGTGAACTATCCCTTGGCTCTGTTGCCGACAAGACAGCCTACAGGACAGCCAGGAGGCTATGGAGCTCGAGGAGTGTGGCAGAGAGGACATTCTACTTGCTAGCCTCGGTAGTGCAGACAGAGAGCAGAACAGCACAGGGAACAAAATACCTAGCTCCCACCAAAAAGTGTCCTTTTACAGGCAAGGAGGCTTAAAGAAAATACTCCTAATGGCTAGGGCTGGCCACAAGGAGAACAGTAAACCCAAAATTGTATGAATTGGCACTAAGGGGGACCAGGCAGAAAATGAAGCACATGGTGCTTCGTGGCAATATCTTCTATTGCCTGTGGGGAAGGCCAGGCCCCTGGGGTCACTGCAACCTTCAGTTTTTGTTTGCCCCAGAAGAGAGCATGCATGTGGCTCCTATAGGTCTGACTCAATGTCCAAGGGATGATGCAAATAATTTCCCAGCTTGGCAACTTGATCCCTCAAGATGTACCCAACCACACTAACTACCATGTACCGATGTCTAGGTGGAGGGTAGGTATGCCAATCCCCATGGTTCCTGTCTGCTCTGGAACTCAGGCATTGCCAATCCTGCCGTGGGTAGAAGAAGGAGATGAAACAGCTCGCAAAGCAGGAACAGCAGCAGATGTGCTTGCTCCCATGTGCACACCAGAAGTGTGTACACGGGCTGGGTGCCTGAGGGACAGCACAGGAGTGGGCTCCTTGTCTTGCTCCAAGTTGTGTCTGCACCTGAACACAAAGTGGCAATGGGCATCTTGGATTTTATTAAAAATAAAATAGAGAAAAGGGGTCACAGCTTCCCATCTACCTTAAGCGGGAATCCGCTCATAAAATATTCATGTCTTTGGGTGAATGGAGTGTGCCATAATCCCCCACAAGGGGGATACAATTTACATAGTTTCTCTGTGGTGGCCACAGAAAGAACAGGACCACTGCCAACCTCATTTAAGTGTGTGTTGGGGACTGCAGTGGGTGCAGCAGGCCCCCAGAAACGTTTTTGAAATACTAACCCTACCTCTCCCAGGGCAATGAATCCCTCATCTCGGGAGAGTTTGGCCTTGATTTCAAGCATACCTGGAACTAGAGCTTTTGCTCTTGGAGTCTTGAGTTAGGGTACTCCTTGTGGTGGGTTCTCTGACTGCAACTGAACTCTTTTATAAGTGAAAGACTCAGACACATTCTTTGAATTACAATGTTGATAATGACAATGCAATGTTTTTAAAATACTTAATGCTTTTGAATATTGATACTGTTGCCTTTCACTTTAATGGTGGTACAATGTTGAATTATGACCTGTGGACGGTTTTACTGATGTGGTAACACATTGACAATGCCAGTAGACTGTCTTCATTGATAGTGCCACTCCTACATTGTGATGTTGCAGAAGTGTAACGTTATAAAGGTGTCACCAAACGTATTTCCAGCAAGCTGAGTGCATATATTTGTAATTTAATGGCTCATATTTAGTAGGGTGTATAGTGATAAACCTTTTTCCCAGTAAAAAAAAAAAACACTGACTTGACAATAACTTATTGAATGATGTTGTGTATCAGCAAGCTACGGGTACTAGCCAACACCACCTCCCTCGAATTGGCCTTCGACTGCTCTACATCTCTTCTTTGAGAGACTCAAGCACTACAACGGGGACCATGGTTCCCAGTAAAAACACAATTGCAGACTTATTACTTGTGAGGTACTCAAATCCTTCTCAAATAATAACCCAATTTCCTACACAGTTTGGGCAAGGCAGAGTTGTGGGATCAATGCAGGTTACACCACCTCAGACTCCCCAGATATCAATTTTTATGTTTTTGTTTTACAATTCTTTATTACAGGATTTTAATAGTACAAATGAAAGCTGACCAGATTAAAGCACATATTGAGGTCTACCACAATGGTCATGACGCACATTAAGGCCAGTGTGGGAAGTTAATAACTGTTCAAACCTGTAGGAAGAAACAATTCTCAGGAAAGGGAGGGGGGTAAAGGGTGATGAGAGAGGTGTGAGATTACAAAATCAAGGAAGAGAGTTAGGATTTGAGAGTATACATTCACGGACTGAGGGAAGCGTACACCGTCGCTTGGGGCATGGCGTCCTGTAGAGTGTTCAAGTCAGTCCTGACGTGGTTTTGCTGTGTGACCATAAGGACAATAATCATGATTGTGACGCCTAGCAGCGGCGTATCTCCAGGGCAGTAGTCAGTGAGTGAGCAGTCCATACTATCTACTGGTTCGGATGCTAGATGCTGGCAGTCAGGGTAAGGCTTTATGAGGGGCCGCCGGTCCCTGAGAGGTGCAGTCCATAGAAGGATATGTCAACAGGGCATGCCCTCTACCATGCAAGAGAGGTGTTCCGCAACTGGGCTGATGAAGGACCCTTGTTGGGTGGTTAAGGGGCGGGGGAAGTGGGGGAAAAGAAAGGAGAAGAAAAGAGAAGAAAGGAAAAAGGAGGGGATAAAGGGGGGAAGGAGAATAGGGAGATGGGTAAGCATGGGGACACTTTTGCAGGTCAGAGGGTGAGGGGTATAATGAGCCTGTGGCTTAAGTTCCGCAGTACTCTGCATGGGAAGTGTATGGGGGGGCTTAGCGATTGCAAAAGAGGATTATGGGCATCCCCGAGGAGGTATGCTTGTGTGAGTGATGTGGTGGGGCAAAGGGGGAGGAAGTCTGATTGGGAAGATATAGGAGGGGAGGGAGAAATGAGGGGTAAAGGAGGGGTGGAATCAGTGCGGTTGTGGGAGGCAGTGATGGTAGGCCAGGTCGGGAAGTGCTCGAGGAACGGTGGTGGGTAAGGGGGGGAGAATTGGAAAAAAGGTGGGGGGGGATGTGATTTAGGAAAGGGGGGAGGAGGAGGAATAATGAATAATGATGTCCCATATGAGGCAGCAGTAACTGGGCAGGGTGAGGAGGAAGGGTGGTCAATGATAAGTGAGTCATGATACCCCTGTGAGGAAGGAGGCCCACACCTGTTTAAATAAGGTTGCTTGGTCTTGTAGGTTATAAATGACACGTTAATGGGTGGCTATTCGAATCATAGCCACCATCCATTCTTCTGGGGAAGGGGAAGCCGTTGACCTCCAGTGCCGAAGGATTCAGATCTTAGCTGTTGCTTGCGCCGCATGCAACAATCTTTGTTGCGGTCGCGACAAGATGGGGAGAGGGCCCGTATCATGTAAGCGCATGATCGAGGGGGTAAGCGGTGTTTAGAGTGGTATGGAATCTCTTAGGGTGGAGCTCACTGTTTCCTATAGGGGCTGGATAGAAGGGCATTCACATATGATATGGAGTAAATCGCATCAAGTCTCCGTACATCGCCAGCAAACCGCATGTGGCAGGAGTCCTGCTCTGTGCAGTTTCAGAAGAGTCCAGTATCAGTCATGTATTATTTTAAAGAGGCAGAATTTCAGTCGAGCTTCCCGAGTACCTCCGCACTATAGTCTGTCTGCAGTCGGGCCTGCAATTGGGAGTGCAGCGTTTCGAGAAGGAGTTGCGAACAGAGGTTACACGTAATTACTTCATAAAGGCCTGCCAGTACGCCTTCATGGCGGCCCTATGTTGTTAGATAGGTAACCACTGGTTAGGCCTTGACCTCCCAGGGGGTGACACCCATGTATTGTCGGAGACAGTGTTTGAGTTGCAAGTAACACCATTCTTGCCTTGGGTGGAGATTGTACTCCTCTCGTAGGCTATCAAGTGACTTGGCTGATCCCTCTTTGATAATCTGAACTATCCAATCAATACCAGCTTGTCTCCACTGTGGCCAGTTGAGAACAGTTCCCCCTCTCCGCAGGTTATTTCCCCAGATGGGGGCTTGGGTATTTAAAAATTGTTGTATTCCTACTAAGCGGTGTGCCCTGCACCATGCTGCACGCATTGCTGTTAGCATCGGGTTGGGCTTGGCAGGGCTGTGAAGGGCCCTTACAATACAGGCCATTAAGACTGCCAGAATGGGAAAGCAGCAGTTTCTCTGTGGCTACCCATTGTGGTTGGTCCGGGTTCCTTGGTAGCATGTATGCCAGTTGGGATAAATGGACAGCAAGGGAGTAATGTTCCACCGAAGGAAGTCCTAAGCCCCGTAGGAGTAACGTACAATTATCTTTGCCGGTGTCAATCGTGGGCGTGTAGAGCCCCACACAAAGGCCCTCAATGCTGCGTCTATCTGCCTGAGGGTTGAGAGGGGCACCTGAAGGGGGAGCATACCTAGAATGTAGATAAAACGCAGAAGCGTGACTATTCTCACCGCCTGTACCCTGCCCCACATGGAGAGGCCCAGTTGTTACCATTTCGCAAAGTCTAGTTTCATGCGCACTACGTGGAGGTCCAGATTATTTGTCACCATACGTTCCATACCCCGGTTGACAAATATTCCCAGATATTTGAGATGGGCCGGGGTCCAGCGAAACTGATATCCATGTAGTGCTGCTCTCGTCGTCATGAATGAAAGGGGCAAGGCTTCACTCTTGCCCCAGTTTACCTGATAGTCGGATAAGATCGCAAAATCCATCTATGATCCCCAATAAAGCCGGCAGGGATCTCGTCAAGTCAATCAGAGTGAGTAGCATGTCATCAGCATATAGGTATATTGTGGAGGTCCCACCTGTCAGGGGTATTCCTGTAATCTGTTGAGACTGGCGGATAGTAGCCACGAGGGGCTCCATTGCTAGCAAAAACAAAAGAGGCGAGAGAGGACAACCCTGCTGCGTCCCTCTTCTAATTGGAAAGGGATCTGATAGAAAGCCCCCGCAATTGAGCTGTGCCATGGGGTGGTCATATAGCAGGCAAACTTTGGCAATTAATTGATCTCCCAGTCCAAATTTTGACAAGGTGGCGAACAGATAGGGCCATTAAATTTGGTCAAACGCTTTCTTAGCGTCTAGGGACAGGGCAAGAGCCTCTTCCGGTATGTTCCTGGATTCCCGCACGGTATGGCCAATAGTGCGCAAGTGGTTCCTAGACGTGCGTCCCGGCACAAATTCCATGGATCATGGACGGGATAACTTTATGCAGGTTGGCCGCCAGGACGCTAGCTAGTATCTTGATATCTCAGTTCAGGAGAGATATGGGACAATAACTGCAGCAGAGTAGCGGGTTCTGTCCTGGTTTTGATATGACAGCTATCATTGCTTTGCTGGATATCGCGCCCAGAGAACCTTCTCGACATGCCTCACTGAGTGCTTTGTGGACTGCGCTAAATCACCTGGTCACTGGCCCACTTGTAAAATTACGCAGGGAAACCATCTTCACCTGGCACTTTATGGTAGGGGAGATTGGAGATGGCTTGCTCTATTTCAGCCCTACTTAACTCTCCGTCGAGGGGGAACAGCCATCAGCCGAGAGGCAGGGCAGATTAGTATTGTTCAGGAAGGCCTCTATTTGGGCGGAGTCAGACATACATTCCAGGGTATATAAATGTTGGTAGAAAGTCACACATTCATTAACTATGTCCTGTGGGTGTGTGAGTATCTCTCCATTCGTGGATGTGATGGCCGGGATAGCTAGGGCAACCTCCCTTTGTCGGAGCTGTGCCGCTAACAGTCGTCCAGCCTTCACCCCTTCCTCATAGTGTCGTCCCTGCAGCCCATATTTGGCTTGGGACATGTAGAGCTTATTATATGCCATGCGGGCACATTCCAGAGAGCGGCGCATATCAAGAGATGGCTGAATGGTATACTGTCTCGTAAGACGTCGTATGTCTTCCTCTAGAGTCGTTTGGCGAGCTTTCCTGTCTCTATTGTCTATTGCCGCAACTCTCATCATTTGTCCTCCTAGGGTCGCTTTTGCTGCAACCCATAGGTCCCTCTTGGAGGCGACAGTGTCGATATTTTCACACATGTAAGTGGACATATGTAGGTGCACCTTGCCCTGGGGAGATCTGTAGCACGGAACGGTAAAGCGCCAGGGTTTGCGGCTGGGATACGTCAAACCCGGCTGGGTTAATAACTGAATCAGAGAGTGGTCAGAGAGACCACATTGCAGTATGCTAGTATCTTGTATTTGGGCCACTGTGTTGTGCGACACTAAAAAACAAATCAAGCCGGGAAAGTATATTCCTTATCGGTTGGGTGTGTAAGCCTCCAGCAGTCTACCAGTCCAGTATCTGCCATCACGTCAGTTAGGAGGGCTCTGTCATGATTATTACTAACATCGAGAGAACCTGTCCTGTCCAATACAGCGTCTTGTGTCAGGTTCCAGACTCACCCTACAATATAGCGAGTTGCTTCGATTTCAGACAGAAGGTGGTTGAGTTGTAAGAGAAACAGTCTTTTCGGACTAGTTGGTGCGTATATGAAACCCACACAAATAGAGGAGTCTCCCAGCTTTAATTTAGCCAGCACATAGCTCCCTTCTGGGTCCTCCCATGATTTAATGACAGTTATGGGCAGTGTCTTACGTAGCAGAATCCAACCCCGCAATTCCGTGGGGCGCCACTTCCTGGTTCGTGTTGCCTAGGGCAACAGTTGAAGAGTACCTTTCCCACCCAGTCTCAGCGTAGTTTACTGGATTCTACGCTGTTGAGGTGTGTCTCCTGGATAAGAGCTATGTCAGCCTGTCTGGATTGAAGGCAGGACAATATTTTTTTCCATTTCACAAAGTGCGTCAGGCCATTAACATTCCAAGAGACAATCTGTAGGGGGTAGGCCGCAGTAGAGACATGGCCGGCCATGATAATGAGACCAAAATGAACTGTTGGTGGGGGGGGAGGGGGGGAGCACCATGCAGAGCAATGCAATAAGTAACAAGGTGGATTAGGGAAAAAAGGGGAGGTGGCAGGCGTTAAGTGGTGATTAACGAGGCGGGGGAACAGATGGAGGGGGTAAGAATGGGGGTGGGAGAGGGGGGAAAGAAGAGAGAAAGATGGAGGGAAGAGTGGAAGGAAGGAGAGAGATAGAGGTGGGCTAGTGAGCTAATGAGGGGAGCAAAGAAGCAAAGCTCCAAGGGACCGGGTCTGTGGACTGCAGGTGCAAACCTATGGGGCCCACACACTCAGCAAAGTGGGCCTCGTTCAGAGGCATGACACCCAGGATCCACCGCAGTGAAGAATCGCGAAAGAATAGTTCTCGGGAGTAAACTGAGCCCTGGAGGACCAGAGAGGAGCGAACCGTCCGGAGGGGGCAAGCCCCTATGTTAAACAATTATTGACAGAGCAGGGTTTGAGGGGGTGGGGGTAGTTGAGGGGGCAGGGGATAGGCGGAAGTCCTGTGGACATGGGGATACTACATGGTAATGAGTGACAGTGATATCCCTGGGTCGTGAGGTTGCAATGAGTGTGAGAGGACCAGAGAGAGTTTGGTTTTCCTCATGTCGCTGGTAGGATGAGTAGGTCAGAAGGGGTGCGTCGTTGTTACGCATTGTGCTCTTTAGTGCCCTGTGGTTCGGTCTTTTGTGAGGCAGTGTTCTGTGCGTCATGTCTAGGGGGCCTGTCCGTCACACGTGTTACGATACCGTGCATGGGTCATAATGTATCACTACTATGTTCACAGCGTGGATGTAAGGGGTTATCTGGACGGTGGTCACACTCAAGAAGGTTGGAGTGAGATGGGGGTGAGGGGGAATGAGGGGGATGGTAGGTAGAGAAGAGGGTATTTCTGTATACAAGGAACAGTAAACTGTAGTATACGGGACATGTGTCAATGTATACACAGCTGACATGTAAGTCTCAATCAAAACTGGTTGGTACACACTTAGAGTATGATGAGAGGTACCAGAAACATAGTTACATAACATTGTAACATCAACATGCGGGCAAGATACTCATCTGTCCAACGATTTATTGTCGAACTCTCTGGTCCCTCGGCAAGTCTCTGGGTCTTCGAGTCTCTCGCATCCCGGCTGTGATTTCAGGTGGAGGTCGAAATGGGCTTTAGGGGAGAACAAGATTTGTCTATCTGAAAGCTGTATGTGGAGCGCCACTGCTTGCAGTACCTGCCCTCTGTCGTCGTGAGTCTTTACAAGTCTCTCTAGATCTTTTCCTCTGAGCTGGTGGTCCGAGAAGCGTAGGTCTTGTTCTCCCTGGGTAGTTGGTGGAAGTGAAGTACTTCGGTTGGCACTAGGTGGTCTCATAAGCCGGTCTGGGGTTGTTGTGTCAATGGACTGGGGCTGTAGGCTATCCAGGAAAAGCTGCAGATCTTCTGGATCATAGTTTTTGGTGACCCACAGTCTCGCTGGTTTAAACAGGCCATATTTCACTTCCAGTTGGCACATCCTGGGCCTGAGTGCTAAGAACACCTTCCGGCGGTCGCTGGTCTCCTTGGAGTAGTCAGCCGTTATGCGAATCTCGTAGCCTTCCGCTTGAAAGGGTCCGTGTGCTCGGGCCCCTGAGAGAAGTTGACAGGCCTGTCCATGTCTCAGGAGACAGGCGATGATTGGACGGGGCTTGGAGGTCCCACCTTTCCTCTTTGGACCCAGTCGATATGCTCTCTGAAATTCCAATGGCAGGTCAAAGGCTATATCAGTCATTTTGGTGAGGAGGCTCAAAGGAAGGATGAAGTGTCTGTACCCTCTGTGTCTTCCGGAAATCCAAAAAAGCGGACGTTATCCCTGTGGCTTCTATCTTTTAAGTCTGTGAGCTTACTACAGAGGAACAGGAGTTCCTGGTCCTTGTCTAAGACTGTGTGAAAATGGTCCTCCATGGTCACCATTCAATGCTCCAGTCCTGTTACTCGAGACTGGAAGCCCGCTATATCCAAGCACATAGATTTGGTCTCCATTGTCAGTGAGGTTATAGCAGTATCCATACCCTCAAGTGAATGGCTGACCGCAGTGATCTCCTGTAGTATTTGTTCCATGGTTGCTGCTTGCTCCGGATCGGTCATATCGTGGGACTGTACGGGCGGGTGCGGTCCTGGGGCAGAGGACGCAGGTTTTAAAAAGTTGGAGGGCTTCAGAACAGAGTAGCTTCTGTGCCGGTTTGCCTGAGGGTTTACCCATCACTCTGCCACCGGGAATTGCAGGACCTCGATGTTGAGTTGGCCCTCTGGGCTTGAGGTTTAAAACCCAATCTATGGCCCGAGGCTGTCTTGGGTAATAAAAGAAGCAAAGAATCCAACGTGGAGCCTCTCTCCAAGACCGCTTCTTTGCAGTCAATCTGTGTTGGTAAAGGACAAGCGTCCCCAGTGCGGGCAGTATACTGAGAAGCACCATTGATGCTGGGGGCTTAACGAGCGGTTTGGGGCAACTAGATACTTTGCGCTGGCATCCCTGCCCGTCTCTCACTCCTTATCTGATCTGTCACGCCAATTTGCCAGCACGGCGCCCCTTAAAGCTCAGAAGAAGGTAGTAATTACTTGCAACCCTTCGTCACTAGTTGCAGCAGTGGTATATCAGAGGCGGTTACCTTCACTTGGGTTGCATCCTTCATTGTCCAAAACACATTGTGGAGTGGTGCGGTAATTGAAAAGGTGACAAGATGAGGAAGGGGGACTACGAAACCAGTGCAGGTCGTAATAATTACTGGTGTCAATCCAACATCTAGAGAAGAGGTTGCAGATTGACATCGGGGGGGCAGCGCCAGGTCCAGCTCCCCGGCGTGCATCATCTCAGCCCCAATTCCCAGCCTCATGCAGTCTGTTAGGCCTACTCTTCTTCACATCCTCATCCCGGAATAACTCGGCGAATCCGTTACCCGACTCCTCAGACAAGATTAGGCATCTCCTCGGAGGCCAGGTAGGGGAATGCCTGGGATCCATAGCGCCACCACCTCCACTACAAGATCATCACAAAGCTCTCGGTCTTGGGGAGGTGGGGTGTGGGACGTAGGGAAGAGGGGGAGGCAGGCAGTGCCGGGTCCAGCCCTCTGTATCTGCGGTGCACCGCCACCCTCCTGTTTCAGGGATCGCGCCTTACTCACTACGAGTCGCGGCTTCCTGCCCCACAGTAGGCCTCCTCTCCGTTGCGATGCAGCATGCCCCCACCTCGAGTCTCCAAGCGGTGTCCGGTGTCAGTAGGGTCTCCCAGGCTCAGAGGTAGGGGTGTGTGGCATCTAGCCCTCCGGCGCCGCATTGCTGTGCCGTCGGCCTGCCCCAGCGACCGCACCCTGTCTTCACTGTGGTCTGCGGCTTTTAGTCCCCCAGCAGACCTCCTCTCCGTGGTTTTTCTCCGGCACGGCTCAATGTGCCCCCACCTCGGCTCCCCAAGTAGCATCCAACATCAGGAGGGTCTCCCGGGCCTGAATGTAAGGGTGCGCGGCATTCGGAGCACCTCCGCCCCTGACCAAAGCCTACCGCCTCGCAGAGCTCCCAGTCTAGTCAGCCATCTTCTCCTGTGGCCAGACCACGCCCCCCCAGATTTCTAGTTTTTAAAGACTGGGTTTTATTTAGCCAGAGTGCCTGCCACCCCAAGACATAATACAACAACTATTCACATTTCAAGAATAATTAATCTTGACGTTGCCATGTTGTGTTTTAAGCCCTTTCCTGTTCCATATAACCGACTCAATCATGTGGGCCACACCTTTTATTGAATAGGTGTGGGGATGCAAAGTAGTAGTATGTTTGTTATTGCCAATTGAATATTTCTTCATTTTTAAATTCTAAATGTATGTCACTTGCAAAAAAACAGAACCAATTGTATAAAACACCCTCTGAATCCTAAACTACAACAGGTAACTTCAAATTCTGAGTGCAACAAATACCTCAAGTTCCTGAAGTCAAATTCTTCGGTGCATTCACAAAATGAATGGATTTCCTTCATACCCTTTTTTCCTTCATTATACTTTATAATTTGATGGATTGTCAAACTTCAATGAAAAAAATCTTATAAATTGCAGCTTGGTTAATGGCTCTGGATGCCAGGTGTTTTTGACATCTGACAAACTCTAAAAATCCAGACGAACCTGATGAAATTTACAGTACTTTACTTTTGTACATTGGCCATTGGGGCAAAAAGTTGCAGATGAAAATATTGGGCCCATTTCTATTGGTTCTTACTTTCTTTCAATATTTTTTTTTATTTCCACTGCGTGTTTACTTAGAAAAACACAAGTGCTCTACACAATAAAGACTCTTCGCGGACTTCAGAATGTTGTCTACTTTTCAGAAATGTATTATTTTGTGGGTTCACCACCTCCTCCGTCCTCAAACTGCAAGTAGAAAGAAATTGCAAAAATATTAATTTTGCATTAATCACTACTTAGGAAACTACAAATATTCTAGTTTTTTTTTACATGTCACTGTATTTTTGAAAGCTAGGAAGACGGCAGCTTTTGTTGATTACTTTTTTGGGGGGGAAAATACGCTGTCTCTCACAGTTCTTTTTTCACATTTAAAAAAATATATATATTTGCCACATTTTGGCTAGTTTATTTGTTTTCTTCCCTGGAGACCCCATACCCTGGATACATTTACAATCTCCAGCATGTGGGAAAAAGGGCACAAATTTGGCCCAGTCACATTTAATGAGGAAAGCAATTATGAAGGTATAAGTGGGACCTGCCTCAAATATCAATAATTGTGCTACGCCACTGGGGACAAGAGTAGAGTGGTTTCTGTATGGTTCTTCTTAAACCAATTGTTTTAGGTGAGACTCTCTGCTTCGGTCATTTTTGGTCGCTCTTGCTAGAGAATTTGCAGTGTTTTTTATTTACCATAGGTTACACCATATGCATTTATTGCTTGTCAGTAGCCTTAATCTTGTATTTGTTCATGCAACAATCGTATTTTATTCATCTTATTTATATATAATCACTTTACAAAAAATCAAAATTCTTTTATCATGAGCTACATATCGGGATTCCTGATTATTAAAATGCATCAAGAGCCTTAGGGGAGGTAGAGCCCATAAAGAATGATGGGTCTGAATCTGCTGCTGATCCATCCCTGCCTCTGAAGGACCGATACATTTTCTGTGACATTCAGACAAGCTGAGAACAGATGTCTGTCAGTACAGCACATTCCTAGAACAACCACAGGACCTCTTATACTGTTGGTGAAATTGCAGTGTAGGAGAGGCCAGTTCTAATCATGAGCTACCGCCCTGCTATTCTTGAAATAATGCAAGAAAGAGCGGGTCTTCTCTTCAAATGGTTGCTCTCCATCAAATAGCATGTCCACGAGCCTACCCTGGAGATCTTCCAAAAAGATGGCATTAGCAATGTGGAGAGCAAGCTGGAGAAGGCAAACACTTTGCAACCCAAAGAATCAAGCATTGTGGATTGCACAGAACCAAAATATATTTATTCTACTCATAATTGCATGACCTACAGATGAGATTGAATACAATATTATGCACCTCTCGGCTGTGCACATGAGTGACACACACTAAGTATCAACTGTACACTGTTGACGGTATTCAAATGGAGGGGGTGCTACAATAATTTACCTGAAGATTGCAGGTCAGTGCACTGGATAACTCTGCCTTCAGAGGCACGATCGGGGCGAACTACACAACTACTTTAAAGAAAACAGAGAAAATGGGAAGCCTTCAAAGTAGTGAACAGGGGGCCTACAATGACACAAAAAAGACAGGTGCAAAACAAGTAGAGGACAAAAAGGATAGAAAGGTGACAGCTCCTGGGAATTCTAAAACTGTGGAACCGGCATTCCAGGGAACAAACAAAATGGAAAGTTTGACTGTTCTCTGAAGGAGGTTAAAATATTTGGGCTACAGAGGACATCACACCAGTTATTCAGTAGCTCTTCAAAAGAGGGCACTCCCGAGTACAACTTGAGAGGCTCTCATTGTAATCCTGCATAAGACTAGAATAATGTTAGGAACTGATACCTAGGTGCTATCTCTATGTGAGGGTGTTATACTGTTATTTCTTGGTGATGAACAGATTGGGGCAGACCAAATTATAGTTAAACTGAATTATCTGGGCAGGCTATCTCGCATGAAAAATCAAGTAGCACAATTCATTTCTCTTCCTGATGTACCTCGATTTTAGGAGGGAGATACTGCCACAGCCATAACAACCCTTAGATGGGAACCTGCTTTATTCACATTTCAAGAGGTGCAAATTCACCATAAGTGATAAATATCATTGATTGAAACATCAAAGAAGCAATGACACATTTGAAGGGCAGAGTAGCTTTCAGGAAAACACTACTGCCCTCAGTGATGGGGAGGATATCAATGTCAAAGATGGTTGGCACTACCAAAGTTACGATTTTATTTGAGCACCTTGGTGGTGAAATTGAACGAAATATTATTTGGGAAGTTGGACAGTATACTGGTAAGCTTGATATGGGATACAGATAGGTGGATGCTGTGCTTAAGAAACTGAAATTACCTATGAAGGAGGCAGGATTTAGTGACCCAGATTATGAGCTATATTACATCGCTGCACATTTGCAATGGGTGGTGAAGTGGTTTGATGACTAGGTAGAAACCTGTAGAGATACACAACCATTTAGGCTCAGATTAAAAGAAAGGATTAACGCTCATCAGGCAACCAGGTATGACCAGACAAAAAGCATGCTTGCTAAAGGTGCCAAGACACTACCGGGTGCTCCTCTAAGGAGAGAAAGCAACCAAGCACACTGTACATCCCCAGCATATTTCTAGGGGGTCTACTTGCTGCAAAGGAGACACGAAATCAGGCCACTGGGGAAATGGGTGAAAAGGAGCTTGCATTAATGTGGGAGCTATATGTTGATGGTTGCATATCTTAGTCTCAGGAACTAAAACAGAATTTCACTATCCCTTCCTGCCACTTTCTGACTTTTAGCTGCTGACTGGAGAGTTAAGACAGACGTCGGATATTTTGGGGGGGAAGGAAGGTTTTCCAGTCACAGAGGATTAGAATTACTGTACACAATGGACATTGGTGAGTTGTATAGCTGTTTTAGCCATATTTTAGACATGTTGTTTTAGCAAACGAGGCCTGCCGTTGTGCACTTTAGTTCAGATACATTTTATTCAGCATCACTTTTTTTTCTAGCATCGGCCACATTTGCGGTGTTTTATTTTCTCTATCTATTTGTTCTTTCGCCTAGGAAAGCATCATATTCTTAGCATTTCACTCTGTGCTTTCCTCAAGGCTGCAGTCAGATAGGTTGCCAGCAAAAGTGTTACGCTGTGTCTCCAACATTCGCAGAAACATACATATTCCTAAATGGGGACCCTTTCTTAGAATGTCAACTGTTTTATTATGAAAACCCTCCTTTGTCCGGTACACGCTAGAGGGAGATTCCAGACAGATGACCACGACTGCACGCTGATTGAAGATTGCTTCGCTACAGCTGCTAGTTTAGACTACCGAATCCCTGGCCCATATGGGGACGGCATCTCTCTAGACTACAGGCTTCCCTGCTCAGGTATGAGGGATGTCGTCTTCCCAGGGGCCATACCTGAAGGGCGGATTAGGGCTTGCTCTAATATAGCTTAGGTAGGAAAATATATTTCACTCCTAGTGGCAGTATGGTGGGACTATTTTTGTGTGTCACACTCCTTGTGACCCTTTTGCTTTTAGTGTGTTTTATCATCCTAGTTATTGCAATACATGCCATTTTATCGAAGATGCAGTTACTTCAATACATTTTTATTGAACTATATGCTGCCTTTGTTTGTCTTTGCCCGTGTGAGACTAATGTAACTGAGAGAAAGGGACGAGATCAATGACGATTCCCCTGAGGAGTCTTTTTCGTCATGTGCCCAGTTGCCACAATCATCCCTGCTCTTGGGCAGAGATGAGGCGCTACTAGTTAGCCGGAAAACCCTGATTAGGCCGACAGGCGTCACATGGTGTGGAATTGTACTTAGTACCCCACAATCTATGCGATTCTGCTGCCTAAATTCAGTAGCCTCATTAGGATAGCGAGAACCTACACGGCTGGTGAGACAGACTGGACAAGGTCCACCAAAGGTATCTATTATTATCCTCACCCAGTCCAATACAATACACTCAACATACCTAATTCCCAGAAAAATTAGCAAGTGCCACCCAGGCTTTGAATTCATTGTTAATATTTGACTTGACCTTCTCATTTATCACACGAATAATGCTATGCACATCAACTCTCTGGCTGTCAGCAAAGCCAGCTGGGTAGGCATCGTCATGATTGACTCTGAACTCAATGCAGAAGAAGGGTCCGGATAACAGGTAAACAGGGGCTGGCACCAGAGCTGTTTTTGACCTTGCCTTAAGCACAGGGCTTTGTAGAGTCACGAATCAAACCCACCAGTCACCAAGCAAGCAGGAACGGGCCCCTACCCCCTTTGTTGAGTTCCCAAGAGGGTTAAAGAGCTGCTCTGAAAATATTCAGCTAGCAAAGGCCTCAATCTGCGTGGGGTTGGGAAAGGACCAGGGAACTTCGGTCTCAACTTTTTAGGCACCAAGGGTACGGGTGTTTGCCTAACATCGAAGCACAGCCCACAACCAGGCAAGAGCATTAAGACTCCGAATGGTCTTGTGAACAAGACATTTTCTTAAAGGAAGAAGACAATGACTTTTTCCTGTGGTACTTTTTGTAGGAAGGTCTCTTATCGTTCCCTGAAAGATGACTTAACTCTGGTAGAGGGAGCTCACTACAAAGTCTCATTGTGGGCCCTAGACGTAAAAACCTACGCCTCCTGTTCTTTAACAACCTTTGGGAGCATGGAGGTGCAAGAGTCACAGGCTACAGTGCCATGTCCCAACCCTGGACACCACATAAAGTCGCCATGGGTGTCCAAAAGGGACATCTTACATCATCACCTGCAAGGCTAGAAGTCTGAAGTCCTTTGAAGAGAGAGATGACCTCGTTGCTGTCAAATAGTGGAGGAATTTGTCAATGAGACACTTTAAGAGAGCTTTGGACTGCATCGATAATGCATGAAAAACCAGGAGCTTATGTCAGCACCTTATAAGCCCAAACGATGTCACCGCCAGAGGAGGAGCTACATGCACCACCTGATGGCACTGGAGATCCATCTAATGCATCAAAGGCGCAATCAGAAGATGAGGAATCTGTGGGAAGATTTATCAATCACAAACCCATGGCTGAATTCGTTCATAATAGAGAGGCAACAAAGATACTAAGTGTAATTGTGTTCATCATCAAAGTGTGCAAATGCAGCCAACGCGTTTTGCCTTTTCACAGGTTTCCTCAGGGCAGCAGAGTACGATGGATACCGGGCTAATCTTGCAGATGAGTGACGTTACTGGTTCTATATGTCATCTTCAATTAATGTTGCCCTGAATAAACCTGTGAAAAGGCAAAACACTTAGGCTGCTTTTGCACACTTTGATGAAGATTAAAAAGACAAAGGACTTACTCGTCTTGCATTGCTTCTTGGATTACTCTTCCTTTTGTACATTTTGTATCTTTGTTTCCTCTCTATTATGAAAAAATGTTTCTAATGACTGACCATTTAGTGGCGGGTCTTTACAGGTGGGCAGCGTTTGTACTGAACTAGGTGATTACTACAAGTGGTGCAGTAGATGGTCCCCTTGCTGCCATTTTTGTTCAATTTAAATGTATGTCTCTTGTGGCTACAGCCAGCTATGAAAACACATATGAAAAAAACAATAGAAGGCGAATACGCTGTGATTATACATGAAAGAAATTTGGTGTTTAGTCCTGTGCATTATATTAATGATGACCATCTTGCTGGAAATTCTCCTTAATATCAAATGGCTCGGCATTGACAGAGCATTGCAGTAATGTCAATGCCTCCGAGTATGGTACTGCATTTTTCCATCACCCCATGAGAGGGCCTTGAGAAGGAATGTACAGCATCAGGGAGACATAAATGACGTTTCTAAGTGTCAGCAGTGCTGGGGAGATGTAACTACATGTGCACGGAGAGTTTAACACCTTTGCCAAGCCCATCACCTCAAGATGTGACCTCTAAATGGCTGCATGATGATTGGCTCTGAAGATTGCACATCAGGCAACTACTCTCAATATTAGGTTTCTCATAATGCGAATATCTGATGAGGATACTGAGTTCAGCAATTCTTCATAGATTATTCCTAGTTATAATAATAGCTGGTGAGCCTGTATGGTGGATAGAGCTGATCTCATATGCATTGCATGCATCTGACCCTTTGAAAAGCAGTTTTTGGGAAAGGGTTGTTGATGCAATCATCATTGTCCTACGAGTGGTAGTTATATTCAGACTTATGGCTGGTTATCTTGGGCAGATAACAGACCTTCTAAAACTCAAGCTAGTTTCTGGAGAAGAAATGCAAAGATGCTGTATATCCCTCAGGTTGATGCGATGTGTGTCTTCTGACTGTGCTGTGGCTCTCAGATTTCCCTTTTATAATGAAGCCGAGAAACGCTTTCCAAGTCTGCTGCACCTGTGACAAAGGCTCCTACATCTTTGGGGACCGTATTGAGATTATATGATCTCTCATGGTGGTCAATCATCACTGGAATCTGAAGCATAGAAAGGCTATGGTTAGATACATATAAGTGTAATTTTACAGTCTACGGTGATGACTGTCCTCACTGATGTGCTGTTTTATATTAAAGGCTGGGTGCTTCACTGCCACTATGTATCTACTCCTCGGCTGGCAAGCACTGTTATTGATGGACATTGCCATTGATGCCAATTATGATGGTACGGTTCACTGTCAGGGACTGCTGAGCAGGAAGTGCTGTGGGTTCGGTTCTAAGATTCGGCTGGATTATCCTTATTCTTCAGTATACTTAAGTCAAAAGAAGGATTAAAAGGTCGAGTAAGGCACTTTGTTAGCGTCCACAACTCCACACACAGGCAAACAAAACTTTTAAAAATAAAATTCTTACCTGTGAATGCTGGAAAAGAGTGCACATGGTGCATTAGCTATTCCTGTGGAAAATTCTTTAGACTTACGGGTTCTGAGACAAACATATAGCATATATAACTAGCAATTATGTAGAATAAGTTGCTATAGTTTCTGCTACTGGTGAAGCCTCTGCCCTGTTTCAAATTGAGAAAGGTACGCGGCAGAGCTGCCCGATGTCCCGACTCCTGATTGCTTGATATATGAAACCACTGACAAACATAGGGTCAACCAAGAAATTAAGGGGATAACTACAGGCAAAGTGGAGCATAAAATCTGCCTATATAAAAAGATGTATTATTGACTCCAGTTGATCACTCACTTCCCTTCTAGGGGAGTTGAATAGATGCGGCCGGGCTTTGGGTTTTAAAACCAATAAAACGAAATGACTGTGAATTTATTAATCCCAGGTGAGTAACCCAACTGGGCCACCATACAATTGAGCTTTCCTCTAGCCTGGACCCAAAACACATTATCTACTTAAGGGTCAAGATATTTTCCTCTTTAGCGGAATCGTCTCTTGTTAATTACGCAGCTCTTCCGCATTCTCTTTGTTCGCAAGTGCAGAGGTGGCATAATAGGGGCCTTTCCTGAGTGGGATGCATTGATGTAGTTGAAATGATGGCCCTTCCTATATTCTTAAACTTGGCTCAAGGTCTTCCCCTGAAAACATCAAAGGGCATTCTAATACACTGAATAACTTCCAGTGGGGAGGTAAGAAAGCAAAGCTCTGTAGGTGTATGATGTATACCCCCAAGTGGTGAAGGGGGACTGTGGGTTCCCCACATTACAAGTTACTATCATGCTGTTAGGATATATGGTTGAATAGTGGGAGGACGGCAATTGTAAAATCTTGGCATTTAATGGATCATGGTTATCTTATCTGACCCTGTTGATCTCATCTGACCCTGGCTGACTAGGTTATACCACTCATGCGGTTTTTATTCTACCCGTTAAGAGTCCTACAGTGTCCTCTTGGGATACTGTCATGTTAAAGATAGGGCTATCGACGTGCCCATGTCCTCTTTCCCTCTTTATTGGAAATCCTGAATTCACCCCAGGCATGATTCAAGGCCTATACTCAACATGGCTGACAGCCAAAGGTAAGCAAGTAGGGAATTTTGTTGATGTTCAGGGCATCAAGTCATTTGAACAAGTAAAGCTTGATTATCCCTCCCTGAATCTGAAACATTGTGTGATTTTAGTTCTTGACAAGCTGATTGGATGTTTGAGCTCAGACTGATTAGACTGCCAGCTTATATGCTCAGGGTGGCAGACTGCCGCTCCTAGCCCTTAAAGTCACAAAATCGTTGACAGATTACCTTATTACTGTGAGCAGCTAAACAGGCAACTTTTGGTCTCTGGAGCAAAAAAAGAAACACCTATTGATAGATCCTGGTTATACCAAGTGTGGGATATATTTGGCATGGAAAAGATATTGCGGGGTCTCATGAGCAGGGGTGACCACTTTGAATCAATGTGGAAATCATGTTTACCTGTGTTATATGTGGAATCCAATGAGAAATACATAAGAGTTTTACATACTTTTGCTGGGGGACAGACCGTTTCAAATACTGATTAGTCACTGATATACCAGGTCTTTCATGGTGGGAATGTCTGGCAATGATACAAATGTGGTGTGGTTATCTGGGAGCGTATGGGGGCGTTGATTGTTATAGTTATTTCACTGCCCTTGCTCACTAGACACCCAATATGGCTACTTCTTAGTGATAATGGGCACCAATACCATAATTTGTAATGATGGTATTATCCTTTTCTCACACTTCAATAGGGCCCACCCAGATGACCACGACTTTCTGCTGATTGCTTCGCTACAGCTGCTTATGTAGACTACAGTCCTCTTGCTCAGGTATGAGGAATATCTTCCCAAGGGATCCTGAAGGGCGGAACTAGAGTTTAACATGCTGTGCTCTAACATAGCCTAGGTAGGAATTATTTTAACGATTCTAGTGACAATACTGTAGCGTTATTTTTATGCTTTACTCTCCTTGTCACAATTTTAATCCTATCATGCTTTATCGTAATAGTTATTGAAGTACACACCTTATTATCTAAGATGCAGTTGCTTCAATAAAATCTTATTGAAACATATTCTGCCCCTGATTGTCCTTGTATTTGTGAGACTAATGTAACTCAGAGAAACGGATGCGATCTGAGTGACCACGATTTCCTTGAGGAATCAATTGTGTCATTCGCTCGGCTGCCCAATCATCCCTGCTCTTGGGTGGAGATGAGGCACTGCTAGTTAGCTGGAGCAGATTAGGCCGACAGGTGTCACCTGTAGTGGGTTCAGACTCAGTCCCCCACAGTGCAAGTGATTCTGCCGCTCAAATCCAGTAGTCTCATTACAATAATGAGAGACTACGCAACATGGCGCCGCCAATATTTTGTCAAGCTCTAATTTTCGGGTCCTCCTACGTATCTCTGTCTCACTACATACAAAGACATCTCAGTACTATATACGGAGACGTCCGTGGTATTGAGGATTTTCTTCCTCAGCTAAGTAGGGAGTACCTAACTAACGCTGAAGGTTGTTCAAGCTTGAATTCTAAAAGGATAATCCCCATTTGGTGTGCTTATCTCTGAACAAAATATACCATTCATCATGGCAAATATGCAAGAGGTAGCAATTGCAGTCAATAGGTGACCACCCCTTACTGCACATTTACTGGCACATGGCCTAACGGCCCATGGGAGTCCAGTCACATTTGTTGTTGAGGCTCATCCAGCCTATAGAACAGAATGTTTTTATTCTTGGGTCACATTTCCAGCAGCTGATCGGAACACAAATACACTTCATCATTATACACCAGCAAACGCACCTGCACAATACAGAGCATATGCATATTTAGAAATAACTATCTTATCAAGAACATAATAATTGGCTTGATGGCGCCCTACCCCATACAATTCTACACGTTAGGTTAGGTCCTCTAAGTAATGAAGGTCCTACCTGGTCTTTATTGGACACTTATACACCTCACCCTTCCGCAGTGAACTTAACGGCAGCTGAAGTCCGTCGCTTATATGCTTAGTTTATGGCAATGTACAGACAATTAGTACAGTTTGTAATGTAAACATTAAATACAAATCCCGCACGTGCTGCTCCGGCACAACCACATGCAGTGGCGCCAGGCATTAATCTGGCGACTGTACATTTGATCATGTGTAAAGTACCCACCAAGCGGGAAGAGATTCAGTTTTGGTTAGCTCAAAAATTAAAATCTCTGGAAGCAGTATTTCCCCATACGGGACCGCCAGATAATCACAGAATATTAACTATGTGCTTGCCATTTCGGATAGTTTCCAGAGTAGACAACTATAATACTTGGGGCATGGTATTTGCCACACTCTCTACTACTGCATATGGTACACCGACACTTGCCAACTTACCGGAAGTGTTGAAACAAATTCAAGATGAATACGGGGCTGCCCCGGCCCTGGACTTGGGGATGCAACAAATGGGCAATTTTGCACACAGTATCCTCAATTATATGAAGTAACCTTAAAGGGGAAGCAGTAGCACTAGCGGTGCGCATGCGGCTGCGGGACGTTCCTCCACAGGATCAAGAACGTGAGCTGCCAAACCTTATCGTGGAGACCTACTCTAGCATTGGTCGAGATAGCCTGGGGGGCAGACCCACAAAACCACAGTTACAGGGTAAATCGAATAAAGATTCTACCAAGCAAGTTCCTGAGGGTACTAAGAAACGCTGGGATAAAAAACAACAAACACCTAAAAAAGAAAGGGGAGAATCACCGCATACAGAGACCCCACAGAATAGATATAATCTTAAGAAATAGTGATAATAAAAAAACGCCTGACAGATATCAATACACTGATACACGCCAAT
This sequence comes from Pleurodeles waltl, assembly GCF_031143425.1. Taxonomy (NCBI): domain Eukaryota; kingdom Metazoa; phylum Chordata; class Amphibia; order Caudata; family Salamandridae; genus Pleurodeles; species Pleurodeles waltl. Next base: position 181,179,943 of record NC_090438.1, read on the forward strand.
CTCGTTCCTTTCAGGACTCACCGGAAAAACGTAGTAAGAGAGGTGGGCGGTCAGAGCGAAGAACTGAGTACGTGAAACCGAGACAGGAATCACAACGCTCTACAGAAAGAAGAGAAACTTCCCCAGCAAAAACCCCAATTCAAAAAGAAAAAAGTGGCAGCAGTTGCAGTTCGACATGCCACTCAATAGGGCACTATTGAAGAAGAAGAAGTGGGCATTAGTGCTATTAGACAGCACGGCGAGGTGAAAGCAACCAATGACTTCTTACAAGTTGAAACTGCGGACATGTGTGTCCCCACACCTGATAGGGTGTACAAAAGTAATGTTACAGTTAGAAGGAGACACTGAACGCGCAATCAACGTAATCTTTTGGGACAGCGTTGTAAATATATATATATGATATTCTACTGGCCGAAAGGGATAGGCAACCTGAATTTGTCCGTACTTGCCCATATGGGGAAGATGTTATCAAACCTTTCTTGCCCCTTGTTCCTGATGAGCTCGCAGAATCCTACGCCATCAATTGGGCATTGGCGCAGGCACCCGTGTTATATCGCAACCACGTAGGGTGGGATAAAGATTTCCCCTATCATACCACAGTATCCAATAAATGATGATGCTAAAGCACCCGTGAGGGAAATCCTCACACAACTAGAGTACCAGGGCGTAATCGAACCCTGTGTCTCACCAATGAATAATCCCTTATTCCCAGTAGCTAAACCAGACCATTCGTACTGAATAATCTTAGACTACAGACACTTAAACAGTCATACACGCACATATGCTATACAAAACTCACACAGCAAAGCACTCATGAACAACATAGTGCGCAAAAAATACAAAACAACACTGGACATTTCCAATGGTTTCTTCTGTCAAAATATAGCACCTGAGAGTAGAGGCCTAACAAGTTTCAACGTATTAGGCTCTCAGAAAAAATCCTGTTGTTTACCCTAGGGGTACAACAACAGTCCAGGACTGCTCGCCGCTCGTGTGACTTCAATATTGCACAATATTGACCCTGAAGCATTGTCCTATGTAGATGTTATTTATCTCATGGATGATGAATTCCTGAACATCTAAGACGGGTAGCCTGCATTGTTGTGTGAAATTGGGTATAAATTCAATTTCAAGAGAACAAAAATAGCCTTCCTTATCATCCTGTTTATGGGATATGAGCTATCAAGTGAAGGAAAGACCCTAGCACCACAATTCTTGGAAAAATAGGCACAGTTACAACCACCAAATACCATTAAAAAACTCCAATCACTATTGAGTTTCCTAGATTTTGGCAGAACTACATTCCAGTTTACGCATCACATATAAAACCATTATATGACTTAATACGTCCTGACTTTTCCAGTAAATTCTGGACAGTCAAACACACACTCATTCTCAGAGCTTCGCAAGCAGCACAACACTTACACACAAGGGACAATAAAAAAACATCTGGTGATCAGAGTAATTGCTGGTGCCACTGGTTTCACCTAAGTAACTTTCAATGAGGGTGTGTCAGTCCCGATTGCATACAAATCACATTTGTATTCAACAGCAGAACAACGCTTTGCTCCCACTGAGAAAATTCTCACTGCTGTTCAGATGGCTGTCATTAAACAAAAACCACTGGCCCAGGGGAAACGCATTATTGTCGTAACTCCAATTCCAGCCCTTAAGGCTGTTACCAAAGCAAGCGTTCCAAAAGCTAAAGCATTACATCCACTTATAATTCAATGGGCAATGTCTTTGACAGCCAGTGATGTTGACTATATCTTTGACCCAAAATTAGAATCCCACAAATTTTTGCAATATGAACAAGAATACCTAGTTCTGACAAATTCATTGCCTATTGATCTATATCAAAGAGACATGTACACTGATGGCTCAGCACAACCTGCAATAGGCACAAAGCACCAATACTCCGCTGCTTGCGCAGTTGTAAGTGGCTACATGGAGGATAATAAATGTTGGCCCCAGCATACATTCATGCAAACCCTAGGGGATTGCGCAGCACAACTAGCAGAGCTAAAGGCTCTGGTGAGGGCACTGGAACATACGGATCCTGCACAGCTAACAGTGATTGTTTGTGATTCGTACTATTGTGTCCAGTCCTTTAATGAATACCTGCATTGCTGGATCCAGAATGGGTTCAGAGATTCCAAAGGAAACACAATTAAGTGCAGACTTCTGTGGGGGAAAGCAGCGGACCTGAAGGAAACGCTTCCAAATGTTCATGTTGTTTATACACTTGGACACCAGTGCATTGGAATACATATTGCTGGAAACACACTGGCTGATGAGGCAGCCAAATCAGCAGTAGCTATGGCTTCTGTTGCTGCAGTACCTCATTCTGAAACGAAACCAGGTGATGACATATGGGCTTCTGTGAAAGCCACTGCTGAAGGCACACCCTATCCAAAAGCATTTTCCGCTAAATATTCCTACCGAATGGGAGGCTTCCTTGACACAGAAGTGAAAATATCAGATGTGGGAGTTCGAGTAATTCCCAATAAAGACAGAAGACCAGGGTTGATTAAAGCAGCGCATGAGGGGGTTGCATCTGCCCATGAGGTGTGGTGGCTACAATATCATTATTGCAAGCACGTTATTGGTGGCCAGGTCTATACAAACAGACCAAGCAGTATGTCCTCTGTTGTGATATCTGCCAACACATTAGGGGTTCCACTGTCAAACGCCCACCACAGACACTCCTCCTAATTTCTAACAAACTTTTACAATGTGTGTACTTGGACCATTGTGGTCCCCTAACTCCGGACAGTGCATACAAATACATCTTAGTAGTGGTCGACTCTTGCTCCAGATTTCTATGGGTCTGGCCACAATGCTCGGCTGACGCTCGGACTGTTATTAAAGATTTGCAAGTCTTTATCAGCAAATATGCAGTTGAGGCTTTCCACTCGGACCAGGGCCCTGCTTTTGCCTCAAGGGCATTCAGAGACGTTATGGCTTCGTTAGGGGTCCAACTTCATTACTCGTCCCCATTTCATCACGAGGGAAATAGTGTTGTGGAGCGACAAAACCGTGATTTGAAGCAGTCCTTAACAGCCAGAGTATTAGGTACACGTCGTAGTTGGCTTAATCACCTGTATGGAGTCCAGAGAGCACTTAATCTGCCTAGAAGGACCCTGGGGGGGGTCGTACTTCATACAAGTGCCTGTTTGGAACTCAAATGTATGTTCTAGATATTGATGGTCCTGGTGTGAAGGCAGCAGAAAGACCTTTTGACATCAATGAACGTATCACTTTCTTGTAGGAATTTCAACAGTTCTGTGACGACAACGCTTCTGCCATTGCTACCTCTGCAGGGATTAAGGATGTACCAATAACACCTACTGGCTGGATTCCAAAGATCGGGGATCTAGTACGTGAAAACAATTCTGTGAGAAACGAGTTTGGTCCTTCTTATTGTTCACCGGTCCCTGTCTTGGGACTATACGGTACCAGAACTGTCATTCTACCACCGTTGGCTGGTGCTAAAGGAAACCGCTTTGTATCTATCGACAATGTTAACTTTCACTATGTGGCCGATCCTGCACAGCAGACCAAGAGGAGCAGCCAGTAGTTCCCGAATCCCTCTCACTACTAGTCAAGACGTCCCTCTACAAGTTTTGAGCAGCAACGCTGGACCTCTCTGAGCTTGGGGAGGGTGGAAAATGATCTTGCATTAGTTCCACTAACATCTGTTACAAAAAACAATACAGAAATTACTGATCGATTTCACACAACTTCAACACAGACGGATGGCACCATTTACTGTGAAGCACCGCGGGAGACAGCTACCAGTTCTCCTCCTACAAATACAGCTCCAGTTTTTGCACAAACTGCTTCTGGATACTTTGCCGACATCAACAACACTTTCTCTGACTCATTTGCCTCTTCTACATCAGAAATGCCAAAAACACGTAAGCTGATAAACTGGCTTAAAACAAATTACTTTATTTTCCCATGGAACTATCTGTGGCTTTCTTAGACTGTATTAGCTTTTCTACTTTGGATTGGCTTTGTCATAACATTCTTTCTATTACTACATGGTCGTTTTCTTCCTGAAAGATCAACAGTTGAGCTGGTGGATTAGGTCCTAAAACCGCATTTTTCTTCTCACAAGGTCCGCAGAGACTTGTCTTTCGTGAACATTTCGGCTATACCAATACAAAGTCACATTTGATTTATACAGCCCCACGGAGGTCATTCAAATATCATATGTGTTTAAACTTTCTATGAATGATGTAATAATACCCGGAGTTGTTTCTGATGACTGGGATGTGAAAGTTGATTCTATGATGACTGAATTGCAGTATTTTACTGTATTTGAAAGTAAGGATGTCTATCAATCTAAAGAGAATTATGGTGACATGTTTTGCTATAATTATTATGAACACCATTTCATTCATAGAGCAAGTACCCCCAAAAATATTTTTAATTACCCACAATGGGAACATTGTCCAACTCCACCACAAGGGAGTTCTAAAACATATTCTGAAAAATGTGCATATTTTTCTGGGCACAATGTTAAAAATGCTGAGTCATTTTAATTCATATTGACATTGATGGAAAATGTACATACATTATTGACAGATACGAAATTCATTTATTCGGATTCCTTTGTTTCCCGGTTGGCTATAGAAGGCTATGAATATTGGCTGAAGTCGATTGACTTAAAAAGTGTGTGGGGAACAAAAAATTGGCAAATAAGGGGGAAGGAAACTTTATTCAGAGAATGCATGATACCTGTTCAAATTATATTTTTAAATGAAACTGTACAGCAGACAAGCTGTTTAGGCTTAGCAAAGTTTAAGGAATTGAATGTGCCCAGTATTCCTGCCCCTGCAAAATTTTACAAATGGCAAAAGTATATAAATGCAACTGAAGATCAGCTCGATGAATGGGTCCAGAATGGCATGTTTAATGCTTCATTGTGACATCCTGGCGGGTGGTTATTGGGGCCAGTAGATGCCAATGGGTGTCAAACGTTTTATGAACTCCATGGGGGTTTTTAGAACAAGTAGGCCGGACCCTCGCTATATATCATCCGAACATGCGGGTATAGTAACAATATACAGCGTAGGGAAACAATGCCAGCAGTGGTTGAAGAGCTCCTCACTAGATGCTGTTAGAGAACACCTCAGTCTCCTGTCTACTAACACTGACCTACAGGATTTCCTGTTAGTCCCCAGAAAACAATGCAGAAAGTGCTTCTTATACGCAGTTTATAATTAAATTTGGAAGCTTTCTCAACAAGAAGCTGTTGCCCGGTTAAGGCAAATAGATCGGAAAAACTTACAGAAGGAATTAGCTGTGGTAGGTAATGGGATTAATACCTTGTCTGACCAACCTTAAACAACATTGTTTCTTCTGCAATAGACATAATACAAAGTGATATGTCTTCTTTACACTATGGACAGAGTCAACTAAGGTCCATCATGCAGTTGGGTTGGACACTGAATGCAGGTCGCATACCCTGGCAACACGTTAGCGCAAGGGATATATTTTTCTCATTTAATTTAATGCAACAACAACAACTAATGGCAAAGAAAGAAGCGACTTATGTCATGTTAAACATTAACATTTTTTTAGAAAAGTTGCCTTTTACTGTGACTGAAATACCCTCTGCTGAGTGGTTAATACATGGGGTCATTAATCTGCCTATTTCAACACTTCAATTCACGTCTTGCTTAAAACACATTCCAGTAGGCAGATATGAAAAGCTAGGAGATAGTTACATCCATGAGGTGTGGGAGCTGTCCTTCTCGTACACATGTCTCAGTGGCATGAAAGAGGTGTTTCTTAGTGGTAGTGAATTAAAGACTTCTGTCAGCCATTCCATTGTTTGTAAACAGCTCTCCTTGCACGTGTAATGCTTCGACAGCAAACTTAGCTTGTTATCCGAAGGGAGTTCCAGTCCCCTTGATTAGACCTGCATTCCAGGTGCTCTCCAATGGCAGTTAACTTTTGTGGAATGCGAGCCGGCATAGTCTATGTTGTTTCGGTCTCTAAGATTGTTACATGCTGCAGGAATGTATTTTTTCCTCCCACAAGACAAAGGGAAGTAGCTGAGATTTGGCCCCATATCGCTACTTCAAATGTGAATTTTCACAAGTTGAGCAGATTCAAGTCTTTACTGTTTCAAAAACACGTGGCGCTCACCCCTGCATGCGAGACCTATGCGCTTCAGGTGGCAAGGTCATCAGCAGAGATACAGTCCCTTTTAAGAATTAACTTTCTAAAAGACACTTTGGTGAGCTCGTGGGACAAATATTTAATGCGTCCAGTACTACTGGGATCACAAATTTCTTTAAGGCTGTTGGTTCTGGTTTCGTTCACACCTTCTCCTCTATATTCAGTTTAATACCACCAGCCATTCATTTAATATTCTCCAGTATTTTCGGGGGGATTTCCGATAACTTTGTCTATAATAGATGGCATCTTGCTATTGCTACTTTTTCTGCACAATGGCTGTACCACTGCAACAAGGACTGAAAGCGCTCCCACCAGCGCAGCTGTGTCGTGAATGCATGATGCAGTACTTTGGAGCATCACTCCTGGAGCAATTGGAGTGTGACTGGTCTCTGTCATTGAGACCAGTTTTGCATTGTGCGCAGCCCATGTTTCGTGCCTTTGGTGCTCGTTTGAACATGCACTGAAAGTCTGTCTTTCTACGCAGCGCTTGCTTTCATTGGACACTGATCTGTTGATGTGCTCGCTGAGGGCTCATTACCAGACATGCGCGTTGAGGGTGCGTTTGCTGCAGGAAGTTGCTTATGATTTGCCCTTCATGGAGGATGCAGCTCTAAACCATTGCTGGGCACACCACGGAATGCTGCTGCCTTGGATGGAGCTCAGGCTTTGGACCATGAATGCTCCTTCATTTTCCTTGGCGATAAACTTCCTACTTTACCATCTGCCGAAGTGGAAGATTTCCTGTCTTCAATTATCCCTGATTCGACTGGCAACTTCCAACATGACTCAGGCACTTGAAATGCGGCCTTTTTTACACCACAGTTAACATTTTTAAATTGTCCTTTTTACACATGCTCAAGTGTCTTTTTAATTTGTCATTATTGACATTTTTATATATGCCTTTGGTTAGATTTTAATAGCTTTTATACATAATTAGGCTTTGAACCGGAAAGGGGAGGGTGTTGTGTAGCCATTTTAGTTACAGCTTCATACATGGTATTTTAGCGAACTAGGCCTGCCACTGTGCACTTTAACCTAGATATATTTTATTCAGCTTTGTTTATTATTTTAACAACAGCCACATGTGCGGTCTTGTTTTGTTTCTCTCTATCTAGCTGCTCTTTGCCTAGGCCAACACTGCATTCTTAAACAAGACATTTCTTTCACTCTGCCAGCAACCTATCTTACTGTAGCCTTGAGGAAAGCACAAACGTGGTAACACTTTGTCTCTAGTGTTCATGGAAACATACACACTCTTACGTAGGGATCCTTTCTTGGAACATCAGCTGTTTTATTATAAAAACACTACTTTCACCCATGTATGTTAGAGGGAGTTTCCAGCCAGATGACCATGACTGTATGCTGCTTGCTCAGTGCTTCGCTACAGCTGCTTATGTAGACTACAAGCCTGTTGTTCAGGTATGCGGGATGATGTCTTCCCAGGGGAACCTGAAGGGCAGAACTAGAGCTTAACATGCTGTGCTCTAACATAGCCTAGGTAGGAATTATTTCAACAATTCTAGTGACAATATGGTAGCATTATGTTTATGCTTTACTCTCCGTCTCACAATTTTAATCATCATGCTTTATCGTCCTAGTTATTGTAGTACATGACTTATTATCTAGGATGCAGTTGCTTCAATAAAATCTATTGAAATATATTCTGCCCCTGATTGTCCTTGTATATGTGAGACTAATGTAACTCAGAGAAACGGATGCGATCCGAGTGACCAAGATTTCCCTGAAAACTCAATTGTGTCATGAGCTCGGCTGCACAATCATCCCTGCTCTTGGGTGGAAAGGAGGCACTGCTACTTAGCCGGAACAAAACCCGGATTATGCCGACAGGTGTCATCTGTAGTGGGTTCAGACTCAGTCACCCACAGTGCAAGTGATTTTGCCACTCAAATCCATTAGTCTCATTAAAATAATGAGAGCCTACACAACAGTTCCAGTAAAAAAATGAGTGCACACGTTTACAAGGTTTAACAGTCTGAAGCTACATATAATGCTCTCTGATTAGATGCAAATGTTTACAGAAGGTTTAAAGCAAGATTGATGATTCTCTGCTTCAAAAATAAAATGTTCACAAAACAATGCAACTAGGAAACAAAAACTTTTGCTAGACTACTGAGAAATTTTAGGTACCATTTCTTTGAAGCCTCACTTAGTAAAATGTGCTGATGCATACTAGTATTTCCTAAAAATAGTCAAAATGGAAAGTCAGTGTAACCAGTTTCAACAAGACTATGGGAAACATGAAAATAAACAAGCATTGGCAATGCCAATAGGTCCAACGTTGGAGGCCAGTCTTTTTGGTTTTGTCAATCGGTGTCTTGTTTTGGCATAGCTTTTGTTCAACTTTATTGTTGTGGGACCTTCCGGGCCTCACTATTTTAACAAACATTGGCTAAAATATTTTTTTGTCTCAAAAACCACACCTTGTTATAGTAGTTCCTGGCACTGAACAAAACTATTTTATGTGCTGATATGCTACTTATCAAAGATCAGATTGCAATCATTCACAGTGACGTCAGCTAATAGATGGATAGAGAGAGCGAACAATAGCATTTTAATAAAAACAAAAGGTCTTGGTTAACGCCAGACCTAATTAGGGACTCAATTCTTAAAGAAAGTCACAACAGTGCACCCATGGTATGTATGTCTTTGCATAAGTGCGGATTTACATATGTCATTAATTTACAAGAATTTACAGTAGAAGACCAGGAAATTGTACTCCTAGAAAATATTTGTGAACTATATTTTAGCACGAGCAAAATATCCATGTGTACATTTGCCCATGCGAACATCTGTTGAGCGTTTACAAGTTCACTTTCACTCCAACCACTTTTCCAAACCCTGGAAGACGTTTTACTTCTGACCCATGTCAGGATTACATTTCCAACCTTTCTCAATATGGAAAAAGATTAGAGAAGAGCGTGTGAAAACCCACACCACATGCAAGTTAGTAGGCTTACACAGACTCAAAAGAGCATCCCAACTCTGGAACTATTGCTTACACCTACCACCAGCCCCAGTATGAAGATCTGCAGAGAGGTGGAAAAATAAGAAAATTGCTAGAACTCATGCCCTACAATAGTATTAGCCCTGGCACAGTCAGATATCAGAGCCCTTAGGTAATAAGACTGCTGCCATAATTTGTCACTGTATTACATGGCAACAAAGGGGCAAGTAGATTTTTTTTCAGGACAAGTAGATTTATGAAGCAAACCGTCCCATCAATAATAGATATTTTATTACATTCCACACCCCTGCTGTGACCTTCAGGTCGAGCAATGATGCTGACCAAGTCTGTTAACCTTCTAGTTATCTTACGGCAAATCACCGACAGAGCTAATTTTGCACGAAATAGTTTTATTTTATTTGTTGCTATTTTGAGACTTTGCAAGCTGCACATTTATCAGAAGAGCCTCAGTGTGATTTCATGCATTACTCAGAACATTTGTCCCAAAGACAGAGTTCGGCTAAGAGGCAGTGAACACAAGCTTGGAAAGGCAGAACTCACTGCAGCGTCTGCATTTACTTAAATGGAAGAGAATATGCCTACCTTTCTCTTAGTCAAATCACACTGCGGTCGTCCACATCAAACAGTTAGCTTGGTTATGCTCTCTCTCAGTAAGTCTGCAAATCCACAGGACCCTGGATAAAAACAAAACTGTTTCAAAGCAATATAGCACTTGAACAGCCAACTCAACCAGACACGCTGCTATGTTACTGATGTGCTTGTTTCAAGTGTGCCTGCATTCTAATTTCAAGTGCAAACACATCAGTCTCATTCTGGCACTGAAATAAAATAGGATACAGTATGACTGAGAAAATCTATTCCCTTCAGATAAAAAATCTTGCACCAGGATTCCAGTAATTAGGATAAAGGGCTCCGAAAGAGTAAGTAGGGACTATGATCGACTAGCCACCATGGTCAAGTCGAATATAAAGGCCCTTGCGAATTTATACAAGAATACATTTAAATTATGACAGCAAGCAAAGAAGGGTAGGTGCAGCGGGACACTTAGTTTTGGGTTGTACACAAGTACTCAGCCTCTCATATATAGATTCCTACTAAACAGTGTAAGTGGCGGGGTACATGTGAAAGACAGGAGAGCAAGAAGCACAGAACTATACGAAACAAACGAAGAGACAGTTGGAAAAGATTGCAAGCCACATGTTTGCTTGCGCTAATATAGACCTCTATTGCGTTTGACATAGCAGACAGATGTTGATCCTTTCTATAGTAGACCTCATATGGACTTAGGGGCGCTGAAATTGTTTAGATCTTTTGGCAGATTTCTATTTCTTTAGATGGAATCCTCCAGACTTTGTTGCTTGCGAGTTGCATTGGAGAGGTCAAAACTCTTTCCTGTTATTTTGAATCTTTAAACTGAACTTTAGTCTTGGATGTCCCTTTTAGCAACAGATCATCTCACTACCAACTTGCTCCCTTTTTCCACTCCCTGAAATAGTACAAATGGTTCTATTATCTGTTTGCTCCATGACTGACTCTAGAGATATGTGTGACCAGCATTTCTTCAATCATTATTCCATATGATAGCCCCAGCCCATAATGGATACTTCTACTAAACAGTCTGCAGAAGAAATTCCTTCTGGCAACTACCTTTTTTGCCATCGGTCATAACAAGGAAACCAGGTGCCCGAATGAAAGGAATGAAAATGGTCACCCTTCCCAAGTTGGGTGTGAATAGAGCTGCAATTCGGCTGCAGTGGGCCCATGTCCCTGCTGGGCCCATTGGCACTGCACTTATAGCACTGTTGATAGATATGACATGGAATCATCATCAGGAACGAGCGGCTTAGAAGGTGTACAAGGAGGTAAGGTCTCAAAAATAAACAATGTATTTTTAGTGTCAGGGCTTTTTAGAATGAGCTTAATAGCAGTTCTACTCATGATATTGTTAAATGTAGTCTGGTCATCTATAGCAGAAACTGTTGTTGAGTTGAGCAAGTAAACATGGGACGATACGTACTGTAGGAAGATTACAAATTCATGGTGTAGCTTCTACCTGTAGGAGGTGGATCCTGATGAATCCTACATGGACTAGGAGAGCCTCTTGGTCCTGTTGCAGTACAACTCTTACTTGCTATGTTTTGTGCTTTTTAAAAAGATAACTTCCTCTATATCTTGGTGGACATAATAACATGAATGGTGCTCTTATCATACACTATACTGAAGAAGCTACTTCTGCTCCGGGAATAGTAAAAGTATTTCCAAATTTGCGCTGTTCTCAGTTTACAGATGTTTTTTGTTTGTGGCAATTCTGATATTTTAGGGAAAAAAACAATTCTTTATAGATAAGACCAAAATATATTCACAGTAGAAAGGTACACAAGAACTACCTGCTAGACTACTTGCTAATATTCTTTCAGTATTCCACTCTTGTTGCAGCAAAAATTTCAACACCCATAATGGTGTAATCTCTATAACAAATATAAAATACAAACATAGTTAACAAATTTTGATATGCTTTTGTCAGCCCAGATAGCGAAGGATTGGGGTGAAACATACCAACAAATGATCCATCCGTATATATATGCCAACAGACCAAGAGATACTTCTATCAAATGACGAGGGCCACGCATTCTGAGCGGCAGCAGCTTAGCAACGTGGTAGGCTTTCGGCTTACTGATAAAAACTAAATTGCCTTACACCCCAGTGATTATGTTGTTACTACACAAGTAAGCGATGTGGCCATTTAATCAATCATGAGTGAATAAATATAAAAGAAGTTTAACAATAAACAAAAACCCTTTACTCATTGGTCTACTTGATATGCATTTTTCTCCATTAGTTGTTTCGGATCAATCTCATACTTAACATGTGAAATTGCCACTGATAGGACTAAGGGTAAGCTGAGCCTCTGGGCTTCCTCCCAAGAACAGAAAGTGTCATAAGCAAAGTTACAAGTGCACATGTACTAGCATATTGTTGCATTTCATCGATCTCCCACATATACTGCTATGCTTATGTTTAAGCTGAGGTCATCATCTGCATTTGAGACTTCTACAATTACAATGGGTCGCACCCTGCCAAAGTGAGACCCCACAGATGGGTGGCTACTGGACTTGAAATTAAGCACAGAATAGTCTAGAGATCGTTATGATGTGCCCACACCACAAATGTCAAAATGTGCCTTAGTGTCATTTATGAACTCCCCCCACCCCAATATTGTCCCTCTAGGACACATACTGCAGGATGTCCGTTAATTGCCAATAACCTGCATATTTGCTGATGACACGGTAATGTTTTTTTGTTTAGTTTTTTTACTATTATACGGTTGATTAGCCTTAAGACTGTTCAAAATAAATATTTATTTGAGATGCGCGCAACTTAGGGAATTTATAAATACTACACTGCAAACTAAGTATCTTGACGTGCAGCTATCTCCCAGAAGAGGAAGGAAAAATCGAGTATCTCTTCATTTGTTTGCAAAACATGATTAGATTATGGTTTGGGGTAAGACAAAAGCTCATCTAGTAGATGTATAACTGGCATGACCACAATACCCTAAAATGAATACTGCTAGAACTCCATTGGGCAACAGAAATAAAAGAATTATCCTAGGGGTGGGTGACAGATTCCGTTCCGCCAGCAGAGTTTTGGCCACTCTGCATTATGCTTGTAATGTAATGCAGAGTTCTGGCCAAATTCCACCAACCATGTGGTGGAATTTGTTTTCTTGCACACAGCTTACAAATGGGAAGTTGGCCAGTGAGATTTGACAATTCCTAGTGTAATTTTCAGTTGCTAGGAGAGCACCCAACAAGGTATTTCCAACATGGGTGGGTGCAACCATTCCCGGTCAGAAAGCTGCTGCTGCAGTAGAAAAACTATTCAAGCAGCGGCAAAATCAACTCAAGAAGCTGTGCCATCTGGCGAGCAGTGTGGTGGCGTTCACGCTGATTTTTCAGTGAGGAACAAGCTCTCGGCGCTTAATCACAGCACGACATGCCTATTTCCGCCAATTCGCAAAATTCAGCACAACCCCACAGTTTTTTTTTTTGTAACTCCACAAAATACTGCAGATTTAAACCCCAAAAGCCACCCAGGCCTAGATTAGCTCCTATATTTCAGATGACTGACAAAACTTTGAACATGTGGTAACTAACAGCCTTACACATAATGTATTGAAGATGAAATATTCACAATGAATATCATAGGTGGCAATGTGATACCTATAGCACATTCAAGGTAAATGGGTTCTTGAGATCCATTGTCTTAATTTGAAACAAGTTATATTACATGGGTACTTGAAGTATTTAATTTGGGGCCAAAACGTCCATCTTTGACGTGACAGAGGGCCGCATTGATGCCAACGGAGTGGCGATTAAGGTAGAATTGGCAGTAAGAGGGGTGTAGGGGAAGCAAAGCATTTACATCCAGTGGCTGAACAATGTGAAACCAGAAAACCTGGGATTAATCCTGTCTTCCCCACTTTACCAAATTGTGTGATCCTAGGGAATTAATGTATTTCACTTTCCCTCCATGCTTCATTATCACATATAGAGGACCTTGAAACGCAGAACTTGTGGATGGGCTCAGTATAAACCTTTGCCGGTGTTTGATGTGATAAACTAATGTTGTTCATGTATAATAGGAACCCAAAGAGTGTACATACCAACTGACTTGACTCTTTAGTGCACTACTGGCATTGTTGTCAGGATGGGGGGAACTCACGTTTCTAAATTCATGTTTTAAAACTAACACTTTTACATTAACACTTCTCGATGTACTACTATAATCTAGTGTACTAAAGTGAAAAGGTTCTGCATGTTAATTAAATAGACTTTTTTTTTTTTATTTGGAAGAGACTGTCATATTTTGACAGTTTTGCTGCACAATGCCTTTACAAATGAGGGTGTTGCTAAAGTTAAGTGGTGCAACTCCTACACGCTGATGTCAGTTTCTTGCTTGATCCTTTTCACACCTTCAGATGCAGAGTATAAAACAATTGTCAGTACCAGTGTGCAGATATCTAACTTTGGACCTTTTTCCACACAGAGGAAAGAGGGAGAGCAGTGTCCACCAGAAAGAGGGTTATCGAAGAAAAGTATCTTGCTCTTTTGATAGGTACTGTTACTGCAGATTCCTCACCTTTAGAATAGCTACCAGAGCAATACCTTCAAACGGTGGAGGTTCTGCTCACCGTTTCTGGGAAACCGGAAACATTTAGAGTTTATCATTCTGCCAGAAGGGAGTCGGAGGGTGAAGATAGGCCAAAGGCCTTCATCCTTCCTCAGCATAAGGAAATTTCAAGACATTTCTATTACTGAGTCTGGAACCCTCTGAATGACATTTGTGGAGAGTAAAACTTTCACCTCTTGTAACAGAATGGACAGGTGCTCATCTGAGAGTCACTGTGCTGTGGGAGGGAGATGCGGCTGAGCAGAAAGAAAGGGTGGGGCTCAGCAATGCTGAACAGTTAAGAGAACCTTTGAAAATCCAGTCTGTCGGATGAGATGGATTGCCATTCTGGGAAAATCTATTGGATTCTGCCTCCCACAGGGTTGGTGTGCACAATGGCATCAACAAGGTACTAATGACAAGCCAAAGCAGCTTACAGGCTGTTATAGCAGATGAAGGGGGCTGAGGACTGCTGACCTGTGTGTTGCCTGCAAAACCCACATCCCTGGTCTCAAAAGGACTGGGGTGACTGCAACACGTGCTGATTAGGACTGGGAAGACTGGTGTTACCTATACACCAATCACCTGGAGTAGTCTTGGAATAGCCGAAAGTTGTGAGGAAACTGCTTGGCAGGGGCCAAAGACCCCAAGAGCGGGCCGTAGCCCTACGTTTCTTGAAGCGTTCCATGACAGAATCTGCTTTCTTGATGAGCAGGAATGAGTCACCGAAAAACATTTCAATAAGAAAGGCTTATATGTATCCAGAGAAACCTGTAGAGAGAATCAACGCATGGCAAAGAAGCACAGAACTGGAGTTAACTGCTTGTCACAGACAATGTGTAGTATCAGGGCCAGCACTAATCATGTATTAGCCACATCTTGACCATTCTTAATTGTCTGAGTCAATGAGGCCTAAAAGTCTTTGGGGACTGCCGGCAAGATCTTTCTGGCCATGTCCCAGAGGTCATGTGTATACTGGGCCAATAAACAAACTGCACTGACTGACCTCAATGTCAGGCTAGCTGAAGAGAACATGAACTTGCCAAATGACGAAATCCTTAGACTGAATGTACGGGGGTGGGGTGGTGCAGGGAAAGATCTGGGGTTCACTTTGCTGGAAGAAGCCTGCACAACCTGACTCTCTGAAGTGGGATGCTTAGTGAGGAAATCGGAATCGCCAGTCTCTTGTCTGTGGCATATGTGCACCTGCCTATTCAGTGGTTAGCAGGTGCCCATTAAGGTGTCAGTGAGGGCTTCACTGAATGGGAGCAAGGACTCTGGTGTGGCCGACCCAGGTTGTAAGAATTTTGTAATGACATTGGTTTTACCTTCGGCAGAGGGAAGTTGTAGGTCTAGGCCCTCAGCCGCTCGAATTACCACAGCAAAAAAGCACATTCTCCTATTTAAGGTCTAAAGGGCAAATTCAACCCTGTATCAGAGGGAAGTATCAAGCCCTTTGGCCTCCTTTAAGTGCATGTAAAACTGTCATCATCATAATGAGAGGGTAAATGATCACCAACAACTTCGTCCTTCGGTGGTGACAAGCTTTGGTCAAAATCATTACCAGAAAGACAATGCAGCCCCTGAGGATGCATCCTCGGTAGTGGCAGCATAGGATTATATTCAGGGTGAATGGCAAATGGTTGCTCATTAGCAACTTCAGACGTGACCTCCATTGGGGTTGTGTTGAAGCCAGTGAGGGGTCAGACATCTGCGCCAACCTCGGAATCTCTTCTGGTACCAGCAGCAGAGATGCTGATAAAAGAGGGATCAACGTAGGTCATGGCCCCGGAGTGGAAGTCTGTATTGAATTGTGCAAGGGCCAAGGGGGTCAGGTGGAAGACAGAATGTATCCTCTGGTGGTAATCAGACTGAGGGCCCCTGTAGATCCTTGAGGCCCAAAGGTGAACCAGATAGAGCCAGAAGGGTGCAACATAAATGCAGAACGGCCTCCTGAAAGACCTCAAAGATCCCACGGTTCAAGAAATTCGATTAATATAGGGACCAACTGTGGGATTTGTTCCACATCTGGAAATCGGGAAGGAGACCGATAGACACCATGACACCCGCACACCTTCTCTTTAGAGAGAAAAATGGCGAGATGGGTTGAGTCCTGCTTTGCTTCCTTTTCTTATGGTTTCTATTTCACTTCGACTTACCGTAAGACTTCGACTGTGAAAACAACTTTTTGTGGGAATGCCCCTGGGAACATTAGTAGGTCATCGACTTGTAACAGGAACAGGACTTTCATGAAGGTTGGGACATATTCCTGTGTTCAGTGATGTACAGCTTTGCTTCAAGGACCTGGATCCCCTTTGGGTACCTAAGGGTGCACTCATCACATAACTTCAAGCCATGTCTTAAACCCAAACAAAAAAGGCACTCCTTGTGCGAGTCCATGAATACATCTGTTTCCTGCAGTAGCAACATGGTTTGACACCTGCAATTTTCGGGGACAATCTTTTCCCTAGCACAATGGAATTTTCTTTTGGGGTCGTTGGAAAGCTGTCAACAGTGGCAGTGGGGATCCAGATCTGCGTCCGAAAGATTGGAAAGAAAGGACCTGAAGTCAGTGCACAGGAGTAGCAGTTCTGATCTGTCAGCTCCACAGGGCCACGTAGCGGCACACAGAAATATTGCTGTGAAAATCTTTTGGATCCAGTCTAGTGCCTGGGAAGTATTGTAATGGTGAGAAATCAGGGGTTAGAATTATCCAAAAGAATTAAAGATGTTATAACAACTGTATCGAAGAAAAAACGTTTTTATACCTTTCACTAAGAGCTGGCTTGAAAAATGTTATCATAACTTTTGCGGAGAGATGGTATTAAACATGTTATACCAGTGTAAACAACCCATTCTTTCCTTCTCACTCAAAATTTGTAACACCAGTGGTATGAATGTTGTACAAAGAACAAAATAATAAAAAAAACAAAAAACAAAACTAACTATTTGAAGGCATTCCAATAGAACTGTATGAACCAAGTACTTCAGTTTATAAAGTAAGATACTCGTATCTACCAATAAGTGTGTAAAAGCTTAGCAGGAGCCAGATTTGTCATTAAAGGTTCAAGGCACTCATGGATGGTTCTCACGTGGCATTGAGCATGAAAGTGGTCAAACACTGTGTTAGTCAAAGCAGGTACTTGAGAATAAAATCTCAATGTGAGCACAGACCAATTTAAGTGGTTGTTTCTTTGTGCAGTAAAAGAGTACATTGTGTTCGAAACCAGAGGCCGCTTTTTAGAAAAATAAAATAACATTGTTTTTATGCCAGCCTTGAAAATCAACATAAGAAGAGAGAAATGTGTTAATGGTTCAATTATTCACCCAAATAGAACTTTAGAACCAAATATGTATTTTCAAACATAGTAGAGCAATTATCAAGGTCTTCAAATTCAATTATGCACACTATCAACAGGGGAGCAAGCAAAACTGCAAGATGGTGCTTGAGAAACTCATTTTGTGATCTACAACTCATTTTCAGTTGTCGCTCATTACCATTCATACACAAAGCCACACGAGGCAGCGGGTGATGGAATCTTCGCACACCAGTGGCTTACTGCTTGGTGGTGCAGCGTGTTCCCGATCACACCACTGTAGTGGCACAAGGTGGGGTTAGCTGTGAAACACTGAGTGTATGGATAGGCTATTTCTATAGCATAAACCTAGGCAAAAGGCAGCGAAGCACTATACATGTCAAAGGCAAGCTTAAAGTGGGCCAGTCATAGGAAAGGGAGCTGAGTTGTGGACGATTAATGATTTGTGATCTACTGCTCTTAAGAGGCGAGTCTGCAACTCTTTCATAATTAAAGCAGTGCAGAGACACAGGGAAGACTCCAACAGGTTTAGCTTAAGGAAGCTCATGAATTTACTCCCCTAATTCACTCAGTCATAAGTATAAACAATATATTCTGGGATTAAAGAACTTTAGTTCTTGTCAAATTGCCCTAAAGATTCGGCACATAAGAATCTCTGCTTTTTTGGATTCTAAGTGATATTTATCACCACCTCAGGCCACATCGCTATACTGCATGCATGACAGAGTTGATCGTTTACTATGAAAAGTGCCACTGATAAAGGGGCGTCTTTATAAAATATACAATAAGAGTATTTTTAAAATTGCAAAACACATACCTCAACAATTTATACATCAGCACGGGCCAAAACAGGCACTAGCTGTAAGAAGGAATATAACAAAGAGGAAGCACACTGTCATCATTTTTATGTCGACTGGGAGGGAAACTGAATTAAAAAATTTGATTTCCGAACCATGGGCCTGATTTAGGTCTTGGTGGAGGGAATACTGCATCATGAACCTGATATATATCTGATCCCTTGTATTACGATCCCCAAAGGAGATAATGGGATCATAATAGGGCGGACTGGGCATCCATCATGCTTGTGATGGAGTATTCCCCTCTGCCAAGACCTAAATCAGGCCCAATGTCCGCAACTGTGCTTGCATCTGAAAATGTATGTGGAGGGGCATAGTAAGAGACTCCTTTTAAAGATGGTGTTTACAGATTTCGATTGAAAAATAAAATTTTGTGGCTTCCCAATATGAGAAACAGCACATTTTATTTTGAGTACCAGATGTTGCTTGTAAGAAACACAATATTCATCCGCAGTCTATGAAAATGTTTGTATTTTTATTAATTTTGTGTAACATTTACAAAATTCAACAAGTGTACTGTTAAGGAAATGTTTGGCTATCAGACGCCCCTAACTTCCTAAACTAAAGACAAGTTTTACTATTTCCAAGTGTTACTACATTTTATTTATACATGTCTAAATGTAGCAAAGTAAATACTTTAGAATTGACATTTTAAAAAGTGTCAATGAACACTAATAACACGTTTACATCAACTGTTCGATTAAAAAAAAAGAAACTCAAGGACTATCAGATTTAAATCCGACCTTCGGTATACAATTCCAGTGGAAAAAAAAGTTCCTGGTACATATACATTATGTAAAGTCTACCTAAAAAAGCCCTTGCAAATGGTAGTAGGTTTAAGTATGAACATTAGCTTAGCAGCTCTTCATACTTTCTCAAACATACATAAACTAATACACTCCTTCAGCAGTCTCCAACAAGTAATCTAAAGTAATATAAAATGTTAGCACCTGAAAAATATAAACATGCTACAGAACTACCGTTTTTTTTTTTATTACAGTACAATGTGTGACCTGATATCTTGGGCTTTTCAAGGAATTCTGTATATCAATGTTTTATTTTTCTTTTCAGTTTTCTGTAACAATCATTGAGGTTTTCCAACAGTGAAAATGAAAATTAACCGCCTCTAGCCACTGAATACAATTGGCTTGTCGAATTAACGGAACACACCTACATTTAGAGGTTAAAGGCATTGTTTTTTTCATGTGTCAAAATTAACACAAATTGTGGAAAATAACTTTTTTTGCTGCGCAGATGTTTATAAGAGGCATTTCTGCCATTTGTCCACTATAACCTTTAGTCTGAGTAGCACACACAATTTAGGAAAGGCTGTCAAACACAAACTACGATAAAAATGGTGTCACATTTACACAGTTTTGAAACATATTAGGCTTTAAAACCATTGCAGGAAAGAAACATATGATTACTAAAAAGCACCTTGTCATCGTTGAAACAATGGAATGGAAAAATGAGAAAACCGATTGCTTCTAAAAAAAAAAAATGAAATTCAAGTCTTATATGTCTTTAAAAACAAGACGCTACAGGATGGAACACATCATTAAAACTATGTTTGGTAACATAGCGAAGCATAGAAAAACAATTTATAATCTGCATCAGATTAAAGGTTTCCTTTAAAAACATCTGTCAGCAATCCATTTGCAACAGGTTGAGATTCTCAAATTGTTGACCTTCATGTGGCTGTTCAATAGGACTCTGGTATCACAAACTCAAATTCATTACCGCCTTGAGATGGACTGTCTTTGAAAATGGGCTGATCTCCAGGTTGAACGAACACATCATCCCAGCTCATAGGTTTGGCTGGTGAACTAGACTTTGGTGACACAGACGCTGGTCGCTTTTTTTCATCCTCACTTTGAACAACGGCATTGTTGACTTCTGTAGCGCTGGTTGAAGGTTGTGCATTGCTCTCAGGGGGCTGTTTGGCATGTGGGGACTTGAAGGGATGCAGACGATAAAGCTTGGGGTCTCCAGAAGGGTCTTGATTATGA
This sequence comes from Pleurodeles waltl, assembly GCF_031143425.1. Classification (NCBI taxonomy): domain Eukaryota; kingdom Metazoa; phylum Chordata; class Amphibia; order Caudata; family Salamandridae; genus Pleurodeles; species Pleurodeles waltl. The sequence goes on from NC_090438.1 coordinate 181,200,479, forward strand.
GCTGATTTCATATGCGTAGACATAATCCTATGGTTAATGAAAGACTCTCCACATGTCAAACACTGATACCTTTTCTCCCCCGTGTGTATGACCTCGTGCTTTGTACGGTACTCTGCCAGCGCATAGACTTTATCGCAGTAATGACAAGGATACTTCCTTTCCCAAGAATGAACGTTGTAGTGTCTTCTCAAACTGGTCCGAGAAACATAGGATCTTTTGCACACAAGGCAGATGTAATAGACCTTTCCATCAACATTCAGCTCATAGTGATCTTCGTGCTTCACTTTCACACGCTTGCTGTTCGGAGATCCGTCGGCTGATTTTGGCAGTTGGACTTCTCCATCCTCATCAGGGTCATTTTTTATTGGGATAACAATATCATAAGTGTCTTTGTCCTCACCAATATTTGCATAAACCTTGCAGCCAGTTGATAGCCCTCCAATATCTGATGGAGTATCTAATGTAATTATTTTTTTACCATCCATAATGTGGTGGGAGCCACTTCCAATCCCACTTGAGCAGTCTTTACTGCTGCCAGGATTAACATCAGCAATTTTTATTTTTAGCTCACCTGGTTTGGAAGTGGTTTTTTTATGAAAAGTTGCTTTTTGTGGGTTCTGAAGTTTTGGCCCATCAAAAGTGGGCAATTTGTCTGTGTTTGCAAGCTGACTAAGAGTGCTGGGTAACAAATTTGGGCAGGAAGGCCAATTGACACTGTTCAGAGTGAAAGGCTTATTTACAAAAGTATTAAAAGAAGGGAGCTGCTGAGCAAGAAAATTCATTGTTTGAGAGAGATGATTCTGAGCAAAGGTGCTTATGTTTGAAAGAGGATTAAGCTGTTCTCTGTCAGGCTGTTGTGGATTTAGCAACTTAGTAGTGGAAACTGTGGATGGTTGAGAAAAGCCAAGGTTCGTACCACTGGCTTGAGCTTGACCAGATGTAGTAACAGGTAGAGAATTTATCTGAGATGGTATATCTTTTAAAGGCAAGTGGTTTGGAAATTCTGCATTTAAAATTAATGGCGTTTGAGCAGAAATGGCGTTATTCATGCCCATCTGTTGGCCGGCTATTTTAACTATTTCTGGATCTGTCCTTTGCTTTGACATTTCAGGATGATGCGAAACACATGGCATCAGAGGCATATGCCCAGAAGGGGAAATTACATCCTTAGACTGTGTTGGGCTTGGGCTAGATATTTTAGCAGATGTTGCCATTTGAGGTGGTGTAACATCTTGGAACTGCAAATTGTTTGAAGGGGAAACACTACTATTTATGTCAGGTTCTTGTTTGGGCAGTTTGACCATATCCAGACAGGTCCTTTGCAGTGTAGGAGGCACAGGTTCAGGAAAAAAACTACCAGATTGTGTTTGACCTGGGCCTGATATACAGGCAGCTAAAGAGTTTGCTTTGTTGGACAATTTTTCCGTATCTGAAATTATCTTTTCTGCTTTTGGAGAGACACGATCAGTAGAGAGACCAGTACCAGCCTGGATCTGACTTAGACTCGGAATGCTAACAGGTAAAGAATTTGTAAAGTTGGCCAATTTAACCACATCTGAACTAGTCATTTCCAGTTTTGGAGCTTTAAGTTCAGGACTGGAACCAACACAATCTTGTGCCCGAGTAGGACTTGATATATTAACAGATAAAGAATGTGCAGGGTTGGGCAAAGTATCCATATCTTGACTTGTCGCTTGTGGTTCTGGTAGCGCAAGTGGAGAACAGGAAACAACTTCAGTTTCTGTTTGAGTTGGACTTGATATATTAGAAGATAATGATTTTGCCTGAGATGCCATGACAGCTTTTGGAGGAAGGTTGGTTGGTGATGGAGAGTTAGCCTTTGGAGTCAATGGTGTTTGATCTGAAATGCTTGTGTTAACACTCATCTGCTTGTTGGGCGATTTAGCTATTTCTGGACTGTTTTTTTGTTGCGCTCTTTCAGTATCATTTGAAATACGTGGTTTTGGCGGCAATGTCTCAGAACAGAAAATCACATCATCATCTGATTCTTCACTCTTATCCTGGCAATTACCAGCTTTGGTTGATTCGTGGAGCTCTTCGCTGGAGATGTTACTTGTCTCAGTTACGATAGGTGTTGCACTACTACCACTGTCTTTAGTTAGTACGTATTTAGTGGCAGGCTTCTCAGTGTTGATACTCTTTTGGTCAGCATCAGAAGGTGAAGCTTTTACAGTGTTATCCTTGACACCACTTGTCATGCTCTTCATCTGAGATAAAGGAATGCCCAGGTCTGCAATAAACCTAACTCCCAATAACTGTCCAGATTTAATCAATTCCTCCAGTAAATCGGTGCGGACCCCAACAATTTTAGAGCTGTAAATATATTTAAGTATTTCTGCAAAGATCTCAGCTCTCACAAAACTGAGTTCAACCACTTGACCCGCAACAGAAAACAATTGCTGAAAGTATGTGCTTGATGCAGAAAGAATATTTCTGTGGGCTCTAAACTTTTTGTCTTCCACAATGACTGTGACATCACAAAATATTCCATGGAGACGTTGCTCATTTAAAGATGACAATAGTGTGCGTGAGTACTGGGTATCAGTGGCTGTAATCAGTTTTCGGCTCTCCATGCCTACAAAGTGGAGGGAAAAGAAGCGAATATTAAAGATTTTGATGTAATTAATGTTTTTTATGCACACAATTTGATCAAACTATCCTTTAAGCATTGGTTATGGGATAGGTTGAAAGATACTCTAAGTTACCAAAAAGAGAAACTTCTGTTCGTAGAACATCTTTTCAGACTATGGCCAAAAGAGGAGGCAATCACCAAAACTTTTAAATTATGTATTTACGTATTTATAGGTGTGCAGACAACCTATGTGAAATTTTAACCTTCTACAGTACATAGATTCTAATACAATCAAGGTGCTGGTAGAGGCGGACTATAAGGCATCTAGTGAGTTACTCTGTCCTCTCCTGAACCACCATCTCACACAGAACTTAATATACACGGTCACGTAAGCAGATGCGAGTTATAAAATCAGAAAATTTAATTAAATGTAACTGAAAAGTGGACGTAATGGAGAGTTAAGTACAGTAACACACGATAATAGATAAATGTGAAAAACAAATCGATATGCAGCATTATTGGCACTTCTGACAATACACACCTACATACGTGACTATTTGTTTGCTTCCCTAGAGCTATGCTTCTCCGACATAAACCCCATGCCTCCCACTAAAAAAGGAACATGTGTATTACTTGAAAATCAACTCTTTTATAAAGTAAAGGAGTGGATTTAATGCTGTTACAGGATGTATTCTTGCTCAACATCGAGATTACCAAAACAAAGGTTGTGAAGTGTTGCAGTGTAAACCTAAATAAAAGGAGTTCCATTAATGTCATAACAGGATCTCTAAAAAAAAGAAATCCATATCTAACAGAGCCTTGTTTAGGGCAAGTGCTCTGCCCTACAACATCATCTAACAAACATCTAAAAATGGCAGGATTGCGTTCTTAATTCTGAAGCATACTCTTGTTGAGCGCACATCAGAATGGAAACATAGGTGTTTCAGATTATTCAATATAATTATTTATCCAAAGCATGTAACACTGGAAATACTGTAAAATAAAACCTAACATTTAAATCACTTCAAACTTCTGGATATGGTGAGGATTTCAATAAGGCAGAATGGTGTGAACGGGATCCTCCATCCACAACTGTGATACTGAAAAGTCAAACGAAGTTTAAGCAAGCTAAATTGGTACACTATTTTTATGTTTGTTTATTACACCTAAACCACACATCCAAGTTTGCTTCTTGGGAGGTCTCCTCCGCCACAGCTTAATAATGAAACCAACGGTCGGAAAACTTGTCAGGTACACCAGATGTCACCATATTACCGAAACACAGCTGAGTGGCAAATCCTGAAAACACCATCTCTATGTATTGCCATTCCTAGCTTCAAACAGGGGCCTATAACAAGGGTGAGGGCATTTAACAAACAGTATAGCCAGAGGCAGAAGGGCTCTAAGGCTATTAGAGCATTCCGACCACTAAGGGTAGAATGTTCTGAAATAAAAAGGGAGAAACATGAAGGCAAACACTTGAATGTTGGAGCCCCGTTCTTATACCAAACATTATATACCAGGAGCTACTCCATTGTCTACAATGGAGCTCTGATCATTCCTGTGTTGTCATTTACATTGTGAGATAGCTGCGCAGGTTTTTTTTACATTTTGGTCAAGAATTTGTTTTGCATCTATTTTGTTAATAAGATATTTTGTTCATTTTAAGATACAGTATCTGTGATACAGGTTTAATATAATGACTGTAGCTTTTCTCAAATGGAAAACAATTAGCTTTAGTGGTTCACATATATTACCTCTTATACCACGTCTCTTTAGGCTAAGGATTAATAGATTAATATTTTTTTAAAAAAATTTCAACTTCGTATTCAGATTACATCTTCGAGCAATTCTAGACTTTCCTGAGCGATTATTTGAGATTTCAGTTATTCCACAAACCATTCTTAACATTTCTTGGTCTATTCTTAGCTGAACACGCAAACAGCTTCAGTAATGTGACCAAAGTATAATCTAATGTGATAGCCAGGGCTGTATTAGTGCCTTGAAGTAAAACTGTCAAAATTAGTGTATCAAGATTCTTTTTCACAAGATGAGAGAACTTCAGATAAGGACTTATGTGTAAAGTATTGAACCAAATAACCTTACATTTCAGATTATTTTTATTGATAATCTTGTTAATGTTTACCCAGTGTACTTCCAAAGTTTTTCCTTCCTCCATCAGGACCCGAAAAAATATGTTTAAATCTTAATTTATCACTATCAAATCATGGCGTAAATCCATCTGCATCTCTATGACAAGGAGTTAATGACCAGTCGTGAATGGACTATACCTCAAACATCTTACTCCACTCTATAGTCAACCTCCAGTTGTCTCTGCCTGAGAAGAATGGAGTTCTTAGAGGAACCACCAGTACAAAATAAGATGTAAAGGAGGTTTCGGCATGGTTTGTTATTAAAAAATAAATATTAACTGAGCATTTTTTCATGAACCTGAGGATGCAAATAAAAACACCTAAAATGCATCAAGCACAACTTAAGGTGAAGACTACTTATGAAGACATGAAGGACATCACTTGTAAAGTACTTAAAGGAATATAACCCATATCTTAAAAACCACTAATACTCTTCTAATCAGGTTTTTCTAGAGCCATTCCAGTTTTGACAAATGTCAACATCAGAGTGGTTAAGCGGTTGCATGGGTGGCTGGTACTGTAATTTTATGATGTCCAAAGAGATTCCCTTCTCTTGGAAGCCACTCATCCCCTGAAGATCAAACAGAAATGATTGACATTGAGATTTGGTGATATTCCAACTTTAGACCTTATACCGAAGTGGAGGGAGGATTGTCCAAGAGGGGATTGCAAATGCTGTTTATGCCACTAGGCAGACAAAACATTGCAGCAGGTTCTCTACCCTGTACTCGCCCAACAGCGAAGTATGCTAAAAAAAAGTTTTAATGCATTAGGGATTAGGCCTTGTAAATCAGCCACAATTGAGTCATTAGATCAAAGAAACACAATGCTTAATATTTGATTAGTACAGTTCCTGAACATTTTTAATTCCCTAGTTATAGCAGTACCGTAAGCTCAGGAGGCAGTCAAGATGGACGGCGAAGAAGCCCCATGTAGAAGCTCTTGAAATTCACTTAGATCATGGTCAGGTGCTAGGGATAATGCAATCACCTGGGCTCCCTATCCCACTAGATTTGATATTACGTCTGCTCTCCTTCAACACCCACATGATGCATCACAAGTATTTGTTGCACGTTTTGTACATGTTTGCAGATCGTATAAGCCTCTGCTAGCCTCACACATCAAAAATGAGTGCAGCTGCATTTTTGAGTAATTTTGCACAGACCTTGACCAACCCTGTGGTAGGTCCCTTTTGGATGTTAGGTAGAATTGGGACTACCTAAGTCATAATGAATGGGGAAGAAGGCCTCTGATGGAAGCTTTTGAAATCCACACAGAACAGGTGGCTGTTAGGGATAGTGCCCCCCTCAACCCCATTCTGTCAGGTTGTAGATTAGGTCACTTTTTTTTTTTTTTACCACTTACATGATGAAATATTAGTATTTGTGTCACATCTGGCATATTGGCACACTATACTCATATCACCTATGAGGATATGTACACCTTTGCGTAATTTTCCACATTGTATAGGCCTTGACCATCCTTCTTTTATTGCAGTTCGTTATGGGATGTTAGATAGAATTAGGGCTACTTGATTCTGTTTACTGGCTAATGACCGAAATAGAAAGAAGATCTGCACAGTTGCACTTTACGCACTAAACTGCAGATGTCGGTATCATCAGAAATAGATGAGCTTGTACTTGCACATATTGATTGTATATGGCTGACTATTCCTTTTTCAAATCTTTGCTTATCTACTGAGTTTTTTTTTACCTGTGTATTTAATAGCGGTTATGGTTTTAATTGACTAATAAACAAATGTACTACTATTAAACTCTAATACTGAGATCCTTATGCAAATGGAGTAAACTCAGGGCCGATTTAGGAGGCCAACAGTGGGTAGTGTAGTCAGTTTTGCAAACTGAGCTTCCACCAAGTGGAGGACCAACCTAAAAAAGAAAACTTTAGATCAATTTTGGGCACACAATGGAAATAGGACATAATTGCAACTAAAGGTCTCAAACATTGATTCACATCATTTAAAAATTACTCTGTAGGCTTTGAATTTCATTAAAAGACCAGAAGCTACCATTATGCATTAATCTTTTAATATACTCCAATACAGCACTTTAAGGAACATATAACATCAAAAACTGACGATACAGAATAGAGCCTTCCTCAACATATATGTAGTTCAATCACAGAATATTCTTCCTCTTTTAAATGCTGCTCCTCAATCAATTAAGTCACACTTCCATTTTCTTTACACTTAAAATCCTTAACTGCTGTAATGGATGTATTTTCTGCTCTTAATGGTTTCCAATCTATAGAAATTTACTAGATAGGTATTTGTCATGATGTTGTTTGGGCTCTTCTCTTTGTTAAGTTATCTTTATTGCCTTAATGTTTTTGTCCTGCTTAAGGGACACTGCAATGTTTACTTCTGTCTCCGTTATACTTTACTGTTTCTTGCCAAGGCATTATGTTCTGTAATTGCCTCCGTGTAATGTTTCTGTCTTAAGCCTTGCTCACTTTTGAGTCTACGGCAGCTTCAGACGCGCACCCCAGCAAGACGCATGTGCTCGGGGGCCGCTGCCAGTCTTGCATCAGCTGTAGGGCCTCCACGATCGCACAAGGGCCTCACCTGCAAGCCGCAACAAGCCTCTGTGCTCTGGCTGCACACCAGACTTTGCCATAAATGCAGAGGCCTGCTGCAAGTGTGCCAGCTCCTCTGATGCTTCAAGCAGAGCTCTGTACATTAAAGGAATGCGTTGAACAGCGGCGTGATGCTGAGCCAACGCAAGATTTGGGGGCCATCTTGCTTTGGTCTTGTCCCATTGTTGTTTATGGAGAATACTATGCAGTTTTTTGGACTGTAACGATGACAGTTGACATTTACAGTATCCTCACTGAGGTGATTCGACGGCAGGAGGGGTTTAGGTCTGGAGAGTTAAAGTTTGGGTAAGAAAAAGGAGAATAAGATTTAATTTTGTATATTAAATTATTACTGATTTTTAAGCAGTATGGCAGAAAAACGTAAAATGTTACCCCAGATCCCCTGAAGAGATTATTAAAAAACGTATACAACATGAAATGAGAAGTTATATTCAAGAGACCACTGATAAGGTCATGGAAAAAAGGAATAATAAAAGGGGGTCGGATAATGAAAATTTATCCTTATCAGAGGGTAATGGAGAAAAGCAAGGCAAGAAAAAATAGGAAGACTATGCACAGTGAAAAAGGGCACATACCTTTAAAGAGAATGTTAGGTCTTAGCACCTTAAAAGGGAATGGTGCCCTAAGTGGCATGCAATCTAAGAGGAAAGGTGTCCTATGCAGCACATAGGAGATAGGTGTCTTGAGCGGCATTCAAAAGATGGACACTTGGGACGAATTTTTGGAAAATGTATATCAGAAAGGTGACAACATTGTTTGATGAATAGCAGGGGGACACTGGGGGGTGATTACCTTTTTACTGAGGATGTTATTCCTTCTATCTTGAAGGATAGTGTTAAAACCCCTTAGGGGAAGAAATGTTCTCTCTCCATAATATAAATGCAGAATGGTGGCCCTTAGAACACTTGGATAACTTTATTAAGAGGCAAATTAGGAACCCACTTGAAAAAGAGGTAAGGAATATGTTAAAAGTGGAATGCTTGAGACCTGTAATCAACAATAAGGTCTGCCTCTCTCTAAATTTAGACCCAAGCTGATCACCTATTTAAGATTGGCAGAGATCCCAGGAAAGGTCTAGAAAGGTCCTTGAAACAGTGCCATGACCGGCTTGCTCCTGGATGTGGATGGCACATTAGCTCGAATAACTGACATAACTGAAGAGGCATACATCAACGGTCTTAAATTGGACCTCGACCTTTAAAGAAGTTGGAACCAAAAAGCTCTGGTGCTGTTGGGCAACGCCAACACTGCCTTAACGCCGAAAGGCATAAGGCAGCTTTAATGAAAATAAACCCAAGCTAGGGGACTTAGAAGGGAAGAAAACTAGCGAGAACACGAAGGGACTTTTATTAGGAAATATGTTGCCACCTTCACAGCCATGGATAAGTCTCAAAACAATATGAGCAGAGTGTTCAATGGAGGTGTTTTTTTGGCAGGGCTGGCAGAAGGGGACTTTCTGCCAGTTGTGGTTACCAGCGGTGCCAATTCAGTAACTACAAGCAGAGAGACTATGGGAAAGGATATCAAGCCAGTGTGGGCGCTTCCTTCTACCCTCAAAGATGTCACTATCGGTGAGCAAAAGGAAATAAGCCCCATGCCCAGGGATTTGCTGGATACAAAGGTGAGTACAGTGACTTCTTCCCTGAGAAACGTAGGTGGGGGTCGTCTAAAATATTTTACCAGTGTATGGGAGACGATAATGCAAGACCCACAGGTTTTAAAAACAATTCAGCATTTCAAAATAATTCCACAGAAATCCCCATTCAGTACGTCCCTCCAAGAGAGCTGATTTTCAACTCAGACCAACAGAGTGTGGTAGACAAAGAGATAAATGTTGATGAAAGGGGCTATTTTAGATGTGAGCAAATAAAACAGTTTTTGTAAGTAAACTTTTCCAGGTAGAGAAAAAAAAGACTAGGGCTGGAGACCCGTTATAAACTTGAGGGACAAACAGATTTCTTGTTTACAGATATTTCAAGATGGAAGGCATCCATCTCTTGAGAGACATGCTGTTTAAGAACGACTGGTTGGTAAAGTTGGATCTGAAGGATGCTTACTTTACAATTCCTATGGCAAGGAGCAGCCAGCCTTGCCTTCAGTTAATTTGGCAGGATCAACTTTACCAATTTTGATCCCTTCCATTTGGTCTATCCTCAGCACCATGGTACTTCACCAGGTGATGACGGCAGTGGTAGCCTACCTAAGAGAGAGGGGTATTCGAATGATCATTTATTTTGACAACATTTTAGTAATGTAACAATGTCAGAATCAAATCCTGAAGGATTTGGATATGGTCAAGAATTTACTTGAAAAGTCTAGGTTTTATTGTGAACAAGGAGAAGTCTGTTTTGATCCCAGCATGCACTCAGAAATTTTTAGGTTTCATGATAGACATGGTCAGTATTGTTTATTATTACCATTAAACAAAGTGTCCAAGATAAGGAAGGCGATTCACTGTGTACTCAAAAGAGATTTTGACACTAAGGGAACTAGAAAGGCTAATAGGTCTCTTATCCTCTTCAACAGAGGCATTTTTTCCTGGTCTGCTACAATATCATGCATTGCAGGGAGGAGAGAGCCCTCGGGGCATGCTTATGGTATGGAGACAATATAAAACTAGACCAGGAGACGAAGATGGAATTAGGTTGGTGGTTACAGAATTTAGATGCCTAGAATGGGCAAGCAATTTTTTGGTGTACTCCGGACTTTATTTTGGAGTCAGATGTAAATCTTTATGGCTGGGTGCAGGTTTGGATATACAGGAGACTGCTGGACTGTGGTCAAAAACGTAGAAAGCAACATAAATTGTTTGGAGTTGTCAGCAACTCTCTATGCTGTCCTCAGTTTCTGACATTATTTGCAAGGCAGAGCAGGATTGTTAAAGATGGACAATGTTTCTGCAATGGGCTATATATATGGAGAGAGAAATATGTTCTGGTACTAGTAACTCCATTCTGGATGTCACAGGCATGGTTTCCAATGCTTTTGGAACTGGCATGTGAAATACCATTTTCTCTTCCTGCAATGGAGGGTCCTTTGAGAGATGTAGAGGAACATCCTCTATTTCAGAGAGAGGATCTTCAGGCATGTCAGGACTTTCGGGAAAGGCTGAGGAGTTACTCGAGCATCTTGGGCACCAGGCACTAAGCAAAGATATAAGGGAATTTGGAAATAAAGAGTAAGTTGGTGCATGGAAAGGAATCTGGATCCCGTGGAGGATTCTGTAGAGGAGGTAGTTAACTTTCTGGTGGAACAATTTGATAAGGGCCTTAGTTACAAAACAATAAAATGCTACAGATTGGCAGTCTCTGCTGATCACAGCCAGGTGAATGGTTGGAGTGTAGGGAAAATGTGTTGGTTAGGATGGTTCTTAAAAAGCATCAGATTGCGGAGACCTCCTAGACCAAGATATGAGGTCCTGTAGGATGTCAATTTGGTTTTATCATTGGTAACCTCATGGCCTGGTAAAAGATATTTGGAATGGAAAAGACTAACTATGAAGTTAATATACTTGTTGTGTCTCATTTCTTGTCATAGGGTTTGATGTCAAAGCATTGGAGGTAACTAACAGGGTTTATGACCCTTTTGGAGTAATCCTTAATGTTACAAAAATAACTAAAACAATGTCAGAGACTATTTATTATCCAAAATTTGATGCATGCAAGAAGCTGCCTGTAGTAGATTGTATGAGAGAATAGGATTCTATAATGCAGGAGTTTCACCCTGACGGGGTGGACCTATTAATGATTTCTTTTGTGAATCAATTCAAGGCAGTAACTACAGCTAATATTGCTACAGTGTTCCATGCAGCAAGTAGATGTCAGAAATTTAAGGCACATTCAACGAAAGGTGAAATGGCGACTTAGGCCTTTTGAAAAGGTGTCAGAGGGGAAGATATCATGAGAGCGGCTGATTGGTCAAATGTTTGGGTGTTTGCTAAACATTATTGCAAACCAATTAAGCACATGGCAAACAAGGTTTACAGGGCTACCAACATGCAAAATGAAAGCCTCTGCTCCTGTAATGAAATAGCGATTCTCCAAATAAAGTGCCTAGAAAATCTGAATTTCATTAAAGACACGAAGGATAGCATTATCCTGCCTTCCCCTTCCTGGTTTATGGGAGCATTATATACGTTACTGTGTTGTTGAAAAAAATGTAAGTATACATTTATAAGAAAAACCTTGGTTAGTTTATATTTGGAGTGGACATTTAACACATTTTTCTGGTTTCAGAAAACAAGCAATAAGTCAGTGGATGAGAGCTAGTGTAAGGAAGAAGGACGTGAATAAGAAGAGAGTACGTTCAGACAAAGAGAAAGGAGCGAGTTTTGCAAAGAGGAAGATGATTCCGTAATTGGACTATTTTGGTCAATGGGAGATAGCACAGGATGCAATCAGTCATGTGTTGGGTGAGTTCAGTGGAACCCACCTTGGGTTAAGTTCTTACGGGCCCTCATACCAAGCAACACCAGTCAGATCAATTTTACCTGGCTCGTGGGGCTGGGATACATAGTGGAGCTGGCTATCCTTGGTGCTGTACGGGGCTTGCAGTCCTGGGATGACACCTTGGCAAAAGGTACCTTGCAGGTTGAGTTCAGCGAGTCCTTTCATCCTGGAGCTGGAAGCTAGTCTCAGGGAATGTTGAATGGATCCGCAGGCACGTGAAAATGAAGCACTTGGCAAAAACCCATTTGTGGGTGGAGGTACACTCTATCCTCTGGGAGTAGAGGACATTTGGGGTCCCAGAATCTGGATTCAACAGCTGGAACTTTGCCACCATGTCCGACGACTCGGGGTGCAGAGGTGGCTTTGCAGCTGTCAGTCATGGGCAGGTCGTGCCAAAGATGCTTTGCCACTTACTCAAAGTCGTCTCCTTCAGGATGTGGGGTCTCCACAGTGGGGTTGTTGCAGATGTCAGTCACTATTGCTGAGGGTCTCTCTGGGATGTCCAAGACAGCGCCAGTTATCGGGCTGGTGACAAACAAGTCTTGGCAGCAGCAAAAGTAATCCACTGGTACTCCATAGGCTGGAGGGCGACTGGAGCGGCGCAGCGGCTCGAAACTTGGTGTGAGCCTCACTACAACTCCTGGGGTGTAGGTCACCATTTCTCTGTGGGCTCACTTATGAAGGGCCCGATGAATTGCACTTTCTGTGATGCAGCACAATGATTCTTCTGCAGGCTGCAGGTGACTGGTCCCATCAGTCAGGGGAGTCTGCTTTAGTTTCTGGTGTCCACTGGGGTTCCTCTTGCAGGGAGCAATGAGCTTTTGCCACAGCACATGTTGAATACAGAGTTCCAGTATATGGTCTTCTCCTCTGGGCACCTAAGTGCCCTATCTTTGCACTGCGGCGGAGTGCAAAGTGCTGTGGTGCAAAATGGTAATCCTCATATGATTTACAACTGACTGAAGAGCCAAGCTTCAACAGCTAGTGTCAAGGTAAGAGTATACGTATAATCTTAGAATGTGGGCCATGAATAAATACTCAATGCCTAGGTGAAGCTGTACGGCAGAACGGTGAATTGGAAGTGTTACAGACCTACAAACCAGGGAGTATACATTTGTGGAACTGCAGAAAGTGTAAATGAAAGTATGTTTTTCGCAGGTCCAAAGACTCTATCCAATCCCCAGGATCAACGGCGGAGGAGACCAGGGCATCTTACAACTGTTGTTCAGAAGGAAGTTGTTCAAGAACTGATGATCTAAAATTGGTTCGAGTTATTGTCTTCCTATAACACCAAGAAGTAATGGAAGTAATAGCCTTTGCCCCTCTCCTTCTTGATGTTTCACTCTATATCCCCTCTGGCCAGCAATGACTGGACTCCTTTCACAAAGACAGAAACATGTTCTGCTGAAGTCTTAGTGAAAATAGGAGGAAATTCAAGGGAGGATGACAGAAAAGGAAGACCGTGATCCTGGCTAACAACCTTCAGAACCCACTATTCCAAGTTAACTGCACACCAGTGAGGTAAACAAAAAGGTATCCTTCTCCCTACTGGCTGAAGGTGATTCCCAAAGCAGAAATCAGAGTGGCTTGGAAGTGGCAGGTGAAGAGGAAGACTGAGTGGCCCTGTCCTCTGAAACCATGAAAGGGAGTACAGGCTAATGAATAGGTAGAGAAGGCTTCATCTAAGCGAAGGTCAGGACCCAGGAGTAATCCCTGAACTTCTGGTAATGTTGATGAAACTGGTGGGCCAGAAACAGTAAGTGCAAGGAGCTGGTCAGAGCACTGTTATTTTTTAACCACTTTATGGTTGATTCACCATGGCTCTCAATGGCCTGAAGCCATCAAAAAGCATAGTCATATGGGATTCCATAGAAAAGGATTTGGGGTATAGCCTGGTGTGACGCTTAATCACATTAGTGCTCATACCATAGCCTCAGTCTGTGGTGGCCAGACTAGCTGGTAAAATGCACTTGGTTGCATTATGTCTGTAGTGGACATTAATGCAAAGGTATTTCAAAGCTCCCCAGGGAGGTCAGGTAAGATCTCACTCAACATATCCCAAACGGCATGAGAGTACCTCCCTGACAAGCAAACAGCATTCAGAGACTGTAATGACAAACTGGCAGAAGGTAAAGGGCACCAATGCCTCGATTTTCTGTTAGCTGGAGCAATAGAGAAGGAATTTGGGTTCACTCTCCTCGCCAGAAACTGAACTGCAGGGCTGTCTGGAGCAGAGTGTCAGAAAATCGAGATCACCCACACCAGGCCTACAGTGCCTAGTTAGGGAACAACTTACCAGTGGCGCCGAACACAATTTTGACCACGCCGCAATGAGGGTTTCCATCGTAGCTTCATTAAAAGGAGGCAAGTGCACCAAAGCTAAGGGCCATGTTGCAAGATTTCTCTAAGCAACTTTGTTTTACTTTCCACAGTTGGCAACTGCAGCTGAAAACAAGTCTGAGGCTGTAGGGATCACCAGTGCAAAGGAGGTACATTCCTCAATGGAGGGCTTAAAAAGTCTGTCTCAAGGCCACTAGAACTCACAGGGTTTTATAAATATAGATCAGCTCCAGTATGGTTGGGTGTTGGGAGGGGAAATAAAGAAATAAAACGCAAGTCTCCTTATTCTCCCCCTACTGAATATTCTGAATCCAAACCAAACATGGCCTTAAGGCACTGAAAATGCTGGTGTCAAGAGTAAGGCACTGCCGGAGAATCCTCTCACCCCATGGGTTGTGCCTTAGTGATCTTCTAACAAGGCACAGGCCAAGACCTAACTTAACTCTGTTCAGGGCATCAAACAGGCTGAAAAAGGCATTGCCTTTGGCAATAAAGTGAATGTGCAGTCTAGCACTGGAAGGCATCTGGGTGGAGGTGTAGTGGGGTCAGTCAGCACCATGGTAGGCCCCAACAGTGAAGTATGACCGTAGGCCCCTATAGGATATATACAGCGCGTAGGCACTTTAAAGGGAACATGATTCGTTTGAAATAGCTGCAGCATCACTTCCTAGTATGAAGCCTATGATGACTGGGGAACTCTGAGTGCATCAGCTCTGGTTGGGGAATGGTGTCGGAGATAGACTAGTGGGGACTCCAGCCCACTCAGTGAGGATTGTGCAATCTCTTCCTGGAGCAGGAGGAACAGGGAGAGGACTCCCACCTCGACTTCTTATGTTTCTACCGAGACTTGTCTTTCAACTTCTTCTTGGACTTATCACAGAATGGAGACTTTGATCTGTACTGGGATCAGGACTTGCAAGAGGGATCGGACTAGAAATTTCGAATGCAATCAACCTCATTTCTTGTGCTCAACTTCACCCCCCCCCCCCTTTCTTGTTGGCCTTTGGACACATGAGGGAACATTACCTGCATGACTGTGAATCGTGCTTGGATTAAAGAATCCAGAGGTAAACATCATGTAGGTGTTTAACTGACCTCTGCTTTCGTAAGTCTGAAGCATGTAGCCTTTAAGGGTTAAATATTCCCAGCACTCTCATGAAAAATCCTTTGAAGTTTCTGAAAAAACGACAAAAGTTAGGAAGTGTAGCTTTGGATACGTATCAACGGGTACAGAAAAAAAAAAAAAAGAACCGACTTCAGCTTGCAGGGGTGGCACTTATATATATTACGCTGCACCATCATATTGCGGCAGAACAAGGCCACTGCTGAGTCCTATTTCATCACATACGGGGACGTGCTAACAAGTTTATGGAGCCTGGTACATTCAAACGATGAGGAGTCTAGAGTCAGAATTAGCTATCAGAATGGTTGTTACTGAACAATAATTATAATAATACCACTATTGCCATTTATATGTGCTATGTTAATTTATATTTGTTTAAATTGGGGCAACAGCCTAGTTCAAAACAGCAACAATAAAGGGTGAAATGTTTTTTGTAGGGATGGCAGGTTTGTGCTGCTTAGGTTTTCACCTATCACTCCCAATACCAATGATGGTGTCATAATAGTAACAGTGGCCCTTTGTAGTGTAACAGGGCAATCCACAAAGGGAGTTGCTATCTGGTTTTGCCAGGCGCTGGGCCCCTGCCGCTGGGGATGACAAGGCAAGAGACTTCCTCGGGCAGGCGGATGGAGTCCCCACAGCCAGTGACGGGGTCATAATAGAAGTGTTAACCTATCACCTCACCAATATACTGCGATATAAATGTCTACTACAGTGGACACTGAGATTCCAACTAAGGAGCACGCGCTCACTTCACCAGTCGGGCGAGCTGGCTGCTGGGGGCTGCAGTTTTTCTCTAAGCTTTGATACAAACTGTAATTTGTTCTAGGATTCTCTGGGCAAACAAAATGTAACTATAGGACGAACTAAAACAAAAACGCTAGCACAAATTGATTGACAAAAAAGGTCATGGGGACATTGATTAGTAGGGTAATATAGTGTGATTTAGATGATGTGGAGGCCCTTGCTGCGGATAGCTTCCGGAGCCAGATCAAGTCATTCATAAACAGGTGGGCCCAGTTACGCCAACGCTTTAATGCACCCTTCATCCCTCTAATGTAAGCAGTACGTTCGTTGAAAGTGAAAGTTTTCCCTTTCTGACACATTTGTTCAAAATGAATGCTTCAGAAAAAGCCTTTCATGAACTGCTAATTTCAATGCAGGATCTCGTAGAAAAGCCTTGGTGTGTAGTTGCTATTGTCATGAAGTGGTCTCTCATGTAGTTCGAAGCGGTCTGAATTTTGGCCGCTGTCCTACAGCGGGGACTATTGGCTTTAGGCATTTTGTATCAGGAAATATATCAATTCTATATAATAGAAAATAAACCGATAGCAAGAACTGAAAGGACTATATTGAAAAAAAAAATGCAGACCACTGCAGTTTTGTTTTCTTCCATGGCTGGCAGAAAATGGGTGAAAAGGCAAAGACTGCTTCCAAAGCGGTTAGAGCAATAAATCCCGCTCATATTCTAACAGTCTGATTTGCTTTACTTTTTTGAATAACGAATTATCATTTAATTGAAAAGTTGGATTTGTATGAATAAAATACAAATCCTGAGTCCAAGATTTAAAATAAAAAATGCACAGTCAAGAGTACAAACTTATTTAGTAGACTTTCTCCAAGCCACACTGAGCATAAGTAGAGGAAAACACAAGTAAAAGCATGTTACAGAGGCGTGGCCTTACAAACGCGTGTAAACAGCCACAAACTGGTGTGTACTTGCTCTGCGTTCACAAATGTGTTCCATGGCCTTAGCACGTTGGCAGCACAAAGAAAGCTACTCCTGCAAAAAGCATGGGTAAGCCTGCTCTTCAGGACCACAACCCCTATTTTTAATGGGAAAGTAAAGATCTGATTTTCTCCACAGAGAAGTATTTTTCTATGGATGACAGGTGCAATATTTCTATTATAAAGCATGTATGCATGCGGGTGCCATACTAACAAATGGGCCCATATCCTTATGGATACTTGGTGGTGACTAACTGTGTGACTGACCCCCATTTAGGCCGCTCGCACCCGCTACTCCCTGCTTCTCCGGCGATATCAGCCGCAGCACATTTCTCTGTGTTTGCAGCATTGGCCATCCTAGATTGTTAGAGATCCCCATATTCGACTACGTCAGAATTCTCATACTACTCCCCCTACACATGAGTTACGTGTCCGTCTGGATTGGACACTCTGTGACCCAAACACTCGGTTACTGACGACCGGGCGAAATATTTGGAGAAAACTTTCTCTGACCACAACCTGTTGCAGTTACAATTAAAGTGAGGCACCCCACGACCGCCATTCCCCACCTGGAGATTACAACCGGCCCTTTTGGAAGGATAGCATTTCGAGAGGCGAGTGATGAAACATTATCCCACTGTTTCGCAGAAAAACTGGGGGACATCCACATCTAAACTTATAGATTGGGAGGCCATGAAAGTGGTGCTCCGAGGGCACTGCATCATACAGTAGTGGGAGTGAGAGCTATTTTACATAGGGATCTGACTCAGATTGGGGCATCCTTGAGGGAGCTAGAAACTGCGGCCAGGGATGATCACATGGCACAGGATGCGCGGACTACAGCGTTATTAAAACACGCCCAACCGAAAGAACTATGCTGTTTAGACTTCAAGGCATATCAAGCTAAAATGCAAGTGAAGGGGGTAAGGCAGGATGTCTGCTAGCTTGGCTATTCTGTAGTGGCAGCCCTGCACGCAACAGATTTTCATGCAGCACTTTTGGGCCACTATCACAGCCTTTACAACCTCCCCTCCCCCCCCCCCCCCCCCCCGAGTAATGGAAGTTGCCTCATCACTGCGTGCCTGGTACAAGACCCAGAAAAGGCGTTTGATACGGCGAAGTGGGAATACCTTTTCTCTTCTGACTGTGTTTGGCATAGTGGGGGGCTGCAAGAACTGATATGGCTGTTGTACGTCGAACCAATGGCAAGAGTAAAGATAGGGCAATGTACCTCCAAACCCCCAAACACTGCCCTCTCCTCCCAGGGTCAGCCATAGGCAAGGCAGTCCACTGTTCCCATTAGTCTTCGCCCTAGCTATGGAACCCTTGGCTCAAAAACCACGGCAGATGGGGAAAGAGTGGGGCATACCAATATCTGGGGAAACATACAGTCTTTCTATACACACATGATGTGTTGGCTTATGTCTGTGACATTCGGGATGGCACCACACAAATTTAGGCTGTCCTACAAGAGTTCCAAGCTGCATCTGGTTTGCGAGTAAACTGGCGTAAATCCTGTTTATTTCCATTAAACCCATAGAACCCCTAACAGGACTTCCTCATAGAAACTTGCCCACTACCTGGGTATCAATACCTACCATGAGACAAGGGATTTAGTTGATGGCAACCTCACAAAGGCCATAATATTGCTGAGACCCCAGATGATCTAATAGAGCATACTGCCACTCACAGTAACAGGTAGAGTGTCCTTGTACAAAATGGTGATGCTCCCTCACCTGCTTTACTATTTCCACAACCTACAAGTCCACATACCAAGACCCACCTTCCATGCTTTACACACAGCTTTAGGACTTTTTATTTGGAATGAAGATCATTATCGAGTAGCACTACATAAGGTGCAGCTGCCAGTTACTAAGGGAGGATTAGGGACCCCAAGCTTCAAACATTATTATTTAGCAGCTCAACTGCAGTGGCCTGCACATTGGCCAGTGGGGGGACAACACAGAAGAGCTGGAGTTTCCCACACCTGCCCAGGCATGTTCGGTGATACAACATGGCTTCTTACCACATGCAAGACTCCACCAAGGAGCTAAAGGATTGCTGCGGATAGAATCTGAATGCTTTAATCGTAGACTAAAACTCAAGCCGAGAATGCTTCATTACTTGCCCGATCATCCAATTGTAATCCATATCCACCTTCCACAGCATGGTGGGCAAAGCAGGGATGAATACTTGGGACAAGGCACGTGTTAGCACATTAGGGGCCCTGTTTCAGAAGGGCACGCTCAAGCACTACAGACTGCTGAAAGAGGAATATGGGCTCTCACTGGGGCATTTCCTAGTACATTCACACCTATTGGCGAAGCTGGTAAGGCTCTGGGGCATCACAGACATAGAACTGAATCAACATCTCCTTGTACATACACTACACATAATGGGTGGAGGGCACAGGCTCACTACTTGGTTCGCCCAAGCGCTTGCACCTGCCACACAAGATCCATTAGCATCATCCCACAGAGAATGGGAGAGAGACCTAGGTAGAGAATTCTCCAGCAAAGAATTTCTGAATATTCAATACAACCTACTGCACAGGGCTTATCTCACACCGACCTCCCTCTCTCGCATGTTTGGATCCATGTCAACATGCCTAAGATGACAACCAATGGGGGTTGATACGATGCATGTTTTGGAACTCCTCAGAAGCAGTAGTCTCGTGGACCTCAGTATCTAACGAAATAGAGCAGGCAACTGGGCGTACGGATGTGTGTACGATTGAGGGGTCATTGCTTAGGCTTTTTAAAAGGTCGACAGTAGCTAAGGTTATGAACAGATTTAATGATTTGCCGTTATTAATAGCCCACAGACTCGTAGCCATGTACTGGCCCAATGTAGCGCACTGGTGAGCGGCAATCCTGAAGTGGGAACGTGCAGAGGATGTAGCGTTGAGACAAGAGCAAGTCTCGGGCCTGCGCAAGTACCCCCATGCATGCTGAAATGTCCAAAGAAGGTTCTTGACGGCCTTCAGCAGAGGAATGGTCCGGACAGTGACAGTCCTAGTTATGAAAGACTCCCAATACCCTCCAGGGCAGGCCTGAAGTACTGAAGTTGGTTACTTTAGAACAGACTCCCAAATGCACTTCTGTTTAAAGGTTAATATTCTGTGAGCTGCAGGCATTAGCTACTAACACTGTACCAAAGGTCGCCAATCATTGAAACAGATATTCTTTCCCCAATCGAGGAAATAAGCTATGCACTCCTTAAGTTCTAAAAGAAAAAGTGCTAGTCCAAAAGATTTGCTCAGAAGCCTGTGGCTGGTGCTATTGTATGTTGGTATGTCCGATACTAAGGCTGCGTTCCACCTCATGCTTCTTTATTCCACCACCAGACATTCCCTGCCTCTTTATGTCACCCTTGCAGGTTCCTTTTTTACCCCTTTGTCGTGTCATGTTTTGCATCTTTCTCTTCCTTCTTTTCCACGCTAGCTCTAGAAAAATAAGTCCCGGTCTCCAACAATAAGTGCTGCTAGACCTCACCTGCAACTAAAATTAAGCACTGAGGATATGAAACTAAAGATTTATTGCACGGATTCAAAAAGAATAAAGAACCAACTTTATGAATTCATTTGAGACTCCTAAACTTAATGCAATTAGTGTATGATAGATGGTAAATTTAATTCATAGTCCTAATAGCCACAACACCAAAACCTAACTGAAATTCCATGAATAGGGTGAAGCTGAGAATACTTATCTGTTGTAACAGCACACACAAGAACCTTCATAGAACAGATACGATACAAATCTTAGAGAGGGTTGAGAAGAAGGAAGAACTCCCGACTGAGTTCAAGTCAAGGTACTTTAGGAAAGGGAAAGATGCACTATGCAGTCATGCCATAGAAGATTGAGATAGCAAAAATGAGTGCACACTATAAAACGGAGGCGGAAGGATCGGTGGTGTGCGTCCTGCGAAATACAAGAGGATGCCCATTTCAGACCACTCCTTATGGGAATTACTGCAAAAAAAAAAAAAAAATCAAGAGTATCCCTCCAAAGTGAATCATACAACATGTCCACTTAAGCGTAGTTTTATTTTTTGTGTTTCCTCCATGCATCTCTACAAAAGATTTGGCAGTGAATCTTATGCACTCTTCTTTATTCTACTTTTTGAGTAATTTTCAAATAATTGGAAAAAAAAACTATCCTTTCCCTTTCACTTCAATGGATCAAGATGGCCTTTTGGATGAAAAGGTTATTTGTATTATGTTCTTTATGCCTACGGTTTTCTATACCTTCTACGTTCTACAGTTGGGTGCATTTCGGTGCAGTTTCTTTTCAAGTGTCACTTTAGATTTAATAACTTTTGGGTACTTTGAGTTTTTTTGTTTGTTTTTTTGCTTAACAACACCTAGTTATGGCAGAAACCCCTCTCCGATATTGCACTACCATTAGAAGACTCAAAGTGAATACTATTCATATTTGATACTCATGGTTTACATTCAATCCGTATTGCAACTTTTAATCATAATGCGTAACAACACTTTTGAGGCAATTTATTTTGTCATAACTTGGATAAATAAAAACTTGTCACTATTCACATTAAAACATTAACAGATTCCTTAGAGGCATTCCCAGTAGTAATGTTCACATCCAACACTTCTCTCTAAACTTCCAAATGATGCATGTGTAGGTATTTAATTCACATAGTAAACTTCAATTCTTGTGAACTAATCAGAAACCCAATACGTATAATTTGTTGATTATCAAGTATAAAACATATTTGTAGAGTGCACAATCTCAGAACAAACTTAGGCAAATATCTTGCAAATCTAAACATGTCCCTATGTATCTCTCAGTGTACTCTTTCTTTGGGTACAAGCCCAAATCTCAACATTTGTACCACTGCCACAACTTTGGGTAGTTCAGTCTGGATTCTATGCTTTTTCAGGAAACACAGTTACATCCTCCTACGTTTTGGTATTGTTTTCTCCATATCATCCTTGGAAATAGATAGAACTCAGTCAATTAACCTCACTTAGGATCATTCTTACCGTTACTCTTTAGATCTGCCCTTCACCACACATCTCATCTAATGTATGATTATTAAAAGATTACCATGTTATAGCTTTAGCATCATCCCCGTACATTTTAGTTTTGAAGAAAAAGAATCACGGATTCTGAAAAAACTGCATTCAATCTGCATTCTTAGGTCTTAAACTAAACTATTTCCCCCTCTTCTACTCTCATTAAGGAACCAAGCTCGCCAATGTGGACAGCCTGTACACCAAAGTAAAAACTGCAAGAAGGAAAACAAAAATGCTACAACCTGCTCCCAGGTACCAATGCACAAAAACCGTCTGCATGTTCTCTTGCGACTTTTGGGGACACTTTGCCCACAACGGTATCCTAATATAGTTAGATAAATATACTATGAAAGCTTTCAAGTCAGCTCTGACTTCAAATATCATGAACACTCAATACTGAGAACAGGCAAATGTGGAAGCTTCCACAAAGGTCAGTGTTTCACTGGTTCAACCACATTTCAATGAAAATTAATGGTCAGGTGGAATTGATTTGTTTCACGCTATCATGTCAAGAACATAATCAGTTCGCCAGGAAAAAGACTGAAATGCTGTGCTGGTCAGGCTTTTAATTGTGTAGCATTACTTGTGTGGCTGGAGGCTAGGGATATTTAAAACACATATCCATATTAAACAATAATTTAGAGTTGAGGATTGAAGCCTTCAGCAAAATGTACAACTGCTACTGGCCTATTTCATTGTCAGCCAGGTCTCATCTTTTCCACACTGAAAGGCCCAACACGTGTGTTTCTGAACCAACATTTCACAAGTGAGACAAGGACTGTAAAGACGCAAACAGTAATGGCTAGTAGCGCGTGATCAGAAGATAAAACTACTTGAAAACGCTCCCTCCTACACTTTGGGGTCGTTGTAAGGATGAATCCTTGTGCAAAGAAATGATCAAGCCTGTTTGTACATCAATGTCATTAAGAAATGAGAGAGTGCTTTGTAATATCTGGGAACAGAGGAAATGTATATCCCAGTGTCAAGGATGGTTTCTTGTTAGTTATCCTTTGAAGAAGTCTATTTTCTGTTTAGGTCTGCAGAATAATCTCTCAACCAATCTCTTGGACAAAAAGGTTTTCATATCAGGAAAGAGGCAGATAGTAAAATACAGGTAAAACACTAAACATGACCTATTCAAAACATGCCACACAATACTGGCAATCTTAAAATAAGCACTGCTACACCCTGCTGAAAGTAGTTAATGCACTTTGCATACATTGTTAATCATTGTTAAATGTCAACCTTCCAATTATGGGTCGCAGCCAACGGGTTCATAATAAAACGAATGGTGACTAAGGGCTGTGTAGGCCCGACAAGCAAATAGGTAATAGAGGTATTAATACACGTCTCCCTAATCTCACCCAGCAAAGGCCAATACCTGCTCTTGTGCATGTCCCAAGAGTCTGACGCAGCTGTAGTGGTGGGCATTCCTTCTCCTAACTCACCACCAAGACCTAGAACAACCTCCCCCTTCCACCTTCGCACATTGCACACCCTCCTCGACTTTGGAAAAAAGCTCAACATGTTTTTTTTTTTTGAGTAGCCACTGACACACAGCAACATCTCAAAGCGCCTGCATACCCCATGGGGGTGATAAGCTGTGCTTTACAAATCCAATGATTGATTGATTGAAAACACAAGTACATTGGGCCTGCTCATGTACAAGCCAGTGAAATTATATATTCTAAGCATTCTGGGAGTTGAAACCAATTTCATAATTCCACAGAAGGTGCTAATGAGCGTTCACTGTGATGTGCATTCTGGATCAAATAAGTAATAAATAAATTGGTTGAAAAAATTATAGGTGTGCTCAAGTAATGTTCGCCCAGATTCGTAACCTGTCACCATAGACCTGCTCACACAGTGCACTTATCAACCAAGATGCTGCGTCACTTCACAGACTCTTTCAAAGATGAATACTCTGAACTTAGGGTGACAAGTAATCCCGGATTGGCCTGGACAGTCCCGGGTTTTCACCAGCTGTCTGGGCAGATTTCGGGAAATTTAGCACACGTCCTGGTTTTTAGAGAGGGTCACCTGGAAACCGTGGGAGGTGATTTTTTTGTTTTCCAAAGAAGAAATACCTAGCGTTATGAGAAAGCAATTTAATTAAGAGGCGTGCTACTGGCCTTAAAAAAATGCATTTTATTTATGCTCTTAGTGCCTCTTCTGTAATTCTGCGGTGATTAGTGCTGTCATTCTGTGCACTCGATTGAAGTAAAATTGTAGTCCTTCTATTTTTTGTGAAACGTCCCGGTTTTTGGCCTTAAAATTCTAGTCACCCTATCTTAACTGGACAAGTCCTTTACTCATGGAGAGGATCCCAAGAGGCTTAAGCTACTAGGAGTTGTGGGCAGACATCGTTCGCCATCAATCATTTTTTTCCCACTATTAACCCCTTGGGTGCCCAGGACGAGCTGGTCTCGCCCTCGGCAATGGCTGCCAGGTGCCGAGGATGAGACCAGCTAGTCCTGCTATGGAGTTGCTCCCCATATATAAAAAAAAAAAATAAAGTAAACAAAAAAAATATATATATATATATATCTATCCCTGGTGTCTATATAATTGCTTCCCCTTCCACCCCCGCACCCCCTCCCCTGATTTCTCCTCCGATCACGTCGAGGGGCCGAGAGAGGCATCAAAGAAAAGGAAAGGCCTTTCCTTTCCTTTGATGTCTTTCTCAGCATTTCTGCTGTCTGATCGCAATGCGATTGGGCAGCAGAAGTGCCACTAGACACCAGGGAAATTGTTTGATTTGTTTGTAATTGAATAAGGGGAGTGGCCCCTTGGGCAAGGGGGGGGGGGGGGGGGTTTATTTTTAGGCCATTTCTGCCCCCCTAAGGGGACAGATCAGCCTATTATAATAAGGCTGATCTGCCCCCGGGGGGGCATAAACCCCTAAATAGGAATATATATATATACATATATATATATACATATACACACACACACACACACATATATATATATATATATATATATATATATACACACATAAATATATATTTTATTTTATATATATGGGGAGCGACCCCTTAGGCAAGGGCCGCTCCCCTAGGGACAACTTGTATTTACTAGATGTCAGGGAATAAAAAAATTTAAAAAAATTGTGTGGTGGTAAGCTACCAACCAGTATGGGCATGGTTGGTCGCCAACAGTCTTTCAGCTCTCCCCTCGCAAAGTAAAACATCTTATCCCATGGCAAGCAAGAGGACATTTGATTATTTTGGGTTTTAGTTTTACATTTGGGCCATGAGAGCTTGGCTAACTCTCAAAATCGTCCCACTTGGAATGGTGAGGGCTGCACTTTTTGGACGCTGCCATGTAGAAAAATCCACAAGACCTGGACACATCTGAAAACTAAACATCTGGCTGAGTCCAGGGTGGTGTGCTTCACAAGCACCCGCACCATTTTCTTAACCACAATGCCCTGCAAACCTCTAACTTTGCTGGAAATCACATTTTTTCAACATTTGTGATGGAACCTTCCGGAATCTGCATGAATCCACAAAGCATTGTATCACCCAGCATTGTGTCATCTATACCGATAAAAATTCTGCCCCACTTGTCAGCCTAAAAATGTTATTTTTCAAACTGCCCTTTTGGACCCGCTTTGGTTCCCCCTCAATTTCAACATGTTTTTTGCTCTTCCGTATCACAGGCACATGGCCCACCTACACAAGTGAGGTATCATTTTTACCTGGAGATTGAGAGGAAAGTTGGGTGGTAGGAAATTTGTCCCGTTGCGGTGATCCCACACAGAAATGTGGGGAAAATGTGATTTTTTTTCTAAATTTGATGCTTGCTGGGGATTCTGGGTAAGAAAACACTTTGAAAACACTTGGGGGGGCCCCACCCAAGTCACACCTCCCTGGACTCCCTCGGGTGTCTAGTGTTCAGAAATGTCTGGGTTTGGTAGGTTTCCCTAGATGGATGCGGAGTCCATGACCAAAAATGCAGGTGCCTTCTGCCCCCCTCCCTTGCAAAAGCAGGTAGTTTTGTATTTGATCATTTTGATGTGTCCACGTTGTGTTTTGGGGCATTTCTTGTTGTGGGTACTAGGCCTACCCACACAAGTGAGGTACCATTTTTAACGGGAGACTTGGGGGAACGCTGGGTGGAAGGAAGTTTGTGGCTCCTCTCATATTCCAGAACTTCCTGACACCAAAATGTGAGGAACAAGTGTTTTTTTTGGCCAAATTTTAAGGTGTGCAAAGGATTCTGGTAACAGAACCTGGTTAGAGCCCCACAGGTCACCCCATCCTGGATTCCCCTAGGTGTCTAGTTTTAAAAAATGTAGAGGTCTGGTAGGTTTCCCTAGGTGCCGGCTGAACTAGAGGTCAAAATCTACAGCTAGGCACTTTGCAAAAAAACACGTCAGATTTCAATGTAAAAATGTGATATGTCCATGCTGCGTTTCCTGTCTCGAGCATTAGGCCTACCCATACAAGTGAGGTACCATTTTTATCATGAGACATGGGGGAACACAGAATAGCAAAACAAGGGTTATTGTAAATTGTCTTTCTCTACATTTTTTTCCTTCTAAATGTGAAAGACGTCTATTTGAGAAATGCCCAATAATTCACATGCTAGTATGGGCACCCCGGAATTCAGAGATGAGAAGCAGTGGTTATTTGCACAACACCTTATCTTGTGCCCATTTCGGAAATACAAAGGTTTTCTTGATACCTATTTTTCACTTATATTTCACCAAATGAATTGCTGTATACCTGGTATGGAATGAAAACCCATTGCAAGTTGCAGCTAATTTATTGGCTCTGGGTACCTAGGGTTCTTGATGAGCCTACATGCCCTATATATCCCCGCAACCAGAAGAGTCCAGCAGACATAACAGTATATCGCTTTCAAAAAATTGACATAGCAGGAAAGAGTTACAGAGTAAAACATGGAGAAAAATGGCTGTTTTTTGTTCACCTCAATTTCAATATTTTTTTTATTTCAGCTGTTATTTTCTGTAGGAAAACCTTGCAGGATCTACACAAATTACCCCTTGCTCAAGTCAGAATTTTGTCTACTTTTTCAGAAATATTTAGCTTTCTGGGATCCAGCATTGGTTTAACACCCATTTCTGTCACTAACTGGAAGGAGGCTGAAAGCACAACAAAAATAGTAAAAATGGGGTATGTCCCAGTAAAATACCAAAATTGTGTTGAAAAATTGGTTTTTCTGATTCAAGTCTGCCTGTTCCTGAAAGCTGGAAAGATGGTGATTTTAGCACCGCAACCCCTTTGTTGATGCCATTTTCAGGGAAAAGACCACAAGCCACAAACTAACTTTTTGCTGTATTTTGGCTAATTTCTAGGTCTCCTTCAGGGGAATCCACAAACTCGGTACCTCTAGAATCCCTAGGATGTTGGAAAAAAAGGACGTAAATTTGGCATAAGTAGCTTATGTGGACAAAACGTTATGAGGGCCTAAGTGAGAACTGCCCCAAGTAGCCAAAAAAAGGCCTGGCACCTGAGGGAGAAAAGGCCTGGCAGCGAGGAGGTTAAAGGGACTACAGTCAGCGTAAGTGCCAACACACTAATTACACAAAACAGCTGTTTCATAGTCAAATGTGAAGGAAAAGTAAAAAGTATATCACTTTCCGCCATTATTAAATATTACCCCTGAACGCTTCTCACTTGAAGCCGTTCCAGTTCAGAAAAAGTCACTTAAAATGCTAATAATCTAGACAAAGCCTTTCTCCAATTGACTGAATGCTTCAGAAGCAGCAGTTAGTTGGTGCAAGGGAAAAGCGAGGGCACACCCAAAATGACTCAAAGCGAAGATCTAGCTTCAATTCAAGCAAAGTAAATGGGGAAATATAGCACATATACAAAACAACCCGTAAAATATACACGTGCAGCGCACAGGAGCCCGACTTAGAAGTGAGAGTCTGAGTGAGGAAGTGAGAGTGACTAGATTCAGGACATCGATCACAAACCCATGGCAGGCTCATAGTTCAATTTCACCATGAAGATGCAGGCTCCGAAATCATACTAATACCACATGGCGGTCTAGCAGGAAGAATACTTATTTCTAGATAGATTACCGATATACTAAGCAATACCACATGCTACCCGTGCTGCTTTGGTAGATGCTCAAGTATTTTTGCTTCAAAAGATAACATCTCAAACGTATTAAAAAGAGTCACAATGCTGCTAGCGTACAACTAGCTAACTAGATTCCACGGGGAAAAAACATAGACTAAGCTAAACTGCAAAAACAATGCTACAGTTACTTAAAAAATAAAAAAGGTACATGTCCACCATTAGCAGGGCGACAGTGAGGTGGAAGGCAGACTACAGCCCTGACCTTCTGAAGCCAATATCTTGCAGAACACGGCAGCCGTCCATGTGGTACAGGACATTCCAGCCCAACACAGAAGGACCCTGACGAGGAAGGCCCCTCTTCCCCCATTAGCTTTCTTAAATTAAACAATTCTGCTGAAATGGCCTAGGTTAGTATGGAAAGCAGTTTATGGTTCTGCACTCCATTATGAAAATACAGGCTGCCGATATACGAACCGGTAAGAGAAAAGGCATCTGCTCAAACCATGATAGGCGGGTCCAAAGCAGAGGGGAAGTCCCCACACAGAGCGGCTACAATATGCGATAATCTTCTGATCGAGAGCCACCTCTGCAGCAGTTTACAGAAAATCTATGAAAAGCTCAGTCAAAAACCAATGGATCCCCCTTAGAAGCCATAAGGTTGTAAAGCACGTTTATTGAAAATGCTGGTGATTATTTTGTTCTAAGAACCAAAAATTGATAAAACTATTACTGGAGGGCTGACAGGCCCCTTGCCAACAGAAAGGATTTTTATAAAAGTACAGATGCTTTCTGGTCACAAAAATCACAAATTATTATGGGAGTCCTTTGCACAGAAAGGAACTACTCCATGTGCAGATGTGCTCACTGTGAAAGAGCAGAATGATGTCATAATGAGGTTATCCAATGGTAGATGTTGACTGACCCACTGCCCATGATGTAAACTGTAGGGAGTGATAGAAAAATGTGAACAGGCCAATGGATGACAAACATGTGCAATGCAATAGGTCGCACAAATTTCAAACAATTGTCACCTTTTACAACAGCGCCAACGAGCAAAAACAAAAGAAAACATGAGAAGAAACTGAGAAAAGACGACTAGGCAAAATAACAGAAAGTTAGCTTTAAAAAATAAAACTTTGCAAATTTGTGCCAACTGGACACGTTTTTGCCAGACACAAGCCTTCTGTTTGCGGGGCACTCAAAGTTAAAAAGAACAAATAGTACCTCGATTACGTTGGAAGCAGCGGACGGGCACTAATTAAGTTGCATCAATTAGTGCTTGATCCCTGCTCCACACAGAGAAACAGAAATTATACCAGGTGTGCCTTGACAAATTACGAAGCTGTAAAGAAGAGTAGCACGCAAACCAATAAATGGTGAGTGACAGACGGGCTCCAAGCCCTTTATGGAACACAACAGTCTTGCAAGCGAGACGCATGCGCTAGCGCATGCTTGACCCTAAAAAAAGGGTGGCTGTAAGACCTTAGAAGTCAGTGCCCTCCATGCAGAATGTGAAATGGGACCCTAGAGTCTTCCAGATGGATATTCATTGGTCTTGTACTCAAAGGGGGCTCTTTCAAAGGGTTGCGGGTCCCCGCTGGCGTAACAAAGGCACCAGTGGTGCGGGCAAACTCTAGGGGGCCCCTTGGCCCACAGTATTCGAGCCCGAGAGCTCCTACAAGAGTCCAGGAGGAGGCCTCCATGTACTGTGCAGGGACTCAAGTTTTGTTACGCCGCTGGTGGGACCTCCAATGCCCAGAGGACCTGCGTTACACCTCTGTCATGCACTTATGTTGGGCCTCTATCAGCCATCAACGATTACTAAACACATCCTGCTCGTGAAAGCAGAGTGGCTTCCTGAGCCTTTAACTCTTTTGTATTCCAAGCCATTGCACGCGTTCTGCCAGCATGGCTTAGGGGCTAATAATAGCCCCTTTCAAAGGCAGAAACCGTGCCACCTAAGTCCCCTTACCCCCCAAAACCACCACAGTGCCTGCAGTAGCCTCCGTTGCAGCCCCACTAGAAGTATTTGATATTTGGTGAAAACAGTGTGGGACATGCTGATTATTGCAAACACTTGAAATAACGGAATAAGTAAATATATTTAAGTTTCATTTTCAGTAGATGACCAAACAGCCCATAAAATAAGCAAAACCATTCAAGAAAAATGCAACCTTTATTTATTTTTTTAATACCTCATTAACAAAACTGTTTTAAGTTTACAAGTGTGCTAAATAAGAATCGTAGACTAAAGAGTAATACGGACATCTGACTTAATGATATGGTTTCTTTTCACAATTTTGGATTTCGTAATTCGTTCTTCTACCAAGTCTTTGAATCTACAAAAGCCTACACAGAATACATTGCAATTCAAATAAACAATGTTTAGGTTGGAAATAAGATGGAGTGTACTTCTACTGTAAAATGCACTATTTCCACAAAATGTAAATAAAAATATCAGCATTAAAACCTGTGCTTTTCCTTTATTTCCAGTGACAAAGTGCAAAGTACAATACATAATAAACTGTGTTATCGGGTACTATGCCATTTGGAATGCTCTACTGTTCGCCACGATACTAACAGTAACAGCGCTTTTAGAAATTCCAGAGGGGAATACGTCTCTTGAAGCACATAAATTCCAACTAAATCTCTCACTGTAGAGTTTCCTCGTATATTGTTTCCTAAGGTTATAATGTTCTTCTGTAAGAGAACTCAGATACTCACAATTCTTGATACAATTAACTGGCATACTTCATTAGCAGGCGCCCCCCCTTTCTCAAGTATGCTGGAAAACTAATCTTATGCTGTATTTCAAGTAAATCTTTTACATAGGAGCTGTCATCATTCTAGCAATTATGCCTGCTTCATAATCTTATGTGCATTAAAATGTTCCACGTATGCAGTCAAAACATAGTATAAATATACATGCACATTAGCAACTTCTTTCCAACTATAGGGTGCAATTCTCAACCATATAAATCTGGCGTATAACATATTCCTATAAGTATTTTTCCTTTCAGTTTGGTAACCTATTTCTTTAAACAACTTGAAGTTTTCAGTTTGCCAAATCATTGAAGAAAAGAGCATGTAGATTCATAAAACAGGCCCCATTTCTCTTGTATCAGGGATGTCAATATGTTCTCTCCCATAATTCAAATAGTTTATCAGAGACTTAGACACGTATTAAGTAAATATGTGCACTGTACTGCGTCCATCAGTATGATAAACATTGTTACGTACTATGAAAACAACAAATAAAATAAGAAATCTACCTAGAAAAATCAGAGAAATTAGAGACCCATTTCACGGAGCAAAGACACACACTGAACAAGCATTAGCAACTCCAATAGGCCTGGCAATGGCTGATAGACCTTTGACTATGTCAATGGTTGCTTTAGTGTTGTCATGATTTTTGCAAAGCTTTATTGATGGGGGGCCATCATTAACCTTAAAAAATGGCTAAAAACAAAAATATGTTTTTGGTGTCAAAAAGCACGTTGCCTTACTCCCGTCACTTAGAAACTTCCTTGTGTGCTGTCACTCACAGTGAAGTCAGCCAGTTGTTAAATCTGGCTGACACACTGCCCGTGCTGTTTGTTGAAGTGGGCCAAAGGAAATGTGAATGGCACAACATTGGATGAAGAGGGTTAGAGAAAAATGAGTTTAAGTATGTATAACATGCATATCATTTTAGTAAAATCATAAGTGCTTGGCTAATTCCAGACCTAAAACAAAACAAAAACAAAACACAATACAATTTCGGTAGGTCAGCAAACAGGGGAACAAAGGGGTGTGATTGTGAGGTTGAAGGAAAAAAAGAAAACTGTGCAAGACAGTGAACAATATACAAGAGTTACAGTTATGAGCTGTGGTTTCCACATTAAATAAATGACAAATGAAGTGAAGGTACAGATAAACACATTTACTGTAACAGAGGTCCTGCAATGGGGTTCAGATGAGTTATGACAGCATGAATAGTAGTCACTAGGGAGAGAGGCGGTGGCATCCTCAACAACGACTTGCAATTATTTGCTAAAGAATAGTATTACTCTGTAAAACAGGAACATTATCTAGGCTCCTACAGACCTACTGGCTTTAAAGATAAGGAAATTAATGGAGAATATTTTAAAGGAAAAGAACAGTCAAACACCAGAAAAGTTCAGGTACATGATACACTCCAGCATTGTTTCATAAAATTAGTCATGTAAGACAAATCTTACGTGTTTGACTCAGAGAAGAAGCAAATAACTAGCCAGAGGAACGGGTGGGATCTAAATGTGGCATGTGATATCTAAACATGTTGTCATGACCTGAGCTTCAGGTGAGACTGGTAAACTGGCAGGGGCACTAGACAATCAACAGAGGGCAACAGCATTCAATTCAGTGGATCTATCCTGTCGAAGGGAGATGTCAAGTGTGGACCGACCGAGCCAGTTTTCTCTGACATTTACAACTGACTGCTGAGGAACTGCTATAAAACAATTTAGCATGTGACATACCCAGACTGAATTGTAAAAGTGTAGTTGACAATCTCGTCTAGGAAGTGATAATTCTGGTTTACTTCGGTCAAGTTAATATTATGCAGTGAGCAGAAAATCTCACGAGTAATAACAGGTAGGACAAGACAATGGCACTGGCATTATATGCTTGAATTATCTTTTCGATAACGGAGAGGGAGGCGCGAGCAGGAAGTGATGTGTTACTACCATGTGCATCACTGTCCTGGAGGAAACCTCTCTACAGGCAGCCCAGATACAGGTTGCCAAAACGATGCACGCTGTAGAATGCAACGCCAATAATGCGAAGGTTACTTAGTTATACGTTTATTGAAGACAAGAAATGAGTAAGAGAGCAGAGAACACGGAGTCAAACTGCTCAAAAAATAAAGAGCTGCGCATTCTGTAGCAGGAAGCACTCGTCCAACTAGATGTCAGAGTATAAAAATGCACACAGAGGAGGGAATGCAAACAAAACAACAAGGTCACAGATTAAGTAGAGAACTCACTAAAATATTAAGAGTCAGCAGGCTTTATTGAGAGGCCACAGAACAAAATCAATTAATATTACCTTAGTCTCAAACTAGACAAATTTAAGACCAGTTAGCTACTTTATAGCAATTGAGGACGCATTAAAGTGCTGTCATAAGAGGAAATACATTTCGGTACAGAAATGCCTTCTTACTGAAGAAAATAATTCAGACTCCAAAAGGAGGAGATGGAAATGTCAGCCCATTGCAGACTTATCTCGAAGATGATTATTTTCCTGATTCATCATTTGAAGTTTTATATATAACAAGTAATGGAGTGATAACCTAAGAATTATTCCATACATTCAAGTAAACATTCCGACGTGTTTCCTACAAACATACTGAAACAAGAAAAATCCACTCAAATATATTCCACATTTGATGACCCTGTAGAACGAGTCAATGCGTTTTCAGTTTGTCTTAACATTTACCAGCACTCTATCTTAAATAGGTGAAAATGAGTCAAACATAACATTTGCTTCCAGATTTGATCAGTTCAATAGGACTCTGGTACTACGAACTCAAACTCTGTAGTGCCATCTGAAGGATTTTGTTTGAAAACGTCTTGTTCTGCCTGGGGCCTGAAGACATCATGCCAGCTTATGGGCTTCGATGGGGATTCCGACTCCGCTGTTTGATTGACAGTCTTTTCTTTCACAATCTCAGAATTACAAACCATGTCATCATTCGCAACAGGAATGCTGGCCGAAGGGTGTGAATTAATAGTGTCTGGTTCCTGTTTAATTTGAACGGGCTTGGCTGGGTGCAGAATATAAAGCCTGTGGTCCTTGGATGGGTCTTGACTATGGGCCGATTTCATGTGTGAAATAATTACTTTATAGTCAATGAAATATTTGCCGCATGTCAAGCACTGATACCTTTTCATCCCCGTGTGGCGGACTTCATGCTTTGTACGGTACTCCGCCAAAGGAAACACTTTCTCACAGTAACGACAATGATACTTCTTTTCCCAAGAATGGCAATTAAAATGTCTTTTTAAACCTCCTAAACACACATAAGATCTTTTGCACACAATGCAAATGTAGTAGACCTTTCCTTCAATGGTGAGCTCGTAATGGTCTTCATGCCTCACTTTCATGCGTTTGCTGTCTGGAGAACCATCAATCGATCTTAGCAGTTCGACTGCTTCATCTTCATCAAATTCCTCTTTTATTGGGATAACTATGTCATAGGTGTCTTCACCAATGTTTGCATAAACCTTGCAGTCATTCGACAGCCCTCCAAGATCAGATGGTGTATCCAAAGTGATGATTTTCTTACCATCCATAATGTGCTGCAATCCTGCTCCTGTATTTCCCGAGGAATCTTTGTTGATTCCAGAATTAATAGTTGCAACTTTAATTTTTAGTTCTCCTGGTTTAGAAATATTCTCTTGAGTAAAGGTAGCAAACTGTGGCTCCAAAACTTTTTGCCTATCAATGGATGCTTCTTTTACTTTATTCACCTGATGATTAAATGGGCTTGCTAATGGATACATGCTAGGTTGACTGCTATTGGTAATGATCGCAGGGCTACCTTGAGCAAATGTTGCCACATGTGTACCCTGAACCTTTGGCCCATTATCTGATGCTTCTTTACCTGCATACGCTGGATTATGAAATGCAGTGGTCACGCCATATGGGCTTGAAGGCCAACAGGTGTTAATGGCCACAGAGCTATTATCAAAGGTATTGATAGATGAGACCTGCTGCACAACTAAATTTATTGCTGGAGCGATTAATTGCTGGGGGAAGGTGCTGATGCTAGAACAATTAAGGAGAGGTTGGTTTAGTAATACAGTGTTAGGAATAACACGACTTTGAGAGAAGCCAAGTGTTGCAAGACTGCCTTGTGCTTCTTTTGGGCTGAAGGTAACAGCTACACTGGGATGAGATGGTTTATCACCTTCGAAGGGTGAACTGTGTGGATCTGTTGGCTTTACAATAAATGTAGTTTGAGCAGAAGTGCTACTACTGGCACTCACTTTTTGTTTCAGAAATTGAACTGTATCTGCAATGGTCTTTTGAGGTACAATTTTAGTATTTTTTAAAATGACTGGTATTTCATAATCAGTAACAATACTTGGAATGGACCCAAGTTTTTCAACACTAGCTTGCTGCTGTTTTTGGCTTGACAGGTCAACAGATAAATCAGGTTGAGATGGTCCATCTTCTTTGGAAGTTTCAACGGTCTGAGCTATCGGTTTTGGGATAAATGGAGTTTGAGGATCAGTACTACTGCTGGGACTTGTCTTGGGCTTCGGCAACTCAATTGCATTTGACATGGTTGTTTCTGTCGGAGCTGCAGTATTGTTTAGAACACATGGTTTTGGTGGAACTAGTTGAGAACAAATAATGTAGCTTGGAGTATTCCCTTTTGAAGTAGGATCAGTTTGAGTAGGAGCCGAGGTATTACTGTTGGCACTCGTCTGTTCCTTGGGCAATGGAACTGGATGCAATCTAGCAGATTGTTGTGCCAACTCAGTATTTAAAATAGATGGTTTTGTTGCCACAAGCTCAGAACAAAAAATTATTTCATCATCAGTGTCTTTTTCCTCGTCCTTGGAATCTGCGAGTTGTTCGGTTTCCTTGAGCTCTTTATTAGACAATACAGCCCCAGGTACAACAGGCACTGCATTAATTGGAATGTCTTTGTCATTTGCACTATTTGTTGTGATCGGCTTTTCATTACCAGTCACCTTTTCATCAGCCTCGTAGGGTGAGAATTCCACACTGTGATCCTTGATAAAACTTGCCATGCTTTTCACCTGCGATAGAGGCGCACCCAGTTCAGCAAGAAATTGAACTCCTAGTAACTTCCCAGAGCTAACCACCTCATGCAGCAAATCAGAGCGGATCCGAACAATTTTGGAACTGTACATATAGCCCAGAATTTCTGCAAAGATTTCTGCTCTAACAAAATTCAGTTCAACCACTTGACAGGCCACAGAGAACTGCTGGTGAAAGTATGTGCTGGCCGCTGAAAGAATATTTTTGTGGGCTCTAAACTTTGTGTCCTCCACGATAACAGTGACATCGCAAAAGATTCCTTTGACACGTTGCTCATTTAAAGATGACAATAGTGTACCACCGTACTTGGGATCAGTGGCTGTAATCAGTTTTCGGCGCTCCATGCCTATGAAGTGGAGGAAAAGAAGTGAATATTAAAAGATTTGGATCCAATAGATGAAATGCACATTGTTAAACTAAGTATTGACCCTGGGATTTTGAATGTTTTACAGGTTATATATAATCCTTGCAAACATGAAACACCTTTTCCAATCAATAACAAGCATTGGAAAATCAAACAAGGCGTCTGTTTAATGTGTGAACATATGGAAATACAGCATTCGCAATTTAATGCCAGGCAAATGAAAGAAACGAAAACTGAACGATGTTGAATGCCCCCTTGTGTTCACTAGAGGGCTGTTTGTTTCTAAGTGAAATTAAAGTAAGATGGCAAGGGTATAAGTTGTAGCCTCTATTGCCAACCTAAATTAACTTTACACAGAAAGAAAATCAGGACTATAATGAAGGCAAAGGAGCGGCTTTCGTTTCAGCCACACTACTGAGAAGCTGTGGGAGGAACTGGCAGAGGAATGATAAATGACACAAGGGAAAGAGGGAGGAACAAGAGGATGGGAGGTACGAATTACACGGAAAACGAGCAACACCACAGAAAAAGAGGGGAGTGTTGAGGAGAGAACTGTGAGGGAGGTGCTGGAGAACGAGGAGCAACATACACAGGGAAATGAGGCGGGGGGATGTTGGTAGGAGGAACTAGAAGCAACACAGGGGAAGTGGGAGGGTCAAAAAGAAGGAACGACAGGGAGATGCATGGGAAAACTAACAGCGGAGAGCGATGGGTGAATGAGGGCAACCACGGGCCAAGGCTAGCAGGGAAAGTGGAAGGAACAAACTATGAGAAGCCACCAAAGGCATGTAGTTGTACAACACACCCTCATCTACTTCAATGCCAGCACGCTACTAGAGATGGAAAGACACTTGAAACTTTTTGGGATGAGCCAAGATGAGCTGTGATTGCCAAAATCCCAAGCCAATGTCTTACAAAGTCTTGCTAAAAAAAAGTTGAAGGGGACAGACATAAAGGCCACTCTACGTTTACTGGCGACAATAGGTCTGTTTGACAACGGTCTTTTAAAAAAGACAGACTTAAAAAAAAAAAAAAAAAAAAAAAAAAAAAACACTATCTATGGTACTTTTTCCGCTACGGATCGGGCACAGATGGTAGTTTTTTTTGTAGTTACCAATTCCGAGTAAGACAACAGTTATGAAACGTTCAATTTAGCAAACATGGTGTATCTTGGTTAAATAATTATGCAAAATAAAACCGCCCGGAAGATATTTTTTATTACACTATTTCATTTCTACTTAGGCAGGCCTTGAAGGAAGGTCAAGGCATGAAAGGCCTTTAATAACCATGAAGTACAGCATTCAAATATTTGCTCTGAGCACTGAGGTGTGTATATATAATATTTTTAAACTAAATGATTGCCTAAAATCCCAGCTATAAGTAAATTAGATGTGTTTTACAAAACCGCGGGTTTACCTGATAACATACTTTTCATGAAAAAGTCTAAAAAAGCCAATACTTTTTGTAATTACTATTATTTTACTTCAGATGTTTCTAAACGTGTATGAAGTGCTTTAACTTCACTTCAATAAGTGAAGTTACATGAGCGTTATCAGGGTAAGCACGCTGGAAATTAAAGTGGTCACTTTGGTCAAATTTCCCTGATATATTTTATATTTCATATACCCACACAAAATTCACTGGCAACGAAGGTCAAATACGAAGTGTTAATTAGAAATTCATTGTGAGTTTTTCAAACATATTGCCTCCTAAATCAAAGATCCATGTCTCATAGTAACTCCCAAATTATAATCAATATCTTCGGAAAACGTATAAGAAATTGTAAGCAAATTTATATTTGAACTGGCATAACCACCTTGCAACAACTCACAGCCTGCAAATACGTTTGTGATATTTAATTTAAGTCATGATCGGCGAAGTGCTTTGAAGTCATTCAGTAAAGATCATTTTGGTACGGTGTGTGTTCCTTTGTCTCAATTTTACACTTCATTTGTTCCATTCCCTATTGGTTTAGAAGTTAGAACTATCAACACCACAGTTTATAGGTCCTCACGCTTTTACTTTTGTACCTTGTAGCAATGTTGGCTTCATCGACTTGAATTGATATTATTCTCAACCACTGAATTGCAAAATAAATCCATTTTGTGCTGGAGTATTACAGCATAGTAGCACGCCATTCTGAATAAGGTTTTAGAGATCACTAGAATATCTTTGGTTGGACTCGGGAACGAAAAGTAACCCTGGCAAAAACCCTCATCCCAGCCCTGTTCTGGTCCTATTCTCGATTTCCTTTTATCAATCCATTAATTGTTGCTCAGTTTCTCTTCTCCGGCTATGGTGAATGCTTAATGCTTAATTCTGTATTTTTGTATTCTTTTGCAGTTCAAATCATCGACAATGTTTAGGCCAGGGTCCCCGGCTTCCAGTAATGACTCAGCGTGTGGTCCCCAGATTCCAATAATGTTCCGTGGGGTCATCGGCTTTCCATTAATCAAAAAGTGGGGGTCCACAGAAATCAAAAGGTTGGGAACCACTGGTATATAGCACTTCAATGTTCTATATATTTACAGGGTTATCATCAGGACGTGAATTTCACACACCATACCTGACGAGATTCGGCAAAAAAGGCATATGTTGCATCAAAGGTCACGACAACTGTGAAAGTAGTAAGAAGGCTGCTGAGAAAATAGAATTTGCTTAATAAAACAGGGTCAGAAGACCACCCTAAATATTGACAAACAGGGTCAGGAGATCACCTGAAATACTAGGAAAGAGCGCAAAAAATGCCTAAATTACTTTCCCCAAAAACATGATTATTTCTGTGCAAGTGAAACAAATGAGTAACGAGCCAAACTGCGCGCCAACTGGGGGAGGGGGGGGGGGGGGGAGAGTAACCAGACGCAATTTGTAAACAACACATTCTGTGATGACGATGCTGAATACTTAAAGAATTAAAGCTCACAAAATTGGAACTTCTGGGTATTCAGGTACTAATGTGGGTATTCTAGCACTAAAAGACTGCAAGAAAAAAAAGAAAATCACAACTGGAAGTTTCAGCAGTGCCACCATTGCCGTCTGATGTCCATACAAGCGCAGTGCGTGCAAGAGAAGAGCCAGAAATGAAACAGAAGCCTTATTCCAGGTCTGCACAGGGGCACAAACTCAAGAGTCCCAGGATCCAAGGAGGCAGTCAGGGTGAAAATACATATTTTAAGGACACTCAATGAAGACTTATGGGCCTAAAAAATACAAATAAAAAAAAGTGAGGGAAATAGGCTTTAGATCCAGGGAATTAGAAATCAGATCATGTCTGAGGGTGAAAACTGTGCAATATTGTAGGCCTGGCTTAGGAAGCACATATGTGTTACTTGGAAGAAGAGGTGGCTTTCTTTACAGTCTAAAGTGCTAGGGATGTGCTACATACGTCTGTGAGCGCTGAAATTAACGTTAATAATTTTAACATGTATTCCTATATTTGACTTAACATATAAGATGTATTAGCATAGAAAAATAACGGGAGACTCATTTTGCCTACTTGATTGGCCACCATTGTGTATGGGGTTGTTAACTAATAATGTATTAATATGTATTAAGTGTTTATATATGCTTGATAATGCATTACTCTGTCATTCTTGAAGCTAATTATTACAAACTTTATTTTGTACTAACTAAAAAGCCTCAACTTAACAAGGCCATGGTTAAATTGAGCATCTGCCAAAACATTGTAAGTTGTTACGTTAATTGAATGATCTCATGTCGACTGTATAACAAGTTCTTTTTCTGAATCTCAAACTTGTTCAGAGCTTGTATTAACAAAAATGTATTGCTTTTGAGGAAATGGTGTGCAACCCAAGAATGTTTCTACATCACTGTAACTGTTGATTCGAAGTGTATTTGGAATGCAGAAGAACAATTAATTATCTGATAATGAACAGAAGGTTCCACAAGTTGATTCTTATTGTATCTACTGGATGTACGCAAATGGAGAAGAACCAATCATTGATGCATGGAGGTCTAACATTTTTCTGATTTGTAGTAAATCTGTAATTGGACAATCTTCATCGTAAGATGCTTCTAACCACTGAACAACGTGGGACAATTTTGTCTTAACCATCCTGCAGGTGGAGTGTGGGGCCATTGCCAATCTTTCCTTGCCGATTTACAGAGCAACTTCTTTGCTGATTTACGAGTCACTTTGATTCTTCCCAGCCCGTCTACTGAAGTTCTGGTACTTTATTATTTTTGAGTTATTTCCTCATGCTCCATGCAATGATGCTGGTGCTTAAAACCTAAAAGCGTTTTGCAGCCTGCCTTA
Source organism: Pleurodeles waltl (assembly GCF_031143425.1). Lineage (NCBI taxonomy): Eukaryota > Metazoa > Chordata > Amphibia > Caudata > Salamandridae > Pleurodeles > Pleurodeles waltl. The sequence goes on from NC_090438.1 coordinate 181,241,032, forward strand.
GACATTAACTTGATGGGTCAGAGAACTTAAGAGTCCAAATACTGAACTATCCCCCTTTTCCCAGAACCCCTCTGTCCTGATGCGGATGACCTCCTGATGAGGTTTATGCTGTTTGCTGATCCTTAAGGATAGTTATGATAAATTGCCATGTTTATTGTTGTTTGTCTTTTGTTTACCGGGTACCAACTGCTGTTTGGTTTTGATAGAATCATAGCTAGATGTTTTCTAAATTCATGTTACTAAACCTTTTGCATGAAGCTCAACATGCTGATGCTAATCTGGAGTTAGTGAGGTGTTTTCCTCTAATCATTTTGCTTATGGCAACGAATCTGACAACATTCAATTGCTGATCAAATGTATGATATTACGCTTGCTCAATTACTATTACCATTGATTTGTACTGTTGCTATTGAAGTCCTAGTTGTTGTAGCTATGATAAAGCCAAGATTCTTTAGGCGTTTCGGATAACCTGTGTTGTTTTTATATTTTTAATCACATGGTTTAGAGACTAATTTACACGATCTTAGCGTTGTAAATATAGATAAACATTTTAACCGATATCAAAGGTGTGATTATTCATGGCCAAATGGTGCGTTCTTTACTGACACTCTAATGATTTGTATTTTTTAATTTGATGTCTTATGTGCTACCTAGGGTATGAACATCTTAAACAAGTCAAAAGGTTAATCTGCTTTGAGGACGCATCAGCTTATTAGTTACTATAACTAAACAGATAAGCCTGGGCGCGCACACAACTTTTGGTGGCAGAGTTTGATGGTTATGTCTGTTTAAGAGCATATCCTACGTAGTTGATTTTGATTAAAGATTTTTTTATTTCAATGATGCAAAATAGAGAGAAGGTATGTCCCTAAACGCCTGAGGTGACTTTCCCCAGTCCTTGGAGTTTGCGTATGTTTATTGGTAGTGTCCTCAGCGTTCTATTGAGGGAGAGCGAGAATGAAGTAGATCATGCGCTTGCACTGCTTTTGCAAATTGCAGATGAATTGAGTTTGGAAGGAGTAGAAGGAGTGTTGGTACTCCGAAGTGTGAGAGTAGGGAAGTCAGCAAACTTCACGTGTGTGGCGCTTTGTGCTAAAAAATTATCCATGTGGTTGTTGGTATATGGGCCCTGTGAGGTCTAAGAATCCAGAGTATAGAAAAGTGTATGAGACACTTGTTTTTTGTTGTAATCTGTCAGCTTAGTAGGTCGATCGGGGTGGTCGACAAGTCAAGAGTGTGAGTCAAGGTGAGTGAAAGAACTTTGAGATTTGGCAAGTCCTATGTGCACCAGGACAGACCCACTGATCAGACAGAGTAAAATTTGCAGGTCGAATTTTGCTTGCAAATCTGGGGAACTGAGAAGGAAAGAATTGCTGCTACAGCGAAAACTGTCAGTGAAAATTCGGTAAGGTTCCTGAAATTATTGTGATTCCCCTACCTAAAGTAAACGGACAGATTTGTTTTATTGGTTTTGTTGAAGTGCTCGCAATAATTTGCATTAGTTGAGTTTAGGAGGTCAAGCAGTAAGACTTTGTCAGCGGCTGTAAGTGTGACGTCATTGAAGCCGCCCTCGGATAGGTTGGTTAGTGAGAAGGCTCACGCATAGATTGGTGGACAATCATGAAGCGTGATTGGTTGAGAAGGTAGACAAAGAGAATTGTGGGATTAAAAGTAATTTCCTAATTAGCAACTTTTAACATAAATTTGTGAAAATCAAGTTTTTCAAAGCTCTAAAAAGCATACTTAGAGGAGATGAATATATTCCAGCTAGGATAGGAGAGGTTTGTCTGCCAGAATGTACTCCAGCATACATTGTAATTGAGCAGAAAGGGGCCAGAGCATGCCTTTGGGTTAAAACATTGGTGCAAAAACACAGAAAAGGAAGGGATTTTAGCATTTTCTGAAATTTGAACCTTTAATTTGAGAATTTTAGAAAATTTGAGGCAAGTAATGCATGGTTTAAAACCTCTGCCGGGACCAGCTCAGTTTGAAGTATTAGAAATCTGGGAGCTAGTAGCCAGACAAAAACAAGTGTTGACATTTGAAAGAAAAATTAGAAGAGCAGAGAAAATACTTGCGGAAGCTAGGTGGGATAATGAGCAGAGACATTGGAGATTAGATACCTAACAGGGAATTATAATGTTTCCGGCAATTTCACAGGACAGTGAGAAGGAAGCAAAGACAGCTTTTAGGAAATCAAACAGGAGCCCATCTGCTGATGGAGAGCAAAAATCAAAAGAGACCAGGAAGTTGTTGACTCCTGATGAAGAGTCAGACGATGAGTAGTTTATTTTACAGTTATTGAGAAATCATGCACCACCATAAGTGGCACAAGAAAGCAGTCCAAGAACTAGTGTGAATCCCACTGCACTGACACCGGTTAACATGTCACAGAGTTCAATGCAGAGTAATCTTAACATGACTTGAGAGTACTGTACAGGTTAATCCTAACATGACACAGAGCTCAAAACAGACTACTCCTCACTTAGTGCAGGTACCAATGCAGAGCAGTTTTAACCTGCCTACTGCGTCTGTAGTACAAAATCAGAGTCCACAGCTGAGTATTCCTAGGATTTACCCAGATGTGCCTATTGTAGATGGAACGAACCTGATAATGCCGACAGGTTTAGCAGAAACTAATGTTGGACCATCCAGATCCAACTCCGCTCTTACTACCTCAAATGCAGCCACAAGTGACTCCGGAATACACTCCTATAACAGGGACACAGACATGTCTATATTGATGGGTCAGAATAAGAGAGTGATGCACCCTCAGAATGCAAATGCTAGACCAAGTCCAGACGCTGCGTCTGTACCTGTCACTATTGGTCCAGTCATACCATTGCTTGCTCAAGAAAACAATGGCACAAATGGCCAGGGAATCCTGAGTCAGAGTCGAGTGGGAGGAGGACTTAATGATAATGCCAGAATAGTCTCTTCTGTGGAACAGACTTGTGGTGGAACAGGGTCATTGTTAGATTTGAGTCCCTTCAGAGCTACTCTGATTACTGAAGCAGGGTTACATATTGGTCCCAACTTGAAGTTAATGACACACCAACCTCCAAACTTGACTATACAACAGTTATCAGGCACTCAGCCTAATAACATTTCACTACAAGGTTTGAAAGCTCAGCAATTGACCAAATGGTTAGATAAGCTTAACAGCCCACATTGAGCTCCGAAGGGAGAGGTATACCTGAACTATACTTGTCTTTCAATGGAAGCAGGTGAACTTGTTGAGGGGACCATGGGTGTAAATCGCCTTGAGTCCTATACAGAAGCAGAATTACGATTTTTGTGTCAGAAGATTACAAAAGAAGCATGTGAGATACATCGAAGATTAGCAGACCTAGCAGAGAAATACAATTTAGACACTGAGAAACAAAATATTTCAAGATAAATTACAGGTTAGAATTTAATGTGAAAGATTTTGAACATGAGATCTGCAGGGTTTCTCTCAAGTGAACGTAAGAGAATGTGAACAATTTTCACTGCACTCAAATCCGTAGCTACATCACACACCCAATAATTAAGAGGGGAAAATACACAGAGAGAAACTGGTTGAAACATGTGTTATGAAATTAATAGGCTGTTTGGTTTCAAATGTGTACAGTATTCTCGATATGCAATACCCTAATGAAGAATTTAGTAAAACAACTCTGACAGGTTAATTTCATATACATTTTAAGGACTCCATGACCTTCAAAACCTACAGGATAAGAGGACTATCTACACCACCTGCTTTCGAATTACTCTGGTGAAATTCTGATCTGCATGGAGGTTATATTTCACTTTTGACCAAATCCTGAGCTGCATGAAGGTTATGTTTAACTTTTGGCAAAATTTTGATCTGCAAGGGGGTTATGTTTCACTTTTGGCTGGGTTGTTTGAAAGTCCAGATTCTAAACTTAACATTCTCCGATTTTAAGTTGAATTATACTGTTGTACCACATAATGTGACTGCTGTGAGCAATACACAGTGGTTTTCATACTGCTTGAGTCAAAAAAAAAAAAAATTTCACTGTGTACCTTGGTTGCAGCTACACCTAAAATTCCTCCACAACAGAAGTCCCCAGACACGTCTTCAGCTAAAATTGGCTAGTGCAAAACCCTTATATACAATCTGGTGAAAGTTTCAACCAGTGTTCTATCTGGAAATCTCACAAAGACCACCTCCCTTGTGACATTTGTGTACTAACTTTGCACAGGAAGCCTATATTTTGTACCATCAAACAGTCCTGTATTATTGCGTATGCACCTACTGATCAGAGTGTGACTGATGTATTGTACGACGAGGTATGCATCTCTTAAACGTTATTTTCAAGACAAAGATGATCACTGACCAACCCTATACACATAATCGATCCTATATTATAATCCAGCAATTATGCTTCACTTGGTTCTTAACTGGTAATAATGCAAAATAAAATTTATGGCGAGTTAAAAAGATAGGCTACCCAAAATGTCCTGGAAAATGACCAATTCCTTTAAACATTTTAAAATTATTGTCAACCATAGGTGTCTTCTGAAATGTTCTCAAACATTGGCCTCCTAGTGAGTACACAATGTTAGGCTAGAACAGAGGTCTTCAAACTTTTTGATGTCGGACCCCCTCTTAAGAATTTTTAGACATAAGGACCCCCTCCGGAAAAAAACTTCTAGAACCTGGTACTTCTTATCATCAACAATCATAAAATGTTCCCAATTCCAACTGCAAATAAAATCACAGTGTTTAGCAAACCAAAGGTCAATAAGTGAGGTGGAGCGGTCAAAGATGTGGCTAAAAATTAAAGGTCCTCAGTTATGAGGAATTGGCGCAGTCAGTAACACACAAGTCTTTTTTCTGCACTGCCCTACGCCAATTTAAAAGGGCAGGAATCGACCATATTTATGAAATACAGAACATTCCTGTCCTCCCCCACCCCCTGCGCTGGTTCACAAATTGCTGTTTAGTGCTAATGTAGGTAGGATTGTTTTTGTGCAGGAAGGGGAACCTTTCCTCCACAAAAAGAATCCAGAGAGGCATTTTCCTCTTTCTATGTGTGCTGCAGAATGCAACACACATAGTAGGAGGAAACAACGGGGAGAAATGAAAACATTTCTCCTCATTAAGTCTGCCCTGGGGCGGCGTAAGGTTTTGGCACTGCTCCAGTTTACGTGGTTTTGAAAATCTGGGCAGCATCAAAAGTCATGGGTGTTGCTTGGGAACAGCCACCGCAACTCCCATGAAACGCCTCCCTGGTGCTGAGTAAGGCAACTCAGTGCCTTGCGCTGCTTTGCATTACCCCATATCTATGAGGCCAGGCAAAGCCACGTAGGTTGGTTTTGCGTTTCCTCATAGGTATGATTGAGAGGCTTGTGCTGCTGGAACGTCAAATAAAAGTGATGCTCTGGCAACGCAAGCTTCTCATAAACAACCCCTTAAAATATTCTGTAAGTATTTTTTGGTCTATTACCGTCCGGTGCCTACATATAAAATAACAGCCAGCTTAAATGAAAAATAAATTAAATAAAGTTATAACTCAGTGGGAAATGCACTATAGTACATTATGAAACCTCTATTAGTTAATATACTGCAGAGGTCAAGTCATTATTTTTTATTTGCATTAAACACAGTATAAAATAAGACTACTGCAAAATGTTTTTCCATAAAATATTGCTTCCAAAATATAGATTTTAGTCATACGCAGACCATATGTAATACAATTATTTTTACATAACTGTCCCTTCAACACCTCCTTAGGGGTAGTAAACACCATGTAAATACAATTACAATTGAAAGCACACACTTCACAGTCCAGTTAACCCTTCTCACTACCACTCAAAAAGAATAAATCTTTGTCATCACAAAGCTTCCAGTGATTCGATCAGTATCGGCTCCCAAGCATCCTTTACATTTGCAGATAACAGTTTATATTTGCAGATTAACTGGTAATGCATATTTGCATTTCTTTCAGGCACCCTGGCAAAAATGTTTTAGATTTCTGCCCCTCCCTCACATTCACTTAGCAGGAGACTCACTGAATGACAATTCAGCTGAAGCTTTTTAAACTATCTAAATTAACCATCCCAGGACCGTTGTCCTTTTCCAAAACAAAGATGTTCTGGATTGGAGGCAGAAGTGGCTGATGGATGAACGCCCCTCTTGGGATGACTCCACTGCCCCCCCTGGGAGTCGCGACCCAACCTGAAGACTTCTGGCGAGAAGGACCACTGTTAATTAGAAAACAGCAATGTAGAGAAAGTGTGAGAAATAAATATAAGCAGGTAGAAAAAAAGGGATTTGAAAGACCAAGATAAGGTTTAAGGGAATGCAATAAACAGTGGGAATATAAGAAACAATTTAACAAAATGTAACTAACAAGTGCACTGTACTTCTTCAGCATTTTTATGTTTTTATTTTTTAAACTGTTTGTTGGGGGGTGGGAGTAAAAGAAACATGGACAGAGGTAGCGGGGAGAGAAGAAAGCATGAATTAAGGACGTTTGGGTAGTAGTGGCGTAGGTATTGCACCTCCTATTAAGAAATGCAGTTGTGGTTAAGTATACTAGACAATGGAACTTAGGACTGGTACTTATGTGGTATTGTGCACCCTACTACCGGGGATACAAGCAACAGTAGGCCTAAGAGGTCCACTGTGTATATCAAACTTGGATGAAGATACCTTAGCACTCAAAATAGAAGTCCAATAAGTAAAAGTCTTTATGCAGTAAGTCCAATACAGGGATTTTATTAAATTGTGGAAAACTCTGTGGTCTCCAGTACATGTATCAGTACAACAGCTGACAAGTGTTTCGTCATGACAAGTGACTCTTTCGAGGCTAATGGAGATATGTTGCCTAGCAGGGTCTGAAAGAGTATGTATTAAAAAATAAAAAAACACAACTGTATACCGCTAGTCTAAATAGGACTTGAGGGGCCTAAACAAGTAAATGAATGCCTATGGCAGATGGCGTCCTGGATCCCAGGGAAGGGAGTGTGCCATCAAACACTGGCCAAACTGAGGTAAGCAGAACAAGAAAAACAGCCGGCGTTTGAAGTTAGGCAACTTCAGCACTGGCTCAACATCCTAGGACTCTGGGCACATCACTTAATCTTCCTGTCTCCCTATAAAATTAATGTGTATATTCAATTGTATTTGAGTACATGTAGTGCTTACTACTCCTGACGAGGTGTTGAAGAGTTTTAGAACCAAATTAACAATACAAAGCGTTTAGCCAAGGTTAAATGTAAAAGCAAACTGTAGTTTGGAGTGTTGATGTTTTATTATGTGAATAGCATGCCCACTGCCCTCTATCCCAAAGTGTCCCCACCGTTTGGAAAAAATACTGATCTAATGGGTACTCTTGCTTCAAGACCCCGCCTCCTGTGCTACTAAGCTCTTCATAACACCCTGTATTACGGGAAGAAAAAAAAAATTGGGATTGAGATTTTCAAACTATTGTAAATCTTGCCAAAAGTCCTACTATGATGATGCTAACGGTACAATTTCTTATAACACGTTATTACCGTGAGTACACTAACCAAGGTAGTATACTTTCTTATTCACACTGATTTGTGTACTCTACCGTCAAGTAAGCATCAATCAGAGAATGATAGATAATAACAGATACATCTCTCTGGAGGCCAAGAAGGCCTTCTACCACACTCACGGTGACCGCCCCCAAGCACACACTTCTCTGCGCACAGAAATAGGTTTTCCTGCATACCATTGTAACCCGTGTATTTTTGCAGACTTCTACGGTGCCAAGTCCCACTGTGGGGACAGTGAGGTTAGGACATTTTTGTTTTACGTGAAGATTGTGAAAGCAAAACTGTTAATTGCAATCTGGAAACGACCACTGCTGTCTAGGGCTCAAAGTGCTGCAAAGTGCTGATAAAAGCTTCAGGGCTCACTGGAATGGACAACACGATGTTACCACATTTCCTTGTTTATTCGCATACTTCGGACTGTAAGCTGCAGCGCATGTTTTGCAGAACGCGCCCACTTTCACTTACATCACCTCTAGATGCGTCCAGAGGTAAATGGATCCTTAACGGACCAGAACGTTTAAGAGCAGGATACAAGGGGATGACGCTGAAAGAAACCTCTGCTGAAGCGATAAACAACCGGGGAGAATGTGCCTTTATGTAATTAACTGGTGCTCGTGTTAAGCTCTCCAATATCAATGGCTCAAGTCCATGCTATATATAATAACCGCAATGAAAAAAAAAAAATCACTTTTTAATCTTCAGGTGCCTACAAAATCACTCCACTGTGAAAATATACATTATAATCTCACGAGTTACCAAGCCCTGAAACTAGAGTTGCCGCTCATATGCGTTGCCTACTAGAGGTAGAAACGGAGTGCAACAGTCCACCACCTCCTACCTACAAGTGTACACAATCCTGAAAAAATGCTGGTCCTGCAAGTCTCTTTCTTCAAAGTACGACGAATACTAAATCCCTTTCTCCAAACAACTGAGTACATCACACCAGAGCAACGGTGTGCACAGTGCCTGGCTGCACTAATTATCAACTCCTGAGATACAAAGAAGACTGGATCCAGCCAACAGTAAGTCCTGGGCTAGAAAAACAGACGGATAAGGTTTGGGAGGTGGAAGCACACTATGAGATGCTTCCAATTCACCGCTGATTTAAATGTATATTGGACGTTGAGATAAACAACTTACCCAGGAATATCAATTCTTTCAAGCTCACTTCCCTCCTCTTTAGCCTTCATGGGACCATGTACACTAATTTTCAACGTGACAAGTAGGAGGATGGAGCTTAGGAAAAAGAATGAGGAAGGGAGCAAGAGGGGAGAGAGATGAGGGGCAGGCCACAAAAGAGAAGTCAATACATAAGATTACATATTTACATGTGAAAGGGGCTAGAATAAGGCACCCAGGGAGAGGAGTTAAATATAAGCAAAGTCAAAGTATAAGAAAGAGAAATGAGGAAGGAGAAAGATAACTGAAGAGGAGGAAACGAAGAAGAGCAAAGTGAATATTTGGAATTGAGGAAAAGAAAGGTGGACGTACCTCTTCCTACCCAGGGAAAGGTAGGAAGAGGAAGGGATTGAAAGACTGAGCGGGAAAACAGGTAGGCAGTGGCAGATAAAGTGAAGAAAGTCAAATGCACAGAGGTGTTAAAGAGAGGCAAAAGGCAGAGTGCAAGCACAACAACTGGATGCAACTAAAAGGCACAATGCAAACTCCAATATGATTCTCTTCAAAAATGCCTCAACTCCCTACAATGGGCTGGCATCCGCATAGTATCAACAAGATTGGCTTTTAACAACTCCATTTATGAAAAAAGTGGGACTTCTTTAATCATTTACAATTCCAGTTAACATTAACATACAGAGCATGGTGAGATCTGTGGTTATTGTTTCTGAAGAAAAACACTGTTTAATATCAGTACCACTGGGCTTAGGCCCAGAGGTATTTCTCGAAACTGTCCTACGACATTCTTGAAAACGTTTTTGTTGTCTTGCAGAGTACCGAGACAACTCTATTCTTCAGGAACAATCAGGACAAATTAGTTTGACAACCCACACATTCTTCTTCCCACACAAGGTATAAAAAGAAACCGTGTAACCTCTATAAGTGTCTAATTCTTGTAACACCAAACCTGGGTATATATTCATAAGGTTTACATTTTCTAAACACACAACAGCAACGTTTAACACATTAATAAATCATCAGCCAATCACTGGATATGTTTCGCTTTTCATTTGGAGACTGATGACAACTGCAGTAAAAAAAAAAATATATGTATATGCTGACCATGCACAACAATAGACAATTTTTCAGTGGGAACTTCCTTCCCAATTGGCAAGTCAAGATTCACTTCAGTATGTGGATTTCTCCTCTGGATTCATTCTCCCAAAAACGATCTCTGCGCCTCTCATGTAGGTTCGTGCACAAGGAGGAGCCACACAGGCGCTCACAGTTTTTGGATGCTGTCTGAAGAATGAAAGTGTAGATCTAATAAATTTTTGCAATCACTGCCACACCATCTGAGAAACGAATCCATTAGGACATGGCAGACGTGCCACATTCTGGAAAGACAATCCAGAAAATTGATAGGGCTTTCTCAAGAACTTTAATAAAAGATAACGCATTAATCGTGCCATCTGCTACACAGGAATAGCTCAGTGTGTAGTTTGGGTCCAAACATCCAAAAGTACCTCGATCACGTCTGGAGCAGCAGACGGGAACTAATTAAGTTGAATCAATTAGTGCTTGATCCCTGCTCCACACAGAGAAACGGAAGAGATGATAGGCATGCCTTGACGAATTACAAGGCTATAAAGAACAGTCCCACACAAACCAACAAATGGTGAGCAACAGGCGGGCTTCAAGCCCATTACTCAACACATCAGCGTCTCACAAGCGAGAATCATGCGCTAGCGCATGCACTCGCAGGCTACAGCCTAAAAAAATAAATAAAAAACAAATAAAAAAAAATTAAAAAGGAGGGTGAAGTGAGAAAATACTCTCTCATTATTGACAAAATGCAATGGTTGCTTCACCGTTTAGGTTATAATAGAGGACGGTTTACAATAGCAGTTAAAAATGTGTAAGCTAAAACAGTAATCCAAAAAATTTAAGGAGAGGTCCACAAAGAACATTTCTTCAAAGTACGATGAATATTAATTTTAAAATATGAGGATGGCAAGAAATCGTTACAGAGACAGAACAGGTATATTTTTACAAATAAGAACAATATGAATGCCTAAACTGATTTCACTTAGTTTTATTGGGTTATCTACCAAACATTCCATGTGACTATTACTATGCACACCAAAAAGCCACCTGCTGTCTAAGAACATTTTTACATTTTCATTCTTATTAGCAAAGCTTAAGAAATGTATTGGAGAAGGAATGCTAGTCTAAATGACAGTGTGGATTTCTTAAAACAAAGATGCATTACATTTTACAAGTGTGAGTTTCCTCATTTTATAATTTACACGAACCAAAATGCAATGAACATATGCAATATTTAGGCCTTAAATACGTCGTGCCCACGCTTCATAGAAAACACAAACATGTTTATTTAAACTTGTCAGTAAAAAAACACTTATCAGAATATTGTCCTTTATATGGCTTTCCAATCAAAAAAGCCCTTGTTTTAAGTCTGGGTAAAGGTTGCCTAAACCGCCTTTACGCACGGTAGAAGACAAGTATCAGTATTAGTTTCGCTGATCTAATTGCTCACATATACAAAAATTAATAAATTAACTAGTACCAGTCAGCAGCAAGAAGCAGCTTCCAAAAAATGGTACTGATATGCAACAAAAGCACCATACAAATCTAAGCATTCTATAGACTGCGGTTCTAAAACCAAATGGTCCATGAAACAATACTTGAAGACATGTTTTTTACGCCTTGCCGTTTCAGTGTCATAAATTATGAGGTTTACTCGCTCAAAAACAAAGCAACCTAAATGCCCTCATGAGCAAGTTCATTTAATTTCTACAACAACCTGGAGTAGTCTTTTTCGAGAACAAAAATTATTTTTCTAAAAGTTGATCATATTAGCCCTTATGTAACCGTAGCAATATTTGTTCTGATACTTTGGTTAGGGTAACAGTTTCACACACGCATTAAAAACAAGTGACAAATACAGAAACCAATAAAAAATATTTGGGGCTTAATATGATACAATGTTTCAGCATTAAAGTGCTAATGAGATGGGGAGTATGTCTGAAACACAAATGTCCATAACTCTATAGTTGCATATTAAGTCGATATTTTATCGGAATAATAATGTAACTATTGCTTCCAATTTAGTGTTCATTGAATTTGTACTGCTGCAACACGCTTTTTTAAGTCTGTACCAGTCTAATGAATGGGAAGCCAATCCAAATTCTCACTAAGAAAGGATCTTTGGATCTGGATAAACGTTGAAATATTTCCCAACAAATGAAATGTCCTTATTTAAAGGCTAGGCTTAAGGACGTGGGGGCATAAAATCTGATTTTACTTAATAAAAAAAAATAAAAAAAATCGGTCATCAATTCATGCTGAGTAAGTAAAATGAATCTAAATGTTGCCTTTGCTTTTAACTCTCGAGTAGTTCAATATGATTCTGGTATGACAAATTCGAACTCTGGACTGCCATCAGATGTCCCTGATTTAGTAAAATGTTGCTCTCCCTGCATTTGGAAAACATCTTCCCATTTCATAGCCTTTGGTGGAGAGCTTGACTTTTTTTCCTCTGAAGCAGTCTCTTCTTTTATATTCTCAACATTATAAACAACTCCAGCATCATGTATCTCAGGAGCGCTGCTTGAGGGATTTGGATTTTGAGTATACGTATATGGTCTAATTGGCAAAGTCTTGCATGGGTGAAGGTGATAAAGCTTAGGGTCTCTGGAAGGGTCTAGACTATGAGCTGACTTCATATGTGAAGACATAACTTGATAGCTGACAAACAGATTGCCACATGTCAAGCACTGATACCTTTTCTCTCCTGTGTGGAGAATTTCGTGCTTTGTACGGTATTCTGCCATAGGAAAAACTTTCTCACAGTAATGACAAGGATACTTCTTTTCCCATGAATGACAATTATAATGTCTTTTCAAGCTTGTTAGACCCTCATAGGATCTCTTACACACAATGCAAATATAATAGACCCTTCCATCTACACGGAGCTCATAGTGGTCTTCATGCTTTATTTTTACACGTTTGCTATCTGGAGAACCATCAATTGATCGGGGCAACTCAACTGCACCATCATCTTCATCAGGGTCCTCCTTAATTGGTATCACAATGTCATATGTATCTTCCCCAATGTTGGCGTAAACCTTGCAACCAGTAGATAGTCCTCCAATATCAGTTGGAGTATCTAACGTTATAGTTTTCTTGCCATCCAGGATGTGCTGGGACACTGCTCCCGACTCACTTAAGCATTCTTTGCTGTTTCCAGGATTAACATTTCCTATTCTTATCTCTCCTGGTTTGGAAATGTTTTTTTCAGTAAATGCTGACATTTGTGGCCTCTGAATTCCTGGCCCATTGAACCCTGTTACTTTCTCTGTAGTTGCACAATGATTAAAATGGGTCAGTGCCAAATCTGGGCTATTGGCACAGCTATTATTAGGATTAAAAATAGGTTTGACTGAAAAGGTACTATTAATTGGCAACTGCTTCATAACCATATTAGTAGTAGGAGCAAGGTGTTGCTGGGATATGTAGTTCGTGCCAAAATAATTAAACTGATGTGGATTTAGCAGCAGGGTGCCAGGTATCACATGATTTTGAAATGGACCAAAGGTTGCAACACTAGCTGGCTTTTGGGTAAGGCTTGATATAGTACCAGACAAATTCGATTGTGCTGGCGTAGCACTCTTTGAAGGTAAGTTGCTAGAAGATTTTGAAGGAGTCTGAGCAGAAGCGCTATTGCTGATGGTCAGCTGCTGGGTGGGCACTTCAACTACATCTGGACTAGAACTTGTTGGTGTTATTCCCGAACTGTTTAATCCAGGTGACTTTGGTGGTACAAGTTCGGTGCAAAAAATTACATCATCATCATCAGTGTCTTTTCCTTTATCCTCGCAATCACTGGGCTTATCTGGTCCTTTGACATCTTCATTGGAAATGACAACCGCCTTGGGTATGGCAGGTTCTGTTCTTATATCATTCACTTTACTGAGTACATCTTTCGCAGGGTCCTCAACGGTACTCTTATCAACATCCAGGACATTCTTGCTTAGGTTAGAAGAAGAGGCTTCCACAGAGTTACTCTTAGCACAACCTCCAATGGTTTTCACCTGGGACAATGGAATTCCAAGATCTGCAATAAATTTAACTCCCAATAATTTCCCAGAATTTATCAGCTCTTCCAGCAAATCGGAGCGGACGCGGACAATTTTAGAACTGTAAATGTAGTTAAGTATTTCTTCAAAAATCTCTGCTCTAACAATATTCAGTTCCACCACTTGACTTGGAACAGAAAACAGATGGTGGAAGTATGTGCTTGATGCAGAAAGAATATTTTTGTGGGCTCTAAACTTTTTGTCCTCCACAACTACAGTGACATCACACAGGATTCCTTGAATACGTTGTTCATTTAAAGATGTCAAAAGTGCATCAGAGTACTGGGTATCTGTGACTGAAATCAGCTTTCGCCTCTCCATGCCTATAAAGTGGAGGAAAAAAAAGTGTACATTAACGATTTGGATTCAATAATTGGTACAATAGTTACACAGGTGTATATAAATTATCCTACAAACTACAGAATCATTGAACTCTACAGCTGGATGGGTTCCTATGCATCATTACTTCCAACTCAAACATAAATATTGGTACAATCATAACTTTCTCCTGGAGTCTTGAAAAGGAGGATCTTACAGTAACGATATTCTCGATAAGTTGTTTTCATGAACACAAACTAATTTTTTTTTTAAACACTCATTAGCATTTATTATCTTATAAGGTTCTATACTTCTGACCCCCTCCACCTGAATCAAACTCAGTGCTAATAATCATTCCTCATGACCCAAGACTACAGCCCTTTAACGGTTTGGATCTTCTATTTTTCCAATTTTTCACTGCTGTATAATGCACAGACAAACTCACAGAACACTTATTATGTTTAAACTAAAACTGAAGTAAATAATGATTTAATCTGCAGTTGTGGCAGCAGTTTATTTTTGCTGGTAAATCACACTTCACCCTATTACACCTGGGTCGTTCTCAGGAGGAGTTGAATCCCGTTAACTAATATTAACACTGACCGTGTACAAAGCACTCCACAAACTTAATGGTATCTACTACTCTTTCTGTATTTCTATTTTACATACATACATACGTAAACCACGTGCACAGCTTTAAATTCTTCAGTTTAAACGTTACTGCTTCTATATTTTTCAGTTTAAATGTTATTGCTTCTATTAGAACAGTTTGGGAGTTTCTGGGTCTTTTACAATTCAATTGAGTATTCCATGTGGATGTCATCCCAACAAAGCTACTAGATACAAACTAAACTGTAAGTTAATTAATAGGTCTAGTAAAGACCACAGGCCATCCCCTTGTGCAAATCCGAAGCTGCTCTATTCTTCAAGGAAGATACCTTCACCAATATTTTTATAAAATCTGAATTATTTTCCTGTGCATTCGTGTTGCAGAACTCCGTTATTTTCATCATGATTTATGTTTATCAACCAAATTCAAAATACAAAAAAGAGAAATAGAAATCCAAAATTCCATAGACAAATAAAAACACGTCGATCTCCAAAGAAAGTGCACCAGTGAACTCATCTAATTTATTTTGGGTTGTCTCAGAGGAAGGTGCTTGATTGCAGTGCAACACAGAAAGTGACATGAAATACAGGTCAGCAACGTGCTTTCACAGTTCAGTATTTTCCACGTATACAGGACTAAATGAAATGTTTTTCTCTTGGGGGTCTGAAGAGCAGTTGTTTCACTGGATAATGAATATTTCCTAAGGTAAAGTGGCTATGCCTAGCTGGTAGTTTTTGGCAGCCATGGTACTTGTATGAAGACTCCG
Source organism: Pleurodeles waltl (assembly GCF_031143425.1). Lineage (NCBI taxonomy): Eukaryota > Metazoa > Chordata > Amphibia > Caudata > Salamandridae > Pleurodeles > Pleurodeles waltl. Next base: position 181,256,534 of record NC_090438.1, read on the forward strand.
TACAGTCAATATTTAGTTTCTATGAAACAAAAATAAAATCATTACACATTCCAGCATCGCTTATGTGAAGCAAAGTGCAAGGGCAACAAGGGGGGGGGGGATGACCGGTTTTGGGGGAAGAAGCAGCACCCAGGTGAGAGAGGCAGGAGGGCGATACATCAGAATCCTGGGCAAGAGGAACAAGGAGTGTACATGGGGGTGGGGAGGGAGGTAGGATGAGGAGTGAGCGGGAGGCAAGGAAAGAATAGTCAGGGAAACATGAACAAGAATATTTTGTATAAAGGGAAAATAGGAAGAAATGATAAGGGGTGGCTGGAGGATGGGACGTTCAGCTCTAACAACGAGAAAAATGGGGGAGGCAGCAGGAGCAGACATGGGATTAGTTGTAAAGTAGTCATTCATGCAGTTCACACACTGCATTAGGAAGGGAATATACGTACATCCTAGAAACCAAAATCCCTCAGGTTAGCGTGAATTAAAATACTCCCCTAGGCAAGTCTAAAATGTAATAAGATGAGATTGGTAAAGTCCAGGGGATGAAAGAGGCTGGTCCAAAGAGGGAAACCAAAGTCCACTGCAAGTATATTGTAAATAAAAGGTCTATTAAAATAGTTGTATCAAAACAGAGCTAATCAGCTTGGTAAACCCAGAAGGTCTAGCAAGTGACAACTATTGGGCTTTGCAAATGCTTGTTTTTAATCTTAAAATGGCTGCCATGCACGGGGCTGCAGTACAGGCATGGAAGAGATCTTGGAATTATTTTTTAAATATATTTTATCCCCATTTCAAGATAGTGGATGGCCATTTTGGACCAGTATATTAAAAAAATGGTATGTGGAATGCCCCACAAATAGGGATAATCAAGTGGCCCGCCGGCAGTGTGCAGCTGCTCAACCCACAAAAAAGAATACTTATTTTTTCAAAAAGGGGGAGGGAAGTGGTAAGGGGCAAATGGGCTAGAAGGGTGGTCGAACGTTAACAGCACAGGAACACTGTGCCCTGGTGAGCCATAAAAATAAAAAAATATATGTGAGGGTGACATGGGGAGGCGGGGTTAGGAGGTTGGAAAAGAGTGGAACGTGATGGAATCCCATAAAGTGCTAAATAAAAAAAAGTCTCCCCTCACATCTACAGTGGTAGAAATCATCTAATCAAAAACTGGCACAAAAAAAGTTGTGCTCTAGTGGTGGGTAAGAACTTGAATGGGGAGCAAAGCCTCTGAAAATGGACAGAAAACTCAAGTAGAAAAGAAAAACATCTGATCATAAGCAAGTGCCTGACGCAAAGCCCAATTGATGCATTCTACTGTAGACAACAAAACAGGTCTTCAACAACAGAGAGCTAAGGCTGCTGGCAGGTAATTCCATAGTCCTGTGCTCAAATGCTCCTCTTCCTTAGAGCTAGTCTCGTACAACTCGAACATGCATGTGCTGCTTCTCGAAAAAAAACATTTCATAGCACAACACTTCTGCGGCGTAAAGGAACTGAAAATGTCCTTTGAATTCCACTTGAGCACAAGGGTTTCTCTTGTGGGCAATATAGAAGGAAAAGGCTATCTAGGTTGAGTCTATGTAAACATAGCGCCAGGATGGTAACAGAAGAGCAATTCCTGTCAAAGATTTGGAGAAAAACAACTTTTGCTATTCCAAACTCAACACTAGATTGCAGAATTGTACACAGCATATCTCTCTACAATAGGTACATGATTCGGTGAAGCTATGTTGCCATGGTTTATGTACATGGAAAATGAAACTTGCCTATACAGGGAGTGCAGAATTATTAGGCAAATGAGTATTTTGACCACATCATCCTCTTTATGCATGTTGTCTTACTCCAAGCTGTATAGGCTCGAAAGCCTACTACCAATTAAGCATATTAGGTGATGTGCATCTCTGTAATGAGAAGGGGTGTGGTCTAATGACATCAACACCCTATATCAGGTGTGCATAATTATTAGGCAACTTCCTTTCCTTTGGCAAAATGGGTCAAAAGAAGGACTTGACAGGCTCAGAAAAGTCAAAAATAGTGAGATATCTTGCAGAGGGATGCAGCACTCTTAAAATTGCAAAGCTTCTGAAGCGTGATCATCGAACAAACAAGCGTTTCATTCAAAATAGTCAACAGGGTCTCAAGAAGCGTGTGGAAAAACCAAGGCGCAAAATAACTGCCCATGAACTGAGAAAAGTCAATCGTGCAGCTGCCACGATGCCACTTGCCACCAGTTTGGCCATATTTCAGAGCTGCAACATCACTGGAGTGCCCAAAAGCACAAGGTGTGCAATACTCAGAGACATGGCCAAGGTAAGAAAGGCTGAAAGACGACCACCACTGAACAAGACACACAAGCTGAAACGTCAAGACTGGGCCAAGAAATATCTCAAGACTGATTTTTCTAAGGTTTTATGGACTGATGAAATGAGAGTGAGTCTTGATGGGCCAGATGGATGGGCCCGTGGCTGGATTGGTAAAGGGCAGAGAGCTCCAGTCCGACTCAGACGCCAGCAAGGTGGAGGTGGAGTACTGGTTTCGGCTGGTATCATCAAAGATGAGCTTGTAGGGCCTTTTCGGGTTGAGGATGGAGTCAAGCTCAACTCCCAGTCCTACTGCCAGTTCCTGGAAGACACCTTCTTCAAGCAGTGGTACAGGAAGAAGTCTGCATCCTTCAAGAAAAACATGATTTTCATGCAGGACAATGCTCCATCACACGCGTCCAAGTACTCCACAGCGTGGCTGGCAAGAAAGGGTATAAAAGAAGGAAATCTAATGACATGGCCTCCTTGTTCACCTGATCTGAACCCCATTGAGAACCTGTGGTCCATCATCAAATGTGAGATTTACAAGGAGGGAAAACAGTACACCTCTCTGAACAGTGTCTGGGAGGCTGTGGTTGCTGCTGCATGCTATGTTGATGGTGAACAGATCAAAACACTGACAGAATCCATGGATGGCAGGCTTTTGAGTGTCCTTGCAAAGAAAGGTGGCTATATTGGTCACTGATTTGTTTTTGTTTTGTTTTTGAATGTCAGAAATGTATATTTGTGAATGTTGAGATGTTATATTGGTTTCACTGGTAATAATTAATAATTGAAATGGGTATATATTTTTTTTTGTTAAGTTGCCTAATAATTATGCACAGTAATAGTCACCTGCACACACAGATATCCCCCTAACATAGCTAAAACTAAAAACAAACTAAAAACTTCTTCCAAAAATATTCAGCTTTGATATTAATGAGTTTTTTGGGTTCATTGAGAACATGGTTGTTGTTCAATAATAAAATTAATCCTCAAAAATACAACTTGCCTAATAATTCTGCACTCCCTGTATGTGCTCAAAAAGTAAGCCTAAACAGCTTTGTTAATTCAACAAATTATGGTAGTCATATTGGCAAAATGCCTCAACATTTAACTAAAGTGTTGTTCTTCAAGGCCTCTTGAATATTTTACCTTACTTAATTTAAAACTGGTTTTGGTTTAGTTAAAAAAAATAAGTGGGGGGTAAAATAATGTTACAAGTACAACTTAAAAATAAGTTTCAGCATAAAATGTTTTGCTTTTTATGGATTTTGGTACTAAAAGACCACACCTCCCTGTAGATGGTAAAGGGGTGCTCCTAGGCTGTACGTCATCTTAGAACGCTAAATTTTACGTAAAAGTGACACCCTTACTATAAATGCAAAGAAAGAGAATCCAAAAACAGTTATAACAAAAACAAGGGTTCTTTATTTCTATTTAAAATATATCCATCCAACAAGTTAGTTAGCTTCAGTAACACCGTTGCGGGTAGAGACTAAACGTAGATTCCTTCACCCTGTGAATACTCCAGGAGCCAGACAGGATCTGGAAACTTTTAATAACATTCCCTCACGCATCAGTAGATGGCACCGCGCTGGGTTCGGCGCACCCCAGATGATACATACGGTGACTATATCTGCACCACCTGCACGCTGGTGTCAAAGTTTCCTTCTGATTTTCAGTCCACGCCATTGGATGCAGAGCCCATAGAATTCAGAATATGTCAGTGTGCAGATATCGAGACTGGGATCTTATTAATGGACTGCTCGAGTCCTTTCCACAAGACGGGGTCTGTGAAGAATCTGCAGTTGCACTCTGCTAGAAAAGGAGGTACCAAAGCTGCGAAACTTGTTCTGCTAATAGAGATTTCGAACCGCATATTCCTCCCCTTGTGAATAGACAGCGCAGCAGTACCTCACCAGGTGGTGGGTCTGTGGAATGGCAGAGATGGGGAAATCTTGCAGGGGCGAACTTCCCAACCCTGGCACCAGAGGTCTGTTAAAATATGTGGGGATGCCCACAAAGGTGCTCGGCAGATGTCCAGTACTGGCACACCTAGGACCACCACAGTGGGGGAAGCTTTTGCTCTGGTGTAAGGAGCACGCAAACATTTTGGGGCTGCTTTTTGGCTAGCCCACAGCGGACTGAAAAGAAGACGCAAACCTCAAGGTAAATATGGAGGTTATTTATTTCCATCTGACCAAGAGAGAGTCTTACTGCAACTCACCAATACACCTTCATTCTAGAACCCAAATGCCCCAACCTTCTACTCATACATAGGATGCAACATATCTCCCTTCCTCAACATTATCAATAGGAAAATATCAACAACATAAATAACTCAATTGGAACAAAAATGTAGGAGCATTAAGAAAAATAAATCAACATGAAATATACAGAGCTGGAAAACAAAAGAAAATACAATTTACATATATAACTAAATGAAAAATACAATGAAACTAGTGTAATAAGAACTCAAACTTCCTCTGAAAGTTCATCTCTCCCCGATCCAGAAGATTCATGGATCTGCTCCCATTTTCATTCAACCCTTTATCATAGTATTCTTGTTTCAACAGATCTTTAGGTTTAAACCTACATGGGACCCTTCACCACCTTATTGTGATTCCAAACATTACCACTGCTCAATGAAAGTGTGGATTTGTTCACCCGTCGTACTTTGAGAGGACTAGAATACACGTGGATTCACACCTGTTCCCTTCAACATGTCCAATCAGAACGCTCTTTTTCTGCAACTATTTAAAGCAATCCTTTCCCTCTCTGCTCCCTTAGACAAGAATGCTTGAGATGTATGACCTTTCATCACGTCCAAAGGTGTTTTTCCAGTCACACAATGGTGTACTGTATCATATGACAATCAACTGCCCCTTTACAGTTCTCCAGTCTTCACCATCACCCAATGCCAACTGCAAACCTTCCTTCAGTGTCCTGTTCCACCTCTAAACGAGACTGTTGCTAGGGGGAGTAGTACGCCAATGAACGAAAATGAAACAAATTCTCATGAGTGCGGAAAAAAATTGGACCCCATTATCTGAAACAATGAACTCTCGTACATTCTCTTACAAACAACTCCTTCAAAAGCTCAATCACTGTCTCAGAGGTGACTTGCCCTGTATATTTCATCTCGGTCATCGTGAGAACTAGTCTACCAATACTATAGCAAACTCAGAGCAGTTACCCAAGACATGCAAATGACCTGTGACATCAATTGCAATCTTTTACCAAGGACCATCAGATTTAACCGTAACTACAGAAGGGTACATCTCATCTTAGTCGCCAGCGAAAAGAGATGTAACCCTCTAGGTAAGTATGGAGATTATTTATTCGCATCTGACCAGGAAGGAGATTTCCTGCAACTCACCACTACACCTTCACTCTAGAACCCAAACGCCCTAACCTGTGACTTATACACAAGATGCAACACAGACCTTAATGCATAGAACAATCCATTTAGAGATGGTTCTCTTCTGCACCCTTTTCCCCTTTTGTGCTCTGGAGAATCACAGAGTTGATCATCCAAACAAAGGTCTCTTGTCAGATCGATGTAAAGACCCCGTTGGGATGGAATTGAGGGCCTGCTTAGGGCTAAAACAGAAGAGCCATTCCTCCCCTTTCAAGAGGTTAAGTGAAGCGTTGAAAGCCTGCAAATTGATGCACTGCCCTATGCAGAGAGATGCAACTACTTTCAGCAGGAAGTTCATTTTTGTTCTTAGAACAAGCTTATCTGAGAAGGATGTGTATGGCAGTTGGAAGGACAGAACCTGGAGTTAACTCACCCACTTTGCAGATGTTATGGCAATGAAGAGCACCATCTTGAAGGTCGAAGGGCACAGAGGACAATTGTGTCAGTTCAAAGGAAGAGCATAGTAAGCAGGTGAGAACCAAATTAAGGTCCTATTGTGGCATTACAAAAAGTGTTGGTGCGGACATTTGGGTCAGCACTTTCAAGAAATGCATCACAACAGGTGATTTAAAAAGGGATGGCTGATTCGGTAATCATAGAAAGGCCAAAGGGGCAGAGAGATGACCTTTAACTGTAGTCACAGCAAGGCCTTGTTGAGCCAAGGGAAGACAAAACAAGAGAGTGTCAGACAACTTTGTATTCAAGAGTTGGATGTCACAGGAAGATCATCAGAAAACAAAGTTCTCCCCGCGTGCTGTGTACACAGTTTTAGTTGATGGATGTCTGGCTGCCAGGATGACACCAACTTCCTTGAGACAAAGATTAAAGGCCATCAACTGTCTTCACTCAATCTCGACACAGAGAGATGTAGGCTGTGCAGGCCTCAGGTGCAGACCCAGCCAGCTGCTGTGATTGGAGGTCCTTCTCGACACGCAGCTGTACTGGAACACACATGCTCATGGCCAGAAGTTCCAGATACCGCACTCTTTGCCCAGTTCTAAACTATTAGTATGATTTGGGCCCAGTCACTCGATCTTTTTCAATGCTCAGGGCAGGAAAGGGTGGGGTGGAAAGGCATACAGGAGTCCTGAGCCTCAGTCCAGGACAAAGGAGTCTCAGAGCGAACTGCCTTGTGAGTTTCAGCACGTAAAATTTTGGACATTGCACGTGCTCTGCAGTGGCAAACAGATTGCACCAAGGTTCCTCCCACTTCTGGAATATGCCCTGTACTACATTCAAGTTTCACTACCATCTGTGATCCACTAGGCATCACTGACTGAGTTTGTCCGCCCTTGCGTTTCAAGAGCCTGCCAGATGCTGGGTGATCAGGGAAATGCCGTGAGCGTTCAGTCACTTCCAGAGAAGCACAGCCTTCTGGCAGAAGAACGATGACCCCTTGCTGCCCTGTTTGTTGCTGTATCACATGGTGGTGGTGTTCTCTGTGAAAACCTGTATCTATTATCTCTGATGGTGAGAAGAAACACCTTCCATGCCAAGCAAATTACCAGTAACTTGAACAAGTTGATGTCAAGAAGGGTCTCAACTGGAGACCAGAGTCCTCTGATGTTCACCAATCCCAAATGATCATCCCAGCACAACACAGAATTATCGGTCACAAACGGTTATTTACAGATGGGGTAGGGAGAGGGGGATGCTACTGGTCCATTTTTGGTTGTACAGCCACCACTGCAGATTTTTTACAGTCTCCTTTGACACCTGGTTGGAACCTGCAAGAATCCTTTCATGCTGAACCCACCTAGACTTCCGAACCTTCCACAGAGCTCACATTGCAACATGGCATGGTCCATAAGAACTCTCAGCCAATCTTGCTGAGATCCAGGTCAAAGGTTGAAACATCGAAATCATAGCCCGAATGTCTTAAACTCAATGGGGGTGGGAAGGCTAGGAAGCACACAGTGTCCAGCATGGCTCTAATAAATAGGAGCTGCTGTAAAGGAGTTAGGTAGGACATCAGCAAGATGATAAAAAGGTTCAACTATGTCAAGAGGTTGGCCATCGTCTGGAGGTAGTTTAAGACTGCTTGAGGTTCAAGGCTGGTCGAGGAGAACATTGTTTCTGCAAAGGTCACAATACGTTTTGATAAGTCAGAAACGCATTATTGTTTAATCAGCTGGTGGAGGCTTGCACAACTCTGGTCAGTAGAGGGGTGTTGCCGGAGGACGGCACCATTCGCCGGAGCAGGCCTGTGCCACGTTGTAAGCTGCCTGATGACTGGCAGGCAAGATCTTGGTAGTAATAGTGTGTCAATACCTTGATGAAGGGCTCTAACATGGTTTTGGGTGCAGTGCTGAGCTCAAAGCCGAAACTGACCTCCGAGCAAGGTAATGTGTCACAGTCAACTTCGTGGATGGATCCGCTAGCAGTAGACATGCTGGTAGGTACCTCGGATACTTAAGACCCAGAGGCGCTCCAGAGGGATTCTGGGCTATGGCCTCCAAAAATTCCCAGATTTGTTGCAGAGTTGCTGTGGGGCCAGGGAAGTTCAGGCACGGTGGAATTAGGGTCAGAATCGGTTCCAGAATTTGAGAGAGTTTTTACGGCATAGCGGTACCTGCCATGATGTGTGACTCTAAATGGTGGGACAAAGTGGAGTTGTCTTTGGACCATTTGTGATTCTTGGACTTATTTAAAGACTGAGACTTTGACAAAGATCGGCCAGGATATTTGCCTCAGCGGCAAACCTTTACCCGTAACTTCGGCCAACACCATCCAAATTACGTCTTCTTTCAATGTTTCTGCCTTTGGTGTCATGGGTGCCTTTTGGTTTCATCTTCACTCATCAATAACAGAGTCATGCTTGCAGCCAAGACATTACAGCCAGACCTTCAGAGTGGTCAGTCACTGACATCTGCTTTTGGCAGTCCTTGCCCTGTCATTTTAAGAGGGGACATGTCCCAAGCACACTCGTAGAATTTGAAGAAAAATAATTTGCTTACAGCGCAAGAGGCGGAACTCCAGATCAGTGTTAGAAGGCAGAAAAAGATAGAAACTGATGTCAGTGCATGTAGGAGGCACAGATATAGTGATCCAGATGACACACTGAGGACAGGGCAGATCAGACATGAAGCTGCACGGTGCCACCACCAGCGAGCGAGGCAGTTGCTATAAAAATCTTCAGAATCCAGTACAGTGCCTGTGGAAATTCACAAGGTGAGGAATCCACTGTTAGATGTCTCTATCAGAATCCCTCTTAGTCACTCAAAATGTGCTCAAGGCGCTTCTTCATCCTCAAGATGCTATGAGTTTCCATCTAGGGAGCTTCAGAGGGCCTTTGGGTCTATGGGAAATTGTGCCTCTTCTCAGTAGGTTATTACAAGATGTAAGGAGGCCCTCGAGTTAGACAGTGGCCCAACACGTTGACAGAAAAGCAGGAACTGTGTGTAAAACTACTTCACTCAAAAAAGAAAAAGACTTGAAGTTCCATATTACAGAACTTAGCTTCATGATATATTTCTCACAAAAAATCATTTAACCTTCAAGGAAGAGAGAGTAGCTAAGTGCAACGGTTCAAAGAAACCAATCTAGGAAAAGTGACAAAATCTTCAGAGATTCATGAGCAAAAGGAACACACAGGGCTGTGGAAAAAACGTGCACCAAAAGTTGAGCTCACTTTTAAATCAATCAGCAGCAGAACAAGTACTTCAACGAAGAGTGCTTTGAAATTTATACCCAAACCAGGGGCAGAAATGTGGTTGCAGGAGGGAAAACTTGTCCTTTCACAAACCAAAATAACTTCTCCATCACCACAGGGCATGAAGGGGATTTAGGTGTCATCTTGGACTCTTTCCAGGTCCACTTGCATGAAGCGAGAAAGATGAAAGAGAAGTAAAGGTCACGAAAAGAGATAACGTAAGAAACACTACAGGGAAGAGAGCAGGTTTACTTGAATAATACCTGTTAGAGGGGGGTGGAATTTATAAAATAACTACTGTTTCAATGTATGAAATGCTTTAGATGTCCTATAAAAGAAATGCAATTTTACCTTTTGGTGTCATGCAGTCATAAGGAACTATGGCCATGTTTTCATATCACAGCTCCGATAACAGCCTCTCTGATTTTGCCAGGATTAGTATTTTATCAGAGTTTTGATTCTAGGAAGACTGTGATTTTGCTAACTTTACACAAATCTACAGTGTGCGATTTGCAAGTTCACAGGAAGAGTTAAGTAGACCCAGGGTTGGAATATCCTGCGAGCCTGTGAACATCCACAAACTTGCATGTTTAATGGCATTCATCAACACCTCCACAATCTCTTCGCACTTAGTAATTTTCCAATCTTTTTCAGACAAGGGGCAAAATGTTTCCCGTCAAGGTTTTTTTCCCTGTGAATTTCTAGATTTTTTTAAAAGTATTTTTTACCATTCCTTACTATACCTGCTGTGTGTGTGGGCTTGAGTGGCCAATTCTTTTGGCATGTGCCCAACACCCCATTTGTCGGACAACCTCATGCCAGGCACAGCCTTGCAACCAGGCTCCATACCCAAACTCCCTATATGAGGCCAATGCCATGCTGGCAACTGCCTTCGGCTGCCCACAACATGGGACTGGGAGCAGGCCCTGCGCACCTAACCTCGCTATGGCCAGCCAATCTCACACCAGGCCCATCCCTTTTCTACAGAGGCTCAGACTCACAGCTCATCCATGGAATCATATGGGGGGGCTCTGCTGTGTACCACGGAGGATCCACAGCCCTACAAAATAAAACATTTTATTATTATATTTATTGAATCGGATGGTATAGTGAGCACAGGACCCACGTCTGGGCATACCCTTCCCACTTGGAGCAACAAATGCAAAAAGAACAGTTGATGGACGGAATACAGACCAAATCAAACATTCACCCCCAGTCACAGATCTGAGTTTAATCCATCTGTTTTTTTGCTCACCATGCCATTCCAGTTTGGACTCAGCCAGGTGCAAATCAGTCTTGACCCAGTTCCCACTCCCACCCAGGGCACTAACTGTGATTTGTTGGGGCCCACTGGGGGAGCCTGAAGAGCGCCCTGTTCCAAGCCAGCTCCCTGCCTTCAGGGAGAGCCGGCATTGCTTTCGCACAGAGCTGCTGGAAATGTAGCTCCCTCCGTGTGGAAGCAATCATTTCATCTGTTTCCCTTCCTGCATGACAGTGAGAGGGAAACAGATGAAAACTCTGCTTCTAGCAAGCATGAGCAGTTTTCAAGCTCCGGCTTGCTAGCAGCAGATTCAGTGTTTGCTCTTGTTTGGCGGGAGCGGTCAGTCAACCCTGTTTCTTACATCACATTCTGTGAGTTGACTGTCAGCTGGCCAGATCTCTAGGTCATAGGGAAGTTGCCTTTCCAGATTTGGTTACTATGAATTCATACCCAAGTTAATCTTACCTTTCTCTATTTTTGGGAAAGGGCGTCCATTTGGGTGAGCCAAGATTAAGATGTTTCTTTCTGAGTCATAAATAGGTTACAAAGCAAAAGACTGAGATTAAATGTTTTCCACGGTTCAAAACAACAGATTATTTGGGTAAAGTGTGTCACTGGCTGTGCATGTGCTGAGAAGATAACCCTTTTAGATAGTGGCTGGTTAAATAGAGATAGCCTAGAAAACTCAACTGTAAAAACCACTAGCTTTGCTGTATGTTGAAAAAAAAAAATAAGTACTGGGCTGCACAGAAGTTTTTTTTGTGTGCTAAAAGCATCCAATTTTAGATATACCCTGAGTGGTGGGTGATATCATAGAACTGAGAATGCCTTAAAAAATGAGAATCCTAAAAAAAGAGCATCTACAGTTAGGACAGTAAGCACAGAATTGTGTTAGTGGCTGCCTTGTCTGCAGCATACTCTGATGGATTAACAGAGTATTGACAGACTCCATTAACACATCCAAAGATCATCAGATGATGACTCCCAAATTATCTTCTATTCCTCTTCTTTCTCTGATTCTTTACAAGCTAGAATCTCTGAATTCCTATCTGCTGTTGACATAGGTGTTGTCTCCTTTCTTTAAACTTGATCCTAAAAAGGTGAACACACATTTGCACTTGTTTATCGCTCATTCCCACTCCTGCTGTCATCTTCGGTCAACTCTGTAGACTCTTTCTACCTCTGTTTGCATCTAACCTCTTCTGTCTCTTAAATCCCCTTTGCGAATGTATACTTTACATGGAAAATCAGATATCGTCTTTCCTTTTCTTCTCTGAAAAGGTTTCTAATACTCTTTTTCTCTTCATGTAGGTACTCCTAAATTCATCACTGCTCCACATGAGATTATTTAATAATCAAGTTTGCCTTTGTTGGACATGGTCCTTTTTGCAGGGTTATCCCCAAACTTGTTGCCTCCTCCCTCCTACTTTTTCTGACCTGTTTATGATATCTTTAGGACACTGGGCACTTTACCACTGCTAGCCAGTGCTAAAGTGCATATGCTCTCTGTCTAAATTGTGTTGGTGATTGGTTTATCCATGATTGGCATATCTGATTTACTGGTAAGTCCCTAGTGGAGTGCACTAGAAGTGTCCAAGGCCTGTAAATTAAATGCTACTAGTGGGCCTGCAGCACTGATTATGCCACCAACATGAGCAGCATGTAAATATGTCTCAGACCTATCATGGCAGTGTCTGTGTGCGCAGCCTTGCACTGTCAATTTGACCTGGCAAGTGTACCCACTGCATGTAAGTCATCCCTAAGGTAGGCCCTAGGTAGCCACATGGGCAGTTTGCAGTGTATTTAAATGCAAAGGATTAAACCCAGATCATTGTGACTGGGGGTGAATGTTTGCATTGTTCAGCATTCCATCCATCATATGTTCTTTTTACATTTGTCACCCCAAGTGGGATGGGTATGCCCAGACATGGGTCCCGTGCTACTGCGCCACTGGATTCAAGCTAGCCTAGCTGATGAAGGGTGATACCCTGAAACCGGTCCTAGGATGCTTGTTTCCGGTCCAGGGAGGACCTGGCTTGGTAGTTTGGGCTGGACTGTTCCCATGAGGAACAGGGTCAAGACTGATTTGCGTATGGCTGGGTGCAAACTGGGGTGGTGTGGTGAGCAAAAAAGTGATGGATTAAGCCCAGATCTTTATGACTGGGGGTGAATGTTTGCATTGTTCAGCATTCCGTCCATCATCTGTTCTTTTTGTATTAGGACACTGTCATGGCGGCCTTCCTCGAGCTCTGGCTGCGGTCTCTCATGGGCGCGCAGCAACTCTCTTTTTTTGGCCTGGAGAGGGTACACAGGGTCCCGGGATGACCACCCAGGACAGTGGTGGCAAGGCATTTGCACTATCGTGACAAGGACACGTTGTTGCAGAAAGCACGAGAGGCAGGCTCACTCAAGATGCCAACGGGAGAGTCAACATGTTCCCTGATTTTACGGCGGGAGTGCAGGCTAAGAGTGTGTCTTACATGGAGGTGAAGAAGACGCTGTGCGCGGGGGGGGGGGGAATTCACTACTCCCTACTGTCCCCTTTGAAACTTAGACTCCTGCCAAACCCCTGAAGGGAATCACACACATCAGGGGCTGATGGACCACAACTCCACAAGCCAAAGGCGTCCCAACGCCGAAGACAGAGAAGATGCTCGAGAGACTGGAGCCGAGAAAAGGAAGCTACATGCCCACAACCCCAACAAATGACTCGAGAAAAGAGGGTGGCTCTCCAGATGGCGGCATTCTTGACAGAATCTGGTCATTCCGGCGGGAAGAAAGGCAACACCACGGATGTCCCCGATTCTGATTACATGTCCAAACCAGATTCCGTGGTTAGTGAAGTGGAGGGAGCGCCACATGTGATACCCCAAACGTGGGCAGCCTTATATAAATGCCACTACACATGCGCCAATAGACTGATTTTGAGCTAGAAGAGGCTCATTGGCCACATGATCGGTCCGGATGATTGACTGGTACGCAATAACTAAACAGAGAACTGACACCCCACCATCCCCCCAATCATATACCAGGCCGACCAGCGAGATGATGGAACTGAATTCATGATTATTGCTTTTGATGGTTTGGGTGGCCAGCCGTTGCTGTGCTGTCCTGGGGAGAGGGAATTGGGGTTTGCTTGTTGTTAGTGTTGCTGATGGCCAGGTTTGCCGTTGGTACACTGATGCAATGCGTTTGTGCTGTTGTGGTGGGCGGGGGTAATTTCCACTGAGAACCTATAATGGGCACATATTTCTTCCTTAAGCTGATGACCTGGAATGTCTGAGGGTTGCGTTCACCAGGTAAACGCCACATAATCCTGCAATTCATGAAGAAACGAGGGGTCCAGATCTCTATTTTGAAAGAATCCCACCTTGCGAAATGTTTAGCGGTTAGTCTCCACAGACGTGGACTAGTATATTCTCTGCGTGACTTGGGAACAAAAATATTCATCAGCCTTAGAGTAAGAATATGATTAATACACGCAAGTATTAAGTACAAGAGTGCCAACTGTATTGCTCCCAGTTTCAACAATGAAACTTTTACGTAGAGATCTTAAATGGTGAACATTAGGCTCCTTTAATGTAAAAAAATTAATATCTTGTATTTGAAACCCATAAACAGATGGTGTCAAAATAATAATCATATGTCTTGGAAAAAGACTTGAATGTAGTTTGCTTCCAATTACTGCTTCACAAAAAGCATTCATAGGTGTAGCGCTGTTTGAAAACATAGCTGTGACAGGGTAAGCAATTCGGTCAAGTAGTAACGGCCATCATTAAAAGCAATTTTGCATTACATGATTTCAATACGTTAATAAACACGGATTGTGTATTTTCAGAAGACATTAATATATGAGATGTAAATAAACTTACAATAAAAGTCTGCAGATTCAAGTTATAGGTACAATGGCGCTGTTGGCACCATGTAAACCTACAATTTAATTTCATCACTGATCCGAGTCATCTTTTGGATGGTGCCTGGTCCTATTTATTACACAAGAACGGAAGGTCAGAACATTTTGGTAAATTTACTTCCCATCACAACTGATGATGAGGAAGAATTAGATGAGTATGAGAAAGCAGTAAAAAGACTTGACTTTTTTTTTTTTTTAAACCACCACACGTATTAACTAGTAAATACAGATTGTTCTCAAGGGAACACTCTGTCTACAGAATCTGTAGACAGGTTTGTGGTAGCAACAAGTGTTGGCCACTAAATAGGACTTTGGTTCATTCACTGATCAGCTTATTAAAGACCAACTTATTACTTGAGGCTACAACTAGAAAATACAGAAACAACCACCTGCATACAAAAATCATTCTCTGGCTGAAGCAATTAGCTAATAGCTTTCAACACTCCAAGGAATCAGTTAAACTACTAAATAAAGATTCTGAATATCTGACTTGTGTGCTTAAGTGAAACAAAACTAATTACAAAAAGAAGTGGAAGTAACCATTTAACTGAAATATGTGTAATCGCTGTGGATTGAAGTTTTATGTAGCAATATAAAAAGTAGTATCTTGCTCTGGGCAAAAATTGAGCTACGTGTGGTACTACTGGACATTTTGCCTGAATGTAAAAAATTGAGTACTAAGATCAGCGGAGTAAATGTGGTAACTGCTGATGACGCGGAACAAACTAACAGCCAACAAGGGCAATCTATTTCTGCCAGAGTAAGTTAAAAATGATTTCCCTGTCTCCAAGACCATATTGAGGAATTCATAGTGGATGCTGTACTTATTCTGTTGTTCGCTACCTCTGGATCCAGGATTACCATTACTCTGAAGAACACTTAATGAAAAGAAAATTCTGCAAGCCACTGGTGCCTCCTGACTTCAATTCTCAAGAATACAATATCATTGTGATTAACGTTGAGGGTTATTTTTACTCAGTTATGAAATTTAAGGGGCAAGAAGTTAAAAGAAAAGTTTGTTTCCTCGGACTGTCCAGATATTTTGGAGTGGCATCACCAGGGATGTCTGGCAATTGTCTATAAAGTTTGCTGTGTGCAACAAGCTCTATGTGTGGAGATTACTGGATGGGAATATAAGGGACTTGGAGGGTATTCCCGCAAGGTATGCATATGCGTTTGATAAAATTAAAGAAAAGAAAAAACTTGTACAACTTGAAAATCCAGGGCATGTTATACGGCTGAAGATAGTATGCCAGTTAGACGTAAATTGAGGTGTGTCTCACTGGGTATCAGAGAAGAGCTAGATAGGTTATTGTCCATATTGTGAAGAAGGGGTTATCAAACAAACAAACAAACCTTCATTGTGGCTATATGTTATTGTGGTGGCCAAATTGAAGAATAATGAGATAAGAAGATATTTGACCCTACAAGTCCAAATAAGGCTTCTTGAGGGGGTGGATCTATCTACATTGAAGATGATGGCACCATGTTGGCAGCAGTAATTGTTTTCCTTGAAGCTTGATTTGCACTCTGCATATCTATTAGTGCTTGTAAAAGAGCCTATGCCCATAACTGCTTGTGTAATACCCAGTAAGATATTCCAGTTCTGATGGATACCCTTTGGGCTTGCCTGCGCTGCTGATGTTTTTCAGTGTGCAGTGAGTGATGTCCTGCAGGGAATGAATGAGTACTTGTGCTTCAAGAGTATGGTTTGGTCTTTGAAAATAATTTCAGTGAACACCTAGCGAGGCTGGAAGCCATTCTCAGAGCTTTGGTTGGAAAGGGGTTACAGTTGAGACAAGATAAATGCGAGTTTGGTGTGTACAAGGAGGGATACCAAGGGCATGTGGCTTCTGGGAAAAGATATTGCTCCACGCCCTGGGCTGTTGAAAGCCATTGAATAAGTGCCTCCACCTGCTGATTTTGAGCAACGTGAGGCTTTTCTGGGCATGTGCAAGTTCCATGCCAATGTATTTGAAATGTTGCTACCAAATTGGAACTTTTATTGAAACTCTTAAAAAGAATGCCAAATTTGTGTAAGTAAAGGCTTTTGAAGTTATCAAGAGCAAACTGATTAAAGCCCTCATTTACTTCATCCATCTGTGCCAGGCAAGCCTCTGTGCATCATGGTTGATGCAAGTGCGGTGGATGTCAGTGCTATTTTCTCAGAGGTGAAGAGGAGCGCGCCATTGCTTTTCCATCTTGTGCTCTCAAGCCATAGGAGTGTGCCTATTCGGTCACTGAGCGCAAGATGTTGGCATGTGCTTGGGCTGTTGATGGGTACAAAGTGTATAGGTATCTTCTGTAAATTCAGTCATTAAACAAATCCACCTATGTGAGGGATCACAGAAATCGTAATAAGAAAAACATACTTTTTAAAGGATTTGTCTGGATGCACATTAAAAAGTAACCTTTATACTCACCTGATAGACATACCATCATCTGAAACATCATAATACGTTTTAAATAAAAATTAACGAGGGCCCACAGCTTTACCGAGGAAAAACATTCTACTAAGCCTAAAAATACCATGGCCATTCTTCCAAACCAAGAGGTCTCTGCTGCAGACAATTAACTAGCTGTTTCTTTGGATTCTAAAATAAGGCATTTTCATCATAAAGGAGAACTTCCCACTTAGTATGTGCTCCACTTCCGAGCGGGAAGGCAGTATGTTGTTCATAATACTTGTATTTACGAAAACATCACAGAAAAGCAAGCCCATCTCTCTCAGATGGGAAAAGCAACATTGCACAAGTGGTAAAATGGTGATCAGACATTCAATAAATGCCAGCTAATAAAAAGGTAGGCGAAGAAACTTGGTCCGCTGATCAAGAATCTAGGCAGAAGTGCCTTGTATACGAGTGAACTGCTCCTTAGATAGCTGCCCTGCAAATCGCATCACAGGGAGTTTTTGAAAAGACAAGATGTTCAGGTTCTTAGATGAACTGCGCTCCCGTGAAACACTGTGTAAGGATCATTACAAAAACACGATCAGGAGCTCACTAACCTTGCAAACAGAAGTCAGGGCACCAATGAAAGCTTGAAAATAAACTTCCAGGAAATGTTGCCTTTTGCATGGATTCAAAGAGTGGACTTATCTTTCATAAAACTGTGTTAAGCTCCAAAGTAGGAGCCGGGCTTCAAAAAATAGGCAGACTTCTGAAAAGAGGAAGTACTTTTCTAAAACTCTCCAAAACAATTAACACTGGAATTAAAGAGATCTGAGATGGGTTCCTTATATAGCAGTTAAAGACATAAGGTAAATCTTTAGGGAATTCACTTCCAAGATGACAATGTACAGGAGAGGTAGGGAAATGTCACTTTATTTGACTAAGTATGGCGTTAATAGAATGTTAACCATGTTTCCTTTTGAAAGGGGTAGATGAGGTAGCAGATTCCGAGACAAGGAGCCAGGGCTGTCAATGTAGTAGAAAGTTCTCAAACTGATTCTCAGCATTATGGCAAGACATGATGTTTGAGTTTTCATTCTTTTTACGCATGCATCGGAAATATCCTATGCTTTTGAGTAAATGGGAATATTCATTTCAGAGTTTTAGGATACATGCAATCTGTGAGAAAGTAGCCTCTTTCTAGCCTTGTTACCCCACTTTTGGACTGTTTGTGAGTATATGTCAGGGTGTTTTCACTGTCTCACTGGGATCCTGCTAGCCAGGGCCCAGTGCTCATAGTGAAAACCCTATGTTTTCAGTATGTTTGTTATGTGTCACTGGGACCCTACTAGCCAGGACCCCAGTGCTCATAAGTTTGTGACTTATATGTATGTGTTCCCTGTGTGATGCCTAACTGTCTCACGGAGGCTCTGCTAACCAGAACCTCAGTGGTTATGATCTCTCTTTACAAATTGTCACTAACAGGCTAGTGACCAATTTCACCAATTCATATTGGCATACTGGAACACCCTTATAATTCCCTATTATATGGTACTGAGGTACCCAGGGTATTGGGGTTCCAAGAGATCCCTATGGGCTGCAGCATTTTTTTTGCCACCCATAGGGAGCTCTGACAATTCTTACACAGGCCTGCCACTGCAGCCTGAGTGAAATAAAGTCCACGTTATTTCACAGCCATTTACCACTGCACTTAAGTAACTTATAAGTCACCTATATGTCTAACCTTTACCTGGTAAAGGTTGGGTGCTAAGTTACTTAGTGTGTGTGGGCACCCTGGCACTAGCCAAGGTGCCCCCACATCGTTCAGGGCAAATTCCCCGGACTTTGTGAGTGCGGGGACACCATTACACGTGTGCACTATACATAGGTCACTACCTATGTATAGCATCACAATGGTAACTCCGAACATGGCCATGTAACATGTCTAACATCATGGAAGTGTCACCCCAATGCCATTCTGGCATTGGGGAGACAATTCCATGATCCCCCGAGTCTCTAGCACAGACCCGTACAGACAGTACTGTCAAACTACCTTTCCCCGGGGTTTCACTGCAGCTGCTGCCAACCCCTCAGACAGGTTTCAGCCCTCCTGGGGTCCAGCCAGGCTTGGCCCAGGAGGGCAGAACAAAGGACTTCCTCAGAGAAAGGGTGTTACACCCTCTCCCTTTGGAAAAAGGTGTCAGGGCTGGGTGGGAGTAGCCTCCCCCAGCCTCTGGAAATGCTTTGATGGGCACAGATGGTGCACATCTCTGCCAGTCTACACCGGTTCAGGGATCCCCCCCGGCCCTGCTCTGGCACGAAACTGGACAAAGGAAAGGGGAGTGACCACTCCCCTGACCTGCATCTCCCAGGGGAGGTGCCCAAAGCTCCTCCAGTGTGCTCCAGACCTCTGCCATCTTGGAAACAGAGGTGCTGCTGGCACACTGGACTGCTCTGAGTGGTCAGTGCCAGCAGGTGACGTCAGAGACTCCTCCTGATAGGCTCTTACCTGTGTTGCTAGCCTATCCTCCTTCCTAGGTAGCCAAACCTCCTTTTCTGGGTATTTAGGGTCTCTGCTTTGGGGAATTCTTTAGATAACGAATGCAAGAGCTCATCAGAGTTCCTCTGCATCTCTCTCTTCACCTTCTGCCAAGGAATCAACCGCTGACTGCTCAGGACGCCTGCAAAACCGCAACAAATTAGCAAAGACGGCTACTGCAACCTTGTATCGCTGATCCTGCCGCCTTCTCGACTGTTTTCCTGGTGGTGCATGCTGTGGGGGTAGTCTGCCTCCTCTCTGCACTAGAAGCTCTGAAGAAATCTCTAGTGGGACGACAGAATCCTACCCCTGCAACCGCAGGCACCAAAAGAACTGCATCACCGGTCCTCTGGGTCCCCTCTCAGCACGACGAGCGTGGTCCCTGGAACTCAGCAACTCTGTCCAAGTGACTCCCACAGTCCAGTGACTCTTCAGTCCAAGTCTGGTGGAGGTAAGTCCTGCATTGCTGGGTACCGCATGATTTGCAGCTGCTCCGGCTCCTGTGCACTCTTCCAGGATTTCCTTTGTGCACAGCCAAGCCTGGGTCCCCGACACTCTAACCTGCAGTGCACAACCTCCTGAGTTGTCCTCCGGCGTCGTGGGATCTCCTTTTGTGACTTCGGATGAGCTCCGGTTCACTCCTCTTCGTAGTGCCTGTTTCGGCACCTCTGCGGGTGCTGCCTGCTTCTGTGAGGGCTCCCTATCTTGCTGGGCGCCCCCTCTGTCTCCACACGCAATTGGCGACATCCTGGTCCCTCCTGGGCCACAGCAGCATCCAAAAACCCTAACCGCGACCCTTGCAGCTAGCATGGCTTGTTTGCGGTCTTTCTGCGTGGGAACACCTCTGCAAGCTTTTTCACGACGTGGGACATCCATCCTCCAAAGGGGAAGTTTCTAGCCCTCTTCGTTCTTGCAGAATCCACAGGTTCTACCATCCGGTGGCAGCTTCTTTGCATCCTCAGCTGGCATTTCCTGGGCATCTGCCCAATCTAGACTTTGTCGCGACTCTTGGACTTGGTCCCCTTGTTCCACAGGTACTCTCGTCCGGAAATCCACCTTTGTTGCATTGCTGGTGTTGGTCTTCCTTGCAGAATTCCCCTATCACGACTTCTGTGCTCTCTGGGGAATATAGGTGCACTTTACACCTACTTTTCAGGGTCTTGGGGTGGGCTATTTTTCTAACCCTCACTGTTTTCTTACAGTCCCAGCGACCCTCTACAAGCTCACATAGGTTTGGGGTCCATTCGTGGTTCGCATTCCACTTTTGGAGTATATGGTTTGTGTTGCCCCTATACCTATGTGCTCCTATTGCAATCTATTGTGACTATACATTGCTTGCATTACTTCCTTTTGCTATTACTGCATATTGTTGGGATTGTGTACATATATCTTGTGTATATTTGCTCTCCTCATAATGAGGGTACTCACCGAGATACTTTGGAATATTGTCATAAAAATAAAGTACCTTTATTTTTAGTATATCTGTGTATTGTGTTTTCTTATGATATTGTGCATATGACACCAGTGGTATAGTAGGAGCTTTGCATGTCTCCTAGTTCAGCCTAAGCTGCTCTCCATAGCTACCTTCTATCAGCCTAAGCTGCTATAAACACCTCTTCTCCACTAATAAGGGATAACTGGTCCTGGTACAGAGTGTAAGTACCCCTTGGTACCCACTACAAGCCAGGCCAGCCTCCTACACAATCCCTTTGCTGAGTCTCCTTTGAAAGTGAGGTGAAGTGTTAGCATACTTATTTCTATTTCACCCATTTGTTCACTGAGGTAAAATTCAAGATATTTATTTTACAAGCATACATGTGCAGAAGAAGAATCTTTGATGGACAGCCTTTGATCTTGTGAGGCATAGCACTTGACAATTCTCCAGCTTGGTCAAGAGGTAATTTGCTTAGATCCTGTGGCAGTTTATTTGGACACAGAGATCTGAACACTAGAGCATAGTTTTCTTTCACTAAAGAGAATACCCATTTCAAAGGCCTGAAATGGCTTCTGGAGTAAATGCTGTCTAGAGGCCAGCTTTCTTGGTATCACCACCACTTTCAACCAGTTTATCTGGCTCAGAAGTCATCTGAACAGACCTCTTCTGCTAGAAAGAATATCCCTTATTATCTTTTACGCATCAGTTTTAAAACAAGTTAATTTCAACTAAGATGACTAGCCTACAATATCTATTGTGCCACTGATAATGTGGTTCCAAACCACTAAGAACTCATTGACCAACTTTGTGAACATTGTTTCCTACTCTGTTGGATGGCAACATAGCAAGCTTTGATTTACTTCCCGTATGGAACAATCATATGTTTTAAGGAGATAACTGGAGCTTGCTGCAATGATGCGTGTGGCAGTTGTGTAACAAATCTGCCTGTCAAACATATTTATCCTCCCATGTTCCTCATCAGGAGACACTAGGGATGCTGTTGAAGGACAGTATCGTTTTCTCACTGCTGACACAACAACAAGGTCTGGGTCAGATCCAATCTGCTAAGAAAGATACCATCTTAATTTGGACATATGACATTCGCTGACTCCAGAGTACTTCCACTGTTGTTCAGTAAGTATTTATGAAATTATTGGCAGCATGTGCCTGGTCAACAGTGATCCATCTAACTAATATGTGTGCCCCAAAAGTTGAATGCATTGACGTCAAATGTCAAGGAATCCTCTTTGACATATAAGGTGTTAACTAATCTAGGTTCCTTATGTAATGATCTTCTTTAGTCATTGACTTTCAACACCTGCAGAAAGGTGGCCTGTGCTGACAAGGATTTCAAATCAGCATGGATTAAGTTACCTTTATAGTGAAGATTTTACTTTAAAAAATATATTTTTATTGTTTTTACAGAACAGTAGTACAACTCATGCAATAAACAACAACACATGCATGGTCACAAATTAGCATGTCCGGCACACCATGCTACCCCCACATGGTGACCGAACATATTTGCCAGCATCCCTGGCAAAGCGACTGACAACCCCAACTTTGCACCCCCCCTTCCCTCGTCACCCATGCAGGTATCACTATGGCAGAGTCTCTTCTGAGGAGTCATTAAAGTCCTCTATCAATCCGTCTTATGACCTCCATTTCCCCCAAAACTTGGTACGCCTAGGATAATCAGAACGGGTGTTATGGGAATGGCAGTCTCCATAATTGCTTCTAGATCATCAACTATCTGTATCAGTATTCGATCATCCTCTGCCAGCCCGAAATCGTGTGGAAGAACATGCCCTCATCTGTGAGGCAACTGAGGCATGTTGGGATTTCTGCTCTCCCCATTTTATGGAGATGGGATCTGTTATTGTGTGCCCTGTGGAGGACGCTGAATTGGATTAAGCACAGCCTGGCTTTAATAACCACTTTTCTAGGGCGCATCAGGGCCGCCTTCCAGTCCGCGTTCTCCAACGTTCCAATATCCATTTCTCCTGCAGTTTCAGTAGATTATCAGGTGTGTTATTTTGTATCATGTGGTACAGTAGTGCCTTGTGGGTAAGCGCTACACCCAGTACCAAGCTTTCAATGAGGAGTATTCTGGGAGATCTAGTTCCAGGATTCGGTCTTTTTTAAGGATGTGTATCCGTTTCAAGTATTTAAACCGTTGGGTTTCAGCAAGGACATATTTCTCCTGTAGTGTCTTGAATGACTTAAAGTCCTTGCCCTCCAATATATCCCCGAGGGGTTCAATCTCAATGCGTTCCAATTTACAGGTGCCAACCAACCACCCGGTTTCAGTCGGTGCGGTGCACTTCCTAGTGGGGTGGTCACAGTAGTCCTACCCTTCCAACCATAGTGCTTCATTCCAGTCTTTCAATGCGGTCTTGATCAGTTCAGGCAGGTGTGGCTTTAACCCTTTTACCCATAGACATAGCAGACATACTTTCCCCTCTCCATAGCCATTAGTTATATCCTATAGACCGGTCCACTTTATGGGCTATGACTCCAGTCACTGAGTACATAGAGCTGTGCCACTCCTTGGTACGTTCTGATGTCCAGGAGAGCTAGGCCTCCTTTGAACACAGATCTGTATATAGTCTTCAGGGACATCCATGGGGTGCTGCCACCCCAAAGCAATGTACAAAGTGACTTGTCAATGTTGTCAAAATAAGTGTTGGTTATAAAGAATGGGGTGCACTGCAAAACACATAGCAGCGTAGGCAGAGTGATTTTGTACAGGGTGGCTCTGCCCATGGCCGTTAGGGGTAGTTTGCGCCAGCGTTCTGAATCGATGTGAAATTCTGTCACAACTAATTTAAGATTTCAGTCCAGAAACCGTTTGTGGTCCACTGTAATATTAATGCCTGAATATTAGAAGCCTGTCTGTCACCTGGATGCCCCTCTCTGTGTGGTCTAGGCCCTCCTACCTACCCATCTGAAAATCGATGGATATATCACAGTTATTTCAGAAATAGGTTTCAAATGAGCGGAGCACAGACAACAATGCCAAAATCAATACTTCTGGGGCAGACAAGTACACAGGGCATCATCCGCGCATAGCAAACTCTTTTCTGGTGCCTCTGAAATGTAGGGAAATCTAGAATACCCAGCATGCCCACGATTCCCAACAGAGGGCGAAGAGGTCAGAGAGAGGACAACCTTGTCTTGTTGACGTCCATACAGCGAATGGTTCAGAAAGCGTGCCATTAACATTCAATGGTGCACTGGGCGCTTTATTTAGGAGTGCCACCTACCTACAGAACTTGTGCCCCAAGTCTAATCACTTTAGAGTCTCAAATAGGTAGCACCAGTCTATGGAATCAAACACTTTTTCAGCATCCAGCAACATTGCCTTTGGTGTGTTGTACGTCCTGAGTCTACTTAACCATGGTCTTTTATTCGACACTTTGTACATTTCTGCTTTGCAAGAAGCAATGCACATGTTGTATGCCCTATTGTCTGCCAATGTGCACACCCTAGATAGTTCAATTCATTAAAAAAGGAGTCATGATGCATGTATTTTGGCCAGCAGGAGGGCACTGCTAACGAGAAAGACGGCTGGCTAACAGTAGTAGAGTCACTATGAAGGTAACTTTATTCTCCTTTAACCTACAGTCCAATCTTAGCTATTTCTATAATCACATCTGGGTAGATGTCGGAGCAATTGAGAATTGGGTAGCGTAGCTAGGATAAGGGCAAATATTACTTGGTTATTAGAGTATGTGTTGCCAGCACTCTGGTGGCAGACTGCCTCGGTGGTGGCTCAGAGTCACTCAGCATATGAGGGACAATGGCCTGGAGCCTGGTCTGTGGACTAGGGGGGTGCAAAGATCTTACAGCTTATCTGCTGGGCCAACTGCGTGATCACCAAGAAAGCAGTCTTCTACGTTAGAGGTTTTAAGTCACATGAGGCAACACCTCAAAATGTATATGCCTTCAGCTGGGCAGGACAGGTCATGTTCAAAAAGAGAATTGTGTACTTACATGCAAGAAACAGACATGTGGGGCCTGTCTTCTGAAACTATTCTATGCAATAAGGAATTCCTCTTCAGAACGCCCAGGAAGAATCTAGGTATGTCTAGCAGATATCCCCCTGAACCTTTGTTTCAGCCACGTGATTAAACCAAGAAATATCATCCACTGAGCGGAACAAAGTAGTTGTTCTTTCAT
This sequence comes from Pleurodeles waltl, assembly GCF_031143425.1. Lineage (NCBI taxonomy): Eukaryota > Metazoa > Chordata > Amphibia > Caudata > Salamandridae > Pleurodeles > Pleurodeles waltl. Next base: position 181,281,621 of record NC_090438.1, read on the forward strand.
AGCATCCACTGGCTAAATTCCAGGCGTGCTCATCAGCTGGCAAAAAAATCGATTTTTTTTTTTTCCTTCAAGAGACACTTGGGTTTGGAAGGAAGTTAAGAAAGATTATATGCAGCTCGAAACTATTTCTGTGAATGGGAAATTTGATTATTTAACTGAAGTGCTAACTTGACTTTTCCCCAGAGGCACTGGTGTAGATTTTCAATGCAATACTCCCCTGCGATTTACTTGTGTTTTTTTAAGGCAACGGCTTATCACGGCCAGTGCATGATAAAGTGTTTATTTACAGTCCATTACAAACTATCTTTTGATTCGTACTGCTGCCCAATAATGATTGTTTTCTAAGATAATTAATTCCTATTATTCTTATTGGTGCGCTTAGGATACGTCTACGTCATACTTGGAACTAAAACTAAAAAAAGGCTGCTTGTATTATGCTTGTCGGGTAAGTCGTCCTATCCCTTTGGTACACATACAGGAGGTTAGTTTGCCTATTTTATTTTATTATTTCTGTGATCAAGCCCTGAAGAAGCAATTTCAAGCGAATAAAGGTTGCTAAGGCAAACATATGATTTAGCAATCTGTAGAAAGAGTTTTATTGAAAACATTTTTTAATGCTCAAAATATTACAAAACTTTGGGTGCAGAAAAATGTGCTCGGTGCTCAAATTGAGGTAATACAAATTGGAAACATATGGATCAGAAAAATGAATCTGCCACCTGTATTGTTCAGTTATTCTTATTTTAGCAGGTCTGCACACTTCGAGTCAACAGGGTTTTGATCCAGACTGAACTGATCATCAGGACTTGGTATATAATATGCCAAAGACAAGGTGGAATCCACAATAATTATGTAGAGTCATCATTAGATGAAGTGAGAAGGTTCATCAGTGAATGAGTAGCAGGTCGGTCCCAAACGTTCACAAAGAGTAGGAGTATCTCAAGGAGGTGGCTAGATCACCATAAGCAATGTACAAGAGGGACGTCCCAACAAGGCACCCACGCTGGAACCAGGAAAGGAAGCAGCAAGGTCACCGCAGGAGAACCACCCAGCAGGTATCAAAATTAGAATACTGACGCTCTGGATTTCTGGATGAACCTCGTTTACCAAGCCCTGGATGTCTGACCAACACATTTCTAAGGGAAGAAGAGTAGTCCAGTTTGTCTCACAATGCCCATTTGTTTCAGTTTGAAATGCTGCTGTGAGGTCCAAAAAAATCAAGCATTTTCATTTAACAGTTTAAAGAAGTACTCCAAATAAGGAGGAAACTGATCACAACTGCTTTCATTTGCCAAAACAAAATACCATTCTTATGGTGGTGCCAAGATGGCACTGAGAGCCATCACCTTGCTGTGAGCCTCCACTCCGGCCTAGGTCCATCTACAATCATCCTGCTCTGGTGAGGCCCATCCAGCCCTCTCCCCCAAAAACTGGCGCACCCCTAACCTCTCCCAAGGACCAGGAGTCGGCTTTGAAAGCTCCTGACTCTGTGGACTTGGAAAGAGAGACCACTATCACACCGAAGAGATCGACTTGGAGGGGGATGCCGGTACTGTAACAATGTTCTGCGGGTGAGTGATGAGAGGTGATATCAGCTGAATATAATTCAAGAGGGGTGGGGGGAGGAGGAGTGTCTGCTGTGCCCTGGAGGTTCCCAAGAGTGAGCGCGACTCATTGGTTCACAAGCTCCAAACTTGGACTCAGGGAAATCTGAGGATTTATACTGCAGATCGTCTCTCCTGGCCCGTTCCACTGTAGACTTCTGTAATGACTTTCTAGTACTGAGTCAAGAACTGGATGACTGACACGTTACATGGGGCATTGTGGCACAATGTATGTTAACGTTCAAGACACTGGTGTGGGAGTTTTTAGGTCACAGTTTGAGGTTTGTTAAGAGTGACGTAACACAGAAGGAATGCGGAGAGCAGAAGGTGGAGGGGGGTAGCTGGCAGAAGGGGAGGGAAGGTTGCAGACGGTGCTGAATCCTGGGCTTTGCACGAGATGTTATGGCTACAACCTAGAATGTCTAACCTGGAATATTAGTAGCATAGCAACGCCGGTGAGGTGACACAGGGTATATGCATACCTTAGATATAGACACATACATACGAGGAGGTTGAGGCTTCTGGGATTTTAACTGCATACACTGCACAGAAGTGGATCGGCTCAGTCTCCCCACCCCACCCATCACAGGAAACACGAGATGAGACTTTCGGCGATGGACGGGGCAGAGCAGCTGCGGGACGTCTGGTGGCTGGGTCATCCTGGGGAGGCGGAGTACTCATTATACCCCAGGACACCTGATACACACACGATTATACTGTATTTCTTTAATACTGTGTTCTGACCCAAGGTGGTCAGCTCTGAGTACCTGAACCAGAAACTATTGGACCATAGCCCTCTTAAGGATAAGTTCAGATTGATTTGGTGGGGGGCAGTACATGCTCCTATACCAACATGGAGATTACATACGGTCTGAAGCTCCCCTGAACGGCATCAGGACACATTTGCTTCACTACTTTGATGAGAACGATGGATCTGTGGGACCCAGGGGGAACAGAATGGGACGCAATGAAAGTAGTCATATGGATCAGTGGGGTCCAGGGGAACAGAATGGGATGCAATGAAAGTAGTCACATAGAACACTACATTAAGCACACCTGGGAGACAAGGTCTTCCCTCTGCAGTTTGTCAGACTTGGAGTCACAACTGAAGGTGGCCAAGAAAGACACAGTAACATTGGGTGAGGCATGGGCGCATGTGATGGAACTCCGTAAACTACATAGGGTCGAGACGCGACAACTCAGTAACATTGACTACATGGCTTTCTGGCTCAGCAGCATGGAGATGGCAACAAACCAGGAAGTAACCTGGCATGGCTGTTGCGGTCAGCCGCCCCTAGAAACCCGACAGGGCAATCCTGCCCTTTTTGGTGAACACAGAACCTGACAAACATGGTCTTTGTGAAGTATTATGAGGCACTGTATTACACTCCCCAGGACCTTCCCCGGATTGCAACCAGTCTATCTGCAGAAGATTACTCTTGCCTGATGACTCTACAATTAGAGGACTTAGAGCGGCCTCTGCAGTTAGAAGGGGTGAGAGCAGCGATCCACTAATTGGCTCTGAACAAAGTCCTGGGAACCAACGGGTTTTCAGTAAAATATTATGCTGCATACAGTGCGTCTCTCGCCCCCAACCAACTTGAGATCTATCTAGAGGCACATTGGCAGGGAATCTTACTAGCTTCTCTTCAGAAAGCCTTCATTGTTGTATTGCCTAAACCTGGTTGAGACTCCCTCGAGGTGACCTCCTATCACCCATTGTCAATGCTTAACAGAGACTATAAAACATAAGTAAGGTGCTAGTAAATAGGTTGCTTACCTTGCTCTGGCCAATGATGCAACCTGATCAATGTGGGTTTATCCCCCAAACGGCAAACTTTCTGTAACACTCAAAGGTTTTGTCAAGTCATGGTGGGAATGGAGGGAGCCCTGGTACTCACGGTGGAGAGGTCTTTAGACTTAGACACCCGAGGGTGGTCTTACCTTCTAATAGTGTTGGAGGACGTAGGAATGGGAACTGATTTTCTTGGATCGGTTAAACTACTGCACAAGGCTCCAGGGGCCAGAGTAAGGGCACGACAGCAGGTGTTATGTGCCAGTTTGAGATCAGGAGGGGTACCCAGTAGGGCTGCTAACTCTCGCCCATAATTTTCCCTCTGGCTATGGAACCCCTCGCCGGTCTACTGCGGGCCAGGGAACCGGACTGGGGGACGTCGATCGGAGTGGACTAGCATGCAATGCACTGATGATATTCTAATTTACATACAAGATCATAGACGGATGCTGCCCAATCTGTAGAACCTGTTGGAGCTTTTAGGAAAATGACGGGCATCAGGATCAATTGGGGGAAGTCCTGTCTGTTGACTTAACCCCTTCGCTGCCAGGGCTGTTCGACTCCTGTGCCGAGCCTTTTTTTTTTTTTAGCTATTTGGGGCAGTTTGCGCTTAGGGCCTTATAACTTTTTCTCCACATAAGTTACCCATGCCAAATTTGCGTCCTTTTTCCCAACATCCTAGGGATTCTAGAGGTACCCAGACTTTATGGGTTCCCCTGAAGGAGGAAATACAGCAAACATTTCGATTATTTTCAAATAAATGGGAACAAAGGGCTGGAGAACAAGGCTTGTGTTTTTTTCCCCTGAAAATGGCATCAACAAAGGGTTTGCGGTGGTAAAATCACCATCTTCCCAGCTTTCAGGAACAGGCAGACTTGAATTAGAAAACCCAATTTTTCAACACAATTTTGACATTTTACTGGGACATACCCCATTTTTACTATTTTTTTGTGCTTTCAGCCTCCTTCCTGTTAGTGACAGAAATGAGTGAGAAACCAATGCTGGATTCCAAAAAGCTAAACATTTCTGAAAAGTAGACAACATTCTGAATTCAGCAAGGGGTCATTTGTGTAGATCCTACAATTGTTTCCTACAGAAAATAACAGCGGAAATGAAAAACTATTGAAATTGAGGTAAAAAAAAAAAAAACTGCCTTTTTTAGCTCCACGTTTTACTCTAACTTTTTCCTGCGATGTCAGATGTTTGAAAGCAATATACCGTTACACCAGCTGGACTCTTCCGGTTGCAGGGATATATAGGGCTTGTAGGTTCATCAAGAACCCTAGGTACCCAGAGCCAATAAATAAGCTGCACCTTGCAATGGGTTTTCATTCTATAACGGGTATATACCAATTCATTTGCTGAAATATAATAAGTGAAAAATAGGTATCAAGAAAACCTTTCTATTTCCAAAATGGGCACAATATAAGGTGTTGAGAAGCAGTGGTTTTTTGAACATCTGAATTCCGGGGTGCCCATAATAGCATGTGAATTACAGGGCATTTCTCAAATTGGCGTCTTTTTTTACACACTGTCTTACATTTGGAAGGAAAAAATGTAGAGAAAGACAAGGGGCAATAACACTTGTTTTGCTATTCTGTGTTCCTCCAAGTTTCCCAATAAAAATGGTACCTCATGTTCGTGGGTAGGCCTAGTGCCCGCAAAAGGAAATGCCCTAAAACACAACGTGGATACATCACATTTTCACAAAGAAAACAGAGCTGTTTTTAGCAAAAGTGCCTAGCTGTGGATTTTTGCCTCTAGTTCAGCCGGCACATAGGGAAAACTAGCAAACCTGTGCATTTCTGAAAACTAGACACTAGGGGAATCCAAGATGGGGTGACTTGTGGGGCTCTCACCAGAATCAGAGAGGAGCCACAAATTTCCTTCCACCCATCATTCCCCCAAGTCTCCCGATAAAAATGGTACCTCACTTTTGTGGGTAGGCCTACTGCCCGCGAAAGGAAACGTCCCAAAACACTATCTGGACACATCAAAATTATCAAATACAAAAATAACTATTTTTGTGGGGGAGGCCCCTGCGTTTTTGGTCCTGGGCTCAGCAGCCATCTATGGAAACCTACCAAACCCAGACATTTCTGAAAACTAGACACCTGAGAGTCCAGGGAGGTGTGACTTGCGTTGATCCCCCAATGTTATCTTATCCAGAATCCTCAGCAAACCTCAAATTTAGCTAAAAAAAAAAAAAGAAAATCACAGCCCGGGACAAATTTCATACCACCCAACGTTCCCCTCAGTCTACCGGTAAAAATGATACCTCATTTGTTGGGCCAAGTGCTTGTGACAGGGAAGAGCCAAAAACATGTCAAATTGAGGGGGAATCAAAGCGGGTCCAAAAGGGCAGTTTGAAAAAAAAACATTTATAGGGTGACAAGTGCAGCAACATTTTTATCAGTATAGATGAGACAATGCTGGGTGGTAGGAATTTTGTGGATTCCTGCAGATTCCAGAAGGTTCCATCACAAAAACGGCAGAAAAATGTGTGATTTCCAGCTAAGTTGGAGGTTTGCAGGGCATTGTGGGTAAGAAAATGGTGCGGGTGCATGTGAAACACACCACCTCGAATCACCCAGGTGTTTAGTTTTCAGATATGTCTAGGTCTTGTGGATTTTTCTACATGGCAGCGTCCCAAAGTCCATAAAGTGCAGCCCTCACCAAAACAAGTGGGACGATTTTGAGAATTAGCCAAGCTCTCATGGCCCAAATGTAAAACCGTGGGATAAGATGTTTTTAGAGTGCAAGGGAGAGCTGAAAGACTTACCCTCTTCAGTTGGGGTGGGGGGCATAACTAGGCCCATACTGGTTGGTAGCCACCACCCCACATTTATTTTTTATTTTTTTTATTCCAGGTCATCTAGTAGATTTTCTGCCCCCGGGGTGTGGATCAGGGGTAATTGCCTCATCTGCCCACTGGTGGGCAGAACAACTTTGGCCCCATTTATTTGGGGTGGGGATATGGCCATACCCCCACCCTCTTATTATCTCTAGTGGGCTTTCTGACCCTCCCCTCCGTTGGGGGCAGATGGGCCTTCCAAAAATAGGCCAATCCGCTCCCAAGGGGGGCAGATATGGCTAACAGTAATGTGCCCCCATGGGGAGCGACCCTTACCCAAGGGGCTCCCCTCTAAAGAAAACACACACACACACCAATCCCTGGTGCCTAAGTGGTTTCTGCCCCCGGGGCAGATCGGCCTAACAGTAATACACTAATCTGCCCCAAAAAGAGGCAGAAAAGGCCTAAAAAGAATTTGGGCCACCACACACATTTTTGCGTGATATTGCCGCAAAAAGAAATCCCCAGTGCCTAGTGGTTTCTGCCCCCCCTTGGGGGCAGACTGGCCTAACAAAAGTCGCACGATCTGCCCCCAAGGGGGGCAGAAACAGTCTAAATACAACTTTCCCCACAAAGGAGTGACCCTTGCCTAAGGAGTCGCTCCCCACCTCTAAAAAACAAAAGAAGAAGAAAAAAAAAAAGATCCCTGGTGCCTAGAGATTTCTCCTAGAGATAGGGAAGAAGAAGAGGCCTTGAAAAAAATTGCCCCCCTGGGGAGCTACCCTTGTCCAAGGGGTCGCTCCCCTTATGCCAGTTTCTCAAAATGAAATAAATCCCTGGTGTCTAGTGGGCATTTCAGAAGCCGACTCGCTTTACGATACGGCTTCTGAAATGCTCGGAGAGACTTCAAAGGGAAGAAAATCCCTTTCCTTCCCTTTGAAGCCTCTCAGGCCCCCATCACATGATCGTTTTTGTCTTCCGATCGGGCTGGAAGGGAAGTGGCCTCTGATGAGTACAGCATGTGAATGCGCGCTGATGTCATCAGACGTCACTGGGGGGTCAGGGGGACGCGGGGGGGGGGGGTCAGGGGTGGAAGGTAAGGGCAGGAGCACTGTGCCGGTGGACGTAACCATTACGTCCCCAGCACAGAAGGAGTTAACATGGGGTGGAGCGGGCAGAGTTGGCAGGGGTGAAGCCTCCGAAGTTATCCTGGTGTCTTGAGACCTTCCATTACCTCTGGGCCATTGCTTACCACAGGCAAAAGGACCTGCTGGACAGTAATCACAGAAGAGCAGTGACTGTGCCCTCTGTCGTCTATGACGTCCATGGCCAAGATGTTTGCCTTATCACATATTCTATACTTTATGACTCTGCCAGTGGTGTTGGAATGTTCTTTTTGGGGACTTGACAGACGTGATGTTGCACTTGATATGGGGCGGTGCTTGGAAAAGGGTTTTTGTTCACACACACTAGCGGCCACAAGTGGAATGGGATTAGGGGCACCTGACCGCAAGTGAAATTTCTCTGCGTTGCTGCTGCAGTGGCAGAAAGTAGGGCAAACAGAGATGAACTCCAGGGCACAGCAGTGCTGGATTGTCTGTTAACATGTGGTGGTCCAGCGAGGGGACTGAGCAGACTGATGTGGGTAGCCAAAATCTACTGGAACAGATATATAGAGCCCAGGCTTCAGCAGGTGCCTTCTGCACCACAACTGCCTCTGTGGAGTGGCAGGGGATGAGAGCCCTGCTGGTCACGCACAACCCAACTCCATAGCATGAGGCAGGGGTAAACCAACGGTTAACATGTGTGGAAGGCACATTGCAATCTTTTCAAGATCTGCAAGATATGTATGAACTGGGATCTGGCCTCTTTCTAGCACACAGCGCGTTTGTACTAGCAGTGAGAAACACATGGGCAGTGGGGCAGGAGGAACAGCACTGTGGATTATGGTGCGCCCTGACACATGGGCTGGGTAGGAGACCGATCAAGGTGCTGTATACAGCTCTACTATCAAAGGGCAAAAATAAAACTGCGAAGTAAACAAAGGTGGGAAATGTGCTAAGGGGTGGCCCTGACAAAAAAGCAGTGGGGGGTGGCACTGGGGTAGGTTAAGTGGGTATCTCGTAACACCCGCTTGATGTTTACACAGTTTAATTTTGTATACTAGAACTACCTAACCGCGCACCAGCTGCATAAGAAATTCCCAGCTGTTGCTGCGGTGTGCCTGCACTGCAGGCATCCAGATGTGACATTTTTAAACATGGTGTGGGACTGCCTGATACTGGCACAGGTATGGGTGAGGCTGATGGAACATCTCTTGGAGGTGACCAATGTACAGTTGGCACCAGATCCTTTGCTATGCCTCGAGGATTACAAAACTGACTAAACACACTAAGCACTATCTGAAATTAGTGGACCTGGCTATGGCCCTCTTCAAGCGCCAGACTGAGATGTCATGGAAGGCTGCACAGCCCCCAATGGAGATGTGTTGGCTCCGAGTGGTACATTGGTGGGCAGTGGTGGAGGCAGATGCAATGTCCCGTGAGGTGCGGCTGCAGGGAGGGGCTAGGGCTTCCACACTGTGGGATGCCAATGACCTTAAACTGCTTGATAAACTGGCAGCCCCCACATAATGTCTAGGATCGATTGGGGTCCTGGGGTCGCTGCCCACAGTGGTGGCTGCGTCCGGCCAGGGGCCCATCGTGGCCCTGCCTTCCCAGAAGGTTATCTGCCAACTGTCATATCTTGCCCGATCCCGCCACCACCCCTGTACTGCTATTCTCCCACCATATGGTGTTCATCTTAGACTGAATCTTCTTACGTGTTGTTATCAATCCCAAGAAACCAGTTCCTTTTACTCGTTTAGTTATAACAGTAGTGATTTTATGTTTGTGCTGGCACCCTAACCGATTAGGACGCTACTGGATGTTGAAGTTACAGTACTAATCGAGTGATGGCTTGCATGACTATCACTGTAATGTATGCATTACCATTATGATCACATTTGTATTGATAAAGCCTGCAAGAACTCCACTGCTGCTATATATGCGCTCATTTGTGGAGCGGTCATTGTGATGTGTAAAATGCCAATAAAGAGATATAAAAATAAATGAATAAATAAATCACAAAATAGCATTCTTTTGACGGTATATACAGACCAGAGCCACTACCTCATGTAGAAGTTAACTAAAGAACTTATTCAGAAGATTTCTGCTCCAAGCTATAACTTGAACACTTCTACAAGAGCACTTCCGTTTAGGAAAGCTGTTATATCCAATAAAAAGTATATGGAATGATAAGCAAGACATGACAAACACAAAAGTGTTTAGAGTAGTATTCAAAATGTAAAGACAATGAATCATTTGTGCACTGTAGTACACATTAGCACGTAAAGTATGATTTCTTCTCAGCATCATTAAGCCTTTTCGTGGTTAGCCTGGTTACTACATTCCAAGGCAGGTATCAGAAAAGAACTGGAATCTTTTCATCAACAGGGAGCTAAAGGCATTGGGCTTTTGGAAGAAAAAAAAGGGACACTTCATGTAGAATCAAAACAGAGGTAAGATGGAAAGCTAAATATATGTTATAATAATAGCTCTTCGTCTATAGTATAGCCATCTCCTCAAGTACTTGGAATCTCAGAACACAATTTGAAATTATATTAAGTTAAGAAATATAAAATGATGCCTTATATTATTTATAATCACAAGTAGGGGTTACATAGGGCACTTTGCTAGTGCCACTTAGAGGCTCCCAGCCCTCCAGCAGCATCAACAATGCCCTGCGCCAACACCTTCATTAACTGAATGCAGCGTTAAGAATAAAGATACTATGAAGCCCTTCCTAATAGGTGTGTCGGTTATGAATATGATAAAAAGATCCACAGTGGACAACTACAATTATAAGAAAATAACTCTTCATCCAATATCTTAGAATCTTCATCAATATTCTTGAATAAATGCTGGATAGAACTGCATAAAGTATGAACAGAACACATCGCGGACTCTCATACATGACAGATACACATACAGCTTAACCTGCTAACAGCCAAACTGTTATCTTCCTCCTCCTCTCCACTTAGCTGAGCACCTGCATGCTTCATCAGCTTAGCAGCACATCTCCATTTCATGCCGTATGTGTATGCAGCCTCTCAAACCCTAATCACACAAAACAAGACTCGACGTTCCTCCCCCACTGCTACAATAAGACTGTTATTGACAGCACCTCTCTACAACGTTTCAGTCACATGCACCTGCAGCGCTAGGCTGTTTGATACTTTTTCAACACATCTGGGACACCTCTCTTGTAATCACTCAAACACAATAGGTCCTAAATATAGGCTACACCAATACCCATCTAATCCACACTTGCACAAACCTTCATCAACGCCTTCTTTTTCCTCCACCCCGTTACATCCCCCTTCCACCCCACCCCCTCCAGATCCTCCACTCCAAAAACAAATCCTGATTGATTAAATGGGAACAGGGCACTGGTAGGGAATGTGGTATCCACTTATGATGGAGACTGATGGTCTCAGAAAGGCTCAGGACAACCAGAGGTTAGGGATCTTTACTCCCTTCCTCTGAAAGGCATCAGATGTGTGTCCACAAAAGACCAAGCCAGAGGAGTCGCCGCCTTGCCTGGGACTTTGGTTTAACAAAATTACTTTATTGTAAGAGTGCCCCTTTTCTTCAATGAATTTCCTAAACAGCAAATGTTCCTGCAGTGCTTGTATTCAAACACAATTTAATGTAGAGCAAAAATGTTAAAGATCAAAAGGAGAGAAAACTGCACTTAAAAAAGGTCCCCAACAGTACAGAAATTGCAGAAAATACTTCTTATGAGCATATAAGATAAAAGGTGAGAATCCAAAAAAAATAGCAAGCCCTTTGAGTTCCGAAATTCTCTCAATAAGAAGTCGAGGTTGTGATGCACACGTCTCAGAAAATGTAGAGGAAAAAACTGAGGGAAGTAGTATGGTGCTCGGCATTGTGTGGGCTGGAAGGATGGCAGATTCTGTGTCACAATGCCCCCCTGCATTGCCTCTGTGTTTTTAATTTGAAAAGTTACACATTTGTTTTTAATAAAAAAAGAGAAGTTACACATTTTAATTTTACATGGTCTGGTGACCTACTAGAACAGTCAGAATATTCTAGCATTTCTTAGTAAATATATCAGATTAAAGGACCAGAGACCCTGCAAGGGTCCACATGTGTTTTAAGTGTATCAATCCAAATAAAGGATTTAGCCAGCGGACAAGCAGCTGCTGCTGCAATTCTTCATTACTGATATTACTTTCTGATTTGGCTTATGTAGGCAGGGGACACAAATGTTTCACAGAGACGTAGCCCCCTTATATTGTTTCACACATTAAGAATAACACAAGCAATCCAGACTCTAAAGCTCAACATTGGGTTAGTGGTACCATAGGTTCATCATAAAAACCTTGAAAATGCCTTCTGTACAAGCTGTGCAGCTTATGGCGTTCGCACAGAAGAATTCTGCCTGGGGCCGAATAGCAGAACCAACACATTCATGAAGATGGTGATCTATGCGGCTGGAGGATATGTCCATCAGGGGCCTGCTGCAGTTTCACAGATCCCAAGTTGCCAAGTGCACGATGGACATTGTGCGTTACAAAAACACAGACAAGAAGGTACTAAAAGTATATTTCAGTCCCTGGAATAAGCATGGGGTATTTTCTCAACCTGGGGTATTTTATCAACCTGGAATAAGCAAGGAGTATTTTACCAACTACTACAACAGTGTGCAAATAGGCATCCGGAGCAACCAAGCACAAACCTCACAGCTCGTCAAAGCGCTTTTTTCCCCAAGAGAATGGCTCAAACATGTATCCTTGACATCCCCCAAGAGATCTAGGCTTCAGCAAGAAGGATGAATCATACACCCAATATTAAGCCCAATATTAAGCCATAAAGACAAAATACAGGGAGACGGGATTACAGTGTCTAAATGCAAGTGAAATTCTCAACAGCACAGCAGAGGCCGCCAACGCACATCCCAGGCAGAACATGATTTCAGTACGATTAAGAGCATTCCTACAGAGGGATTTTGGCTAAGCCCAAATGTGATTGCACAAAAGTGCGCTGCCACAAAAAAGGGCATGCCCTCCACGCAGCTGTGATCATTTTATTCATCCAGCTACCGATGCTTGGATTTCAGAGGCACACACATGACATTGAAAAGCCAGTAAAATATCTTAGATAACTATAGCAGAAGGGAGAGCAGTCATTAACCTACATGGATTTTTAGGTTTGGTTTGAAAGTTCAACTGCCACCTGACCAGTTAAACTACACCAATATTATTCTACAGTTTTTTTGCTTCCACACAAATACATACCTATTTCCCATGCTATAGACTTGTAATGCTTCACATTACCACACAACGCTCCTTTAAGGCCTTACCTATTGGCATTGCCACCGACTGTTTCTACTTGCTAAAGCATTTAAGACAGGGACAACCACATAAGGATCTGTAAGCACAAACTGCTAGGTCAGTTCATCACCGAACAGAAGCCCTGACCAATTAGGACCTTATAGAGTCTCATCAATGAGATGAAGTCAGTGGCTGAAGTTAAAATAAGCACATTTCAGTACTTGTTTTGCTTTTATCTCCGTCAAACGCACACTATGTCAAAAAAGTATGCCCTGACATTGGTGCTTCACAGACAAACATATTAACCAGTTTTAATAATTTCCGATCACTCAGTTTTCTGCACCCTTTCAATTCTTGGAGAACATGAACAATAAAACGAAATTAGAAACTTACCTTTAATACACTTGAGCTTGAGACCAAATAGATTTAGATGTTGTGTATGGTTTTACCAATCAGTCTTGGGCTGTAAATCTCAGACTTTTGTTTTTATTGAAAAAGGTTTTCAGGCAAAGGATATCAACAAGAGGCAAGTTTGTGTAATAAGACATCTGTGTGACGAAGAGATGCAGTGCTGCCTTGCCTCTGGATTATCTTCAGGCTCATTTTCGCACCATAATCGAGTATGTGCATTTCTAGTGTGTATTGGTGCTTTAACCCCCTGGGACAGGTTAGATGGAGAGAGAAAGAGAGAGAATGTCTAAATAAACAAGTTACTTACCTTCGGTAACGCATTATCTGATAGACACACTATCTAGCTGCAGGGTCCTTACCTTTGAATTTCCTGGCGTCAGAGCTTGGAATACGGAATTTTTTGCAGAGCAGTATCCTTCACGCACCGTCGGGTGGCGTCGTTCTGCTCCGCGCGGCATTATCAGCATCACTGGAGCAGTCTATGATGTCATGGTCGCCTATAAAGGCACCACCCCGGTGGGCGTACGTCAGTTCTTTTACCCACGAACTTAAACACCAGAAGCACAGTCATGGACAGAACTAACTGTTCGTCTGTGCAAAACCAGGGCACTAAAAGGGATAAACCCTACTAGACATATCTGCAGAGCGGGGAGGCATGGGTGGGTGTATGGAATCTGCAGCCAAATAGAGCCTCTACCAGATAATGCGTTACCACAGGTTAGTAACTTGTTCATCTGACAGAGACTTCTAGCTGCAGATTCCTTACCTTTGAATAGATACCCAAGCCATAACCTCCTGCAAGGGGCTGCAGAATAAAAGTCCTGTACGACCCAATGGGCTAAGTGACCATTTCTCTGTAACTGATTGTCCAGGCAGTAATGTTTTGCAAACGTGTGCAAAGATCTCACGTTGCTGCCTGACAAATATCCAGGACAGTAACACTCTGAGCTAACACAGAGGTAGCAACTCTGCCCCTGGTAGAATGAGCCATCAAATCCTCAGGAGGCTGCTTTCTGGTCAATGCGTAGCAGATCTTGATGCAGGGAACGACCCAGCGCAAAATAGTTCACTTCTGCACTGCCTGACCCTTCTTTGATCCCACATAACTCACAAAAAGTTGGTCATCCACCCGGAACTCTTTTGTGCGGTCAAGGTAGAATGACAATGCTCTGTTTGGGTCCAGCCGGGAGTCGCTCTTTTTCGTTAGAGTGATGCGGTGAAGCAAAGAAGGTGGGCAGGGTGATATTCTGACCCAGATGGAATGGAATCACCACCTTAAGGAAGAAAGAGGCACGTGTTCTGAACTACCTTGTCTGGGAACAAAGTGAGAAACGGTGGCTTGGATGAAAGAGCTTGCATCTCAATCACCCTCCTGGCAGATATTATGGTGAGCAGCCGGAGGGGACATGTGTATAAGGGCTCAAAAGGAGCACACATTAGAAATGTGAGGACAGATTTAAGTCCCATAGGGGCATAACAAAGAGTGTAGGAGGAAACATATGTACAAGCCCTTTGAGGAATGTATGTACAATGGGAGATTTGAAAAGTGAAGGTTGATCAGGTAGCCGAAGAAATGCAGATAAGGCAGAGATAGCCCTTGAGAGTACCCAAGGCAGAATCCTGTTGGGCAAGGGATAGCAGAAAGAGGATCAATAGACCTTGCTGTACAATAATATACAAAGCGTTTTCAACGGCAGGCGTATACTGTTTTAGTGGAGGGACGCTTGGCTGCCAAAATAACTTTACAGACTTAGGGAGGAAGGTCAAAAGCCATCAGCTGTCGCCGCTCAATCTCCATGCATGTAGATGCAGAGTTGATCGGTTCGGGTGGAGACCCTTCTCCTGCTGCTGCAACAGAAGATCCTCCCAAAGGGGCAACCTAATTAGAGGATTAATGCTCATTTTCAGAAGCTTGGGATACCAAACTCTCGTAGCCCAATCCAGAGCCATTAGAATGACTTGGGCCCGGTCATTCTTGATCTTCTTGAGAACTCTGGGTAGAAGTGGTATGAGAGGAAAGGCGTACAGGAGGCCTGAAGTCCACTTGCGACGAAAAGCATCTGCGAGCGACTGCCGCCTTGGAAACTCCAATTCGCAATACTGCTGACACTGCACGTTCTCTGCAGAGGCGAACAGATCTAACCAACACTCTCCCCACTGTTGAAAGAGTACTTGCGCCACCTCCGGGTGGAGATACCATCTGTGATCCGCTAGGCACTGATGGCCGAGTTTGTCCGCCCTGGCGTTCAGAGAACCTGCCAGGTGTTGAACTACCACGGTTAGGCCATGCTGTTCCAACCATGTCCAGAGATGCAAAGCCTCTTGACAAAGGGTCCACAACCCCACACTGCCCTGCTTGCGGTGGTGTTGTTGTCCATGAACACCTGCACTATATTCCCTTTTACAACAGAAATAAATGCTTTCCATGCCAGTCAGACCGCCCGAGCTCCAGTAAGTTTAAACGGAGTCCTGATTCCGCCGGAGACCAGAAGCCTCCGATCTCTGCCTCTCCCAGATGGCCTCGCCATCCCAGAAGTGACACATCTGTCACTATTGTGAGATCTGGTTGGGGAAGGGAGAGGAGATCCTTGTGCTCTTGGTTTAAGTTTTCATATTATATATTTGTCTGCTGATGAGTGACAGACACATATACAGAGGACAATCTATCTTGCTAGATCAGACAATAAATGGATGTTCCTCCTTCCTGGTTTCCTGTATCTTTTCCAGGTAGCAAATACTGGCTTTTCATCCACCTAGCGGGCAGAGCTTTCTCACATCACAATGATACAGATTTCTGAAGTTGAATTGAGTGTCTGTTTCCCACTCCTCTGCAAGCAGCGTAGAATGCTTGTCGATGTTTGTATACTGCCATAGATACCTTTCGTATACTACTAGTGTGTACTGGTGATGCGCATGAAGTAAGCCGTTTCTGTGGTTACTCTCCAGGCCCGCGCATCTAACTTTTTTGCCTTCCGTTTCTTTTAAGGTGACCATGAGCCAACTTGTGGCTTCCCAGATTTTCTTATGCCTACAGTAACAAATACAGCACCTGTTTAAGGAAACTCGTGTAACTGCTGGACCCAAATGTGATGTTTTTTTTTTTTCCCCTAAGCCTGGAGGTTCACCATACTGGGTGATCCAGGGTGTGTGGAAGTGTTCTTTGCATGCCTGAACATATTTATCAAAATAGGTAAGTACTGGTACGTAGCTCAGGTGTGTGACAAAATCAGATTCTTCTTTCTCTACTTCAATCTGAAACCTTTTGGCATCCTTGAAGCAGTGAACTAAGGGTTAGTAGGCTATCAAGGAAAGAGGATACTGGAATAATAGTCTCTTCCAGAAAATCTGCTTTATAGTTTCCTATTCACCGTCCTCCATATTGGTGGGATTCAATCCCTCTTCTGGGTCACGTGCCCTTTCTTTTACACCAGAGGTCTGTGCTTTACCTCCAACTTCTTTCTTGAAGTGTTAGAGCTGCCTGTAACTTGTAGGCCTGTAGGAAGTGGTACTGGAGGGTGAAGTGCAACATTGCTCAAATCTGCCGTGCAATCCTCAAGGGCCTCCTCAAAAGATTTTTTTCTTTTTTATAAGATTTCACCACATCACAATCAAATTGTCAACAAAGAAAAATCAACAAGCTCTGATTTGATATAAAGTTAGGGTGTTAAGAATGCAGTGATTTTTCTGCAGCAGTGCATGGGGTCTAAGTAGCACAAGCCAGTTTTACTTTGCTCAACTGAATGCAGTAACAATTTTGGCATGTTATATGTTGGCACTTTCAATTCAGATGGCTGTTTTCCTAAAAGGACTTCTTCGTGCTCATGGTTGGCGTCTTCGTGCTCATGGTTAGTGTCAGGATGAGCAGCACAGTCTTGTTTAGGGAGGTAGGCATACAACTAATTCCAATGATTATTTGTTTATGCTCTTGTGCTTGTGTTGGGGGTGGGGGAAGGGGATTATTAGGCATACAATTTAAAGGGATGATGAAACTCAAAAAGGGCATCACTTTATGGTTATATGATACTATTTTCCAAACCTAAACGTTTTCAAACCTGTGGTGCTTTGGTTCTACAAGGTAATCATCTTTTGAGCTTTCACGTCATAAAGAATCTGTTTAAACAGTCCTTGCTTTCTCAGAACTTGCTTTACCATCCACGAACAGTCTTAAGAGACACAGTACTCATATCTGCTTTACGTTTTGGAGCCTCAACTTGCTGCAAGTTTTGCTCTTGTTGATCGCCTGGTTGATAGTGTTGACCAATTTTGTGCTACTCCAAGGTGACTTTTGGTGAGAGGTACAAAACGTAAACAATGTTTTTTCCACAGCACAGAGGCAATCCAGACTACGGAGACCCATGATCAACAAAAAAGTTGGTTTTTCAGAATGACCTGATCTGCACATTTGCGGAAAAATTATATTATGTTCCCTTAAGTGTAGTATTCTGTATTTAGCACAGAAAATAAACAGCGTTCCCCCAGCTTTTCTATAATTTGTATACTCTAAATAATGACCATCCATCCAGATGACAGAAAAACAAATCCGAAGTGTTATCTTAGAAGAAGCGATATGTAGGTGAAGCTCTAAGGCACAGTCTCAAAAGCCTGACTAAATGATAATGCTGAATGCAATTTATAGCACACCGCTACTCCCAGGAGTGTCCTAGTTCAAAACAGCGAGGTCACACAGAAGAAATGGCCCAAAAAAAAGTAATGTTTCGAATTTTTTTCCTGAACACCATTGTGTCCAATACTGCATGCAGCTCCAGCTGTCGCAGATTCCATAAAGTTGAACCCAGATAGGTGAGAGTCCTTCCACCTGCTCTAGCGAGCTGGATTCGAGGAATAACTGCCATCAATTTATTTGTGGATCTCTGGTTTTGTGTGTGGGATTGTAGAATTTGTTTCTGGCTTCCAAGCAAGTGGCTTCCATTTGGTACAGGGCATCATGGACCACAAAAAGCGCTTTAAACTGGATCCTTTTCCTAACTGGAAGCCGATGTAGAGATTGTAGGTAAAGGGAGATGCGTGTTCTGACAGGGACGTATAACAGGAGATGGGCTGCTGCATTTTGGACCGCTTGGAGCTTCTGCAAAAGCTGTTCTGGTAGTCCCAAATATAGGGTGTTACCATAATCTAATCTAGAGGTTAATAAAGTCTGCCCCACCAATTTCTTTGGGATTGGAGGGACACAGTTTTTATCTGGGAGGTCAAATCTGATCCCTAGGTATTTTACAACACCCTATTTGGGTCCTGGAGGGGTGGCATCTTCTGGCCAGACACTTTGCCAAAAGTCTGAAGTAACATTCCCAGAAAACAGTATTTCTGTTACCTTGATTGCATTTCCATTCATGGTAGACCAGCCTAGGAAAGACTGCTTTTAGACACGATTTGATCTTAGTCTTGACGCTTTCCAACTCCTTGCCCAAGAAAAGAACAGTTGAGTGTTATCTACATAGGATACCACTTTTGCTCCTAAAACTTCTGCTAAATGAGCCAAAGGGGAGCAGTAGATATTGAACAAGGTAGGGCTTAAGGCAGAGCCGTGAGACACACCCACTGCTAGTTCCGGTGGATTTGCAGAGCAAGGAGGAGTCCAAACTTGTTGACTCCTCTTTGTCAGAAAAGACGTTAGCCAGCTCAAAGTTAATCCTGTAATACCAATATCATGAAGGGGTTGCATCAGCTTGGCATGGAGAACTGTATCGAATGTTGCTGAGAGATCTAACAATCAATACCATACAGCCTCCAGCTTCCAGGGTGCCTTTAATACATTGAGACCTCCAGTAAATCGGTTTCCAAGCTATAATGTGGCAGAAAACCCGACTGGCTGGGTTGTAACAAGATGCTCGCTTCCAAAAAGTGCGAAAGCTGTTTATTTACCTGTTTTCTAAGATCTTTGACAGGGCTGGTGCAAGAGAAACAGGCCTGTATTTTGAAGGAACCTTAGGGCCTGCTAACTGCTTCTTTACCAAAAATAGTACTTTTTCCTGCTTCCGGCAGCTAGGAACCGTAGAAGAAGATAAGAAAGCACCGAGGATCATGTTGACAGTTGAATTAATAACGGTAGCCCCAAAGTTAATGGGTTGGGAGGCAAGGATCTGCCAGGGAACCTGATTTAAGCTCCTTCAAAGCAGCTGAGTATTTCATGGAAACTGTCTCAAATTTGGTCAACGGTATCAGATTCTTTAGCCAGACTAATTTGCAGCTTATTTTGCTCTAAATCTGGCTTTCAACACTAGACTGAATCTGGAGATTTTAGTTTGATAAAACTGGCTAACTATTCCCACCACTCAGGAGAAGCCTGGTGTAAGTAGACAAGCTGAGGGAGACAAAGCTTTTAACAATAAAGAAGATTTATTTGGCCTTATTCCCTGCATTTACAATCTTGACCTCATATACAAATTTTTTTGCTGTTTTTAATCGCAGTTTGGTATTTTTTTTAGTGCTAATTTATAGTCTTCTCTATCCTGAGGATTATATTCTCTTCTCCATTTCCGTTCTAACATCTTACAATGCTTTTTAAGCGCTTTAAGAACATTGGAAAACCATGGATTAGTCTGCCTCCTTGTACTTGATCTTTTCTGTAGTTCTGAAGCGAATTTGTCAATTGGAGTTCTAATCCAATTATTAAAGGTTGAGAAATCATTCTCCACCACACTAGTCATCACTGGGGTGTTCTCCTTCAATGTACTCAAACTCTGAAGGATTTATTTTATGACAGGTCTTGCACTGCCTGCCGCTTTGGTATTAGAGGAATCTATCTTTGCAGACCCTACCAGGAGAAACTAAATAAATAGTGATCCTCCATATGTAAGGCAGTGTTGGAGAATACTTGATCCAATATATGGCCACCTTGATGGGTTGGCTTAATTACATAATGGTGTGGGTCTTACAAGGTCATCACCTCTAGTTTTAAGGTCCCTCTGTCATCTAATTTATTGAGGTGAATGAAGAAATGTTCTAAAAATCAAGAACTGTGAGAATCCCAGGGAAAGGTGGGCAATCGCCTTTGAGAGTTCAGTAACAGGCAGGCGTGGCCTGTAGATCACTGCCCCCACCATTGACTGCTGTTTTGATGGAGAGAGGTGGAAACCCATGTCTTCAGCCCCCAAAAGTTTGAGCACTTCAAATGTTTGACAGCTCCAGTCTTCCCTCAAAATCAGGGAAAGCACACACCATTCCCCCCCCCACCCTTAATCGCCTCCCAAGCGATCTCTCTTATGCATCTTAAAACCAGTGTGGATAGAGAGCTCTGTTGTCAACCCCAATGTTCGTCGAAAAATTATTTTCAAAAAGCAAAGTACAAAAACATTCAACCAGATTAAAAAACAGCAGAAAGTCACACAGTATGTGCATCTTTACCAGTCTATAGGGAAAAACTAGAATAAAAATTAAATAGGAATTAAACTTATTTTGTTTAAAAGTGTCTGAATATCATTAAGACCTGTGTAAAAACCAAAGAAACGCGGGTCAACAAGGAAAAGTTGGAAATAAGGTTTCATTTAAAGAAAATACAGATTGCAAATACACAGGAAATCAATTGTATGGTAGCATATGTGATACCTACGGGATGATGAAAATACATTTAAAAAGGCAAAACATATAACCAAAAAATTTTTGAACCATGGCTGCTTCGTATAAAAGAAAGAGGACTAAAGGTCTTGGGCGTGACTGGGAAATGAAGATTGCTCTTTAAGAGTGCCTTACTGACTCACGTTTTAATGGCAGAGAGCAACACCAGACTATTGCAGTAGCAATATATATATATCTCCACACACAGAAAAAAAAAAGGTTACAGGGATGTTATAGTTAGGTTCTGAATTTGATCATAGAAATTCAGCAGTCATAGTTAGAATTCTTTCAAGTAACTATAATTCGAGCCCTAAGATAACTATAACTTGCACCCTTGCCATTCACAGTTTTATCAATAATTTCCTGCAAATGTTGCAGTGATAATATCAAAGATGCCATACAAGATCTCATTAATGATGTAATATGTGGAATATTTTGCTGTGCATGGCAAAGGTGCAAACTACGAAACTGATTTATGCCAGATAAGCAAAAGCTTGAGCTGCCTGCCGAAAGCCAGCTTTCTGCCAAATTTGGTGTAATTCCGTCCAACGGTTTGGGGTGTAGTCATATCTACATTTCCTATGGGAATTAACAAGGGCAAATGCAATGTTTTTTGCCCCCCTCCCCCCTTTCCTCAGCCGCAGCTTGACGGATCACCACGAAACTTTCCACACGCAAACAAGGATCTTTTTTTTGGGAATTTTTTTGGGAGATTCGCCAGACATTGCCAAAGATATAGGCAAGTCAAAAGCTACTTTTACTATGAAACCTTAGTCCTAACTATAACTACCTACTGGCAATCGCCAGTAGGTAAAAGATATACATGTCTAAATGTGAATCATTCACATAGTCACGTCTAACCTAAAAACGTGATGCAACTGTGACCATTAGGGACACACCTGCTTGACATCAAGCCTTCCTGGCTGACTGATGAACCAGAGCAGAACATGGCTGCAGAGAAGACTTTCTTCAGATCTCTGCAACAGTTTCAAGTTTTCATGTAAGGTTCTGTATCTAGACAAATTGACAAATAAGGAAAACTAAACGATCCCAGGAAAGTGAGTGTCACTTAAACGCACATGTAGAGATGCACTCTTGAATCGTAAAGGTAAGGCTGTCTAGCTATCAATGTAATTTATGAATTAAAGGTGGATACATCATCAAGTACAGTTAAACATAGTTGACTAAGAGAAAATACATTAAGTGGTGGTTGCGATACCTTTTATTTGACCAAATAATAAGATACTTAACTTTTGACACTTATTATCATCCTAAAATATTAGAGCGGTGTTCAGGTGACAAAAGCCCCTTAAAAAAACAGTTTTAAGTGTTAATTGAACCCTAAAATGGCTTGGAAGGACGATAAATTAAATTTTTCGTGTTGTAATTCCATTACAATTTTTTTGCCTCCACAATCCTTCAAAATCTAGTGTTTACAGGACTATAATAACATTTAATATTTTGAAATCACTGCACAATAATAAAAAACGCTTTCAATTTTAAAACCACAGAAGGACATTTTTTCAGATGAAAACAGGCAACTAAATAAACATGTTAACTTCTAGAACTACGGGGGGGGGGTTGTTCGGGAAGAATGGGGAGGGGGAGGAGAGGATTTTTGGTAGTTGCATGCACATATTTAACAGACATATGGTGTACACAACATACGTATTGATAGCAAAATACCTGTCTGCTCACCTATGAAACTGCAAAAGTGTCCTGGAGAGCAAAGCTGAATGCGATGACCAGTTCCACAGGCATCGAACGGCTGTCTGAGAGATAAGAGCAAGCTGTCGAATTCTGGCTAGGTTTTGGAGAAGAATTTACGTAGAAAAATAATGTGACTGCATTTGTATGCAATGAACAGTAATTGACTAGAACAGTCATACGATATAACGTCAAAATTATTACAGTTTTTGATTAGGTACTGGGCAGGCAGACCACCCAAGACGCAAGTCTTGCATTTATGGTTCCAATGTGGGGTGTCACCTTATGCTGTTAGTGATGGTGTTGTTAACTCAATACAGGCATGTTTGAAAGATAGATTTCAGGTGTGTTGCACAGATGTTCTATGGGGAATCTTCCAATTTCCAACGTTCACCCTTTTGAAGACAATTAATTTTATTTTCCCAATACGGACAGTTCTGTGTGCTGCGGTGGCTTTGACCCGCATTCATCCCTTCAAACTGCACACTCCATTTCAGGATCTAGTTTTCATTGTTATGCATGTGAGCTGAATAGCTATGTAAGTAGTTAATACCAGACCACAGGCTTTTCATTCCATTTTTTTGTACAGTGGTGTCCAGGAAGCTGAATATGATAATTATTGGATGGCTGATTTGGCTGTGACATTTATTTCAATCTAGAAACTGTTCTAGTTTGCGTCCGATGAGGTATGCAAATGATATAAAGTAAACTGTTGTTGATTCAGGAGTTCCATTCTAATCACCATGACACATTTTGCAAAGCATGCTCCGGTAACCATTTCCATGCTCTAGAAATTATCACTGAAAGTGAAGTTTTGGGAGGATGAACTAGGAGAATATTTTGATTGTGTTGTTGGGACTCGCATCAGAATTCGTCCTTGTCCCGCTGGATGTCAAATGGATCTGAAGTTTCAGGTTATTTGAGACTGCTGTATTCATGTTTTATTTATTCGTAACTGTTAGGTTACCATGCATATTTTTATAACAACATCCAAGTAATGGTGAACAGGATTTGAAAAATGATACTCATTAGCAAGGCAAATTATTTTTGTAAAGTACAACAAAGGCGTTTAGAAATCACTCCTTGGTTTATTGGTCACACGTTCAACTAAAATGACAACTGTTAAATTTAGGGGTTCCTTCGAAATGTGCATTCATCTTTAAAAAAAAAAAAAAAGTCAATACAGACAGGAAGCCTAGGTTACGAGCCTTCACTCTAAGGAGGACTGAGAATTCCAAAAGCACACAAACTAACCATATTAGAAATAAATTGGCCTCTGTAGTGATCAAGTAAAAAAACAAAACAATTTACCTATCAGGTAGCACACACGCGTAATATATTATAGGAATTGTTTACAGAAACAGAAGCATGCCACACAGACTTTACCTTTAATTATCTACATGTTAAGCATGAATGGTGAAAAGTAATTTGAAGATCAAATTTATTAACAATATAATTTTGCAGTTTCAAAACGCTTAGCTCAACTTCCTAACACAATTTTTCCAACACGCGACAATTGGGAAAGCAAGTATGGAGCTTCTGTAGAAAAGTCAAACTATGTTAACAACTATGTTCCAACAGATTTCTGAGAACTTTGTGAAGGAAGGAAGGGAATATATCAGATGTGTCTTGTTACATAATTCGTCAGCCTGATTAGCTACTAATCGATTACATCATAGAATATCACAGAAATCCACTCCTAGCTAACTGAATTTGCTCATCAAGATTAAATAAATTAAATATTTTTTAAAGTTCTTACTGTGCTAAACATCAGCAATTTAGCTGCATGAGCACAGATTTATAACTATCCTGGAGTGAGGCATTGACTTATCGCTATCCAGCACAGTTACTTATATCCAACACCACCTTTCCAAACAAAAGTGCACCTTGGATATACTTCACCGGTTCTCAACCACAACTTCCCTTGGTTGAAGATGTACCAGTCAGACAAGTTCTTCTAGTCCTCAAGTCTTACATTAAACATGCATGGAAGGTTTTAGCCAATACAACAGAATAATGCATCCATGTACCCGCTGTCCAATTCGTTCAAAAGATTGCCTTTTTGTCACCCATAAACTGCACATCTAACACACAGAAATTGTGACTTTTGACCAGCTGCAAAGTCTAATATTCTTCAAAGTGGATAATTAAAAGACCAATTGAAACAGCCTGGAGATCCACTAGGTCCTTATCCCATGTCATATCATGTGTCTGTGATGCCTGATTCAACCATCAAAATGATGAGGCAGTCTTACGTCAAAAGTTTCCAAGGGGTGGCCTGCATTTCACCTTTCTCATATGTCTGAGGAAGCCACAAAGAGACAGAAGTAACAATGGAACTGAGAAAGCATAAACGTCTTGAGACTTAATAAAGTGAAGCAGGTTTATTTTTATTGCGGTATTGTCAAATTAGCCCTCAACTGTGCAGTTGGATGCTCGAATACTAATAAAACACGAAATCTGAAAGGAGGCATGTGTGCAACCTACCCAGCAGAGGAAACATTGCTGTATTTACTAAATACATTCTATTCTATGCAGACAGACATGTGTCTGGACAGAGTTTCCCTCTTATGTCTAAAAGGGTACAGAACAAAATGCAAACATCATAGCAGCAGCGCTACCTTATAAAAGAATTATCCTTGAAGAGAGAAATTGTTTTAGGTCCTCTGTATCTATAGCTAATAGGCAGCCAAATAAAAGGGAATGTGATATATGACAAAGAAATAGACAGATTTTTAGAAATCTGAGATAGTTAGGAAAGTTAGTCAGTAATATGCCTGAAACTAATATGACAAATCAAAAAATAGTGATATTACTTTTTGGTAATTGCATGAAACGGAGATGGCTTTTGTAGAGGTCAAGAGCACCAGAAAGCATCTGCAGATTATCCATGTACCAGGGGCTCTCATAATACGGAGATTCAACACCCAGCAACAGAAAACCCCCAAAACATTCAACGTTTTAAAGGAAAAGCAGGGACATGGTCGATTAGGTACACTTCCTGTTCCACCTGCTTAAACCCAAGTCACGCATGGCATATAATGAACTACTCAATAAGGGTAAGCAATTTCATAGACACAAGCAACAGTCTACACACTGATAAAGACGCGTGGACTGAAATCATTATAAATATTCAAATAGTTAGTTTGTTAGGTATATTACAATATACAACCAACAACAGGCAAGGTATAATTAAAATGGTTGGTGTTAAACATAAATGCAAAAGGTGGGGGGGGAGGGGTTAGATAGCAGAGAAATTTGGTGCTCAAAGAGCCAGTCAGCACACATTAATTTACATAAATATCAATAAAGCGGTGCTCTCATAAGGGAAAACACCCTCATCCCTTAACCTGAAAAACCATGTTAAACAGACAAAACTACAAACAGAGTAAATTGGTGCATAGCTTTCGTTAGTGGTGTATAGTCCATACAGAAATACCTTGATCATGTAAATATGAAACATCAAAGTCCAAAACACATTGTCATGAAGAGAATCTGATCTTATACCAAGCAGATACAAAATGTCGCAGTTTTTCCGTGTGATTCAAGCAGTCTGTGGTTTATTTGTTTCAAGCATAAATATTGTCCTTCTGTGTATACAGACGTTGGATTCTAAATATACCACAGCCATCACGTGTTTCGTCTAAGGGAATAACCCAACGACTTCCTCAGGGCTGATGCAATATCAATGTTTTAGCCAACTACTGAGTTCACAAGTCATATTGGACGAGCTCCAACGTAATGCCCCGTGTTGTATTAGCTTATAAAAGTTGAAGCAATGAGAAATGGTGAAACATGATACATTTGAAGCCGCAAGTAACAGTTGCGAGGTTGGTGTTAAACATATACTTTAAAGGAGCCCCATGGATTACAAGGATTGCCAAAGCACAGCCGTAACAGGTCTGAATACTGAAGTGACTGCCACCAGCAGAGACATACAATTTAGAGCCAGGTTATCATGCACTCAATGAATAACAAGTAGCGGAAAGGAAAACATACTGATTCTTACTGCCATACAGCACAAAATCCCTGCACTCCAGAAGCAGTAGCTCAGAGGAAATTAGAAAATGGTCGTAACATTTTGTTACCATATAGGAAACCAACTCAAAGAAGCAGGCTATGTAGTTCAAATTAAAACGTGAATCAGAATAAACGATGTACAATCTCTACTCTTTCCTTGTGCCACTCTAAAGCATTTAACAAACTCAAAATCTGCACATCTTATTGCAGGGAAAAACCTTGATAATAACAATGTAAACAACGGCTGGCCTAAGTACAAAAGTAGCCATCGGGTTTAGACCAAGCATTCAACCTGAAAATAAGATGTTCCCCAAGAAGGTAGGCAATATATAGATTAAGGACCTGTAATCTTTTCAAAAGACAAGCACAATAAAACAGACATAAGAAACAACTAAAAATAATTAGTACTACTCATAACGCGGCATGCCACATTCTGAGAAACACCCAACAATGGGCAACAAACTGGCAGGCTACACAGAGCCACTATCCTAATGACACTGCATCCAGCAGAGATTTTCAAAGGTAGGGAGGTGGGTACAATGAAACAAGCAAACCCTACAAGAAGCACATGAGGCTTTATCGATGAGATTAACGCATTCATGGGATAAACCCAGAGTTAGGTGCTGGCATAAATGCAGACCTGCATGTACTAGTATATGCTACACACCTACGTACAAGTAACAGTGTAAAATGCTCTCCGTACTCTTTTGTATTTCATATGCTATTCTCTGAAACAGTTAGAAAATCTCTTGAATGCCAAAGGCAGAATATGCAATATAAATGCCAATTAAATGCGCAATATAAATTCCAATGACATAATGAACCATTTAAGAAATGCACACGACAGTGCCTTTGGGAGTTTTCTCAGAGTCGTGGTTTATGGTGCAAAGATGTTAGGACTGAGAGTAACAAATTAAGTCGCCACTGCTTATTGTGCCTGCCAATGCCAAAGTGGTTCACAAATGTATGGGGTAATCCTTGACAATAGGCATGGTTGCTCAATGTTTGAGAAAAAGAGCATTATAAACCGCCTTTTAAATTAAGGCAGCTCGGATCCAGAGAAAGTTAGAAGTATTGTGTAAAGGTCCTTGAGAAAATAGAGGTCAAGTCTTCTATTTTGTTGAAACAAATAATATTCTGGACACTTCACACTTGAGGTTCCAGTCTACAAGGGGCACTGAAAACACTGATCCTTGCAAAAGAAGAGCTGAGGGAAACTTTAAACGAAGGATAATTACCAGACCTTTTCTTACTCAACCTGCCAGCTGCCTTTGATACATTTAATCATAATATCCTGATAAAGTGATTTAAAGGGTTAAGACTCACAGGCACAATCCTTGAGCGTTTTTCAATTTTATGCATTTTAACGTTATGCACCAACTGATTTTTTTCTAGGTAAAGCCCCTGTCAGCTGACAATTGTCTTTCAGATATTTTGCTGTGCTGTTTGCTTTTTTGCATTAAGCTCAAGTCAGACTTTGTGATTCCTGGCATGTTGTCTTTAACACTTCAAATAAGTTCACAACACCGCAGTTACACTGGTTTACAGGCTAAGGAAACCTGATCACCAGAGAGCTGCACTAGCTTCATGTGGAACAAAAATTCCTCGAAGAAAAAACATCCCACAGAGAGGGGACTGCTTTAGGTATTTAGCCACAATTCTTCCACTTCCTTTCACCAAGGTCTGTAGCCTCATCTTTTCTGCAACGAGATCAAGGTGTATAGTTCTGCACAGTTCTTGGGCACCATAAAACAAGATCGTAACATAGCCCTCTATAAAGATTCTAAAAATCAATCAATAATCTCCTTGTCAATTGCCCCAATGGCAACCAATAAAATATTGGGCTTTGTTCTGCAAATTTTATATAGAGCATGCTTGCCAATTACTTGCTATGTTAGCTCTTTATGGGTAACGGTCAGCCACTGGGACTTTGCAGTATGAGTGCCTTTAAAGTATCACTGAGAGAAATATAAATAGCTGTAAGATTATGAAAGGAAGAGTTCAAATAGATGAAGGAATCCATGACATTGGAAAACACCAAGTCAGATAATATTGTAGCCCGAAAAAACTTCAAAAGATATGGGTATGAAGACCTCAATAAAAGGAGTGTTTATGTTGTAGATTCTCTTTGTGGCCACAGGGAATGGTGGCACAGTGCTAACTACATCGAGGCAAAGCAAAGCTAATGCAACATCCATTAATTCACTGTAGTTTGCTTTGAAAAATATACACCAGTTTTCTCATTTCACAACATGTTGTAAAAGACTGTTGAAATGAAAGCTACTAGGTCTCACAGAATACCATCAACTAGTCTTAAATGAGCCCTTAACCTCAGAAGAATTAATCAATCAAATATATTATTCTTCAAAAGAAAGTCAGACACCAGTTTGAGGTCTACCAACAAAGTTCTTCTGTAGGAAATATCAAACTGAAACAATTAGGGTACTATACCATCTTGTTTGAAAAAGGAGGCTGTATTTCATTCATCACATATCCATTGAACTTCTTACCCATTTCACTGAATGAACATATGAAATATCCTTCTGTTAATACTCCGAGACAAGGCTCTCTGCTTTCAAAAATGAGGTTCTTTAATATGTTTCAAATGTTATGTTGTTAAGAGTGCTCTGATTACGTGCAAATTGCGAAAGAGCTTTAGAAGCATAACCTTATCAAGGGGAATAGTACAATTTAAACCCAACTGCTACTAAGCAACACTGAAGTGCAAAAATGTTCTCTTTTTATTTTTTAATTCAAACCCATAAAGTAACTCAAATAAGATGTAACAAAGAAAAAATGAAAGTCATACTGTGCTGAAAATGTAATGATTGTTAAGAAATCTTAACATTTCATAACAAAAAACATTACAATATGAAAAACCAATTCACTGATAGTTCTGTGTAAACTTACATGAAAAGAATAAAAACAGGTATAAATATATATAAAATCATATATATCTCATTAATCAGTCAAATCTACAATTACATGTTATCAATACACTGGAAAGAATTCAGATATCACAAATAAATATAGTTTGGCAACACCATTGCTCCCAAACGCCAAACGAAAGCTTTCATGAAGACTCAGTTTTCCCTTTAGTATTATTTACTGCCTGCCAGATTATCTAGTAAGGGCTCACATGCAACTACAAACTTCCTACTGAAGCAAATACATTTGTCTGAAACTATTATAAAATATTTACTAATGATGTGCATCAATCTTAATTCACCTTCAGAGCACTTATAACAAAGTTGACACAGATTGTGTTTCCATTAAAACTAAACCAAACCAAACCAAACCAAATTATCACTGGACTGTGCAAACAGAAACACTATGGCCAACAGCATAAACTGAAAAAACATACAAGATAGCAAAAATAACTTTTTCATCGATTCAGGGAATGTACTTGCTAATTTTGCAATAGTCCCAGCACAACTCTTTGAGGATAACACAAGTGAAATTAAAGGGAACCAATCAATCTCTTACAAAAGCTTTTCTTCAAAGAAATAAACTTGATTAAAATGTCTTAATTCGTCCAGAACTTAACTGAGATAATACATCTTCATTATTCATTCTTACTAGAGCTTTCTAGAGCTTGAACCTCTCTACTAATCTGCAGTATGGAAGACAGATTCAGTTCATGCTCTTCAGAAATTCATTTGCACCTGGATACACTTATTTACAGTGCCAATCAATGACAAAACTTTTCCAATTCACTATTTGGCAAATAGGTAAACACAGACCCTAGCACTTAAAATGTTCAAACTATTTCAAAACGGGTAACAGCTGACACTCTTACACAACATACTTCTTAATAAATGAATGTCAAAAAAGGAGCATAGTGCTTGACAATTTAGACACAAGGATGCCTCCTCCGGCCATCATTATACAATTATGAACAGAAAAACATGGAGTGAAACCACGGCCACTAACAAGAATCACAGTCAATGTATGTGACAACATGAGTAAAAGTTAATTGTGCAAGTGGGGATTCACAGACCCCTATTATTGCAAGGAGTGAGAGCAAGTAGGACAGCGAGTGAACTGTACAAAGGGATACAATTGATAAAGGTTTCAAGATGGTGTCTATTGATTACAAGAATTTCCTCTTGTCTCTGCATTTTCTTAGCAATACGTATTTGAAAGGCAGCTCCACTGCCCTACTTTCTGTTAACCATAAAGTGAGAGGGAGCAAGTGTACAGCTGTCTATTTTCGAACAGACATTTTTGATTACAGGAACTCTGAGGAAAAAAAAAAAAACACAATGTCTCCTAAACGAAATAAAAATCAGGTATGTTATATATGACTGCTGCACAAAACTGAACCTCTGTGCTGTAAGGTCTGGCCCAATGCTGGGACCTTTCAAATATAAACGTGGTTCCAAATTGCTGCCCATGTCCCCTAATCAACATGGTCCGTAAGCTGTAAACAGAAATTTAAAGACAAATCGCTTGCTTCCAAGACACCTCAAGTATTACAATAGGGCTTTATTTGATTTCTTTGAGATAGACTATTTGTTGATAAAAAGTTTTACAGCAGCAAAGCTGGGATTTAGCTGTTAAAGAACAGGGTCCCTAGTGGATAAACCATAAACCATCTTTAAGTGTGACTAAAATGCAATTACAAAATGTCATGACTCAATCTTGTGCCCTATGTGCAGTAGGTATAACTCGCCGGCCTCATGTCATTCCCTCCTTCTGTGGCACCTATCTGTTTCAAGTGCTCCATGACTGAGGTTCAATGGTTCAAGCCGCCTCGAAAGGCTTGAACCATTGAACCTCCTGTTGTGTTGCTATGTAAGTTTCATCCAGTTTTCACCAGCAGATTTCACATACCCTTTTGGATAGCCTAGTTTCCATTGGGAACCACTGGATTGTACGATCATGCATGTGGGTTCCATTGCACTTGTTGCTGTTAATTACTGTTTGCACCTGCTGCCTGTTAAGCCATGCCCATTTGTATTTAACACATGCCTTTTCCCAGGTTTATTTGGAAGCTTCCACGTGAGACATGTGCCTTCTGGAACACTCATCCCTGCACTTTTCTTCTGAGTCGCCCAGACCGTCATCTCTTAGTTCCTGCGCAACCTCGTCCCAGCACTCATCTGTCAAGTCATCTGGAAACCATCCAGCATTCTAGTTTTCCAGATCCTTTCAGATGACTCGAAGACACTGACTTCCAATACTCTCCCAGTGTATCCCTCCAATGACTTACGATTCTACCGTTTCTCTAGCTTCTAGCAACGATCCGCCTGCCACCTTGTACAGTGCTGTTCTGGTTAATTAGTTGCACCCCATCCTCCCAGTTTAGTGTGCACTAATCTTTAGCAGCATTTGCAGCCCTGTCGTTATATCCGTGCTTTATCTACATCTTGACCCGCTTTCCAAGTCTTGGGTACTGAACTGTGTTGCTCATAGACTAGAGACTGTTTGCAGCATTAACCTAATACCTCCAACTTATGTACTAAAATATAATCCTGTTTTCATGCATACCTTGGGAATTGTTCTCAACACCAGCCTTGAACCCAGTGTAACAGTGTAAACTTGTGTCTAGCATATCTTAGGAGTGCCCTCAGCTTTAAACCATGTTGGAACTGTCAATTATTCCAACCTTGTGCCAAAAAAGTAATCTTGTTCCATGTGTTGCCTGGTTTTCGGTCATAAGTCAATGTACAGAGTTTAATCCTGGGAGTGTCGGTAGCTCCAACTTTGCAACAAAAACAATCCTGTTTTGTGTGTAAATGAATAATCTAGCTTAACCTGTACAAGGCATTGAGAACAACCTTACAAGAGACCATAATTCCAACATTGTGCCATGTCTAGCCTTGTTCGGAGTTCATGTAATTCTGAATGTATTCAATTTCAGAGAGAAATCTGGTCTCAAATATACCTTAAGAGTTGTTTGACTCCAACCTCCGCAGGGGTGTGGAATTTATATATATATATCCCGACGCCCAGGACATATGATTTGGTGTCAAGGACAACAAATTGTCATGTTAATTTTTGTCCTTGTAACAAGTATGCCCAACCCCTGGCTGCACAAACCTTTTGGCTGCCAGTTTACATTATGGAGTAGGGAAGGGAATTGTCTGCAATTGAGGTAGTATGTGGGTCCATATGTTAATGCTGTTCGAACTTGTATTTATGATTAATTAATTCAAAGCCTTTGCTATTAGTGCGAGTGCTGCAAATAAATGTTGTAAGCTCGAACTGCACTACTGACAGCGGTTCCAGTACAAACAAGCATTTGCAATGCAATGGGTCTCGCGTTTGCTCGAGTTAGAGCTATTAGCGTTGTAAACTCCTAACCGGACTTTTCTTGCCACATACTGAAAATGAAGAATAATAGAATTTCACATAAAGGAGCCGATTTTAAGCGCCACGCCTTGAGCGTGAAGGTGACTAATCAGAACAAAAAGACCAGTCCAGTTTCGCCTTTGCATGGCAATAACATTTTTACAAACGAGCACAACCGTGCAGTGTAAATCCTTGAATCTGCAAATAAGCACTAGGATAAACAATAGAATTAAACTGGTAGTCATGTAATCTGCGAGATAGCGCTGCCTACGAAATAAAGAGAAAAAGTAGTCCAGAAACCATACATGAAACATGGAGCCTTCTATGTTTTCAGTAGTTGGCCAGTGCTCTTGAGAAGGCATGACATTTGCATGTCTTTCACTAATAAAATCAAGCAAATTTTACAAGGCAATATTATATATATATATAATGCTCCCAGAATCCTATCTGATCAGGTGCAAATATTTGCAGAAGCTTGAAAGCAAGATTGATTAATTTGTGCTTGCAAAGTAAAATGTTCACAAAAAAATAAAAGGGAAACAAATGTTTTGCAAAATGACGGTGAAATTTTAGGTACCATTTCTTTGCAGCATCATTTCGTAAAAACGCTTTGATGCATGGGAGTAATTCCCAAAAATATTCATACTGGAAACTCTGTGTAACCAGTTCCAATAAGATTATGGGAAACATAAAAATAAACAAGCCAAAAAGTCCAACATTGGCGTCAGTCTTATGGCCAGGACCACTGCAATTATGTGATTGTGCAGCTGCAACAATTTTCACATAATTATAGGTTTGTCGCCTTTGCCACATAATCTGCAGATTTTAACAAAAAAAATTGTCTCTAGCTCAAACGTTTCAAAAGTTACTAAAACTGCAGACATGTGTTGCCACTCAGTAAAAGGCCCTTTGCAAAGCTAGTTTGGTCACTTTTCTATTGCTTGCTGCTATAGTTGTGCGTTAAACTGGTACTATTAAAGTGCAGCAAATGCTCAGAGAGTGTTACAACGTTTCAAAATGACAAAATGTGCCGCATTATACAACATAATTTGCCTTGTCTTCCTGCATAATTTACTCAACCGTGCTGCATAATTTGACTTTATCCTGTGCATAATTCCAGTGACACTGCTTATTACTTTGTCAATGCACGTATTATTTTGACATGGCTTTTGTAAAACGTTATTGTTGTGGGAGCTGCTGGGCACTCACCACTGCAACAAACATTTGCAAAAAACAAAAGCACACATTGCCACAGTAGTTCCTGGCACTGAACAAAACTACTTTGTGTGCTGATATGCTCCTTGTGAAACAAAAAGGTTGCTATCGCTCACAGTGAGAGAGAGAGTTTTAATAAAAACAAAAGGTCTTGTTTAATGCCAGACCTAATTAGGAGCCCAATTATTAAAGAAAGTCACAAAAGTGCAGTAACTGTATATTGTTGTTGCATTAATACATATTTCCCGTATTTCATGAATTCACAAGGATTTACAGAAGTAGACCAGGAAATCATACTCCTAGAAAATACTTTTGAAATATATTTTAGCACAAGTAAATATGCATGTGTAGATATGCTCATGCGAAAATCTGTTAAGGGTTTAACAAGTTGACTTTCACTCCAACTACTTTTTTTTCCCAACCCTGGAAAAAGTTTTACTTCTGCCCTTTAAGGAGTACATTTCCAACCTTTCTCAGTATGGGAAAAGATTAGAGAAGAACTGGTGAAAACCCTTAAAACATGCAATTTAGAAAGTTTGCACTGACTCAAAAGGGCATTCTAACCCTGAAACCTTTGCTTACAGGTACTTCCAGCACCAGTATGTAGATGTGCCGATAGGTAGTAATCTAAGGAAATTGCTAGTATTCAAGCCCTATCATAGCATTAGCCCTGGCATTATCAGAGAGCCAAAATCATATACCTTATATGAGATTGCTGCTGTAATTTGTTGCCACACAACATAGCACCAAATGGACAAATGGAATTTTTTTCAGGACAAGTAGGTTTGTGAAGCAGTGTGTCCTCTGGACAACAGGAACGTGGAATGTTTTTTAAATATCTGCTTGTCCCAAGTACTACTTGGAACAAGTTGCTTCCTAAATCTAATTGTCCTGTAAAAAAATCTACTTGTCCCTTTGGTGACATGTAGTGCGGCAACAAAGTATGGCAGCAATCTCATTATGTAAGCGCTCTGATAATAGTCTCTCATTATGCCCGGACTAGCAATTTCAAGCCCTAGTATAGCAATTTCCATATTTGTCCACCTTTCTACAGATCTACATGCTGGCGGATGCATTAAGCAATAGTTCCAGGGCTGGAATGCCATTGAGTCCGTGCAACCTCGTAAATTACATGTTTTAAGGCTTTTTCCAATGGTCTTCTCTAATCTTTTTCCATACTGAGAAAGGCTGGATATTTACTCCTAACAAGGGCAGAACTAGAAATTCTTCCATGGTTGCGACAAAAGTGGTTAGAGGGAAAGTGAAGTTGTAAAAGCCCAATAGATTTTAGCACGAAAAAAATCTACACATGCATATTTGCTCGCACTAAATTATAGTTCACAAACATTTTTTAAGAATATGATTTCCTGGTATGCTAATGCAACTTCTTGTGAACTGATAAAAGCCACTAATGCAAAGACATATACCATGGGTGCATTTTTATGACTTTCTTTAGGAATTGGTCCCCCAATGTGTTCTGGCATTTTGTTTTTATTCAGATTCTATTTCTCTCTCTCTATCCGTCTATTGACTGGCTTTACTGTGAGTGATAGTGTACCAATATGCTCCTTGTGGAAGAGCAGAATACTAAGTAGATTTGTTCAGTGCTAGAGACTACTGTGGCAATGTGTGCTTTTTGCAAATGTCTGTTGGAATGGTGAGAGCCTGGCAACTCCCACGACAATAAGGTGTTACAAAAGCCATGTCAAAACAAGACACACATTGACAAACCAAAAGACTGACAACCAATGTCGGGGCAGTTGGCTTTGCCAGTGCTTGTTTAGTGTCATGTTTCCCATAATCTTGTTGAAAAAAGGTTTCACAGATTTTTCATTATGAATATTTTTGGGAAATACTAGCATGCAGTAACACATTTTGCTGAATCCTGCTTCAAAGAAATAGTATGTAAAATGTCATAGTAATTTAGCGAAACGCTTTTTCCTGAACATTTTAATTTGAAAGCAAAGTATCATCAATCCTGCTTACAAGCGTCTGTAAACACATGGATCTGATCAGAGAGCATTCTGGGAGCATTATACGTAGCATCATATTGCTAAACTTTTCAAATGTGTACACATTTTCTTTCTTTTTTACTGGAACCATTGTCAGTACAGTGACACATTACAATGCATATTTAGAGTGCTCATCCTAATAATAAAGGCTTGTGATTAATGAACCATAAATACAAGTTCGAACAATATTAACTTTTGGACACAAATATTACCTCAACTGCTGACAGTTCCCTTCCCTGTAAACAGACAAAGTGTTTGTGCTGCAGGGGGTTGGGACTACTTGTCCAAACGACAAAATAAACATGAAAACTTGTCCTTGACCCCAAACAACATGTCCTGGGTGTTGCGCTATAGGAATGCCACACCCCTGGGATAAGTAGATATTTTTATTAAATTCCACACCCCTGCTATGTGTCCAGTGTAACCTGGTTTTCTATTTCCTTGTGAGTGTTTCAGATTCCAATGTACTGAGTGTAGATTTAGGACTGTCATAAACTCCAATCTGTTCTGAGTTTATTTGTGCAGTGCCCTTAAACTCTACCTAGTACTTCAAGTTCATCTTCGAGAGTTCTGGAAGATTTCATTTGAGTATCTGCTGCTCCTATGCATGATTATTAAAGAAACCTATAAGTGTGAAATATCAAAATCATTGTATTGTAAACTTGTGGAGGATTTATGTACTGATGGCAGTTGCCTCTTCTTGTTGAATCCAGTGTATTGCGTTTTTATGATAACAACAAGTGCTGCCTTCCTGTCTTCGATTAATTGAGAAGGCCAGAAGTAACAATCCTGTTAGGAGAGTAGCACTGTCGCTGAGCAGAACCAGCAACACAAGCTTACTTTTATGATTATGTCTCTTCCCCCACTTCCTCCCCTGGAAGCAGGCCTGGAACTAGAAGCCTTGTCCCTGGGTCTTCCTGATTGGGAGCAGGAGGGGAGGGTCCTGCATCGGCTCCAGCGAAGTCTCCACAGTTGGAACCAGGTGAGTTTTTAATGGTTTCAGTTTGATCCTGCCCTTACTTTCAGCCACTTCTTTCAATGAGTGAATACAATCCTTTTCCCTTTAAGGAGGGGTACAAATCAAGGTTACCTTCAATGCCATACATTTTCTGTACACCAGCACAACTACTAGCATTTATTGGATGCATTAACCTACCTAAGATACATATAATCATTGGAGTTTTTTATCATCATGGGTCCTTTTGCTACCTTCTTATTTTTCTCTAGCGGAATCTAATTGTGCTTACAAACTCTTTAATAACACGTTGGTATAAGGGAAGGCTAAAGATTCATGTCAGGATAACAAGCTTGGCTATTCATAAGCCCCTTAAAGCCCCCACAGACGACAATATATATCCACTACAGTAATTAATACAGGCACAAATATCTTCACAAATATTTATGCCTCTCAATGTATGCCTACGTACAGTTTCAGCTCAGCTCATACCTATACAAATCAACATCCCCGGCAAAAAAAAGTTTTTAAAAACAATCAACAGAAATGTGTAAAATGTCTAAGTCTTTATACTCTTTGAAACTCAAACCGCTATTCGACCACTATAATAATAAAAGCTCAGTTACCAGTTCTGCCACTGAAGCCAGAAGTGTAAGGTCTCCCAGAGAAGAGAAAATTAATTCTAGACTTCAAACATTGTCTTCCAATCTTGCTTATTAACACTGACTGCAAATTATAGGCCAAAGTCTTAGCAAAGAGACTTGAACCAGTTTTAGACTTCCGCCCATCCCATTCTGGCTCCATGAAGATTAGCAAGTGATTATATGCCACATAATGGATAGAATTAAGCTACTGAAATGTCTAAGGATCACCATGGCACTCAATGTCAAAAAGGTGTTCGATAAAGGGAATAGATTTTTCTGATACCTGTGCCGAGGAGATTCTTCCTTGGTAAGGAATTCACCTGCATGGTTCCTATGTTGTCTGAACGTCATAAAATGAGAATCTGTATCAATGGAATTCCATTCAATGGCTTATCATTGCATTAAGGGTCAAGCCCGCCCTCCCCCCACACTGTTGTTCTTAGTTGCCACTGAACAAGTTTGAATATTTAATGAGAATCTGAAAATATGGGGCATCCCCTTCAGATTAAACACAGATAAGGCAAAATCAGATGCTGCTGATATGCTCATGTTCACAGAAGAGATGGAAACTGTTATTCAGCCATACTTGAAATGATCTAAATCTATGGACACAAAACCAAACATGGCTTCAAACGATTACCCAGCAATTTAGCATACTTGGATGTTTGGTAAACTGAAGTGGTTAAGAAACTGAATTAATATATAGGGTGGGCAACAGCCCACATCAATGAATGATAACACTTCTTGTCAATGTGAACCCTAACTAAATTAACCTGAGTACTACCTTCTGGTAGACACAGCACAGTACAGTCAGGCTTAATTTAAGACAATGTTAAAGTATTTATGCAATACCAAATACAATCACCAAACAATAAAACACCAAAGCAAACAGTAAAAAAATAGGGTGACAAAAAAAAAAAAAAAAAAAAAAAAAAAAACTCCTAACCAGGGCAACTGTAGCAAATATTTTCTTCATTTTTAAGTAGCAATAGCACAAAAAAGCACTAAGTGACAATGACAGTCTATGGAAGTGGTAGATCTGAACGGAGCAACAATTTGTGTATGTCCAAAATGGTCCTTGGTCGGATATACCAAGTGGATTGGTCTTGGTAAAAAGTGTGGAAATCAAAAACTTTGAAAAAGTATTTTAGTCCAGATGCATAAAGGGACTTGGTCATGTTCTAGGTTTTGCCTGCACAGCACAAGAGTTTGGGATTGTTCTTCTTATTCTTCATGCTTTAATTAGTAATGCTTGTGTGTTTAACCTTTGTCTCCAAGTTACATATAGTACATATTTTGTGTGCCAGAAAGAATCATATTTATATTAGTTAGGTGCTTCAAAACTAAGAAGGGTTTTTGTGCCTGCTTAAAGTACACCTGCCTGCTAGGAAGATGTTACCAAACATGAAGAGTGATGCAAAGTCACTAATACAAACTGATTTGCACATTCAACATTCACTTCTCCAGAGAGAAGCGCCTGATAATACCCCACAAGGGCTTTGTTTTGCATTGATGTCTGCCCCTAAGGAAGAGCAGGGCACCACCAACAATGGTTAAGTGCTGTGGGGACTGCATGGAGTGCAGCAACCCCATGAAGGATTTGACAATTTTATCCTAAGTTGCAAAGTGCCTTAAAAGCATGCCCCTTCCCCCCCTCCCCCTCCCCCCTCCCCCTCAGTACAATGAGAGTTAAGTGATACAATGCTGTACTTAGCTCCCAGTAAGGGGAAAATTGTGGACCTATTACTTGGGAAGGACTCATATCCATTACAATTAATAACCAAATTTCTTGCAAGACCTTTGCAGACAACATGCTGTTATGACTCATTTAAATTATGCTCTAAGTGTTATTATGAAGCTCTTTACTTATGTAATGCACATTTTGATTGGTGTCCTCTTCGTCCACAAAAGAAATTCGAGCAGCAGCAATTCCTAGGATTTATCCTGTTGCTCTTCTTAAAAGTCAAAATTAATATACGTACTTGTGAGGACTCTGGAATATACGTGTGGGTTATCATATAAACAAGTATTGGCAAAGCCAATAGGTTTAGCCTACACAAGATCTAGTCGCTTTGTCAATATTTGTTAGACTGATTGCACAGCAGCGCCGGCTGCTCAGCAACATGGCTAAAGGTAAATAAAATGCTAAGACGCAGTCAGTACTTGCCACCTCATAGAGCTATTTTCTTTACTTTCAGCCATAGTGCACAACATATCTATAAATATTGGCAAAACCAATAGATCTCACATAGGCCAAACCTATTGGCTTTGCCAACATGGTTGAATGTAAAGAAAATAGCACTATGAGGTAAATAGCAGATCTAAAGACAATGAAGCTGAAAATCTATTTTGCAGCTATGCTGCTCAAATTTCAGTTTTAAAATTGTGAACTTGACCTACATATTAGTTTTGCAAAATTAAAAGTGTATTTTAAAAATATGTAGTTTCCTTAAAACAATAAAAACACACCTTTGGTGCCAGAAAATTGTTTCTGGTGTCCATTTAAAAACTAAACATGCTGGAAGGAAATACATATTGTTGAGGAGGAACTGGTGACTACAACACTTTGCATGTCGCTCACTTCAAACACACACTTACCCAGTGGGCTACCGAACCTCACACGTACACCTACACAGATATACAAACAGGGTCCAGGCTCTGTAGAAATACTGTGTGTTATCACAAAACTGAGAAAGTCCAAACTGTTTTAAAAAGTTGAAGGTACACTATCACTACAGTCCTGATTGCTGTCAGTTTTGTATTGCTACTGACAGGGTACTAATGTTGAATACATTCTTTGGTACTTGAACAGGCAGCTTTGGATAACTCCTTTAAAAACAATGTATGTTTTAACCTTATGAGGGACTATTATATGTTCAGCAATCACTTGACGATTAAACCTGTATTGTAATCACCTCTGTTGAACCTTTGTTCTCTGAGTGGCAATCAGAGCTCAGTAACAGATGCATTAACACATGGAGCTACGCATTGTTAATGGAAACTGT
The DNA here is from genome assembly GCF_031143425.1 of Pleurodeles waltl. Lineage (NCBI taxonomy): Eukaryota > Metazoa > Chordata > Amphibia > Caudata > Salamandridae > Pleurodeles > Pleurodeles waltl. Next base: position 181,322,049 of record NC_090438.1, read on the forward strand.
GACTTGCAGGAGATAGGGCCCCGTAGTAGATGTTTCAAACATGCTAAGCAATGCTACAGATAATTACATTTGTGATATGTAGGGTGCCTACAGACCTATGCCAAAGGTGTCTGATCCCACTTGGTAATCCCACTGGATCTGGAACTCGTACATTTGTACAAGAATCAAAATGCTTCAAGGAAATGCTTTATTCTACTGCGCTGAGCTAATTGGACTGGAAATTGTGACAGACACTGGTAACAGGTGAACATGTAACCCAATGCCTTCATGCAGATTACTATCCTCCTGAGCTATCTCACCCGCGGGCAGCAATAACTATGATTTCAAGGAGTGGAGGGTTGAGTGTTGTATGCACGCTTCCCCTGAGACAAAAACAGTTAAAGGACCAAGCAAGTACAGGAGGGGGGGGAATAGACTGGTTGGTATGGGGGAAATCCACAACAGTGGGTGGGGGACAAGCAAAAAACAGCAAGCGAGAAAGGACAACTAACAACAGGGGAGGGGAGAGCAAGAAAATAGAGGACATTTATGGAGCGGGCGGTACTGCAAACATGCACTCGTACGGAATGCTACAAAGTAAACAAGCACAACCAAAGAGCACAATAGTACATAGTGTAATTTCTAAAAAATAATAATTAAAAAAAGTGGAAGAGGGCATGCGCATCCAGTGCAAAGGGACACCAAATACCATGCAGTATCGCCTATTTTAAACTCTATGTCTCAAGTAACCTGGTCAGGGGCCCGAGAACCTCCTGGATTTTTTTTACGCCCCCATACACTGTGAAAGTGAAAAAAGTACTTTGAGAAGAAATGTGGTTAGTGGAAGGAGACTGGCCAGTAACCAATGGCAGTGACCAGAAGAAGTACTAGGTCCAGAATCCTCCGACTGTGACAGCATAGACGGCAAAGCAGCAGAGAGCAGGATGTGAAAGCAAACAACATGCTGGCCAATCAGAAGCAAGTAAATGAGATCAACATCGGACTAAGCCAATTGTAAGTCCGGGTAAGTAAGGAGGTGGGTCCAAGCCCCTTTTAAGATTTTTTTTATATTCACAAAAGATTGCACAAACACACATGCAGATGAAATATAAAAACAGGTGGATAAGCGAAAGTCCATAACACTGGTTTGTCTTTTAAAGGTGCATTATTTGAGCCAGTTGCTAGTGGGCAGACTTACTCATGTTTGGAGATTTATCATTATCAAACTCAGATCCACAGCAGGAGAGAGAAAAGCAAGATAGAGAGAGGAAGAGAAAAAAGAAAATGGTAACAAAGTTAGAAAGAAAGCAGAGATGAAAAGAAAAGGATGCTGAAAGAGTGAAGTAAAGAAATAAAACAGTAGGGTGGTGGAAGGAAGTGGCATGAGATGGAATCAAGACTAGGTAGCCTTTGTATTTGGCAACACCAGTGAAAGAACCTTATGAAAAACGTTGATCACTTCGCTTTTTTGCAAATTGAACACCAATGGGCAACCAGAATACCATTGGATCAAACGTTCTGAAGTTTTCTTGATTAATATAAAGATTACGCTATGCTAAGGAATGGTAGTTTGTCTGACAAAACACAGACATTTTGATACTAACCCCTTACAACTCAGTAACACTGAGATCCTATCTGAAATCAATTATTGCGTTTGAGGAAAGCGACAAGTGCCTCACTCAGACTTAATCACCAACATCCAAAATTGTCTACCTCCTTTATGTTTGGCCGCATGAAACAATTTGCAGTATTTTCGTTGCTGACCATCCTGGTTTTCAATAATATATTTACTATACTCTAGGCTTTGGTCGTACTGTGCTGTAACTGCAATGAGGGGTTTTGATTTGCATTGTAAAATGCACAGTAATTTTGTCTGATCCCCCTTCCACTTAAAACTGACCCAGATGGGACTAAGATAAAAGCAGCTCTAGTTCTGAATACTTCCTCACTGTCCAGCTGACCACAAACAAGTGAACATTATTGTCCGTCTAGGCAAGGGCTGCCAAAAACGCCACCTATGGTACAAAATGGCTGGCCAGTCATCCCATGTTATCGTAATTGCCAGAATTAAATTTAGCTCAATTATTGAGCAAGACTCTTACAATACTAATAGATCTGACTGACTGGTAAGAAGTAGAGCCAGAAGTTAAGGCCTACTACTTTGAAAACTCTCAGTATCAGAGAAATAACCCCCACTAACATATCCCCAATCAAGCTCCTATTTCACACACAGGATTTGGTCAAGCAAGAGCTTCTTGAATCCGCAACTGCGTATTGTGTGCTCTCTCTACACTGGATGTCTCCATAAACGTGATACAGACAAACCGATGCCAGCATTTAAATTTCTAATCGCCTGCTCACTAATTCGAGCTGAATTTTTCGGGACAAGACCTTTCTTGGGACCTTCTTGTCCTGCGTGGTGAGACGTGCCAACCGCTCTGTTGCTCACTGAGCTCATATTACTAAATGTGCAAGCCCACTCTGCTGAAAATAAGCACTGTCTTGCACTACTTGCTTCCTATAGACTATGGGCTGACAAACTGCTGATGACAATCAAATCTTACTCTGAATGATAACCCCATGGGTCTGTCAATAGAAAGGGTGGTCTCAGTGTCTATATACACTTCACACTGTGTCTTGGGGTGGAGTTAGATACTCTTCGTCTTCATGTAGACTCCTCTGGCCCTCTGGTGGACCGGGATTCTGTGGCTGGCTTATGCAGTGTATCTTTCCTACCCTAAGTTTGCCCGTGTTGGAAGTGAAGCAGCCTCTTGTCAACGAGTCTGGGACTCCTCCTTTGAGCATGCCCGGCCATTAAAAGTGAAGATAGTGGCCATGGTATACATGGAGTCTATCCCTCTGCTCCTATGATCACCTTGTACTGAAGCCACAGGTAAGAAAAGGCTACTGTAATTCAAATATGTACATAATTTTTGTAGTGTACATCTCATGAAATATGTGCTTTTAAAAAAAATAAAAAATAAAAATTGCCTTTCTGACTTACTTCTCATTGCACATAGTGAAGCAAGTTCCTGCCTTCACATGCATGGTTTAACAATATAAAACATGTGGTAATTGTTTATTTCCCAGCAGTTTAGGGTGTGATTGTCAACAAATACTGGAGTTTTTGAATATTAATATAAACCCTCTTGAAGGGGGTCATTAGAAGTCATGAGCTTAATATATCTGTGCCAGATGGGTTTTGAATGCACCAAGTGGGTTGTAGTATTGTTCATAATTCTTTCTCCAAGCATTCTAAACATTTCTGAGTACAGTGATCCAGTTTGTATATACTCTTATGATTGTGTGGCTGAAATAACAGCTCATTTGTTGTTTTTGGATTACTGATCAATTTAAAATTGCGGTTATACCAGGTCATGGAATTTCTGCTGCCTACTGTAGTTCTGCATCATGAAAGAGGTTATGTGACTGGAAGACAGATTAGAAGCACTGAATGAATGCACGGAGTGAAATGATGGAAGTAAGCTAGATGCAGGGTCACAGTGCATCTTGTGTCGCCATTGTTGTATTCCTTTTATTTATTTTTATGAACTCCATAGGTTGCTGCTTAGCAACCTGTGTCTAACTCCATTTAAACTGCGCTTCAAAGCTGTACAAAAACTGATAATCAAAATCTCCACCTTTGGCCCTTGTGAAGGATCCACAACAAGGCCAAATAGCACTCTGTCAACTCCAAATAGTACTCCTTGCTGGCATAATGACTCACGGAGCTAAACGGTGAAACATGTTGCGAGCTGCAGATCACATGCTTGAAACACAGCATGCCCAAATCAGCTATTCATCCTTCTGAAGGTAAATTAATAGTAATTTATTTTGATCACTGCTTAGAAATGGTGGAAGTGGTGTATCCGTGGCCCTGAGTAAGGGTACAGTTCTGGGTGTCCAGTTGCAACAGCGGTCCTTATTTCACTGCAACTTAAAAACAAATAACAAAATAATACTCCTTTCCAGTTCATGGGTCGAAGGCATTACATTTAGGTTTGGCTTAGAATTCAAGTCACTCAATCTGCAAGACTGGCAACTTTTTTTTTTGTTTTTTTGTTTTTTTTTTAGATTCTGGGGCCTGCTCTACCTACAGCCCATTTTTTACTGGAATGTAATTTGTAGGACAACACTGAAGTACACCACTTTGATTAAAAATAAAAATACTAGGATACATGGAAGTTCTATAGGGCATTACAAAAACACAGATAGTTGTAAAAGGGATCTTAAGGTGGTGAAACTGACCATTCAGAGATCAAATTATGTTGCTAAAAAATATATAATTGCCAACATAGTAACAACTGCAGCCACATATTTGGAAAAATAGTATATTATTACAAATACTACAACAGTTATTTTTTTTTTTTAAATCTTGGTTTACATAATAAGAATACCCAAAATCATAGCAGCACTTGAGAAAGCAGGTTCCTCATTTCACTGCCATCGTACTACCCAAAGAACACTAATTGCCTAATTTTTGACACTCATTTAGCGGGGGGGCTGAAGTCCAGTAGAGCTCTCTAACGCTACTGAGACTCTCCTTAACTTTTCCTACAAATTGGGTAATAAGCCAATCAAGGAACTTGTAGCCATCCAGAAAGACAAATGCTGTGCCGTTGCCTCCTAGGTAGCAGGGTTATGGGGCATTACTGATCAGCCATGCCTGGAAGCAATGGGAAACAGTTTTATTAAAAGGCTACTAACTGTCCCCAGAAGCACCAGCTCCTTTGTATGCCACTCTGCGGTTAAGACTGGGTACATAAATGACTCTATAAGGTTGCAACCACTTCTCTTGAGGCTTAGAATTTGGTCTAGAAGTCAGACCTCTTTTAATAGGGCCGAGCTGCCTTCTCTAACGCTACTGAGACTCTCCTTAACTTTTCCTACAAATTGGGTAATAAGCCAATCAAGGAACTTGTAGCCATCCAGAAAGACAAATGCTGTGCCGTTGCCTCCTAGGTAGCAGGGTTATGGGGCATTACTGATCAGCCATGCCTGGAAGCAATGGGAAACAGTTTTATTAAAAGGCTACTAACTGTCCCCAGAAGCACCAGCTCCTTTGTATGCCACTCTGCGGTTAAGACTGGGTACATAAATGACTCTATAAGGTTGCAACCACTTCTCTTGAGGCTTAGAATTTGGTCTAGAAGTCAGACCTCTTTTAATAGGGCCGAGCTCGCCGATTGTCTGAAACTTGACTGCTACCCAACTTCCCTTGATAAGGTACATTCATGAAACTTGCCTACGTCTGGGACAGAAAGACCTGCTTACTTCTCCTAGCAGTAGGACAGTAGTCTCCCACACTTCTCTAAGAGTACATTTTTAGCTAATCAAATGGAAGAGTGAATCCGGAGGGTGGTTGATATGCCAACTGTCCAGATGTATATGCAGATTTGTGTAAAGTCTGGCACTGAACCTTACCTAACATAGGTGTGCAGTCAGCACTACAGATTTGTATTAGTCAGACTATGCATAGTGCACTTTCTGGCTGCTTTTCCTCGTTAGCCTACCTGCCTGTCCCTGCGATGAGCACTCAGCAGAAAACATGATTTTATGTCAGGACCGGAGGCTCAGATTATGCTTCTCTTTCTATGCTTTATTAATCCAGCAGCCAATCAGAGAAGTTAACCAAAAAAAAAAAACATATCCCATAAGTCATGCTAACATCAGATGACTAACCATAGAGATGGACACTATAAAAGGTTGTAACAATAAACCACTCCCTCTTTCTTTGCTGGTTCTGCAGCCAGTTAAGTGCCCTTAACTTTGTATTGTCGTCTTTCTAATATTACGCTACGTTGTATTGTTTTCGGTATTTGTTTACTGCGCGCTGCACTCATTTCTAACTGTGGAATGGGAGCAGACAGCAGTGCCTCGCGCCCACAGTCCTCTTTTTAGTCCCATCGTGACTGTGAGCACACACGCGTTTGTTTTCCGATCATCGCACGCCTCATTTAACGCGGAAGTGCTCGGAAACAAACGCGTCTCAGCAAAGAAATAAAAAAAGGACGTTTTCCTTTGGTGAAGGGCCATCCTGTTCTGAGTGGCTTATTACAGTGCTGGCACAGATTGCAGTGCACTGTCACAAGGACATATTATGAAGTGCTCTTTATTGCTCCCTTACGCCCTGTGTTTTAAGATTGCACGGGGTTGGAAAATTTGCACAGGCTCTGCCTAGAGTGCTGCAGGTAGCTGCGTCCACGCTCTATTGATTTCACTGTCACGCCTGCTGGGGTTGTGCACTTCCCCTGACTGTAGCCCTCAGCTACCCCATAATCTGCAGTCCCTTTGGGACTTTTCTGAATTAAAACAATGGCTCAATCTTATTATTACTATGAAGAGGAATACTTTGGAGGTAACGATCCTTCTTCGCAGGAAAATCTAGTAGGGGGCCTAGATAATAGTGTACAACTCTCTGTCAATAAAGCTTTAACGAAGGCTCTGGGGCCCCTTCCCCACCATTTTGAGAGTTTTGTCCGGCCTTAAGGCTGGTTGCCTCCACTCCGTGACATCAGATAACAATCAATCTGAACAGCCTAATACCTCCAAAAGGTAAATCTAAAGCCAAAAAATTGTCCCATTCGGAAATCTTTGAACGTTTATCGGCCTCTATTCAAAACGAGCATTGTTACAGTACTTCTCAACCCCAAGAATGGCAGAATGCTGGACACTCTCCAGACAAGTCACATTCAGATTCCGAGATGAACTCGGATTCAGATCCGGATCAAGTGGACTATTCGGGCCCAAGTAAACGTAAAAGGACTGATAAGTCCAAGGGTCAAGCAACAAAGGTACCACGAGTCCTGAATTTCAATCCAGAGGGCATTGTCCACCCTCGCTCATCTAGCTGAACCCCTCCTCTGGAGGTGGCGTTATATATCCAAGAACACATCAGATCTGGTTTTGATAAAGAGGTGAAAGCCAGACTTTCTGCAGAGTGTCCCTGACCCAATCTTGAGAGGAAGGTCACTGATACCCCAGAAATTGACCCCACTATGTTCACTTTGATGAAGAAATGGTCAACAGACCCTAAGAAAGGTCTGGAGCGTGCTTGGAGGTCCTGCCAGGACAAGCTATTAGATCTTTCAGGCCCCCTAGCAAAAATCCTGGATGTTGGCCTTCATGGCTAAAGGGTCTAATGCCCCTACTGAATGAACTTGCTACCTCTGAGGCGGGTTTTCGTAGCTCAGGGACTGCTTTTTGGAGCTTCCTTCATCAAGGACCCTTCAAAACTTGCTGCAACCTTTAACTCTATGGATAAAGCCCAGTTGTCCCTCAAAAATGTGTTTTGTGACACTTTGACAGGCCGGACGTATCTGGGGGTCGCTTGTCAGGCCGTTACTACTATCAAGGTCCCAGACGCGAGTCTTAAGGTCGTGGACGAGGATAAAACAGGGGACAAGCTGCACATTCCACCCCACCTATTCCCGTGGGGGGGGGGGGGGGGTCGATCTAGGTATCTCAAGAACTATTACAGAGGACAGCAGAATGCCTCTCAAGTGTCATCTAATACAGGTGAGAATTATTCCTTATTCAGAGGTTGTTCTTGGGTGCAGGGTTCAATTATTTCTGACCAAGTGGCAGAAGTTGACCAAAGACCCTTGGGTTTTGGAAAGGGTGCAGGGCTTCACAGCTAGAATTCTACCAACCCCCCTTTCAGGTTTTCCCTCTCCCTCTTCTCCCTTTTTCCCTTCCAGATCATATTGTTAGAGGTTCTATCTCTTCTGAAAAAAGGGGCCATTTGCCGGTCTTCTCCTCATCCCAAAGGATTTATCAGCGCCAACTTTCTAATGGAGAAGAAGGGAGGAGGTTCATGGTTAGTTTTAAACATGAAGGAGTTCAATGCCTGGATAGTTTACAGGCATTTCAAAATGGAGGGCATCCATCTCCTGAGAGATATTCTTCAAGAAGGAGATTGGATGGTCCGTTTGGACCCGAAAGATGCATATTTGATCATTCCGTTATTTCCTCCTCACCGACGATCCCTCCAATTAATTTGGCTGGGCCCATAGTTTGAGTTCCAGGTCCTTCCTTTCGGATGATGGTCCACTCCTTGGTGCTTCACCAAGGTGATGAGACAGGTGGTCAAGTCCCTTCGCACTCGAGGGGAGAGGTTAATTATTTACCACAACAAACTGATCCTCATGCCACAGGATCCTCTGGTTCTTCACAAACATCTTTCGTGGACTGTTCAGCTGCTTCAAGACCTGGGGTTGCTGATCAACCAATCCAAATCTTGTTTTCTTCCGTCCCAACAGATGGAATTCTTGGGGTTCCAGAAAGACTCAGTGAAGCCTCAGTTGACACTGCCTCAACAGAAAGTATACAACACGAAGAGGGAGTTACGTCTCCTGTTGTCCAAACAATTTGTGTCACTGAGGAATTTAGCTCGGTTGGTGGGACTTCTATCCAAGCTATTTTCCTGAGTCCCCTCCACTACAGAGCTCTTCAGAGACTCAAGATATCTCATCTTCGCAGGGGATTGTCATATGCGGACAAGATTCCTGTTGGAGGGAGCAAAAACATAGATAGCCTGGTGGCTCGAGCATATGGAGGACTGGAATGGCAGGGCAATCTTCGGCAACTCACTGGATGTCATTCTGGAATTCGATGCCAGCGGTTGGGGAGCCCGTTGCGGGACCCTGATTGCAGGAGGCTGTTGGTCAGAGGAGAACTCCATCTCCACATAAACTGTCTGGAACTACTAGCGGGATAGTTTGCGATCCGGAGCCTATCTCCTCTTCGGTCGGACTGTTGCATTCTGCTGCGGGTGGACAACATTTCAGCAATCAGATATGTCAACAAACTAGGTGGTACGAAATTGCAGATACTAGCACAGATTGCCAAGGAATTTTGGCAATTTTGTCTTCAGCACAAAATTTTGGTGATTGCAAAATACCTGCCGGGGGTAGACAACTCAGTAGAGGACTGGAACTCCAGATTTCTTTGGGATGGCAGCAATTGGAAACTACATCTTAGAGTGTTTCATTACCTCAACCAGCACTGGGGCACATGTTCGATGGGCTGGTTTCCGGAGGCGACAGCCACGGTGCATTTCTTCAGAACTGATCCTCTCTCCTGGGTTATGCATTCCCTCCTTTCAGCATGATCCCACGTGTTATGGCGAACTTTCGCTGGCAGAGATTTTCCTAGTGACCCCTCTGTGGAGGGCTCAAGCTTGGCTCCCCCTTGCTCTATGGCTATTGCACGACTTTCCTCTTCTGATTCCAATTCAGGACAACTTGTTACAGGACCCGTTGAGGAATCCTCATCCCTCGATTTTGACGGGCTAACTCTGGCTGGTAGCATGGAGAATTTCAGGCAATGCTGGCTCTTGCCAGGCATTTCATCACAAGCTTCGTCCTACATTCACCAGGTTTGGACCTCAATCACAAACGATATGCCTCATCTTGGAGACAATAGGTAAATTGGTGTGCAGAACAGGATTTCGATACCTTGAAAGCTGATGTCAATTTAGTGATTAATTTTTTATCATCATTGGCAGCCTCTGGTCTAGCTACAGGTCTATTAATAATTATCGGTCAGCGATTTCGGGCAGGCATTTGACTGTCTCTGGCAGACCAGTTGGTGAGCACCTAGTGCTTTATAAACTCATGAGGGGCATTCGTTTCTCTAATCCCCCTTGTCCTCGTTATTTGTCCCTTTGGGGCGTTAATGTGGTGTAATCTTTTCTTCTCACATGGCCAGAGAATAAGTATTTATCTCGCAAGCAGGTGTCAGCCAAGCTGACTTTACTTTTGTGTCTTATTTCTTGCGAAAAAAAAGAGTAGCAGATGTGAGGGCTCTGGACTTAGCAGGAAGGATTTTTTTCCCCGGAGGGGGTTTCGTTTTCCATTTCCAGGCGCACAAAAACAGGTACTAATCTGTGTCCTATCCAGCATTTCCCCACAATTCTAAGTTATGTGTAGTGCAATGTCTGAAGGCATATGAGGCAGCTGCAAGATAATTCAGGAGAGATCCAGGTGGTCAGGTTTCAATTGCTCTCCTAAAACCATTTAATCCTGTTACTTCTGCCATTATGGCTAGATGGTTATTATCCGAAGCAGGTACTGATACTTCCATTTTTAATGCTCATTCAGTTGGAGAAGCCATGGCTTCTACGTCCTTTAATTTGGGGGTCAGGTTGGAAGACATTATGAGAGCAGCAGAATAGTCGACTGAATTGACATTCAAGGCTTTCTATTATAAGCATATTGTGGATAGCGCGTCTGTGGTGGTGGACCGGCTTTGAACAAGCATAATCGGAGCCTCCAGTCCGGACACAGAATAAAAAAAAGGTTTGAGCATACGCATCAAGAATTTTCAATTCTATTAAGGAAACTGAGGCAAGGATTATCCCACCCTGAGGCAAATTATGACTTGTCTTACAAGTATTAATTTTTCCTTGAAATGACATGTCTTGCCCACCCGGTTATGATAAATGTTTTAATTGCTGATATTACCATGTTGAAGCAAGTTGTATCCTTAGTGAATTTTATGATTGTCTGTTTGTTTGTTTGTTTTTTCCTAGGCTTTGAACAGAAATAATTCTGGAATCTTCAGTTTGGTGGTTGTCGTCAGACGTTCATTCTTCCTAGATGGGATATCCTATGTTTCGGATATGGATCTTGAAGTTCCTTGAGATGGATTCTTTCTCCTGTTGGAGGACTTGGTTCGATTTATTTTCTGACTTTAAAGTGATACTTGACCCTTTTTTTTTTTTTTTTTAAATTGCTGCTACGCAAAGAAAGAGGAAGTGTTTTATTGTTACAGCCTTTTTCATAGCATCCCTCTCTATGGTTAGTCATGTGATGTTAGTATGACCCATGGGACAGGTTTTATTTTTTGTTAAACTTCCCTGATTGGCTGCTGGATTAATAAAGCACAGAAAGAGAAGTATAATCCTCGCCTCCGTGTCCTTAAAAGGATTGAAAAATCTTGATGGGTAAGCTCGAAAAAAAAATTATTCACTTTGTTCTTCTGTAAATTGTATTCACAGCTGACAAAAACTATCTTTTACCTTTTTTAAAACAAGTGAACATACGATATTACAAAGCAGCTTTTAACTTTTACAGATGCTTCCTTCTGTGAAAATTTGTTTTTCAACAGCCACTTTTATTCAATGTGCCATAAGGCAGAGGGCGACTGATTATGTAGCAATTGACACACTTTTTTTTTTTTATATCTGCGCTTCAATATGGTTTCTTATATTTTTATGACCATCTTTATGGAATGGTTTCCTAACGCCTTTTAAGTACCAAACGTTTACTATAGGATCTTTTTCGGTTTGAATTAATCGGCATGTACATACTGTTTTTATACTTTTAAGGTCTAGCTAGGCGCAAAAGTTGTTTGTCCGTCTGTCTAATTTTTCTGTTATAGAATAGTAAAGTATCGCTAGATGGAAGTTTGGACTTCTATATGGATATTTAACCAACTTGTGTACCAATCACTGTATTCCTAAAATGCTGTAATTCTTGGACCAGCTACTCTAGAACAAATAATCTCCATTATCCAATCTAGAAACAAGGCCCAACATTTAGATCTGTAACCGTTCGCTGAAAACAAGAAGGAAGCTTATCCACACATTCGGGGAACCACGATTCTGGTAACAGAAAAAAAAAATTCTGCATGTGAATTGAAAGTGCATCAACATGTCCAAAGTTCTAACAAATTCCCAAAAATGATTCCTGCTCCTCTTTAAAACTTGTAGGTAGGCAAATAGCACTATCCTTGATTCACTTAATACTGTGCCCTCCTTTCAACACTTCTCAGTTATAAATTACTTAACATGAATCTACTCGCAATAATCATTTTGATTAACATCTTTATAATTAGGGCTCCCAGTTTTATGATATTTAACATTTCAATCTGTATTTATCAATTTTGTAGCCATCTTATTACTTATCCATATTTGTGTGTTTTGTGAATACATGCAGTTGTTAAATTTTATATTTCTACATTTAATTAACTCATAAACCTGCACATACTTTTCTGAAACACAGCAGGCATTAAGGTAAGCAGAAAAATATAACATAACAATACGCCCATAGTTTAATATGAGCATTGTACCACAAATGTATGCTGACAAATGCTGTTATGTAATGAAATCTCATGCTGTGTTTTAAGTCCCCATTCTGTCTATCTGCTTAGCTGTCAGTCTGAAATTGATAGAGCAGTAGAAAAAATCATGGAAAATTAGCTTTCTGTATTTTTTTTTTTTCATTAAATGCAGACAGTAAACACATTGTTTTATGTCTATATTTATCTGTACAAATCAGTTTTAAAACAAACAAAAAAAAAAAGAAAACTGGGAGCCTTCTTTTTTAATTTAATATTCAGACCTGATTAGCCTTGGTACTAACCAGTCATACTTGTAGCTTCTTTTATGACCAATGTCCTATAAAATATTCTTTCATATTGCTCTATTTTATGTATGTCACGTAATTGTCTTTAAATACCTATTGTACAGTTTCTAAAATGCTAATGATAACAAATGTCCTGTTTCAAATCTTACATTCTGACAGTCTGCACCTCTGCACGGTAATTTAAATATTCTGCTTCTATGGAGCTTGAGGGGGCATTGCCACACCAGGCATTAGGATTTATTATTGGGCAGTACACCTTCTTATAATGAATGATTGGTGGTTTGAGGGGTTTACAGATACAGACCCGGACTACGCTCTTGAAGGAATGGTCAAATGGGTTCAGGGTCTCCCACATTTGTTATACGGGGGCTGCGGGGAGGGAGCTATGTCTGGCGACGCTGGATGTGCTAGACGTATGGGAAGAAGCAAAAAAGGCTACAGGATGGGGGAAAAACAGACTTACTTTAGAAACAACATTATGGTAAGGCATCTATCTACCTGCTGCAGGTCGCAGCCATGCAGTGTTTTGCGGCCTGGGATCTGGTGTCCACAGGTTATCTGGAAGAGGATCCAGGTGTATCTCCCGTGCACTCAATAATTAATGCTGGGTACTCATGGACATGAACACGAGGGGGCATCACTGCTGATCGGGGGAAATGGGGACACACTATCTTTGGTGTATTGACTTTCTCAATGTTTACTCCAGAGGCATGCAGAGTAATAATATTGATGCTTAATGTTGCAATGTTTACATTAATTATAGAGGGCCTCGGGGCCATGATGTAACAATGGAAAAAGCTCATGAAAAAAAATGTTTGTTTTTTTTTTTTAAAAGGGAGGGCACTGCTTCAACTTTTGTAAAATTAACGGTATAATATTGGGATGGGTAACAGGGAGTGAGAAATGAAAAGCTGTAGGATGTCAGTTTTTTTAACATACAATATTTAAATATCTTGTAAATGAACAGTACAAATATTTCAAAATATATCAAAGGTTGGAAAGCACACATGTTCTATAATTCTGACCTGTGATGGAAAGGAACAGAACAAATCAGAACACGTTAATTGGGTAAATGCAAATGATAAATATTTGCTGAAACCAAATTAGTGCACACTGTTTGTACACTGTACAGTTTTATTTGTAAAACTGCACATCAGTGAGAAAGTTTTTGGACATTTCAATGAAAAAAGTGCTGTCTGTAAATGACAGCATGCTACTAAACGATGCTTTACTACTACATTTACTCGAGGTGAGTTTTTAAGTATGGACCGGGAAACATTCTTCCACCCTGGTAATACTTTTAGTGAACTAAGAGGCAAGTTAGGGGTCAAATGTACCCTATTCAAACAAGATTTTAAGTTTTTTGTATAGCAGGTATGCTCAACTCATATTGAAAAGTGCTCTGCGTGATAATGAAAAAAGGTGACTGTAATTGTGTTGCCATAGGCAAATATTTAATTTCAGAGACCAGTTGGTGGGTCAAGCAGATTACAATTAAATCAAATAGATTATTCAGTTGACTACACCTTCTGCAGCTCTGGCAACATTTTTATAATTTTTTGAAGACTCGGGTGAAGTCCACATTGATGTCACCCTGTCACAGATCTGCCTTTTTGTCAGTTATGACAGGCCCACCCACACTTTTAAAATCATGGGAACACTGCGTGGGGGAATTTTTAATGTTCCCAACAAATCATAGGACTTTCTATGACGGAAGTATATAAATGAGTTTAATTCATTTATATTTGACATGAGGAGGGTATTTTTTTTAAGAAAAAGTGGTGGCATCCCAAGCATGACGCACCACCATTGACTCCTCTAGATGTCTTGTGTTCGAAAATGCTTGAGGTTGTTAAGTTTTCCTAAGTGCTGGCCAACACTAGGTCCAAAAAGTGCAGCTGCCCAAATAAGCCACCTTATTGCAAACATTTTTCTTCTGCTTTCTGTGGCTGCTCACTTTGGTCATTCCTCTACTGTGTATTACACTTGTATGCTACTGTTTTCATCAGAAGCGTATGTAAAGCCTCTAAGGTCAGACTCATCTGAATTTATTCTAGGTGGGCTCCGTTACCATTTTAGATCATGAAGGTTGCCGTTTTAGACCATGGAGGTAGCCATCTTTTTTTAATTTATGGAGAAACATTGTCATGTCTACCATTTAATGCAGATGTCGATTGACCTTTTCTTTCTAAGAACAGTGAAACTTCAGGTCGTTGGACTGATGGTATAATATATAACACCTGGGGTGACATCAGTTTGGATCAAGTTTCTATTCATCAGCATGTTTAGGTCAAATAAGAAGAAGTGCAGACAGACACATAGTCAAAATACTGTAGTCTGAAATTATGCTCTCTTACGTCAGAAATTTCAATCTCTAATACGATTTAGTATACAGGGACTGCCATTTGACAACTTAATGCAGAGATCCTTCACCCAGAACACTGACCGAGCTACTGCCAGAAGATGGTCTCTCCTACTCCTGGCACACTTCGAAAATGCTACATCTAGCTCAGTGGTGATAAAGCCAAGTCCCAGAGGAAGGCTACTACTGCAAAGAATAAGCAGCACCTAAACATTTGAGCAGTGGAATGACAAGTAAAACATTCATGCTCCAGGGGAGGTACAAACTCATGAAGAGCATGGAAGGAATTCCCCTTCAGCTGACAAATAAGACCCAAGCAAATGACAGTGATAATGAAGCCAACAAAAGTTAACCAATGGGTGGCCTCTAAGCCCACCAGTAGAAAACAATGTCTTGCTAGAGACAATGCATGAGCTAATTTAAGGTCCCCTAGCACATCCAACCTCTTGGCTGATTAAAGAGGTATTTACCCCCCCCCCCCACCCAAAATCTATAAGGGAGTCCTGGAAACACCTTCTGTGATTATACATATGTGTAACAATAAAACAACCTAAGGGTTGGTGGGCTACCTGCATGCCAAGAATGCTGTGCTTAAAAGCCAGTATACTGAACTGAAGGGAGGAAAAAGCTTCAGTGTAATTCTCCTCAATGGCCTTACTCTGATAAGCAATCAGGCCAGTTAGACAAAAAGAAAGTCTTATTTACAAAAATCAAAACTGATGGAGGACGGCTACATTTAGCAAGTACACGTGCCATCAACTGATGTCATATTTTGGCTGCAGCATCATCATACATTCCCACTCTTCTGAGATATTTTCTTAAATGCTAAACAGCTATTTCTCCAGGGATTGTAATCCTGGGACACCTACTGTAAATTCAATCAAGAACATAACAGAACACTAGTTACATTAGCATGGTTTCAATTACTGATTCAATAGTATTTTCTTCACATTAAAAGTACAGTTCTATAAAGATAGTTTGTCCCCAAATCTCAAAAACGCAATTTTTAAGAGCAGGTTGATAACATCAAGAAACCTGCAATAATTCCAAACATATTATCAAAAACTGTGCACATAACTCTAGAAGTGAAACTCAATAAGAATTTAGACAAGTGCAGTGGAACTGGATTTGTGCAGTACAAACCAAATTCACAATAGGTAAGACGTTTTGCTAGCCTAACATACATTAATTATAACACAAACCGATATCACCAACCACGTCCTAATAGTATTTTGTGGGAACTTCTTTTTACTTGCCTCTGCACCCTCTACTTCTTTCTGCTATTTGAGATGACACTGTTTTAACCTCTTTCTGTCCACTGAATTCCAATCCTTTCCATGTTATACTTTTACACGATCGCAACTGATTTTAACTATCACATTATACCTCTCGATTCTAGTTTCGAGAGATAACCCTGATCCAAATTTGAATATTTATACAATAAACGCATTATTCAATGTACATGCTACTCAACACACATTTTGATTATTGAGAACGAAGGTCACTCATTTCTACAATCTCTGTAAAGCATTCCTCTATTATTTGGTATAAGGTCCAATTTACAGGAACACAGAAATAATCTGAATATATGTTAGTGGACAGATATAACGCAGGGCACAGTATGTTTATAACAGTGATGTAGCTCTCTAGATGTCACCCGACCAGACATGTAGTTATGTAGCAGGGTCTTTCATCTCATCGAGCAGTGTACAAATGATTCACAGGATTACTATGCGTGCATCTTGAGAAAACTATGTTAATCTATAGTTATACTGTCAGCTAGCTACTCGAGAGATACAACTGGGACGTAAATTGCTTGTAGTGACAGAAAACAATACACAAAGTATAACAATGTGAGTCACTCCTGACAATTATGGATATTAACCTGCCTTTTGTGTTTTAAAAGACCATTACATTCGAACCATACTTAAAACCACCGGATTACCGTATGTCTAACAATGACTTTCACATAAGAAATGCTTTAAATCACAGGTAATGTTCACTTTGCCCGCTCAAAAAGTGACGGGTACGCTGATTGAGTTAACCTGAAATACTTTGCCAGATTCCCCATTGGCATCCATGTTAGCCAATGAGGGTGCGAACAGCGGTCAACACTGCCATACGATGTGACATCAACCGCTAGCGGCATTAGGTCACTTCCACAACGAAGGGGCAGAACTACAGTGGGCAGACATTTTGCCATCACGTACGCATCTTGAAATTTATAATACTCACAATGCTGGGCCTACTAGCCATATGCATCACCTAGGCCTCTATCCATTGAGTATATAATTGCACATGATTTACTCTGTTCCCTCCTAGTGATGTACATCTGTCAGGTTGCAGTTATTGTACAGACACTACTGTGAAGAATACACTGCATGGATGTAGAAGTGAAGGTATGGTGGCTGAGTTAATCTGAAACACTTGCGTGTATGTATTTATCAATCCCGAAATACATCTACAATGGTTAAGGTTATTGGTGAAGCAAGCGAACTGCGCTGGTTCTGCCTTCATGTTGCCTTTGGAGTCCTGGACAGGCTGCTTCACAGATATAAACATGCCCCTTGGGTCCTATTAACCCCCCCTCCAACCCCAAAACAGAAAGTGTGCGTTAGCGTACTATCCTAAAGCTCTAGTAATTTCCAACTGAAAAATAAAAGGAGTATCACCGCCAAGGTTTCAATGATAAATAACCCCTTTAGGAACACTGAAAATATAAAACTGACATCGCTTCAGTACAATAAAGAAATCAACAAACTAAGGTTAACAGATGGATAGGTCATAGGCTTTTAATTTAGCAACATATTCTACGATTGAATTACTGGTTCATGGTCTTGAAAGGAACTGGACTGACATTAACAAACTTGAAAACGTTGACCTGAAAGAAAAAAATCCGAGTTCGGTAGCTGGGATGGCTTTGGGACGCTCAGTCACAAAACACAACTTTTGTTTCTTTTTTAAATTTAAAAAAAAAAAAAAAAAACACTACTTATCCCCAATGAGCTCACTCAATGTCTTGCAGGGCAGTTTTCAAGGGGCGGGAGTTGAACGGGTTTTGCCTTCTACCGCCGCATTCAATGACTGCTCCTGACAGACAATCGCACTGCCTACTTCCTAAGCACAAGGCTGAGATTCCCTCTGACCATCCCGTGGGAACAGGCCCGAGCGAGCAGCGCGGGCCTCGGGGGAACAATGCTCTACGCCCGTCCCGTGCACACTGGGGTGCATCGGAGCAGAGGGTGGGACCCAGGGCGCCGCCGCAACGGCAGGCCGCGACCTGCACTCCCGACATCTTGAAACACATGGCGGCGGGAAGGGAGGGGGGCCATTGTCAACACAAAAGCACAAGGTGCCTGCAGCTTTGCGCACCGGGGGGTGTCTCCGGCGCCAGGACTCGGGTCTGACAGCCCTCTCGGGCTCCCGGGCATCCTCGAGGCTGACAGGTGAAACACCCCGTCTCGGGCGTCCGGTACTCACCCGGAAGCGGAGCAGCGCGCGCTAGCGTGAACCGGGCGGGCTGGACCGGTCTCCCAAGCGGCCCCTTCAGTGGCCTGCTACGGGTAGCGCATCCTCCTCCAGTCCGGCGGACTCACGGGTTCACACAGGCGTGGAGGAGGGGGCGTGATGCCCGGGGGGAGGCCTCGCGCACACAAAGAGCCGCTGCCGCCCGCGCGCTGCCTGCACCGGCGCGCGCCGCCGCGGGAAGGGACCACGCACGCCACCCCCACCGGGCACGTTACCTGTGCTCCGAGCCGCCGTTCCTCCTGTAGAAGCACGCGAGAGGCCCGTTCGCCTGCCACCGAGCACCGCCTTCTCCCGTTGCTGCTGCAGCTGCCGTTGGCACGTCAACGCCCAGCCATAGCCTGCAGGGGGCGCGAGACGCTTTCCCGCACCGCACACCCACTTCGGCAAAGATCGGATGTGGTCGGCGTTTGCTTGCAGTTTTTTTTTTTTTTGTTCAAAGAACTTTATTTAGGCTGCAGAACAGAGAACAACTCTGAAAGTGGGCTTTTAGGAAAGACACGCACTTGGCGTCAAGACCTGCGGACAAGTGATGCTGTTATGCGCATGGTGGTGCCAGCAGCAAGGCACTGGAGATAGCTAACATCTCTTTACTACCACTTATAAACCAATTGAAAAACACTGGTATAACTATTCGTTTGACCTTCACATAAGACGCTGTCACGGCAGTGTTTTTTAATGACAGAAAAATGTATTGTTTTCATTTGAAAGATCTAGTACTACATAAACAAGCATTTGCAGTGCAATCGATCTCGCAGTTGCTTGAGTTAGAGCTATTGGCATTGTAAATTCATAACTAGACTTTTCTTGCCACATAAATTCATCTACCCTGCCTCTTAATTTCGTCTTTTCCGGCCATTTAATTCCAGTGGTCCTGCATACAACTAAAGCACTTCCATTTACCTTCTTCCTCGAGCTGCAGCAAAAAAAGATAATGTTGCCATTTAAAATTAAATTTACGAAGTTATGAAAGTTATTTGAATTGATGTATAAGGGGCCTTCAGGTTCTTGTTTTTCACAAACCGTCAGGTTATATGAGGAGTCGTGGAGCAATTTGGACCACTGCCATCATAAAAATGTACGGATCAGCGTGTTTTTAAGCTGGCTTTCTACCCATGTCACTATTTTCCACCTTCAAAATGCACGGATATTGGAAATGCATAAAATGGAATGACAATTGCCCTTGAGTTTTAAACAGTCCACTTACAGAGGCAGCACTTTCCTGCACTCTAAATGCAGAATGTGATCCTTTACCTCTCCCATCAAATACACAAAAATCATTACTAACTCTACCCTGATGGACAGGATATGCTTCTATATAGTGTGTAGACTACACACGTTGTATAGGTTATACAACGTGTGTAGTCTACACACTATATAGAAGCATATCCTGTCCATCAGGGTAGAGTTAGTAATGATTTTTGTTTTGCTTTACATTCGAGTTATCTTATTGCAGAATGCATGTTATTTTATGATCTATTACAAATGTGTGTACATGCCCCCTTATGCACGTACCCCGCAAAAAAATCCTCTGAAAATTGTCATTCAGGTGCCTATCCGGCAGCATTTCAAAACCTTGATATTGCTACACCTACATTTTAAGCTTTTTTTTATTATTTGTGTAGAGACTGTTTATTAGCTTTGTTTTATAGTGTCAGACTTGTCACCTTTCGCATACTATGAGCCAAAGAGCACATAGATACATTTTGCTAAGTTCGGTGATAGGTTAGATTCTAAATGACTAAGGCAGGGAAAACTTCAGTTACCTGCAGATATTATTAGATGATGAAAGTTTGAGGGTCAAGGTATTTAACAGTAAATGCATTCAGTCTAAAAACTGCAGTGAACTTGTATAAAACGGAAGTTGGTACTTATTCCCAATAAAGTATGAAGTTAGAAAGTACAAGAAGACGTTACAAATTGGGTAGTTTTGGCACTAGGAAACATTCCTACATGCATTCGTGTGGCATATGCTACACAGAAAGAATACTGTTACTTGTTGGTCTTCAATCCTGTCCAGCTACACACCAAGGCATCACTGCTGCCAGTGATGAAAACAAATGCACACCCAGAAACACCAAAACGTACTGAAGCTTAACATGCCAGAAACGAACTAGCACAGAGTCGGAGTAAAACTGCAGTAGGTGAAAAACATGTAACCACGAAAAGACACAAAATAAAACAAGCCCTTGAGGAGAGACAAGGTGATGACTGCACTACCTCAAGTTGTGTAAACATCTGAACAGAAATTGGAAAATAAGACTGGAAAAGTATTTTCTTTTTATGTTAACAGAATGCAAGCATTCTTGCCTCGCATTTCAACAAAACTGTAATGAAGTTAACAATAGCAGAGCAGCCTGAGAAGAGTTATGGCCCCAATAAAGGAGATAAGCAATGCCCTGTGTGTGGATGTCGTGAGGGCTGGCAGGGAGGGGCCCTGGAGAGAGACTCCAGATGCGAGGCTCTGCAAGTTTCACATCATTGCTTATAGCTACCAGCCTGAAACACCCACAGTAAAAAGGGAGCAACAAAGAAATAACAAAAGTAGTCCATCACAGCAACAGATAAAGAAACCAAAGTGAAATAATATAGTAGTTGGTCACTGCTCTGAAACAGAAAAAGGAGGGAGAAAAATGCAAAACTGACCGCTAGCGAGCAATCATTTTTAAAGGACACTGCAGCCAACAAATGAAATCGATTTGAGCCATTAAAAGTATACAAGAGGTCGAACGCTTACGCTCGACCTAAAAGTTACATGAGACGCATGGTGCAAAATATCATAATTAAAAACCAGTACACTTCAGTGGGTTATTCTACTAACATGTTGCGTATAGAAAGAGGGATGATAATTCGGAGTTAGTTTCCCAAACTCATTGTGTTCTGATCCTAAGACGTTTTTATTAAAATTATGTGTCTTATGTACATTGTGATGACGTAGTATGAGGCTGGGTCACATGTTGGTTACTTTGGTTGGTCTGTTTTTCATGTTCACTGAAGCAGGGATCAAATACAATACTTTCAAATTACTTGCCAGGTCAGGTAAGCACACTCTTCAGAGGCAGGTAGAAGACTTCCAATTCAAAAAGGAGATACATATACATCACCTCAAAACAACAAATGTATTGTTACTACATCATTCTCTACCACAAACTCAACTAGTAGCAAGTAACCTTTTTCTATATATATCTGTAGCCACATAAGATTTGAGCATGATAATTATGGAACTCAAAATAAGTCGACCATCCTTGGGTCTCTCCTTCATGGATTAACTGGCCATGGTGTAATCTTAACAAGATAATCCCATTACAAGGTGTAGTTGTCCAAGTCTCTTATATGCACTTTAATTAGAATAAATCAAAATATTTACTAAATACATTTTTAGATGGACAAATCCCAGGTCTGCAGTGTTCCACAACATTATTTTCAGTTAAACTTGCTAGTATGTTTTCTCAATTTTATGTCTGAGGTGTTTTACGTTGAACCTGTTGCAATTGTACTAATGTATTTAATGGCAACAGGTTCAGAAGTTTCAGTCTGGCTCATCTAACATAATAAGTGACAGACCATTGTTATTAATTACCATTGTAACCCAGTTCCACTCTCTTAACGGATTGTTCTGCTCAAGACGAGTGTCGCAGTTCTGGAACCTAATTGTCAACTGTTTATATACATAGAATTAAATATTGAAAAAATCTGAATAGTCAATTTATTTTTGTAATAATAATTGTTGACTCATCCTGAGGGCCTATTCTTGAGGAGATAAAACCTACCTGCTAGATTTTATACCGTCGATACCATGTAAAGTTTGCAAGATATTTAACACATTTACTCTTTAATATGGAAAAGAAACATTCTGTTATAAAGCATGGTATAAAAGTCAGTTTCCTTTTACTATAATGTAACTACCAATGATGTTACCTTTAGTTTTAGCCATAAATGTATTTATATGCTTAGAATTAAGTAAAAATGAAATATGGATAGTTACATTTTTACTGTAAGGCCTGGAGCTGTTTCTACTTTTATAAATAACACCTTTAATCGTAATCAGGCCGTTATTGGTTTAAAAGTTTAAACTTGTTTGGTGGTGATTTTAGGTTGCTTACCTTTGCAGGGCGATGGTGATTGATTATCATGGTCAAAGACTATGGTTGTAACAGGAATTTCTCTGTCTCCCTTTACAAACATTATTTACTTCAATTGAACCAACCTGGGTAACTGAATTAGCCTTCTTGCCCCTTTCTCCAAACTCAACTAGTTAGCTGTGTTATACCCCTTATTCCTTTAGCTCATTCATTTTAACATGGGTTTTGTTCTTAAACTTCTTTCTTCTCTTTACTGTATGAGCCAGACATGATCCCACTCACCTGGCTAAATGGTGAGATGGTTTTCTAATGCATTATGCACTTTGCATGCTCACACTGCATCAGCATTCAAGTAACATCACGTTATTTT
Source organism: Pleurodeles waltl (assembly GCF_031143425.1). Taxonomy (NCBI): domain Eukaryota; kingdom Metazoa; phylum Chordata; class Amphibia; order Caudata; family Salamandridae; genus Pleurodeles; species Pleurodeles waltl. The sequence goes on from NC_090438.1 coordinate 181,344,738, forward strand.
ATATTTCAAGTGAATGACAGAGACCCAAAACAGTTAAAGGAGTGTCCAACTACAAGGTAGTTGCCTTTGGGTCATCAGTGCCACACTCAGAAAACATATACATTTTGTTTTATGAAGTGTCCAGGGGTTAAGAAAACCAGATACTGAAAAGTATTCTGTTTTCAACAGAGAGTATTTAGAAGGCTGCAAAAAGTCATAGATTTGTGTTTGTTCAAGAAGACACTCACCTGATTAAATTTTGTACAAACATTATGTTCAGAGAAAGCCAAGCGTTTATATTATCCTAATTGTATTAAATCATTTAAATTCACATTATTTTTAGTATCTACACCACCCCAACCGAAAAACATGTATTTTGGTCTAGTTCAGACATTGAGCTCCAAGCACATTGCAACCGACCACCAGCCTGCAAGACACACGTGTATTGTAATTGAATTTATATAGTGCTTACTACAGCTGTCGAGGTGTTGAATTTCTTTATGCTGGACATAAACAATGAAGATTAAAGCACACATTCATTTGACTTAAAGACGGTTTTGGTCAGAGAGAGGAGGCAAGCAAAGGCTGGAAGGCAGGACAATTTGAGAGATTATAGAAAAAGCAATAATCAGAGATCTTAAGTAATGGTCAGTTTTCATGACAAAATTTAGAAATGGAGATGACGTTTTTTCGAGGATGGTAGACTGTAGAAAGAAACTATACTTGTATATGAAGATTATGCTGTGTTAGTCACTAGAATCATGTGAATAGTCTGTGTACTGCTAGGCTACCACAGGATCACTGCTTCAACAAAGACAACTGGTCAGTTCAGGGGTTGGAAGCATAGAGTAATGGATGAACGCATGAATAAGGAAATATTGAGAGCATTAGGCTGAGCTTTAAGGAACAAGTAACCTCAAGAGCAAAGCATTGTAAGAAAATATATGGGTAATTAACACAGACATTAAAAAGGAGATCCTGCCAATGCTGGAGAGAGTGTCTTCTGGTGTTCATCTTCAAGCTTGGCTCCCTATATCAATTACAAAGTAAAGTGTGATCTATTTTGAATCACTGTAGTTTGACACTGCACAAGACTGAGGGCAAGGGCTGCTACTCCAGAAAGAGTGAAAGTGTTTATAATTGGCTCCATTTGTGTGGCTGGGTGGTGGGACCCAGACACTGAGTTGAGGAGATGGTGGGCAAGGCTTCCTTTAGAAATTCAATGAAGACATTCTTAGCACAGGATTCCTGATTAGACTGAAGCATAGCTTTTTGGTAGATGATAGAGGTGAGCGGTTAGATTTCAGATTATGGTATGCAGGACAAATGGTGTAGGAAGCTGGCTCTTTATATAGTATACCAAAATGAGATATACTGTAGAAAGAGTCCAAGAGTCCTCTTACTACTGGACAGGGTCTTTCTCTACCAATCCCAAGGTGCTCTCCTAGTGGGTAGTATAGTCGAGCAGTCTTAGGCTTATCAGAGAGGAGTGTTAGACATTTACCATAGACACACAGTAGATAAGTGAGACACACAACTCAAGAAGGAGATCCACACCAATTTATAAAAATAGCAGGTATCTTTATATATATTTAGGCACCAGAATCAATATGATCAGGTAAGTAGGTTTTGCAATAGAAATTATCACAGGTTTGAAAAGTTGACACTTATTGCAAGTATCTTAAGCTGCAATGTTACCTTATTGGAGAGAAAATGTATATGCAAACAGGTCCTCCACAGCAACTTATATGACCAATCTTCCATACTAGGGACTGGTGGACAAGTCTGGGTGAACCAACAGGCGGGTTAAATTCTTGCGATGCTCTGGGACATAAGGACATCAGTGGTCCTGTTCTCCTCCGCCTGGGGCAGCCGGCTGTAGAGTTGTCTAGGGCTGCCTGGTTTCCATCACCGGTGGCAGTCGCGGCGGAGAGGGCATGCAGAAAGAGGCTGCAGTCATGGACTGAGGGTCCATTCTGACCAAACCAACAAATAGGTGCAGGTTTCACAAAGAGTAGGGATGTAGGAACACTGGTGGTACTCTTCTCCTCGGTCTGGGTGCAGTGGACCTTCGGGTTTCCATCACCAGAGACAGTAGCGATAGAAGGGGGGCCTGCACAAAGAGGCTGCAGGCATTGGCTTCAAGGTAGCAGTAGGATGACCCACAATGTACTTTGTCTCTGATGGGTCTGGAGACCAGGCTGGTACCATAGGCCTAATTCAACTCAGGTTTGGGTGCAGTGGTGATGTCCGGCGTTGCGTTTTGGCGGTCCAGAGACCTCATAGTGTCTCTTGAGATGCCTGTAAGATGTAGCGAAACAGGTCCGCTGCTCCACAGGAGTTCCTGGGACTTGGGTGAAAGCTTGCAGTCATCCCAGGTTTTTTGAGGCACAAGCAGCTGCAGGACGAGGCATCTTTAGAACGATTGTTGAAGTCAGCAGGCAGGCTGGCAGAGTTGGCACAGACTCCGTCATTGGTCTTCATTTCTCGCTTTTGTGTTTCTGGAGTGTTCTTCTTCAGGTCAGCAGGATCTGGTTTTCTGGTGCCAGGGGCTCCCCTAAATACTGAATTTATGGATATTCAGGGGAGTGTAGGGTAGTAGCCAATGGACTACTGTAGGAAAATGGCTCACTGTTGCAGTTACCCCCCACTTTTTGCCTGATTCTGATGCTGACTTGACTGAGAAGTGTGCTGGGACACTGCTAACCAGGCCCCAGCACCAGTGTTCTTTCACTAAAAATGTACCATTGTTTCCACAATTGGCACACCCCTGGCACACAGATAAGTCCCTTGTAAAAGGTACCAGTGGTACCAAGGGCCCTGTGACCTGGGAAGATCTACAAAGGCTGCAGCATGTGTTGTGCCACCCTTAAGGACCCCTCACCTAATACAAGCACATTTCCATTGCAGATTGTGTGTGTTGGTGGGGAGAAAAAGGCAAAGTCGACATGGCATCCCCCTCAGGGTGCCATGCACACAAAATACTGCCTGTGGCATAGGTAAATCACCCCTCTCGCAGGCCTTACAGCCCTAAGGCAGGGTGCACTATACCACAGGTGAGGGCATAGCTGCATTAGCAATATGCCCCTACAGTGTCTAAGTCCATTCTTAAACATTGTAAGTACAGTGTGGCCATATTAAGTATATGGTCTGGGAGTTTGTCAAAAATGAACTCCACAGCTCCATAATGGCTACACTGAATACTGGGAAGTTTGGTATCAAACTTCTAAGAATAATAAACCCACACTGATGCTAGTGTTGGATTTATTAAAAAATGCACACAGAGGGCATCCCCCCTGTATTTTACCCAGTCCTTCAGTGCAGGACTGACTGGTCTGTGCCAGCCTGCTGCTGAGAGACCTCGTGAGAGCCTTTGTGTTCTCTGAGGCCAGAAACAAAGCCTGCACTGGGTGGAGATGCTTAACACCTCCCCCCTGCAGGAACTGTAACACCTAGCAGTGACCTCAAAGGCTCAAGCTTTGTGGTACAATTCCCCAGGGCACTCCAGCTAGTAGAGATGCCCGGCCCCTGGACACAGCCCCCACTTTTGGCGGCAAGTCCAGGGGAGATAATGAGAAAAACAAGGAGGAGACACCCACCAGTCAGGACAGCCCTTAAGGTGTCCTGAGCTGAGGTGACCCCTGCCTATAGAAATCCTCCATCTTGATTTTGGAGGATTCCCCCAATAGGAATAGGGAAGTGCTCCCCTCCCCTCAGGGAGGAGGCCCAAAGAGGGTGTAGCCACACTCAGGGACAGTAGCCATTGGCTTCTGCCCTCCCAGACCTAATCACACCCCTAAATTCAGTATTTAGTGGCTCCCCAGAACCTAGGAAACAAGATTCTTGCAACCTGAAGAAAGAAGAAGGACTGCTGACCTACAACTGCTTTGGCCCCAGCCCTACCGGCCTGTCTCCAACTTCGAAAACCTGCTCCAGTGACGCATCCGACAGGGACCAGCGACCTCTGAATCCTCAGAGGACTGCCCTGGACTACAGGACCAAGAAACTCTGTGAACAACGGCCCTGTTCAAAACCAGCTAACTCTTTGCAACAAAGAAGCAACTTCCAAGGACTTCACGTTTCCCGCCGGAAGCGTGAGACTATACACTCTGCACCAGACGCCCCTGGCTCGACCTGCAGAAAACCAACACCTCAGGGAGGACTCCCCAGCGACTGCGAGCCCGTGAGTAACCAGAGACGATCCCACTGAGCCCCCACAGCGACGCCTGCAGAGAGAATCCAGAGGCTGCCTGTAACAAAGGACCCGACGCCTGGGACCAACACTGCACCCGCAGCCCCCAGGACCTAAAGGAACCGAACTTTGACGCAGGAGTGACCCCCAGGCAACCCTCTGCCTAGCCCAGGTGGTGGCTGTGCTGAGAAACCCCCCTGTGCCTGCCTGTAAGGCTAGAGGGACCCCGGGTACCTCCATTTAAACCTATACAAAACCCGATGCCTGATTTGCACACTGCACCCGGCCGCCCCTGTGCCGCTGAGGGTGTGTTTTGTGTGCCTAATTGTGTCCCCCCAGTGCTCTACAAAACCCCCCCTGGTCTGCCCCCCGAGGACGCAGGTACTTACCTGCTGGCAGACTGGAATTGGGGCACCCCTGTTCTCCATTGGCGCCTATGTGTTTTGGGCACCTCTTTGACCTCTGCACCTGACCGGCCCTGAGCTGCTGGTGTGGTAACTTTGCGGTTGCCTTGAACCCCCAACGGTGGGCTGCCTATGCCCCATGACTGAGACTTGTAAGTATTTTACTTACCTCCGAATCTAACCTTTACTCACCTCCCCCAGAAACTGTTGATTTTTCCACTGTGTTCACTTTGAAAATAGCTTATTGCCATTTTTACAAAGACTTTACATTATATTGTTTTCATTCAAAGTTACTAAAGTATCTAAGTGAAGTACCTTACATTTAAAGTGTTTAATGTAAATACCTGTGGTTCTTAAAATAAACTAAAAAAATATATTTTTCAATATAAAAACCTATTGGCCTGGAGTAAGTCTTTGAGTGTGTGTTCCTCATTTATTGCCTTTGTGTGTACAACAAATGCTTAACACTACCCTCTGATAAGCCTACTGCTCGACCACACTACCACAAAATAGAGCATTAGAATTATCTACTTGTGCCACTATCTTACCTCTAAGGGGAACCCTTGGACTCTGTGCACACGATTTCTTACTTTGAAATAGTATATACAGAGCCAACTTCCTACAGCTACTTACCCTTGGAGGTCGAACACCATCTCAGAGATTGCTAGTTCTGCCATCACCAAGGTGGCAGACCTTTAGATTTCCTGTTCACATCAGGCAGCTCACCTTAGGGGAGGAACTGACCTGAGGAGTGGAGTCGCCTCTCTGACTACTAATTTTCCCACCTGTCCAGAGGCCACATGGGCCCTGGGTCAGGGGAATAGCATCACTTCTAATGGAAGTCAGATCTGCATCTCGAGGACGGTGGGCACTTTGAAGCCTCCTGCATTGGAATGCAGATTTGCAGGTCATCTTGTTGGGAGGGGTGTATTAATACCCCTGCCAGAGCAGGCTTTGTTCCTAACTGTCAGAGAACAGAGACTCTCACCCTTGGGGGTCAGAAACATGTCTGTTGGTGACAGGCTGGCTAAAACTGGTCAGCCGGTACACTAGCAGTTGTTAAGGTTTTCAGGGGGCACCTCTAAAGTGCCCTCTGAGTGCATGTATTAATAAAACTATCACTGGAATCAGTGAGGGTTTACTAATATGAGATGTTTGATATCAGTGAAGCTATGATGTAGCTGAAGAACTCATATGGACCAGTGTCGAGCACATGTACCTAAATGGCTTCCCTGATCACTTATTATGCCTAAGAATCGACAAAGACATAGCAGTGGCATATCTGCTCTTGTAGATATGTCCACACATGTAATATAATGCACCCTGCCTTAGGGCTGGAAGGCCTGTTGTAGGGGTGACTTATATTTATTGCATGCAGTGTTAGTGGGCATAGCACACTGGCTGTGTGCCATGTCATGTTTTCACTTTTAGCTGCACCAAGTCACTCAGCCTGCAATGGCAGTCTGCTTGAACTAGGTGAGGCCTCCCTGAGGGCGACAGAATACATGGTGCAGCTCTTGGGAACCCTCTCTGGTACTCATGAACTAGGTGTCTGGGGTACCATTTACTAGGGACTTACAGTGAGGGTAAAGATTTTGCAAATTGGGAACAATTGTTCAGTTTTAGGGAAAGAGATATGGCACTGGGGACCCAGATAACAGGAACCCAGTGCACTTTCAGTCAAAATTGCATCCCATACCAGGCAAAAAGTGGGGGTGACCATGTTAAAAAAAGGGGAACTTTCCTATTCCCCCTCCCCTGAAAGAAAGAGAATGATACTAATCTTTCCCAAGAGAGTCTTCATTGTGTGGAAAAACCTGGAAAGGCCATCTGCATTGGCATGGTCAGTCCCAGGTCTGTGCTCTACTGTAAAGTTAATTCCCTGTAGGGAGATGGACCACTTCACTCTTCATTTGCATCAGCCATCTGTGAGGCCTGTGGTCGGTTTGAACAATGCAGTGAAAACCCTATATATATGGTGTCTGCTTCTTCAGGGATCAGACCACAATACATGTCCCTCCCAATGGCACTCCAACACTCCTTACTGGGGAGTGACCGCTTGCTAATGAAAGCAACAGATTGGTCATGGCCATCATCATTGGTTTGGGATAGGACCCATCCCATGTTCAGAAGCATCTGTCTGCACTATAAACTGCTTGAAGTAATCTGGAGCTTTTAGAATGGGTGCTGAGCACATTGCTCCCTTCAGAGCGTCAAAAGCTTTTTGATAGCTCACTGCCTAGTTCATTTTCTTTTTGCATTTTCTTGGAGGTCAGTTCTGTGAGGGGTGTCACAATGGTACCATACCCCTTTACAAAACTCCTGTAATACCCATTCAAGCCAATGAATGCCCTGACCTGAGTCTGGGTGGTTGGAGCTACCCAGTCCAAAATTGTCTGATCTTAGGCTGTAGGGGTTTTACATGGCCTCCACCTACAAGGTGGCCCAAGTATACAGCTTTGCCCTGCTCTATTTGGTATTTGCTTGCCTTGATCGTGAGGACTGCAGTTCGCAGATCTTCAAAGACCTTGCCAAGGTGGATCAGGTGATCCTGCCAGGTGGAGCTAAAGACAACAATGTCATCAAGATATGCTGCACTGAACCCTCCATCCCAGCAAGGACTTTGTTCACCAACCTCTGGAAGGTGGCAGGGGCAGTCTTTAGTCCAAATTGCATAACAGTAAACTGGTAATGCCCATCTGGGGTCACAAATGCTGATCTTTCTTTTGATCCAGGAGTCAGACCGACCAATCTGCCAGTACCTTGATGTGAAATCCAATGCATTCAGAAACCTGGCTGCCCCTAACTTATCAATTGGTTCATCTGCTCTTGGAATAGGGTGTGCATCTGTCTTAGTGAGAGCATTGATACCTCTATAGTCCACACAAAACCTCAGCTCTGGGTTACCTCCCTTGGAATGAGGTTTGGAGATAAAGACTAATGGGGTGGCCCAGGGATTGTCAGAGGACTCAATCACCCCTAAGTCCAGCATCTTGCTGACTTCAGCTCTGATGCTTTCCATCACTTTGTCAGACGGTCTGTAAATTTTACTGTTAACAGGCATATTGTCACCACATCATGGTCACACCAGTTAGTCTGACCAGGGGTGAGGGGAAAGAGCTCAGCATACTGCTGTAGGACTTGGCTGCAATCAGCTTGCTGTTGGGCAGTGAGGGTGTCTGAAAAGACCACTCCATCAACTGGCCCATCTTTGGGGCTGTGGGAGTGGAGGTCGGGGAGAGGCTCACTTCTTCATGATCCTCATCAGTGACCATCAGCATGGCCACATCAGCTCTGTCATGATAGGGTTTTAGGAGGTTTTAAGGATAGGGTAAGGGCCACTCCATTTTTCCTGGAGTGCCCTGGGAGCCACGGGCTCTAGTACCCACAACTTCTGCCCTAGTTGGAACTCCACCAATGCAGACTTTTTGTCATACCAGAGCTTCTGCAGCTCTTGGCTGACCTCAAAGTTTTTGGATGCTTTTTCCATGTATTCAGCCATCTTTGAACATAGGCCAAGTACATAGCAGTCAATTGATTGGAGCAGCCATACACGCGCTCTGAACTAACAAGATAGTTTGTGATCAGAATAACGCAACCTTTTGGCGTTTGGCAGGAGCTGTCTTGATTATGTATTAATATTTCATTATTTTTCTTTCCCTTTATATCACACTATCGCCTTACTGAATTACATGATTTATGGTCACATTGACTGTTTTATTTGGGGGCCATACTATACTTACATCAATTTGATATGATAGCTCATGAGTTGACTATAGATAGAACCATCAGGTAGACCCCACACTGTGATGTGATGAGTTTTATTAACCACAGGACGGACATAAGGGGTTTCTTCTTCTACATCTTATTATACTATCTTGTGATATTTGGAGGAAACTACTATAGTGACCACTTTTCCATTTAACTGGTTTGTGTCATTGTGTTTATAATAAACCGCTGTTCACGGTGTTTCTTTAACTGTTTATATTTGTGTATGCACATTTAGCCCAGCTTGTACCACTGATGCCTGTTGCTATCCTGATGGGGCACATCCTTTAGTATAAGGAGGGTAAGGATATTTCCTCCAAATTTAGAGGACTACATGTATTGTTTGTATTTGTCTCACCATGTTGTACACTGTACATAAGGGAAGAGTCACTTGTGTGGTCCAAATTCCCCTACCCCTTCACAGTGCACACTACTTTATCTGTGATATGCGTTTATGTCTTTCCCTTCTTTTCTTTAGCTTCCTGTGAGATGACTTAACAACAATATGAGTATTGTAAATATGAGTTTTGAAGACCTCTAGTCATTTTTAACCTCACATATATACATTTTCTGTACCAATCCCACATTCCAGCACTCAACAACCGGCATTTCTACACTTAAAAGAGCTCCGGCGAAGAGCCCCCTTGAGGGGCCCGTCAGGCATTGCAATGCCGGCCTGACGAGGAGCATGTCACCAATTGGTGAGTGAGGGTTCTTGTTCCAACCAGAGCAGACTCACGGGTACCTCTTTTCATCTGTTGTGTTTCTACCCCTTCCTTTTGGAACTGTGTAATTTTTTTTTGGCAAGTACATAGTCCACCGTGTCTTGTTCTGTCTCTTTAAAAGGTTTCTCCCAGCCTTCCCTCACCAGACATAATGGTCCCATTACAGGATGACTAATCAGAAGTTTAAAGGGGAAAACTAATTCCCTTCTGTGGCTTCTCTGAGTACGAAAAGCAGGTAAGGTAACCTGATATCTCATTTCCTTTTGAGTTTTTCAGGGAGTCCTGCAATCATGATTTTCATGGTTTTGTTGAATCTCTCAACTAATCCATTTATGAATGATATACGGTTGTGAGCCTGTAAGTCACTCCACATTAATTTCACTTGGCCTTAAGGTAACCAGACATAAAGTTACTACCTCTGTCTGATACCACCTCCTTAGGAAAACCCATTCTTGTGAACACACTGATGAGGGCCCTGGAAACTTAAGGAGCAGTGACAATTCTAAGGGGAATAGCTTCAGGGTACCTGGTAGCATGATCCACTACCACCAGTATAAATCTGTTCTGATGCTATTGGAGGGTACAGGGGGCCAAAAACGGCAAATCCCACCCTTTCAAAGGAACCCCCAACCACTGAAAGTGGAATTCAGGGGAACATTGGGTGGCTACCTGTCTTGCCACTGGCTTGACAGGTAACACAGGAGATACAAAACTTCTTCACCTTCTGGGACATACCTGGCCAGTAGAAGTGAGGTACCAATCTACTCCAACTTTTGGTCTGGCCAAGATTCCCAGCTAGGGGAATGTCATGTACTAAGGTGAATAGGAACTCTCTATACATCTGAGGCTCTACCACTCTACTAGTGGCAGCAGGTTTGGGGTCTCTGGCCTCAGTATACAGGAGTCCCTCCTCCCAATAGGTTCATTGGGGTCCACTGACATCTCCCTTTTCCTAGTTTGCACCTTGCTGTCTCAGGCTCCTAAGAGTTGGACAGGTCCTCTGTCCCTGGCACAGCTCTTACCTAGAGGGCCCCCCCTGGGCTCAGGAGCTTTGCTGTGTAAGCCAGTTACTGCAGATCAGTTCCCTCAATGCTGATAGACTTCCTGCCATTTTTCACGGAGAGCTGGGCCATTATTCCAGGCTCCAGCACCTCTTTTTCACTCTGGGCTTTGTTTTGTGCTCTTGTTTTTACACACACCCGGCCTAGCTGCATAGGTCTTTCTTTCTAGCTCAGCCCGTGCTGAGGACTCCAGATCATTTCCTAGCAGACAGGCTACTGGAATTGCAGAGGATACCACCACCTTCTTTTGATCAGTAACCCGTCCTCACTCTAAGGACACCATTGCCATGGGGTGGACTATTTTTTTGTGGAAAATGTGTCTACTGAGTTTTCAAGCTAGTACAAAACAAAACAAATCAGTGCAGCATTACGTCATCAAGTATTTTCATGTTAGTGGTGTAGAAGGCACAGGAACATGAGCTTGCCAGGAGAGGGCAAGAAAACATGAAGAATAACATCTCAACACCAGGCATCCGCATACTTTCAGGTGCTACATGAGGGAATGATGCGAATGATTGAGTTATTCATGCTCCTTAAGTAGACCCACTAGTAATAGAGGGGGCAGGAGAGTGTCGAGTGTGGGGGGGGTCATTGAGTCGTCTAACTGAGTCCACGTATCAGCAAGCTCAGCGGGGGCTGCGTCTTCCCTCTATGGTGTGTCAAAGTTAGAATCGTCTCTCAGGGATGTGTCTTAATCACCCAATTTGTGTAGCATATCACCACAATACTCAAGGTCTCTTTCTGCGTTGTCATCAGTGCAAACTCTTTGAAGCCTGAACTCCTCTGCTGCGGACCATTCCAGGAAGTAAGCCCACCATTTAGACAGAGTCAGAGGGGTTGGGCTTGCCCAGTGTATGGCTATGCATCGCCCAGTTGAATGAATCTGTACTGTATTTTTTTCCCCTTCTTGGAAAGGGGCAACAGTCCCACCAGGCAGTGTCGATTTGTGAGCTATATATTGTCACTCTGCACACTTCACACAATACCTCACCCCAAAAGGTCTGTAACTGCGCACAATCCTGTGCAACGTGACAAAAATCTGCCAGGATTGCGTTACACCTAATACAGCCAGTCTGTGGTGTTGGATGTGCCCTATGCAAGCGAGGTGACATCAAATATGCTCTATGGAGGAAGTAAAATTGTATTAACTTAAATTGGGCATTGCTGGCTACTTCTCGCATCTGTGCAAGAGATCTGTTCCATTCCCCGTCTATAAATGGGGTTCCCAACACTCTGTCCCAGAAGACGCTTTATGCAGTATTCGTCTGCCGGTCACATTTTCGGGCTGTGTTTAGCCTGGAGATAATACCTTTGAAGGAGCCGGGATCTAGATTCCCAAGTAGAACTTGGCACTGCTCTGGCTCCTTCAGAAATGATGTCAGGATCTTGCAAGCCATGCGTGATTTACTTGAATATTGCATTAACTGTCCTCGACCTATGCCGTAGTGAGTTTCAACCTCTTCTACGGACATAAAGGTGCCATTTAGAAATAGGTCTTCTGCAGTCTGGCAACCACCCTTCAGCCATTTAATAAAATTCATGGAATCTTGGATATGCAGGAATGGGCACAGCCACCAAATCAGGAGGAGCCTGGCATAGGGCAATCGCTTCAAAACATTCATGACAGATTTTTTTTCCACACCTGGGCCACCTGAGTGACAATAAACTCCACCAGGAGCCTACTGTCACTCATGAGAAGCTTGGTAAGCTCGGGAATCGCAGTAGTACCAGAGAGTAACTCCTTCTTCCAGTTAGGTTCATAGTCGCACCACATGCAGCATATTGCACTAGACCCACCAGATAATATAATTGGAGATCTGCAAGACCAAGTCCACACTAGCTGAAATCCAATTTCACAATCTCTAGTTGGACCCTGCTCCTCTTACCTGCCCACACCAGGTTCACTAGAAATGTATCGATCTGCCAAAACAGCGTGGGTGACAGCACACAGAACGAGTTTTGCGTCATATAAAGGCAGCAGGGTAATAAGACCATTTTGCTTACGGCTACTCTACCTATCGCTGACAAAGGCAGTGTAATCCAGAATCCAACTGAGGCTGATATTGGAGGTGGTAGTCATGGGTTATCTGCAGCCTCAGATATCGAAAATTCTGGGTCTCTCATGTCAAACCCACCACTAGGAGATCAAATTCATCCAAGTCAAAAAGGGCTACCAGGAGGTACAGTACTGTCTTGTGACAATTGACGCATAGCCCCGAAACTGCCCTAAAGTTTTCCATCAGTCCTATCAGAAGGGGCACAGAGTTCTTTGGTTCCCTCACATAAATCAATGTATTGTCAGCACACATGGACACAACTTGTGTCTTGTCTCCCACTTGTATGCCCCAATCTCGCATCCGAGTTCTGAGATGAATCACCAGTGGCTTCATAGCTAGGTCAAACAGAAGCGGCGACAGTGGTCAGCCCTGTCGCTTAGTCCTTCCGATGCTAAAGGCATCAGACACTTCATTACCTACGCGCACTCTTGCACAAGTCGCCTTATATAGGAGTTGCATCCAAGGAACTCTTCACCGAGCCCAACCTGTCGAAGGACTTCCCAAAACTATACCCAAGACAAAGTGTTAAATGCCTTCTCTATGCCTAAGGCCATATGCTATGCTATAAGGCTCATATGCCAGTGGCCCAGGTTTCGTGCATCACATTAAATAGTCATCTCAGGTTCATATAGGTGCCTCTTATCAGCATAAAGCCACATTGATCATCTTAAACTAGGTGCGTGATCCTGGCTCAATCGTAGCTCCAGAACCTTGGCAAGTAATTTAACATCAATGTTAAGCATGGAAAATGGCCTGTAAGATCCCAGGTCAGCGACGTCCTTGTCTGGTTTGGGGAGAATAATTATAAGGGCTTCCCACATATATGCAGGGAGTTCACCAATTTTATGTGGCTCAAGGAAAGTTTTGAGGAGTGCAGGGAGCAAGGAGGTTGAATTGGCTTGGTAATATTCAACCAGGAGGCCACCTGGTCCCAGACATTTCACCCTGGCCATGTCTCTAAGGGTTTTGCTCAATTCCTCCAGCATTATGACCTTTCCAAGGCCCTCTGCCTGAGCTTCTGTCAATTTGGGAATGTCCATCTGAGCTAGGAAACCCTCGACTCCAGGGGATTACGAGTGTGTTGGGGCTGTATACACCCCGGCGAGATGCTCACGTAGTAACTGGTTAATTGCTGCCTGAACCATAGCTACCATACCATTAGGCCTGCGAAGTGCAAAAATAATTGGTGGAGGGCGTTCATGTATAAGCAGCCAGGCCAACATGTGGCCCAAACTTATCGTCCTCTCTGTGAAGACGGAGACTATAGTCCTAGACATGACAATCTAATCTGTCACAGACTGCCTCTACCCTCCTTATGTGCCTCTGCCAGAGACACATCATCTGCCTCATGCACCAGTGCTTGTCTCCGTAGCCCCGCATGGTGCTCTTCCCTTTCTCTCAGCTCCTGCTCCAATTTACTTCTGATACCATAGGTCTTGCTGAGGCTCACACCACTAATAACCAACTTAAGGGCCCCCCACGCTGCACTGCCATGAGATGGACCTTAGCTTGGTTGTCAGCATTGATGACTGTGAACGTTTCATCACTTAGATACTGTTCCAGGGATTTCAGTTATTCAGTCACCATGGTGATTCTTGCACCTGTATACCTCAGTGCTTAAACTCTGATCCCATTCATATGAAGATGTCTGCATTTCTCCAGGTTACTGGGCCAGGTAGCCAGGGTAGATATATACACCCCACCCTAAGAGACTAAAGTTGCTACTGTGTGCTCTCTGACATGGTCAGGGGGCACCTGGGATCCTATCTAGAGACTTACCACTGCAACAGAAGCTGCAGGTGCACTAGGGGGATTCTGTTTGGGACAGACAGGGTCTCCCATTCGGTGCCCATTGGCTTTACAATTAAAGCACCAAGCCTTCTTCGCTTCCCAGTTTTTACCCTGATACCCAGACCTGGTCTGTGTCTTGTCTTGGGCCCACTCTCCTGAACATGTTTTTGTGGGCCTTTAGAAGACTCTTTGTTTTTATCCTTAGACTGGTTACCAGGTACTGATGTAATTTTTCAGAAACACAGTTACTCAACATATGCTCTTTCATAATAACATTATAAAGCCTATCATAGTCTTGCACCTGGTTCCCTTTTAACCAGCCACCTAGTGGCTTGACAGAGAAGTCAACAAAATCTACCCAGGATTGACAAGAGGTTTTTTCTGGTCTCCCTTAACCTGATCCTGTATTCCTCAGTTGTGAGTCCAAGGCCCTCAATAAGAGTCTCCTACATGTGGCCATAGGACTCACCATCTGCCTCAATCTGTGTCATGTGCCTACCCCTGCACTTTCCTGAGAACAGCTCCCAGAGTAGATAGCCCCAATACTTCTGCCTGAGTTTTCTTATTTTACAGGCCCTCTCAAAGGCTGTAAACCACTTGGTGATATCAACACCCTCTGAATATTTGGGGACAATCACTTTGGGGATGTTAGGGTCAAATTCTTCTTCTTTCTCCCTATTTAAAATGTTGCTTCCACCAGAGATGGGTCCTTGGCCCTTCTTAGCTCTTTCCTTTTTGTATCTAAGAGTTTAGCCTCTGAATATATCCTCCAGCTATTTTCTGCGCATCAGCATCCTCACTGTCCCAGTGTTGTTCCTGTCAATGGAGTTGCGGAGGGATTCATCATCCTCTTCCACATCCTCCTCCCCATTCTCATGGGTTTCCCTCCCTGCCATGACACTATCATTTTCTGCAAGCAACTCTTCCAGGTGGGCTTTTGTGTGTTTAGACCCCATGGCAAGTTTCCATGCTTAGCAGAGGGCTTTACGTTAGACCAACTTAAGATTTCTGTTGAGGCCCAGGTTGAGCTCCTCAGAGGTTCCTGCTGCCTCAGTCATGGTTTTAAAGTAGTTGGGACCTTATTAAAAATTAAGAAAAAAAATCTAAGTACACTTCTAAAAGGACCTAACTAACTAAAGTATTTTTTTTAAACCTAAACAGTTTGGACTGGGGGACTTAACACAAGGCCCTAACAGTAAATTTTAAACAATTTAGAAAAATCGAAAATTGGAAATATGTTTCCTAACTAATGACAATTTTGGATTCCTTAGTGGTATCACTTATTAATCGAATAGTACACCAAATGTCAAGTCTTATAGCCCACTGCTGCACCACCAATGTAGGAAGCTGATTTTTTTTATATAGTGTATCAAAAGAGTACAGGAGTCCCCTTACTAGTGGACAGGGGCTTGCTCTAGCAATCCCAAGGTGCTCTCTTCTGGGGTAGTGTGGTTGAGCAGCCTTAGGTTTATCAGAGAGGAGTGTTAGAAAATTACCATATTCAAATAGACTGGAGAAACATGACTCAAGTAGGAATTCCACACCAATTTATAAAAAAACAGGTATCTTTATATATGTATTTGGGCACCAGAATCAGGTAAGTATGTTTTGCGATAGAAATCATTACAGGTTTGAAAAGCCGACACAGTGCAATTTTCTGAAGCTGAAATGTTACCCTATGAGAGAGAAAACATACATGGCAAACAGGTACTCCACAGTAACTTACAGAACCAATCTTCCAAACTTGAGATGAGTATAGGGCAGGGTTCTAGGCCACACCAACAGGTTACCTCAGGCAGCACTAAGGCAGCTGGGTGCAGTTGTGCAACCCTGCATCGGTGTAGCATGGAAGTCACGAGGATCAGTCCTGTCACAAAGTTGCTGCAGTAGGGACTAGTGGACCAGCCTGAGTAAACCAACAGGGGGGTTCAGTTCTTGCAATGTTCGGGAACGTAGGGACACCTGTGGTCCTGTTCTCCTCAGCCCGGGGCGGCCAGGTGCAGAGGTGTCTAGGCCCGTTGGGTTTCCGTCACCGGTGGAGGTCACAGTGGAGGGGGCCTGCAGAAAGAGGCTGCAGATGTGGACTGGGGGGTCCAGCCTGACTGAACCAACAAGTGAGCTCAGGTCTCAGAAGAAGCAGGGACATAGAGGCACAAGTGGTTCTCTTCTCCTCGGTCCAGGTGCAGAAGTGCAGTAGAACGTCGGGTTTCTGCCAACGAAGGCAGTCTCAGTAGAAGGGGGCTTGCACAAAGAGACTGCAGGTGTCAGCTTAAAGGTCTCAGACTTCATCTCTGGAGGGCCTGGGGACCACACTGGCACCATTGGCCCTTCATCTTCTTCGGGTCAGCAAGATCAGATTTTCTGGTGCCAGGGACTCCCCATCAACTGAATTTAATATTATTTTGGGGAGTATAGGGTAGTGGCCAATGGGCTACTTAACCTTGGGGGTCACTACTCCCCCTATATGACCACTTCCTGTGGAAAGTGGGCATAATCCTGTCCCAGAGTTCCTAGTTCTGCCATCACCAAGATGGCAGATGTTTACATTTGTGTTCACATCAGGCAGCTCACCTTCGGGGTGGAACTCACCTGACGGGGGGGACAAACCTCAGCGACTACTAATTTTCCAGCCTGCACAGGAGCCAAATGGGCCCTGGGTCAGGTGGTGGTTGGCATCCCTTCTGAGGGAAGCCAGATCTGCATACTAAGGGTGGCCAGCTCCTTGAAGCCCCTTGCCTTGGAATTCAGATTTGCAGGTCATCCTGTTGGGAGGGGTGTGTTAGCACCCCTGCCAGAGCAAGCTTTGTTCCTGACTGTCTGAGATCAGAGGCTTTCACCCTTGAGGGTCAGAAATATGTTTGTTTATATCAGGCTGGCTAAAACTAGTTGTCCAGTACACCAGCAGTTGGTAGGGCTTTCAGGGGGCACATCTAAGATGCACTCTGGGTGCATGGATTAATAAAACCATTACTTGGCCCAGAAAGAGTGCTTTTTGTGATTCAGTGTAAATCTGTTCAGTAGTTTTTAAGCAATTAAGGCTCACAACAACTGTACATTTCTCTCCTTCGAAAATATGGGGGTAGACAGATCTCATGGTGAGATCTGATTGGCTACCACCACATCAACAGGGACGTCCTGAGTCCTAAAAATGGTTACAACTATACAGGAGGGAAGGTTATCCTTTAGTCATGTGGCCCCTCTACTTAATTAAAAATGGTCCCATGGGATGGGGTTCCAGGGCCCCAAAGTAGCTCAGGGGTGGGGCAAAAGCTGCGTGCGGCAGGGAATTGGCTTTACTTATGG